>NC_069117.1:20002584-21333834 GCF_025612915.1 Magallana angulata | reverse complement strand
AGAGATGTACATGTATATTACATGTTGTGTCAACTTAATGTGAATTAGGTGTGAATATAAACTGAATGAAATGTAGACTATCCAACTATTTGTTTACAACAAAGGACAAACCAGTATTTCAATCCTCAAGTCTCTTCTGAAACAATGATACATTAAGATAGCTCAGTACATCAAGATTTATTCTTTATTTTTTGACTCTACATCACGAGAAAGGGAAGTAAATTTTCAAAAGTTCAAAAATTTATCAGTCAATTTGGTTGGTATCATCAAAGTCAGTGGTTTAAGTATCTAGCTTGTAAGACCACAGATCATGAGTTAATTGAATCTGCCTGGGATTTTTGTTTTTATATTTACTGAATAAAAATATTTGAAAATCAACATTTTAAAACCAAAATTGCATATTTTTCACCTATTTGACTTAAATTTTATACAATAATGCATATTACTATTTATTATATTCAAGTAATCTACAGCTGAATTGAAAACTTTTCAAGGTGTACACTATGTAGTTAGCCACCTTAAGCAGCTGTTAGGGTTTTTGTACATAATGGTTATATACTGGCCCTCTTATAATTTTGTTTCAGAAGACAGTCCCTAGTAAATTGATGCAATGGTACAAGGGTAAAAACTCTTACCGCTTGCAACATAGGTGGCTATGATACAAGAGTATGTAGCCGGGAAACCCATCCTCCAAAGGACTTTATAATATTATCGTGTATTGACAGAAATCCGATTTTGTAGAAATATGCAGATACATGTAGTTGTCACTGGACAGCTGCTGGAGCTGTGACTGCGTGATGTCCACGTGACAATCAGACAGAAAACAACAAAACCAATTTTTGGAAATGCAAATAAAAATGAATGAAAACAACCATACTATGGTCCATAGCCCCCCTTTCCAATCGGGTTAAGATGTTTTGCGACTTCACTTTACTTGCCTGCAGTTTCGGCCAGAATTGGGTGTTAGACGATGAGGCAAACGATATCATTTGCATACCTACATGTACATATCGTGATCCGCTGACAGCACATTACAGGTCTTTCGCGGCCATAATTTCACACGGCAACGCACAATGTCCATCATGCTTTTAATTTTGAAAGCGCGGCACACGGGTTGCAGTTGTTGCGAGGGATCGACGAGAGATAACTCTGACAGCAATTATGAATCAAAGTGATGAAAGGACTGAGATCTATGATGTGCACTTTTGTAAAATCATGAATGCATGCTATAATAGTTAAAGAGGGTCACGATTTGAATTAAAAATCTTAATAAAATTTTGACATTTTTTGTTACACGTAGAGATTAATACATGTATATCACAAGAGTTGGACAGGTATAGATGAAAAAAAAATCTGATTAAATTTATAATGTCTAATGACCTTATGATACAAAATAATATTGGTCCCATGCCTGTTTATAAACCTTATAAATGCCTGCTTGAATTAACCACTCAATAAAATAATGAAACAATTTAAGCTGCCCCCTCCCATCGATACTGTTTCGGTGGATATTGTACTTCGAGGGTAACTAAATCATCGCATCGACGACAGAACCATCAATAATTGTAAAATTTTATCAATAGTCTATAGGCCTATACATTTATAAGTTTATGTCTATATAAACACAGGATAAAAATACACGCGTATAAATGAAAACCATTTTCAAATGAACATTAAAATCAAGGTAAACTTCTGACCAACACATTTTTTTCTTTATATCCACGAATCACGTATAATTTCAGAAATCGGGTGTCTTTGATTATTGCAATTCTTTTAACATTTTACTTGTACTCAAAACAAGTATTCTGAAAGTATTGCATAAGCATTAGTACACGATCCCTATCAGCACCATCAATTTTAAAACAATTACTGCCGTTTTATGTGCTATGGTGTCGAGAAAATTCGGTGAAGATTTTTTTTAAAGAACGAACTCATTTTGTAATAAGAACGAGTCGTTTAAATCTGTTTACCAATCTTAATAAAAGTCAAACTTGATCTCTAGTTTATTATTATAAAGCTACACAACACATTTCAAACCAAATTTACAAAACCACAAAGAAAAAAAGGTCTTGAAAATGAAGTTTGGACAGATTGACCGACAGACAGTGATAAAAAATACAGTACTCTCTGGTTTCACTGGTACGGGAACTAAAAAATCATCTCCACCAAATATCCACTCAATGTAGTTCTTCCAACCTACTCCATGGGAAAAGATTTGAAAACTCTTTATAGGAACCGGTGACAGGGGTGATCTGAATCAAGTTTTTTGGTCATCCGTCCGAGAGAAGAAAATTAAACAATTAAACTTTAAATTTTTTTAATTAAACATAAAAAAAAGACTACAAACAACGGAAAAATAACTTATGATCTTTTATCGCAAATAATATAAACAGTTGTAAATGTGTTTGTTTTTATTTCGTTAACAAATTCCCAAATAACAAATCTATAAGATTTTTGCATTTCTTTTGTTTCTATACAAGAAAATATATATCAGAGAAGGTATTCTTCTTCATCCTAAATATGCTCCCACATCCTGTTTGATGGCTTGTATTTGAGAAGAAAATATAAAAAGAATTTATACATATTCACTAAATGAACATCCTACGCTCCCACTTTCACAATGTTATTTGACGCCTTCCTACTAAATATACATCATATTAACCTGCATGATGCCCAGTAGTAAGCAATTAGAAATTTAAAGAAATAATTCAAATTTACTAAACTGGAAGATCAATTTAGCTTTGCCCTGATGGCAGAGCTTCTGACCCTTCATAAATTTGGTAGAGGCATCTTCGCTCATCCTAACCATGCGCCCAGTTCGACGTTGTAAAAATTACCGCATTTTCACTATATGACTACTTAAAATCTTTGACCAAAGGACCATCAAGACATGTACAACTGTAGTAGAATCGTTATCATGCACTCAATTTAAAGCTGATGCAAACTATTTATAATATCTGCAGCTCTATGGTAAAATTCTGCATGTTAACATATCATCACCATTTGACCCTTATATCTATAGATCTGCAACTGTTCCAAGTGTCTTTTTTAATCAAATTAAATGAAGTTCACGACTATAATCTATCATGTTCTGTATCTTATTAATAAACACAGATTATAGCTCACTTTATCGGGAAAAAAAAACAATAACAAAACACAGAAAACATATTCAAATAGTTGCAGATTTATATACTGTTCATATTAAGAACATTTTTTACTGCTTGCTCAATCTAAAATTGTATATAAATTATGTCAAAATTACGTATACTAGATGATCTCACATCAATGATTTTTAGCAACACCATATTGCATTTACAATAATATTGAAAACCTTGTAAGGTCTTCAGTTGTGTCGTAACCTGATGTTAAACATACCATTCTTGAATATTTTCTGTCAATGCAAAAAGTCGTGTATAGTTACCTTTTCATCCTCACAACAACATGTGTGAGTACACACGGTTGAATAAATATATAGCTATTATAATTATGATTAATGCGAATGATATAAAACATGACGTGTTCCTATAATGAGCAAGAACTTTTAGGAATATTATTTTTTTTATTTAATTTTTACTAAAAACAATAGTTCATTTACTAAATGGACACAATACTATTATTCGAAACTAATTCTAAAACATCAAATCATAGAATACGAATAGCTAAGTTTTAGGCAAACAGTTGTACGTTTATATAACAATCTAGAGTATCATTCACAAAGGTACGTGCATGTATAATAACAAAATCGAATGATTTTATTTTCTCTGGACATATACTAGAACGCTGAATCATGGTATTAAAAGCATTTTTAATCCTTTTAAAAGTATACAGTGTAGAATTTCTGTTCACTCGAATATTGATAGTGAACCATCGGCCTGGGTATTCTAAACTCTGTTCTAGCAGGTCTGAATGAGAGGTCTTTGAAAGGAACTGCTTTATCTTTGTTGCTGCAAAAAATATTTTAGAAGAGCCATGATGCAACCGGATAGATGTTACAGAATATTTAACACAGTAAAAAGTTGAGGTACACTGTAACTTCACTTACCTTTTTGGTCTACACAAAAGAAGAAAAGGAACAAATACCATAAAAAGTAAAAGAGAACCCGACACTGTAGGCCAAAAAATCCAGGGGTTGACTAAACAGAAAGTAAAGAAAAAATCAAATTGAAAGTATACAATCTATTTAGCTATATATATTGATTATTTTTTTTTCACGAATATTTTATGTATAGAGAATCTTAATATTAAAGCAGAACAATTTTTTCAATCGTTATTAACATGAATATCATACTACTATATCGATAGCAGTCAACATAATTATGTAAACACACATGTATGGCAAAAGAAGTTGAGTTTTAACATAAATAATAAGTAGATTATTGAAATCAGAGTTAATATATAGTATTATATCATTGATCAAAACAAATAACAACTACATCTTAAAATGGTTAAGCCTGTAAAATACAAACCAGTTGTACAATTTGCTCCAATGTATAGCGTTAAACATTCACATGTGTATTGGTTGATACCATTATCAAAGATGAAAGTTAAAATAAGGGAGTGCCAGTATACCCAATAAATAATAAAAAAAGAAGAAATAGCTAGTTCATACTGAATTCTTTTTATTGGCTGAATGGGCCATGGCCGTTTAAGTGAGGGAGCCGAGGCATCAATATATAGCCTTGTATGGCATCCCTAAAAATGCAAAGATGGTGAACCCTGGGAACAGAAGTTCACAATTACATACTGTCAAGATAAGCACATATTAGTTATAACCAAGTCCAATGATACTACTGGTAAGCCTAAAAGCCGCATCCACACTTTGAGGCGTCTCAGACTTTGGTGAAGAAGATGGGAAAAACGGCCATGACGATGGGATTGATGAAGACAGTACATTTACTCAGCAAGATCAAAAGCAACGCAACCTGTAAATACAACAAATCTAACAGCAGAAAAGGTGTAACAAAATCACAACCAATATGAAACATTTTATATTCAATAACCGAACACGCTAGTTAAAGAGGGTGGGAGGGTGGGTAAAATCTTCTGCTTTGACTGATGATGTAAATGTGTACTATAATGACGTCAGCAATTCATGATGTTCTCACTAATTTTCGCGCGCAAAGTCATTTAAGCTCAAATTACGAAATTTTATAAAAAAGGAAAAATATTGTCCGTTCACTTTGATAAATGGATTTAACCTTAAATGGTGAAATCCTATTATCAAAGATGAAAGTTAAAATAAGGGAGTGCCAGTATACCCAATAAATAATAAAAAAAGAAGAAATAGCTAGTTCATACTGAATTCTTTTTATTGGCTGAATGGGCCATGGCCGTTTAAGTGAGGGAGCCGAGGCATCAATATATAGCCTTGTATGGCATCCCTAAAAATGCAAAGATGGTGAACCCTGGGAACAGAAGTTCACAATTACATACTGTCAAGATAAGCACATATTAGTTATAACCAAGTCCAATGATACTACTGGTAAGCCTAAAAGCCGCCACGAGACTATGCTAAATGCTATGGCATAGTCTGCGCCACCAGTAGTAAAAAAATAGATAAATAAATAAGCGCCCCCATCGCCACAGAAAAATGAACTTTAGATAAAAATAAAAAGGTAATCAGCAAAAGGTTAACCAGTGATCAAATATTGATCACTGTCAGATACATAACAGAAGTGCATCCTAGGCAAGATCATTGTCTGCCAATATCAAACTGACTGGGTATATAAGTGCAAATAAGTCAGGAGCAATAATATAATCAATGCAGCCACTACAAATTTGTGACTGAGACTATGACCCGTTAACTAGTCATAGCACAGCCATGGCCCAAACTCTCCCAATTTTGGTGACACTTTTTCAGTGGGTTTTGTAATAAAAGTCTGCAAAGCTTGTTGGAGGCGGTACAAGAAAAATTGGTTACCAAGTTCAGAGAGATGAACTCCGTCAGGGGCAAACAAGTGCGGACAATCAATCTGAATTTCTGGATATCGAATATATTTCCCCCCTGTGCGGATTAAGGCGGTTGCAACAAAACTGTTTAACCGTTTTCTGACCATATCCATTGCTTCTTGGTCAACACCGCCTCGCCAGTGCTGGCGGGGGAGTATCTGTGACCAAACCAAAACAGTGTCGGGCAACAGCTTGGCCAAACTGACCAAGGTGTTGTTGATTTTTAGTCTTAAATCAACAGACTTCTCACCTTTATCACCCGGTATGTTATTGCCCCCACAGTGCAATACGAGGAAATTGGGTGGGTCCTCTACTTTTAGTAAACACTTGATTTTCGGCAGAATTTCCCCCCATTTCATTCCACCCTTACCCTGCCAGAAAATTGTTGCCCGATGCCTTTCTAGCTCGAGGTGAGTTTGAAATATTGAATGCCTTGTCTGACAAAAGGCTCTCTTAATAATGGACGAACCCACAATCCAAATTCTAGTATCTACAAATACAAAATTAATTGAACGAGAAATATATACACACATATTACGTATTCCACAATAGTATGTTAGTTTTATGTCTAGATATGACATACAGCAGCTACCATTGTAACCCTGTTGTGAAATAAATAAAAACAGGGCAGCGTGACAATAACAAACTAAATTGTATAACACCTTAAATGCACAATATAAATGCTAGCAAAATGCTTAACTTCTGATGTACCTATACATGCAACGAGATTTCCAACGCCCATTGCCCGCAATATCCATTTGACTCATTCCACTAGCCCATGCGTTGGAAGCTGCTCCAATGCGGAAAGAATGAGTCTTATACATTTTGGTGTCCAAACCTAGCATTCTAATAGCCTTGTTAAATACCGATTCTGCTTGATATCTGGTCACTGGATAGCCAGACAAATGAATGAAAAAGGCTCCGGGGGAATTTGGTCTTAAAGTTGCATATTTATTTAGATGTTGGATAGGGCAGATTGGGCTAGCGGGCACTAAAGTGATTGTGGCACCCTTTCCCTCTTGATCAGTTTTGGAGTGTCTTAAGGTTATAATGACTGAATTGCTGGTTGATAACCGAACATCGCCTACTTGTATTGCATGACCTGGTTTTACTTTTGAATCCTGTACTAGCTCCCCTATTCTAAAATATCCAAAAAATGCTGTGCAAAAAAGTGCACTGAATAAAATTGATTCATAGTTTGATAGGCAAACCTGAGGAAGAATAGAAATTAGACCTTGAAGGATGCTGATGGTTATTGGTTTGCGATTGTCAACTCTTGTGTTCATACGACTAAATCCGACCAATACCTTTTGTAATATAAATGATTTTGTTGTATCCAGAAAACCCCGGATTCTGCAAAAATATGATATTCCTGCAATATATGCTTTGACTGTGCTTGATGAGAATTGTTTAAATGAGAGATACGCTACAAAATGGATCAAGTCATTAGGGTTTGGTGGCCAAGTTTGATTACGTTCATAAGCATGGCAAAATAAATTAAACTGATGAACTGCTGTCATGTATAATTTCTTTGTGTTTTCAGACAAGGAACAACTTAGCAATTCTTGTGCTCGATATTGTAGATGAGTCTGAGGAATGAGTCTGGAACAGTCGATGGGAGCTGGTCGGCTTCTGGAAAGACATGTCTGAATCTGTTCCACTGCAGACGAGAGAGAGAATCAGCTTTAACGTTTTGAACTCCTATAATATGCTGCCCTTTAAATTGAATATTATGCACAAGTCCCTTCAGGACTAACAATCTTAAGAGAATCATGACTCTGGGTGATTTGGATGTTTTAGTATTTAAAATGGTAACAAGTGCTTTATTATCTGTGTGAAGAATTACTCTTTTTCCAACAAGCTCCTTACCCCAAATAGAGAATGCCATTGCTATGGGAACCAATTCTAAAAATGTGATGTCCCTAAATATGCATGCCCCTTTCCAGGATTCAGGCCATGTTAAAAAGGCCCAATGAGTTCCAAAAATAGCCCCACAACCTAGGTTTTCAGAACCAGCACTGTCTGTGAATAATTCTAACTGAAAATCATTGGCCCAGTCTACCTGCTTATAAGAATTTATACCATTAAATGACTCCAGGAACACAAGCCACATTTGTATATCTTGCTTCATTTCCAAAGAAACTCTACGTTTGTGATAAGGCTTGCTAAGGCCGGCTGTGGCATCATACAAGCGCCTTACGAATGCTCGGCCTGCTGGAATAGCTCTAATGCAGAAATTAAGTAGGCCAGTTAGTGACTGGATTTCACTAAGGGTCACCTTTTTACGGTAAAGAAAATAGTTCAGTTGATGACGTAATTGACCCAATTTGTCTAAGGGAATACTAACCGTCTCTGCAACTGTATCGATTTCGAGTCCTAAAAACACTAATTTTGTTGTAGGACCCAAGGTTTTGTCATGGGCTAGTGGAACCCCTAATTCATCACAAAGACTGGTAAATTTTGACACTAGATAATGGCATTCCTGAGTCCCAGGAAGACCAGCTAGTAGAAAATCATCAAGGTAGTGCACTACGTTATAAGATTGACACAGAGTTTTTAATACCCATTCCAGAAAGGAAGCAAACTTTTCAAATTTAGCACAACTTACTGAACACCCAAATGGCATACACTTGTCAATATAAATGTAATCATTTATCTTGTAACCCAGCAGCTGAAAATCAGATGGATGAACCGGAAGTAAGCGAAAAGCACTCTTGACGTCCAAACGAGCCATTAACGCACTTGAACCTAACTTTTCTAACATTTCAAGGGCTTTTTCAAATGGGGTATATCTAACTGAACAATACTTGTGATCAATATAATCATTCACACTATCACCAGCTGGGTGAGACAAATGATGAATTAGGCGGAAAGTACCATCCTTCTTTGGCACCATACCTATCGGGGAAAGTCTAAGGTTATGAAGTGGGGAGTAAGGGAAAGGTCCAGCAACCCTGCCCATATTTATTTCTTTGTTAACCAATTGTATGGCTTCTGTGGTAAGTAACTTTAGAGACTTAAGGTTGTTACAGTTGTATGGCCGTCTAGGACCTTCATAACATAATTTAAAACCAAATTGAAACCCCTCTAGTAATTCGAGGGCATTTTCCCTAATAGGGTATTTTGCCAAATATTTGGATAATGCTGGGACTTTAATGGGAGTGCAAGCAACATTACTGACGTCTAGCATGCAAGGGAAGGGGGATTCTGTTACTGTTTGTGGCTGGTTTAACTGTTGACTGAGGACGCCAGGTTGATTGGAAGTTTCCAGATCTAAAATTCAAGGAATTTCGAGTAGTGTTTCTACACATTGTGTATGGGTGGGGCTGTGAGCATAATATACACAAATGGCTATAAAGACAGTTTTGCCTTGAACATGCGCCCCTGTAATTAAAATTATAGCATTTCAGAGGCTGGGGTTGGTTTACCAAATGCTGTGGGGAAGGTGCGCTGTTGTACATGTAAAGCAACCATAGCTCCTGATCCACTATAGCAAATGACATTGAAGGATTGCACTCTTTCTTAAGTCTGAATTGGATGTCATAATCGCGCCACCCCAAACCATTGACCCGATTTGCCCCAAGCCGTATTGTGTGAATATATTTAAACAGGCCTGAAGTTTCTGTGGGATGAGCCAAAGCAAAAATGGATGCATAAACAAGGAAAGCATCCGTCCAGACCTGAATATCAGTGATGGGTCTTAATTTGGATTTAGCAGATAGAGCCAAGCTGCCATTTTGAAGTGAGAAATACTTTGTATCATCATTTGGGTCAGTTTCGGTTCTATTGTTAATCAAGGATGCCAAATTAACATATTCCCCATTAGCAATTTTAATTTTGACATTGTTGGGTACATTATGTCCCAGTTCATTATCGTAACTGGCTACACGTGCATTCAAAAGTTCAGAACCAGACTGAGATGTACCTTCTTCCTGCGACTGAGGACTCCCTCTGTCTTTTAAGATGGTGGATATCCGCTCCGCCAGGTCTTGCAGTTGGTGAGGAGGTAGCGGCTCCACAGGGGGAGTTTCCTGTGCACCAAGTGTGTAAGAAGGACCAGGGATGGACTGGGGCAGTTCAGGTGCCAGATTCATCTGAACTTCAGGATAATCAGTTGTCGAAGGGGCTGAAGGGGGCTCTAGGAGAGGCGGTTGCTTCCCTGCTCGTTTCCGAGGTTGATAGGGTTGGCTCTCGCTGCTCTGTGTTTTTCTCTTCGGCATTTCGTTAAAATCTTCTGCTTTGACTGATGATGTAAATGTGTACTATAATGACGTCAGCAATTCATGATGTTCTCACTAATTTTCGCGCGCAAAGTCATTAAAGCTCAAATTACGAAATTTTATAAAAAAATATTGTCCGTTCACTTTGATAAATGGATTTAACCTTAAATGGTGAAATCCTATTAACACAGTTTCCGTGGATGCATGGCGAGCTCTGACATTCGTCTATATCTGTCATACATAATGACATGTATAATATGAATAACATTCTTCTTACAAAGAAATCTTAAATATTTCATCATAAGGATGGATAATTTACCTGTATCACAGTTGACACCAATGTAACCGGGAATACACTCACAAAGGTATCCATTAACTTGGTCCGTACAATTTCCCTGTACACAGGGAGAACTTTCACATTCGTCTATATCTGCGTTTATCAATGAAGAAAGAATACCACATATGTTGTGAACTTTTATGCTATAAATCAAGACATCATTTATACACAGATTTTGCATCAAATCAGTTACAAAAAATACAAATTCAGAGAGATGAGTGAAACATAAAATATTGGAACATTTGGCAATTGCGAGTAATTCTTCACGATTCGTGATGATACAATGTCGTGGAAGCATTCAGTAAACACTGGTTTCATAAATCTTTGAGGACGTTTACTCATGGGTGAAGAGAATCTATGGAGTTATCAGTCCGCAAAAATCGAGCCGTCACAATTTAAAATAATAGATTTTAATATACTGAGCAATTTATTGGCAGCGGAAAGGGCAAAAAATACATTTTTACAAAACAATGGTAATTTAAATTTAACAATGCAAAATGATATCACCAATGACCATAAATACAAAACGAACAGCCTTCTTTGCATTATAAATATACATTAAATCAAGCAAAGGTATCTTCATACAAATCGAACAAACAAAAAGTAAAACCAACATACATCAATGCAAAACGAACAGATATCAACATAAAACAAGCGGACGCACAAAAACAAAGGCCAGTTGGGATTTTGGAGAAGCAATATGCGCGGCGTTCACACAACCATCTAGTACATAATTCATGTCGAATACAAAAAGTCAACTTGTATACAAAACCGAAAAGTCAAGTCCTATACAAAAATATTCTCGTATGCACGGCTTAAAATTGTTTTATGTATTGTGGAAAATTCGGATGCAAAACGAAAAGTGTACTTTAAATAAGTTTATTATGGTTAAACATTGTAAAAGCAAGTTCTCAGCAAGCAGTAATTCAGATATTCCTTTTCATAAGTATTTTTTTTATTATCGAAAAATTGTGGAATCAAAGAAATAAAATTATGGTATTTCATTAGAATTACCAGCTTAGTGAAATTGCTTATTCCATCCAGCTTTTTCTTTAAAAAAACATCTTGTATAATTTACTTATCGTTTTGAGATACCGAAACGCTTTCAATTGTCATAAGCAAATTAAACTGTTATGATTTTCGTTCCGCTGTAGATAATATTTTAGGAAAAAAATCCAATGTAGAAAGATTGATTTCATGGTTTAAATGTATACTTCACTATTTTTTTTAAATATAAAAAAGGCACATTTAGTTCAAATTTAGCTAATGAACTCTGACCTCTTTACACGCGATTCAAAAGCTTATAAATGCACGCACTTAAAGAAACCAGTTTTACGCTGTCTTAGCTACATTTCTAGTTTCATGTATCAAGTTTGATAAAAATCTTTTTATTCTTTTAAAATTCAATGATGGAAAGCATCCTCTGTAAACCACGCTGGTACACTTCATGTAGATCCGCTCTAATTGAAGAAATGTTTCTATGTGAAGCGATTCAAAAGCTTATAAATGCGCGCACTTAAAGAAACCAGTTTTCCGCTGTCTTAGCTATATTTCTGGTTTCATGTGTTAAGTTTGATAAAAATCTTTTTATTCTTTTAAAATTCAATGATGGAAAGCATCCTCTGTAAACCACGCTGGTACACTTCATGTAGATCCGCTCTATTTGCAGAAATGTTTCTATGTGAAGCGAAAGCTCCGGTTTTGGCAATTACAAAGTTCAAATTCATTCCAGTTCAAATTTCGGATTTTTGAGACTTATTTTTGCTGATAATTAATTAATTACCTATATTAACACTAATAATTTTATTTAGTAGTATAGATATATATGTTTTATTGAGGGATTTTAAAGCAACGTCATTAGATCATCGGAATGTACAATTGCATATACTAGAACATTTTTGAGCCATTTGTGTAAAACATGATTTAATTTACAAAAAACGTTGTCTAAGATTCAAATTCCTTCTCTGTTTTGTATACAAGTTGATTTTTTGTATACGAGATGACCTGTGTACGAGATGGTCTGTGAAAGACTTGACTAGACACCGCGCATGTTGCTGCCCTAACACGCCACCTGGCGTTAATTTTTGTGCGTCGCTTGTTTTATGTTGATGTCTGTTCGTTTTGCATTTATGTATGTTGGTTTTACGTTTTGTTTGTTGATATGTAAAAAGACACCTTTGGTTCATTTTACGTATATTTATATTGCAAAGAAGACAGTTGGTTTTGCATTTAGGGTCATTGAAGATATTGTTTTTGTTTGTTGAATTTAAATTACTATTGATTTTGTAAAAATGTATTTTACCCTTTCCGCAGCCGATAGCAATTTTATCACACAAAAATAAAAATAAGATGGAAATAACAAAATGCTAATATATCAGCTCATAAGATACCGGTAAATTGATTTCTTCTTTTGAAAATATTTTTCTGATGTATAATCCATGAATTGAACCAAGCAATTACATGCTATTTTTAAACCTTCTAGGGGCAATAAGACCACTATTTGATTGCTTAATTGTTACAACCAGGGTTACAGTTGTTAGGCATTCATAAGAATACAGTTAACATCGAGCTAAAACACGGGGAAGCTTATCAAAATTTCTTAGTAAATCAAACTTACCTTAACAGAAAAATTTACATGTATACTATTATAACACTAAAATAACAATAAATCAATTGTAAAAATGTATAATTATTGTGAATATAAGTAGTGACTGCAATAATTTAAATGATATATTGACCTTATTGTCATGAATGGTATAATTGGTTGTTAATACAGTGGAGCCTCAGATATCCGGACGCCAGATATCCGGACGCTTCACTTTCCGGTCGATTTTTATTGGGAACGGAATTTTTACACAATAATTTGTCTCGTTTATCCGGAATTCCGCGTTCCGGATCCGGACGGTCAAATTTTACCACATAATACACTTTTCCTTTAAATTTTACCTCATTTAACCGGACGGTCACATTTTAGTGTTCGGGGGCACAAAAGTTTTTTATGCGCAAGTGCAAATTGGTGTAAAAACATCTGACACTGGTTGTTGGTTTTAAACAATGCCTTCGTCCGGTAATCGGGGTCACCTGTGTCACGCTATGTACTCGCCCGAGGATATTACGATAACCATGGATGCGACATGTTTAATTGTCGCAATTTAACTTATGAACTTTTATTGATTGATTAAAATGTCATGAAAATTGTTAAATTTGTGTTTTAAAAAGTCATATATTGATTGAATTAAAATTCTATTAATCGTAGTGTGATTAGATCGTTAGTACGCCTATTCATTTTAAAACGTAATTGAAATGAAATATTTGATAATTTGAGTTCTGTTTACGATAGTTATTAAGACCGCTTGGGATGTTCAGGGTATCGACATTAATTTTATAGCGTGTGTTCAATTGACAGTGTAATAATAATTTATGCAAAACATGGCATGGATGAGTGTTCACGCTACTTGTAAATATCGCTTGGGTGCAATTAACTTTATAGAAAGATGGATACGTAAAATTAGCTTGGGTAAGTTCTGTCAACGAAAAAATAGCTTGGACAATTATCAATAAAAGAATATATACAGATTTTCATCCATTTTCAATCATCAAATGTTGAGCAGCTTCAAACATGTCAACACCACCGGCCAAGAGAGCGAGAGTTGCGATCACCGCTAGCTTGAAGAAAAAGATTTGTCAGCGTAAAGTGGAACACCCACATAGTGTTATGTACATGTACATGTGTTGCCTTGTAGAATGTAGTGCTTGCTTTCCTGTGGAGAAAACATACCTTAAATAATGTTTTTAACAATAATTTGTTTTATTAATTTAAAACTTTTTTTGTAGTGCGTATGGCTATCAAAATAAAATATTTAATAGTATAATTTATTTATGAGTTATATTTCCATAAATATTAAAGGTAAATATCACAATTCAGATATCCGGACGCTTCACCTATCCGGACGATTTGGCCTGGGGACAAAAGTGTCCGGATAAGTGAGGCTCCACTGTATATCGCATAGAAGTAAATAACGTTTTGTTTTTTTTTAAAATAATTGTTAAAAAGAATTGTGAATTATTAAAAAAATAATCAAACACTTATTCCATCTAAGAATGTATTGATAAGCATATTCTTTGCAATACAAACCAGTTCTGCAATTTGCTCCTGTATATCCCAGAAAGCATTGACATGTGTATTGGTTAACACCATCAAAACAGTTTCCATGAACGCACGGTGAACTTTCACATTCATCAATATCTGTTTTGATGTTTAACAAAAGGTACGTTAGACTCTTGGTATAAGGTAAAATAACATTAATTTTTCATCATTTAACAGGTAAAATATCATTTACTTGTATCACAGTTGATTCCGGTGAAACCAGGATAGCATTCACAGACGTATCCATTAACTTGGTCCGTACAATTTCCCTGCATACAGGGAGAGCTTTCACATTCGTTTATATCTGTGTAACAAGACACAAAAAGATCGTGCAACCTATACTTATTAGATTGTTTATTTATTTAAATAGCTTTATTCCAATTTTCCAAAATGATTTTAAGCAAGATTGTATAAGTATAACCAACAATAATTTCATCGAACAACCTTTAATATGAGAAAAAGTCCCTAAAATCGTTTCAATTTCAGATGTATTTAGCATTATTATGATATAAAATATTAACTTTGTAGTAGAAATTTATTAATTTGACAATGATTCTTAAGTTTGAAATTTAATTTTAAAATGCTTAAAAATTTATTGTCAAAGCAATTTGTGATCCTAGTTCGTAGTTTTCAAATATGCATTTACTTGTTACAAACCATTTTATTGCAAACCAAATTGAATTTCAATCGAGCATGCAATATAAAAAAATAGTATATTTTTTACTTAGCTTTTTTGTACTAATGTCATGAAAATGATTGCATTATGCATTCATAAATACTTTTCTCTGAATGTTTTTTTTTATCGTTTCTTATCTTTATTTTAGTTGTTACATGAAAAAATATTTGGATATGATATCGTTTTCAAGTCGTTTAAATGACTCGATATTTGTCATAAAATATTGCAAAAGCTATGCAACAATATGCAACAACTGCTTATACAGAATTCATGCAAAAACCAAACAGTTTGTTTTTTCACTTGTATCACAGCTGACACCAATGTAACCAGGTGTACACTCACAAACATATCTATTGACTTGGTCCATACAACTTCCATATACACAGGGAGAACTTTCACATTCGTTTATATCTTTGGATAGAAAAAGCATAATTAACAATGATGCGTATCGTGACAAGATCATTAAAATTTACTTAACGAAGCTGAGTACAGGTGTGCATAACATTTGTCACTTTTTTATTTTCATGTAGTATCTGGTTCGTTGTAATTCCTCTGTTACGTTATTGTAAATAAGCAAATTAGCCGTCACGTGCAGATATTTACATACACCATAAACTAAGTAAAATGATTAAACGGTTTTAAAAAGATTGTAAGCTATACATAAAGATGAAAAAATGTATAAATTGCCCAATCGAGACTTTTACTTAGGATTCAATAGTGCATTTAAAGGAATGTACATGTATTAACAGCATTTTAACTAAAATTTCATCTACGACAATATATAGTTTGACTGCAAAATGCTTAATAATGAGGGATGGAACACTTAACAAATCAACTTTATTTACATGTACCCCTCGATCAATCAAGATTTTTCTCATATATTGAATTTCACTTTTTTGGTGACCTTTTTCAATGAATGTTTTTGGCCTATAATTGACAAATAAAGATATCTCTTGGGAAAAAGTTTGAAAGTTATTGAACATTGGAAATTTAGGCATATCTATGAGTATTTTTATCAAAATATCTAACTAAAGACAGAAGAAATAGACCGAACCTTGATACTTACATGGTCGGTAAAACACAGTTTAACGTTTAAAAGGATCGTAGCGTTCACATTCCATAGACATAATGTTAACAATTTTAAGTTAAAAAGTCATATAGTTTACGATTGATATATTGTATTTTGAATAAATAGAATTGCTTTGTACGTTTAACAGAATAAATCTAATCTACAAAGTTTCTTTTAAACCAAAAAATCTTTCTTAAAATACAAACCAAATTCGCAAGTTGTTCCCGCGTACCCTGCAGAACAGTGGCATGTGTATTGGTTGATACCATCAGAACAGTTTCCAAAAATGCACGGTGAACTATTACATTCATCAATATCTGTCATAAACAATAAAATACCCGCCTGAGTTAGAAGAATTGAAGCAAATATTTATTAACTTTTTGCAAAATAAGACAATTCTTATAACGTCATAAGTTCTTTAATCAAATGTGTTTTATTGATTTTTAACCTGTATCACAGTTGACTCCCCTGAAACCAGGAATACATTCGCAAATGTAACCATTGACTTGGTCTGTACAATTTCCTTGTATACAGGGAGAACTTTCACAATCGTCTATTTCTGTGACCAAAACAAAACAAAAAAGGAAACATGGAAGTTTAAAAGAAGAGAAGGTAGAACATAAGTTACGAGTTTGAAGTACTACAACTGTATTAGTAATGGCTTGTACAGGCTAAAGCGAATAAAGAATGGGCTTGGTAGTATTTCCAGAAATTAATCGCAAATGATCGACATCGACCTCTTACCAGAATTTTATTTATCATAATTTTAATTAACAACCCACCGTTGATCAACTAATAAGAGTACCGCACGATATGTGAGCGAACCGCTTCGAAGCGAATACACTCTCCGTGGCAAATAGGTCATCGGGGCGGAAAATAATATTAAAGAGGATAAACGGGGTATGGACAATACACCCGAACTCTTAAGCATTAGTTCGTAGACAGAAAATTGACGTGATAATTAGGTATTTTGTTGGCAATTTATTTGTTCATGAAACGGGTTTACTGGATTTTTTTTTACCTGTGTCACAGTTTGGTCCCCTGTAACCAGGAAAGCACTCACAAACGTAACCATCGACTTGATCAGTGCAATTTCCCTGTACACAAGGAGAGCTTTCACACTCGTCTACATCTGTAGAAAGCAAGACATAACTAACTGACAGCGCCACTATTCATGATATTTAAAAAAACTAGAGGTACTGTGAGCAAGCTCACAATTGATACCCCCGGCTAAGAAAAAAATCATAACGCGTGTATTTTTGCTATTATAGAAAATATTGGATGAATCTATTTCACTGTCCATTTTCTATAAATAACAACTGCTTTATTTTTGAAAACTGTTAATTTTTAGCTTCTAATATTTCCATTAGTACAAGACATGACACAGACAGAATATAGCTTTTCTGAAACAATGACCTTGAACTTTCTCAATTGACCTTGGGCCAAGGTCATGACACACCCTTAGGTCATAAGCAATCTTTGTGTGAAGTAAGAACTTCCAATGTTTCCCCATAAGAAAGATATGGACCGGACACGAATTTTGCACTTTTTCTGCCAGTGACCTTGACCTTGCCCAAATGACCTTGGGTCAAAGTCATGACACACCCTTATGTCATAAGCAATCTTTGTGTGAAGTAGGAACTTCCAATGTTTCTCCATAAGAAAGATATGGACCGGACACGAATTTTGCACTTTTTCTGCCAGTGACCTTGACCTTGCCCGAATGACCTTGAGTCAAGGTCATGACACACCCTTAGGTCATTAGCAATCTTTGTGTGAAGTAAGAACTTCCAATGTTTCTCCATAAGAAAGATATGGACCGGACACGATTGCACAGACAGACGGACGGACGGACAAGTTGATTCCTATATACCCCCCCAAACTTTGTTTGCAGGGGGTATAATTACTAAATAAATGTATGATGCCCCCCCCCTACCCTAAAATATTTTGCCTTTCACTTACCTATATTACAACTGACTCCGGTGTAACCAGATATGCACTCACAAAGGTATCCATTAACTTGGTCCGTACAATTTCCATGTACACATGGAGAGCTTTCGCATTCATCTATATCTGTGTAATGCATTCAATTCAATTCAATGCAATTCAATGCAAAACACAATTATCGACTAACGTCCTTTACTAAATAATTTACAATATTTAATTGTCAATGAGTCCATGACTAATAATTAGGAAGGACATTTCATAAACTAAATCAGAAATATCAAGCATAAAAAATTTAATGTCGGCAAAAATGTGTTTACCTTATTATTCGTTTAAACGCTTAGAATTTCTCCATTTAGATATTTGTTTAATTTGTATAAATTAATGCAACACTGAACCATTCTATAGAAACATAGTTAAATTCTAACCTAGTTAAACTAGGTGCTTTTTTTTTTACAAGTTTTAATTAAAAATAAGTTGTACAAAGAAATTAATAATAACGCAATCTTTGTTTATTTATTTATGTAATTAATTTTGTTCGAAAACAAACGAACACACAAACAAAAGAAAACAATACAAACCACTTTCACAATTTGTCCCCGCATATCCCCCAATGCACTGGCATGTATAGGAGTTGTTTCCATCTATACAGCTTCCATGAACACATGGCGAACTGTAGCAATCATCGATATCTGTCACAGAGAAATTTCGAAGAAAAATAATTTATTCTTCGAAATGCCCTCATCACTACGTACATGGCTCTTTAATGTCATTTTAAAACATTCATGAAAGTTAAATCATTAAATTAAGATCCGCGACATTTTGGTTTAAAAAATAATGATAATAGTAATTCATATCTAAGTAATATAATTTTATATATTTCAACCCCCCCCCCCCCAAAAAAAAAAAAAAACCCAACCAAACAAACAATCAAAGCAAACCAAACCCAAAACTAAATACCAGTGAAAAGTGGTAAATGGGTAATTTAAAGATTCTCATTTCATTGCATATACTTAAAATTGGTGAGCTTTCTTTCTTTAAATTTCAGATATCACATCATAACAAAGATTTAAAAAAGGTTTTCCCCTACCTTCACAATTAATCCCCACATATCCAGGTTCACAATTACACTCATAAAGAAGATATTTGTTGGAGCAATTTCCATGAATACACGGTGAGCTCTCACATTCATCAACAATGTCTATTGGAATGTAGAAAAGCAATATATTAGTATTAACACTTACTCATTAATTCATTTATTTATTGTTTTTCATGGTTTAGTCATCGATACAATGATATGAATTGCATTTTATTTTTTCCCATATAAATACGAATTCCTATTCAAATGCACACGATTTATTTCATTCGCTTCTGTGATCAAATACTAGCTAGTAGTTCAATGTAATAAATAAAAAAATGCTTTAAATGACCTGCATTTGATATTGTATTTTGGTCCAATCGAAATACAAATTTTCCCGGAACGTCTATGTTGGACATCTGTGGTAAATTCAAAACAGCGTCTGTCATTGATCCCGGAACGGAAAAATAGTTAACTCCATCACCAGCATTGAACCCAACCTATGGTTAATAAAGTGAAACGATGATTCAAAAATATGTTTGACTTTTTTTATTATGACAATAGGAAATAGGAAATTCGGGAGATTTCATGAATTATAAGTCATCACCTATCAGCTTACAAGTCGTTAAAGAGACAATACGGCGCATCTTATTATAAAACCAACTTGAAAACAATTTCCGATCGGTATTTTTGTAATTTAATTTTGTGCATAGAAGAACATAGAATTCTAGCAGCGGTTTTGATTAAACAGAGATGTTTTGCCTTCACTTGTTATGTTTATTTTATTTCGGAAACCGCGGGGTAATGTTGTTCTATCACATTTTATGTTAAGGAATATACGTAAGCTATTTATAGTTGTCACTTGATAATGCACCAATGTGGTAGTAATGTACTACCCGATTTTATTGCACTGACATCTATTTTAAAGGAAAACACTAAGTTTTTGATCATTTTGAATATAACAGTCAAAATAATTGCCCATATGCTTCCTTAACACCACCGCGTACTACTTATAAATGTATAAACTTTCCGAAAATTACAAATTTTTCCATGAAATCAATCTAAATATTTCACTTAAATTCATAACTCATAAATATATATATCGCAACTTGTTACAGTGTTCGCTTTCTATACCATAACGCATGCGTATTTACTACAATAAACCAAACAATGGCAGGGCTTGCGAAGATTCTCTTGGACAGGTTTGTAAATAGAAATATTTTATCTACTTCTCCTAGGTAAAAACTGTTTAAAATGTTTTTAAAAAATCCCGATTTATTATTTTGTAAGTATGTAGTTTGCGTTTTTATCACAAGAGTTACTTCAACCCAAATTAATTTTGTAAGTGAGGCTTCTTGATGGGGTATTTTGGCATATTTATGTCTGTTCATTTTAAAATGAAATGAAATTAGTAAACCCTTTATAAATTATCGAGAAAGTGATGATATGCTCCGTTAAGAGAGTCCCTTTACCTCGATTCTATGATGACCGTAGTCGGGCGAAGATCTTGTAGTTTTCAGCACGTGTCAACTATGTCAATCAAAATCCACGTGGTACACATAAACGATATATTAAGATTAATTCGGTTTATACGAGCCTTAAATTTCAAGAAGCTATATTGACATCACTTAGGTATGTGAAAGGGAATTTTATATACATCATACATCAACTGTCACAATCAACGTTAATTCTTACTTGCGAACGATTATACAATGGGTAAATCTGAAGTTAAACACACGTTTTATCATCAATACAGTCTCTTCAAAACTCATTCGGAATTCCACATGTACACAATCCGTGTTATTTTGGACATTGATTTGAGTGTCTGACTGTCTGACTTTAGTGTCAGTTGATTGCAGTTGCAGTCTAAAAATATTGAGTTATTCGATGTCTGTAATACGAAATAGAGAGTGCGTCTTAATAAAGAATCAAATAATACTAACAATGTAGTTCTTAAAACATATGAAACAGTAGGGAAAATGAATATTGGAATTTATCCCTAAGGAAAAATTCGTTAATACAAGAAGCAGCAGACTTGATTAGCTCAAATCCTAAACACAATTGATTTATTTTGTTTTTAATCGAGTAAGGTTATTTTCAATCGGGTTTGTAAATCAAATATAATTTTTTAAAAACTTTTTTAATTAAAAAATTTACATGTTTTCAACTTATCAAATTTTTCATAAGAGCAGATCGTCCGTCACTCCCGGTCGTCACCGGAAGTGTTTCCAAAATATACGTTTTGTAGACATTTTTAGACTGAATATACAACTAAAACCGTTTTAAAATCGGACAACGCATTGCAGAGATATTGAAATTTAAAAATGACCTTTTTCGGAAATTTCAACATTTTAATATAACCATATCATTAATTCATTATCAAACGGAAGACTCACTCGTTGCTCGCAACGAGATCGCGTCTAGTTTTTATTCTAATTATTGAAACAACAAGCATCAAATGTAAAATTTTGAAGAAGAAATCCACTTAATCCTCAACAATTTTAAGTCATTGAAGAATACCATTTAGGTTAATACGATGCCAAAGATAAAATCGAGCACTCTCGCCTAGCTGCCATCTGCGAGGAAACGGACGCCTGCACGGATATTCCTCAATGACACAATGATCGCAACTCAGACGGCTTTGGAAAATGCCACTACTAACATCCTGAGAAGCGTAGCCTTAAGGTTTTCAACATCCACCAGTGTCTCCAGCCAAACGCACAATCCAAAGGCTGTCATTTGAGCACCAGCACAAATGGTTCCAGCTCCAATGGCAATTTCCCCATTGATGACTCACGAGCAGCGTCTCCATATTTGATTTCCCTACCAGTTATGGTCTTCGGACAACGACTTGGATTTATTCACAGAGAGCGCTAAGTTAACAGGAGATGGTGTTTATATTCATGGGGAATGGGCTTATATACCAAATACCAAATCATTTGGACTTTGACACAAGACAGGATATATCTTATTTAGAATTGATTCCACTTGTAACGGGCATTTACATTTTGGGCTTTTGTTTGTTGAATTCTAATCTTTTGCTTTACACTGACAACATTGCTCTTGTTTTTATCATCAAAGTCGAAACGTATCATGTTCCTTATTTGAAGTGCTTGCAATTAAATCTACATATACAAGCAGAACATATTAAATCCGGATAGCGTAATCAAGTAGCTGACTCTATTCACCATTTCAGTGGGATTGTCAGCTTCCACCAACAGCATCACTGAACCTAACACCCATCCCATCATAATTTTGTTTAGCCTTTTATAGATGAAGCTCATACACTTTTATCAACAAACACCAAGCTTACGTACTCAAAAGGCATCTTGGCCTTTTCGCAGTTTTGAAAGTCTTCTCAATTTCCAGATACAAATCCCTCTCCTTTAGATCACTTGATTAACTTTATTGCATACATGTCTGCAGTTAAAACCGCTCCATCCACTATGAAACATACATGTCAGTTATAGCCTTTCATGTAAAAATATACAACCTGCCAGACACAACTAAATCCTTCATCATTCAGAAACTCATACATTGTAGTAAGCCTATGCAGGAAGCAACTTTCTGTTGACGTTCGTTGACCTATCACATTAGATCTTCTACATAGCATAATTCAGGTAGACAGGTACTCCGAAGTGTACAGGCAAGTCAAGCTACATTTACCTCTGCTTCCTTGTTTGCATATTTAGGTTTTCTGTGGGTAGGTGAATTAACCATACATTCGATGCCTTTCAAGCCAGAGTTCTACAATTTAGTGCTGTCTCATTTGCAAATAACACCATACAGTTATTCCTCAAAGAATGTGGGGGAATAAGCCGAGGCAAATGCTCACGACCCTCTCGTACGTCTTATACGAATTTATATACGTACGAGTTAACTAGGCGTTTAAACGGAGGACAGTATTGTCCAAATGAAAATGTCCAAAACTTCGAGAGATGAGTAATCGACATTTGGATGACGTAAGTGCGTTTAAATTTTATAGTATTCATATATACTTATATAATTTAAAACTGGCAAAGTAATGACAATAACTGACTCATTTAAAGAGTTTAAATACAAATGGTAATGTTGATTACTTTCTAACAATATTTTATTAACCGTATAATTTATCTCAGTGTAAATAATAAAAATAATGCAGTTGAAAAGGAATGATCTGCATCCCCGCATCAATTTAACAGTATTTTTGAAGATATTTTAACCTAAATATATAAACAAAGCAAAGATCAGTTTATAAGTTTATCATTCAGATTCATCAACGTATTCCCCTGCATCATCAACACTTGTTTCCTACCCCTGGTTTCAATTACATTACAGTTATAGCGATAGCAACCCAGGTACCAGATCACACTACAAATGTGAGAGCAACAACCCAAAGTTCTTGCTCCGCTTTTGCACTGGCAGTACCATGATGTCACGGCACAATCTGTGAACTTCATCCACAGATTGTACAGGGTACTGCTCGAGTGTCTAGATTGAAGCCTACAGTGAATCAGGTTGGATTCCATTTGTGACACATCAAAAGCGTACTGACCAGTCTCATCGACATGTTCTCTAATGTAAGAGTTTGCCTGGCGAATTTGATAGGTTCCAAAAGTTAATTGTCTAACATCTTCCGACAGAGTGGGAAAATTAACTGCAGCATCATGTGCATCGATTCTCTTCCAGGATTTAGAGTTAGCACGATATTTGTAATGTGGTTCCGTATCACAGAGGTTTTTCAAGACATTTTCATTTTTCTTTGCCATCATTAACATTTGAAAACCATTACCAAGATCGTTTAGACCATTCGATTTTAAGGGTGGTCTGTATTTATTGATCAAAGAACATACGATTCTAACATAGTCACCTATGGAAGGAATGTGCGAATTACACACCACCTTTTCCAAAAATCGCCATTTTTTATGCCGACCGTTTGCTGCCACCACTACCCATCGGATTTTAGTAACCAATCGTGATGAATATGCATCGGATGTAGAATGTTGTTTGCAGGACTTTGGTAAAAAGACTGGCATTTGTGTTTTGAACCCGCATTCATTTAGAAAATGGAGTCACGAAATCCTCTATCAATTACAAGAACATCGTTTTCATTGAGAAAATTAAAAATATTGCATCTATTTGTGTCCATTATAGTTTTTATTATAGAAGCGTCATTGTTTCTACCATTTGCTAAGTAAGGCCCAAAAACCTCTAAAATGTATCCGGTTGTTTTTGTCACCAAAAATGAAATGGTTTCACCAAAGGCCGTCCTTTGCGCTTAGAATAAGACAGTCTTTGGAATTTATACATTGAACTTTTTTGTATGTATATATACGTACCGTCTAGAACTAATATGACAGTGTCTGATATGGGATCTGAAAACAGCTGTTTTGATATATCTGTCGTATGATTATCTATGACATTTTGTCTAGTAATATGGTCAAAACCAAGGTTGTGTGGAACAAAATCTTTCATAATCGCTTTTCGAGCACTTTCAACGATTTCGGCTACTTGTCGCCTACATCGAAATCCACAAAGAATAGCCAGCAACCCATTCGATAAACCGGACTTCAACTTGAAAAGAAGAATACCAACAGCGTTTCTAACTGTTCGATTTTGTGTATTTCTCATTGACGTTACATGTAAAACTAGATCGTCGAAATTGAGTTTGGAGATTCCCAGTAAAGAATTGTTATCTTCATCTTTGATAAGTTTATCAAAACTTAGGTTGTAAGTGTTACAAGAACCCATTGCTCTTAAGCGAACGTGTTCGAGTAAATCTTGTATTTCTTTAAATGACAGTACAAAATTGTGTTTCTTATATTTATCAAAGTCAACATGTAAATGATCAGTATTAAGCCATTTTACAAGTAAATGCCTGCAACAACATTTGCACCCGACTGGTACAAGCAATTGAAAGTGAATGAATGCATCCATTCGTGCCTCTTTTGGTACAACTTATTTCTTTCGAAAAGTCACGCATTTGTTATGTGACTTTCCTGCCGATACAATGGGAAGTGAAATACATGGCGAGTTAGTTGTTGAATTTCCTTTAGGCGCACACTGTACCTTTGATTTGGCTTGTATTCTGCATTTAGTGCATATTTGACTGCTTTTGTCCAGTGTATGTCCCTGTTGTGTTAACAAGGCTTTCAAGGATTGAGGGATGTAACGTTTTATCTTGCCTTTTAATTGTTTCTTGCATACACAACAACCGTATCGTGAAGGTCGGTCCATGTCTGTTTACAATGTGAAGTCTTGCAGTCTCAAAGAGAATAGCATACATTTCATACTTAACGAAAAGTAGTAGAAAACGAATATCAAATAATTTCAATTTTAATTATTATTAGCAATTTTTTATTATTAAGTAAAAAGGGCAAAAAAATAACGTTCGAATTTTAACGATGTAAATAAAAATATCCCTCCCCCTTCCCCCCGAAAAAAAAACATCAAAAGACTCCCCGCTTACCAGTACACCACCGATTCGCCTATTCAAAAGCTACACAATAGTGTATTGTATTGTTATCGGTATTACGCGAACAACTGGACTTAGCTTATTTAAAGACCGATCTTAAAAAATTAAAAGAGGAAAACTTACTTTTTACCATAGAGTGGGTTTTCGTACCATTTTTTCGAAAGTCGAAAAAGATAAACGTTTACATGTGCTATCAATATTTGTATTTTAAAAGTGGTACGATGACCCACTCTATGGAAAAATATAGTTTGAATATCCGATTTCTTTACTATTTTGTTGCTAAATAAGCATATAACTATTTTGTTATATGCTTGTCAATTAAATGTGTAGTTACTTTTTGTTGTTGTTTTTTTTTGTTTTTGTGTGTTTTGGCAATACTGCATGTATATGATTACCTATATTTGATAAATGTAACTAAAGTGAAATTTGTAAGAAAAATATTTTTTGTTTTTTTCTATGGACCTTCGTGGTTTTTTGCCTCGGCTTATTCCCACAGAGTCTTTTTAGATAAACTGATCAAGATGGAAAGGTAGCTACCATAGTTATTCCCATTGTCCATGTGTATCATCATGATGATAAACTACAGTAAGACTTTCATTACTTTTAATCAAAAACCATACGTACACTCGACCAGTGTTCAAATTAATGAGAAAAAAGACGACGACCGGGAATATACCGTGCAGTTTCATGTACTACTGTTCCATTCAATCCAACACAATTATTATCACTCCTGAGTCATCAAGTTGGATCTTTGGTACATCATGTAATTTTTATCAACAGGAATCAGAAAATTGTTCGTATATATGATCGGGTTTGTTCTAAAATTTTCCCAATCGGACATAAAAACCTACTTACCTGTGAAAATTGGGGGGATGTGCCGGTATGGGACATGTCTTACTAACAAATAATACTTTAAACCACGGTCAATATATAATGTACGGTCTTTTACTTCCTTACGGCTTTGGTTGCATTAAATAAGTTTTGATAGAATGAAAATAAACATAATGCATGTAAACAACTTAAAATCAATGTTATTACCTGAGCATTTTTTGTCCAAGTTATTTTGTTGTAATTAAAAAGAGTAAACGAATGGGTCCAATCTGTCATCAAAACCAGCTGAAATGTATTCCTCTGTAGAAAAAGACAAAGCAAAACATTATCTCTATATATAAAAAGACACTAGAGAGTTTCAAAGGTAAATTAAACAAAGAAAGACTGAGATACTAGCATTTATTTTGTTTAAAACGTAATTGACATTTAAAGGGACACAATTTTAGATCAAAATTTTCTTTTTCTTTCTTTTTTATGTATAAAATGGTTTACTTGCTCATTTTGAATGATCGACCAAAATTTGAAGTTATAAGGGAGATATAGAGGAAAGAAATCATTGTTAAGTAAACGAAGCTCGAGTCTTATATTTGTTTACAAATAATGTTAAGTATGGAATAACCTTTTTTTTTTTTACAAAATGACTCGTGGCAAACAGGGTAAACTGATTAAATGTGTTCGTAGATAATATGATAAACAGAAAAAATTATCATTTGATTTAGACCTAAACCAATAAAACACATATGTAAACCATAACAAAGCTCGAGCTTTGTTTACAAAACAAAAACTTTCAAACTCTGTATCTTGCTTTTAACTCAATGTTTGACTTTCAAATTTTGACAAAGTATATTAACCTTTCTAAACATTAAAATTGGGTGAAATAAAATTTTAGATTTTGAGCTAAAACTGTGTCCAAGTCCCTTTAATAACAATATGCGTGTCCACATTACATGTAATGTAAATATAATCTACAGCATCAAAAATAAATTGCACAAGAAGCCATGTGTATGAGGATGTAGCGCTACTATTAAATTCGTTGCTTATTGTGTCCTAAATGCCTACACATTTTCTCAAAATTCCATGTAGCGGTATAAGAGAAAAGCGCCCATAAACTGTTCATTACTTTAGGCAATATATAATTCGAAGTTCAAAAGGGCCAAAATTTCCAGAAAAATACTGGAATTGGAGTATCCTTTTAAAATGCACATCTACAAATTGTGTCCTAATATCTCCAAAATTTCGTGCAGCGACTTAAGAGGAGTTGCGCTAGCAAAAAAAGAGAGGCTTGACGGACTGACTGACTAGTCAAAGATATTATATCCCTTGCATCTTCGTTGCGTTTGGTATTATCAAATGCGGAGAACCTTACATAAAATTGTTTTCTCTCTTAATCTTTCTCTTTATTACCTTTTTCTCCGTCTTTAAATAAATTTTAAATGCGGTGTTAGAGTTATTTGATATGATAATTTGTCTTACTTATTTAATATTTACCGTGTAATCATTAGAATAAGAGGTGGCTCAATTTTCGTGTAACCTCTCACCCACGAATTTACATCCTCCACAAAAACGAATTATATAAGTATTAGTTTTCCGACTGAAACTGAAAACTGACGCATCCACGATATACGTCCCATGAATAAGCAAAAATCCAACAATCCACGAAAATTGACCCCCACGAAATTAAATGATTCCACAGTATTTCATGATAATTTTTACAGTAATGAAGTACTTGGAAAATAAAGAACTTTTCAATGATTGATAGAAAGCTGCACTGAGAACGATGAAACAAGATAGAAAAAGAAAAGTGGTAAAATTAAAACGCAAATACTTTTTAAATAAATTTTTACAACAATAATATCAAATCAATCAAAACATGAAAATGACCCCCAATGTAACTACATGTATTGTGTATGTGATATTTCTCAAGATTTTTATTGGATTAAATTTTTTTTAAAAATTTTTTTAATTTTCTTTTTTAACAAAAGGTATCTTTCATGTCATTATGATCATGCTAAATCAATTCATAAAGGGAAAAATATCAAGCTTCAATAGCTGCATTGAAACTCAAGATGCTCATTGCATTCGAAAACTATACAAACCACATGCACTTTTTGACAAGAGGCACACAGGCTTATACGGTCATCTGCATACTATACCCCTTAGATGGACCTGTCGTAGTGTCTCATGTTTGCAGTTTAAGCTTCATTTTGGAGTCTAAAATCTAATTCGAGACTCCGCTGACCATTACTCCTGCTTTTAAAATTTTACGGGCTTCATGAACATCATATCCATGCATTTAATTTTTCTAAAATAAACATGGGAGTAGAAATTTTTTGTGTTTAATACATTTTATTGACTTTTTTTTAACTATATGGCCTTCTTGGCCAAACACTAGGGCCTCATTTCTGACTCAGGGCCATGAATTTCACATTTTTGCTAAAAGGGCATGGTCACGATTTTGATCAATTTTTTTTTCCATTATAAAGGTTTACAATGCTTCAGTAAGGCATTTCTAATCGCCAGAGTGTCGGTCGTTGTGTTATAAGCGAGATATAATGCTCAAGAGTCTTTGTTAAATAAACAAAGCTCGGGTCATTATTTTGTTGACATTTTGCATGTCAAAGTGAAAATCTAAAATGAATGTGTCAAACGCTAGGAACTGTTCATTTAAGCTTGAAACGAATAAGTAGATATAAAATTCAGCATGAAAAAGATCTTGGTTGATCATTAGAAATGCATTTGTAAAGCATTGCAAACAATGAAAATAGAAAAATAAAATTTGACCAAAATCTTGACCATGTCTCTTTTACATTTTTTTTTTTTTTTTTTTTTACATTTTTCCATATTAGTCCCTACTTACGGCCTGAGCCCCTGGGCCAGGAAACATGAATTTCACAATTTTGGTAGAACGTTTCATGGACATCATAACCATGCATTTAGTCCCCCCCCCCCCCCCCCCCCACACACATGTGTGGAAGAAGAATTTCGAAAATTTTGCTTTTTTTCTTTCATATTTAGCCGCGCCCACGACGCCCCAGAGAAGGTAAGATCATTTTTTTTAAATTTATATTCCCCTTATTCTAGAAATATTTCAAAGTAAAATTGGTTACAATTGGCCGTGTAGTTTTCATGAAGTTAAATTGTTAACTGACGACGACAGACGAAGACAAAACAATGTCATATGAAAGACTCAGGTGATATAAAAAGGTAATTATCTCATTCTGTATGTTGTATTACAAAGCTGATCATCTTCAACAGCGACAGATAATATACTGTACCTAAATAGGTTAAGTAGTCCGATTCAGAGAATTTGCCTTTTTAAGCTATCTTCTTTACAGTATTTTTGGCATGATGTATACCTAAATGTATGAAAATAAAAGCATACATGTATTTTAATAACTTTTAATGTGAATCGATACATACATACCAGTGAGCAAGATATGCCAACCTCACGACAACCAAAAACGGCAACATTTTCCCAGGTGACGACCATTATCCAGGAGGCAGCAAAACTCAGAATGTGTGGAAAAAGGTTTCGAATTTCACTCGTTCCTTGTTCTAACATAAAGTCTTGTGTAGTTAAGCGGTACCACAGTTGTCCGCCATTCCTGATATCAATGTCGGTCCAGAATGGTGCAATGATTTTATGAGAGCCACTTATCGGGAAGGAATTTGCAACAAATTGACTCAGACTGCTTTCAAACGTTACATCGCCATTGGTATTTACCTTTGAAAACCAGAATATTAATACTGTGCATGAAAAATATTTCACCCGGGAAGTCAGTAAACTAAATGCAACATGTGTTTGTTCGTCGCAAGTCGTTCGTAAACATTCAAGACTCTGTATGTAATATTTGTGGGTACTCTATATATACAGTCATGTATATTGTATAATGAATCACCAGTAAATCCATAGTAATCAATTTTAAATTGAGTAAATCTTAAAAATTATTTGCCTGCTCATTGACTTCCAGCAGACAAATTATTTTTAAAATAAATGTTATATGCAAATTACTCTAATTGGTCCCGAGTCCTGGCGTGTATTGGTGAAGGGTTAATTATTTAGTTTTTAAAGCGATTGTACCCTTGCTGTACACATATTGTCTCTGTGAACAAACAAATTTATTTGCGTATTGAAAACGTTTTCAAAAGTATAAGATGGATCGTCTACTAAGTATTAACTTGAAAACCAAAAAAAATAAAAAATAAAATAACCCCCCCCCCAAAAAAAAACCCCCATCAGCGCTACTACAATTAAATGCAATTAATAGTTCTATTTCTAGGGTTATGTTACTTACGAATAACCGTTCAGTTCTGGTTCATAAATTTCCTCGTCTGATTTTATACTATTCATTTTTAATCAAAAGATACTTTTTGTACTAAGACACATATTTGTGCATCGATAAAAAATGCCTAGTAACTAAACTGAACTTGGGTTACGAAAATAATGAAATGTGAAAGTTAGAACTTTCATGTAGATTGGATAGTTATGCATTAAGCACCCGTACTTTTGAATTTCAGGTATACAATTTGAACTGTTTTAGTTTAAGCACGTGTTTCTAATTTATCGTAGATTTTTATGTATTGTCAATATTAAAAAGCTAATCGTCATTTTGCTAATAAATGGCCATTAGTGATTCTACCGCGTGTTTAAGTTTAATCAGCTTAAAATCAAACGGAGCAGAATCATTCGAGAAAAAAAGACTTCAAAATTAAGCCTGCTAAATAATACATGTACTTGTGGATAAACCTTAGGAAGTACATGTTGCTCTCATGATATTTTAGAATACAGTTCGCGGATTCGAATGAGAAATAGAAAAAATCTTACATTGAAACATTATGAAGGTCATTTAAGAAGAATGCAACAGAAATCTAGTTTGACTTAATGCTCAGTTACCAAAGATTGTTTTGAAATTCTTATTGACATTTCTAAAACATTTATAATGCTTTTAATAAAATGTTTTACTTACAAAAATCGAACTGTAATTTGAACCAAAAAAGGGAAACTGAACAGGCAGTGGTATACTAGATGTTGAACCATCATCAACAACTTCCATACTAGTATCACCTTCCGTAGAACCAAACGGGTAAAACAAATTTAATGGTAGAGAAGTCCCCACTTGAGAATTATAGAGAACAAAAACTATCACGATCTGTCGTCGCAACATTTTCGTGTCTTTTTGCAAAGTATTAAGTCCATTAAGCGTTATATACCAAGAGCATTCATTCGATATACTTGTAAATGTTATTTAAATTAAGATCAAACGTAAACTTGTTCAGTCCCGCAGAAAAACTTACAAGGAAAAAACGCAATTATATGTGTGATTGATAAGTTTAACAACTTACTTTCATTTAACTTTGCAATTGACACATGAAACAACCACATTGATACCAAATGACAGACCATTGTCTTGAGAGTATATAACCACTTGTAATATCCTTTGCTTGTAAATAGTAATATTATATTGAGATGGCCGACAGTCTGTTATTGTCATTTTTCATTCTAAAGGAAAATGATAATTCGTACAGAAAATACAAGTTTTCTAAAGGAAAATATTAAAAATCCTATAGGATATTTTAAAGATCTATAAAAATTATAGTTCTTAGAAGAGATAAGTATTTCCTACAGGAATTTGATTTAGACAGGTAGTTTTCCTATAGGATATTAAGGTTTCCTATCGGATTTTAAAATCCTTTGGGAGTTTTGTTCAAATCCTATCGGAATTTAAATTCCTATAAGAAAATAATTCCGGTAGGAAATGCCTAAAACCCTACAGGAAAATTAAATTGTTTTTCCTATAGGAAAGATTATTTTCCTAAAAGAAATTTTTGAAAGGTAAATATCTCACCTGACAGGCGAGATGCATTAATAACAAATGTGCTTTTCAACTCTCTAAGCAACGGTCTATTACATTGTATATGGCACATTAGAATTTTTCGATACATGCAGCTTAGATGGGTGTAAAAATGCCACCTTGGCACTGGGAGAGTTATCCGGCACAATGTTTTACCAAAAATAGGAATCGTAAAACCTGATAAATTATTTGCATTTATCTAGATATATTTTTAACGAAATATTGTGTAATATTAAATAAGTCCGTCCGATGTTTGCAAAAGTGCGCTATACCTCTTTGTTTTAATTTGTTTCGATCTAGATATTAGGCACATTCATTAAATTAACCTTTCATACGATGAACAAAGATCTTACCACTTAGTAAGTACTTTAAAACAATCCAATCAAAGCGCCTGTTATCATTCAACCTTATGTGGCTTATTAGAATTAGTACACAATAAATAATTTAAATAACAGAAATAAGTACTTTGTTCTAGACGATGAACGAAGAGTCAAAGGTGCAATTGATTGTATGAAGTTATGGGCCAAATGTTGACAAGAATTATACTGGACGAGAGGACACAGTGCAATTAAAGTTAAACATTATTAGCTGTTAAGAATCTAGTTATGCCTACAAAATTGCCTTTTCTTTTCAATAATTAAAGGGAGTCGAACTGCACTTTTTCTTCAATCGAAACCTTTTAATTGATCATCTTTGTACGTTTTGCTCGCAGGCGTAAAATAACGAACTTCTATTTATAAATCGTCACCATTATTCTTTTTAAAATTTACTTCAAATGGCAGTGATTTTTCTACACTAAATTTGGGTCCGAATATCGGCCCTTTCCCCTAGCAAAAATTATCGAATTTTTCCCAAATTTATCAACATTTTTTCCCCAATTCAATCGATAGAAATTTTTAAAAAAATTTTGCACATCGATACTGACGACCCGAATTTTTTTCGTACAACTTGGCAAGCCTCCATTTATTCTTCGTCGGTCAAGCGCTCCAATATAAGCCATTATATATATAGACCTTTCAAGCGCTTTTTAAACAATGATGAAAACGTGATTTGTGAGGCAATGTGGCGTAATGTCGCATAATTCGAAGTATTACATTAAGAAAATTAAGAAAAAAGGGGCTACCCTTAGAAAAAAAGAAAGCATCATATTTGTATTTGCTTCTGTTCATTTTATTTTAATTTCCAATTGATTTTCATCTTGGCTACAATATTTATACTGATACTGTTTTTCCCAATGTGATCAAAATGTCGATGATTTTTCCCAAATCAATAGCCACAGGACCCTTTTAAAAAATGTAGAAAAATCACTGAATAGGAAACAGTTTCACATTGCTCGATAGACTATCCTTTTTATTAACATTAAGGCATTATCAACGAGAGAAGAAAGGGAGGCGAGGGAATAAAAGAAAAATTAGCTTCTTAAGATCAATATCGTAACGAGTGGACAAAGCAGTTTCCCACAGCTTTAACATGGTTTTTTGGATTTTATTCTATACATTACTTTCCACTAGCTTAAAAAACCACTTAGCTGTTATTGTCCCGTGTGTTCATAGCATTGCAACCTAAAATAAAATGAGAACGCTTCCTGTCTACCCACAATATTATTACATGTAATAACATATTTCAAATTTTTCCTTTACATTTTGACACAGGGGCTTTATAATTGTTTTGCTATGAATAAAATTTTGCTTGGTTATAAATGATGTTTTCTTTAGAATAAGTGTGTTTCTTATCTTCTACGAACCAACATGCTTTTGTTTTCTGATCGTAGTAAACTGTTTAAAAGTTAATGGTCACTGAACATCTCATCAAGCTCTCCATATATATGTATCAACAAATCCAAGAACTATATAAAGGTACCAAGACATGGCCAAAGTAGTGCTCCTTCCAACCTCTGCCTTTGCTGTTGTACTGTAACTTGAGTGCGAGAAGAAAAACTTCTTCCATCGCATTCCTAGGGAGTATTGATGAAATGGACCACAAACCATCCATTTTAATACCCTCAGCGTTAGCAAAACACTTGGCAACGGATACCACAACGAATTGGTACATGCGCGAACGGTTCGCTGTAAATTCAAGTTTATTTGTTGATCAATTGTTAACAAGGGCACCGCTAGGGGGAACATACCATCGCGACTTGACATTTTAGAGGAAAATGCATTTTATTTTGGCATACACCATCTTGTTTTGTGGTAAATCAGGGCATGAATTATTAATAAAAACATATAACTTTTATGAAAGTAAATATGATGCAAGTATCTTAAAACCACTTTGAATTCAAAATAAGTTCTTTATCTCTATCCCCATGCTCTAGGATATATTTATAATTTGCGGTGTTACATGTATGTGGTTGCAGAGTTCCCCTTACCTTTAACGGAAACACATCACAAATGTTTTAAAGTTTTGTAATTTAGCTTTATCCAGTAACATACATGAATCATTAAAAAATCAGACGATAAGTAAAAGCAAATTTATGTTTCTTAATATAAATATAAAACGTAGCTAATTTGCTAAACATGATCTAGCGATATGTAGCATGTTCTCTAGATATCTCGAGTAAACATGTAGTTTTTCAGCCCAAATATTTTTGGTAGTGTTATAGATCTGCAGAAATTTATATTACATTATTAAATCATTAGATTTTATATAAGAATTTCTAATAATCGACGATATTAATCAATGTCTCTTCTAAATCTGGACATGTTTCACGCTTAATGATTCGGGAAACATAGCCCGAATATCGACTTAATATATTAAATGTGGTTTTCATTTATAATTCTTACTAGCTTATAAGTAGTTAATAAAGATGTTATTTTGGTAATATACTCTGCAACTTTGTACCAGACCCCCTTTTTTAAACTTGTATTAGTTTTAGTAAAATAAGTATTCATTTCAATTTTGAAATTGAACAATTATAAATTAAATATATATTCTTGTACTCAATTATTTGACCATTCCACTCAATGTTTTCTCCTTCGTCATTGGTTACCTGTTTTATTATCATTATATAAAACATGTACTTTGTAGGTTAAAAACATGTAGTAGATCAGTGATTTTCTTGTTCAATTGACCGATTAGTCTTTCCACAGATACATTGCTTGTAGGACAAGATTTACATTTCTTTAGTACAACATTTGATGGATTAAAAAACTGACCTGATGGTTGTAAAAAAGAATTGAAAAGTTTGTCCCATTTCAACTTTACAAACAGAACAAAACTTTTTTATGATGAAATAGGTGATATAATCATTAAAACTTTCACACAAAATGTCTTTTAAATCAATACATGGTAAGAATGGGCCATACAGCAATGAATTTTTTCTTTAAAATTAAATATGGAAAAAATGAATTAATCGAACATTCTTCTATATACAGAACCAATTGTTGCAGCATTTTCAACATCATCTGTTTTTCTCCAATAGGGTTCTGTATAAACTTTTAATAAAATACACAGAGCTTTTAAAATACATAACATAAAAATTGTTTTGAAGTGCACATAAAATAAAGTTCTGGACTATATTCAAAGTACTTTTCGATGAAGACTGATAGAAATAAAATGTTTTTTGCAGCATTGTAAAACAAAAACATTAAAACGTTTATTACATTCATGATTGGTATGTTGCCGATGCCCTTAAGAAATTGCTTCTAAAAGAGGGTCACCTGTTCTATCTTTAAAAATATAACTTTGACACACACTTAATAAGATTTAAAGTACACAATTCTTTACAAAACAAGGTATAAAATTGATATTAAAATCTTTCTCAAGATTTCAAATTTCTTTAGGAGATTCAACATAAAACTGTAAAAGTGGATGTAAAATTAAAGTGGATTTAAAGAACACTTAAGAATAAAACTCTTTATTAAATTAAAATTCACCTTTTCTTCGCTACAACTTCTGTCATAAAACAAGATATATTATTTAAAAATTCAATGTAATGTCCATCACTTACTTTATTTCTTTAAGAATGTCTTTTGCAGTGGAAACATACGTATCTGCATTGCCGTCACTGGTTTCTCCTAATCCCGTAGTAAAATATTACTATCTGTACTAAGTTTTACTCCATAACAATGTCTGTTCTTTTTTGTTGTGGCATTAGGCAACAAGGTCATGTTTTGAAAACCTGCTCTACTATTAATTTATTATGACCTTAGAATTCGTACTTTTACAAGGAATATCTAAAATTTTAATATTCACAGTGAGCTACGTTGACACATTAGAATAAAGGTGAATAAACTTAACTCTTTGACAATGATTAATAAAGTCACAAATTTGACCCATTATGGGTCCAAACCACATCTATATAAATCAATAATAAAAATTAAAATGAACTAATTCTTTAAATAAAAGTACTTTTAGGATGGAGTCAGGACCCATCCATACTTAATTTTGCAATCAAAATTAAGAACAGTGAATGATCCAAGACTTTGGTATAAAACGCTGCGCAGGTTAACTTGGAAATTTATATCTGTTGTGTTTATAGAATGAAAGCCCAATATTGACTTCCATCGTAAAATTTATACTAAAACAGTGCATACAAGTCAAAAATTATTATTCTAACTTAAACTGAAATTCTTTCGTCTTCAATGCTCCGAGTGGGAGATATACAACAAATTCTTTTTGCACATCTTTGTTTTCACTATGATGCGGTAGTTCCGTAATGATGTTTTGAACAACGTTGGTAATGTCGTGAAGAGGTTCACAGCCAAGAACTTCATAGTCAGGGATCCCCAAAGTGCTTGCAGACTTACTTAAGTTATCTGTCATGGGAGCTGGGGGGCTCCGAATACCATGCAAGACGTTGTTCAGTTTCTCTTGAGGTTCAGGTTTCTTCAGCAGATAGGTGTTGACATTTCTTGACTCTAGTTCATCAATGAGCCCGTGTTTGGTCAGGCTGGCAAATGGATTGATAACACCATCTTCACATTTTCTCTACACAATGCCTCCAGTCATCAGAAGCCTACGATCCTCAAGGGATATTGGCTCTCTTTTAAGGCAGCATTCAAAGTTGTGGTCTTTGGCATGGATTCCAAAAATACAGGTGTAGTTGCCACCACGCTGCTGACTAGCCCAAATTGTCTAGAGGGCCATATCCACTAAATACACGAATTTTGTTTTTCAAGAAGATACCCGACTGGTTGATGTTGTTTTGCAATTGGTGAGATCTGTAAGACGTGTATTTATGTAAGAGAGCTGGTGAGCATTTGTACTTGGTGATTGCCCAAGGATGTACAAATGCTACATGTCTTTCGTCCTGGGTGGAGATTGGCATATTCACCATCTAGGACGATTACTGCAGGATCATATAGGAAGGACAGCATGAAACTTGCATATGATCTTTTCAGAAGATCCAAGTGGTCATGCCAGATTTTCACATGCCGTGTTCTTTGTACTTTTAATTTTTCATTGAGGTTTCCATTTCCTTCATAAGATGTTTCATTTAATTGTTAAAGGGTATCTGCTTGATGTTCTGGCAAATTGTCATAAAAGGTGTCTGGATGTTATCGCAGAATCTGCAGATTTTCTTGACGTTTTGTCTCATGATCAAAAATTATCTGTAGTGGCATTTTTCTTACATAGATGTTGTCTATTAGAAACTCAAGCATCTTTTTAATGTCAACTTCAGATAGGAGATCCATCAGAAGAGACACGCAATTTTCAGAAAAGTCTGGAGAGGCCCTTTGAAGCACATGTTCAAGACCAAGAGGTCACACGGTTGTTTGGGACCAACTTCGATGCAAGTCTTGTAAATCAGGATATGTTAAAGAAAATTCCCGGGGAAATGTTCTATTTTAAAGCAAGAGATGAAGGTAATTAGTCTATTAAATGAAATTCCTACTGAGTCCAGTCAAATATGAAATTGAGATATCAAATCATGAAAAGACATTTGACCACATACTGATGAGTAACTCTAAATCAGATTAGATAAGAGAATAAGCTTTATTTTCAGATATTTTAAATTTCTATGAAATTGTTCTAATTTGCATAAATATTTTTTTCTGACAAACCGATTAAAGTTTTCTCGCCGATTACTCTCCATCCGACCAAGTTTCCAGTTAACGGATTAGAAATTGCCATCCCTAGTTTGTTTTATGCATTCAAAGGCTTGATATTATTAAAAGGCAATAATATTTTAAGTGTGATTTCATAATTGAAGCATATTTGTAAAATATGACATTATTTGTGACGATTGTGACACAATGTAGAATTGTATTTTGACAATGTAAAGTTTTTTGACATGTTCCCCTTATTTACCGCAAGATGTCTTAATCTGAGTGATTATTACTTACTGCATCAGATGAACATGAATATTTGATTGTATTTCAATCTTCCATGTCTTTTATTTTCGTTGGCAAACTTTAAATGATTTCATGATTTTTTCCAAGCCTATACTTTTCGTTTCTATATACCGCCATTGGAGTATTGGAATTTCAGAATATCACGCCCGATGTAAATCATAACTTTTGTGCACTAGGTTTAAAATGCGATTTCTGTATAAAATTGTATTATTGTATGAATTGTTATAATTTTATTTGTCATGTATTGTGTAAATCACCTAATTTAATTGTTGAATTATATTTTATACATTAGTTAATGTTATTGTCGGTGACTGCCGGTGATCCGCCGTTGATCCATAGGGAAGCGTGTGGGTCGCCGGGGGGACTCCGTATGAGATCACTCTATCCTGTGGACTCGGGGTTCAGCAATTGAGGTTAGAGGGTGATTTTTTTAATACTTTGGTTATTTTAGGTAGAATTAGGGGATTTTGAATAATTTATTTATTATTTCATCGTGGTATTACGGGTAAATCTCGTTTACACGATATTAATTAATATTTAAGGAGTTTGTATTGGATTAATTTCGATACAGACGACATAGTTCATTTTAATTACGGTTAGACAGGGAGTTAAACTCTGAAGTCTTACCGATTAAATAATTAGTAATCGTTCATAGTTCTTTGGAATTTTATTATTCTAAATAAGTGAATTATCGATATTTGATAATATTGTTACAGTAGGAATAGTTTATACGTAAATTCAGAATTATTGTAGTAAATAATTGGCAAAGTTTTGTGGTAACAGTTAAGTGAGATATAGTCTGGTAACTCTAGATTATTTCTCGATTTTAGTAATAATTATTTGTACACTAATCGGGTCATTCTCGTTTAGTGCGCCCCCGCGCCCCCCCCCCCCTTACCCCTTTATTGAATTAACGTACACACGAAGGTTGTGCTGTAGTATCACTATTCAATTTGGGTTATTCCCGATTGTCAGTGAATTAATTGTAGGTGTACTTGTTATTGTTGATTTAAGAAATGAAGAAAATTTTTCTATTGATCGACGTATCAAAGAAAAAATTGACCGGAAAACTTCATCAATGCGCGTAGCGCATTGATGAAAAAGTTTTCCGGTCAATTTTTTCTTTGATACGTCGATCAATAGAAAAATTATTATCTTCATTTCTTATCATTTAATAAAACATTTTCAAATAAAAAAATGTGAAGTGTCATTGATCAAAAATGTAAATAATGTAAATGAAGCGGCGCGTATGAATACAAAACAACAACAGCAACAATATTCAAAATGGATGCGCCTTCAGCTGATGCAGAGCTATTGAGCTGAATTTAACGGATTAAACACAAATAGTGAGTTAAAATCTGAACCGGCTGAATTGAAAACGAAAGGAAAATACATGCGATAGCTTGTGATATTATTCACTGTGCAGAAAAACTCGTACTAAAACTAGTTTGATGTGAGATCGCTGGAATATGCAACTGGACATAACCATCCAAGGAAAAGCGGTCGTGGATGAAAATAGCTGATATGTCGACAAAGAATAGTATGTGTAAGCGACTTTTGTAAACGTTGTGGTAACTAGATAGCCAGTGATGTACTTATAAATGGTATATCTGTCGCTTGGAATGCGCCGAAGGAGTTGATGCATTACTCATAGCTTTTCTTTACGACGCTTATTCTGATGACCGATCATGTACGTGTGTAAATTTAAAAATGATCGTTACCAAATTTGAACAGCAGTGTTACCGTGAAAGTTTATAGGTCTATATGTTCGTTATGATATTCCTGGAAAAGGAACAGCCAGCCTCGCTGTAAATGTTGATTGATCTCAAGCAGACGAAATCGTGAGAAGACGCTTAATTTTCTATTTCGTGAATCAAATAATGTGTTTTGTTTATTTTTGAAGGTTAAACTTTCAAGTTTTAATATTCACAAGTTTGCATTTTGTTTGCTGACAATAAAACAGACACAACTTTACATTTTGTTGACAGTGTTTATCTTGGAAATTCCCGTTCTATAAATAGTGTTAGATCAGAGCAGTTGAGAAAAGTAGATCCGGCAAAAATTTTATTGATACAGGTATCAAAGAAATTTTTCAACCAATCAGAAGCGCCGATATCTCATCAAACGAATAAATATTAAATGATTAGTTATTCGTCTTGTTATTTCTTTATTGAATAAATTACGTAAGCTTTAAATAAGTCTTATATTTAATTTCCCTCGGTAATAATTTAATTACGAGTCCATACACAGGTAATTCTTGTGTTTTATTAAAAAGGGGCAATATTTACGAGAAATTCGTAATTTGGTTGAAATAAGTTCACGGGTTATTCTCGTGCAGGATCACGTATATATTCTTGTGGAATAGCAAGCACTCAGGTCCGTTACATATTTATGTCATATTTACAATGTATATAATATATATTATAATGTTTATCATTTTTTTTTAGGTTAAACTACACTGCTTCGTATATGTATAGCTCTAAAATATCTAGTTTTAAAAGTTGGGGCCAAAGTACCTTGGGCAAACACTGGAAGTGTCACAGTTATTCTTTTTTGCGCCTGGTCAGATGGGGGTAGCTTTTGGCAGAGCCACAACCACAAGTGGATCATTAACTTCAACAAAAAAAAGCAGCATTTACAAGACACTCGATATTGGTTATGACTTTTAGGATAGAGAATTTTTTTTAACCCTAGTGTGTTAGATTACCAGGATTCAAATGTTACCTTGGATACTATACTTTCTACATCATCGTTTGAGTTTGATGTGGAACATGACCATCAATTAGGAGAACCTCAGTTACGGTCACCTTGGGATATTAATAAATTCATCATAGAAAATCAGTCGTCCACATTCATCAATAATCTTCTAACAGATTTTTTTTTAAAATCGCAATCATTCACACATTTCCTTGAGTTTGAAGTTTGTAAGATTTTAAAAGACAATCCAAAATCTTCCAAAGAATGGACTCAGGCTTATTGCAAACTGTTCCCAGCATCTGTCCTCTGGTAATAAGTTGTTTAAGACCTCTGACTTGACCAATGAAGAAAACAAATTACCCAAAAAATTGACATTTTGGCATTTTCGTTAGCCAAGGGTTTTCGGTCCACTCCGCTACCCATAAACCCTTGGCAGATCTCATAACGAAAACTTAAGGTTTCGTTTTATGATTGGCTGCAGTTGCGAGTAGCTGATCCAATCGCGTTTAATACACTTGTAAATACAAGAGGCAAAGTTGGCCTTAATGGTCACCTGAATACCACAGCGCATAGATAAAATTTTCTATCGTTAAAATGACAGATGTCCTACAGACCCGGTTTAACGATAGAATTCATCCCATATACTCGCTTCGTAGCAAATGAAAAAATTATATCGCGCTGTATCTCGCCTATATTTTAATATGATTGGTCTCGAATACTTACAATGTTGTTCCATCATAATCCCATATTACCTCATTAAGTGTTTTTGCAACGAAATCACTGCCACTTTTAACATCACGTTTGAAAATTCGCTGTTTATGGTCGCCATGTTAATAATTAAATCCGAGACATACCGAGTGCGATTTCCGACAAAATGTCAGGCAAATTCAAACGTGTATTTTAACAAAATGCCTTGGTACAACTACCAAATAGATATTTTGTAGATTAACTGCATATGCATGTTCGAAAAGGTTTGTAATGTATAAAAATATGTTTCCCCCCTGCAGATTATTTTTAACAGACTTAAAATCGACACGAAGCTGATCCGCTTCGCAGCTGCTGCATTGCAAGTACTTGCTGTGACCTGAGCGTAGCCTGGACACGGTAAAATTATTCTTTCTACAGAGCCCACGTACAAACTTGTCGAGGAGTCTCATATATTTATTCATTTAATTAAGTTTCATTCTGGTGTGGAAAAATTATAATATTGTAACGATGACCACCTCCTGCCTGAAATCTTTCAAAAAGGAGTTTTGGACTATGAAACCTAGAGTTTTAATTTAGTGAAAACTTTAAGATCATATTAGAGTGCATGGCCTGATTTTGAAAATGTACAAAGCTTTGATAGAAAATAATTTTCCCTGTATTTATTAACTTTCAAGATAGGTTTTATGTGTATATGTTTTCATGGATAAACTAATATAAGGAAGCTAGTAAACAGGTTTTATCTAAGACAACTTCCCATCCCTCATCCCCAGGGACAGACAGAAACTCTCCCTGTGGGTATTTAAACAAAAATAAATGTTGAAGCCATGCTGAGTTTTGCACTTCTCCTTTTCTTTTTTTTTTATTCAATCGTTATACAACAGTCATCACCATCTGGTGTTTATACCAAAATCATTTTACATGTACTGTATATCAGTGATTCTGGTTAGCCAATTATTACTTTACTATTAACGAGTCTACTTGTTTATTAGAAAGCTCAAAAACGGTTTTGTTTTAAACAATAATCAAAGTACTGAAGTACTGACGGGAGTTCATTTTCTCGATTATCATTTATTTTAAAACCAACTTATCTTGTGTGGCAATTAGTTTCTAGTCTGTATTTAAATTACGCACTTTTGTATAATATGAATTTTAATTAGACTTTTCAGACAAGAATTTAGAGAAACTCCATATGAATCATGTTGTGTAATATTTAAAGAAAGATTTTAAACTATGAATTAGTAATCAATTCTAAAAATTGTATGGATCCAAGCACTATTGATATTGAACTCCAGTCTCGTTCAACCAGACGGTCAGCTATCTCCGTTAATCTCCGACAAGCAAGAGAGCATCTCTGTTTGTCTACATAAATATCTAAATTGTTCGAATTATATTAGACTCTGGCGTAGGAATACATGAGACTACATAAATATCTAAATTGTTCGTATTTTATAAAATCTTACTATTTTCAAAGTGTTTATAGATAAGTTTTCTTGAAAAACAATGCTTCAGCATACATTACATCGAATTTTTCTATTATATTCAAGAACTAAGACTTGTCAGCGGTGATGATTTGTGCTTAGGTCCAAACACTGTTTCACTTTCGGTTTGCCAGTGACTGCATAGGAGAGTTGATTAAAATCAACGTGCATAACACTTTTGACTAAACAACTTCTTAATTACATTATACTTAATGATTGATAACTGAATTGTGATGAAGCAAGGGAAGATAACTCCATTATGTAGAGGCAAGGGAAGATAACTCCATTAACTTTCACAATTTCTAAACTTTGATAGACAGCTTCATTCTGCTTCATTTCTAAATATGTGAATAAATCATTTCTTTAATTGAAATTCTTGAGCAAAATAAAGTAAGATGTAGATGACATGAAATATTATCAAAGATAACAGCTCAATGTTTTTTCACTAAATATGCAGTCAGTTTTTATTCTATGTCAGTGGACGTTTTTTAAACATTCTATATACATTAACACTAAATAACCATTTTGGCCACATCCTGCATTAGGAATCCCTATCCTATACACTATATTAGTGTTTTGGCCTCACCATAGATTCAAAACCCTACAATGGGAGACATAAAATATAAAATTTTGATAGATAGCTTTGTTTTCATTCTTAGTATGCAGTCAGTTTTCATTCACTATCAGCAATTTGGCCCCCGCCCTAGCGTCAGAACCCCTACCTTGGGGGACATGAAGAGGACTTCCTAGTCTACAATTATGAAGTCAGTTTTATTTACAGAAGTGTAAGAGTAGAGAAGATTTTTAAACATTACACGCATTAACACTACAAGACAATATTGTCCCCCCTTCAGCCTGAACCCTGACCAAGGGGCCACAAATTTCACAATTTAGGTAGAAGAGTCTGTTGACATCATAACCATGCATTCAGTTTTCCCCCCACATGTATGGAAGTAAAGAAGATTTTCTAAGATTTAATACATTTCTCCATATGGCTGTATTGGCCCCACCGTAGCTACATGTAGGGCCTAAACTCATGTCCAAGGGAGGCATTAATTTCACAATTTAGGTAGAAAACTTCATGGGCATCATAATCATGCATTTAGTTTTTAACGAATATATACGGGAGTAGAAAAGAAGATTTTCAATAATATTTAATAGATTTTACTATATGGCCATATTGGCCCCACCCTAGGGCCATAACCCCTGACCGAGGGGCCATGAATTTCACAATTCTGGTAGAGGGCTTCAAGGACATCATAACCATGCGTTCAGTTTTTTTCTCACATGTGTGGGAGTAGAGAAGACGATTTTTGAAAATTTGGCCTTTTTTGCATATTTAGTCCCGCCCCTAGCACCCCGGGGTGGTAGAGCCATAAATTTCACAATTTAGATTCTTCTAAGATGGTTTATACCAAAAATAGTAACAGTAGGCCTTGTAGTTTTCAAGAAGTCAAAAATGTAAAATTGTTAACGCACGACGACGGACGAAGACCAATTGCAAAAATTTAAAAGAAACACACTTGTGATCTTTGGTGTAAACAGTGGGTGCTTTTAACCCTTTAAAGTTCAAGCACAACTGCTCGAGTACAGTGCCTTCCCAACGATGATCTAACCAGATCACTTTATAAAACAAGAGGCCAATTGGCCTTAACGGTCACCTGAGTAGTATATAACCCATACACAAACTTGTCATGTATGCATTTAATTAATAAGGTTTCATTCTGGAGTAGAAAAATTATAAATTTGTAATGACGACCACCTCCCTGCCTGAAATCTTTCAAAAAGAACTATAATTTTGGCGAAAAACCAAAAGATCTGGTCTACAAAATCATGACTTCAGTTTTCCTTTCAGATGTGTGGGAGTAAAGAAGATAAATTTTTAAGATGATATGTATTAACACCTATACATCCATTTTTGTCCTGCCCTTATATAAGAGTCAAAACCAATACTTTAGGGGACATTAAAATTAAAATTTCAGTAGAGGACTTCCTAGTAAACATAATTGTGAGTCAGTTTTTTTTATACAGATTTGTGAGAATAGAGAAGAAAATTTTTAAACATTATATGCATTAACACTATATGCCCCCCCCCCCCCCTCATGTCCTGAACCCCTGACCCAGGGGCCATGATTTCACAATTGAGGTAGAGGAGTTAGTGGACATCATAACCATGTATTCAGTGTGTGGGAGTAGAGAAGACCATGTTTTAAAATTTAAAACATTTTTACAATATGGCCATATTGGCCCCACCCTAGAGCCTGAACCCCGAACAAAGGGGTCAAGAATTTTACAGTTTTGGTAGAGGGCTATGCCGATATATTTTACTTTATGGGACTTAACACAGATTTACCAACTTGTCATGGCTCGCGTGAATGTACTGTATGGGAAGTAGAAGTTGCCAGTCCCGTTAGGATTTCCTTATGATTATTGCTTTTAAAATTTCAATGAGTTGTATTTTATCTAATTTCTTTTGTTTGAAATATTAACGACGACGATACCTGGTTTTATGCTTTGAATGCTTTCATAAATCAGCGACTTTTTCATTCCCGGTACAGGCCAGGCTCTCTAAAAACACACATTTTTTACAAATAACTATACGGCATACTCTAAAACCTGGCCTGGCCTGGCCTCAAAGTTGGCCTGGCCTCACTTTTGGCCTCAAAATTGGCCTGGCCCCAAATTTTGGCCTGTCCTCAAAAATTGGCCTGGCCTCAAATTTGGCCTCTACCAAATTTTTTGGCCTCAAATTCATTTTTATATTTTCGTTATATATTTGGTGATTTTATTGATTTTTGATTGATTTATTTTCAATGCACATTAAACATCCCACTAGGTGACTTTAGTGTCTTATAGTGATAGTTTATTAAAAATAATAGTTACAATTGAAAATATAGTACTAACAATGCATATTTATGACTACAGGTATGTCGAGTAATCCACTCTAATAGATTTTTATTCAGTCTTTTTTTAATTCTTAATTAAGAACTTAAGAATGTGATTTTGCCCTGCCATAGTATAACCATGGCATGGCATGCAATGGACTTAGATCAAACTGCTCTCAGGATCGGACAATATCTATGTAACTCTTCTTTTACCAATGATTTGTTTGAAAAAATAATAATGGAAGAGGCCAATGTTTGTTCTAACTAACATTAAAGATCACAAATGTTTTGCTTTGTTCAGATTCTGATAATGACAATTCCCCATAGAATAACAATTGTTTCCTAAATATACAAGCAAAACATGCATTAAACTCTACTCTAATCATGAGGTGATGATAAATGACCATCACTTAGTCAAGCTATCAGAGGATGCAATGTTGCAGTTGTTCACAAATACCATTAATTTAAATAGACCGCGTGAAATGTTAAATGACAGGATAGGCAATGAATCTGACCCCAATGTTGCAGATTAGCGACAGAAAAGGTTGATATCAAATTTCTGCTGGAGAGAGAAATTTGGGCTTGATTGGTGTTGACAGGTAATGCAAACAAATTGCATTACACAGTGATAACGATTTAATGGTATGTACCAGTATACAAATATTTTGGATATCATTCAGGCCAGTCTCTTAAATGATATTTAACTTTTAAATGGGAGATGGGGGGGGGGGGGGGGTGGCGACCCTTAGTTTATAGTTAATCGCTTTTGTATTGACATCATCTATTCCTTAACAATAGTAAGAGCAATGCTGTACATGCATGTCATAGATAATTTTGTGTTTAGACATGGATTAAATTAATTAAACTTGAACAGCGGTCACTTGTCATATTTTTTTTCATATGAGTATTCCTTAAATATTAAAAAAGCATTGAATTTTCAATTTTTAAACGAAATCAATAAAAAATTCAATCTAAGTCTTAGAAAATAAGAAAAAGAAAAATTTTAAAATAAGAGGCCAACAATTTTTGAAGAGGCCAAACTTGAGGCCAGGCCAAAATTTGAGGCCAGGCCAAAATTTGGGGCCAGGCCAATTTTGAGGCCAGGCCAACTTTGAGGCCAGGCCAGGCCAATGGGGCCAGGCCAGGCCAGGTTTTAGAGTATGCCATAACTACACAGCGGTTATCTAAAACAGTCCTTGCCTCTTTGGGAGTTGATTTAATCAACTCTCCTATGCAGTTACCGAAAGTGAAACAGTGTTTGGACCTAAGCACAAATCAATACACCGCTGACAACATATAGGGTGCGCTTGATTAAGCCTAACTTGGTGTACACCGGTATACACCGGTGTAAAAATTTTGTATTGTATATCAAGTCCACTTCAATGGTGTAGTGTACATTGTGTAGGGAAGTTAAGAATGAATATGACGGAAAAGGATGCAGTTTTAACAAAGAATCTGCTGTTCTGCGACAATTAATAGTTTTTAGGTCACCTGAGTCACTCAGGTGACCTATTGCAATTGGTCTTCGTCCGTCGTCGTGCGTTGTGCGTTAACAATTTTACAATTTTTAACTTCTTCTTGAAAACTACCAGGCCAATCGTTACCATTTTTGGTGTGAAGCATCTCTATGGTAAGAAGAATCTAAATTGTGAAATTAATGGCTCTACCACCCCTGGGGTGCCACGGGCGGGGCCAAATATGCAAAAAAAGCCAAATTTTCAAAAATCTTCTTTACTTCCACACATGTGAGGAAAAAACTGAAAGCATGGTTATGATGTCCATAAGGCCCTCTACAAAAATTGTGAAATTTATGGCCCCTGGGTCAGGGGTTCTGGCTCTAGGGTGGGGCCAATATGGCCATATAGTAAAAATGTATTAAATCTTAGAAAATCTTCTTCTCTACTACCATATATATTTGTTAAAAACTAAATGCATGATTATGATGTCCATGAAGCCCTTTTCCTAAATTGTGAAATTCATGACCCCTGGGTCAGGGGTTCAGGCTCTAGGGTGGGGTCAATATGGTCAAATAGTAAAAATGTATTAAATCTTAGAAAATCTTCTTCTCTACTATCATATATATTTGCTAAAAACTAAATGCATGATAATGATGTCCATGAAGCCCTCAACCTAAATTGTGAAATTCATGACCCCTGGGTCAGGGGTTCAGGCTCTAGGGTGGGGTCAATATAGCCAAATAGTAAAAATGTATTAAATCTTAGAAAATCTTCTTCTCTACTATCATATATATTTGTTAAAAACTAAATGCATGATAATGATGTCCATGAATCCCTCAAACTAAATTGTGAAATTCATGACCCCTGGGTCAGGAGTTCAGGCTCTAGGATGGGGTCAATATGGCCAAATAGTAAAAATGTATTGAATCTTAGAAAATCTTGTTCTCTACTATCATATATATTTGTTAAAAACTAAATGCATGGTTATGATGCCAAATAGTAAAAATGTATTAAATCTTAGAAAATCTTCTTCTCTACTATCATATATATTTGTTAAAAACTAAATGCATGGTTATGATGTCCATGAAGCCCTCTACCTTAATTGTGAATTTCATGACCCCTGGGTTAGGGATTCAGGCTCTAGGGTGGGGCCAATATGGCCATATAGTAAAAATGTATTAAATCTTAGAAAATCTTCTTCTCTACTATCATATATATTTGTTAAATACTAAATGCATGATTATGATGTCCATGAAGCCCTCTACCTAAATTGTGAAATTCATGACCCCTGGGTCAGGGGTTCAGGCTCTAGGGTGGGGCCGATATGGCCATATAGTAAAAATGTATTAAATCTTAGAAAATCTTCTTCTCTACTACCATATATATTTGTTAAAAACTAAATGCATGATAATGATGTCCATGAAGCCCTCAACCTAAATTGTGAAATTCATGACCCCTGGGTCAGGGGTTCAGGCTCTAGGGTGGGGTCAATATGGTCAAATAGTAAAAATGTATTAAATCTTAGAAAATCTTCTTCTCTACTATCATATATATTTGTTAAAAACTAAATGCATGATAATGATGTCCATGAAGCCCTCAACCTAAATTGTGAAATTCATGACCCCTGGGTCAGGGGTTCAGGCTCTAGGGTGGGGTCAATATGGCCAAATAGTAAAAATGTATTAAATCTTAGAAAATCTTCTTCTCTACTATCATATATATTTGTTAAAAAACTAAATGCATGATAATGATGTCCATGAATCCCTCAAACTAAATTGTGAAATTCATGACCCCTGGGTCAGGAGTTCAGGCTCTAGGGTGGGGTCAATATGGCCAAATAGTAAAAATGTATTGAATCTTAGAAAATCTTCTTCTCTACTATCATATATATTTGTTAAAAACTAAATGCATGGTTATGATGCCAAAAAGTAAAAATGTATTAAATCTTAGAAAATCTTCTTCTCTACTATCATATATATTTGTTAAAAACTAAATGCATGGTTATGATGTCCATGAAGCCCTCTACCTTAATTGTGAAATTCATGACCCCTGGGTCAGGGATTTAGGCTCTAGGGTGGGGCCAATATGGCCATATAGTAAAAATGTATTAAATCTTAGAAAATCTTCTTCTCTACTATCATATATATTTGTTAAATACTAAATGCATGATTATGATGTCCATGAAGCCCTCTACCTAAATTGTGAAATTCATGACCCCTGGGTCAGGGGTTCAGGCTCTAGGGTGGGGCCGATATGGCCAAATAGTAAAAATGTTTCAAATCTTAAAAAATCTTCTTCTCTACTCCCATATATATTTGTTAAAAACTAAATGCATGGTTATGATGTCCATGAAGCCCTCTACAAAAATTGTGAAATTCATGACCCCTCGGCCAGGGGTTCAGGCTCTAGGGTGAGGCCGATATGGCCAAAGAGTAAAAATGTATTAAATCTTAGAAAATCTTTTTCTCTACTCCCATATATATTTGTTAAAAACTAAATGCATGATTATGATGTCCATGAGGCTCTCTACTAAAATTGTGAAATTCATGACCCTTTTGTTAGGTGTTCATGCTCTAGGGTGGGGCCAATATGGCCATATAGTAAAAATGATTTAAATCTTAAAAAATCTTCTTCTCTACTCCCACACATGTGGGCAAAAAACTGAATACATGGTTATGATATCCACAATCTCCTTTACCTAAATTGTGAATATCATGGCCCCAGGGTCAGGGGTTCAGGACATGAGGGGGCAATATGGCAATAAAGTGTTAATGCATATAATGTTTAAAAATCTTCTTCTCTATTCTCACACATCTGTATAAAAAAAAACCCGACTAATAATTATGTTTACCAGGAAGTCCTCTACTGAAATTTTAATTTTCATGTCCCCTGGGGTATGGGTTTTGACTCTAGGGCAGGGCCAAAATGGATGTATATATGTTAATGCATATAACGTTAAAAAATTATCTTCTTGACTCCCACACACCTGAAAGGAAAACTGAATTCATTATTTTGAAGACCAGATCTTTTAGTTTTTCACCAACATTATAGGTTTCACAGTTCTTTTTGAATTAAATGTGGTTGTCATTACAAATTTATAATTTTTCTACTCCAGTATGAAACCTAATTAATTAGATGCATATATGAGACTCCATGACAAGTTTGTGTATTGGATATATGCTACTCAGGTGACCGTTAAGGCCAATTGGCCTCTTGTTTTGTGATATAAATGCAATAAAATAAACACTCATTTCAAATTTAATAGTCCAATCCACACATGCAAAAGTTGTTCCCCTTTGCGGGGTCAAACCAAAGGTCAAGAGGGAAAAAGCAACTTTTCCCTTCTTTAAGCAACCAAATATTTGGGTGTCCTTTGAAGAAATATCTTGGAATTCGATTTATTCTTTCGGTGTGTGGGTTGCCCCAACTTGGGACAATTAATATTCACCGCAGAAACGGATTTTTAATGTCAAATGACGAAGTTACAACCCTATAATCTACAAATTCTACTGTGAGAAATATATGCGTTTTTCCCCAAAGATGGCGGCTAAGGGACATAACTTTTATAAAGTGTGGATTGGTCTATGGCTTTCATACAAACGACAAAATCTATGCGACTTCTAATCCGTTGCATTACTTAAAATCATTTTCAAACTTTCCATCATAACACTCGTCCGCCATATTGGTTTCAGTGCTACACCCAACAACACATGCCCATGACTCGGTGTAGGAAAGTGTACACCCGGTGTACACCTAAACGCTACACCTTTGCACTTGATTTACAAAAGTGTGCACGGTGTACACCTTTTGGTAAAATCAAGCGCGCCCATAGTTCTAATCGATAAATTCGATGTAATGAGTTATTAAGCATTGATTTTCAAGGAAACTTATTTATAGACTCCTTATAAAAATTCAGATTTTAAATGGTACGGATAATTTAGATATTTTTTGAAATCGTACATTTTATGTATTCTTACGCTAGAGTTCTATTTAGTCTCGTTCAGCCAGACGCTTGGCTGTCTCCGTTAATCTCCGACAAGCAGAGAGTCTCTCTTGTTTGTCGGAGGTTAACGGAGACAGCTGAGAGTCTGGTTAAACGAGACTAGAGTTCAATTTTGCTTGGGTCCATACAATTTCTCATAACTATTTCGATTACTGATACGTAGTTTGATAAAACAATTCTTTGAATATTACTCGCAACGTGATTCATATTGTGTTTTCACGCAATTCCTGCGTGAGAATTCATATTTTAAAAAAATGTGCGTATTTCAAATACATATAGTGAACAACTTGCCATGCAAAATAACATATTGTTGATTTTATTATTAATAATAATCGATAAAATCAACTCCAGTCAGTACTTCAGTACTTTGATTTTACCCGTTGTTTTATTCGATTAAAATGTAAGTACACAAGAGGCGCAACTCAAAATGCCCGCCAGATAGCCATATTGATCCGGCTCTAGGGCTTGAGGTCATGGATTTCACAATTAAGATACAGGGTTTCATGGACATCTTAATCTTGTATTAACTTATTCCTCACAAATACGAGAGTAGAGAAGAAAAATTTTACCAAGACTTAATACATTTTCACTAAAAGGCCATATTGGCCCCACCCTAGAGCCCAAACTCCTGACATATGGGTCATGAATTTCACAATTTAAGCAAAGGGCCTCTTTATTCGCTTTATCCATGCAAGTAGTTTTCCCCATATTTGAAGGAGTAGAGAAAATTGAATAAATTTAGGCTCTTTTTGAGAAATTCTTTTTTGAGATATTTAATGATATTACCGAGTGCATGGCTCTATAGGCGATTTTTTAAGTTCGGTGTCCCAGTTGGAGCTGGCACGATAAAGAGGTCTAAAATTTCTTTGTTGTAAATACATAGGTCATTTAAAATGCTATGAAGTTCTGCCACATTAAAAACGTCAATGTTTCTACCTACAGTTGTTGGCCATTATTTAGTTCGCAAAATGGCCGTCGCTTTTAAATCTTGAGCTTGCCTTTTGTAAAGTAAAACTTAAATATCTTACAAACAACAATACTCACTTACCATAAATATCTAGTATTTAGTGATGTATCCTTTAGCTTTGATTACAGTCCCAATTCGATTCGGAAGACTTTGATATAGGCTTTAAATGTAATGAAGTGATGCCCAACTTTCAGTCACTTCTCTTTCAAGGCCTGACTTGTGTTTTATTTCATTTACGCGGCGTTTGATGCGGATTTTAAGGACCCTCCATATATTTTCTAGAATGTTAATATCTGGGCTTTGTGCTGGCCAAGGTAAAGTATGAATATTGTTCTCTGCTTTCCAGGCATTACATTGTCTTGAAACATGGCAAGGGGCATTATCTTCTTGAAATATCCAAGGCTGGTTTCCAAAGTTTTTTTTGTTTATATGACTGGCCACAAATTATTGTTTAAAGATTAAATATAGCTATTGGAATTCATATTTCCATTGACAAGTGTAATTGTCCCGACACCATTATACGTTATACAGCCCCAGAACATAGCCGATATCGTACCTTGCTTCTCTGTCCTTGAGCATTCCTGTGCATTCACCAGGTAGACGTTTGTTAGATTTTCTCCACACATAAGTTTTTTGTCCTTCCCTAGAACCACTTTTGTTTCATCACTAAAAATTACCTTCGACCAATTATTTTCAACTGTTCAACACAATTTCTGCCTACAAAAATCGATGCGCCGAAATCTGTTCTCTCTCCTGATAGTGATTTTCTTTGAAACAACATGTTTTTTATATTTATTTTCAAATAATCTTCTCACAGTCCTGGAAGAAATATTTTCCACTGAATTGTTAAATTTAGTGGTAAGGTCTTCCAAAGTCTGCCTTCGGTTTTTTCTGGCCATCCGAAAAAGTCGGCGATCTGCTCTGCTGTCAGTTTTTCTCCGTCTGCCAGTTCTTGGAAAGTTTTCTTCATTACCCCTCTCTCTTACTCATTTTTAATACTTGTTTATAGTCCTAGGACTAACTCCGGTGAGTTTTGATTTTTTTGGCCAGAATAACCTGTCTTTCGTAAATCCGGTGTCAAATCTCTTCCACGGCGACCCATTTCTTTAATCAGATGTTTATCAACAATCAAATCGGAATAAATATTCAGAAGTTCAGAATTTTTAAACGTATTAATTAATTTAGAGAAAATTTGATCATCACTGAAACAAATTACGTAAACAGCGGTGGCCATTTTGCAAACTAAATTATGGCCAACTACTGTCTATTAACATTAAAATATGTCAAGGATATTACGAATGGTTGAATTAATGATATAGTACTAGTACAATAATGTCTAGTATAATACTAGTGTAATTCTTGTATACAAGATAAGACTTATAGAAATCTTGTTTTTATAATAAGACGCTGAAAACCTTACAACAGAACTTTCAAATGCTCATTTTATTTTGATTGTCGCGACAAGGTTTGATTTTAATCAGGCTGGCTTAGTATAATCTTTATTTTTCATTGTCATAAACTGCTATCGATGGTTATCTGTTTCCTTACTGGTTTGAAGCAACTTCATTTTTAAAGTAGTCGTCACACCATGCTCCATAACAACCTTCTTAATGTATTCAGATAGTCTTCTGTCCATTGACTTTAGTGTACAGGAGGCCTGAATAACAAAGAATAATGATCGGGTCATAGTTTCATCATATTCACTGCAAACGTTTTCGCCATTTCTGGCTCTTCAGGTAGTTTTTCACGAATGAATGTATGTCATATTCATTCATTTAACAATATCCTAGCAACCTACCAACATCATGATTCTTGTTTTTCAAATCTTCTTTAAGTTTGGTTGTGGCTTTGTTTCGGCAGTATTTATAGTTCTGGTTTTCTGCAAGCTGTTTAAGAAAAATAAAATTTCAATATTAAAAGTTTATAATTCAGATACATACATGTACATGTGTATACCATTTATGCAATTGCTAAAATGGGCACTGCCTGCATTTCATTGTTCAAATACTAATTTCATTTCTTTATTTTATTCTGCACTTGTATAACTAACTTACACGGAAGAGTATCATGATTCATATTTTATATTCAAGTTGGTATTTATATTTTACATTTAGTTGGTAATATTATATAATTAAATCAATTTGATACACACTTGGTATCCAGGAAACTTTACCACATGCCGGATTTTCAATTTTGCAGGACAGCCTTTCTATTTACTTGGTTGTACATAATTCCTTTGGTTTACTTTGTATGTTTAATCAGACTGACAAATAATTTTATAAGTTATCAACAATACAGCACAGAATCTGATTGCTGATCACAGAAGCTATAGTTTGTCCCAAGATATTTTTGCCGCTTATTTTCTTAAATTCTTCGATATTAGTAAATACCATCTTGGTTCAAACGATGTTCATTCAATAGTGAGAAAAATCCCAAGATTTCCCCTTTGAAACGTTTATTTACTGTCCCCTTCTAGCTTGTCAGGTTTCAATACACGGCGAAGAATAAAACGTTTATAGGGATTATCCATTGCTAAAGGGATGAAGGTACCCGGATGTTAACATTGAGAAATTGTGTGAGGCATTCCGAGTGACTTTCAAATTGAGAAAAGATGTCAATATTCCCCATTATTAATCTTCGTAGGAAATCTGTTTTCTTAATTCCTGTGAATTTTTACTAGAGAAGAATGATAATGTGTGAATGAAGTTATCTTGGAAATTTTCCCTTTCATCTATTTCAATTGCACTTCTTTAAAGTAGTCCGAGTATCGCACTACGTCATAATACGGATTTTACAATATTGGTTCAACTTTTACAAAGCGTTTTAGATACCCGGTATTGATTTTGCTCTACATCGCTGTTGTAAACAATGGCAATAATAAGTAATTAGAACGGTAATATATGTATTCTATGAGAGATAGAAATGATTAATGTTGAGAAACTCGATTCTGTTAAAGTAAAATGAAAAACGAAGTTTCTGATTAACCAGGATCTCAGGTATGCTTATATCTTCTTTGTTTTGATGCCCCCCCCCCCCCCCGAAATTTTATTTTTCTTTTACTAAAACCGGTTTAAATTTAGAGACAGAAGCTATTTCGAATTTAATCAATAGTCAATTAATTAATGTTTAAATGATATCTAACTTTGTTGACAGATCTAGGCAGAAAACTGTAGCAAAATGTGATTTTTACGGATATTTTCGTCAGGGTCTGCTTGGTTTAGAGCTTATAGCGTGAAAAGTAATCCGTCAACATATAATTTATTTTACCAAATCTATTTTCTAAGATGTCAATCTATAGAATAAACACCATGAATTTTAGTTTGAGTCCATAAAATAATTTAAAAAATACCAAACGCGATACTAGCATCGCATTTTTTGTATTCTATTTTGATACATCAGGTCCATAAAGCGTACTTACTTACAAAATTTTGTGCAAAATTATTGATGATATATGGTTAAATAGATATTTATACTCTATTTTGTATGTTCAGTTCTAATTTTCCCAAAATTGGTGATTATTTTTAGGAAAAACGGACGTCTGGCAAATTTCATAACTGTCAATAATTTTAGCAAGGGGGTACACCCGTCTGAGAGGTGATAACAAACAAACTAGCATGTAAACAGGCATATTTCCTTTTGTATATGTATTGCTAGAATATATTTATCATTTAAAGCTAAGCTTTTAATGATTGAGCCCATTTAGTGCCGAGTATAGGACTACCTTAACAGGTATGTTTATTTTTTCTATTTTTTGGAAAAATATGCAGCATAATTATCTTGGGACAGACTTGAGGAGTTTTCAAAAAATAAGCTTAAGTTCTCAATCCAAAGTATGTTTAGCTGCAGTCACATATACAACTACTGAAGATAAGGTCATATTTCAATTTCTATATATATTCTTAAATAGAGGACAATTTATGATGATACTTTTCCGTTCATACTTTGCAACAGCAACATTCTATACACATTTTTTTACACCGTTGAAGCTTCATTTTATTTGTCTTCTGGTCTCTGTCAGGTCCTTGATGGCATTCAAGAATTGTTTCCCCCAAAATCAAAAATGGAGTCCTATAATAAGAAATTAAAGGATCACAGTTAGCTTAGGTGTACGAAAATCTAACATTTAGGGTCCTAATAGATGATAAATCTGTAAAAACATACAATATGTAACATTATGTAAATACATGTTCACATATCGTACATATTAACTTTGGGCTGTTAAATACAGTATGGGGTTGGAACATTGAACCATCATTAACCTTTGGAAAATCGGCAACATTTTGGGAAAATTATTGTTTATTGTACACAATTCATTTAAAATACAAATCTCTACAACAGAGCAAAGGTACGTAGAGAGATCTGAAAACAACCTATTGATGGTTATATTCCAAGAATGCATTAAAATTACATTTCTTCCATATTTCACAGGTAATAAGCAATTTGAGTAGTGGGAGCGTCAATTTTTTTAAATAAGGAAGGTATATATAGAGCAAACACAAATTTTGCATTTTCCTTCAAGTGACGTTGAACTTGCCCAAATGGTTTTGTCAAAATCATGACATACCCTCAGATCATATACAATCTTTGATTTATATTAGATTATAATGTTCATCCATTACAGAGATAAAGATTTGACATAATTGCACATACAGACAGACAGATGGCTAAGGTAATTGCTATAATACCTCCTTGATTTGTGTGTGATGGGGGTGTCAAAAACTAAATAATATAATACTATGAGAGATATGTGTGCAATTTAACCTTTCATATTAACAATATGTTAACAAACAAATACAATGATTATATAACTACATATCTGAATTTATTTATATTCTGCCCAAAGTCCTTCGTACATTTCAAAGAACGAAACCTTGAAGATGTTTTGAACTCGTTTACAAGTATCAACTTCTTCAGTTGAATGTTGGATGACACATATCCTGATAAAATGGGAAGTCTTTCAATCTAACAAGTCTTTCCAGGAAAAGTATCTAATACAAATATACACGTTAAATCCCAAGCGACTAAAATATAATATGAGGCAGTGGAATTAACATGTAAAGCCTGTTCATTTAGTTAAAACTTTCAGAAGCTCAAGTACAGTATACTCAATATATGAAATGTCACACTTAAACCTGAACCTAACGGCCATGTATTTTATATACAGAACAAAGAGCAAACTTTTGATTATCAAGACCAGCAGTGTTCATCAGTCCATCTTTTTTAAGTAAACACCATGCAAACATTTTTATTTAATGTCTTTAACAACTATGCGTTTCCTTACAACTCTTTAATAAATCTTCCTATTGTATAAAATCCCTTTGACAGTACGTTCACGAACACTTTCTCCGTTATTTCTAGTTTTAAAGTCGGTTGTTGTGTCCTTAACTTGACCTTTTTTGACGTCCTGTACGAGGGGCTCCGAAGGAGAAGGGGTATACTGTTTTACCCTTGTGTGTCTGTCTGTCCGTCTGTCTGTCTGTCCGTCCGTAACAAAAATTTCTGTCGCATTTATCTCAGCAACTATTTATCGCAGATGCTTGAATTTTTACACAGTGTTTGTTAAGGCATGCCATATCGTGGGATATATTTTTGTACCAATCGGACGTCAACTTCCTGTTTAATGACGACTTTGCTTATTTTTTAACAACAAATTTTCGTCAAAGATTTCTCAGCAGCTATTTATCGCAGATGCTTGAAATTTTTACACAATATTTGTATAGGCATGCCATGTAGTGGGATATATTTTTGTACCAATCGGGCGTCAACTTCCTATTAAATGACGACTTTGTTTATTTTTAGCCAAATTTTTCAAACAAATTTCCGTCAAAGATTTCTCAGCAACTATTTATCGCATATGCTTGAAATTTTAACACACTATTTGTTTAGACATGCCATATTGTGGGATATATTTTTGTATCAATCAGACGTCAACTTCCTGTTTAATGACGACTTTGTTTATTTTTAGCCAAAATTTTCAAACAAATTTTTGTCAAAGAATTCTCAGCAACTATTTATCGCAAATGCTTGAAATTTTAACACACTATTTGTTTAGGCATGCCATATCGTGGGATATATTTTTGTATCAATCGGACGTGAACTTCCTGTTTAATGACGACTTTGCTTAGTTTTTAACCCATAATTTTCAAAATTTCCGTCAAAGATTTCTCAGCAACTATTTATCGCAGATGCTTGAAATTTTAACACACTATTTGTTTTGGCATGCCATATTGTGAGATATATTTTTGTATCAATCGGACGTCAACTTCCTGTTTAATGACGACTTTGCTTAGTTTTTAACAAATTTTCGTCAAAGATTTCTCAGCAGCTATTTATCGCAGATGCTTGAAATTTTTACACAATATTTGTATAGGCATGCCATATCGTGGGTTATTTTTTTTTGTACCAATCGGGCGTCAACTTCGTGTTAAATGACGACTTTGTTTATTTTTAGCCAAAATTTTCAAACAAATTTCCGTTAAAGATTTCTCAGCAACTATTTATCGCAGATGCTTGAAATTTTAACACACTATTTGTTTAGTCATGCCATATTGTGGGATATATTTCTGTGCCAATCGGATGCCAGCTTTCTGTTAAATATCGACTTTGCTTATTTTGCATATTCACATCAGAGCAGGGGTATCACTAGTGAGCATTTGCTCACAGATATCTTGTTTTTTTTAACTCTATATGCATACCTCATTAAGAGTTACCTGTTTTAAATTGAAACAAACCTTCAAATTAAGCTTTTAGTGAATGGGAGTTACATGTAACACTCTAGCAATCGTATGTCTATTGTGATATCCATCGTCGACGCTCTTTTGCGTCAATAAAGTTTTTGATGGCTTTGTACGTCGTAATTGAACCTGAAAACTCTGGGCATGCATCATGCATGTTTTATATTTAAGATTCAATATTTTAAATAAAGTTTAGATTTTTAGGTCACCTGAGTACACTCGGGTGACTATTTGCTATTCGTTTTCATCCGTCGTGGTGCGTCGTCCGTTAACAATTTTACATTTTTAACTTCTTAAAAACTACAAGCCTAAGGCTGATTGTTACCATTTTTGGTTTGAGGCATCTCTATGGTAAGAGGAATCTAAATTGTGAAATTCATGGCTCTACCACCCCCGGGGTGCCACATGTGGTGCCAAATATGCAAAAAAAAGCCAAAATTTCAAAAATCTCCTCTACTCCCACACATGTGAGGTAAATGTGTTGCACAGTTATGATGTCCATGAAGCCCTCTACTAAAGGTGTGAAATGCATGGCCCCTGGGTCAGGGGTTCAGGACATTGGAAAGGGGGGCAATATAGTGTTAATGCATATAATGTTTAAAAAAATTCTTCTTTATTCTCACACATCTGTATAAAAAACTGAAACGTTGAAGTATGGGTTTTGACTGTAGGGCAGGGACAAAATTGATGTATAGGTGTTAATGCATATAATGTTAAAAAAGTATCTTCGTTACTCCCACACACCTGAAAGGAAAACTGAATTCATGATTTTGTAGACCAGATCTTTAAGGTTTTCGCCAAAATTATAGGTTTCAATGTTCTTTTTGAAAGATTTCAGGCAGGGAGGTGGTCGTCATTACAAATTTATAATTTTTCTACTCCAGAATGAAACCTAATTAAATGCATATATGAGACTCCTCGACAAGTTTGTGTATGGGTTATATGCTACCCAGGTGACCGTTAAGGCCAATGGCCTTTTGTTGTTATTCCCACGCGCAACTTGTTGCTAAGTGGATATAGCATCGCTGATGTATGTGTATGTATGTGTGTCCATTTCACCCTTTTAAAGGGACTTGGACACGATTTGAGATCAAAAAATTTATTTTTATATTTTATGTATAAAATGGTTTACTGGTGCATTTTAAATGATTGACCAAAATATTGAATGTTTAAGGAAGGAGTCTTTATTATCAAACATACTTCTTATAATAAGAAATGCATGAAATTTTGACACAGTCAAACGGATCATATTACCTAATGATTCTATCAGTTTAATTAAATTTGACCTTTTTGTTTTCGGATAAAGGTCAGGTCAAGGTCACTACCTTTTTCCTCAACGTAAAGAGTGATAAAAATAAGTGTAGCTCTTTATAGTTCTGTAGACATTTGCTTAAGATTTGAAGATTCAAATCTTCAATGAAATCATAGACCATGAGAGTGTCTATCAGCTTATACTACTAAATTGGAATAAATATTTATACTAAAATTGATATTGCTTAGCCCGCATTTCCTCTAATTTTCTTAAATTTTGAAGAAATTTTGATTATTTTTTATGCTTCCAATAATAAAATATTTCTAATTTTTATGTATTATGAAGACTATATAAAGATATCAATTGACAAAAAAGCTAATATATTGACCGTTTCATAAGAGAGAAAAACTGATTTTAGTGATTTTTTCACAAAAATCAATGTATAGAATGGGCGCTTTAAAAAGCTTATAAAAATGTTATTTGATAGGCAAATCATATTTTAAAAACATATTCTGAAACCCAAGTATCATATTATTAGTTCACATTAGTAAAAAAAAATCCAACATTATTGTTATTGTTTTTAAAATGATAAAACAAACTCATTATATATATATAATCAGCTGCAATTTTGAATTGCGCAACATGTGATTTTTTCCTACGCCAAAAATATAGTCCTTGTTCCATTCTAAACATTGATTACATGCTTCTATGCCAAGTTGTGTGATAGTAAAAAAGAAAGAAAAATATACTATTTTAATTTCCTTTCATCTTGATTTAATGAACAATTAATCAAATTTACGTTTGACAAGTCGAAAATCAGAAAAGACTCCTTCCTTAAGTCAAGTTGCAAGCGAGATACAGAGGTAAGAATTGATTGTTATGTAAACAAAGCTCTAGTCTTGAAGTTGTTTACAAAAAATGGAATGTAAAAAATTACCATTTCATGGACAAAATGACATGTACTAACTCAATAATTTCATTTATACTATTATCAACAAAAGAAAGTTACATTTGATTGAAACATACGCCAATACAACACATATGTTAAAATGACAATATTGGAGCTTTGTTTACAAAACAAAGAATCATTAACTCCGTATCTTGCCTATAACTTGATATTTGACTTTTAAATTTTGACATTACATTATAAACTTCTATATTTATCATTATAAACATTGAAAATGGAAAAATAAAATTTGAAAATTTAAAGTCAAATCGTGTCTAAGTCCCTTTAAGCAAAAGAAATGCCTCGCATGCATGTTCATCAAACTTCGTACACTTTATAAGCAGGTTTAAAGGACAAACCCTGTTTATTTTCAAGTAATTCTGTTAAATATTAAATTGTATTATATATCGTTAATTACAACACTTAACATAGAAATTGTACGTTCGACTTGACAATAGACATTTCCTGTTCGCAAAAGTAAACATTTCAAATCAACAACTTGACATATATGTTGGATTTAGGCCTTGTAAAGGTGAGAAACAAACATTTTTTAGAAATGGGGAGTTATGAGGATGTCCAAAGTGTAAAGTTGAAGCGAACAGGAGATCAAGTTCATCCGAATTTAATCAAAACATGCAGCTGTCAAAGACGAATTTCGGGCTAAAGTTCCCGAGTTAACGCGCTTACGCATCATACAAATAAGTTATACTCCTTATTTTTATAAATTCACACATCTAGTTATGGTTTTTTTTCCTGACATCATGATTGTTTATGTGATAACGGTAAAGTTGGAGCCTTGTTGAAACACCAGCAAAATGTAATTATATTGCCGATTTAGTGAAAAACCATAGTGCATACATGATATTTGAGAAAACATATTAAATATACATATGTTTATTACTAATACATATAATACGAAAAATGATTTAAGCTCCGCAGTAAGAAGGTGTGTACATGATAACACACCTTTGGCTTTCACGTTCCCGATAATACACATTATGTTTTCACAAAAAGCAACAAAAAGCAAAAACTAGTTAATGCATACATTTGTAGTGAATTATGACATTCCTTAAAAGAAAAACAAGAGCTAATTTTTCTTTTGTTTCGTTGGTTTAATGTACGAAGTGGGCTTTAAAAACGCATTTGTCAAACATACAGAATTTTGCTGAAAGTAATGGATGCTACCTTTGGTAGCTGGTTATACGCCTCATGCCGGAATCTGTTCAGAACAGAATATTCTTGTTGAGATCAGGGGTTACTTACAATATATATAACGGTACACTTAGTAGTTATCTTAGTAGGTTATCCATAGATGTGGAATAGATTGTCCATCAGATTTAAAAAATAAAAAAATAAAAAAAGAATTATCAGTAGTAATTTGTTTATTAATGAACGTAAACAAAACTGTTCATGCTTTTTAAAAGCTATATGGTGTATATCAATAAAGTCTTCAACATAATAAATGTAGACCTTGGCACACGTATAATCATTTGTCCAATTTGCCAATCACTCTACTGGCGGATCAGGTGACTCCGTTTGCTTTTTGGAGGTTTCCAACGATGGAGGTGGCTTTGGTGGATTTATTGCTGACGGCTTCTGTGGCGCAATAGACAATTCCTTTTTTGGTAGCATCGGCAGTTTTATTTTTGGTGGCAAGCTTTTTGGTGGTAAAGACATAACATTAACTGGCGGTTTCGGTGGGTTAACTGGTAGAATTTTTTTGGGCGGTAATGACATTTCTTTTTCCGGTTTTTCTGGCGGATCTTGTGGCGTTATAGATATGACTTTTGGCGGACGTTTCACTGATGTGTCTTTAGGCAGATCAAGCGGCTGAAATGACGATGCTTCAACATGCGGCTTTGTTTGTTTCTTTTTGGGTTGTTCTTGTGGTAACTGAAGTGGAATGACCGAGGAATCTGATGGCAATTTGTATGGCAGCAACGGTTGCAGCAATTTTGTCCTCGGTTTTGGTGCTTCATCTGAGTTCGTCTTAGGTCCAACCTCCGGTGGCAGTTTAGGTTTGAGCACGGACAAACCAGGAAGCAGTGCTGCTGATCGCTTAGCCAGATTGTGCTCTATGTTCTCTAATTAAAATGTACATATAAAATCCATTAATTAATGCCATACAGTGTTTTACGATCATATACAAATAAATATATTTCAAACAAGATAGTTTTAATTTAATACAAATCATTTTAAGATACAAGTACTTTGAATTGGAGAAATTCCACAATGATTTTAATTTATTTAAGCTTAATATATTCGTGTTTAGAATAAAATACAGCAGGTATTAGAGTTCTTAAAGTTTATAAAGACATCCGATTCCATATATTATGTAACCTACAATCGTCTCTTTAAAAAAACGACGTTGACAACTATTTTCAGCATTGAAAAATATTCGTGGACTATTTGTAGAGGTTGGTGAGTTGTTTCTATAAATATATAGTTCTAAGGTAAAGCAATGGTTTACTTAGTATGTCTGTCAGCTTCGTGCAGTAATCTAATGTGTCAAAGAACTATGCGCTTTAAATGGTATATTTTGACTATTAAAACTAGCAGCAATAACACGCTAGATGATAACATGCGATCTTACCCCTTGTTAAATGACCATAGAGAGGCTCTGACGTCACGTAAACCGGTAATACCAATAGGAAGGAAAAAACACTTGTAGTCATCTTCTGGTAACAAAACTGTAATTAAATTCTAATCGTTTAAAACTGATTGAGTACTTGATGAAAACGATCTTTTATCAAGGTAACTTTACAGTTATAAACAAAATACAGTGTAGATAATATGTTTCTGACAACATTAAAACATTCATTTTGCCAATAGTAAAATTGCATAAAAGAAAAACCTTTACAAGTTTGAGTTCTTTTATAGCTCTATATTGTTTAAACGTGGTTGAAATTAGGAATAATTTAAAGCTCTTGAATATTCAATCCATTTAAAAACAAAAACAATTTTTAAGAACAATTTATAATATTTTTTTCACGCTATCGTAAAAAGTTGATTTGTAAAAACTTTCCTTTGGGATTTTATTATCCACAAAAATAAAACCACAAACCAACATGAAAAAAATTCTCAAAAGATAATTATCTTCTACCGTATACAAATATAAAATCAACATGAAAGCTTTGCTACTGTATAAATTATCACTATACCTTTTCTTTGTAAGTAACGTTAAAATTCAACCTAGCTGTTGGAATCTGAACACAACCTGTATCAACTAAAAAGAGTGGACTCTTTTTACCTGGTGTACTAATATCTTAAATATATTACAATGCTAGTCACGTGATATTTGGATACAAGTTTTCACAGCGTTTAAGATATTACCTCCAATTAATCAAGAGAATTTTTTTATGGCGAAAACAAAACGTTTTGTTTTCATTTAATTTTTTAACATCTACTGCTTTTGTAAATTAAATTAATGGGTGTCCATTTGTTGAAAAAGTTTGTTTTTATTTAGGTTTTTCAGATTATTCATTAAATGTGCAAAAAACAAACAAGGCAAACAAATGATTCAACTTATTAAAGCAGTTACAGTCGCATCTATGCTACAAGTACAAATAGAAATAAAATAATATGAAAATGATTTTGTTAAGCTAGCTAAAATACATCATAACTTCAATTTGACTGAAATTAAGAAACAACAAAAGTTGCATCCCGCAATTAATGCTTATAAAACAAAATCAATACAAAACCCATTTGATGCAATTGTTTTGAAGTATAAAGGTACAAGTGTACTGAAGCCATTAATTTCATTCATTTATGAAGCTGTAAAATGACTACATTTATTTGAAACTTGCTCTCATTAACCCATTTTTGAAGAGGTAAACTCCTTTTGCATGGCTTGGTATAAATTTACATTATTTACAGAATGTGCTGCAGTTAAAAAAAATTTATTAAAACAAAAGATTAGCCTGCGTATATATTTTAGAATACATGCACAGGTAATTATAAAATGTTCGTAAGTGCTTGTTACATAACCAGTTTATTATCCACGAAATGGTAGCCCAAGACAGTGGTATGACGTTTAAGAACATTTACTTGCATGAGCAAATATTGTTACCTATATATACATACAGAAGAGCAACGACGCTCGTTTTTAAAAGTATTAAAATTCTTAGTTTTTGCTTTCCTCTAGGGACTATAAATCCTTTTCCAGAACATGATATTTTTAAAGCGTAGAATGTAAGAGGTATTGGAAGCTGTGGGTTTTTTTAATAAAACGTCCACAAATACAAACTCTTATATTTTCGAAACATTGAATATCACATCTCAAAAGATAATATGGCTACAATGAAAAAGATAAGTATCTGATAGACCCAAATGATATTAAACAAGAAGCCCAGGGGCCACATTGCTTACTTGAGTAACCTTGGTCATAAATCTAATTATCAAGCGGCAGCATTTTGAATCAAAGACAAGGTATTCAGTCTTATACAAACAATGGAATCTTATAGCGCAGTGCAAAATATCAAACTACAGATCAAGTTTACACTTTTGTAGCGTCTGGTTGACATATTTTCGAGAAAATTAATTTTTTATATTTTTAATGTTCGGGTTCGATATTCTGCATAACAGTGCATTGTTTTCACAATTTCCACAAACCGGTAGGGGACGTGTATTGCTTATGCAATACTCTCAGAATGCTTGTTTATTCTAATTCAATTCAATTATTCTATCTCTGCTTCCTATAGGAATATAAATTCCGGAAGGATTTGAACAAAACTCCTACAGGATATTAAACCCGATAAGAAATCTCTAACTCCTATAGGAAAACTTCCTGTCTGTATAAAATTCCTGCACGAAATACTTTTCTCCTATAGGAATTTAATTCTAAGTCCTGTAGACTAAGATTTTCAATAATTTCTCTAGGAAAGTTGTTTCTCCTATAGGAATCGCTGTTTTCTTATTGGGTATTTTTAAAGGTCAATATCTCACCTTTCAGGTGAGACACACTAAAAACAAAAGTCGATATATACTCTCTAGACAATGGTCTGTCATTTGGTATATATGGATTTTTATGAAACAGTTACTGCATATTAACCGGGTGCAAAAATGCCACCTTGGCACTGGCATAAATATCCGGCATAGTGGGTTGTTTTGTTATTACGGGCTAATTGGTTCTCAAGAAAATATGTTAAATACCCAACCCTATTTTCAAATTATCTTCCCTTAGAAAAAAGAACTGGCCCCTTATTCAAAACAATGATAGCCCTTCCCCAAAGGACGCTTTGTTCCAAGTTTGGATGATATTGGCTCAGTGGTTCTGGAGAAAAGTTTTAAACCATCGAACCCAATTTTCACTCTCTCTTAATTAAATCACTTAAGAAATGGACTGGCCCTTCATTTTAAAACTTTAAAAGCCCTTCCCCAATCATGGTTTGTGCCAATTTTGGTTGAAATTGGCCCAGCGGTTCAACTCTATGTTCCATTTTTTCTAATTATCTCCCCTCTGAAGGGAAACTAGCCCTTAACTTGAAGAAACTTGAAACCTCTTACTCCAAGGATGCTTTTGCCAAGTTTGGTTGAAATTGGCCCAGAGGTTCTCGAGAAGATGAAAATGTGAAAAGATTACAACGACGACAACAACGGATAATTTTTGATCAGAAAAACCTTTGGCTCAGGTTAGCTAAAAAGTATCCGATAACCCCAAATGATGTTTTAAATCATGATTTGGCTGCTACATGAAGTGTAAGGGTTATTCTAGAATCATGGGTGATTCACTGTATATTAATACCATTTATCCGAAAAGTTATAACACATATAAAGTATCATTCGGATCACGCTCGCCCTTTTCCGTAACCGATAAAAAGATATTTGCGGTGACGGAAATGGCCGAGTAGTTACGATTGATAAAGTATACATCAAATCACGATGGGATACATTTTTGATATTGCACTGTGTGTTCTTACGCCACGTGACCTCATAATTTAACATTACGAAGCTTCAGGCGAACGATTGACGCATTATGAACAAGTAACAAAATAATTCAGTTGAAACGTGTAGAGTTATAAATGTGAAGCATTTAATGTTGTTTCATTTATTTTTCATGAATTCAAAAAAAATGTTCGAAAATAAAATGTTTGTTTGCTAAACTTCAAGGAATTTTTTTATGCCTAAACTTGTTGCCGTATTGTTGTTAATGTGTTGTGCCGCTCATAATATAATTTTTACAGAAAAAAGTTGAGATTAACATGAAACGTGGCAAAACATGTGTTGAAAAGAATCTCTCATAATGATGGCATATTTTTTTCATCCAACTCGTGGTGTGTTTTGATTTTATTGAACTAAATAAAACTTATATACCATCGCAAATCATGAGAGATCCTATATCTATCTCATCAAAGTCTTTTAAAAATGTTATTCCACTGTCATAAATGACGTCACGTTTTTGTTGTCATTTCGACAGTGCGTGCATAGAAGGCAGTGGGGTTTTAAGGCATTGATCTGTATTTCGATTTGCTAGCTTCTTATATTATATTAGCGATATAACCAGCTTACCCTTGTATGAGATTTTAGACTTGACGACAGTACTTGCCTTAAAGCTTTTCATTCTGATTCGTTATTGTTTCAGTTTCGTCTTTATTTCACAATCAATCGTAAAATCAAACAGCATTTGACCTCCCTTGGATTGATGTAACTATCTTATTTAAACAGTGATCCAGAAAAAAATGTTAACTTTTCTTTAGGCATGAGATACTTATTTATTATAAAACGAATGGTTCATGTACTAGTACCAGTAACTCTTTCTTCGATTAAGTGTCACTGAATTTATTAGTTATCTCTCTTGGTTTACAACAAAATGTACATGTTGAAGATACAAACATATATTACAATTTAATAATATGTCAACCATTCATCTGCATACATCAGTATATGTAAATAATATAAAATCAACCAAATCGTTATTTGATATGAGGCTATAGCCGTGAAGATTTATTTACATTGCTTCTAAAAGTACAACAAACAACAAGATTTGTTTTTCTTTGTTCATCATGAATCTTGGTTTCAAGTATTTGAATGCTGATTGTTCAATTTTTCGGTAAAATATAACCATTTTTTGTGCATGATAATGTTGACATTTGATTTAACTATCATTCATTGTTTTATATTATGCAAAGATGCTCGTATGTTCTGTATTTAGGGCTGCGTATTGTATTCTAAAAAATATCGACGTGTCATGTAATGCCTTTCCTGAATCATGCTTTTATCCACTAGTCAGGCTGGATCAAAATTTACCCAATTTAGTCCCATGGTTAGGTTTTGAGCTGTGACATTGAACAAGTTTTCTGGGTCAAAGGTCATTGTCAAATAACTTCTTTGTGTATATATTCCTTAATTTAGCTCTGTCGATTTAGTTTACTTTTTCCGTCTCTTGTCTATAAACGGCGAAAATGGACAGAATATTTCGGAAAAAAGACTGAATAACGTTGAAAAGTTCACAGGGATATGAATATGGTCGGTCCAAGTTTCTGAAACGTTCATGTACTAGGTGACCAATCAAGATTGTATCACAGTATTACAATTTTATGCAGGTTACATTAATTGCTTGCTTATTGTTTAAAATATACTTCCTATGTTGTTCAAATATTGAATCGATCACTGAGGAGTTTTCTGTCTGGAATTTTCGAATATAATGTTTAGTCGCTTCTTGTGGACGGATTGTGTGTATTCTGTGACTGTTTCGCCATCCATGTATGTATTTTGCATGCATGTTATCCCTACATATATTGATATGTACCATTTAAGATGTTTGCACAGTTGTAAGTGCTGCAAGATCCTAAACTTGGAATAGACTAATGACAAAATATCTAATTGCTATCTAATAACTCTTTGTCGAATTTGATAACCAATATGTTATAAAGCTATATCATACATAAGTTCTCAGTTTATGGTTTTTGGGTTCAGATATATTATGAATTTTATAAATGAATGTATTTTGTTCATATATGTTATTCTGCCATTATTATTAGTTTAAGAAAAATTAAGATGCATGTATGCAGAAAGGAAGAAGTTAGCCACAAGGGCCTTGAACATAAACTTACATTACCAAGAGAAAAAAAAATTGTTCAATTCCTTCAACAGTATATGTGGTGTGTTTTGGGGGCTATCAATACCGCACATAAACATGCTTATTGTTACAGATTGTGTTTATATTTTATTTGAAATATGTATGTTTTTTTCAACTCAGTTTATTGAAATTGCCGTATAATGTATCAAGGTGGCATTTTTTTTTTTTACAAAAATTTTAAAATTGTCTTATATAATAGACTAATCCTGAGTGATTCGTAGCTTGTCAAGTGAGATATTTACCTTTGAAAAACGATGTTCCTATAGAATATCAGTAATTTCCTATATGAACAAAAGTCTTGTAGGTTTTCAAAATCCGATAGAAAATCTTAAATTCCTAGAGGAAAACTACTTTAATTTCTGTATAATGAAATTCCTGTAGAAAATACGATTATCTCATAGGAAATATAATTCATGTAGGATTTTGTAAAATTCCGACAGAATTTTTAATAAATATCCTGTAGAAAAAATAATTTTCTCCAGAAAATATATTTTAAACGGTGAATATCTCACCTGTCTAATGAGCTACATGTACATTGAATATCTAACCTGTCAAATAAGATACATAAAAAAGTAGTAATATACTGTCTAGGCAATGGTCTATCATTTGGTATATATATATTTTAACGAAACTGTATCTTAACTGGCATAATTATCCGGCACAGTGTTAATTCTATGAATATACTCGAATAGTCAAAGTTTAGATTAGGAAAACAAGTTATTCTATTACAATCAATAAGTATGAATGTTTTATACCCATAGATTTCAATTTTTGACAACAAACAGAAAGGCAACTAAGGAAGTAGCTAGGAATACAAAATAGAAGATATTAATTTTAGTGACAGCATTAAATATGTTTGTCATTACATTCTTCTCGGCAAACTATATCACAAACATTACGCCAAGACCACAGATGGCACAGCCCATGCAGAAACAGTGATATACACAGAATGTAAAAAGTATTGCTAGCGTTATACAATTTTCTATTGCAGCTCAAACATCAAAGGAAAGTTACACTCCCACAGGTGTTGTCTGAGGATATTTACCTACTACACGCATTACCTTAAGACTCATGTATACCCGAATCTTGTCATACAAACGCTCGTCCAACAGAAAGACTATTCCCAGGTGTAAACTGGGGTAGTTTTTGTTTTGAAAAAAGCAGGTGCTTGTTTTGAGAACTTAATCCCGATTTGATTAAATTTAGCAGCTTTTTGGGCTTTTGTTCTCTAAATATTCGGTTTCCTGTGTGGGCTTATCCATATTGGTTCCCATGTTAATTGATCTGTGTATAGTTAATGCAATACTGCTGCGTGCAGCATACAAAATAAAGGAAAAACTAGAGTTGCATGTATTTATTTATTTTTTCTATCCGTCTTTTTGTCTTCTTTTTTTCAATACAGAAGTTTCTGTCAAATAATTTTTTTAAATGAACATGTAGAGGTTTTTCTTCAACACGTGGTTTGATCAAAATAAAGGATATTACACGCAAGTAAAATGTTGCTGTGTTAAAATTTACTTAATATATATACATATGCTAGACACATTTATACAATGTATATGAGAGCCCAATACATTGATGGTACAAACATCTTCAGTCAAAAGAACAAGATTAAAAAATTGCAAATGGCAATTGATGTTAATTACAAAAGTTTTCTTAAAATCAAAGTTCCACAATTTTATTTATTTATTCATTTATTTTGGCCGCAACCAAGGAATTGTCAATAATTTAAAGATTTCCAATAAATATCGACCAAATCCACCTTCAGTAGGTAGTGTCTAAAGGTGTAAACCGTATTTCGTTTAATTTTATGATACTTTCAGTAGAGTAAAGTGAGTAAAACTTTACTTGAACACCATCCAACTGCTGACGATTGGTAAATTTTTACAGTTTAGGATCTTCATTAAGAGTTAGTATATATACACTGGTTTTCGCGACAAATGTTCTGTCAGATCGTTTCACGGCAGCCTGCTAACTGTGAAATCGGAACCTAACCCTCATCGTTTGATAACATGGTTATCTTTGCTCTGAAGTCCTATCGTTTTGCGGTGGGGCGGCGCTGCAATGATGCGAGCGACTGCGCATGAACGCACAAGAGCGATTCCTTGACTTGATAACAACAAACCTGCCCAAGTTGATGGTAATTTATTAAGCTTATTGTAAAATATATATACTGTATTAAGAGAATTTTTTCTACAGCTGCAGTTTGTCGGCGGTAGATCGTTGAAAATTAGGTAAAATAAATCAATTTCAATATAATTGTTAAAAAAAATTATCGTTTGAATCTTCATGATATGAAATATGCTATTTCAAACAAATATTCCCAGTATTAAAAAAAACGACTGTAAATTTAGAGTGCGTTTCACCCTGCAATAAGTCTGTGGGTGTTCCAAAATATGAGTTCAACAAATGATATGCTGCTTTACCTATAAATGGAAACCCCTCTCATTGGTGATAATACATATTCTATTTTTATTCATCTAATGAAATATTTTGTTTATTAGATCTTGGGTCGTTGGTTTTTTTTCTTTTTAATGTATGTAATGTACTTGCATTGTTTGCTTATGATTTAACATACATGTACATATACCAACAGAAATCATGATACCTTCATGGAATGCCGATACATGAAAAATCTCTTGAATGATAGGTAAAAGAAAAATAAGACTGAAAGAAATAACAACAGAAATTTGAAATAAGTTAAAGGTGCTAACAGTTCGAGAAATACGGGGCTTTAATGGGGACCTTATATAGTTAGGACCACAGTCTGAAAAGCTTTACAATTCTAAGGTCTGCTAATGACCCGGCCTTTTGGTCCTATCGCCACGCAGGTCTTTTATGCAAGAAAGATCAAAGTTACTACAAGCTGCACCCAATGCCAAGGGCTTCTTGCTAATTATTTGATTTGTATCGCAAAAACCAAGGATTTAAAGCAAAAGGAGCTAGGCCGAACAAGTTCGTTGGTGTTAGAGGCTTCTGTACTCGGGGTTCCTTGGGGTTTATCTGGATCAGTGGCAATAGTCTTGTCCATTAACATAAGTGCTATGTCCATTTTATGTATTAAAGGTGTTCCAGATATCACTTTACTTCTGAATGAAATTAAAATAAAATTAAAAAAATCATATTTAACTCTTATAAAGAACATTGTGATTTTCATTTTATAGGGCGAATTTAAAGAATGCGTTAAGTATTAAAATGTGATTTTCTAAGATGTGTAAAGTATTTAATATCCGTGTGGTAGAAGTTAGCAAGTCAAAACAGATGCTAATACATGTACATGTATTCATTTACAATTCAGAATCCAAAGACATATATAAGCTATATAAGCGCAATAAGTATTAAAACACTGCTCTTTAATTCCACAAGCAACGTTAACAAAGTTTTCGTAGCTGCTGTAGTCATAGGTGTATTTAATGTTGTTTCTTACATGTTATCAGTTTAGCTATGTTTTATTCCAGGTAAACAAATAAAATATAGCATGCCTAACTTACGGCTAGGGTACTGAAATTAATGTAGTTGTTTTAGAGATTGTTTTGAATTAAGGAAAGACATTTTTGTCCCGCTTTACAACATATTTACAGTGATTAAAGTAATTCCTTGCTAAAAAAAAGCATCTCCAATTTGGTCTGCAGTGTGTTGCTTCTGGGTTTAACCATTGGCTTAAAAGTTTCAACTTACATCTGACAATACGAAATCGTGTATTGATCAATGAAACAGTACCCGTAAAACCATATTCGCGATTCTTCAAAATATGGCCTCAATATGTCGTAGGAGATTTAACAAAAGTGGAAAAAAGAGGTAAAATTCGACAGAAATATTCTATATTGGGGTTCGCAGACGGCTGAAAAACATTTTTCAAGTTTAAGAATTCGTAAAGTCGATTTTTTTGTCAGCCATAAACCCACCCAGATCTCAGAAGGAGAGACTTTTGTTACTGTGGTCCTTGCAACGCGCAGGAAATGTCCCCTACGTGTAAATGTTAAAAGATGACAGTCAGATTAAAGATCCACAAAGCTCCTCCATCGCCCAAAGTTTAACTTGATCCTTGTAAAACCCAGATTAATCTGAAACGAATGTTGACAAAAGCTGACATCAAAAAGACTAGAAGGGTGGCTAATGCTATCCAACTTAAGACAAAAAGTCGCGCTGGGGTCAGGCGTGGAGTCGCTCCTGTGTGTCTTTCAGATTATGGTGAGGGCTGCACGCTAGTTGGGGTAACGTGATCACAGAGCAGCGAGTTTTTTCAAGTGTTTCGTGAAAAGTAATTACATTTTATATGAAAATCCCAATATGCTTCAAGCACCTAACTTTGTGATCTCGAGATTGTGTTTAGAAATATGAGAAATCTGCTTATATCAAAGAATGAAATGTTTTAGATCAAATGCTTGTTAGGATAGGGTGCTCACAAGTGTTCGTCTTGTGTGCAAAATTGAAATTGATCTAAGGAAACGTTGGGAGGTCCCTTTTGTAGTGGACAATTTTAAAAATGTCAGAAAATATTAAACTGCCTAAGCACAGGGGGAGAAAAATATATAACTGTTTTAATAAAATCAAATTATTGCTCTTAAGAATTGGTCTTTGGAACTGAACAGCTCGAAACAATGAGCGAATGTTTAATTTTTTGTCTCTTTCGCGTTGTTTGTTGTGAGAAAACTGAATCATTATGACATATGTTTTTGTTTGCCTTTCAATATATCCCTTGTTTGATCGCGGCCTTTATCTAGCTCGTCCACTTACTAGGTTCTTGAAACAGCATGTGTATATCCAAAGAGGTTCTTTTGATCCTAATAAACTAATATATTTTGATAAAATATTTGAAATGTAGTAAATAGACGTTTTCCTATTACTTGATAAGTGCGCTACTTCAAGTTATAAAGCAGTCATTACAGTTTCTTATTTATGATCGGCTATAGATTTTGTATTAATTTGCTTAGGGAACTGACTTTGGCTGATTTTTTTCATTTTAAAATAACTTTTATTTTCTTTCACTAATTTTAGCAGGAAATATATGTCTTAAATTAAAATGGCGCTGTTAAATTCGGTGGATGGGTCCTTGATTTCTTTAATAATTGTAAATTGTAACTAAGCAAACGTTTACTAGCATTCATTTACGATTATTTGGAAGTGAAATCTCTTTATGTTGAAAGTATTGAGGCTGAACAGAGAAAATGTAAAATAACTTATGCTCTTATTTAAATTCATTTCTTTTCTTAATTTTAATTGAAAAGGTATAAAAAATAATAAAGTAAGATTATAAATAGATATACATTTTTTTTTTTAAATTCTCTTGCATATTTTAAAATTTAAAATAAAACTACCAATGATCCTAAATTAAACATTTATTAAAAGGAATCTATCAACTTTATGAGATGTAAGCAAATTTTCCCGAAAAAACAGAGAAACTCTAGCAATGCTATACCAAATTTATCATTTTATAAGAATATCTCCACTATAGACGGGGAAATTTTTATGGAATTTTAACTTAATTAATACACTGTATTTAAAGTTATTTATAGTTTAAGATACTAAAAAACGTCAGAAGTAATTTGCGATACTTTTCGAGTGTTACATCAACAGTTTGGTATTTAAAACACATAGATTTGTACTTCGTAAAATTTATATATAAAACTACAAATGAATAAATTTTAAATGGCCACGATGAGCACTGAAATCAGAAAATCGATTCTTAAACAATATAGCACTAATTCTAGATTAATCACAGTTAGATTGCACCAATAATACATGTACATATATTGCACCAGTAGTACATGTACATACGTGTGTGCGTGTTTATATTAATAAGTCACTTGCATCATTTGTATTCAATATTATAACACTGGTATCACATTATACATCAATATCAACATTTTCACATATGTCATCAAACTCATCTATTCCATCCACATCAATGTCTTCATCCTCGTCATCGGACGCGTTCGATGCGTCATTCTCGGACACAACTTCTTCCTTTGGACGCTTATTGTCATGCGTCTTGATATGTTTGCTCAAATGGTCACTTCTCATAAACCGCTTCCCACACTCTTTGCAAGCGAATCTTTTTTCCCCGGTGTGGGTTCGCAAATGTCTTTGTAGCTCATCCGACCTTGTGAAGCTTTTCCCACAAAATAACCAGTTACACACAAACGGTCTCTCTCCGGAATGCCACCGCAAGTGAGCCTTAAGGTGAGATGTTTTTCCGTACACTTTGCCGCATCCGGCAATATGACAAATGTGTTGCTTCTTTTTGTTCGGGTTGTCGCTGCTTTTGGCTGACTGACAATTTGGACATCTACATCTTCGACAGCGACGGGTCGGGGTCAGAATAGGCTTCATCCCTGCTATTAATGGATACTGAGATCGGAAAGGGAAGTCAATCCCTTGTTGGCCGAACATCATAGCTTGTCTCATTTTCATATCTGGAACTGTCTGCACGCTCCACCACGGCACTTCAGCCTCGGCAGCTGGGGGTGGGGACAATTGCTTGTGGACAGCGTGGTGGGGCAAGGACGGGGATACCGGAGAAAATTGGGGGAGGGGACACACAGGGGTGGATGGGGTTCGTAAAAAAGGTCTGTCACTAGTGAGGAATTCCTGTTGCCGCAGACGGGCTTGATGAAGTTCATAATTAAAAGCCTCTCGTTGTGCCTGGTCATTAGAATAAACGTTTGGGGTCACCATTGACTGAAGAGGGTGTAACGGTGTCCGGAGAGGTGGCATTATATCGGCGGATCTAAGATTCGGCCACATTTGCATTGGATGGTTTGGTGTTGGTCGCACTATATCAGATGGTCTGGACAGGTTTGGGGTCATCATGTGTTCCATACGCCGACCAGATAGACACTGGTCATTTAAAATGGGATACTGAAAAAAATAATACCAGAAATTGCAATAAAAAGCTATGACGCCAAGTATTATAAAGTATTACTGGTGACAATATATATGAAAATGCATGTACATGTTACAAACTTCCGATGAGTGAATGTATAACGTTTTAAAAATATGTGATAGTTCTGATGAAAAAATAACCCAGCAAATTATTGAAACGAATAAAATTAGTCGAAAATAAATTTTTTTTATATTCGACCTTGCTGTAGAAGGATTGTAATTTTACAATTTTTACGACGAAAGAAATTTGCAAAATATATTGTTCAATTTCATCCTTTAATTTTCAATATCAAGAACTCTTCATACTTTATTATCTAGTTAACTGTTGGATGGAAACCGCTGCCTTTTTACATTAAATCTGTAACACGTTGATAAATGAGATAACAAGCTGATGAACGTTTGCGGTAGGTGGGAAGAGGGCCCGGGGGTCAGTCATTTGTATTGGTAATATGCTTTTAGTCCCGGGGGTCAGCCATTTGTTTCAGCAATGGAGCTACATAGTGAACACTGTCCCCCGGATGTGGTTGTCCGTGAGACGAACAAAAAATAATAAACAGGTGTCGCTTTGAGTATGTTGACCACTTTTGATGTTTTATCACAAATTAATCACAGGTGATTAATGTTTAATTTCTGAAAACCAAAGGAGTAGATTTACACGGCAAATGTAGTCTTTTTAATGGTTATTAGTCTTTTTTTTTGTTGCTTCGAGATTTAGTGTAATATATTTTCCTATTTTATTTATATTTTTAGCATTAAATATAGATACTTGCACTATTATGTATACGCAAACTTGTTATACAACTCCTAGATATTTTTATTTCATCAAAGATAATTTAAAAGTTTAACGTCTATCTACAAATGGAACAAAGAATATATTCCATACATACCGAGAAATGATAACATTTTATTTTCAATTTACCTATATTAATTATTAGGTTTCAGTGGGTTTTTCTTCTCGTTTTTGAGATAGTAGAATTTATCATCTTAAAATAAAAATTCAATCAATATAGTCTATATGAAAATTTATTTAAGTCATAGAATAACTACAAACAAAAAAACACCATATAAAGGGGTACAACGAAGAAATAAGGCAGGGTTCGGTCCAAGATTCTAAACTTGTGTTCAATCCCATTTGTATAAATGTAAATTGATACTATATTTATTTTAAAAAATCAGACTATGAAGAAATTTATATCAAAGTTAGCTGATATTTCGTTTTTCTAGAATTATTTTCATATGCGAAATATAGAGATAATATTGTCCCAAAATTATTTATTCTCTTAGAAAATTCAAAATATACAAAGTGCTTGCAACATTCAATACATGTAGATGTACCAGAAAATGTTTCTGATATTTTATAGGAAAGTTATTCATTATACAAATAAAGCGTTTAGCAAACTATATGGAACAATCAAATTAAATTTATTGTCCTAAATAGAATCTCACCTGCATTGGGGAATGGTAAGGGTGAGGTGATGCAAGCGCCGTAGCCATTCTTGTGAATCAGCACGTGTTTATAACCATGGGCAATTAAAAGCCGTGAAAATTAACATCCAGACATCGTCAGAATGAGCGAAAAGTGTACACTCGGTTTGCGTCTCGAATAAATTCAACGTTTTTCTTGTTAAAAATCGTAAATAGTTTACCCCAGTGTAATCTCTCTGATGTTTCCGCGAGCCAATCAAAATACTTGACAATGTCTTTGAAGTTTGCCGCGAGCCAATTGAAATCTATAGGCGGGTTAGTTTAAAAGGAAATTAAATCCTTTCAAAATACAAAGTTCTAAGAGAGAGATTGTTTACAGTCATAATAGAAGCGATTATAACTTGTTATTAACGGGGTTGTCGAGGGCGGGCAAGTAATCTTCTCGCAGGACGTTTACACACATAAATAATTGGATTGAGGAGATCAAAGCTTCAATACCAAGGAACCCATTCAGGTAATATGGCAGGCAGCCCCACACTGCCACCAAAATCCACACCTACAGGGCTACCGGCAAGACCAATACACAAGACTGCACACCATGAGAATACCGGCGGATTAATTTTCTTCGCGGTTAACAATACGAAGAATGCCGATGAAGAGACCTTTAAGCAAGACAAGGTTGATATGAAAATGTAATTGTGCAGATTTAAATAGAAAGAATTTGATTATCATTCTACAACCACCACAGATGTCTTATCTTTGATATCATTGATGATTCATTTTGAAAATTGTGACGAAAGACAAATGTGTTTATTTTCCTATGTAAGAGTCTTTTGAACTTTAAGCCAACGTAAGTAACATGTTTGAAACGAAAATAAAAATATTTACAAAATTTCTTCTCTTTTATTTAGTCACAGAACTGAATTATTACAACGAAGAGTTAGCAATTGGCGGTAGATCCTTCCAATAAGACGTCATGGAAATCAGTATGGTCCATGTCCAAGATGGATCAAATGGTTAACAGAGCTTTGACGCTCTTTTCTTCAAAATCAGTTGTTAGGACGCATCTTCAGAATGTGCCACGGTGGTAAAGTTTTCTGTCACAACAAACCAACATTTGTCACAATGTCATGTCTTTCATCTCCATACGAGGCAAACACTGACGCAACCTAAACAGCACAAACATCCACAAAGCCCCAAATCTCTCGGAAACCCAGTTATGACATCCACCTCAAACTATCAATACGACTGCCTTTTCTTCTCTATTAATTGCCATTTAGATTAATGTTATTTAAACACCGCGCTTTGAGCAGGTGCTATATAGCAGATGACGTCATCTATTTTCTTTCTTTTTTATCACCTCATAAAGCCCGACTTCGCGTCTCGAGCGGTTTACAAAGATCTCAGAGAAAATGTTCTCAACACAGAAGTCTTCCATAATTCTTCATAAAAAGAAATTATTCTTCAAAGAATTACAATTATAACATGAAGTGATATACCTGTTATCAGACGTGTTGGTTTGGCGGGGCCCACTGAGTAACGTCTGCTAATAATCACTGATAGCCATCAAGAAATATTAGTGGGATTGGAAAATAACACGCCAAAGATTCCCCCTCAAAGACCAATGATTAACCATACCGAGGCCAGGTTTAAGAGATCTTTTTCATCTTGGTTTGAAACCGCCATCAAAAAGACTATACATTTCGTTTCATGTTTTCTTATTTTTCGCGCACAAATTGTGTTCCCATGTTTGAAATGTTCTTGTGTCTGGAGGTACAAATTTTTCCTGGTTTCTAGAAAAATATGCGCGTGTTTAAAAGCATGCTCCGTCTATTATTTTAAACTCGCAAAACCATACAAAAACTGCCCGATCGGTTTTTAATTGTCCATGAACCATCCAAAAATTAATGCTACCCTAAATCATATAAATAAAGTAGTATTTCTCGTTGATCAGATATTAATATTGCAGGGTTCAAAATATGCATGTTAAGGCCAAATCTTTAAAAATGGTATAAGGTTCATGACAAATTGCTGCTGTTGTTTTATACTTTTGCAACAACAAATTGATAGATCTACAATCATTTTTGTTAGAAATTTGAATGATGGTAACATACGCTTTCATTCAACAGACGGAGTAAAGTCACTAGAAAACTCTGTTCTGGGGAATGAATGTATATTAGTATTGAGCAAGTTAGATTGAATTCTATCCCACAAATTAACGATATTCATTAATTACACTTGGGTGAAGGATGAGCAAGCTAGAGATAAACCTTTATAGATTATTATACAAAAGATACTGCAATAGGAATTGCTAACTGCCTTGACCGATGACTTATGTTTTATCTTTCAATTGAATAGTAACCACACACAAGGGCCTTTCAGTAGTCAATATTAGAGTGACACCAGATCGAAAAGGAAATAAAATGGCCTAAAATTAGCATTCAATGTCGCTTCAATTTTGAACTTGGGGTAGAATATCAAGATAAGAGCAGTACACTGTTGTATAATTATGTCTTCTGAAACCAAGGACTACCAGTGAGAAACAGGGAGACCAAACTGTAATTAAAACTAACAGACAGAATTTTCTAAATTTCTGCCAATTCTCCGTGTTTTTGTACAATAGAAATATGTTTAAATCAAACAGTTGGTTTACAAATCCATTATACTTGCACTGTACCGTATATATACATCTGGCGAAAAGTTACAACTGAGAAAACTGGGCTTTAGATCGATTCTAGCAATGTCTGCAAAACACAATATCATGACCTTTACAGATTTCTAAAAGTAAAAAATAGTAAAAAAAAAAAACCACAAAAAAATTGATAGCTTATTTGCATACCTTGACACTCTAACATTTTGTCTCCAAGAACAAAAACCAGACTAAAGGAGGTTTCTAATGAAGTAAAGCGCCATGATCTTGCAATGTTTTACAGCAGATGCATTATAAAGATACTTATGTTTGCAAAACCTCATCTCAAAATCATTTCTCACGCGCCCATAGGTCAATAAAGTTGAGCAATTTGTTGAGCACGAAATAAATATTCTTCTCAAGGATACAAAGCAAGCCAGTCTAAATGAACATCCGAGTAGAGAGTGATGTTTTCGGTGACTGATACATCGTTAACAAAACGCCGCCGCAATTTATAAACTATTGATTTAGTGGGAAATAAGTTTATTTCATTCAAAAACTAAAAAAAAAGTGAATTCAAGGTACGCAGAAACGGTTTTGCAACTACTTCTACTCAAGAGCCATCGCGCCGACCAACTCACTTTGAAGAGTAAACAAGATAAAAACGGTCTTTGAAACGGGTTCGATTATCGACATCTTGTAAGCAGCTCTATACCGATTATCAACTTTAAAGGCGAACTTTACAAGAGCTACCACGGCGGTACGATCAAAGGCTAATGCCAGGTATATTGAAATGGGCAATGAAAAAGAAGTAGATCCTCTCTCTCTCTCTCTCTCACTCAAAGAGCGCAGTCGTACATATCTGCTATTGATTTCTTTACACCAGTTTTAACATCGAAGCCAGACGCAGACGTTGAACTTCTCAGGATACATATGCAGTGCAGTGTTCTCAGTTGACGAATATTTTTTTTGCAGACGACCGGTCAAGCGAAGTTGCCCTTTCGCGCCCTCTGGGAATTAAATTCCTCCGTCTGCTAATGTGTTACGCTGCTGCTATTGGGGCGGGAAACATCAAACAGAGTTAGTTAAACAAAGTGTGCGATCCACGCCCCCCGACCCTCCTCTTTGAAGATATGAGAATTGAATAGCTCTTGGTTAGTCATAATCCCTTCAAAGTAAAACATTAAACAAATATTTAAAGTGTTGTTAAAGGGCTGGAGAGGTTATACTTAACCGACATAAGTCAGTATTCCGCGTTAAACATCAGTAGGTTTACAGACCAGAAATTTTCATCAAATCGTTTTCTAGAGTAAACAAGGATTTATATAGGTTGAAAATAAAAAGCCAACATATCACGATTTTTAAATATGAATTTTATATACTTTTTATCATTTCTACAATCGATGAGAAACAGCACCTCATTAAATCATATACCTCTTAACATTCATAAAATATGTGCATATTACAACGGGGGTCAAGAATTTGTATCAACAACCAATGCACTGACATAGTAAGGTATAAAATGTTTCAACTCTGTACGCATATTTCTGGAAAATCGTAAAACAAATACTGTAAAAAAAAACACCAAAAAAACAATCTTAAAGTTAACTGAAATAACATTCTTCATTAAAAATCATTACATTTATTTGCTTTATTTTTAATCAAAATATAAAATAAACTTTGAACGACAATTTTGTTTGTTTTAAACATAATAGCATTCTTTTATATAAATTCAGTTCATCTGATTATAGAAAATCTATTTATTTCAGAATAGAAGTGTCTTCAAGAATTAGACTAGTTTTCTTACTGTATATTTATAGGTCAATCCATAATTGCAAATTTTAAGTGTACAAGTATCATAGACCAAAAATTTTTTAAAACAATCTTAACATTATACGTACATTGTAAATCATAATACAATTAGTTTACACATATATATATTAATTTTAAAAATATAATAGGTATAGTGTTGGACCCTTTCTATTGTAAATTGTCTCCTAATTCTGTATAAACTGTGCGAACTTAATGCTAACTATGAAATGTTGCATTTCAGACAAAAAATAGGTTTGGGGGTGTAAAAAAATGGAGGTTTTCACAATATTTAATCATGGGTATAGTTTTGTAAAATCTTAATATTAAAAATGACAAAAAAGGTATGCTAAAGTTAATAAACACATTACGTGTACAGGTGTACTAAATAAAGTCAACAAAAAAGTGTACGTTTGGAATTCACTCACTGTACCTGAATCATAGTGTGTAATGTATGTTGTAGCAATATGGGATATAAAATTCCATGATTGATATACAGTGGTAATGTGATGAGAGGACATTTCTTTCTCAAATTGTCAACTAATGCTGATTGTGTGGAACACACACTTAGAGGCAATGATTTCATAGAATAGGTCATGGAATGCCATTACTTATATATATCTATAAAAAAAAAAAGTTTCAATCAAATGAATATGTACCTGTTCTGGTGTGGACAAAAATGAAATAAAAATTTAAAAAAATATTTTGATGCATATATATGTCATGAAATAATTGAAAAAATTAAATGGACCAATAAGTAAACCTTTCACTGACTTGTATGTTAAAGCTTCCGACCAATAATGCAAATCTAACAATCAAAAGCACAGAAATATTTAAATACATTCATAAATATATTTCAAATAAAATTATTACACTGCTAATTGATATGTAAGCTTTCCTTGGGAATAAATGTTAAATATGTGCAAATGAATTAACTCATAAACTTAGGGGTAAATATAAAGTATGTGCACTTAGATTTACTTTATTAACTTTGGAGTAAATGTAAAATTGTGCATTTGAATTTTAATAGGGGCTTGTACCATCACTTAATCATAAGATTTGTTGGCAATGATCACCACATCAATCCAATAAGATCTTCGTACGACATACATTTCTGGATATGTTTTCATAAAACTCTGTTGGCATATTCTTTGCAGAGTTTTCCTAGACAACCTCCCAAATAGAATCGACCACCAGGCATTCCTTTGAACACATTTCAAAGTTCAGACTGATCACAATCTAAATAACTTGCTTGGAATTGCCGTAAATGCAGATATCTTGTCATTATATCCATGATTATGCATTTAAAATAACAATTTCTATGGAACATGAAATGTGAACTGATCAGAGATGAATCATCGGTGATACACACAACACTATATTGTATAGGGATTGCACTTATGAATTTGAGCTTGATATTATACAGTATAGAACAACAAAAAAAGCTCTCAATGAGTTAGTGTTAGTCTAACCAGATAATGTACATGAACTACCAATAAAACTGAGAGACAAAAAAGGAAAATAGACAGTTCAGGAAGACTCAAATGAACATGTGTATATGTATTGAAAAATAATTGTTGATGAAAATGGTGCACAAAAAATAATCTTGTATACATGTATATTGATCAACATTTGTTTGGTTCCTTAAATCCCTGTATGATAAGATTATACTCTAGCTATAACAATATATGTTTACTTTCCTGCTTGGCAAGAAAGTATAGAAAGAATGGAATACACCAGAAAATAAATATACACTGTATAATTGCATGAACAATGTACCAAAATTTACCAACAGTCTCTCTATGGCTTAGTATATTGTACTTCCAGTGCTGGTACAATACAAGTCAAGGTAGCACACACAATAATAGAGTTTTGCAGATTTTATCACAGTCAAGGTTTGTGTAACTGGTTTATGAAATATCACAATATATTCTAAGTAAATCTTCACTCTTTGTCTGAAGGTCTAAAACCTCATTCAATGTGTCAGGATCAAGGTCCATTTAATTATCAATATATACTATATAAGTCTGTCCTCACATGGTAATATGGGGGTCACTAGTTTTATTCCTCTTCTTCCTCTCCCTCCTCAAAGTGTATCCGACCTGTTTTCCTCAATAAATGGCGGAAATCAACTTGTGTCACAGAATTGGGATCTTTGCGCCGAATTCCAAGCTGGGGATCAAAGTTTGTTTTGCGTAAACGACCTCTAAAATCGATTCCGTTGTTTAACTCTTCTGCGATATTGGCAGTTCCATTCATCTTGGGGGGTGGAATTACTGATGGCTTCCTATAATGTCAAAAGAATAAAAAAAAATCAACTATATAGATGCAAAAAATATTTCTAACTAAAACTGATGCTTTAAATATGGCATATTCCATGCACAGTGAGTTTACACTAAACAACCACAAAGAGAGTATAAAAACAGATACTCAAATGCATACTAACAAACTTCCATATATAAGGCCCAATTGTCACCCATATTTTGAAACTACTCAACTCAGTTCCTTAAACCTCAGATTCTGTTTAAATATTTAGATTTTTGTGTGACAGTGTATTTTGGTTTTAGACAGTTGGGTCTGAATCATATTTATAAATCTATTAGCTATTTGAAGGTTTGTTTCACTTTCGATTTGCAAAATAAAAAATGTGGAAATATCCATGATCACATTACTCTCAGACAACCTCTTATCTTTCAATTGATCGATATCTAAAACCAATGCTAATTACAGAATATAAAATTAACTTCAAAAAATTAAAAAGATGATATTGGCACAATTACATTTTCGGTCAAATGTTTAATTTAAACTGATCAACTTAAAAACATTCAAAATATCCATTAAAATAAACAAATAATATAAATACAAAGGAAAGGAAACATATTTTATAAAGACATTAAACATAGGACCTGTAACATGAATAAAGAGGAAAAAAAACCAAACATGTAGTTTCCTTACTAAAATAATTCAATGATTCAATTTTGATTTATTTTGTTACAGGTCCTTCGAACATAGACAATAACAAGGGAGGACTTACAGCTGGAACTTGACTTTGGCCAATGCTGTGGGGGAGGCAACACCATTGGGAATACCATTGTTCATTGGGGGGTTTCCATTGGTCAGAGGAATTTCAATAGAAAACGGAGGTGTAACACTGGTAGGAATGGGAGGAGGGGGGTCTGTAGGGGGTGGAGGAATGAAGAATGTGGGAGGATCCCGTTTCATGGGGGGAGGGGGTGGGGGAGCGGGGGGAGGGACAGGAGGCTGGAGGACACCATCCCTTTCTTGTTCCCCATCTTGTCTCTGTCTGTGGTTCCACTGTCCTACAGAACTATTGCTGACTTGTCTCTCTAGTGTCTTCACCATTTCCTGCCTGTTACTCTCCTTATAGAACTCTTCTCTGAAGGAGGCTGGATCCTTACTGATCCCTGACATTGATTGTTGTCCATTGGTAAGAGATCCACTGTAAAAAAAATAATGATAATCTGATAATTCCTAAACTAGTTTGCTGCCAAAAATTTCTGACTACATGTGTATATATATAGATGCCAATTTTTTTTTTTTATCCAGGTACCTTTACTGAATGCCTTCTCAGAACAGGTAGGAGTGAAGAGTGTACAAAACCAAAACCATATCTTTATATGAAGAAAATTTTGATTGCTTGAGTAAAATCAAAATCTTTCTGTCATGTGAAAACTACTGAAAGCAGTCAATACTATGTGCACAAATAGAACTTAATATATGTAAAACCTCACAAACATCTAAAGCAACTTTTAGCTTAAATTGGTTAATGAAGGTAACACAATACACAATACTAGTCTGAAATATATGAAAAATAAGTAAGGATTATACATGTTTCTTCTTCTTTTTAAACCCTTTTGCCACCTATAGAAAATTGCTGCAAGCACACCAGTGACACCACTACATCAATTTCTTCATATTGCAAAGCAAGATACCACAAAAAAATGATTCAGTTCAAAAATCTTAAGTGCAATAAACCCTAAACCAACATTTAATTTCAAAAATTGTAAGTGCAACAAAACCCTAAACCAACATTCAATTTATCAGATGATTTAACATTGATTAGTTGAGATTCTAAAATACCAGAGTCTGGCAAGGTACTGTAAACTAAGCAAAGTTTGAGACAGTCCGAAACTACGATGGTTTAGAATATTTCAAAACACCATTTATACAAGCATTAATATTTAGAACACACACACACCAAACCACAAAGTATTACAGTGCCATCAAACCACTAACTTAGCTAGAATTGCCTCAGCAATACTCCTTGCTGCTCTTGTCCTTTCAAACTCTTCAGTTCCAGCTTTGGGTTTTCTTCTATAAATATGAGATTTACAATAACACCAACAACTCCCTTGCATACAATAGTTCTTTGATAAGGCGTTGCTCCTTTATGCTTCATTATAACTGAACATATTATAATAGAAATAACATAACCAATTGAATATTGGTTGTGATACAATAGGAATATATTATTATATATACAACATGCTTCCTTGCTCTTACAATCCCTCTCATACTATGAACTAACGATGAACCAATATGGCCAATCATTATGTGATATGCATCATAGGCTCTGGGTGTAGTGTATGAGCCAAAAAGTTTTGCTTAGTTTCTCAGGCAACACTTGTTTAAAAAGCCTGCCGTACCTGTCTCTAAAACTCTGGTTGTGCGCTTCCACCAAAGGAATGTCCCAGTCAATCACCTGGTCTTTGGGAACCTCATAGGAACTGTTGAATGAAATTTTGGAATCTCAATACATGTACCTGTCTGCTAAAGGAAGTCATCATTTTTTTTTTTCAATTATGCAAGATTACGAGGGTCAATCAAAAAATACGAAGACAATGTGGCTGTATATCATATATTTTTTCATGAAAGTCATATTTAACAGATTAATCTGTGCACCAACACTTATGTTATTGATATGCGAAGTTTTAGTCCATTTGATGAAACGGTATTTTTGTTACCCCTTTTTAAAAACAACATGTTTTGTCACCACGGCGCACGGTAACGTTCAAAACATGACGTCAATATTAAACACACACAGTTTATAGATAAACCCCATCTTCATATCACGCTTAGTCTCTTGTGCCTTTCTCCTTACAATTTAAAATTGCTCTGAACCACTTAACATCTTATTTGCACACATTTGTTCGAGAATCATAAGTTAGTTCTTCAAAGTTTTCATTTTCTAACCTTCTTTCTCTTGGTTTACAGTAACGATAACCCTGAACGTCGGTTGACATTTTTTATTTTTTGACCAAATATTTACAGATATTCTACTCTCTTTCGGACTGTTTTACATTCAAAATACAATTACCACCACCCCACAAAATTTATTACAGTTAAATACAAACTTGCAAATAATTGTTGTGTTATTTTTTGCACCATTGAGCATTTTTACAGCTTGTGTCGGCTTTTTCCTGGGTTAAATCCATTTTGTTTGTACCTCTCGTTGCGCCGTGACGTCCGGCGACGTCGATGTTTTTAGTCAATTCTAAAGAGGACTATCTGTCTTTAGTTACTAATATCTGTTCGACAAAACAATATATCCCGTCATTATTTGGAACATAGAATACCAAGACAAAACTTAATTTGAGGTTTCAATATTGTTTGGTTTTAAGCCCAATTTATAGAGATATTACTTTCAACATTATATGGTTTATTGTTGACATAACACAAATTTTGACCGTGCGCTGTGACCTCGTTTTTGCAGGATTAGATTCTAAATAATTCTTAGAAATAAAGGAATTTATTAACTTTTTTTCTTGCAAATTGTTTGAAACTATTGTTAAATTATGTCTACCAAATTTAGTAATGATATGACGTTAAGTAACATAGCTATGACAAAAGTCTTCGTATTTTTTGATTGACCCTCGTAGTTAACAATTTTATCATTAACAATAGTTTTCAGAAAACATCAAGGGGAAAACATGTCACACACAATATGCATTGAATTTCTAAATTGCCATGATGCACGTTTGCTCTTACCTGCATAATGTAAGTTATTAAGCTTTGACTTGTTGAAAATATTTCACATGAGTTGAGTTGACTATGAGAAATAATCCTATTATTATTCTTAATTACCTCTTTAAGGGTTGAGAAAACTGATCATAATAGCTGCTGTTCTCTGGTTTCATCAATTCTTTTCCTTCTCTGTATAATGAAATGATAATTAGCATTAATATTACATCATTCACAATATACAGGCAATTTATAAACATTACAGTCAAAGGTATGTTTTTAAATCTCAACTTCTTTCATTCCAAAGTTTTTATACAAAAACAAAATTATCAGTAAAATTTCATTGAACTTCACTGTATTTGTCATTTAAAGTTTTTTTTTCTTGCCAGAAATCCCTACCCTCGCTTCTTGAGGTGATCTGGCAACTGAGGTTGAGGATGAACCTCTGCCTTCACTATCAATACAGGGCTATCCTTCCTCACTGAGGACTCAGGAACAGCCTCATGCCTAATTTCCTCCTTCTTCTTAGTTTGAGGAGCCTCAGCAGGTTGCTGAGGAGTCGCGTTCACCTCTTCTTCATCATGGTATCCATTCACAACAGGACTTTTAACTCCATTTATCTGTAAAAACAAGGATCAGAAAAAACCCACTATAGACACAAAAAAGAGGGACAACTCTAGTCTACACTACATCTCTAAACTGCAGGTAGCTATTACCTGATCATAGTAATTAGTCTCCAGAGTGGGCATCACAGGTTTGAGTTCTTTCATTTTCTTCATGTGGTCCAGTCTCTCCTCTCCCACATCAGGAGGGGGTTTCTCTACTTTGGCGGGAGCTATGGGAGGAGGTGGGGCTCTTCTTTTCTGGGGCTGAGCATAAATTGCTGTATCTTCATTGCTGGGTTTGCTTGAAGGTGAGTGCACTGGGGAATTGTTCCTCATTAAAATGTCTAACTTCTCCTTATTGTACAACTCAACCTTTTAAAAGATGAATGAGATGAAGTATCTTATGACAAAGTAATTGCTTATCATAATATAAAATACTAATACATACTAATTACATTTTCATTTCAAAAACAATTCTGAAATTCTGATTAATTACCTCTTTATCTTTTTTTTATATTACCAATTCATCATATGATAAAGCGAGTTTGTCCGATTAATTTAAAAACTATATGTAATGCAGTTATTCTCACCAGATACAGAGACATAAATAACAGAGATTGGCAACACCGCCATTAGCATTTTTTGTTGTTGAAAAATGGTACGGGACCAACCTTACTTAGATGATGATCTTAATCCAAAAGTATATTGTTTAAATGAAAAGTGTGCATAGGTTTTAGACATTTTTGAAACAAAAAATTTGAAAAATAAGATTGATATATATAGAAAATATATTGATCAGCTATAAAACATCGGCGAAATCTCGGACGGCGGGTAGCCAACTGCCTCCTAAAACTCATCTTTTAATATTGTTTATATGACATAAACTCATGAAAATATAATATTTTGAATGTTTTGGTAGTAGGTTTAAGCTGTTTATATTTCGATATAATTGTTTATTAGAAAGATATACTGATTTAAATTGGGAACACTTTACAATAGGGACTGCGGGATTTCGCGAGATTTCGATCAGCTGCCAATCTCTGTTATTTTTGTCTCTGCATGATACTACCTGAGTTACAGGTACATTCTATTTTTGACCTGAAATGCTATTCACTTTAGCTTTGATTTACCTGTTGGGCAAATAAGCTGAGTTGCACTTCCTTCTGGAATTTGAAGTCCTGAAGTTTCAGGTACTTGACTCTGGTCTGCCACATCCGTACATAGCTCTGTATGAGGACCGCCGCCCCTTCTCTGTCTCCCTGCCTCAGGGCTTGCTCCTTCTTGCTGGCCTTCTTTGCTTTGTGGGAACGGAAGGCTGTAAAAATTGTCATAATAGAGTTTTACATAATCTTGCTTCTATTAATGCTTGGCTTAGGATTCATATTAATTGATTAAATGAGAGATCAAGCAAAACAATTTTGCAGCATGTCAAAATAACAATCCAAAAAGCTTAAATGTTTGCTGCACTAACTACAATTTCTATGACTAAGTTCTGCACAGTCAATGTTTCAAAAACTTCTTTAACAAAGGAAACTTCAACAAAGATGTATGAGAGATTCATTTCATTTACAAAGAAGGTTAATGTTTGGTTTGACATTTTGAGATTAAGATTTTGTTCAAGAGATGTAAAAGACAGGGACAGTAATTAAGAGATTGAAGATCTGAACACTGAGAGAGTCTGACAGTAGAACACTAGCAGAGATTTCACATCACTGGGCTACAACAAGTCTCACCCATTTCCTTGTCTTCAAAAAACAAAAATTTGAGAATCTGTCACATGTTATCAATTTATTCCTAATATTGTTCAGGTAATATAATTTAAAAAAGAATTATCAGCAACATTCAAGGGATATAATTCCCGTCACTCTCGATAATACCACTGTTCGTACCTCTCTGGATTTTGAGAGCACTCTCCTGTTCCTTTTGTGACTTTTTCTGTTTGTTCCTGACAAAGTAGCCCCTGATTCTGGCCTGTATTGTAGTAGCTGCTTTTTTCCTCTCCTCAATCATTGGTTTCATTTTCTTTCTCACCATATATCCCCTAAACACTATTGACCAATCAAATGCAAAAAATTAGTGTTATGTTTAGTTCAATATCGGTATCTGGTAAACAATTCTGCAAAATTGGGATTCTTAAAGTTTTCCCCAAAATCATGCTAGTAATTCAAACTATATGTACAAGTATATTTACCTCACAAAAATTCTAACTGCAAATAAAATATTGTACACAAACTTACCTTTTTGTAGTTGAACAGCTGAAGTTTTCTGTGCAATATACAATTTTTTGTACTGCTTTCTTGCTAAATATGTCCTTATACCTGAAAAAAAATAATGGCATCCTCATGAATCTCAAATTTTTAACCATGAAAATATTACTTTGCCTTATAAAAAAACCAATTCAAACAACCTTTTAACATTTGGAAAAAACTCACATTAACTTTACAAAATGAAATTAAAACACATTACATACATGCTTGAATTTTGGTCACAGCTTTCTCCCTCTGCCATTTGAGTCTGTGGAATTGATTAATGGCCAGGAACCGCCGAACGGTGGCCTGTATACACGTAATCTTCTTGTTTCTCTGCTCATACAATCTAGCTAGCTGCTCCACATGGTAGTACTTCAGAAAAACCTGTAAACAAAGTTTGTATGTAAATCATATGTATAGAAATATTCCTTATGATTATCAAAGGTTTCCCATTCTTATACAAGTCTATTCACTTTTATCTACAGTTACATACAAGTATACAGTACCTGTGGACCTCACCAATAAACTCACATGTAAAAATTCAGAACCCATGAACTCATCACTGTGTCATGTCAAAACCACTGCCTGTACATACCTTGGTCTTGCCGAGCTGGTACATGGACATGTTGAGTCTGTCCAGCAGGGTGAAGCAGCAGTCTCGAGTATGCTCCACCTTCTCGTCCCACCTAAAGGCCAACATGGAGTACCTGAAACACATAACACAGAAACCTGTAAATCCTGTTTGTTGATATATTAATGTAATTAGTAAATGTATTTGTATTCATCTGATACCCACACCCTTCAACAATCCCCAGCAAGAATCGAAATTTAAAGAAGTTTAGTTTGGCAGAGAGCAAGATGCTGCCAATAATGTATGCAGACAAATTAAACTCACATTAGATTAAATATTGAAGGCAGATATTTGAAAATGTATAAGGAAAAATAGTAGAGTCTATCTGTGTTTTTCTTTGTAGAACTTATGTGCATGAAATTATGGTGCACTGTATTACCTGTATTAAAATGCAATGCATAAAGTTGCTTAACTTGTAGTTAATTAAATTCATTTGTCAATGTTTGACAGCTTATTTTTTTGTTAATCTGGAAAATCATTTAATTTGGTATGAGTGAAGTAGGTAACCTTTTGAGAAATTCTCCGAAAGGAATGCGATGGGAGTAGCCCTCCCTCCTAATGCGTGTCGTTTCCAGGACCCCCGTGTAACGGAGCTGTGTGGTCACTTTATCAGGCTCAAAGTCATCAGGAAGCTTCTGTTCATTAGGACGAATGCATCTACAAAACGCACAATATTACAACTTATTAATGATATAGAAAGGGATACTTAAAGGTATATAGTCACATTGTTGTTACAAATACAAAGTATTAAAGACATAATTTCATGGTATTAAATAAAGACTTCTAGCAGATTCTGATAATTTTGTGGTACATCTTCAACAAAATTCTTAAAGTTTACAAACAATATTTCAAGAAATTACAATACTTGGATTTTCTTTTATTTTGAAAAAACCCCCCAATACATTACTTTTCCTCTTTGTCATCTCAGACTTTTTTTTGGATTCATAGGGGTCCTCATTTAGAGACTGACCTAACAAAGTGAGGAGAGCCCGCCACCATCTTGGCCAGCAGATCCATCAAGGAGAATCGAAAATAGGTCGCCACCGTCTGCTGAATTTTGGTCATACTGGTGGATCCTGACCCCTGGATGAAACAAAGCATCAAACTGATCAAAATTATGTCAGAAGAACAGAAAAGACAGAAATCAAGAATTAAGAAAAATTTACACTAAAACGTGACATTAAGATTAGTAGCTTTCAACACCACCTTCCCTGTTACATTCTTAAGATAAACATTGTATAGCTCGATCACCAACAGACAGAAAGCCAAATACTGGTACATATACATATAGTTTATTATGCCACATGTTAGTGACACTGTACCTATAAATCAAATTTTGATGAAATATTACCTTTTAAAAATTGTAATAAGAACACTGTAGATATACTTTTTCCAAAGAATTTTTTCATTCATGCAATTTCTTACTGAGTAAAAATCTTGTTGCAAGAACGGACGAGTTTCCATTATCACAGATATAAAATTTTTATTTATACATGTACATGCATTTAAGTTGAATAAACTATCCTAACTATCTAAAAGGATAAAAAAGATTATTAAAGTTTTGGGTTAAGTTTCAAACAAGTGTGTATGAGAAATATATAGTAAATCATTCTAAATTTGATTTTAAAAATTTGAATTGAAAGTACAGAACAACATAAAATAAAGATTTCTGATTTAAAAAAAGGAAAACTTATCTATAATTACTGAGAGCAATTTAATATTCACTACTCTTAAGTGCATATATCAAGACATTTATTAAAGGAATAGATTTATTAAGACTAAAAAGTGAACTATCACTATTACTAATCTCTGTAAAAAGGATAACTGATTGATCTGTATGTGGTTTGTGATGCCTCGATCTGTCAATTGAGATTTATATTGAAGACTCTTCCTATTTACATGAGATGATATGGATAAAGTTTGGAAGATATCTTAACAGATTTATTTGTGGCTAATAATGAAGTTCCGGTAAGTAAAATATTGTGTTTAAAATTAGTTCATTTGTACTTCATATTTATAAATAACATGTAAACTTAACTGTCATATTTACATGTTGCTATCTACATATACATATATTTATTCTATGAATTTATTTTAAAAAAAATCAATCATACCCATTATAACTGCAGTACATACAGATAGTTTTATTTAATAGACTTTATTATAATGATGAAAACTTGCATGCATTCTGTCTCCACAATGAAGTTCATAAGTAAATATATAGAGCTTAAAAGTTTAAGTGTTTATGCATAAACATAATCAGATAATTCAACATTGCACAAAACACACTCAATCTAGATTTTTTGTATTTCTGTTTGATCATTAGTCAGCATATGAATGGTAGGTGATTATATAGAAATGAAAAACACTTATAATGAAACTGAGAGTTTACCACAAAGCTTTTGAGTTTGTTATATATTTAGTGCGAAATTCAATGCAGCAACAAACAAAATCAGGATGACGAATATGTTTGAATGGCAATGAATTCATGCCATTACTTACAAGAGCACCATAGATCTGCAAATATAGTGTGTTCAAAAAGCAAGACTTAATAACATTCTGTGAATGGCTATGAAAAAAAATCAAGCTACATGTAGGTTGAAAGGAAATACACCATTAGAATTTTTTTTATAACAAACATTCAAATAATTCATACCGGTAAATGCATGTTTTTCTTAATTTGAACACATCATTAATCAAGCCTTATTATTTTATCATATTTGATATTCATCAATTAATTATCATTCAAATAAAGATATTGTTTTGATTTGTCATCATTAATACTTCAAAACAATGTTGACTGAAAATAAAGATGCATTTACATCAATATATTAACATATGAATATCCATTCTATTCTTTTTAGCTTAGATAATTAATAATAGATTTCTTGTGGTTTGAAAATATCTCACTGTGATACTAATAATTAAAGAATTTATTTTACATATATATATATACTCTCTTTGTTCTATATCTCAAACATAAATAAAATCAAGGGAGTAATACTCTGTGTATCATACAAACAATACAAACTGTGAATTCTTTTCAGGGAGAACTTAAATGGCAACACTACGAATCAATTTCATTGGCTTCTCTTGACAATTGGGTTTTCATGCTACAGTATGATTGGTTGAATCCTTACCCGACTTCCTCCCATGCTGGAGGATTTGGAGTTGTAGGACATGATCTGGATTGGTCCAGATGTCCCAGGAGAACTGGCTGGAGTTTGTCGACTGGATCTGATAGTGCCATCTGCTAGATTTCCTGAAATATAAGTTTTGCAAATCTAGTTTGCTATAGGTTTTACAGTTAATCCCTGCTAAACTAATGTAAGTGTCCTCAAAATTCGAATTCTATAGACGTTTTGCTTCGGTATTGTTAATACAAACCTAATCTTACAGTGTACGTTTGTCAGTTGATTAGACATATTAATTTTAACTGAGTGTATCACCCTTTCTGTCTTTTAATTCTCTTACTTCCCCTTCATTATACAACCGTATTACCTGTCGTTGGGAGGAGGGTACTGAACAGTGATTTACCTGTCTTTGTGAGGGGGGTACTGAACAGTGACCGAATGACCTCATTCTTAGAAGCACGCAGCATGCTGACCACATCCCCGGGGAGCCGGTCTCGGTTCTTTTCCAAGAACCCCATCGCATCATACACCACCTGGAGAGATAAGTAAGCATACCACAGTGATATAAGTACACCATGATCTTTCATGCAGTTATACTAAAATCAAACTGGAACCAGACCTTGTAGTTAAAATAACGAAGTAAAAATCTAATTGGATTTTTGTTTTCTTTTGTGCTTTTTAGAACTTCATTGAATAATATGGAACTGAAGAGTTTAAATGAATTTTGTACAAATTTGACTTACTAAGAAGAGAAGAAGCTACCAGTATTTTTAATGTCCTGATTGATAGCGATCTAGCTCAAACTAAAATGGTTGTAATAAAGAACTAGACAAGAAAACAGTCAAGGATAAATTCTTTACAAAATTCTTATACCGTGCCAGCATAGTGGTCTATAGAAAAGGTGAGGTTATTTCCCTTTGGTCTGCTGTAGTTGTTATTTTGAATGTTCTTATGGAATTTTTCTGAAATAAATAAAGAAAAGGAAAATGAAAGAGTGCAAAGCAAAAATCTCATCTTAAAAAAAAAATTCCTCTTTTTTAAAGGAAAGTTGACATTCACTATTTTCGGTGGAGATAAAAGAGTTTCCCTTACCAACAAGGGACATGTCTGTTGCCTTTGGGAAGTGACTTTCCTCGTCCAGCAAGGCCAGTAACCCCAGAGGCTTCATCAAAAACATGTCCAACAGGGGGCGGTTGTCTACGAACGATATGTTGACTCCTTCCAAACCTTCCCCCCGATACTCTTGCTGAAATTGTACAAAATATCATGAGTAAAATTATTGATATATCTTATAAAATATACACACAACATAAGTGTTTGATTCCTATGTCTGTTTAGAATTAAATGCAGTGGTGAAACAGAAGAACTACGGGTACTCTATTTACTGTGATTTGATGTTTATTGTAATCTAATACTGCTACCAAATTTTCAAAGTATATAGTTACCAGTTCCCATGCAAAGATATGTTGATTAAAGTAATATTGGATTTGTTCATTAGCAATATTGATCAAGAGTTGTTCAAAGGAGTTCTTGGGAAAGTTTTCAAATCCAAAGATATCCAACAATCCGATAATGGGCTGATTGTCGTCTCTGTAAACAGCAAGATAAACAACAAAACAATAAGGAACAAAGAATTAAAGAGTTTATATATTTTTAATTGTTATCTGAAATTCACAGTCTGAGATATGGATAATGGAAAGTGAAGGAGATTAACAAGTTTTATAACTGAACTTCAAGATGCACGACTGTAAATAGGTAATTATAAATCAAAAGAAAAAGATCATATAAATATGTTATTAAATTTCTTTGAAGTATATGTAAAAATAGAACCATTAAACATATACTGTGGTTTCATCAATATGCATTTAAGACTAATTTCATGTAGATTTTGCTGTGATCAACAATATTTTAATTGACATGTTTAACAAAGTAAGATACATGACAAAGAATCTACTTGGTAAGATTATTGTCCAAAAAAATTATGCATCCTTAAAATAGTAATTTTCATTAAATCAGCAAAAATTGATGCCCACAAATACTAATGAAACCATAGTATTACAAATCACTTTCAGGTTAACGTGGATAATGGCATATACCGATCTTGTATTATTTGCAAAAAAAAACAGGCTATATTTAATTAGCTTACCTTCCCATCGTGCTTGGTTTCAGAAGACTGTTGATGCGATTTACAATCCAGCTGAATAATCGACCATAGAGAGCCTTCGCCATGGCATCTCTGGCATCAATGGCCTCAGGGACAGAGTTATCTCTTACAATGAGCTCTCCTCGAGCGACCATTCCTGTCGTTGTCAAGGACTCCACAAGGTCAATGGCAGGAATTCCAAGTAAATGGGAAACTAGCGAGTAGAAAGTTGAAACACAATAATCAGACTCAAATGACAAGAACAAGAATTGTGTTCACTTCAGCACCATTGTAAAATAGTGAGTCTGATTACAGAAGCACTGCTTTCATGCAACTTTTGATTTAGATTCTAAATGATATACTTGTATTAGCTAGTAAGCAAAGCCTGTTTTACAAAATCAGTACATTAAATTCAAACCTGGATAAAAATCTCAACAAAAATAATCAAAGTACTGGAAGTACTACAAGACATAGAAAGATCGGTGCACTTACTGGTATTGACAAGGTCCATGTTGGTGATTACACAGGCATCCCCTTTATGGTCAGTAGTTTCTTTCTCATCAAAGTCTATGTTACCCGTATGTAATATTGCACAGATCACACTGTATACTGCCTTTACTTCCTGTGAAATATAAATCATGTGAACATTAGAATGTAAAAACAACCACTGGCATCATAGATTAGATTTTTGGGAGTTGATTTTAATCAACTCTCCTATGCAGTTACTCAGACAAACCGAAAGTGAAACAGTGTTTGGACCTTGGCACAAATCACTGCTGCTGACAAGACTTAGTTCTTGAAAATAATTGATGAATTCGATGTAATGTATGCTAAAGCATTGTTTTTCAAGGAAACTTATTTATAAATACCTTGAAAATAGTCAGATTTTAAATGGTAAGAACATTTTAAATATTTTTTGTAGTCGTATGTATTCCTACGCCAGAGTTCAATATAGTCTCGTTCAACTCGACGCTCGGCTGTCTCCGTAAATCCTTGTCAGAAATTTACGGTGTCAGCCGAGCGTTTGGTTGAACGTCAGCCGAGCGTTTGGTTGAACGAGACTAGAGTTCAATATTGCTTGGATCCATACAATTTTCGAGAAATATTTCTATTACTGATACATAGTTTGATTGAATTAATTCTATCTTTAAATATTATTTAACATAATTCATATGGAGGTTTCTCGACATTCTTGTTGAAAAAGCCTAAAAATTCATATTATAAAAATGTGCGTAACTCAAATGAGAAACTACATGTACTTGTGTCTTGTCATGCAAAATAACATATCATTGATTTTAAAATAAATAAACATCGACAAAATCAACTCCCGTCAGTTCTTCAGTACTTTGATTTCTATTTGGTGCTGAAAAAGTAAATCAGACCAAAAGTACTTGTATACATCCTGTTTATTACCAATGATGATAATATGGTATTTTGAATAAACCTAAAAGGCTTACCTCTGGTTTAAATCCAATGATGTCAAAGCAGTGCTCTATGGCCTTGAACTTGACCCGGTTGACGGACAATGAAGAGACATCTGGATTTTGACTGGAATACTCATCAATGTATCTACAAAAATTGCAGGTTTGATGTGAAGATTTATGATGGGTTTGAAAGAATAACCACCTAATCTTTTCATTGTTTATAACTCTCATATGAAGAATTTTTGTTTGAATATTATCATTATAAAAATGGAAGTATGATGATAACATTTGAATGTACAAATCTATCTCAAAGTAATACCTATATAAAGCTACAGATATTGAATAAAAAAAAATACATGCAAAATGAACTAACATATAGTATATATAACAAAATGATGAATTACCTGTATCTTGTGTTCTCCTTGAGGTTGTATTCTGCTCTTTCTGAAGGACTCAGTCCATTGTATATATAGTAAAACACATGGAAATTCTGCTCCCCTCTGCAAAAAATACATATACCAGTACACTACCCTGGATGCAGAATACAATAAAATCTTGAAATGCAATTATGTTTAATGGTGAAAAAAAATACAATCTAGCATTAGGCAAAAACCCAGTAAAATAAATTATCTTACATTGCTTGCGATATAACTCTAGACTTCTCTAGCAGGTATTCCGTGATTTTAGCTGCAAAGAAAGATAAAATTTTAATGACAATTATTCTTTTATAACATGGAGTTTATTGAAGTACTAGCAAGCAGATATGCCATACCTCCGACAACCATTCCATTGTTGGTGAAGAACATTTCTAGATATTTTCCAAATCGACTGGAATTATCGTTGATGACAGTTTTGGCATTGCCAAATGCCTCCATCAGAGGATTCACCTGTAGAATTCGGTCCTCCAAGTTTCTGTTGGCAGCCTGCAAAAGGTAACATACACAAAAGGTAACATAGTCCAAAGGAAAACACAGAAAGAATGTAACAAAGACAAAAGGTAACATGAACAAAAGGTATCACAAACAAGGTAACGCAGACAAAAGGTCACAAAGACAGAAGGTAAAACAAAAAGGTTTCAAAATTTTCATTTACTGTAAATGGTATTACATGTAATTTTGGCTTTTTCTATTTAGCATTTTTGGTGTAAAGCATCTTCCACTAATTTAAAAACTAATTCAATCACTATGTGTATTACTCTTGTATAATGTATATAAATGGGTTCATTCAGAAATATGCTTAATCAAATCCATGCCAATTTGTTGAAAAATCAATCCTTCTAAACATCATATCCAATATATGATTACAGTACATATGTATCATGAATTTTAACAGAAGTGTTGAAATACTATTCATTTCGGTGTTGTTTGCTGGTACCCAGCCCTACCTTTCCTAGCTGTGTCAGCTGCTGCACCAGTAAATTAGCACTCTCAGTTTTCCCTGCCCCAGATTCCCCACTGATTACAATACACTGAAACCAAAACGTCATCATTTTAGGCAAAAATTACATCATTTCATCTTACATTTCAATGTCGTTAATATATATTGCCTTACAGCTACACAAGCTAACCAATGGTGGTACTAGTAAGTACTAAACAGAGTCTGTACCTGGTTCTTCTTGTTGTGCATCATGCTTTGGTAGGATTGGTCTGCCACAGCAAAGATGTGTGGGGGGTTGTCTTCCTTGCTCGCATTCTTGTATTTCAGAGAGTACTAGTTTTCAAAAATAAAATACATATAATGATATATACATATAATTATATATTTAGATTTTTAATTCACCCAGCAATCCATGCATATAATTCAGGTATCAGAAACTAAAAAATAAAGTTTTATTAAAACTAGTTTTTCAACTAGAAAAATGACTACTTAGGCATACTAAAAAGTTGGTTTTGAAATGGAAATGCAATAAACTTTCATGGAAAAAAAAACTCTTAAAAGTAAAATCAAAAAATATAACACAATAAAACCCCCCATTTTCATTAGTGTTGGCTGAACTACCTCTTCTGTATAAATGACGAGTGGTCTGAAGGGATTAACTGCCAGCAGTATATCCCCGATGTAGGTATAGATCTGTCCCTGGCTGTATCGACTGTCTAGCTGAGAAACTATTGTTTCCTGAAAGACAATGCATCATTGTTAGGCAGTGAACCATCAAAGAAAGTCTTAGAAATTGTACATGCAACCATACAACATTAAAGATATATATACAGTCTGAGAGTGGAGTAATGCTTTCACATACATGTACATAATACATCAATAGGGCAATAGACAGATTTCTAGTCAGATCTGTATAATCTCCCCATTAAAAAGATCTTTAAACAGTTTGTGGACATTTATGGTCACATACGCTTTTGCCTCCAATAGCAAGAATTGCCTCAAGACCCAAAATAACCCATTATACCACAAGGTATAACCTCCAGGACAATATGAAGAGGAAGAAGACCTAAAATTAACTGATCAAGTTCCATTACTGAAGAGAAGCTGCTTATACATGTTACCATTGATTAAGTCTGCAAGGCCTTGTAGGTTCTCAGAAGTTTATAATGTACATAATAGATGACATAGAACAAAAGAACCAAAGTGAGTCAAGGGAACATAAATCAAATGTATATCCATAAATGAAATTGATAATAAATTAATGAAAAATTACAAAAATAAGTCATAAAGCATTTTATACCAATGGGATTAAATCTTATTCTTATGACTGATAATTTCTATTCATTGTTCAAAGAACACATTTACCTCATCTAAGTTCTCCAGGGTGGCTAAATCATCAGTCGTGTTGATGTTCTCTTTGCGAGATTTTCGTCGGGATTTCAGCCTTCCTTTCTTGGCTGTGATTTCTGGTTCATGCAGCGTAGTTTCCATTTTGGATGTTAGTTCTCTAAGTCTTTTCCGAAACTGTTAATGAACATATTATATTTTAGGAGCACTGACCACACCAAGTTACATCATTTTTATTGGCAACAAAATTTCACTATTACTCTGATCTAGCAGTCGATTTTCATAAGGGCATGGGTGTGCCATTGAATGGTCTCATGATAATTAAGATTTATTACATGTACAACACATAGTATCTAAGCCTAAAATGCTCAAACTGCATGACATCAAATTATTTGTTTGAAATAAAATGCAAAGAGGGGCAGACAATTGTCATAGAAGCAGAAGACAGGACAAAAGCTATTACCGTCAATAATCAACACATTTAGAAAAATTAAAAAATTAGAAAAATTGAATGACCTTTAAAATTTGTAAAATTCAAATTAAGTATTGGACAAGATTATAATGTTGTTTGATCTATCTTGCCCTGTGAGATAATTTTACCTGTGAAGTGTCGTCAGGAAGTTTGGCTATAAATGGATGCCGCAGAAGATCATGAGTAAATGGACGCACTTCAAAGTCTTTGATTAAGCACCTTGAATCGAAATAGAAAAAAGACTTACAAATTCATCAAGCATAATATATATACCAGACTTCTTGAGCTCATTTTAACCCACACTTCTGATGATTTCCAGTAACAGAATTTGTATTTTAATATATGTTTAATATCTAGCCATTTCTTCATCAAGTCTCAAATTTAACAACAAGAGCTAGTTTATTGCACACTAGCTGAAATTGCATGGCAGTATTAAGCCTCTTCACCATTTTATTGCAACAATATCCTGACTAGGACCCTTATGTAATGCTTCAAGTCGATTTTAGTAATAAATTTTTACCCAGCAAGATGTCATTTTTCTCTTACCATAATTTCATGAATGACTGTCAAGATGACAAAATTGCTGGCAATTCCCCTTTTGCAATATCAAATCCCGTGAATATATACTTAAGGTGATTTTTTTTAAAGTCAATTAACATAAAGATTTCATTAACATTAAATTTCTTATTTCAAATTCACAAACAAAAATTAGGTACTCACAATCCAGAAAGTTGTTATTTCAAAAAGCCTATCCCTGATAATAATTTTTTGAAAGAAAAATTAATCTATCTGCTACCAAAGCTTTCACTTGAAGTGCTGACAATTGCATGTGTTCCTACCTGTATTAATGTAGAAAAACCTATCGATACAGCTCCTGCATACTTACTTAGCTATAAAGTCTTTGAAATCCTCGGACCATCGATCAGGGTTCGCAAACTGAGGTTGAGGGTTTCTGTAAAGTCAAAAGACATTGCTGAATGAAGAAAAACAAAGGCATGGAAGCACATAAAACATCAGGAAATGTGGAAAGTCCGTGAAATGTAGCAGGAATAAAATTCTTCTGATGCTGAGAGAAGGGAAATAAATAGCTTATCTGGCTATTGAAAACCAAATACCATGGAATAACATCCAATTAATTGCTTTCCTTATTGTAATAAAGAACACCATTGGGACCATTGAATGCTTTAATTATGTTGAACTTGGCATCAGGTGAGAAATTAATTCATTATCTGCTATTGACTTATAATCTCTGCATTGTTTAATAAGTTGCACTATTTTTTATTTTGTCAAGCTTTTTAATTATTTAAAAATTTAAAAATCATTTATAATGATATGAATTAAAATAGATAATATTTTATAGCTGTTAATGAAAGAAAATATAGAATACATGTAATAGAATTTTCATGCTATGCTCTAAAATTCAGCATATGATTACTAATTCACTCTGTACTTAAAGAAAGAAATAGCTTCATCTCTTAGACTAGCATTGCTAATTCAACTGTCAAACATATTCTAACTAGAGAACAAGAAATAGAGGAGAACTAATTAAAGCTTATCTATACAGTAAAAAGGATTGATAATCGCTGCAAAAATTTATAAATCAAGAAAGCCCTCAAACACCCCACACACAAACTAATAATAATCAATCTAATTTTTGTACACATTTAATATAACCTGCAAACCTCTCATTCGAAGCAAATTTCACTATGCCACTCAAAAACAGTATGCACAGTATTCTGTAATCTTTAAAACAACTTTCATAGATACAATCAGTGATCATAAAGTAATATATTAAACTATTTTAAAGTAACCATCCAACATATTGATAAATTTGAGTTCTGAAAGAGCCTGTTAATATATTTACTGTGCCAGAGCTATTTTGCATCTTAATTATATACCTGAATCATATTAATATTTATCAATTACATGTACAAAAAATACAACATATTTGTAGGGCGAAGAATTTTAAACCAAATATACTAGGTATAAATTCTTTAAAAAAAAAAAATTTAAGGTCATGCATTCACATATAAAATTGTTATAATCAACAGAGAAATTCTTTTAACGGAATCTAGAAAGTCTTTTTTCTTGAAAATGGTTCTCCAACAAAGTGACTGTGAAATATATATTTGAATACATTTAGTAACATAAAGATCATTGAACGGTCACAGTGATACAATTTAAGTAAAAGTCCACAGAAAAAAAAAACACATAAGAAAAAAAAAAAGAAAGAGCAGCAGCAGCATGCTATGATATTAAAAATTAAAAATGCGGCTCAAAAAAAAAAAGAAAACTGAGCATTATATATCCTACATAAAGAACAGAGACCTACGGCGTGGCAGCATGCTGACTACACAGCCATAGTCCAAACTCACCTCTGGTCTTTGTTCAACAGACTACATGAGAGAAGATTCAGGAAACTTGGTTCAAACAAGATTCTCACAGGCTAGGTTAAGAAGCTAATCAACAAGTTTATTAAATCAAAACAAAGTATGTTAATTGATGTGATATGGGGATGATGGCTTGATGCTGAAGATGAGGGCATGGCATGCACTATCTTGCTGTGCATGCTATGATTAAATTGTGAATCTCATAAGTCTTGCACTGCTTTCATTCATATACCTTGCAAACCAAACCCTAAGACTTGTTTGTTCAAAAGTTAAAAGCAAAACAGATATTCCTTGATGAAATATTACTGAGGAGAAAAAATGTAAACTTCAGTTTAATTAATCACATTTTGTCTTAATTAGTTTATAAAAAACATGATGCATCAAACAATCCAGAACCTAACATCTGCACCATCACCATGCTAACATACCTTATTTACAAAAGAACCAGACACAACCAACATCTCCATGTTAACAAACCTGTGCAATGAAACTAGACACAATCAACATCTTGATGATGACATACCTGTATAGCAGTACCAGACAAAACCAACATCTAAATTCTGATATATTTGTACAGCAATACCAAACACATCCAACATCTCTATAATGACATACCTGAACAGCAGTGTCTATATGTCAACAATTTTTATATAAATATTTATATAAAGGTACAGCAGTACCAGACACAACCAATATTTCTATGTTGACAGTACTTTACACCAGTACCAGACACAACCAATATATCTTTGTTGACATACCTGTACAGTACCAGACACAACCAACTTCTCAATGTTGACATACCTGTACAGCAGTATCAGACACAACTGACATCTCTTATGTTAGCATACTATACAGTACCAGACACAACCAACTTCTCAATGTTGACATACCTGTACAGCAGTATCAGACACAACTGACGTCTCTTATGTTAGCATACCTATACAGTACCAGACACAACCAACTTCTCAATGTTGACAAACCTGTACAGCAGTACCAGACACAACCAACATTTCTATGTTGACATACCTGTACACATTACCAGACAAAACCAACATCTCTTTAATGACAAACCTGTAGAGTAGTACCAGACACAACCAATATCTCTATGTTGACATACCTGTACACATTACCAGACAAAACCATGCAACATCTCTTTGTTGACAAACATGTAGAGTAGTACAAGACACAACCAATATCTCTATGTTGACATACCTGTAAACATTACCAGACAAAACCAACTTCTCTTTGTTGACAAACCTATAGAGTAGTACCAAACACAACCAATATCTCTATGCTTACATACCTGTAAACATTACCAGACAAAACCAACTTCTCTTTGTTGACAACCCTGTAGAATAGTACCAGACACAACCTATATCTCTATGTCAACAATCCAGTATCTGACACAACCAGACACCCAACCTCTCAATGATGACCATTAAGAACCAGACCAACCAACATCTTTGCTTATAAACCCAGTGCTAGAAACAAACAACATCATATCAATAATTCATAATGTTCACAATCAAATACAAGACACAACCAACATCTTAATGTAAGTAATTTCATTACCAGATACAATTTCCAACTTCTTAAAACAAATTCAGTGCCATACATAACCACCATCTTAACAAACAACTAACATCTTAATGTCAGTATTTCAGAACCAGACAAACCCAACGATTTCCCACTGATAACAATAAACTTTCACTAACAAAAAGTAACTTCATAATACTGGTAACCTTATTCTGGTGTTTTATATCAAATCCAGAATCTAATAACTATAACTTCCATATATTCATAAGCTTAAAATAGATCTAGATACTATGAAATGTCATTCGAATTTACTGTACAGCTTGCAAAACATTAGAAAAGTGAAAATAACTTGCTAAAAGCAAACTACCGATACAATGTATTTAACAACCATTTCCTTGAAATGATATTTATTTTCTCTCTATTAACATCTTATGAAGATTATAAAAAGAGGAAAAATATCTTTATAATTACACTTAGTCAGCCATTTAAGCACTGCCATGAGGTATTTTTTCCTGTGTGTAATAGATATGATTGAATGGATCAACATGCAATGTTTTATGGAAAACTAAATGGAAAAATTATGCAGATGATTAAGACATTCTGCATGTGCAACTAAATTTCATATAAGCTAGATGTATACCATTGAATAGCAAATCTGTATTTCTACAAAACTACAAAAAAATGTAAGTATCTATTACTATATATTATCTTGTTTAATACTACATGTAGTACATAAATGTTAATAAATAAAAATAACTCACAGTGTACTATAGTGTAATTTTTACAGTGATCTTAATTAATCTGCATACCTTGGAATTTTAAACAGCGCTCTCATGGGATGGAGGTCAGAAAGTGGAGGCTCCCCATCAGCAAGCTCTATGGCAGTTATACCCAGAGACCAAATGTCACAGCGAATGTCATAGTTATACTCCACTTGTCTCTCACAGGCAATTACCTAAAGATATGAAATATCACTTTTTAAAAGGGAAAAATAACATTTAACCAAATAACTGCTTCTAAATGTCAAAGATCAAACTCAATGTTAATCTTAATTAAATTTGTACTGAAGCTATTTCAGGGATAGATTTTTCAATACAAGTTCACTGAAAACACAAGCTATTCAATATCTAAAATGAATCTATAGGTAGTTCTGTTACTATCATCTCATCTAGAGCTGATCCCAGAAGGACTGGCTGGAATACCATTAACTGAACAAGCCATCAGACACTGACCACAGATCCATTAAAACATATTAAAACCAAAGCAATATTCACTTGAACTTTACAAAGACTCATTTTTCTACCTTGTATTAAAAAACAAAATCCAATAATTTGAATCAGTTTTTCAGGAGAGCTAGATAAAGCATACATATCCAATTTTAAGTGCTTTAATTTTCCATAAATTTTCTCAGCAGTGAGCTATAAATGTCCATTGAATCACTCTATGTTTGATCAATCTCCCCTCCTCTCTACGTGCATGTACATCAGGTAAATTCCTCCGTAACCAAAGGACTAACACTTCACGTGCGGAACAAACTTACCTAACAATACCCTAGCAATACCTGCTGAACTTCACATGACATCAAGTCCAATGTTTTGACAGTGAAAATGTCTTTATTGCTAATTCACAACCTTGAAATCACTTACACCTGAAGTAAACTGTAGACTCGATCACAACTAGAATCTACCTAGTAAAATGGATGACCACCTCTTCTGTACATCAACTCAATGAGGCATGGCTGTCTGGTGGCTAACCTTGCCATGCCCTGATTTGTACATGATTAGATTTAAGGTGAAGAGTATATGGTATAAGAGTTATAGCACCATCAACAAGTGCACTAGTAGGCTTTATGTCCCATCACCATCATTTGTCAAACTAATTTCTATCTGGATCAGTGCAATTGTTTACTCTCTGCAATTGGACTTGGGAGCAGGTAACACATCAATTCCATGTGGCTTTGGGCAATTGGGAAATAAAACGGAGCTAAATTTATTGACAAATATCTGTGAGAAGGTTATATGGACTCTAATGCATGCCAAATGCTAATAGGTTACAAACATAAAATGTCCTTTTAAAGAAAGCAACAACGACACACTATTCTGACGTTATAGCCATTAAATGAAGTTTTTAACTAAATCAACCATTAGAATAGCATATTTGATCAAATACATAACTTTTTGACAAACTATGACCACAATTAAATTACATCCATATACAATCTCTCTCTCTCTCTCTCTCTCTCTCTCTCTCTCTCTCTCTCTCTCTCTCTCCACACACATGTAAACGATGTAGTATCTATTGTTACTGAAAAGTTAAAATGATTAAATTTTCTGCATCAGTTATAGCAGAAAACATAAATCACATACTTTATAAGATTCAGATGTCAGCTGACAAATGCATGCAAACTTCTATGAATGCCTTATCAAAATGCATAAAAGTTCTAACAAGTATATATTCTTCATCTCTCAGACAGGAAAAGATTGATCCGTGAATCCAGCCATTAGTCCTATATGTAATATTGCGACAAACTCCAAGGATGAGACCAATAAAGCATAAGCTATGTCTTTATGCTGCAATACATGTAGGTGTTTGCACATCACTCTCAGTTCAGGCTTTTCGTACATAACATTATACAGTAGCCTTCAGCAGCTTGATTATATTATTAATAAGGGAGGACACAAAACACTTCTCAAGAGTAAAATTGTCACTCATTATCAGACAGGCAACTTACCAATAAAGAGGTGGATAAAAAGTGTTAATCCCAGGCTGAACTCATGCAATCACAACTGTCAGTTTACAAAGAACTAATTTTTTAACAATCCACTGATATTAAAGTTTTAAGCTATAATACCATCCCATCAAGTAACCAAGACTGATCTGCTTTATACTCCTCCCCTCTGTAAATACCATATAATGTTATACATGCAATATCACTTCAGGGAGGAAATTCAAATTCTACGAAGTGATATTGAGAAAAATCAGGTAGAAATGACTGCCTATTGATCTGATCCTGGTTTTCAAAAGAAAAAAAATTGAGCGAGTGGGTGAATGATAAACATATAAACCTCCCTTCTAAATCAGCTTATGTAAGAAGATGTGTCACAGAGTGAAATGGGGCTTTCTCTACCTTAAGATCAGAACAAATCTGAGGTTTAAATCAGGGAGACATCTGTTTAATTTCTGTTGTTTTTGATACATAAGCTTTTGGTACAAGCCCCTACCTTGACGCAAATGTCTGTGGTTACACATTTATGTTTGTTTTCGTTTTCTTTATAATCATTAATAAGCCAATCTGTTTATGATCTGGTTTCGCAGTAAAACAAGGGAATCCAATAATGAATTCCGTACATGTTTATTAAAAACACATTGTGGTTGGATGGCACCAAAGAAATATCGCTTTGATATATAAAACACTTTTACATAATTATTGCATGTGTGTTCTATATACTTATTGCATGTGATAACAGTACATTACTGATTTAAAATGACTTCCTGTACTTAATTGCAATCACTGTAATTTCATTAATGAAAACAGCTCATTTACAGAGTGTCAGACACCACAACTTAATCAAGTTCGTGGAGTTCACAGTCAATAAAGAAACGAATTATATGCTGTCATGATTGAATAGTATGATAGCTTCATAGCCACGACATGATATGTGTAACTGGCAGAACCAATGTATATACACCTAAACGTGCTTGCAAGCATGCCGGACAGAAAAAATTTACCTATGTCACTCTATAGATTTATTTTTTTCAATAAGCATTCTTAAGTTGTTAGCTTGGCTGCCTGGAGATCATGATTCATACGGCTTAAAAACCATGCATTCGAATAACAAGTTTCACATTTGCATTGTAATTAATTATATATAATCTAACTATTTCGACCTCCAAATAGTTTGCTTATAAGCATGTTACGGAGGCTGAATGGTCAACAAATTATCAGCATTATATCTATGTACCTTCATAATCCAGACCTATTTAGAAGAAATTAGAGAGGAACACTGATGATGAAGATGAATTCACATTTAATCACTCTTAAACAGACTCCTGGAAAATTTTATTGGATATATGTATGGTAAATCGATTTCTTTTAAGACATTGAGTTCTAAAGGGGGTCTGTTAATGTGTATCAATTAGCTAACAATCACATAAATCGAATTGGAATAATTAATTTGTTTCAAATATCACCAGAGAAAGAAAAAAAAAACGGAATGAAAATAGATGTTTTGGCTATGTAACTGGTTTACCGGTAATAATAGTCTTACCACTGAGTGAAAGTTCCCAATTTATTCACCCCTTATTGTTGGTTGAGTAAGACACACATATACCAAACATTGACAGCTACCTCCAACATGTACACAGAGAAAAGCATGAGTGCAAACAAAGGAGGAAATCAAACATTCAATCACCGTAGACTGATAAATATGCAAATCATACGGAGAGTTTCAAAAAGTTTAATCCCAAGACCACAAGAATGCCTGCATAACTTAGAAAGAAACTAAATAAACTTGGCTTATGTTATGAATACAGTTTTGATAAATTGATACCAGGTATGCAAAAATCATTGCACATGGCAACAATATAAATGCAGTAATCTCTTCAGTTTCAGTTGAATTAACCATATTCCTAACAACTCCTGATTATTTAATGGTAGGTACAATAACTTTTAAGGATTAAATGTACTCATAATTTGCCTATAATAAATCAACATACTCTTTCATCAAATATTTAATAAATATTACAACTTAAATTTTTAACCCTAGCTCCCCCATTTTCCCACATTATAATTTCATTTTACTACAAGTATTAGAACCCTCAGCATCTATACAACTTAAACATATTACTTTTAAAAAATATACACATACATTATTTAGTAAAATACATGTAAAAAAAAATTTCTTTTACAAATAACTATGGTAAAAAGAGAAGATAAACTAGGCTTATACATGTAGTACATTACTTCCTTGCTCATCATAACTATCAAGTATGCTATCAGTTGTTGGCTACTTATTCAAAGGTACAGAGTAAGATATTTTCGAATTTCATATTTCTTGCTCTTACTTTTTACCAGAAAGAAGTTCAGATTGTCCTATTCCAGTTACTTTCCAAGAAAAGTTGGATGCTCAAATATCAATAGCAGCTAAGGGACAACAAGACTATTGAAGGAACCTTGACAGATTATATACTGTATCCTAGTATTGTACTATATAGTATAAACAATTCTTTCTCATTCACATATAAAATGAAAGCACAATAGTAACAACGTTAACATTCTATCACCTTTGAAAAAGAAATAGAAACCCCAACTGATTACATGTGTTAACGCCTCACCTCTGGGGCCATCCAATAGGGAGTCCCCACTGATGTGTTCTTTCTGGCTAGGGTACTGGCAAGGTGTCCCGACACTCCTACAACACACAGAAAAGAAGAATCTAGTTTCTAAAAAATAGCGCAAAGGTATAAGCTCCAAATTTAAAAGCATATTAGCCAAGTTAATCAGGGAAAAATTTCCAATAATCTCTCTTTCTCTCATACTTTTTTTTTTTTACAAAATGAGAATCCAGATGCTTAATTGCATCATTTTCCAACACCAAAGTAAATTAAACACTATGCCTTGCTGCAATTTTCAATAACATATGTTCATGATGTGTGGGAGTGTGAACTTGTCTCATATGTTAATAAAACTTTTTTATTTCACACATATTGAGTAATATAAACGAACCTGGATACATTATGATATATATCCTACAGTTCTTAATTAATACACCAAGTGAAAGTCAATGGACATAGCATTCTAATGTTTTTCAAAGAGAAATATTAGCCATATCCTGTGGAAAATAATGACCAATATGCTTCCAGAGTTCAAATGTTGCTTATTTTAAACTTTCAAAATAACATAAGTCTATCTATTTTAAAAAGAAATAAAACAATCATAATAAAACAAAGTAAAAAAAAGAGGAGAAAAGAAAACATGCCACAACATTCCTGATTGATTAGCTATATAGCGTTGACAGCTAGATCATTCCTAATTAATTCTATGTACATAAATACTGTAGACAATCGATAAGCAAGGCACAGGGTCCTTATAACAGTTTTTTTTGTAATGATAAAAAACCAGCACTTTCTGCAGCCCAGTAGATAGATTAAATCAGCTCTGTCCCAAAAAAAAAAAAGAATCGATAGTTTTATCATCATTGCAACATTGAATGGACAGTATTTTAGTTCTTTATATACTTACTATATAAGCTAAGTATTATTCAAGTACTATACAAGATACTTTTTATCCACAAATAGCTAATAAGGAATTAATCTTGGACAAATCATTTTCAATTAAAAAAAGTCATTTTAATTTCCAAAAAAAGAGTGTGTAGTGTGTGCATGTGTGTGTGTGTGTGTGTGGGGGGGGGGGGGGGGGGGGTATATAGTGCTGCTTGTATTACAGTATGTTCAAATAACAATATATGCATTAAAACATGTAAATCCACTAAAACAAAACAATATCTATTTTCTCCCACACCTTTCCCCATTATCAAAGTGAATACAAAGGGTTTTTATTAACTGTTTATACACATATCTTTGCCCAATCCCAATACTATTGTAGAAGATTTCATGCTGTTTTGAATTTCCTTTTTTAAAGGCTGTGTTAGTGTGTTAACAATAAAGAGATAAATTTCTTTTGTTTTAACATCATTATAAACTGACAATAAAACTAGGCTAAAACTTTCCCTGTATATTAGTACAGCACTTACAGTTAAATACTTACCAAAATCAATCAGTTTGATCTGGCCCTGATCATTGATGAGGATATTGTGACCTTTGACATCTCGATGGATCACATGGTTTTTGTGTAAGTGTTGGAGAGCCTTGAGGGTCTCTCGGATAATGTGGGCAATGAGATCCTCCTCCAGAGCCTCGCCCCTCCCAATCAACTCCCTCACTAAGTGGGTCACAGAGCCACGCCCACAGAGCTGTTGATAAAACATTGGGCAAACTGAAATTTACAATTTCTAATATTTCTACAATTCAAGATTTTGATGGTAAGTTGATCCCAATAAAGTCATTAAGACATCTTTGTCCATTCAAGAAAACTGTGGTTCTGAATTAATTTCCAGACAGAATACATGTTTGGGAATGATTGATATTCACTGTAGTAGCGCATTCAAATGAAAATGCCTGCATGCACTTCTGATTTTTCTGCATCAACACACATGGTAATTACTGGAAAAATGTTCACAAATATTTGCTCTAAACAAAGTAATATATCCCACCCTAGCTTTTTTTCAAAAGGCATGAATTTATGAATCACGTTCATATAGATATATTCTATGATTTTTATGCATAATCAGTCAAAAAATGATCAATCAATATAACCAGTACATAAAACTCATTATTCAAAAGTTCCAACATTAATTCTTTGGTAGATTTTCATTCCACATGCACTCAGTAAATCTTGAAACCACTAACTTTAACCTATATACATGTATTACTGCTCAGTACTGTACAGAATTTGATTTATAGGTAGAATATAAAAAACCTTTTACCAATAAGAAGTAATATTATAAAGTTTGCAAAAATTTTAACGATGATCATGTAAATTCATCAATAATTTCACAAAAATTTACAAAGTAATGTTGTTTTTTTAATATTATAAATCAAGAAAATACATCTTCCAGCTATACTATTCGAAAATAATGATAATTCTTTCTAAATTTCAATCTTAATTAACAAGTAAATGATACAATTAGAGCAAAGGGAGACATTTTTCATATGCAAAGTTTCTGTAATGGGGTATTTATAATAATGCATTTAGATCATGCTTCGTTCCTGTTTCAAACATGATTGTACATACTTACATATTGCATGCAGAACCATGTTGATGTAACAAATTTTTACAAGGTGACAATACCAAGTATAAATCAATGTAGTCATATAAACTATATGGTAAGCCTATATTTAATTATAATCAAAATGATAATTATGAAAGTGTGTATATATATATAGATCTCTATGATAGTGTATACTTTGCCACTTTAAAGAGGTTTACAGATAGATCATGTTAGTTTGGATGGATACTTTAGTGATTTTACATACCAATATTTGATGTACAGAAATTAGATTAGGTTAACAATGTATCTTTAAGACTTCGTTAAAGATATAATTAATCATTTCAGCAAAATAATCATTATATATCCCCTAATATTGCTAATTTTTATCATTTTTTCAACATCTCGCAATTATTATATCAAATATTCATATTAATATCATTCAATTGTTTAAATGCACTTTTATGACTATATAATCCATAAAAAATCAAATATGATATATAGTTCAGTTGGTTTGAATAAAAATAAATAATTCATAACAGTTCCTAGACATGAATAATTGATAACAATTAGTTAATATAATTTCTATCAGGTAAACAAATTAATCAGAACACACATTTAAATATTAATCTGATTTTTTACACAAACAACAAATTGATGGTAATTTTCCCATCTGAAGACAAATTTCAACTGTCTCAATAACTGACCTCCATTGCTATCCAGACCTCGGCATCCATGCCTGTGGTAGGCGGTTTGAGGTAGATTCCATGGAATCGAGGCATATTGGGGTGGTTCCCGAGGTCATGGAGGACTCTGTACTCCTCCTCAATTTCCTCAATCTTTTCGTGTATTGAATCCAAGACTTTCATTGCCACCACCTCACCTAGCATATATAGAATATCATTTGTAGGACAAACTATAACTTTATACATCAAACTTACATGTAAAATAACTATTACAATTTACAAATGCCAGCAATTTAATACAGTTCTTTAGAAATCTTAATTGTTATATTGAACTTGATTGGTTTAAGATTATTTAACAATATATTCAATGATTTGAAAAATAAAGAAGATAATACAAAAAGAAACACTGACCAGACTTACATCTCACTTCTATAAATACATTTATATTTACAGTACACTGTATTCAAGATATAAATTAAAGTTCAAAATACTAAACTTTGAATATTTACTTTTTTTTGTTTATATGTAGTAAGATTTATTTTCAGTTCACTCATTTTAGATATAACCTTTTAAAAAGAGTTGTTTTCCTTACAAATTTGAACACCAAATGTACCGATCTACAGTCTGAGTTAAGTGATGAAAAAGATATAAGCTTTCTACTTAGATGTGTCTCACCTGACTCCTTATGGATGGCCTTGTGGATTTCCCCGTATGTCCCCTCCCCTACCAGACTCTGTACCTCCCATGTTGATGAGGGGTCAGGGAGATCCGAGAATTTGATCACTTTGCTGTACTGGTCAAGGATGGCCAACATTGCCCCACACTCTGCTACACCTCAGCTAGATCTGGAAAAGTATGCAGCTATAGCTGAGTCATGGTTCTCTTGATAACGCTATCATGATTATTGGCCATGCAGTCTTGATATTGTGTTCTCTTGTTCTACATCAATTTGACAATCAGAATACAATAATTTGTAACTATTTTGGATTAATTTTAATTGTAGAGAGAGACTGCATGATCATCAATTAATTAAGAAAGAGATGATTGAAACAAACAGTTCTGTAATAAATATAAATTCAGATTTATGCATCTGAAATTGGTGATTGGTAAACTGATATTAATTGATCGAGGCATCAAAAGGGAGATAACTTTAAATGCTTTTGGAAAGTAAAATCTGCTTCAATATTATCTACAAGTCATAACAAAAGAATCTAAGAGATCTTTAAACCTTCCTTGCAACCCCTGAGAATTCAATACTCCAATTACTCTACTGTACATGCATGATGCCAAAAGTCCACACATTTTAGTGCATGTTTATGGTTAGTTTTACAATCTAACCTTATTAACAGCCATAGGGGTATAGCTCATCCAAATCCTTCCTATATATCTAAAATACATGATTTACCAAGTGAATGAATCACATTTCCCTTAAAAATATCAATGAAAAATTATCAAATTCAAACTGATGAATATATGGCAAAGTCAGCAACCTTTCTTAATGTTTGTAAAAGTGGATCCCAAACCCAGTATAACCTTGGTGGATTTAAAGATTCAAAACAGTTTAATATAAAAGGCACACAAAGACTTGTGTACACCCACAATGTAAACCTGATGACTCCTTCTACGAAGCTCTGTAAACACAGATCTACACAGATTTTGTAGAAGACAGCTTATAGCTGTAGAAAACAAAACCTAATTATCACCATTCTCCTGAGGTTCAAGATAAAAGTAACCACCAGTACATTACATAAGACATCAATACAAAATGTTGGAGGGATACATGCAGAAAAACTAAAATGTAGATCAATTAAGCGTATAAAGATCAATGCAAAGCGAGAAGTCATATTTTGGTAAAAAAAAAAGAAAGAAAGAGGAATTGCATGCCCTCATTGATTCTTGATCTTTTTTGATAAATAGCACTGTGTTAATTCAGTATGCCTTAATTTTTTCTGTTATTAAACATTGTATCTGTTAAAAATTAGAAGTTTCTGTTTCTCAATCTTTCAATGATCTGTCCAGTGTGCCAAAATAGAACAAATCGATATTCTTGTCGTCAAAAAACTTTATCAATTTCAAGGAAAAGTTAGATGAATCACATACACATGTATTTCAAAGAATTAAATCATTTCCTGTTTCAAACGTTATACAAAAGATTTAGACTTAACATGTACTGCACCTCAATTTCTTACAAACCATTCTTGCACCCCAATTACAAAAAACCAATTGTGTAGAGCCTAAAAATAGCACATACAGTCAAACATACAGCTATACTCCTCACAAGTCCCACTGCAATCACAGGACTATCACTTAAAACAAATATGGGAATGTGAATTTGAAACATAACTCCCGAAGTGTCATTTAATGCATTGGATATCCCAGGTACAGCATTTAAAGTTTACATGTCATTATTTACTACCCAGCCACAGACCAGGAAGTAGTTCTTACAGAATTGGAATGTATACCCTTATACATGTAATAATTTATCAACTTGTCAGTGGTACACACATTTTTTAAAAATTTAATAAATAATTCAATTACCGGTACTACTAACTCACAGACATATTGTTTACCTGTATTATGATAATATTTTACTGCAGATAAAAGGCTTTTATATATACATGTACAGTGTGTGTAATAACTTTGAGGCAATATATAATTTAAAAAATCCTAAACTTTCAATACATAAAATACCTTAACTCTCATGTACCCATGAATACACCAGCAATAACAATCACATGTGTACATATACTCCACGAAAAAAATAAAAAACACTGATATAATGTAAAAAAAAACCTGACAGATGAAATATATATTGACACCTTATTAGGAGAATTGACATATTGGGGAACACACCCAAAAAGTAAGTAGATTTGTACCTGCAGGTGATTTCAGAAAAACCCTTGTTTTATCTATAAGAACCAGGTGAGGGCTAGGCCTATATTGATTTTATTTGATCTATCTTGCAGTCATGCAGACTGTTTTATTACCATATGAAGAAGGTTCCCTGAGCATATCTTAGCAGTTATTGCATGCCAGCGCTACCAGCAAAAATAAGCTACTGAAATGGGTGACCACCAGATACTGTTACAGCATACCTATCTCAGAGAAGTACCATATACAACCAATTATTATATCACCACAATAAAACTTGCATAAGCGTATGTGAGGCAACCAGTAAACCACAATAAAACTTCTGGTCTATGATACGTATTGCAAAAGTCACTAAACTCAGCAAACTGTGGGTCCACTACAGCATGCATATTTTTGTTGTTATTTTGAGATAATGTGGTTACAAGAGACAGCTGGTGTACAGCGATGCATAAGGGCAGTCTCGATGCAATCTTTTATTATTTTTTTCCAGAGAAGAAAATTAAATATGCAGCATATAGTCAAATCCTTATATCTCAAACATAATGATTAATGGACATATATTTTAAATGAGATGTCTAAGGATTTTTAAAATCTAGGCGTTATAAGAGAGGGACATATTTAAATTTGAATGAGACATCAAAGGATTTTTAAAATATAGAGGGGAAAAATGCATTAAGAGACAGCCGTTGCCATCTATCTCATTTTGACTAAATGCATCTATGGTACTCCATTTATAAATGCTCGAGACACCGAATCTTCATCTACACACGTATACAATTCTGTTAGTACTGTAGAGTTACAGGTTTTTATGGTATTATATCATGTACTTAGTAGTGTATCAGCCCTTATACACGTGTTTTGGACTAGGTGGGATGGCAACCGGAAGCTAAGGCTGTATCGCCCTCGGGGCTGATATTTCTCTGTCTCAGCCCGTCGTCAAGGGGGTGTACTGCCCTCAAATTTGAAATCGATAATTCTCTTATATCTCTGCTTTAAATTAAGACTAGTATGTGAAATAACTATAGAATAACAAATAAATAATACAAAGCATCACCTTACAAGTCTGAATATTTTTATTCATTGCCAAAATTGAAAAATAATAATTCAAAATTAGCGCCAAAAGGTGATATGTTTCTAAGTAAGGGGAGGTAACCTACACAACGGTTGTGTATTTAGAACAATAGCACACTTTATTTGATTTCAATCAACATTTAAATTATGGAGGATATAGAGAAGGATGGAAAGAGACCAAATCGTTGAAAAGCAAAGTTAAGATTGTAAAAATTAGGTGGTTAAAGTAATGGATGCGCTTATGAACGCTCTCAAACAACTTAATTGCTATAACAGTATAGACTTTTATGAATAGATTCTGACAAGAAACTTACAAAATCCCAGTGAAAAAAATTGACTCATTATGAAGTTGCGTAGGATGAAAGTTTCTCTCTCAATAATTTTGAATTCTATAAGGTACTAGTGCTTCATTTCAGATGTATTTCAAACAATGATGGTTTGTCAACAAAGTCCGACAACTCTTACAGTTCTTAATTAACACATTAAAAAGGAATATAAACGAACGAGTTTTGTAAATCCGAATAAAATAAATACTGTAGCTTCTTCATGATGAATTATATTCCTTATTTGGAATTTGAATTTGAATAAAAGTCCTTGATTTTAGAGTTTTTTCGGGCTTGAGCCGATACCAACCGCTCGGGCTTTTACAAGGGCCGAGATCAAAACAACAGTGTGATATTCTATAGATATATTCTTGTGCAAACCACTTTAACAGATCTTTAATGAGTAGAATTGTTTCTAGTTAAAACTTTAAAGTCATCATTCTTTGTTATATCTTGATAACAGGGAAATGTATGTATATTGCATAAAAAGCATTTAAAAAATAAGAATAAACATGATAAAATGAAATAAAGCAACTGCATATGCCAAGCAGTGAAAAAAAAACTTAGTAGCTTTTTATGATCATACATGTATGTCTTTTCTTTCAATGGATACCCTACTGTGGGAATAGGTGATGATATGGTAAAAAAATTAACAGCTGATTAATAAAATAATAATTGTAACAGGGATCAGTGCAGAAGGCCATCACAGTCCATGGAGGGAATGAACAGAGGTAATTTCATCCAATCATTACCAAAGGCCAAAGGGTCTTAACAAAGTAAACTATATGTACATGTAAAACCAACTCTATCTACCCATTTTAGAATTTTATCATTTTTGAAAATGAACTTCTGACATTCTGTCAAAGCTCCCCCCCCCCCCCAAAAAAAAAAAAATAAAATAAAATACACACCTATACATGCAGTTGATGAGAATTTCCAGCAATTGTGAAGAAAGTTAATAATTATGTAGAACTGATATATTGCTTTACTTTGAAGAAAAACTTCGAATGCGAACAAAAAAACCCTGACTGTTTCATTTCACAAGTTAAAAACCCCCCAAAACAAAACTAAACTCATCTGATTATACTTGTTTAAATGCTGTTTCTTAAGTTAATATTCTATAATCAATAGGCCAAATTAACTGTTGTTCACCTTACAAAATAACACTCAAGTTTTATTTGCCTGCAGACTTAAGAAACCATACTCAAGGGAGGGGTCCATATATCGATACAACAGAGGACATTCGGATTCATCTCACACCTTTCGTTACTAACGTGTTCACTTTCGTCTGATTAAAAATTAAAATATGCTAACTTACCTGTATAAAAGTTAAGGTATATCCATGTTTCAAGCTATTTTGTTGTAAATTGACCGATTCATCACTTGTCGAAAAAAACAAACCTGTTTTTATTTTTGGCTCGCGTGTATGTGTACCAAAATTCACCTGTCAAATTTGCAGCGCCACCTATTTTAAAGGAGGCGGATCAAGGATTCTTCTCAGAAGAAGTGTAACGGGTAAATACAAATTGAAGTATAAATATTTAGTTTTAATGGTTCATTGGATAATTATACATGATGCAGTGGATAACAAAATAAAAGGTTTTGAGAGAGAGAGAGAGAGAGAGAGAGAGAGAGAGAGAGAGAGAGAGAGAGAGAGAGAGAGAGAGAGAGAGAGAGAGGTCATGCACCGTCCAAACCGATATAAAGCATGTCAAACCAGAAAGCTTTAGAGAAAATGGATGGGTTTTTTTTTATTTCTCAAATCTATTATATAAATAACATCTTCATTTCAACAAATCCACACTTATATACCTAGTTAAAAGAAAACACCTTAAATTTTAGCGATTCGTAGCAGTTTTGGCTTGAGTTGTCTTTCGTATCTCATATATTTTTTATGTTCACGGTATGCAATTTTAATTAATGACTTGCTTAATCTGCAATATCTTTATACAAATTCACTAGAGTTTTATGTAGAAAGCAACTCATATTTTCATCTATACGATGAACGTTAAGAGGCGATACACATAGAATATCACACTGTTGTTTTGATCTCGGCCCTGGTATCAGCCCGAGCGGTTGGTATCGGCCCAAGCCCGATATATACATGTATAGAACGATCGATGACGCATTTTAAATTTCTTCTTCCTTCATATGATAATTTAAAGATATTTAGCTGCTTACATCAATCTGCAATGAAAAGAAAGGGAGTCTAAATGGTTTCATCATAATTATACTTTTTGGAAACAATTTGAGTTTTCAGACAACATTTAGATATTTTATACCTGCACCTTCACTCACAGGTGTCAGTTTTTTCTCTGATTACATATTTTAATGAAAACCAACACTTTTCAGAGAATTGTTGAAAACTATTCCGTTGATTGATTTTGAAAAGATCCAGTGAGCATGTTCACAAAGCTGTCTTAAGACTAAGATATGTCTGAGACATCACTTAGGACACGTCTTAGTCCTAAGTCAATTTCTTGAAGCCGTCCTATATTTTAGGACATGTCTTAAAAAATATCTTAACTTTAAGACATCCTAACAGGTGTCTTAACTAGTAAAAATGGCAAATTGCCTCCCATACTCGCTTTTTTGTGTTGTTTGTCGTTACCGTCGAAAGTTTCGAAAACAAGACTCCTTTCCATTTCTCCACTTCTTTGAGAATGATTTGAATTTCAGCCTCAAAAAAGTTAGGATTTCTTTTTCTTGATGACATGGCTATGGTTCACTCGCTTAACATGTATAGTTTATATCAACTCTATTATAGCAAATGCTCAAAAGAAATTGGGACTAATGAAAAAACTCAAATTCAAACTTAATAGAAAGTCACTATCATTGTTATATACTTCATTTATAAGACCTCAGTTAGAATATGCATCTGATGTATGGGGCGGGTGCACTTTCACTGATTCCGAAAGGTTAGAACAAATACAGAATTGATTGCAGCAAGAATCGTCACAGGATTACCTATTTTCGCTTCTAGGGATTCTCTTTATTTAGAAACAGGGTGGGAAACACTTGATAGTAGAAGGAAAATGTCCAGGCTGAAAACCATGTATAAAATTGATAGAAACCTTTTACCCAATTATGTAATGGACATTTTCCCAAATAAACGTGTTAATGCATCCAATTATTTTACAAGAAATGCACAAAATTATAGTATACCAAAATGTCGTTTACAATTGTATAAATCTTCATTTGTTCCCACTGTTGTTAATGAATGGAATGCGCTTTCAAAGGATGTCCGTGAAAGTGACTCCATTCGCATTTTCAAAGAAAAAATACATGTTTCCATCATAAATCAAAATGATATTACCTGTCGAACTAAACCTGATTTTTTTACTTATGGTGACAGATTTTTTAATATTATTCATACTAGACTTCGTCATAATTGTGTACTAAATAGTGATCTTTTTCGTTGTAATATTATTAATAGTCCACTCTGTTCGTGTGGCAAGCTCGAAGACAATTATCATTATTTTTTCACTTGTAATAAATATAAAGAGGCCAGAAATGTTATGCTTAATGAAATTTTCAATATTGTAAATTTAAATATTGTTAATACTCATGTCCTACTTTGGGGCGACAACGCAATCAGTGTCAGCGAAAACAAACATTTATTTTCTCTAGTTTATCGTTATATCAAAGGTACAAAAAGATTTAGTTGATGTTTGTACACCATTGAAAATTTATATATAACTGTCATATGATCTGTTGACCTTACATGTTGTGTATACATTATTTTTACTGTATTAAATACTTGTATTGGGAGAGGGCGATCTAAGTTTTTGAACTTGTGTCCAATCCCTGTTGTAATTTTTGTACAATAAAAATATGTTCAAATCTAACATGTATAATGTAATGAATAGGCACTGGACAGAACTGGACGCACGTATAATTTAAGACTGGCGCGAATTAAAACCAATTACCAATATCATTGGCTGATCATATAAAAACATGAACAAGATACACGTGCTTTTACAAGTGTATGTTGACTGCTGTGTGAACCATTCATTTACATACATTAGCTTTTCCTAAAAGTATTTATTTACATGTTAAAATTCCATAATATTGAAGACAATCACTTACATTTATTGGATTAAAGGCAGATAAAAAATCCAAAAGAACAATAATGTAGTGAATGTTTCACAAGAAATCTCTCTCTCTCTCTCTCTCTCTCTCTCTCTCTCTCTCTCTCTCTCTCTCTCTCTCTCTCTCTCTCTCTCTCTCTCACAAGATCGAGTGGGAAAGGGATGGGGAAGAATACGAAGTTCGGGAGTTTTCGTAAAGTTGAAATAGACACACAGAAATCATATATATATATATATATATATATATATATATATATATATATATATATATATATATATATATATATCAATGACAACCAAATGCTCAACACACTGCACAGTTTATATAATACTTATGTGATAATATAAAAACTTTATTTACTCTATTTATGATATATGTACCCAAATTATGTTTTCTGATTGAAACAATACATTCCAAAGAATAGAACAGTATTTTGTATCATCGTTTTTAACTGTTTTTCTTGTAAGGATACATACAAACTGAAATTAAGATGTCTTAGATTAGGACACATCTGAGATAGCTTCGAGAAACATCCTAAGATATGTCTCAGATTGGTCATAAGATTCGTCTTAAAATATGTCTTAGGACATGTCTTAAGACGAATCTTAAGATACTTTCGTGAACATGCCCACAGATTCATAAACTCAGAATTTCTTACTTTTTTTTTTTACTTTTTTTTAAATGATATAAAAGTAATTTTTCAATTCAACCTTCTTGTCCTGATGTTTGATATTGACAAAACAGAGTAATATTTTTTGCTTGAATATTGAAAAAAAAATACTATCATATATTAGAGCTCTAAAAATACACATACTATATATTAGAAATACCAAATTTACAAATAATTTGACAAGATGAATCAATATAAATTTATAAAAACCTTACCCCCCCCCCCCCCCCAAAAAAAAAAAAAAACCTTAATTGAAAAAAAAAATTCCGCTGTTTTCAATGAAATATATGGGGGAGGGGGATAAATTGACACGCTTTTAGAATGTGTAGTGTGGCCATATTTATGTAATATATTACATTTGTCAAAAGGATATACGCAATATTTGATAAGTTATACAGAACAGCACAGTGAATCATTAAGGGACATGGCCACGATTTTGGTCAAACCTTATTTTTCTGTTGTTATTGTTTACAATGGTTTAGTAATGATCAAACAAAATTTGATTGTCCGTCGTAAAGTTATAAGAAAAACATGACATATGCTTTGTTAACATACATAACGAGCTCTGTATCTTACTTATAACTCGACGACTGACACTGAATAGTTTTATCATATGCTCTTGCTTTACAACATTACAGCCGGTTGCTTCTATAGCATTCAGTATTTAGTAACTCATTAATCAAGACACGACAATGCTTATAATTTAGCCCCTGATAAATTTTTTGAAGTTGTATAACTTTGTAATTATTCCTATTGCGACTCAATCATTCCTTTACTATGCCAACACATAGAGTTTCAATTCCATAATCCATAATCATATGAAACGATATCCTGATCGTATACATTAGTTAATTATTTAATCAATAAAATCCTTTAATTCTTAATTTGTTGATTCATACGAGATATAAAAGTGGCGACATTGCGGAAAAAATACATAACCCGCGTTAGCGGGTTACGTTAATTTTTTTTGCAATGATCGAACCAGAGAGCTTTTGAGAAATTTGATGTACGTGTACTTTCAATATAACTCAAAATTATTACAAAAATAACATCTTCAATTTCAATAAATCCACATTAAAACGTAAAAAAAAACCCATTTTAAATTTATTAAAAGCGATGCAAAGCAGTTTTGGCTTGAGTTGTCTTTCGTATCTCATTTGATGTTCGTGATGTACTTGTACTAATATTAACAATCTTAGTTTGCTTTGTTTACGCAATTTACGTGTGCGTATTTTATCTGCATGACTTTTAAAAATAATCAGTTAATAAGATGTCGCTTACATCGCCGACTTAGTTGTGGAATCATCAAACATCATCAGTACTATATATATATATATATATATATATATATATATATATATATATATATATATATATATATATATATATATATATATATATATATATATATATATATATATATATATATATATATATATATATATTGTTTTAATTTAAAGAAAAACATCATAAATAAAAGCTAGCATTCTTGCATACAGCCAACTTTAATAGTCATTTATTATTTATTGATTAATACAAGTCAGATGAATTTTATTCAACACAGCAGTATAATACAGAACCAGAAGGAAGTTAAACAACCTGTTCGCGGAAATCAAGCTGTAGTTCCACGAACGGAAGTGTATAATCACTGAACCGTGCAAATCACTAAGAAAAATGAACAAAGATTAAGGAAGAGTACGAACAGACAGGAAATCTTCAAACGGGTTATTAAACACAAATTACTGATTTTTTTTTATTGGATTATTTCAATATTTACAAGTTATAAAATTTTTGCAGGTAAGGATAATTATTATATTCATATATACTGAGGTACTTGACTCGTAAAGCACAAATAAAACAATATCGTTTTTTATTTAAACTTTTCTATTGTTGCCTTTTTATATAGTTAAAACAATATCGTCTTTTATTTCAACTTTTTTGTTTTTGCTTTTTTATATAGTTTATTTAAGTTGTTGGAAGGGGGAATTATTTATTTATTCATTATTTTATTTATTCATTTTTTATTCAATCATTCATTTATTTATTCATTTATTTATTTGTTGCATTGATGTTGTTGATATCTCCTTTTTAGTTTCCTTACGTTTTTATTCATTTGTTTTCCTTTCGGTTGTTTACTGTTGAATCACTAAATCTCTATTTCTAAATGATGATAATGCATGATAACTAAGTTAATTTACTTCGCATAAAAAACCCACATTTTCAATAAAATTGTTCTTTTTTTCTTCAGATTTTATATGATAACTATGTCGAGTTTAGCCTGCTGTGACCCTTATTACACCGAATACACTTGCAAGGACACGTGTATAAAATGTTGTCCGGACACCTGTTACAGTTGCTGCCGAAAGTACTACTCCCATATTGTTATGGGTAAGACTACGGTCCACGAAAAAGAACCCCGGCAAGATTCGAAATTATCCATGCAGCTTTTGGAATTGATTTTCATTTATTTGACGCCAGACAAAGAGGGAAAGTTACGATTCAACGCATACATTGAAAAGCAATTACTTCAAATGGAAATTCGACACAAGTAGTCAAATATTTGAAAGATTAAAAAATAATCAAGTTAATTAATTAAAGAAACCAAACATAAGGAAGGATATGAACGCCTTTTCAATCAGATTTTTAAATTTAGAAATAGAGATCTGTAATAAGTTAACCATGAATATTTACAATAATACACAGGTACAGTTATCTGAAATAAAATAAAAATCGAACCATTTTTACAAGAGCTTGAACTTCGGGTTTGTGTCAAACAGCATTGTGACGTAGGCATGTGTATTTCATTGCTGGCCATTCAGCCATGGCTCTTTAAAATCAACAAGATTTATCTGGCTTTTTTGAGTTAAGACTACGCAATCGGTGTACCAGCGTCATTTTAAAATTGTTTTGACGCAATAAATAGATAGTGTAACAACCTACTGAAAGTCCAAGGCCTTGTTAAAATGGTTCTCAAATGAGCTTTGAAAGCGTTGTAGATAAATATCAACCCCTGCCCCTAGCCCTTCTTACTTCAGCTGCCATTCTATATAATTTATATATATAGCCAATTGTTGTCTGACGTCCATTTTCTAAGGGTATAGATGAAAAAAAATAACAGTAGCTGTTAAATTTCGCTATTTAATTTTCCGAGCTTATGTATGTGTGTGAAAAAGGCGGGGTAAGGGGTTAGGATTGCAGTGGTTTTGTAGCGAGGAATGTATTATGAGGGGGATTTTATTTACATCATTTGCCAGCAATTGTCCTCTCTAATCATAAACATTTTGGGCTATTAACCCTTTTAAGTTTAAAATAAAATTCTTACATTTTTCATTGCAGTCTTTGCCATCGCGATGTCAATTTTTGGCATTGTTGACCTCATTTTAGGTAAGATTGTACCTTAATTGCAAAAATAAAGTAAAAATGATTTATTTTTCCATATTAATGACTTGTTAGATCATGGTAACGTTTCTTGTCATAGGCGTCGGAACCGGGGGGGCTAGGGGGGGCTTAGCCCCCCCACTTTTTTTGCAAAGTTATACCTAACCATTAGAAACATAGCATGATAGAGGGTTCAGCCCCCCCACTTTTTTTCGCAGGAAAGATTATCGTTCCTAATATACCTTGAAAGATTGAGAAGTTAGATTCAGAAGCAAAGTAGCCCCCCCCCCCCCCTCACGGAGTAGGAATTTCATGACTTTGGAAAGAAAAAAATTTGGTTAAGTAATTTTTTTTTTTGGAAGTATAGGCCTACCCCCCCCCCCCCCCCCCCCCCCCACGGATTAGGAATTTCATGATTTTGGAAAAAAAAATTTGGTTAAGTAATTGTGTTTTTGGTAGTATAGGCCTACCCCCCCCCCCCCCCCCCCCCCCCCCCCCCCCACGGATTAGGATTTCCATGATTTTGGGAATTACTTTTTTTTTCAATATTTCTGAGGATTAGTCTAGCCCCCCCACTTTCAATTTGCTTCCGACGCCTATGCTTGTAGAGTAGTTATCAAACCGTACGTCATTTTTTGTTTACATTTCGCATGTTGAAGTGAAAATTCCAGTTTAAGACCCAAAATGAATGTGATAAATGCTAGAAACTATTCATATATGCTTAAAACGATTTAGAACAGAGAGAAATCAGCTTGAAAAAGAACTGTTACCGGTATACTGAACCAATGTAAACAAAAACAGGGCACGAGCCTTGTATACATGACAAAGAATTGTTAGCTTTGTATCTTGTTTATAACTCTACATGACTGACACTCAAATTTTAGTTGATCATTAGAAATGTATTTCTAAAGCATTATAAACAACAAAAAAGAAAAATTAAAATTTGACCAAAACCGGGACCATGCCCGTTTAATGCAACACTGATTTAGTTACATTTAATGTTTTAAACATTTCACAATCTTGCTAAAGAACACCAATTGCGAATTATTCTCATATATGTTCATGCTAAGGTCAGGCAGGTTTTAAATATACTGAATATTGTTTCCTACAAAATGCTACCAAATTCTGCATGGTCATTACGCTTTCAGGAGGAAAGCTGGCTATTGTATGTCCAGAGAACGATGCTCTCTACTCTTCTCTAATGTTGGCCCAGGGTGTCATCTCAATGATTGAAGGCGTCATGATCTTCTACAGCATTGGGCGTGTGCACGATTACAGTCTCTTCCGGTCCGGACTTCCGACATTCCAATATGCTTTTGTGACGTATGCTCTGACATCATTTTTCTACATCACTTCCCTGACACTCAGTGGCGTGCAAGTCGCAGGTAAGAACAAGCTAAAGAAGAATAGGCATACTGCAATACACTTGTAAAATAAAAACAGAAACCCAAATATAAGTTATGATGTTGATTACGAAAAACAACATATCTTTCAATAAATATGAAAAGTGACTGAGCAAATAAATGTTGCTGGTTATATACAGTACCGATCAGACCCAACCTAACATCAGAGTAAACCCCGACTCAACCCCGGGTTTACTTTTTGGGTTTACTGGGGGTTTACTCTGGGTTTACTTTTGAAAATTTGGGTCCACTCGGGGTTTGCTTTGGGTTTACTCGGGGTTTACTTCAGGTTTAATTTGAAATTGCTTTTGAGGTCAATTGTATGCACTGGAGTGTGAAGCAGACTAGTATTTTATCTTACCATCCTACTGCCTGTAATTCCTACCTATGGAACGCTATAGCTGCCTGAATATGGAATGCCATAGCTGCCTTAAGGTCAATTTCATATTATATGAACTGGTATATTTTTTATATGCAATAGTAATATCATTATATGCAGTGCTAAAATCATTATATGCAGTGCTAACATCATTATATACTGTTATTTCACCATTATATTCAGGGGTAAAATCTTTATATGAAGTGGTAACATTATTACGTTATGTCGTAAGATCATAATGTGCAGTAGTTTATTCATTATATGCTATGAATAAATCTTTATATGATATGATAAACTCATTTCATACAGAGCTAAACTCATAATGAACTATTGTTCAATCGTTATGTTATATGGTACACTCTTCATGTGCTGTTGCAAAATCCTTTTATGCAGTGCAACTTCTTGACATTAGGTGATAAGTTCATTATATGCAGTACTAACATCATGTTATGGTGTATTAAAACCATTATGTATGGTGGTAAAACCTTTATGTATTGTGGTGAAAGCTTTACATGCAATTGTAAATCCTTTATATGATGTGACAATTTTATAATATGCCGTTGTTGAGTCATAATATTATGAGGTCAGTTCTTTACATGATGTGATCATTTCATTATATGGAGTGGTAACTTATGCAGTCGTAACTCTTTATGATGAGGTTGTAAACTGGTTCTCGCTGAAAAGTTTTAATGGAGAAGAGGTCCAGTTTTATTTTGAAAAAGATGCCGCGCGGCGTTCATTGTGACGATGCACATTTCCTGGTCAACTTGTCGTTTGTTTTGAAGAGAGAGAGAGAGAGGGGAGAGAGAGAGAGAGAGAGAGAGAGAGAGAGAGAGAGAGAGAGAGAGAGGAGAGAGAGAGAGAGAGAGATATTCTCTGTTCTTGATACATCGATGTGTGATAAATCGAATGAATTTTTAGAAGAGTAAGCGTTTAATTTTAAAAGTAAAATAAATTTCAAAAATAAAATGGTTGTACTTTGTAGAAATTTAATACCCCCCTCTGCTTCTAGATCCGCGCATACAGTTAGGAAGATCACTTTATGTATCTTGATATTAACATAGAACAATTTGATTTCTACTTGCTATCGTGTTTTAAATATGTAATTCTTTGGAACTTTTTGAATTAATAAATCTAATTCTGTCTCTTCAAAAACGTTTAAATTGGGGAGTTACTTTGCTCTTGAATGTTATTTAAAATAATTTTAATAGCATCCATATAAACCGTGGTGCTTGGAACAAACTTATCCGTATTTTGCTGATTCATACATTATTGCACGGCTTGCTTTTAACGATGTCGAACAATATGTATATATATTTTGAAAACGACATATTTTACAAAAAAAAAAAATACATGAACTTTATCGATTAATGCGTTACTTCCTCGTTCAGCAGCAAATGTTTTAGCTGCAAATCCGAATTTTTTCAACCAGAGAGCTACAGATCTGCAGCTACAAATGTTTATAATGTGAACAAAGTCAGTAACGTTGAAAAAATCAGCACACATGTAAAATATTACAATGACAAGCGTTTTGAAACTTATTTATCCCGACATCATTTATTTTCAAAAGAATGGGAATAGGGGTATTACCTTTTCAAAAATAATTTAAAAAATACCAAGAAGTTAGTCTCGGTGATCATTCGGACATCCTGCGTAACCACTCGGCTATACTAGACACGATGAAGTTTGCTAAGATTTAAACACCGTTCTTTAACTTCGGAGGTTTTCTTTCGAAGTTCAATCTTTAAAAATATGCCTCTTTGAAACAAAAATCGGATTTGCCATGAAACCAGTCACATTTTTCAGTGAAACCATTTTACAATTTGTTTAATGCATGGGGGTCTTGAACGGGGGTGGGGTGGATCGCGGGGAGGACCCCGCCCCAGAAAAATTAAAAATTTCCATGAAATTTCCAAAAAGGACCAAGTGCGGTTTTATGCCATTTTTGCCCCCCAAAATCAAAGTTTTAGAAAGAGCTTTAAAATAAGGCGAAAGATAGTTAAAATCCTATTGGAAATAAAGGTGTAAAAGATTATCACCACAGTGACGTCATAATGTGGAAAAGACGTCATGAATATTGCATTATTTTGATAAATTGATGTTTTGTAGCAAAATATGGGTGTTTTCCGATGGTTTTTCGACTGGGAAACATCGAGCGCAGGCTTGCTCAAGTACCATTTTTTAGTATAATATGTATAACTATCTGAAGAAAAACATATGTTAAAATCGCACTTGAGCAGACCTGCGCTCTATACTTCCGAATGCAAAATATAGAGCAAAAATGAGAATATCTTCATTTGTTTGCAAATTTGCGGGAATTAGGTCATTTAAGTGACGTCATAGATAAACAGCGAGTGAGCAATGATGACTAAAACCAAGATTAAAGTTATAGGCATCCTTTTTACAATGATTTGTGAAGATTTCATTTTCATACGGTACTATTTAAAAATTGGTTGAAATTGGGAGCAGATATTTGACCATACCGCACATAGTCCTTTGCCTCGGACCCACCTCCCCCCACCCCTTCGGCAAACTTCAGTATTCATCGCACCCCCCCCCCCCCCCACCGAAAATTTTGTATTGATCTGCGTATAAAATGGTCCTATTAAATGATATGAAGATATCTGCAACAGCTTTATGGAAAATAGCACAGGAACTGCAACACCTTCTTTGTAGAATTTAAAATACAAATATACATGCCCGGTGAGCTTAAATTTTATACAGTGGATGAAACAACCATAAAAAGAGGTTAAGACCAACCAATTTCTTTATTATTTCTTAAAAATCAAATTAATTTTAAGAAAAATGAAAAATAATTTTTATTTATGTCTATGAATAAAAATTTGTCTATTCCTATTGTGTTGGAGGCATTAATCAGCGAGGAGTAGCATCTACCTGGTACATTGAAACAAAGGTCTTTCGGCTTTGATTTTAAAACGCTTGCTTCATTTTTTGTAATTTGTTTTACTCTTAAATTAAAAGCATACTCTACTAATAATACATTCGATTTTTCACACAAAATGGGTTCAATGATTGATATTATGATATCGATGTGAAAGGACAGATAAACTCTCTCTCTCTCTCTCTCTCTCTCTCTCTCTCTCTCTCTCTCTCTCTCTCTCTCTCTCTCTCTCTCTCTCTCTCTCTCTTCAAAACAAACGACAAGTTGACCAGGAAATGTGCATCGTCACAATGAACGCCGCGCGGCATCTCTTTCAAAATAAAACTGGACCCCTTCCCCATTAAAACTTTTCAGCGAGAACCAGTTTACAACCTCATCATAAAGAGTTACGACTGCATATAAAGAAGTTACCACTCCATATAATGAAATGATCACATCATGTAAAGAACTGACCTCATAATATAATGACTCAACAACGGCATATTATAAAATTGTCACATCATATAAAGGATTTACAATTGCATGTAAAGCTTTCACCACAATACATAAAGGTTTTACCACCATACATAATGGTTTTAATACACCATAACATGATGTTAGTACTGCATATAATGAACTTATCACCTAATGTCAAGAAGTTGCACTGCATAAAAGGATTTTGCAACAGCACATGAAGAGTGTACCATATAACATAACGATTGAACAATAGTTCATTATGAGTTTAGCTCTGTATGAAATGAGTTTATCATATCATATAAAGATTTATTCATAGCATATAATGAATAAACTACTGCACATTATGATATTACGACGTAACGTAATAATGTTACCACTTCATATAAAGATTTTACCCCTGAATATAATGATGAAATAATAGTATATAATGATGTAAGCACTGCATATAATGATGTTAGTACTGCATATAATGATGTTACCACTGCATATAATGATATTACTATTGCATATAAATAAAATACCAGTTCATATAATATGAAATTGACCTTAAGGCAGCTATGGCGTTCCATACCTGAAGGTCAATTTCGTACATTATGAGATGGTATAACCTTGATGTGAAACAATAGAATCATTATATACGGTGGTAACATCATATTATACAGCAGTAATATCATTATATACAGTAGTAATATCATTATATGCAGTAGTAATATCATTATATGCAGAAGTAATATCATTATATAGAGCGGTAACATCATTATATGCAGCAGTAATATCATTATATGCAGTAGTAATATCATTATATGCAGTAGTAACATCATTATATGCAGTAGTAATATCATTATATGCAGTAGTAATATCATTATATACAGCGGTAACATCATTATATGCAGTAGTAATATCATTATATGCAGTAGTTATATCATTATATGCAGTAGTAATATCATTATATACAGCGGGAACATCATTATATGCAGTAGTAATATCATTATATGCAGTAGTAATATCATTATATGCAGTAGTAATATCATTATATACAGCGGTAACATCATTATAAGCAGTAGTAATATCATTATATACGGTAGTAACATCATTATATATAGCGGAAACATCATTATATGCAGTAGTAATATCATTATATGCAGTAGTAAAATCATTATATACGGTGGTAACATCATTATATATCATTATATACAGTGGTAACATCATTATATGCAGTAGTAATATCATTATATACAGCGGTAATGTCATTATATATATTGATGAAATCTTTTTATGAGGTGATAATATTATTACTCTACGTCGTCCTATCATGATATATCGTAGTTTATCTATGTCGTGCAATGATCAAATTATTATATGGTGGGGTAAATTCGTTATACACATTGATAACATCGTTATATCCTGTTGTAACATAATTAAAAACGGTGCTTTTATCGTTATATATAGTGGTAAAATTATTCAGTGAAGTGGTGTATTATTACATCAAATCATAAGATCATTTTATGCAGTGGTTAATTCATTGTATGCTAGAGTTAAATCTTCATATGCAGTACGTTCCTAATGTGCAGTGGCATATTCATTCCACGAAGTGCTACGTAAATGTTTAACCCTGCAACGTATATGTTCAAGTGTGAAATCATTTTATCTTGCATTACGTTTTTGAACACTCCTAGTAAAATTGTGTATATCACATGCATTGCTGTTAAAATGGCTGACACCGCAATGGCGAAAATTCTCAGGAAGCTCCACTTAGAGACAGTTCAATCCAAATTTGAGAAGGAAAAAATCACACCAGACATTGTTGGGAAACTGTGTATGGCAGAATTTCAAATGCTGGGCATATCAAACAGTTCAGATATGATGATGCTACGAACCGAGTGTGTTAAATATGGCTGTGGAAAATTAGATAAAGTACATGTAAGTCTACAATCAGGTGCTCCTGAGTTTAACATTCCTAAGATTACATTGGTAAACCTTCTGGAAAGTGGATTTCTTATATCTGAAGTAGCAAAGCTTTTGTCAGTTTCTGAGAGAACAATATATCGTCGAATGAACAAATATGGACTGAGTAAAATGACATTTAGTAGTATAACCGATCAAGAACTTGATATTATTGTCTTACAAACAAAGCACGATTTTCCACTTTGTTGTGAAAAAATGATAAAACAAATACTAGCGCAAAAGGGCATAAAAATCCAAAGATGGCGTCTACGAGATTCCATTCACAGAATAGATTCAGCAGGAGTGCAGGAACGAAAGAAAAGGCGACTTCATAGGAGAGTCTACAATGTAGGAGGACCAAATTGCTTGTGGCATATAGATACCAACCATAAACTTGTAAGATGGCGATTTATTGTAGCTGGTGGTATAGACGGTTTTAGCAGACTCATTGTTTTTTTAAATTGTTCCGATAACAACAAGGCAGATACTGTTTTCCAACAGTTTTTAGCGGGAGTCGATAAGTATGGAATTCCACTTCGAGTTCGAAGTGACAAAGGTCTTGAAAATGCAGGAATTGCAGATTACATGTTGGCAAGGCGAGGTTCTAGGGGCATGATTACTGGTAAGAGTACACACAACCAGAGAATAGAAAGGTTATGGCGTGACGTCTTTGAAGGTGTATTGAGCTATTTCTACCACATGGAAGATTTAGCTATCCTGGACTGTTTGAACAAAGAACACTTGCTTGCTCTTCACGTTGTCTACATGGGGGAAATTAACAGAAAGCTTAGTGTGTGGTCACAAGCGTGGAATTCTCATAGACTGAGAAGTGTTAAGTCTTCTCCCCAAAATTTATGGATGGCAGGGCAACTACAAAACCCAATAGGTCTTAAAGAAATTGACACCGGTTTGCACGATGAATCAATAAATGAAGAAGATCCTGAGGTTGAAGACGATGAGAGACCAATATTTGACCCTCTTGCTCCAGCTTTAAGTCATGAAGACATCCAAAGATTAAGGGCTGAAATTCCTCATTTCAACATCATGAAAATTTTGGAATAAATGATTATAAAAACTGCTAAGTATAATTCAAAGGTTTAATCAACAAGGAGATTGATATTCTTTATCCAAGGAATTAAACCACATATACAGGTATATAGAATATTTTGAATTTACAAAAAAAAAACTCACGAGCCTTAGTTTAGTGGCTTAGTACTTAACCAATGTGTGAATTTTCGTTGTTTCAAGGTGTGTATTTTTTTTTTCAAATAGATGTTACATGTAACCTGTATTTCTTAATAAACATTGAAAAACCTCATCTCATGTATGATGAATACAGATTCACAAGAATTGTAATCAAAGTACTGTCGGGAGTTGATTTTCAATTTTAAAATCAACGATGTTATTTTGCCTTGCAATTAGTTTCTAATCTGTATTTGAATTACGCACATTTTTATAATATGAATTCTCGAACTTTTCCGACAAGAATTTCGAGAAAACCCTGTATGGATATCATGTTGTGTAATATCTAAAGATATTAAAGATATAATTAATTCCATCAAACTGTATCAGTAATCGAAATGTTTCTAAAAATTGTACACGTCTGGATCCAAGCAATATTTAGTCTCGCTCAACCAGACGCTCGACTGTCTCCGTCAATCTCCGACTACCAAGAGAGACTCTCTGCTTGTCGGAGATTTACGGAGACAGTCGAGCGTCTGGTTGTACGAAACTATATTGAGCTCTGGCGAAGGAATACATGCAACTACAAAAAACAATTAAATTGTTCGTACTATATAAAATCTGACTATTTTCAAGGTGTTTATAAATACGTTTCTTTTGAAAAACAATGGTACAACATACAGTACACCGAATTTATCTATTATTTTCAAGATCTACGTCTTGTCAGCGGTGATGATTTGTGCTTAGGTCCAAACACTGTTTCACTTTCGGTTTGCCAGAGTAACTGCATAGGAGAGTTGATTAAAATCAACTCCCAAAAAGTGAACTAGCCTGTGTATTTTTGAACATCGTTTATTAACATTAATGCACATTAAAATTTGACATCTTTGTTTTTTAAGGGTCTGCAAAAACAAAAGGAAAATGCAATTTCACACTTAATTTTACATAGCAAAACTACCTCTGCTAAATGGTATTTTTAATGAAGCTACTAGCTTCATTAACAAAATTAACATTCAAATATCACTTAAATCATAAACAAAGATGAGTTACTCAAAAGCTATCTGACAACATTTTGTGCAACTGCACACATTTCATCAAAAATTGGAAAAATCTCTAAATTACCATATAACGTATCAAAAAAACTCTATGAACTTGCACTGAAACAAGATTTAATTATAATCGGGGCAATTATAAAGTCTCCCAAATGAACGAGGCCAGCATTGGGGGTAGGGTTGACCAATACGGGTCCAACTTTACAGACAAAATGATTTAATACTTGATTATTTCTATTCTTAAAATTTGATGACGTTCCCCAGGGGCCATTTACTGTGTGGTGAACTGACATGACCTACATACCATTTGAGGCCCCTTGACACAAGAAACAAGAATATATATGTTTGAGGGGTAGGTATGTCAACAGTTTTTGAGATATTAAATAATTTTCCAAACTTGGAGGTTGGGGATAACCCTAGGGACCATATCAAATGTACCATATAAAGTGCCTATAACACTCAGTATATGCATCTGAAGACCCCATGTCAATATCTTTAACAGTTTTCAAAATATAACTATTTACAATAAAGTGTAAAATTGTTCCCATAAGATTCAATATTAGACTCCACCCCCATTTGAACCCCCCAAAATATGATTGACCAACCCCAATTAAAAAAATTTAAAACATAATGCACAACAAGATATGCAGGCCTATCATATCATAGATTTTTGCACAATTCTGTTCAGCCACGTCCGAGAAACGCAATGGACAAGTTTAGAGGCGAGAAAGAAAAAGGAGAAACTGTACAAAAACAATGTCTCTAAACTTCGTTTGGGAGACCTGATAAATTTACTTCAACATATGGTAATTGAATTGTGTAACTTTGTATTATAATATAGGGTATACTCTGTATAAAAAGATAAATTTCAAATATTTTGTGTTCAATAATCTACACCCCCCCCCATGCCAAAAAAAATTGTTAAACATTTCAACCACCCTTTTCCTGCATTTTAGAAAACTACTATTTTTCAAAAATTAAAAAAAGTACAGTAAAATGAGATTTATGTTTAAACAATCCAAAAAATTAACTATATGATATTAACAAATCGGTATTCCTACTGGTGTAACTTAAACACATAGAACTATTATTTTATATGAACACAGTAACTAGAACTATTTTCAAAATCACTTTAAGTTGACAATGCAAAATAATAGGCTCACATAGCAAGGGGTACATTGCTCATCTAACTAATAAATCCAACTTTGCCCCAAATATTTACAGGTGTAACAAGTTCCAAAATAACAAATACAATTATGCAATTCATTACATAAATTTTACTAGTATTCATTCAAACATAAACATTATTGATCTTAATTGAGCATTTCTTTATCATCTTCCCTTAAAAGAGGGCGTTGACCATTTAAAAAAAAAAAAAAAAAACTTCAATTCCTTCACCTAAAGAAGCCTTACTGCTACATTGCCATGGCTAAGTAGTTCAGTAAAAAACAGAGAAAATGTAAAAAGGTTTACAGTCAGATGACCTTCTAAAAAAAAAAGTGATCAGGATAGCTCACATGATGTTTCAAATATAGTAATCTACTTTTGGGAGGTGTCTGAGGCATTACCTTTAAATTGATAAGTAAGATATGATATGGTCACCAGACATAAATATTCTACACTGTGTATTATGTTTAAAGACCAAGCGGCAAGCAGTGAACTAAGTTAAAATGAAGGGAGATTTAAAAAAAATAAAGTTTTGAATATGACAGCCCAGAAATGTTTGGGCTGATCAAACAATTAAACCATTTAATTTTTCATAGAAAATAATGCAGAAAAATTATTTCTTTTTAAAATAATCCAAAGTATGAGTTGGAAAATCCATGGTCATAGAGTTTGAAAAGATCTGTGTGCACTGGCAATGGCATGTCTGCTGTAGGTCTTGGTAACTTCAACGCATTGCTGCACGTATATGAAGTAGGCAAAAATGACTTCAATGGTGCAACAAATTCAATCGATGGATGTATGTAATAACCCAGAACAGGTTCCTCTGATGCACCGGTCACAAATTGTAAAATTTGGTTGAGAGTAACTGGCATTCTCCTTCCACCTGTAATAAAATTAATTTATATATATAAGTTAAGTGTACAAATCAAAGTGAAAAAGCAAAATGGTGGGTCATTTTTAGTGGCAACATCTCTCTTCAAAAACACAATTAAAAAAATTATAAAGTGTGATAAATTGTGAAGTGTAAGAGGTCCCATGCAGAGTTTAAAAGTCACTTGAAGTTTTCTTATACATTGCCACATAAATGATACATCAGTTTGACTGCAGAGTTGGGAACAACATCACATCCAGTGTTTTTAAATATTGTACATGTTTATTAAAGACAGGTACATGTTTCATAAAAGGTCCACAGGCCTTGACTCGAGTACCATAGCCCCCTGTCAGAGAGTCTCATTTTTGCATTTTAGACTCTAATTTCAAACCCTAATCGGATTATGGTTACATCACATTAGTTACAACATATCTGGATATCCTTGGCAGGGAAAATGAAGCTATTCCTCATGAGGTTTTAATATTGACATTATAAACTTGGCCATAAATGTATGGTAAACTTGACTTGCATTTAACTGCAGTATTTGTGAAACACCGTTTAATTATATTGTAAAAGATTAATATATGATATACTGCTAGTTCTTACTTCTCTTATTTGTTTGTCAACTAAACCTACCCATGGCAAAGTGATTAAGGCAGTTTAACTATAATATTAAGCAGTTTCTTAACCTTAACAGTTAATAAACAGTTTCTAAACCCTTTCTGCACTGCTTAGGGGCATGCTGGAACCACAATAAACCCTTTAATAAAATAAGCAGTTTCATAAGCCTTTAACAGTTGACAGGCAGTTTTTGATAGTTCTTAAGCAGTTGTTTTGGAAAGATTATTTCATTTCTTAACTGCTTATGTACAGCTTTATAAACTACTTAGCCACTGCTTATTTACTGCAGCAGCTTCATTAACTCCTAGTCAACTGTTTATGAACTGCTTACAAAACTGTCCAGCAGTCCCACATTTTCTGAATTATATGCCTGTAATCATTGATAGAAATATTTCACAGAAATCGATTATTACACAAAAATGCATGTACATGAATTCACATGACTTTGCCCATGCAGGCACAGCATTTTCTCTCTGAATTTCACATTCACTCTAAACTGCCCCTCATGGCACTGATAGCTGAAATGGCAACTGCAAATGTCTCTGCAAACAAACTTTTTTTCCTCCAATCAATGAAGCTTAATTAGTTTGATATGCAAACTCTGTGACTGATCAACATATTAATTTTCTATGATCATGTATCCTAATTCATATGAGTTATGTTTTCATGTGGAAACATTCTCAAGTCTTTTTAATATTAATTGATATTCTGGTCAAATGGTTTTTGAGGAGAAGATTTTTGGGTTGGCCTACATTTGAACAAATTTTAACCCCCCTCACTAAATAATGCTTTGTGACAAGTTTGGTAGAAATTATAGTAGTTCTTGAGAAGATAAAAAAAAAAATGGGAAAAGTTTACAAAACGACAACACTAATGACGACAGCGAGAGACAGCGGACAAATTTTGATCAGAAAAGCCCACGGAGCCTTTGGCTCAGGTGAGATAAAACAGATTGTTTCTGAGCTTACTTGCAACCTCTCTCAAGTATTTGGTAAAAGCTGCATAAACTGAATTTTCGTATCGCCTGGTATTTGACCCTTCTTCAGCAAACTTGGGGCACAGTAGATTGATAAGAGATTTCACTGTTAATTTGACTGATGATGACTGCAGCAAATATCTGAATGTTGGTAAACTGATTCCAACCTGTACAGGTTCAAATAATTAAAAATTTACAGTATTTGCATCACTCAAAAATCATGTAATGTAATGCACCTTTAAGAATTGCAATATTATTCTATTTTGCCTTCTCATGAAAATTAAAATTAAGCACTGCCAAATGGAGGGATCTCCTTAAAAGAGAATTTTTTTTCAAATTGGTTAATTGGGAATCAAATTGACTTATTTGTTTATTGTTATTACATACATTAAACTTGAGTTGTAAATACATGTAGTAAATATATCAATACATGTATTGTACCTTATATAATCCAAGTGAATCCAAGCCAGCTCTCAAGTTTGTGAGGCATGATGATTCAGCAGGTGAATCGGAGAATAAATTGTTTTGCAAGTCCTCATCAAAAAATCTCGGCAACTTTCCGTTTTGTAGGATGCTCAGGGCTACAAAATTTATATATACACTGTAAATATGAACTAAATAAAGGGATGAAACAAACCTTTTTTAATAAAACAAAAATACAAGGCTGGTCCCATAAACCTTATAATCCATGTGAAGCAAACACATATATATAATTGATCAACCACCTTAAATTTCCTCAAAATATCCATTGATCAGTTATGTGTATTAATTGCTGTTAGTCTGAAAAATTCCAGGCCAGGCACCTTGTTGCTCACATTTGCTGTTGTTTTATTGATCAATATTAATAAAGTGCTATTTAATATATTCATCTTTGACCTATGTTCCATGCAGTGATCCAAATTGCTGAACAGTAAAAATTGTATGCAAACTTTAATCCAGAGCAAAGAAAATGTTTTGTGAAACTAAACAGTATTCATATACCATATTAAAAAGAAGAAAAAAAAACCAACAACTGCTTACCAAGAAGTTTGCCAACCACAAGATAATCTTCGGATAAATGCTGTCTTAATCCATGGTCAAAGTATTTCTCTTTAATTTCCAATAAGGCTAGCTGGAAAAATTCCTTTCTTGGTCCTCCAAAATCAGCTGCTACCTGACCACAAACAATAATATATTCTTTTTATCACATTCATACAAATCTAAATGCAAGGACTAGCTAGCAGACACGTGTATTTCGGATAAAGTTTGTGAATAGTCATAAAACATTTAACAAAATGCCAGAAATGAGATGGATATGGTGTCAGATTCCATGATATTTACATTTTCATGATTCCTTAAATCATTACTTGAATAGCCCTTCCCCATTTCAAAAAAACCCAACAAGATGGTTACCTGAGTACCACAGCTCTTAGACTGAACTGTCAGAGTCTTATTTTTGCATTTGATGTTCAAGAAATTTATATGAATAAAAGGGGGGGGGGGGGCAAACATGGTACACTTTAAAAAAAAAATTAAGACTTGCAACCCTTTAATGGTCAATATTTTATAATGTTTGAATGCAGTTTCATTTACATTTATTAAATCTATAAATTATCATTTACTGCTATAGGATGAAGAACTTGTAAGTGATCAAAACTTGTGTCCCAACATGCTGACTTGTATTATTTGAAATTCAATAAGATAATGTTTTGATCAAATCCAATCATTCATAATGCACACAACATGCATACAATGCAATGGGGCCACATATTTCACAATTTTAGTAGAGTGCTTCATCATCATGGACATCATAACTAAGCCTTTAGTTTTTTCCAAAATGTGTATGAGTAGTGAAGAAATTTTTTGAAATTTTGGCCAATATTTGCATGTTTGCATGCCTCATCCATGAAGCAGTGAAGGTGTTATTCTAGACATGCTTCAAACCAAAAATGGTATCAATTAGCTTTGTACATTATTTTGAAGTTTTCAAGAAGAAAACAGTTTTTATGGTTAAAAATGTAGAAAGAGGCCCATGGGCCACATCGCTCACCTAAGTAACAGTTCCTTGTGCAATTCTATTTCGAAGCATATGCTATTTATAATATCTCTTTTAAACTTTGAACCCCTTTCTCAGACCCCAGTATTAGTTCATGGTTTATGGTTGGCTTTAACAAGAAGTGTAAACTTTTGAGTAAATATTGGCATTTCTGGTGCAGTGGTTCTTGAGAAGAGGATTTTTAAACACACAACATATACTCACTGTTTCGTGATTATCTCCCTTTTAAAAAGGGTTATGCCCTTTATTTTAACAATTTAGAATTCCCTTTCCATAAGTATGCTTTGTACCAAGTTTGGTTAAATTTGGCCTAGTGGTTATAGAGAAGTCGAAAATGTGAAAAGTTTATAGATGGTCAGACGGCCCAACAACGGACAACAGGTGATCAAAAAAGCTCACTTGAACCTTCGGCTCAGGTGAGCTGAAAAAGTTAACAGACATTGGCTGACCAGCCATGATGGACAACGCATTATGAAGACCAATTGCAATAGGTCACCTGAGTGACTCGGTTGATCTAAAAATCTTATATAATTTATATATCTTAAACTGCATGATAAAGTTGGATGGATATTTTTGCAATCAGAAATGATGTTTAGAATATTCTCGAGAGTTCAACCATAAAAATAAATGTGGCCCTAATTAATCTAAAATGGAAAGTTGGCATGAAAAGACTTAATTTTGGTACTAAAATTTATGTTCATGTATATTTCTTAATTTCATATTTGTATATAAACAAACCTCTCCATAAAACTGAACTTCCAAAGTCATTCGTAGATCCTGTAAGCCTTTAATTTCTTCAAAAGCTGTCTCTAAAATGTTAGATCTGTCCACACATATATAATTAGTGTCTCCCTCAAGAGCTTCTGTGAGATCTACAATATCTAATTTTCGTCCAGTGACAAGAACTGACTGTAAATACTTCAGTATTTCTACTGGATCTTCTATGTAGTTTTCATTGCAGTATTTTAATAGCTTTAACCACAATATTAGAAATGCTTTCTGTATGGTTGTCTTCATGTTTCAATGTTTCAGCTTCAGTGCTTAATTGGAACTCATTATTTCCTCCACTTTGACTTGGAAATACTGATCTATCTAATACCACAACAATTTCAGAATTTGCTGGAGCACTAGTTGGTACTGGCTCTGTGACTGGAAAAGTGATAGATCCAGTAATAGCATTGGGTAAATCAGAAAAAACAATATTCTGAGAACTGCTAATGATGGGTATAGGTATTGGTTCTATCATATGTATGGACTCTGTGAAGGTTTCTACTAAAGGGTCGGGTAAATCCTCTAGAAAGGATACTTCATTTTTCTCATCTGTTTTCTCTGATGGTGCTTGGTGCTCACCAATGCAGGACTCACAATGGGCTCTTAATTCTGATATGGCAATTGACTGACCACATTCTCTACAAATTTCAGTAATTAACATTACATTCGACTCCTCGGTGGTTTTCTCTTGTTGTACTGATGAAGTTGACAAGTTGCTTTGAATAGGTCTAACATAGAGTTTCCCTTGTGAGCCAATACAAGCTTTTAAGTTTTTCACAGACCACTCCACTTCAATTGTACTTAAACTTCGATTGTTTGCTTGGCTTCTCATAAGTTCAAAGCCTCCACAATTCTTCAGTGCAGGAAATCCAATGCATTCATCATTTTCATCTTTTTCATCTGATGAAATTTTTTTCAATACTTCAGTTTGTCCATCTTTCACATTAAATCTTATCTTCTTCATTCCCAATCCTGCTTTTAATAGGTACTCCTTAACTTCTGAATTTGGGACAAAACTGCAGTTTTTGTCCAACAGGCATAAAACAGAAACTGTCCAGCTTCTGCCCTTTTCCTTCTTTCTTCCTGTACAAATACCTGCATGATATAAAAAAAAGATACTTAGGTGGTGATACATTAATACATGTATAATTATAACAGTTACTAATTTGCAAAGCCATAAAACATGGAGTTAAGTCATGCAGTTTACAGCTGATTGCCTGACGTCATGTCAGGCATTATCTAATGTTTGAAAGTTGCCCTGTCCGAAATAATTATGCAGATGTGACGGTCAGACCGGTTCGAATACCAGCGCCAGAAAGCTCAGCTGACTAGAAATTCAGGGGGCCCTGGTACGAATCCGGTCTGGTCCGTCATGATTTTACCCATCCCGTTACATTTGGTGCTGTGACCAACTTGTGGAACTGACAGGTTAACTCCTGCCAGGGGAAGAGCCTGGGGTTATCTTCGAGGCCAAAGATCATATAAGGGGGAGGAATGTGACGGTCAGACCGGTTTGAATACCAGCGCCAGATAGCTCAGTTGATAAAGCACCTGACTAGAGAATCAGAGCGGCCGGGTTCGAATCTGGTCTGGTCTGGTTCATCATTATTTCTCCCATCCCGTTACACAGACAATAGGAGCAAGCATTATCAAGATGTTTCATAAACAAGAGGCCAATTGGCCTTAACGGTCACCTGAGTAGCATATATCCCATACACAAACTTGTCATGGAGTCTCATATATGCATCTTATTAATTAGGTTTCATACTGGAATTGAAAAATTATATAAATTTGTAATGACGACCATATTTAATTAAAAAAGAACTGTGAAACCTAGCTATAATTTTGGTGAAAAACTAAAAGATCTGGTCTACTAAATCATGAATTCAGTTTTCCTTTCAGGTGTGTGGGGGTGAAGAAGATTTTTTTAACGTTATATGCATTAACATCTATACATACATTTTGGCCCTGCCCTAGAGTCAAAACCCATACCCCAGGGGACATGAAAATTAAAATTTCAGCAGAGGACTTTCTGGTAAATATAATTATTAGTCAGTTTTTTTTATAAAGAAGTGTGAGAATAGAGAAGATTTTTAAACATTATATGCATTAACACTATATTGCCATATCCCCCCCCTCCCCCCATGTCCTAAAAAAGTCTTGGCGCACTTAATTATCTCAGAAGTTTTACAGGGCGCACAAATTCATTTGGTTTCAACTGTCTGTCAAGGTGTTTCTATACACATGGGACCATGGCAGGATTATAGTGTACTATGAAGTAAATGGGTTGGAAGAATTTTTAACTTTGGAATGGAAATTTGATTAAAACAAGTCATATTTACAAAAATAAAAAGATGTGTACAGTGTACATTATGTAGTTACAGAGTAGAAATGATAATATAATCAGTTAATTTTTCAATATCTTGGATTTCAGTTGCACCCCCGACTGAATAATAATGCCAATTATGATTGATAATCGTGATATGCATCAATTAATTAATTACCTATGTTGGTCAATTTTTAACCAAATATGGGCACACGAGGATATATGTACTGTATATGTGCATATGGCATACGACAATGCCATCTTCCAAACAAATTTGTTGTTTACACCTACCTAATTCGTTTCTGTTTTTTCTTTTTCGGGAATTGAACAATAGATCCCTCTCTTTTCTGACATTTTCAGCACTTAGGAACGATGGTCCGCGTGATGGAGCTGGAGGAGCCGGTGCTGATGTCGTTGGCTCGCGCTCCTCCATCGCTCGAGATCGACATCGTAATCTCACTCGGTCTCCAATTGTTGTAACCCCTAATCTGTTAAGGTCTGCATCAGACAGTGATTGTATGTCCTGAAATTCCACTTTCTATTCTTCAAATCTGCGAGTTAAAGTGTGCAGCCCGATTTCTTCAAGCACGTCAACTATTGGCGACGCCATGCTGCTTTAAACTGGATCTCCGCGCGTTTTTCACTGTTTAAGAGGACCAGTTTAGATGATGATAAAGATGTTACCACTGCATAAAATGAAACGACTATAGCATATAAAGAAACGAACACTTCATATAACGAATTAACAACGACATATAATTATTATCCACCTCAAATAAAGATGTTACCACTGCATAGCATGATTTTAATATATATATAATGATATTATCGTATAATATAATGATGTAAGTATTACACATAATAAAATTTTCATTTTATGTAAAGGTGTCGCACTGACTGAAATGAACTTGGCACTGCACATGCAGCGTTTCACATATAATGTAATAATTGTACTATCACATAAACTATGTTTAGAACTGTATATAATGAACTTACCAGATTATAGAAAGATTTTATTAATGTATAAAATGGAGTATCAACTGCATAGAATGACTTACAACATAATGTATCGATATTATCACTTCATTACATTATTTAACTATTACATATAATGATGTTGTCACTGTATATCATGATAAAACCACTGCATATAATAAAGTCATCACTGAAGATAATGATATAACCACTATACATAATGAGTTCTTCACTTCATATTATGATTATACCACCTCATATAATATAAAAGCGACCTTCAGGCAGCTATGGCCTACCCTTTATTTATTCCGAATACACAGTTAGCGTCTGCTTTCAGGGGTATACTTCTGACTGTGTTTACTCTGTGTCCACTCTGGGTTTACTTTGGGTTTACTCTGGGTTTACTCAAGGTCCACTCTAGTAAACCCGAAGTTAACCCAGAAAGTAAAACCAGGGTTAAGTTGGGTTTACTTTCTGTTAGGTTGGGTCTGATCGGTACTGTATAGGGGTTTTTAGGCTCTGGGATGTTGTATAATGTTTATAAATTTGCGTATTCATTAATAATGATGAATAATCTGGGGAATGTTTTTTAGCAACCGGAGGAGGGATGGCAAAAACCAACTGTTCCGATTACCACGGCTACATTGTCTGGAGGTTTGTCTTCAACATCCTGGTCCCTGTGTCCCCTATAGCACTGGTGTTATCCATCGTGGCTATTGGTATTGCGTGCACTATTCTACTTGCCTGTCTTAGTGGTGCAGAGAGAACAGAAAATAGAAATAATTAATGTAACAAAGTGGAAGACTGATTTTTTTTTAGCAATACATGTATACCAAACAAGGTTTATGCGTTGTCACATATGATTTGTGCCTTTTACATGTAATTTGTAGAGTAAGGTGTGCTGTTACCAAAAAAAAAAAAAAGGGGCAAAGTTATATGATAAAGATTAAAATCAGGCGTCCTACACCAAGAACAACGAGTCAATTATAACACTTTTGTTATAAAACCTAACAATAATTATTATAGTTGTTATCCTTCTGGTTTGTCGTGTATATTGAAATTAAATTTTGCTACCAAAACCTCGAGTACTCATTGAAGACAAATGCAATTACAAAAAAATGTGCAAATGTGATTTAATATTTGTTGTTGGAATTTTACCAGTACAGGTACATTTAAAAACCTTTTTAAAAAAGATTTTACAAACTGTGATAGTTGTTAATGGGAAAAGGTTATCATATATTTACATTTTCCAGTGTCTTTGCCTGTGATAACACTATGTATCGATTTTGTACACTATACATAAAGCCAAATTGAGGCGCCAGCGGGGTTTGCTTATATATATTTAAATATCTAATCGTACGATGGTTTAAGATTATATATCAAATCTATCATAAAGCCCTTCGGACTTTACTGGATTTATCACGCCCCGACCAAAATTATCACCTCATAATACTCAAAGAATGATTCCTTATTCCTTATATCAAATCAAATGACAATGAAACTCAAATGACTGTGATCCACTTTAAAAAAAATAATAGTATTTATTTTGCTTTTGATAATCACTGGTGTATTGTTTGCTTTAATCTAGAGTAAAATAAATTATAATAGAAAATTTTCTATATAGAACACTGTGCTGGATAATTATGCCAGACGTGCCTATGTGGCATTTTTGCCGCCGCTTAAGCTGCATGTATAAAAAAAATCAAATATGTCGTATGGTTTACCATTGCCTAAGGAGTTTAAAACCAATTTTGTTATCCATTTAACACACCTGTCAGGTGAAAAATTTACCTTTATGAAAGTAAATTTCTACAGGAAAATCATTTTTCCCTTTGGAAAAACAATTTTCCTAGAGGATATTTGGCATTTCCTAGCGGTAAAAAGACTTCCTATAGGAAATTAAATTCCGATAGCATTTGAACAAAACTCCCATAAGACTTTAAAATCCGATAGGAAATTCTGATTTTCTATTGGAAAATTATTGTACGTTGTCTGAAAAAATTCATGCAGGAAATACTTTTCTCCAATAGGAATAATAATAATCCTGTGGCATTTTCAATATTTCCTGTACGAAAATTATTTCTCTTATAGAGTTTATCATTTTCTTCTGGGATTTTAATTTATAAAGGTAAATATCTCATCTGACAATAAAAGTGCTTAAATACTTTTTAGACAATGGTTTATCATATTGTATTTATGGTTTTTACGAAAGTGCATCTTAAGCATCAAAATGCCATCTTGGCACTGGCATAATTATTCGACAGAGTGTTATAGGCTTAATAGAATGTATAGCTACACATTATCAAGATGCTTGCACATTACATGTATTATCGCAAATATTAACATTTTCAAGTGTTTCTGCCTTTGATTAAACTACATGTCAAATTTTGTTTTTATGTGTCAATAAATGCATTTGAACAATGGCTTAAATTGGTAATGTTCAAAGCATCTCGGGTCTTTTTTTCATCTTCGGGCTTTATTTAAAATTTGATCACGTGCCCTACGGTAATGATCACCCCATACATGTCAGATAATGATTCTTTATTCCTTTACTGTAGCATTGTAGTTAAAATTTTATTACCACATAACCATGGACTTTTCTTTCATAACAAAATCTTCCAAAAATTATCAATTTTTGGAAGATCTTCCAAAAATTATCAATTTGGACGTTTCACACCCAGTGAAGGTTTATATATATATATATATATATATATATATATATATATATATATTTATATATATATATATATATATATATATATATATATATATATATATATATATATATATATATATATATATATATATATATATAATTTGATGGTGACTTGATTTGTGAAGGGTGTCGGATGTCCACCAATATTTTATTACGTCGATAAACATGTAATTCTCTTCCTACTGAACTATTTACCTTTGACATTCTGTGCATCCTATTTGCACCATATAGATAACTGGGATTATGAGGTAGCATGAAATGTTTACGTACATGTAGTCAGCAACTTGTAAATCTGACATTCGTCAACATTAAAATACAAGTAATAATCAATGAGGATGTATACATGTGAAAGATATACGTCCTTGAATAAATGGACACATTTAGACAGAAATATTTTTTTTCTTTTGTTTCTGGTTTTTTTTATACATTTATTATCAACCATTGAATATATCGTTAAATTTTATGCGATTGTTTACAGGTATAGCTTTTATTATAAAAGTTACTGATGGGCCCTTTAAAATAAAAGTTACCTGTAAACGATGGTTTCTTTATGTTATTCTCATAATTATATTCATTGATTATTGATAATTGTCTTATACTTATCAAATTATCTGCTGTATGACATAAAATGTAGGTCTTTAGTATTTTTGAAAGAACAGATAACTAGTAAATTAAAAAAACCCACCCCATATGACGTATATGAAATATTTTTTTTATCAAATAATTATATATATATTCTTTTCCCGATTTTTTTTTTATATTTTTCTTTTTATTGAAGGTTCTCATATAATTTGCGAATACATTTCTGTTTAGATTTATTTATACCATAGAGTGAAATGGAATTAAAGGTGATTATTTAAATTGATTGACGTTCATTTACTGGTCCTGTGTTATCTTTGTCTATTGTCATATTGTAAATTTTAAATGTATCGGTTGGCACTCTGTACAAAATTTACAACTGCCGTCCGGTAAATTAAAAATGTACAACATGACACTTTTACTGACTTTAAATCATAGGATTTATATTTTGACTTTCAACACAATATATTTTTTAAAATATTAGCGCGACATGACAATATTGTAGATAGCAGAAAAGTATGATAGAGACTAATATCATCTTCACCATATATATAGAACTGATGGCAATTTTAGTTGACGTAAGTTTTACTGAGCCTGAACGTAGATTTTTGAAAATAAAGTAATGCATACATTTACAACATATAGATGTTGGTTTATCAATTTCATTTTAAGCTATTACAAATTCAGTCGAAGACAATAAACGCTGCAGTGAAAGGTATACTAAAGAAAATGTTACTCTGAAAAATGTACTGAATATGTTGGATAAAAATGACAGTGGAAGTATGTGATTTAAATTGTGATATTATTTCTACCTACATCTGCAGATTATGTCAACGTGCAAACTATCTCATATAGATATGAACCAGCCCAGCTTCCTCTTTACGTAGCCTTAGAAATAACATCCATACCAATACATTTGGCATCAATAATATTTTCAGAAACAAGAACAAGAAAAAGACCTTGATTCTCCGACATTCATTTATCTTCTAACTCAATATCAATAACATACTTGCATATGACCGTCTTACCAAAAAAGTTTTCCTATGGTGTTATCGTAACAACAGCACATGGTGCTCACAAGTGAAAGAAATTCTGTATAAATTAGATATGTGCTCCTATTTTGATTTTATCCGTATTTGTGACATAAACAAAGTGAAATCTAAATTATTTAAATGCTATGAAGACGAATGGAAATTGAAAACAAGGTCTCTACCTAGACTTAGGACATACGTAACGTTTAAACAATACGTCCAATTAGAACCCTACGTAACGATGAACATAACCAAACAGGAACGGTCTCAGAGTCGAAACCGGTCGTTATCGAAATGAACCTCTTCAAGAACGTTATTGTGTTCTGTGTAAAAGCCATTCAATTGAAGATGAAAAACATTGTATTTTTCAATGCAAATTCTACGAAAATAATAGAAACCCTTTCTTTCATAGTGTAAACTTAGACAAAAACCTAGATGAAACTGTCAACTTAAATATCATTATGGAAAAAACCCAAAGACAAACTGCCAAATATCTCAATTTGATTTATTCAGTTAGACAAAGTTATCTGTACAAATCAAAGTAAACTCATGCGCTCAATCAATACTATATTTGTATATTCTAAGATTTCAAAGTGACATATAGGTCCAATGGGCCGGGTGTAATTCTATTATGAATAACATTGTAATATACTATACTTATGGCATACACATGTCACTATAATAAAATATTTACTTACTTTTACTTACTTGCATATAAAGATTAAGTTGACCATATAATAACAATAAAAATGTATATTCAAATTAAATAGCTGCAGCTAGAAAGCGTTGAAGCAACCAATATTTTTGTGCAAATTATTTTGCGTTCTTCAAACAAATGAAACTTATCCAGCATGTTAGCACAAATAATTATGTTGCATATTGGCATAGTCTTTAAAAAAGAAAAAAACAAATATCTTAGTATGTCACCACAGCTTTCCAGACATAAAGATACGTGGATAAATATATCTACTTTAAACTTTACACTAAACTACCTTTTATAATTTGATTGACTTCAATGAGTAATTGAAACGTCAAACGTCACATATTTCCACTTCTAACATAAAAGGAATTAACCGAATGTAAATATTATATAATGAAATGTAAATGTGTCGCCTCCATGCAGCACTAAATTGATATGCAATAATTATAGGATGTTTTTCTCAACGTTATTTAAACTAAATCCTATTGATTAACGGATATCTTGGCCTTGTAACATATCCGTAATCCTTTTGATAAACATCACGAATTGACAGTAGTAGTTAATTATATGAAATAAACCTGCGTCGTTACTTCAATAGCTGTTTTTATATATTTGTTTCATTTTTACTTATTTACTTTACAACAGTATTGAAGCTAATTGAACTTTTAAAACTGGTTGGTTTCGATAAAGGATATTTATGATGGTTCCGTTAGCTTGCGCTAGCTTTGGACTATTATGCCTAATTTTCAAATATCTTGGAAATAATTTGTACTACATATATCAAATTCTTTAGATAATTATCTACTGCTGTCATCACTTTATTTGCCTCAGTGTTTCTCTTAAATACGATAACCGACCTCGGAAAATGAAGTACAGCTTTTGTTTAATTCACGTACAGATCGAGAAGTCGCCTTTTTTACTTGTCAACAACCCCCCCCCCCCCCCCCCCCACACACACACACATACACACACACTTCAGTCTACGGTGATTTTTTTGGAATCCAATATTTGTACAGAATGTCTTTGAAAATAAAATTAATCGGTCCAAAACTTTCGCAAATCTATAATACTTAATGTGATACTATTTTATTGCTATTGCATCCAACGGATGTCTAGTAAGTAGAATTTTATATTAAAAATGAGTTTGCTCGAATTTGCATGAAGAGTCGATTTTCTACCGAATACGATTCTCTATTTGTTCCCTAACCACTCTAAAAATGCCCCACAAATTGCCATCGAACACTTTTGTCTACTGCATTTGCATACGCTTAAAACGCAATAAAAGGGATTTTATTTAAGCTATTTGGTCGGATTTATAGATCTAATTTGTTAAGCAATGCACAATAAATAAATATAACGTGAAAAGTCTGCAAATTGGTTTCAGGAAACATTGGAATAGCACTTTGAAAATTAAAAAATAAATTGATTATGAGTGTTTAATTGTTCCCAAAAAGAGATCTGTTATCCTATCTAATGAAGTTTTTGTGCGCTGTTAATTGAAAATTGTAAATTTGTTATACTTCCCATGTCATCTCTCTGTTTCTTTTCGGACCTACAGCTAGATGGGCTAGAAATGTGAATGTTCAACTGAATTAAAAAAATCAATTATAACAGATAACAAAATAATCTAATTTGCTTTTACCATTAACCGAACTATACAATCATTCACATCTGAGTAAGAGTCTTATGGCTGCTCTGTTCGTAAATAAGGATATAAGTAAATGTAAAAATTATGCAATTGTTTACTACTGATTTTGGGTAGCCATTTAGGGTAACCTCTATTCTAAAATTCTGTTTCATATACATGTACGAATTCTTCATTTAAATTCTTTTTTACAATCCCAAATAAACTAAATTGAATGAAATACATTGTAGTAAAGGAAAGATTACATATTTACAGAGTTTAGTAAGGGACTATATTTTGTGGTGGAAGGTTTTTAAGAAGAAAATGAACATTTTTCATAACTCCGTTGTTTTAAAGTACCGTAATTTTAGCTTTTTTTTTTTTTTTTTTTAGTGCAGACCAAATTTCCAGATAGTTTATGCATTGGGATATCTTCGTGTTGTTTTAAAAGACATATTTTAACAATATTTCAATATTTCTATCGACATATATTGGCACATTTAACATTAACGTCAAGAAAAATAATCTCCAATTGGTGAAAAGTTGGACATTTTTTTCTATATGATAATTCTAAATAATGTAAATTTGTATTTAATACCATGGTTCATTTTGATAAAAAATTATAAAGGGAAAATCGATTTATGTGCAATTTGCACTCTCAGTGCAGAAAGGTCATATTAAATACACCGTAGCACAGAAAGGAGCACATAGATCTCAAAATTTTGTTTTGAATTTTGGTTTAGCTATGTGTGTAGACGTTAAACAATACTTTAGAAAAAAACCTAAAGTCTTTAGAATCCAACGTCCTTAACCAACTTGTGAATTAAGAATAATTATTCTTCCAGATACATGTATTTGCAATATTTCATTAAGATTTATTGCAACTTTTTTACCATGCCCAGCTGCTTGTCTTCAATAAAAAGTAAGTTTAAAATAAAATTACGTATATTTCAGTATAAATGCCATGTCAAAAACCCAAGACCTAGTATTGATTTATTGCAATAGAGTACCTGAATTTAAATATTATCGATTATTTGTTATTTTTAAAATTCGCTTCTAAAGAATCGCTTCTGACTGATGGGTATTTAATAAATGACTGATATTTTGACTTTAGTCTAAAATCTTTCATGATCCTGGACCCTGGATTATATAAAGTTAATAACATTGGTATAGTTGTATGTTACATCTAAAAACATAACATACTCTTGAACTTGTCGTAATTGTATTTTATATTTGAACATATTGATATTGTATTGCGCGCGATACAACTCATTTAGAAGCATTCAAAATCATAGTAGTGAATTTAAGAACAAATTAAGAATTTATGCCGATCCGCATTTATCCTTACTACAAACAGTACAATATACCTAACATGTAATACGTAGTGCACATGTTATATATATAAACTCGTGTATCCTTGCATTACATAATGATAGTTTCAGTGCCATCATTCTACTGGTATATTAAAAGCTTGACAAATACATACATATATAGTTAAATGATCACCTCTTGTTCGGTGAAGTTCATTAATTAAATAGGATTGATACTGAAGGCAAGTATTGCTGAAGTAGATTTTTTTTGCACAGACAGGTCTTGATGTGCATATTCTTATAACAAGTACATTTGCGGATAGAATGTCAGTAAGCTTTATGCTCTATCTTTTGAGTATTTACACTTTGTTACAAAAATGTAGGTAGATTTTAGAAAATCACCTAAAAAATCACCGAATTGAATTTGTAAGAGTAGTACAAACTTTGTACGGCTGCCCTGTATCGACTCTGGGCAATAAACCAAACATTAGATATTGGGGTGTTATTAATACTCGTGGGTATTGATAGCAAGGATAAGATAGATTGGTGGACGATGTCTCTACAAATACAACATTTTGTCGGGCTTTTTAACATTTTGATTCTGTTGATTGACGAAATTCATGAAATAATTCTGAATCCATAGTGGCTCTACAAACTGCAGGTTTTGAAAGATGTTCATTAAGATGATAATCTTGAGTCAGTTTTTCTTAATCAGTAGGTCGGGAGAGGGCAAACAACCATTTTTGAATAGTAGACCTTACGTTATCAATGCAAAATGACACCGTCTCTACCAAACTACATGTAATCAAATACCCCGGAAAAAATGACAATTCTTGAAAAAGTATTTAATTGTGTGCACATTGATAAAATGTACTAAACCTTTTAAAAAAATTTGGCTATAATTGCATTTTACGCAATATTCATATTCAGGCCAGTCACTTAAAAGTCATTTTACAGCTTGGCAATAATGGGAGGAGGGTTTTCCCATCACCTGTCTGATTTAGAGGAAACCAACATTGAAGATATTGCAGCGAAACCAAGCAATGATGGGATCTGTGATGGGAAGAGTCAAGCAGTTGACGATTCTTTAAATCATGGTAATTTTTCTCTTTAAAGCAGTCTAATAAATTTTCATAGCAACAATGTCTTTGAAAACAATTTTCAAAAAAAAAAAGCTAAAGCAAATCATTTTTTTGACAAAACAGCCCAAGAATAGCATTATTCATTGGGAATTCAATTCAATTCAGTTTATTCACTCAAACCATGAAATGGTACATGATGTGAAACAGTATATACAGTTCAAAATTTAAAATGGTTAGATATTGTAGTAAATAAATAGTAAATAGGCATAAGTATACAATACTGTGGAATCATTAAATTTCGTGGGGGCCAATTTTCGTGGATTGCTTAAATTTTACGGGTTCGTGGGGACGTAATTTCGTGTATTCTTATCTATTTACAAAAGGAACCCTAATTTATCAATTCGTGGAGGATGTTATTTCGTGGATAAGAGGTACCCACGAATTCCCCGAAAATTGAGCCCCCACGAAATCTAATGATTCCACAGTATATATAATGCAGAAAGGAAAAGAGTACAGTTATGAAGGACAGATTATTTTTTCAGTGAGACTGAATATTTTGTATTATTTTTTCAGGATTGTACCATTAGTACAAGACACATGCTCGTAGAACCTAATATTATATGGCGATGAAAATTATTTATTCTCAAGATATTTACGTCTAAACATGAGTAACTTTTTACATTCAAGAATATAATGAAATTCTCAGCAATTTGACCTGAATTACTCAGTTTACACACTTTTGGTTTTAGAGGAATATTGTACGATCTCTCAATGTCCACTGGAAGATGGTGGTTTGAGGTTCTTAATTTCATAAAAATCTTTTTGAGTTTAAGCGGTAATATCATAATGTAATTTTCATTAATCTCATTTGCATATGCCTCCAGCCGTGTGCTAAAAATGGATGTAAAAAGTTGACTAAGGAAGCTTAATAAAGTTATAGGACGATAATTTTAAGGTCTCGTAGGATCCCCTTTGTTTTATGATTGGGTTTTATAATTTCAATAAGCTACCCGTCTGTAACAATACTACTATTAAAAATAACAAAATGATTGAACAACTTTTTGTACACTGGTAAACATACAGTAATAGTAGAACAAATACTATGTTCGTTCAACACTCTGTCAAAAAAACCTGCTGCTTGTTTTTAAAATTTTTTAACCGCAGCCAAAAGTTCACCGTCATCTATTTCACAATTAAGAAAACCATCAACATTTTCATAAGTGACATTCAAAAAGTACCCATCATTTTCTACAGCAAGCGACTCATCTTCAGTTTCAGTGATACCCTTTATAAAATTAAATAATCATTAACATCAACAGCACATTTTTTGTCTTTACATGTTGATTTAAATTTTTAGTACTATTTGGTATTTGTAGTACGCACAATTTTTTTCGGTGATTCTTTTCCTATGATGTTTGATACACAAATCCATAACCCTGCTAAAGTTTTTGCTTTGAGATTTAAGATAATCTTAATTTCCCCAGACGTACATTTATTATGAATTTTCTTTACCAAATGAAAATTTTTCCTTGTAGTTCTACACTCTTAACTAAACCGTGATGGATTCTTACTGGACTTTTTCTCTGATAGTTTGTTACCCCCCCCCCCCCCCCCCCAGGTGTAATAACCCAATATATAGCTTGCTACTTTGTAAATTTTTTTTTACACATTTTCGAGGTTATTACTTGTTACATTTAATTTGTATATTTTTTTTTTTACATAAATAGACAGTTCATATAATATCTTCTAATTCTACAATTAACGTATCAGTATTTTTTTCCAGAAATTTAGTGCTTTCTTTGCTGACTATAATTTTACAGTTGACTGATTTTCACCTGTTCACTCGGTTTTTGACAAATTTTTACCATGAGAAAATGAAAACGATATAGGGTTGTGAACATCAGAGAACAAATAACTGAAATCAAGGATAGCAAACGTTCGTAAAAATTCAAATATATAGGTACTTGCTAGGACATATCATTGTTTTTACAAAGTTCGATAAACTTGTAACCGTAATTGTTGAGACTATAATCTTGTGCTGTTCTTTATAATGCTACATTGCATATTTCAGTAGAAATGTATCTTCGCGATTATTCACATGCATTAGATAATTATCGGTGGTATAAAAAAATCAGACAGATGACTAACTCCAGAATTGAGATCACCTAACAAACAGATTTTCTTAATCCTTTGTAAAAGACATGAATTCTTGTTCAATATCGGCAAAATAAAACATTCAGTATAGGAAGGAATATTATTTGCCGCCCTACGGGAGGAATGTAAATAACACTACATCATCTTCAGTATTCAATATAACTTTGCTTAACTTATACCAAAAACATATTTACCATCCCTGTTTTTTAAATTGATTTTTATATATTTTACAATATCATCTTTGACTACTAGCATAATGCCACTGGAGCGGGTTTTCGTAAGTTTCTTCCTGTTTTTCATAGACGTGGCAAATCCATGTATTTGTGTTTTGTCTATGTCGTCAGTTTTCGATTCTGTCAGTCTTACAATGTCGTGCTTATTAATCAAATTTACAAATTTATCGTAATTTAGCTTGTTTTTAACACCACAAATATTCAATGATAAAATTTGCATGTCGGAATTGGTCCGAGCCTCCGCGTGCTCCTATCCGCGATCGGGCGTTGAACCTTGCCATTGCCTCTTTTAATGGTTTGTCTTTCAACATTGGGTATTCCGGTTAAATTCTGTCCCCAGGCCCCGTGCAGTTGTGGGGTGGGCTCCGGGGTTGGGGTGTGCATCTTATAATTGATGTTAAGAATATGAATATCCCTTACAACATTTGTCCGTTTTTTCTTTCTTAGCCTGCCTCATAACAGGGTATACTATTTTTCTTTTCTGTTCGATTTCGGGTAAGAATTGCTCATTGACATAGATGCGTTCCGCGTATTTTCTTTGGGGTGCTTGGGCGAATACATTCCCGGTCTTTGCAACTTCGCAACTATACTTCGGCGATGTTCACTGTATTCAGTGTATTTTCCAACTCGATGAACTCGTTCAAATTGGATTTCATAGTCCAGTTTAAACTTTCTCTGGAAGAATGTTCGTAAGACCTCATCTGTATCCTCCCCGTCGTCTTCTTTGTTCCCAGTAAACACTAGGTTGTCTCTCATAGAGCGTGCTTGTAAGTTTCTAATGCCAACGCTAATATATTTCGTCGCTTTTATGTCTGAATCTATTCTGGTTTCTGTTTTTAATGGGTTCAGAGTGTTGTTCGAGAACCTTTTTGTGGTGAGGATTTGTTTTTATTAGTTTCGGAAGTCTGCTTGACTGAATCAAAGATGTTACCGAGAGCCGTTGCATTTGATTCATGTGTTCACCTGTTTCACATCTGCATCTAGAGATATGTAACGTGCACCAATTCTGTTGATGGTGTATTTAATGGAGCTAAGTGACCACATTTGCTTTTCAATTTCCGTGAGACTTGATCCCTAGGAGTCGTTTTTAAGGTCTTCCGTTTCCAACGGAAGACCTTTCTATTATTGTGCGGGAAAGATTATTTTTCTTTTTTTTTTTTTTCTTCCTAGACGCGAACTTTGAGGCTTCATATCTTGCTTATTTCTGAACGGTTTTTGCTCAAATTTTCAGGGCTAATGTACTTTACAAAACACTATCTTAAGCAATTCATAAAATTTAGAATTCCCTTTCCGTTAAAGAGTTATTCCCCTTTTAAAATTTTTTAGGGCCTTTTGTTTCCAGACAAAGGCTCCGAGACTATGATAGCAGGGAATGGGAATCCAACGAATTTGAATAACAGAGACATTGTAGTTGTGCACATCTGTTTTTGTTTTTAGATTACGTTTTTTATTTAGGAAAAGGTAGGGGGTCAAAAAACAGGATTCAAAAAAGTGCGAAAATTTAGACATATTTTCCTTTATATCTTTTAAACGAAAAATATTTTGTTAAGACATGTAGAATAAAAGTTGTGCAAAATATAGAGGGCTTTCATTTGACACCAATAAAAAAGGGCTGGCCCCTTAAATTAAGGGCCAATGGCCCCTAAAAAAGTTTGCTTAATAACTCAAAAACGGTTAGGATTTTGATATGGCTGTCGCTGGAAAAGTTGTTTGTTGGGATCTCATAAAGGTCGCTACAATGTTATTTTGTATGTGATTTGTGTAGTATGAGTGTAAAAAGCTTTACATGTTAACATGTACCTGTTTTCATTTGACAAGTTAACGAAAGTCTTTGCGCGTACAACTGGCATAAAGTCACCGCAGAAAGTATGCTGGTTTATACAAACGGCATTAATTCATAAGAATTGTTTTTTTAGATTATACGTGCTTTTTTTAGGAGTTTAAGTCATTGTTGTTAAGTTCTTATAATGCTCAACCCTGAAAAACGGGATTTGGAAAACAAATCATTGTTTTTCTTTTCTAGTAAACCACAAAATATGGAATTAAAAAAAATCTATGCATTACATTTTAGTTATTAACTCCATACATTTAAAATCTACCTTGAATCAGAGCTGGTGTGTACCATTACGTAAGCTCTCCCTCGCCCGCGGCCGAGAAAATCGGTCACCATGGTCGCGGCTGGACTACCTAGCGGTCAGGGGTTATCTAATACACGAGAGTTGCGTCTCTCATATATGATTTTATTTATCCGCAAACCCAAGAATTGTTTTTGTTTTGATTACACATGTTTTTTTATGGATTAAACGATTGGGTGTCAATTAAGAAATCGTTCAGTTAATTAATAAAAGCAATGTCATTCTCAATCTAAAGCAATAATAGCTATAGATAAATTGTGGGTTTTAAGTTTAAAATAAATAACTTCTATTTGATAGAGTAAGGTCATTATACTGCAATTTTCAAGGCTTACTGGGTTCTGAGCTGTGTGGGTCTGTGCGTTGTACCTTTACGTAATCTATCGTTCGCCCACGGCCGAGGATCTCAGCCACGGCTGCACTACATAGCGGTTATTTATACACAAGATTCGCACACCGAGACGCACACTTCCATGCATATGAACGTGTTTGAGTTAATATAGTCGTAAATACAAGAACTGTTTTAAATTTATGTTATAAAAGTTTGTCCATTTTGTATTTATTTAATTAAATTTGAGTGTAAATGAATATTAATGAACGATATTAACCCAAATCGGAAACATCGTCAGACATAAATTAATGGTTGGTTTGTTTATATAAAATATTTTATAAACTGTACAAATAATGTTTTAAATCAACAACAACAACCCCCCCTAAATATTAAACATTTAAATGATGATCATCCATCGCCCATGGCTGAGGAGATCCGGCACGATTGGACAAGTGATCCGCGGTCGGTTCGTGATCTTGTACCTTATCACGCATTCATGTTTCATATTTTGGCATTTTGCACGGACACAACTATATTTTATTATGTTTTCAACTATTATTTTGGTTTAAGATGAAAAGATAAATTTATTTTACTTGTACAGTTGATTAAGCATTGGTGTATACGATAGCGTACAAGGTAGTTTAAAAATCAAATCAAATTATAATCAAAGTTCCATGTTACATGTTTGCGGTAGGTGCTAGCACGATAAAAGAATGTCCTGAGTTGAGGCATTCGATGATTATTTAAAAGAATATTCACATGAGTTTTAAACAACTTTAGATTAGATTCTGTCGGTCACATATTAATCACTTCTGTACTTTTTCTACATATTCGTTTCATTATGGAAGCGAACTCATTGCTGCCCCCCGCCCCCCTCCTCCCGCCCCGCTGACAGGAGCTCGCGCTGTATTTTTTTTGGGGGGGGGGGGGCGAAACGATATCAGGATCTGTCGAAAATCATTTTTGGTGGCTTCTTCTTATGTGTAACATTTTGTTTCACTTTCCCAACCGTTTGTTTATTCGGTCAGTCTGTGTTAATTCAATCGCCACGTGCGACCGAGAATCTTGTGTCGCTTCAGCGCACACAGCTCAGAACATATATAGCCCCGGGTCATCAATTGTTATGTAATTGAGTAACAGTTAGAATGGTGCTTTTACTACATAAAATATAAATAAAAAAATCATCCAGAAAAAATGTTACCGTAACTCAATAGTCAATACCAAAAATAAAAATCCGTATGATTACAAACTGAAATCGGTTTTTCAGTATTCGGCGGGATTTGATTTTTTCTTCTAACATTAGTATTTTTATTGGTTTCAGAGAATACGATGTAAAAATACAAACAGGAAATAAATCTGATATTATTTACATTGATAATGTTGAAAAATATTTAAAATTAAATTAGTCACATTCGTTAGAAAACAATGTTATACAAACATCCGATAATTTTTTTCCTATGTCGTATCATTCGCGTAAATAAATATGTTCTGTACATATCCATGTACCTCAGAAAAAATTCAAATGATTAAACAAAAAAGAAAGTTGTAATAACTATTTCGGATTTTTTTCAAAGTAATTTAACATTGTATTGAAAAGAACAAGAAATAAAAATGATTTAAATTTTTGACTCAATCTTCGTATATATTACCGGCGCTCCTTACATGTATAACGGCGTACAGTGTATATAGATTATCATAATCTATTTGAATTAAGTTCCATTCGTAAAGATTCCCTTAATAATTTATTGCATGACTGTGTACATTGTAGGCAAATCCCTGTGCGTTAATTACGTCTTGTTTTCCGTTAACAGTGGTTTAAGTAATTAAAATAATTACTTGTAAAAATATCTATAATCGGGATTCCAAAGAACTTACTTCCCGCAATTCATAGAAATGATCAGTATGTTTTCTTTCTATGTTTACATTTAATTTTGTTCAAATAATTAATAAATTTTCTATCATTTAAATTGTGTGCTTCATCAGATACTGATTCCAATTACATTGAAGTCATTAATTTTTCCATTGGCTATTGACAAAAAAAGAGACGCTTGACCATCCAATGAAAACAAATACACAGAGTTTGATTGACAGGTTCAGCCAGGTGCAGGTCTCACCCGATGTCCGAGGTTTATATGTGTGCCGCGAGTGGTCTCAATAAGAGTTATCGATGTAAATAAATTTAAAAAAGATACATGCTTATCAAAACATGCTCGTGTAAGTTAAAGTTGATTAAGGCTTGTTCCAACAGAAATCATGTTTTGCTAACTGTATTTAATATTTTTTATGTATAGCGAATTCTAATATTGTACAGTCATTTTACCGGTAACGAATCAGTATGCGGTTTCTCGTGCATGCAACTATTATTATCAAAATTCCAAATGTTTTTATTTTTTGTTTAAATCGCGTTTCTTTGTCCTTCTAAACTGTATCAAACTTCCGAAAATATAAAGGATTAATTACGGAGACAGTAATTTCAACACCCCCTCCAGTTTCCTAGTTTCGAATTCGTTTCCCAGTATCGAATTAAGCGCCCTTTATCACTTCTGACCGAATATTTTGAGGCGAATTAATTTCAAAAATATTCTAGAGGTACATGTTAATGGACTTATAAATGAACAAGGAAAAACGATTGTGGGAATATGTCATTTAAACAAATTATATGATCGTTATTTTTATCATACCGTTTTCCGGTCAAATTGAAACTGGACTTGAACAGTTTTCATTTCCGTTACTTTATAATATTGAATTTTCATAAAAACACTTTATAATAGTAATTGATGATAAGTAGTTGTCATTTTCCTTTGTTTTTCCCGTATATCTATCAATTTTTGCAGCCAAATAATACTGCTGTCGCAATGAACCATAACTAGGAAAACTACACGTGGTTCTATTTGAAGTCGTAATTTCATTCAAAGCTCCATTATTATTTGATATGATGTATTATCTTTTTAAATGAATTATATTTACTAATTATTCACTAAATAGGGATCAATAACAAACTTATTTTCATAGTTAGTCTTAATTGTTTTCACACTTTCGTTTTTTCTGCTTTGAACATCCGGTAGCTCATATCTGGGGCACATTTTTAATTTGTAAACAATTCGGTAAATAATCGTACAAATGGCAAACAACTTCACGTACTGATATAATATTTATTTCTGTGTTATAATCACCTAGCTAGAATTTTTTAAAACCTCAACTTTGTCTTCCACCAATAATTTTTCTAAAAATTATTCGATACTGGCAAATATTCGTTACCGGTAAAACTGTACCAGTACTGAAACATCGTATAAAAACGTTATATATACATGTACTCTGTAACTAGTCGTCTTTTAATACATATACCTTTCTTTTGTTTGTTAAAAATAAATTCAATTTTGTTAAAAGATAAGTATATCATTTCTTCTAGATTTTTTTTTCATGAAAATACCTACAAGAGAGTTTTGCCAATCACAAACAGTTTAAAGTACATGTAATGTAAAACACGGGCTCCACTTTGAAACAAATTGTCAGAGAGTTCCGAATGAAATCTGATAAACGTTTCACATGGTTCTCGCACGCTTTGCTCGAAATGATTTAAACGCATTGTGCGAAATTCTGCACGCTTTGTCCGAAACGCTAAACGGTTTACACGAAACGCTTCACGATTCACACGAAACGCTAAACGGTTATTACGAAACGTTTTTCGCACGTAAGTCGCACGCTTTTTTGTTGTTGTATAGTAGTACGTTTCAGGGTCTGTAAATTTTGTCAGCACGCAACAATTCTAAATTGCACATTGTCTTCAAAAATTTACAAATATTTAAATAAAGAAGTTATCTTAGAGAAAAGGTTACGTGTTTTGTAAACGGGTTCGGTTTAAAAAAAAAAAACCCACAATACCTGACATGACACATGAGTACATACTGTTTATTACAATGCTTGCTACCCTCTGAAAATTTAACTCGCCATTAAATATCTAATTTTTTAAATAGTGTTTGTTACGATTACATAAACTGTGTGCGACAAATAGTTTTCCTAAAACATTTTCTTATTTTCTTTTTCAAAACACGTTTTATATGCAGGCTTTCAATCACAACACGTTTTTATAACAAAAGCAGAACTGAAAGTTTAGTAATTATAATCGTTTGACACCATATCACATATATTTTCAACTCGCAGCAACAACGGAAGACCTACTCGTGGCTTTGCCACGAGCTCTGCTCTAGTTTAGTTCAATTTTTGTGAGCTTTGTGTCCATCTTAATATGTAGCGAGTGAAATTAAGCAAATGTAATTCCGTGATCGTCAAATCCTCCTGTATATTTCTGAGTAATTCGGAGGTTTCATTTTCACATTTTTGACATTATAGTAATTACAATATCAGCAAAATTTGCGATGGATGGTTTCTAACAAAATTTTTTGAGTGAAATTCTTATCATCTCTGTAATGATAGAGATGTTGAAACATTAAGAAAAATAGCACACTTTCTCAATCAAATCTCACGTATCGTGCATGGGATTTAATCAACCACACTACAAAATCGGTCAATGCTGACAATAAATACAGTCTCTAGGAGGAGAGTTATGTGAAATAAATGAATCTGTCAATTGTTCAATTCATTACAAATTTATATTTGTTTCAAATACATTATTTAAACTTTTCATATTTTGTATTTTCAATAGAAAAAAGTGATGATGAGAACGAAGACGAATTTTCGTCAATAGACGTTCGTGATTACGTAGACCAGTTTCCGTTTGAAAATCTTGTATTTGAGGGAGGCGGAATTAAAGGATTGAGCTACCTCGGAGCGATTAAGGTACAAATGAAATAAAACTGCATGGCATTAGAATATAATTCTTATATTTTCTAGTGTATTTGTCTGTGATAACATATATATATGTGCGCCCCCCCCCCCCCCCACAAAAAAATAAATAAAAAAAATTAGTTTCCATTTAGTAGGCTGACGTATTCAGATCAGTTGTATAGTCTTATTCTTACTGTATTGATGGTAATAAAAAATCCAAAGAATGTACAAGTATGTCATTTTTGATGTATGAAAACAGGAACTGTCACAAAAAGTAAAAAATTCCAGAATTATGGGTAGGGGTGATTCCTATTGTAGTATCTCCGTTAAATGCTATGCAATTTTGACACGTCATAAAAACATGCTAAGGTTGATAATACATTTTTAAAAAAAGTTTCATTGAGCATCATTAATGTATTGTAACATTCTGTTATGATATTATGATATTGCTACGTAAAAAGGCCAATGTTGTAATTAAATTTGAATAATAATATCTGTTCTTGAAATTCTTGAATAAAATTTACAAATAAACTCATCAAATTATTTATTTCAGATAAATGAAATTGTAAAAAAAATAATCAAGATATAAAAAAGGGACAATTCATTCCAATATATCTTCCTTGCAAAACAAGAAATGGCCACGAAAATAATAAGTACTTGAGGACAGGACATCGTAATGTTAATGTGTTAAAAACCTGAAGAAATTCATCGAAAAATAACTTTTTTTACACTGCAACTTACTGATCCCCCTAAAATATGAAAATAACGTACAAATGTCAATAACTTAATATTTGATCCTGCTATTGCTGAACATTACATAAATAAAGGTAACAATTAAGTATTATGTAATAATTATAATGGTCGAGGCGTCATCAAACCTATCGCTTCATTGGATCTCATCACGCCCTACTAAAACTACCACCTCAGAAAACTCCAAAAAAAGGATTCCTTAAATAAATAAAAGGGCAATCGTACAGTATCTCATTAAAGTAAGCTGGATAATATTAGTAATGAAATTCACAATTCATAACATTACACTAATAGTTTATGTACAATGATTATCTATATATTGTGTTTTATGTCTTTGGAACAGCTTTTGGATAAGATTGGTTTGAGAAAGAAAATCAAAAGGTGCGCTGGAACAAGCATTGGCTCTATTTCAGCTCTTGTTGCAGTGCTAGGGTTCAACGACGAGGAATTAGATGAAATCTCCAGGAAGAATCTCGGTTCATTTCTCGGTTAGTATACATGTTCATATCTATGTAAATTTGCTTCAATATATGATTTGAAATAAGGTCTTTTTTGTTAAAGAAAAGACATTAAAAAATAATATTTTCTTTTCAGATGTCGGGAAATGGAGTATCATTTATAACGTGTTCCAATATTTGGGCTGGCAAAACTTTACCTCTTTTTATGATTATATTGGAACGTTGGTGGAAAAGAAACTTGGCAACAAAGATGCTACTTTTCGAGATGTAAATCACAATATGCTAGCACATATTAAATGCCGTTTAAAGAAGTGTGGTCTGATTTATTGCATTACATTTTAAAGTTAGAAGATTAAAAAAAATAATCCTTTTTCATAATGTTTTGAGACTATTTTCAAAACTCTATCTTGCTATTCAAAAACGGAAAATATATTTTTTTCTCGGTCTAAAATAATCTCAAATTAAAAAAAAAGCGAAAAAGTTTGGATAGTTTAATTGCGTGTTCTACTTCAAAGCAACTTGATAGAGAAACAGACAAGCAATTTTAAAGATGAAATAGGAAACAAGTGCAGAAGCAACCGGGCCTTGTGTTGTTTTGATAATTTTTTAAGGGCTTATTTCAGCACATCGTTATTGTTTCTTTTTTATAATTTGCAGATATATACTATATGCAACATTCATTCATTAAGCACTGACACAATTTTTTTTAAATCAAACTCCGACCACACTGCTTTTGGTTTAATAAGAAATCTATAATAAAAAAATAACAACAAACAAACAGAAAACGCAGCACTGTAGTAAAAGGCACATATGTATCGAGTGAGAGATTTATCTTTCATTATAATCCAATCAGCAATATCAAATTGAATATAATGATAATATATCATTAGCATCTTTAGGATAGTCTTAAACGTTTAAAAATAACGCTTTAAAATAATAATCCTATTGTTTGCTTGATCTACTACTATATGAAAATTAAACTAAACGTTTGCATTGTATTTGTGCAGCTCTATGAAAAGACGGGAAGGGAATTATGCGTTGTAGTTACCAACTTAACGGTACTACATGAGGAGTACTTTCATCCGAAGACAACTCCAAATATTCCAATCCGGCTAGCCATCCGGATGTCAGTCGCAATACCAGGTTAGGTCAACAGCATTTAAGCTTACCTTGGTTTTTATATTTTAAACAACATTACAAACACTCATAATAACAGTAACATTATTTCTTCCATTGATCGTTTTAGAGAGATTTATCAGCGCATTGAAACGAATATTCCGTGTAATCCATTATAGTAGTAAAAGTTTATATGTGTATCAATCGTAAATTATCGTTTGGAATGGAATGCAGTTGATAGATTTTTCGTTGGACGTATAAAGAACGTAGAGTATTCATAAAATATCGTAGTAAAATATTCTCTTTGATTTTTAAAGTTATGACTTATTATGTTAAGAAATAATATACTCTTCATTACAGTACAATATTGATAATTTATGTATTTCTGATCTGGTACTTTACTAAAGACGTTCGTGGTAAATTGGACAATCGCACTGATCTTTGCAGTAGCTGTGGTAGAATACAAAACTTTATTGCTCAAACTTTCTTTGTTATCTCGGTTGGATAAGTTACTTTAATTAATTAAAGCAGGATAACTAAATGTTCTTTTGTACAATATTCGCAACCAATTATACCCTTAGAAAGAACAGGAAAAAATCAACTTAAACAAATGAAATTCCTCTAAACTTGGTATATACATAAGGAGACAAAATATGAGGATAAAGATATTAGTATACATGGATGGGGTTTTTGAAAAAGGATGAAATATAAAGCTGCATCTATTCATATAAAAGGGATGTTTATTTCTTATTGAATAGAGTTTGTATTTTAAAGTAGTCTTTAGAAAAACACACTTAAACTGGTTTGAAAAAGACTGAATACAAAATAAAACAGAAAAAAACGAACGGTGTTAAGTATATCGAACGCTTGGAATTGTTAAACAGTTATTGAATGAATTTGTATACGGAGAAAATTGAAATTGAAATCTTTATAAACTGTGGTTTTTTTACTGCATAACTAGCTTTGGAGACATCTCTATAGAGTGTTGTTGTAAAACCCTGTGGATCTTTTTATTATCTTTCACAGGCTTGATTCAACCAGTGAAATGTACGGTAAATGGACAGACCGGTCTGTACTGTGACGGGGCAGTCATCATGAACTACCCAATCTCCTGCTTTGACGGTATATTAACAGAACAGTAGAAACATATATACCTTCCTAATCTACTCAACAGATTTAGCCGTATAATGAAAAAAATGACAATAACAAACCGTGAACCATCTCAAAAATCCAAATTTAAATTCAAAGCAGAGCAACACGGACCTTCAAACAGATAGAGGTAGGATCAGGTGTTTTAGAAGTAAGTCAGGACTTGATCATGATCCACTTTTGACATTTTGATTGGTAATGTTCGGAATACTGTAAGACTTGTCAGCTACAGTAGTTAGGTCAAAAGTTGAAACATTTGTGGCTAAGACAAAGTTTCGACCGATCTGCCTTTTAATGAATCTATCTGTTGTTATTCAAATGCATCAATTAATAATTGCATATTCAAATAATCAAATAATCATTTGCTTACCATGATTAAAATCGACAAAATTTCATTATAAAGTTGTAATAATAGCAGTAAGATATGTAAAGAGGACATTGAATTTTCTTATTGAAAACATAAAGGATGGTGGTTGTCGATGAAAAGTGAAGACTCTTTTCTCCAAAGGCTACATCCTTTAGAAGATTTACCCAAAATCTTGGACAGAAGAAACAAGTTTGCGAGAGACGAAAAAACAGCAGATAAAACGCTTGGATTTCTTGTGGTAGGACTTTGCTCTCAAGAAATTTAACATGTTACTTTTTAAACCATTGCTTTAAAACCGCTTTGCTTTTAAAAAAGATTGAATTTATACTTCTAAAATGTTTAAAAACGTTTTGAAATAAATACAAATTAAAAACAAAGCATGTACAAAATTACAATTTTTTCAGTTATACAATGTTTTCTGTATAAGAGAGTTAGCTAGGGATGAAATAATTTTTATGCATATTTTATGGGCGAATATAAACTAAAAATGACTTTATGTTAAATTGGTACATGTACATCCTCAACTTTTTTTTTTGAAATTATAATATGAAATTGTTAGCAGACGACGTACGACGGACGAACACATCTGTAACAGACATTCAAAGGTCTACAGGAGGGGGAGCAAGGTTGGAAATGGTACCCGCACTCACTTGGAAATTTAAATTTTTTATATTCTGATTGTATTATAAAATTTTCGAAAAAGGCCTTGAAACCCCACCCTTCCCCTCGCAAACACAATTATCGCTTGTACCTCTTCCCCTGAAAAAAAAAAACTCTTGATCCTCACATGACAAGTGACCTGAGTGATCTAATAAAAGGGGAACGTTTTAGCCGACTTTTGTTTTTTTTAGTTCAACAACGATGACGAGACAAACAACTATAATTCGGTAGTAGCACGCAGAAATAAGCACAAAGTGACGTATCCAAATACTACGCTGGCAAGGTAATTTCTTTTTAAGTAAACCCATCTGATGACATCCAAAGTATTAATTATCTAAGAAGCATGACAATTTAAATCAGAACGTCTCGATGAACTTTGGTTTATTAATTTATGGTTAACTTAATGCAATGCTTGTTAAAGTCAATTTTGCCTAATAAATGAATATGCAGGAGTGTGTAAGACGTTTGGTATCCCCATCTAAAAGCATTAAACATTTTCAACTGAGATTGTGATAGCTTGTATACATTTTTTATAAGCCATTAACCAATTTAATGCCTAGGTAGGTACTTGCATTTTGTAAACATGAAAAAGGATTTAAAAATACACAACGTCTTTTTAATCATATTTTTAATCACTTACGGTGTTTTTTTGAGTTCTTAAATAAATGTTCACAGGAAAGCCTTAGAGAGGAAAAAAACCACCGTAAGGCTGGGAATAGAACATAAGTCTACTAAAGAGGCTATCAGTAAATTCTTGGAGGTAAACTTTTCTTACTCAAGCTTTTGTAGTTTACGATGATGTTAAGTATCACTTAATTTATGTTAAATTTTAGGTAAAAAAAAAGTTCAGTATAATCTGTTGCTCAAACTTTGGTTTGAATTCTTGTTCTTAAAAGCATGAGCATTGTTATCAGTTAGCAGGAAAGTATGACATTGACTGCAGTAACACCATCACCAAAGATGAATTGACAGAAGTTTTCAAAGATGTAAGTTAATGATATTACTAATGTCTGGTAAGCTCGCTGAGCAAGACAATTGACTGATCAATAAAATGAATATTTAGTCATCTATGTTGGTCTATAATTGATTTTTTTTTTGTTTTTCAATGCTTTATAAAAGGAAACATTCACTGCTGGACAGAAAAATATATTGTTTGGAGAAAATGCCACAATGGAAGATGCAATGAAAATGATGGATAAAGATAGCGATGGAAATGTAATTACCATCAAGTCAGATCAATGCGATATTAATGATGACATCTTTCTTCACCCTTCACAACATGCATGTGACATGAACGATGCAATATTTATATTATGATACAGTGACATACAAATAAATTCTTTCAAAGCCTTGAAAAAGCCTGAATTAATTTGCAATTATAGGTTAAGATGATTAAGTCACAGTCAAGTAAAGTAGGCCATACCTTGAGTTGTCAACATAAAGTAAATGCAAGGGCACGAGTCTTTTCTTAAATGGAATATGTTTATCCCAACTTATTTAAGGGGGTTCTAAGATTCGTTCTTAGATGTATATGAAACATAGTTTCATAGTCGATTAATTAGGGTATTGATGTAAACTGTAGTTAACGAACAGTAAATTCTAATTAAAGACGTATTTAAAAATAGGTTTACTATGCATGAGTACATATAGCTTGTTCATAGATAATAAATTGAATGTACATGGTTGTAGATACAGTACACCTTTTTACACTTTTACATATGTTCCATAATATTGTGTTGCGTTAACAAAACAATCTATTTACATTGTAGATAAGCTTCAGCGAGATCGTCGATTATTGCAGTCGCAAAGGATTTGCATTAGCAAACTATGGCATATTAGGATCAGAAAAGCAACATATCAATTCGATAAAGGACTTGACTCAAGCTTTTTTCGCAACGGTAGTTTTAAACGCAGACCAGATAGGATTCAGTGTAAGTCAACAATTATTTGAAACTGTTGTTCAAGCTACAGTTGAGGGGCAAAGCTAATTATACATAGGTGTGCAAGTCCTCTTTGCATGAAACCCCGATAAAAGACAAAATGGGGTTTCACAAAATTATTATACCTTGCTTTTTAACTATTGATATATCTACATTATTGATATATATCTTTGGAACTCGGTACAAATTCATCAAACTTTTGTTTTTCATTCCCGACTAGGAATGCTATAAAATGTTCATATCTATCTTACTGATATTTTAAACTATCAATTTATTTTGAAATATTTTAGTCTAAAGATCTACCCAGGACAGTCGGCATCCATACGCATTATGTAAACACGACTGATTTTGATGTGGAAACAGAAGATATAAAATTTATTATGGAGGTATTTGAAACTTAATATTTTGCCTTTAAAGGACTATATTTGGTACGGTCAAATATCTGCCCCCAATTTTAACCATTTTTAAAAAATTGTATCCTCTACAAATCAAATCTTTATAAATTATTGTACAGAGGATGTCTATCACGTTGATCTTGTTTTTAGTCATCGTTGCTCATTCACTGTTTATCTACGACGTCACCTTAATGACCCAGTTCCCGTAATTTTGCGAACAAATGGAAATATTGTCATCTTTTCTTTATAGTTTGCATTTGGAAGAATAGAGCGCAGGTCTGCTAAAGTACGATTTTAACATACATGTATGTTCATATATTTATACACATCATACTAGAAAATGGTACTTGAGCAAGCCTGCGCTCGATGTTTCCCAGTCGAAAAACAATCGGAAAACACTCATATTTTGCCACAAAACATTAATTTATCAAAATAACACAATCTTAATGACGTCATTTTTACATTATGACGTCACTATAGTAATAATCTTTATTTCAACAATTTTCCACCTTATTTTTAAAGCTTTTTGGGGGGCAAAAAATGCACAATACCACACATAGTCCTTCTTGTACATATATATCTTGCATCTCAGAAAACAGGTCCGGCTTATTGTATATTAATCAATGTTTGTTTTTACGAAAAATATGTTTTAAAAATAAATAAAAAATTATGTAGTAAGAGAAACTTTGTTTTTTAATTAATTATCAATAAATATGATGATTTTAAAAACTAATTTTTTTTTAACCTTATATATATTAACATGTAAAATGAAATGATTTTTTTTAAATCTTGAGCAACAATTAGGTAAGAGAAAATAAGTTACTTCACGAAACCCAGTGATTTCCATTTTATGAATTTTTATTTTACAGGAAGGGCACAAATCCACCTTGGCATTTTTGAAACATTTTGCGGCTACAAAGCTAAAACCCAAAAAATCTTGAGACCCGTGTGCGTGAAGTCAAAGTTTCTTTAAATTGTGAAGAAATACTTAAAACTCCATTATTTGCTATTTATTATAATAGAAAACCGCAATATAGAATAATGACATCAGTGACGCGTAATAGAATAAAACTACAACCTTATATACATTGTATGTAGAACTTTTGTATTTATTCAATATGCCTCAGACTATGTGTATAAACAATATTTGCAAAGATATTTTCTCCTTCGTAGTTATTTATATTATGTAACATATTCGAATACTAGTAGACACTCAACTGAGATTAGAATTGTGTGACAAGTGCGTCAAAATCTAAGCATTGCTGTTTTGTCGTAATGAATGATGGAAGGTTAAGTTTGTGCTGTTTAATATTTTATTACGGGCCGCCAGAAGGCGGTCCGTTATTTGATATACATTTAAATATTGTCACTGCGTTTCTGCGGGATAGTTTTTTATGTTACAGAATCAATATTATGCCTTTTTTATGAACTGAAAGTAAATTTGCATATAGAAATATGTTTCATGCCTTTTTAAAAAAATAATACATTTTTTGGTTTTACTCGTAAATATAAAGTATGTCATAGACTGTCATGTTAGACACGTTTCTTTTCCTCGAGACTATAATTTATTCGAAAAATTTCGGAGTTTTTCATTCGTTTCAAAACAAAGTATCGGTATAAGGGACTAAATAAAGACCTGAAATACTAAAGACCTGAATGACATGAACTTTTTTATAGATGATATATTTAAATTTCTATGTGCTGCGTCAAAAAAAAAGGACACAAATCCGGCATATTTTTTAATTCTAAAATTGTGCAGATTCTACCTGATGACTTGACTTCACATGTACCTTTGAAATAATCCAATTTTATTTTATTATGAGGTCCCTGAAAATCATTTAAACCAATGCGACAAAAATATCAAAATGGTTTGAAATACATAATATCCAAGAGAATAATGATGAGCTGAACTTTGTATTAGAATAATGTACAGATCAATGTGTTCTCTATTACTTCATGCTATTGCAATTATCATACAATTACCGTTAGAAATGTTTACGGTAACGAACTCGATTCTTAATAATAATACATGTAGTAAAATGTTTAACTTCAAAACGTATTTCTGAAAATATATTAAAATTTACCCTTAAAATTAGTACAACCAACTCGTTATTGTTTGTGGGTTTTTTATGTAATCAACCAATAAAGATGCATACAACTATATTTTGGCGGCCCATTTGACGCTTGCGTCAATATGATCTCTTGTAATTAAATTTGTGTTAACGCATAAAATTCTTGCAACAATGTTGAAGCGGCTAGATGTTAACAGATCTACCGTATAATTAAAATAAAGCGTCTTTTTGGTCATTAACTTTTAATTGGTTATTAAAAACCTTAAAATATTTTAGCTTTAAAATTTGAATATTTTTCAATACGTTTATTACATCTCATGACTATCACCGTCCTGATCTGTAGAACCTGATCTATAGAATTTGAACTATGTATTACACAGCATATAGCATTAGGGGCCAGAAACCCGACGTTTTGCTGCAGCAAACGTTTCTTTTTAATTTATTTATAGAAAAATGAAGTATGATGGAATTGTCTCCTTCATTTTATGGAGCTTTCAGACAATGTAATTAGGAACGAAATTGAGTCTCCTTTAGTATATAAGTATTAACCCCCACTCACCAACCCAGCTTAGCATTATCTATAAAAAATTGATAATTTTTATTGCTGCAGTCAGTCCTCTACGAATACCTCAAAATGTTTATGGAGAATATCAGCTTTAAGGTGAGAATTATTAGGTTTGATGTTGGGACGGTGGTTTATTCGTATATGTACAAAAATAGTTTTGCATGGAAGACCAGAGGAGGGCATTTTATTAAGGTAGTTTGTAGAATCCTTCAGATACCATGCTTATATTCAAGATATGGACTGTAAATCTAGAAATTCAGTTATTTTCTCCGTGTTGTGACCATTGGACCTCCAGGCATTCCTTGTGGTTCAACTTGGCCTTATCTCAGTTGATCAAAAGGAACATATATTCTCTTTTATATCAAAATTTAATGATAATTTCTATATTTTTTTTAATGCATTGTTTAAAAAAGTCGAATTAAATTGTTTATTTTAAAAGGACACAAGATATCAATTACATGGGTAAAAACAAAGAAAACAAAATCTAGCACTAACGCTAGGACGAATAGAAAACTATTTTAAAAAATAACAACATTTTGTACAGTTTTAATTATCAAATTTGAATGGGGTTTTGGCGATGCGGCCAATCTCCAAGGAACAATCAATCGATTGTGAACTTCACCCCTGACTGAGTTAGTTATGTTTGTGATGTGGTTTATTTGTACAAGTTTTTGATTCGTCATTAATAAATGACATTATTTCGTCAATGACCATTTAGTTGTTTTTTAAGGTAAAAAATTAACAAGCTGCAGTTCATAGATGGAACAAAAATATTTAAGTCTATTAATGGAATAAGCTTTATTGGTAACTGTTAAGATCAATGCATGGGCATAATTTATTTTCTGTGTCCTGAAACAGGGACTGGTTGTCCCGGAAATTTGACAATTTCAATCTATGTTCCTGTCGTACCAACCCATATTCATATCCCGAGATATGCATCCAAAAATGATACAAATATGCTACTCCGGCTGTAACATTATTTGTGATTTTTTTATGACATACTTTTTGAAAATTCATGTCATTTTTTGTTTTATGAATAATTCACTTAGACAATTGAAACTTACTTCATAGAACTCATTTTCCAATTATTTTAAGGTGGACACGATTTTTAACAACTAAAACTGTTTAGTTATTTACATTTTAAGGTCAAATTATTATGTTTATTCGCGGTTCTTAAAGTTTGTTTCTTTATTATGCCGATTCCATGTTTTACTATACACCGATTTATTGTAATCTTAGAATTATATTAGAGCTTTAAGAATTTTTATATCACTATAATTAATATTTTTTTTGATATTTTTGAAACTATTCTTAATATTTATTATAATTATTAAAATAATTATTATTATCGTTTAGAAGCGAACCAAAGATTTTCAACAAAATCAAAACACCCCCCCACCCCCCCCCCCCCCCCAAAAAACAAAAAACCAACCAACCGCTCTGGCTATGTAAATTGATTTCTCTCAGTTAAACATAAGCTTTGATATTAAAATACAAATCTAAGAACTTCATTATAAAGGATATCTGTAAGAGTAAACCATTGTTCTGTGATCAAGAGGTTCTAGATAACTACGTTTCCCACACTAAAGCAAATAAAAAGAGTATTTAAACAATTATATTTTAAAAGTACCTAATCACAATTTAACAAGCAAATTTAAATATAAAAAACAAAACATGCCACAAATTTAATTACGGAAACAAATATCCCATTTGAAATACTTGGAAATGGAGATGAGTTCACAATTAACTTACTGCGATATTTTGGCTGCCAAGACATGAATTGTTTTAAAAGAACATTGGAACGATCATGAAAAAGAATTTGCGCAACAAAGGTGCTACTTTACAAATTACATCAAAGGTAATGCTTAAACAAGTTAACTGTGATATAATGTAAACAAAATAAATACCTATGATAATAAATAAATAAATGAATATAAATCTTGAAAGTCATAGATCCTTAAATGCTATATTATAATTTAAAGCAATATGAGCTGCAAATTTCATGCTTAAAATTTTTTACGAAGAGTGTTATTTTCTACAAAATGACAAAACATATCATGGTTTTTATATTTCTTTTAGTCATGTTTTGTGGGAAAAGCCGTTAAGAAGCCTTCAATGAAGCGAAATTGAATTATTGTCATTCTGTACAAAAATTGATCTGCTTTATATTTATTGAAAGAGAAATATTTCTTCTGACAAAAATTTAAGAATTTTTAAAATCATATTCATCATAAAAGTTTCAGATACATACAGAATTATCATACTAGTGGGTTTTTGAAGCAAATAAAATTCTACAAAAATATAGCTCATTTTGCTTTAAAATTGCAAAACTGTTTCAAGCACTCTTAAAATGTTCAAGATATATGCTTAGAAAAACAGCTTTTTTGGTTCTTTTGATCCCTTACACATGTACATGTACATATGTATTGTTTGTAAAGGCAATTCGTAAAGCTGTGTGAATAGACAAGGAGAGAACTCTGCTTCGTAGTGACTAACTAAAGCATTAGCGAAAACAGAGTACATTCATCCGAAGACAACTATTTCTCGTAAAACGCTTTTTCATTCATAATACTGATCCTGTTAATTATCTTCATTAAAATGAATTGTCGTAATTTTCCAACCTGTGAAACTCAACTCGGTAAAATTAATACTTGCTTTATTAGAAAAACCACTATATTTGATTAAAGAAAAAACTTTAATCTTGCTTTTAAAAATGTGATACACACACTTTTTACTGGTCCAGCTTTCAGTGCGCCCAATATTTTGTTAAACCATATGTTGTACTGTGACATCCAGTTGCGTAATTGTTTTGGTTAAATGGCATGAAGCGTATAGCGTATACGCTGACCACTGATACATTTACTGTAATCTATCATTTATTTGCGTGCAAGAAATTTTTGCGAGGTTACGAGAGCCTCGTGGTCGCGAAAATATCATGCCATGAACCATTCCTTGTCGTGTGATTGAATAACAACACGGGTTTGGATAATAACATGGACATGTCAACTGTTAATGCAAGAATTTTTAGCATAAAGCGCTGCAATGCTTAATGATAGTTAGATCATTAAGCGGCGTTGTTATAATTCTTCTCATGTTTTCAGTGAAAAGTAAAAGATACTAATTGATGGAATCGATCCAGCGACTGCAATATTAAAAGGAATTACGCGTTTCCACGAGGCCACAAATAAAACACTTTAGTATGATGTCTTTACAATGTATGTAGCTATTTTATGGTTGTATATTTCTAACTGAAATATTTGTCTTATTTTCTGTATTTAGACTACGTTAAACCAAAATTAATTCAATGTAAACGTGTCCTACAATCTTGGTAAAACATAATTTTATTCGGATTTCTTAGTTTTAATGTGGTTCAAAGAGTCGAATATCCAACTTTTTGTTGCTTACTAACTATTTTCCTATATTTCTGTAACAAAATCTGAAAAAAATTTTGATACATGTATCATGTAAGATGATTAAGAATCTTTAACATGACAATTATGTAATTTGCGTATCTTTGAGTACAATTTAGCTAAATATTGTAGAATATTGAAAATGTCTGATGTTTGCAAAAGTTCTATATGGTAGGCTAAATAATGGGGGAAAGGCGTTAAACCTCTTTGGGCATTTCTCTTTATACAGAACTCTTCTTCACAAGGAGGATAATATAGCCTAAAATGGCCGCGACTATCCAGCTATCCAATGAGTAACAGCCAAACCGAGTATTATTCAGGTACTTAATTTTTGTAGCAAATTGCTCTTAATGTGGTTTCATCAATATTAGTTGAATACCAATTATCGTGGATTTCGTTGTTAAGTTTATCCATGAAATTAATGCTGATCGAAGCGCAATTTCTACTATTTATTTGTATTGAAAGGATCATTGGCCACGAATTTACGTATCCTTGAAACCGTGTTTTTCTTATCCACGAAAATTGATACCCTTGAATATTTATGAAACCACAGTATTAAGAATACATGTAAAACAAGTAATAGAAGGAATTTTAGTAATAATTTGTATATGTAGGGAGATCATCCTTTACGCATGGGCGTTCTTTTCACAATTTGTTAATAGTTTTCTTTTCATTGGAGGTTTTCTAATAAATTTGCAAGTAGAATTTCTGTTTAAATTCAGTTATACCATAGAGTATCCTTTGAACAGGAATTAAAGGTGATTTTTTAAAAAAATTGATGGGTGTTCATTTACTGGTTCTGTGTTATCTTTGCCTGTTATTGACTTTAAATCATTGAATTTATATTATAAATTTCAACATAATATCAATACATCTTAAATATTTGTGTTACATGAAAATGTTTAAGGTAGCAGAAAAGTATAATACAAACTAATATCATTTTCTCTAAAAATGAACTGATGGCAATTTTCAATGTTATGAAGTATTCTCATTGAACCTGAACGTTGTCTTCTGAAAATTAATTAATGTGCACAACATAATTTATAATAAATGTATACATTATGGATATTGTTCTATCGATAATTTTGTTTTACTATTACAAATTCAAAAGGAGACATTGAACGCTGTAGAGAAAGAAATAATGTGAATAAATGCCACTTTGAAAAATGTGTTTACCGGGTTATTTTCGCCCTCTGTTATTTCACCCTTCAACACTTTCAAACGGTTTCGCCCTGTCTTAAATTCGCCCAGACATGCTTATCCACTAAAGAGATAACTTGGAACATTAGAATTCGCCCAGTCTAAAATTCGCTTGCTGCAACGAGGCCGAAGGGGCGAAAATAAAACAAGGGCGAATATTTTTCTGAATATAGTAGTGGTATTAATTCTCCCTACATCTGCAGATTATGTCAACGTGCAAAACCTTCTAATATAGATATGAACCATCCATGCTTCTTTTGTACAAAGCCTTATAATGAACATACATACCAATGCATTTGGCATCAACAATATAGAAACCCATCCTTGCCAATTTATGTGTCATTTATTTAATCTTTAATTTTAATTTTTTCTTGTTTACTTTATTGTTTTCAATTTAAACGAACCAAATTTGGTTTCTTGAATTAACGACCTTTAACGCAATATTGATTCTCCGACATCACTAAAAAGAAAAGTATATTTAAATTAAATACTGTAAATTCCTAATTAAACGCGAGGAATTAATTTCTGCGTAAAATCGCGAGTAGCAACTCTCGCGGATTTTAAAATCTCGCTTTTATTTTTCAGACCGTTTTAAACTATCGGAAATTATAACAAAAAATTGCTGATCGCGATTTTATATTCTCGCGATTTGATACAAAACACCGGAATCGCGGAATTAAGTACTCACGAAATACATTATAAGTAATTTACAATAATAGGAGGCGTTATAGCAACAACATCGTTTTTGCAAATTATTTTACAATTCTTCAGATAAATAAATGCTATCCTGCTTACTGGCATGCATCATATGAATATTCATATTGTATATTGACATAATCTTTCAAAAAGAAAAAAAAACAACTATCTTGATATGTCACTACAACTTTTCAGACGTAAAACTTTGTGGATAGATATATGTACTTTACACAGAATTGCCGTTAATATCTTTACTGATTTCAATGTGTTATCGAAAACTGAACGTCACATATTTCCAATGTGTGAGAATATACCAAATGTAAGTATTATATGATGACATGTTCATGTGTTGCTTTCATGCAGTACTAAATTGATATGCAATAATTATAGGATGTGTCCATCTACGTTATTCAAACTAAATCCTTTGATTATCGATTAACGGATATGTATGTCTTGTATCATATTCGTATTTTTATTTATGAGCATCACGAATTGACAGTAATAGGAACAAAAAATCAAAAAATTAAATGAAATAAACCCGAGTCGTTTTATATATAGATGTTTGCACAATTGGTCATTTACATTACAACAGTATATAAGCTCTTTGAACTTTGAAGACTGTTTGAGTTTGAGTTATGATAAAGTTTTTTTTTATGATGGTCGGTCCAATTATATAATAATCTTGTAATATAAATTTTTACTATTTTAAACCATAATGAAATGATAATTATTTTCTACTGTATCATATCTAATAGTGTATCTGTTGTTTTCTTAGATATTCTTTTACTCCAAATCATGACATAAATAACTTTAAAAGCTACAGACAGGTAGTTTTAGTAGCTGTTAAATTAAGTCATTATGAATAAAGTTTCTTTTATAACGTGTGAATAAAAGAAAAAATAGTATATTGAAAAATATGAATGACTTGTACAAAATGTAAAATTATGCAATATGGATTGAAACGTTTTGGTTTGAGTCATGGTTACTTACACATAAAGGTAACAAATAATATCTATATATTACAAATTGAATAGCTGTGAAGTCCGATTTTTGACATGCATCTTGTTGTCTAGTTTCAAATTTTCGTAAAGTTTTGGTATTAGTGATGTTTTGATGAATAAAAAACAAGTATCAAATTATATCAAACATAACGGAACTCCAGGAAGGAAAAATTTAAAACAATGAGTAGGATAACAGAAATATATATCTTATAAAAGGATTTTTTTTATTTTGAAAGTGCTACTTCAATTTAATCATTTATATTTTAATGCAATCAATTTGCAGATTTTTCACGTCATATATATTTAGTGGGTATTGCTAAAAAAATTAGAGTTATGCAGCCCGAATCCGACCAAACATATTTGATAAATTCCCTTTTAATGCGTTTATAAGCGTATCCACATGCAGTAGACATAAGTGTTTTTAAAGCTGCTTGGTCCGATTTTTTGGTTTTTACAGTATCAAATAATTTTGCATACAAACCAATTATCTAAGAAAGCTATGAACTTTCTCCTATTTACACCAGCAGAATTGGTCTCCTTTCAAAGTTAGAAATATTTAAAGTAAATAAAATAATTTCTTTTTGGGCAAACGAAAAAACAAACCGAATTGCATTTCGGGAATGTATAGAAAAGGCCACTGTTTGCTTTCGTCCCCCGGATGATTGGGTTTATTCAACCCGAATGTTATACATCGATTGTAAAGAAAGCAAACTTCAGATATATTAGCGAACAAAATGTACACATTTCTTCCTAGTTTACATAATTATTCACAGATGTCGAAGTCGTAATAGAACCATACCAGTCTCTACGTCAGGGTTAAATTTTAACATGACGCAAAATGACGTGATTCCCCTTTTTGTAGCTTGTTTTGCTAACAAATTTTGTACATAATTTTTTTTCGTTGAAATTTGACGTAATTGACCAGGAAAATTACTGAAATGTCTATTGTTATACACATACTTAGCCTTACCATCGTCTAAAAGTATATAAAATCGGACCAAGCAGCTTTAAAATCATGGTTTCAGAACAAATTAATATTCATATTCAGTAGAAAATCAAATCTTAATGCAAATATAAGCAAAATCATTTGTTATGTTAAAATCTTTTATTAAAATTCTACTTACTAGACATTAGTAGGATTCAATTGTAATAAAATGATATCACTTGAAGTACTATAGATTTGCGGGAGTTTAAAGTAAAATTACACGAATTTCATCATAAATGCCATTTTAAAAACCCGAGACGTATTTTTGCTTTTATACAATTAAAGTACCCGATATTAAAATAATTTCGATTATTTGTTATTTAACTCGCTTTAAAAGACCGCTTTCGACGAATAATTATTTAATAAATGACTGAAATTTTGACTTATGTTGATAATCTTTTATGGTTTCGACCCTGAAATATATAAAGAAATGAAATTTGAATAATTATATGTTGACATTTACAACCAGAAAATACTCTAGGACTTGTCGGAATCATTTTTTATTGGAACATATTGACATAAAAGAATGTAATTTTGCGACTACTAATATAGACGCTTTGAAAACCACAGTTTGTTAATTAATTTACGCCGATCCGCAGTTTTCCCTACTATTTAATGTACAGTACCCCTAACAGGATATGCATAGACATGTTACCTATATTTCAACAACTATATCCTTAAAAATTACGTAATGACAGTGTCAGAGTTATCATAAACTTTATGATACAACCGGTATACCTTAGCCTTGACTTTGACTTACAAACACTTAAATGATCACCTCTTTTTCGTGAAGTTCATTCATTAAATAAGATTGATACTGAAGGCAAGTCTTGCTTAAGCGAATATTTTTTTTTTGCAAAGACAGGTATTGATGTACACATATATTCTTAACACAAATACATATGGGGATAATATGTCAGTTTATAGAATAATCACCGAATTGAATTTTTAAGAGTAGCAAAAAATTTGTTCTACTGCCTTGTCCCGACTCTGGTCTATAAATTAAACATTAAATATTAATATTGCGATGCTAATAATATTCGTGTGTATTGATTTCAATGATTAGGTAGATATGTGGTTGATGTCTCTACAAATACAAAATTATGTGGGTTTTTTTTTTTACATTTTGATTCTGTTGATTGACGAAATTCGCGAAAATTTGAGCTTAGAAATAAATTCTGAATCCATAGTGGCTTCAAAATTTGACTATTGGATTTGAAAGATGTTCATTCAATAATCTTGAGTCAGGTTTTTTTTTTCAATCAGTAGGTCGAGAGTGGGCAAACAGACTTTTTTGAATAGTGGACCTTACGTTATCAATGCAAAATGACTTATTCTTTACCAAACTAATATAAAAACCCGCATAAAATGACATTTCTTGCAAATGTGTAACCTTGTGTTCAATTTGATAAACTGTACTGAACTCTCTATTAAAATTTGACAAAAGTTGTATTTTTTTAAATATTGCGCAATAATTATTTTTAGGTCATTCAGTTGAACTTCATTTTACAGCTAGGCAATAATGGGAGGAGGGTTTTCCTACCAGCTGTCTGATTTTGAAGACACGATCCTAGAAGATATTGCATTGAAACCCAACAATAATGGCATCTGTGATGGGAAGAGTCCAACTGATCACGATTGTGTGGATTGTGGTATTTTTCGTCTTCAAAGCAGGGCCATTGCAAGTTTTTTCTTTGTTTAGCGTCCACCCAAAACTCAAAAACCTGTCTTTCTATCAGGAAAAGAAAACCTTAGAAAAAAAACACAACATTAAAGGATCGACAAAATAAAATTTATTATATATTTTGAAGTATTTTTTTCATTTTGTAACCAAAAATACAAAAATAACAAATATCTACTATATGATTTCCATTTTGAATGTTTTAATATTTGATTTCTGATCCGGATTTAAAAATGCGATCCTGAGCCCGACATATTAAAAAAGCGATCTAATTTTATGAACAACAATTGTGGTTTTTTTGGGTTTTTTTTAATTTTTACATCTCAAAACCAATCCGTCCGCGGACGCTAACATAGAAAAAACTTGGCATGGTCCAGTCTAATAAGTCTTTGATGACAATTTTCAAAACAAAGCTGTAGCGAATCATCAAAAACAGTCCAAGAATAGCATTATTCATGGAAAAGTAAATTTGTGTTTGGTCTTTTCTGAATAAATAGTACATGTGTTTTGTAATGCAATTTGTAATGATAAGTAAATTTGTGGTGATTGGTTTCTTTTATAATCATTTGGATAAAAATCCTATACTCTGTCCCGAGTTTTTGCTTCCACCACTTTTCGCTTGATATTTCAATAATAGTAAATACATTTGTGCTCAAAATACGTTCATCCACTAATATGAAAAATGTCCAGATTATCTGTTCTGAAACGCCCCCTCTAACGCTTCAGGTTTCAATACACATACAAAAATTGAAAGTCTATTTTGCATGCATCAGCCATTAATAAGCCCGGATGATAATGTTAAAAAATTGCGCGATGTATTCCGAGTGAATTCCGAATGGAGAAAAGATGTAAACATTTCCCATTACAAATCTCCGTAAGAAAATTGTTTTCGTTCCTGTGAAATTTTATTAGTGAAAAGGGATAATTGTTCAATGAAGATATCTTGGATATATTCCCTTTCATCGATTTCAATTGTATTTCTTTCACAGGTATGTGTATTTTTATTTAAAATCATCAAAAGGTGATGGAAGCAATAACTTGGGGCAGACTATAGTATCTTTCTGATGATAGAGAAGCTGAAACACTTAGAGAAATAGCATACTTTCTCGATCCAATCTCACTTCCCGTGCATGGGTTTTAATCCATTTCACTACGACATTGGTCCATGCTGCCACCAGACAGTCTCTAGGAGTAGAACTAAGTAAAATTGGTGAGTGTTTCAAATTTATTATTGTTTCAAATTCATTTATTTAAATTTTTCATATTTTGTATTTTCAATAGATGAAAGTGATGATGAAAACGATGACGAATTTTCCTCGATAGATGTTCGTGATTACATTGACCAGTTTCCGTTTGAAAACATTGTATTTGAGGGAGGTGGAGTTAAAGGAATGGCCTACCTAGGAGCGCTTAAGGTACAAGCGAAATAAAAACTATACGGCATTAAAGAAGGGGAGATAGGATGTTGATCACATGACTTATGTTGATCACATGACAGTTTTCATGGAATATAATATAATATGTAAATATTATATAATATATAATATGTAAAATGTTATAAACATTGTGGAAGTCAAGTTGTGTGAATTAAGGAATAAATTCCATATTTTTCTTTAATACGATACAAAATAGTTTCGGGCAGTTGTGGCTTCATTATCCATGAATATCGTATAAGGCTAATGAATATTGAATTCATTGCTTTTAATTTAATATTTAGATAAAAATGGTCATATGACTCTTACAATGATGTCAAAATGCACACAATTCAAACATAACTCCAGGCGGATTGATACGTTTTTGACGGTAATCTTATATATAAAGTCTATAGATACGATGCAGAGGACATCTCCACTTTAATTTGTGCCCCATTCTCCCCCTTAAAAACAACCCAATTTTTTTAAGGTTTCAAAACTAAAACTGTCACATAAAGTTGAAATTTCAGATAATGGGATAGAGTAATTACTATTGTAGTATCTCCGTTAAATGCCAAGAAATTTGTTATAAAGAACATGTTAAGATTGATATATCAAATGTTTAAGAAAAATTTTCATTGAGTGTTGTTAATGTGTTTTAACTTTTTGTTCAAATTCAAAATCAAAAACTTCAAAATTTAGTGTTGAATGTATCAAAATATTCGAAAAATTATGATTTGCTATGTAAAAAGGTCAATGTTGTAGCTAATTTTTAGAATTTATTTCTGTTCTTAAAATCATCTAATAAATTAAAGCAGATTAATAATTTCATAAAATTATAATTGTCAACAAAATTTATATTGCCAGAAAAGGGGAATTATTGCTATCAAAATATCTTCCTTGCAAGGCAAGAAAATAGCCATAAAAAATATCTATAGTAGAGCTTATCTGAATATTGATGGGTTAAAAAACTAATTAAAAATCATTGACAAATACATTTATACAACAAAGTCCTGATCCGTCTTAAAAGAAATGAAAATAACGTAAAAATGTCATAGATTTAATATTTGATCGTACATTTAATGAACATTACATGATGATGAGTAATAAGGAACCATTCTTTCATATATATATATATATATATATATATATATATATATATATATATATATATATATATATATATATATATATATATATATATAAATCAGGCTTGGGGCGAATTACATTGTAAAGTTATGAATTACATTACCATTACTTCATGAATTTGGGCATTAAATTACCATTACCATTACTTGATTTTCTTGAAGTAATGCATTACATTACCATTACATGAGTAAAGTAATGCATTACCATTACCATTACTTTGTTTTAAAAAGTAAAGCTAGTAAAGAGTTTTTGCAAATGTTTCAAATATATAAAAGACTCTTAAACATATCTACAGGTTCATGCTCAGTATCAGGTTCAAATTCAATGACTTTAGAAGAGTCATTCTTTATTTGCTCAATCTATAATCATCTTGTGGCATTATGAACAACATATTACATAAGTAAAATGATATTTATAGACATTTGGCATGATACAATGTAGGATACGAACTAGAGACACAGAATTTCATGCATAACAAAAAACAACTTATGGAATAATCATATGTTGCGGTTATCAAAAGCTAAATAGAGATATTTCTCCAGATTACTCAAATCTTTATAATTTTGGACACTTAATTGTATTAATTCATAAACAGATGGTTTTTCCCAGTTATATTTCTTAAGATACTGTATTTGAATCATATTTCTTTGTACTGAGGACACTTTAAGACAAAAGATTGCTGTTGCGCTTTATGATCGAAGTTTCAAAGGGTTCATCTTTTAACTGCATCCTGTTAGTTTGAAAATCTTCCGAGCTATACTAAATAAAATTCTTTATCTGAGGATACATTAAGTGCAATAATAGAAAAAAAACATGAAACTTGTATTTTATATCACTCCAAACTAATGTACAGTTTACTTAATATACAAGAGAGAGAGAAAGGGAGAGAGAGAGAATAAGTAAGTAAAATTATTTTCAAATGGGTTATCATATTGGAAGTGATATTGATTTTCATCATAGATGGACAGTGCATTCCTTTTGCTTTTAAAGGTGCATGTCTGTCTCCTATTCTATTGGGACATAGCGAAGGGAAGGGGATTGGGGTGTTTAGCATAGATTGTTTTGATACAATAGATTATCCTGGGGGCATAGTGTGTTGTTGACACATTTCTTATTGAAGTGCAAACAAATTGGAGTAAATTGTTTAGATGATTAAAAACTCTTAATATCAACACTCTTAAAAATGTCATGAAATTGTGCTGTTATATTTAGTAATATTAACAATTCAAAAATGAATTTTTTAAAATCTTTTTTAATAATACAATTAAAACATTTTTGTCTCAAGAATTATTTCTTTCTTCTTAAAAAATAAATTTAGTCAAATCCAATTTCAACTATTCATTTATTCATCACATTTTTTAAAGTGATCATGCATAAATAAACATAGTAATGCAAAGTCATGCCATGTAATGTCAGCATGACACTATATTTTGGAAAGTAATGAATTACATAAGCATTACTTGTAATGTTAATTTTGTGGCATTACACATTACTAGCATTACTTTGAAAACATGTAATGCATTGCAATGCAGTACCATTACATTTAGCATTACCCCAAGCCTTATATATATATATATATATATATATATATATATATATATATATATATATATATATATATATATATATATATATGTATATATATATATATATATATATATATATATATATATATATATATATATATATGATGATAACATTATTTGATCTGATCACGCCCCGACTAAAACTACAACGTCATAAAACTCAAAGAATAATTCCATAAATATATATAACGGGCAATAGTAGTACAGTATCTTACCAAAGAAAGCTGGACAATAATTGGAGGTAATGAATTTCATAGACTATAACATTACACCGATAGAATATGCATATCTATATATTATGTTTTTTAATGTCTTTGGAATAGCTTTTGGACGAAATTGGTTTGTTAAAGAAAATCAAAAGGTGTGCTGGAACAAGCATTGGCTCTGTTACAGCTCTTGTTGCAGTGCTAGGATTCAACGCAGAGGAAATAGAAGAAATCTCCAGTGTGAATCTCGGTGCCTTTCTCGGTTAGTATACACGTACTATGTGTATTTTCAATTTTTCCTTTGTAAATTTTATTCAATTTATGATTTGAAATACTTTTCATTTTTTTTTTGATACAAAAGACATTTATTTTTTTTTCTTATTAGATGTCGGGAAATGGAGAGTCATTTATAACATGTTCCAATTTTTGGGCTGGCAAAACTACACTTCCTTTTATGATTATATTGGAACGTTAGTGGAAAAGAAACTCGGCAACAAAGATGCTACTTTTCGCGATGTAAATCACAATATACTAGCACATATTAATAGTCGTTTAAAGCAGTGTGATCCGATTAATTGCAATATCTTTTAAAGATAGATTTTTTTTTAAAAAAGTACGCTTTTATCATTCATATGTAAAGAAAATTCAGATAATTACTATTGTTTCAAAAGTCTGTTTTGTTATTTAAAACAAGCATTCTGAGAATATTGCATAAGCAATATACGTCCCCTACCGGTTTGTTAAAATTGTGAAATCAATGCACTGTTATGCAGAATATCGAACCCGAACATTAAAAAATTTGAATATAAAAAATTAATTTTCTCGAAAATATGTCAACCAGACGCTACAAAAGTGTAAACATGATCTGTAGTTTGACATTTGGAAGCTGTTCAGCAAATATTAATCATATTAATCCTCAAACGCATTAAGAAAAAAAATGTGGAAAACTAAAGTGGGACAGACTGACGGACGAACAGACGGACGGACAGATGGTTGGACGGACAGACAGACGGACTCACGGACGCAGAGGAAAGCTATAGTCCCCTCTGGTGAAAACCGGCAGGGGACTAAAAAAAAATATATATATTCTTTCTGTCTACGATAATAGCGATTTGAAAATGCTTATAAAAACTGAGAGGTTATCTGTGTGTTCTGAACGATTCTGAGAATCTTGATAAAAACGGACAAGCTTCAATCGGGATGAAATAGTTTGGGAACAAGTGCACACCTTTAGTGTTGTATTTTGACAAACATTTTCTTTTCAAAGACTTAATTGAGCACAACATTGTTGTTATTTTTTTATAATTTGCAAATATATTATGCGGCTCATTCATTCATTTAGCATGGCTGAACACAATTCTTTCTTTTTTTCAATTAAAATCGAATAGTTCTGCTTTTTAATTTAATAAAAAAAAGTACAATAAAAAAGACACATATCTATCAAATGCGTGATTTATCTTTCATTATTTTCTAACCATTAGTATAGAATGAATATAATGATAATATATACTCAGCATCTTTTGGACAGTCTTAAACGTTTAAAAATAAGACTTAAAAAATAATAATATTCCCTTCTTTGCTTGATCTGCTACTGAATGAGAACTAAACTATACCTTTATAACGTATTTGTACAGCTCTATGAAAAAACGGGAAGGGAACTGTGCGTTGTAGTCACCAACTTAACAGTACTACATGAGGAGTACTTTCACCCGAAGACAACTCCAAATATTCCAATCCGACTAGCCGTCCGGATGTCAGTCGCACTCCCAGGTTAGATCAATCGCATTTAAGTTGGCCTCGATTTTTATATTTCAAACAGCATTTCAAAACCAAGGAGGCTATCTTATAACACTCACAATAACAGTAACCTTATTTGTTTTCAACTACATTTGTACTCAGAACTTTTGCTGATCGTTTTATTGTACAGAGATTTAGTAGGTCATTGACACGTCTGTTCCGGGTAACCCCAACGGTTTCGTTGCAGTAGTAAAGTTTACATGTGTATCAATCGCAAATTATCGCTTGGAATATAAAGAACGTAAATTATTCATAAAATATCTTTGTAAGATATTCTTAAGGATAATAAGATACTAATGTTAGCGAGGTCCTTGGAACAACCTATGAGCTCTTAGCATTATAGATAAATATTTCTTGCAATAGGCATCGTTTGAGAATGGAACTTAGAAATGATTTCGACATAATTTTATATAGTCCTATGTTTAGACATTAGTCATTATATTGCAATGTTGATATGTATTTCAAATCTGATGACGTTTGTGGTATATTGGATAATCTCGTTGATCTTCGCAGTAGCTGTGGAGGAGTACAAATCTGAATTGATTTCTTTGTTGTCTCGATTAGTTAAACTTACTTTTGCTATTTACTTCAACTAATTAAAAGCTGAATATTACATGTTTCTTTTGTACAATATTTCCAGCGAATAATATCTTGCGGAAGAATAAGAATAGTATTATTGCCAAAAACATTTCAACTTTAATAAACAAATTAAATTCCTGTAAACCTAGTATATACTTAAGCAAACAAAATGGGAGGGAAAAGATACTTGTATACATTGAAGGTGTGTTTAAAAAAAATTAATTATAAAGCTGCACGTATTCGTAAAAAAATAAGGGGGTGTTTATTTCTTACTTAGGAAACTTAAATTTGTAAAATGAAATTTTTATTGAAGCACACTAAAACTGTTTAAAATACAATAAAAAGACCGAGAAATACGACTAACACCTAAACAATTACTGAATTAATTTGTATATAGAGCAAAGTGAAATCTTACTCTTTGTAAACTGTGGTTTAATGAAATTAAATTCTTTGTAAACTGTGGTTTAATGAAAATAATGAAATTTGTAAACTGCGGTTTAATGAAATTTTTATTGAAGCACACTAAAACTGTTTAAAATACAATCAAAAGACCGAAAAACACACCTAACTGTATTCACTATATCGAACGCCTAAACTGTTAAACAATTATTGAATTAATTTGTATATAGAGCAAACTGAAATCTAATTTGTAAACTGTGGTTTTTTAATGTCATTTCTAGCCAAAGAAACATTTCAATGAAGTGTTGTTAGTTGTGATTACTTAATTACTATGGATCTTTTCATTATGTTCACAGGCTTGATTCAACCAGTGAAATGTCGGGTAAATGGACATACCGCTCTGTACTCGGACGGTGGAATCATCATGAACTACCCAATCTCTTGCTTTGACGGTATATTTACAGAACAGTAGACACATTATGTACCCTGCTAAACCATTTGATAGATATATCCTTATCATAAAGTTAGGACTTAAACTGATCCACTTTTGACATTTTGTTTGGTATTGCTTGGAATACTGTAAAACTAGGCTTCATATAGTTAGGTCAAAGGTTGAAACGTTTGTGGCTCAGACACCATATTCGGCCAATTGGCCTTTTGATTAAAGCTGCTTGGTCCGATTTTTTTGTTATTACAGTATCAAATTTTTTCCATACAAACCATTTATCTTAAAAAGTTATGGAATTTCTCCTATTTACAAGAGAAGAATCAGTTTCAAAGTAAAAATATTCAAAGTAAATAAAAATAATTTCTTTTTGGGCAAACGAAAAAACAAACCAAAGTGCATCATGGGAATTTTTAGAAAAGGAAACCATTTGGTTTCGTCCCCGAAATAATTGGGGTTACTAGTATTCAACCCGCATGCTATGCATCGATTGTAAAGAAAGCAAACTTCAGAAATATTGGCGAACAGAACGTACACATGTTTATTTGTAATTTGTCTGATTATGTTTCGACCTTTATTTAATACGATGTCAAAGTCGTAATACAACCATGATACCCGTCTCGTCGTCAGGGGTGAAATTTAACATGATGCGAAATAACGCGGTACCCTTTTATGTCGTTTGTTTGTTATCAAATTTTGTACGTATTTTTCTCGATTGAAATTTGGCATAATTGACTAGAAAAAACTACTGCAGTGTCTATTATTATACATATACTAAGCATAACCATTGTTTAAAAGCGTGCATAAAATCTGATATAAAATCGGACCAAGCAGCTTTAATATATCTGTAGTTATTCAATGCATCATTTAAAAATTGTGGATTCAATCAATATTTTGCTTATTTAATAATATTTGAAAAATAATAATTATTTTCATTATATAGTTGTAGTAATAGCAGTGATATATGTAAAGAGGATATCGAAATGTTCTTATATAACATAAAGGATGGTGGTTGTCGATGAAAAATGAAGACTCTTTTCTCAGAAGACTGCATCCTTTGAAAGATTTACCCAAAATATTGGACAGAAGAAACAAGTTTGCGAGAGACGAAAAAACATCCGATAAAACGCTTGGCTTTATTGTGGTAAGACTTATAAGCACTAATTTACGTCAGTTGCTCTCAAGAAATTCAACATATTATAATATAAAGCGATAAGCTTGAAAACCACTTTGCATTGAAAAAAACGATTAGAATTATACTTCTGAAAATGTTAAACAATCTTTAAGGAATAAAGAATCATTCTTTGAGTATTATGAGGCGAAAATTTCGGTCTGAGCGTGGTAAAAACAATCATGAAGCCCTTCGGGCTTTATTGGATTCGACCACACCCCGACCGAAATTGTCACCTCATAATATTCAAAGAATGTTTCCTTATTACTAATATTTATATTATTTACAATTTCCTCACTTAAAACAATATTATTTTAAAACCACTGTTTTTTTAATGTATCACTTGCTATGTATAACTGCGCGGCGCATCCAATACCGTTTTCGGCTATAAGACACGTCCATTTTGTGTCACTCTTGGGTAAAGAGGGTACCTGGTGGAAAATTTAAATATCTCATATTCCCATAGTATTATAAAATTACCGAAAATAGGCCTTGGCCCCCTGGCAAACACAGTTATCCCTTTGACCCTCCTCGTGCCAATATTTTCTGGATCCGCGTATGACTTCAGTGATCTTAAAGAGGGAAAGTTTTAGCTGACTGTTGTTTTTTTCATAGTTCAACAACGATGACGAGACGAACAACTATAATTCGGTAGTAACACGCAAAAATAAGCACAAAGTGACATATCCAGATACTACGCTGGCAAGGTATTTCTTTTTTAAGTAAATCCATATGTTAACATCCAATGTATTAATAATCTAAAAATAAAGACAATTTAAATAAGAACGTGTCAATGAAGTTTGGTTTATTAATTCATGCTTCGCTTGCAAATAAAATGATTGATAAAATCAATGTTGTCTCTTAATTGAATATGCAGGGTCTTGTGTGTAAGACGTTTGGCATTCCCCTTTGATAGCAATAAAAACGAACGATTTCAGTTGGGGTTGAAATAACCTGTTTAAATTGTTGATAATACATAATTCAACTAAGTACCTACATGTACATGTAGCCAAGCTTCTAATTTTGTAAACATGGCAACCGATTCAGTATACGCAAAACGGCATTTTATGCATAATTCTTGATCACTTACGGTGCTTAATTGAACATTTTGAGAATGAATGAGTCCAGACATAGTCTTTACGAAGGCTGATATGCTATGATTGATCCAACAAATATTAATAAATAAATATTTACAGGAAAGCCTTAGACAGAAGATTAACCGCCGTAAGGCTGGGAAAAGAACATCAGTCTACCGGAGAAGCTATCAGTAAATTCTTGGAGGTATACATTGTTTTTTCTTTAGCTTGTGTATTTTACGATGATATAACGTATCACTTAATTTATGTTACATTTTACAAATAAACATATACGTATAATTAAAAAGTCAACTTTCTTGCTTAAACTATGAGTTGGATTTCTTGTCCTTAAAAACATGGGCATTTTTAACAGTTAGCAGGAAAGTATGACATTGACTGCAGTAACACCATCACCAAAGATGAATTGACAGAAGTTTTCAAAGATGTAAGTTTATGATATAACTAATGTGTGTCAAGCTAATTGAGCAAGGCATTTGACTAAACATTAAAAACAATATTAAGTCATAATGTTGGTCTTTTTTTCAATGATTTATTAAAGGAAACATTCACTGCTGGACAGAAAGAAATACTGTTTGGAGAAAATGCCACAATTGAAGCTGCAATGAAAATTATGGATAAAGATAGCAGTGGAAATGTAATTACCATCAATGCGATTTTAATGGTGACATCTTTCCTCACCCTTCACAACATGCCTGTGACATGAAAGATGCAATATCTATATTGTGATACGGTGACATACAATTAAACTAGTTAAACGCCCTGAAAAAGCCTGAATTAACTTATAGTTTACATTTACAGATTTAGATGGTAAAAAAAACAAGCTAAGTAAGCCATTCATTAATTTGTCAACATAAACTAAGTGCATAATCACTGATCTCACTGTTTTAAGCACATAGAAACATATGATATTGTATATCAATATTAGTTACATTATTACTAAATAGTGGAATACTTTTGCAATCAAAGCTTTAACGATACAAAAACTTGTGCTTTTTAAAATATATTTATGAAATGTTTATCAAGAATCTTAGCAAATAAAATTGTCAAATGAAAGGTCTTAGGTTAAAGAATTATGGACCCAGAAATTAAAAAGAAAACAATTATCGGAGATTCGTACATTCAGATCTATTTTTTGCTAGTAGGCAATATATAATAATATCACGCAGAATATTTTTTTCAGTTTTTGTAGGATATAACAACTTTTAAAACCATAAAAAAAGACATGAACACAAAAATACTAAAACAGATTAAATTTTGTTTCATCCAAATTCTAAAACGTGAAAAAATGGCAAAATAATGCCATCCACTTTAAAAGAAACATATTGTTCGGAAGATCTGAAGAAAAAAAATTATGAAAAAATAATCAAGGCTGCATGTTTTTTTTTTTATTATTGTACTACTTGAAGTCTTTAAATGGCAATCTGTATACATTTACTTCACAACTTTGATAAATGAGGATCAAGTAATATGGGGGTAAAAAGTTATGCGGCCATAAATCTAAAATGGTGTATTTTGCAGTGACCTTTAGCATGCATTTCGTTACCAAATTAAATATTTGTTCTTTGTAGATTGACTTCAATGAGATCGTCGAATATTGCAGTCGCAAAGGGTATGCATTAGCAAACTATGGCATACTAGGATCAGAAAAGCAACAAATCAATTCGTTAAAGGACTTCACTCAAGCTTTTTTCTCAACGGTATCTCTAAACGCAGACCAGATAGGATTCAGTGTAAGTCAACAATAATTCGAAATTTATGAAATGTTAATATCTTTCTAACTTCCTGATATTTTAAAGTTATCCATTTATTTCAAAATACTTTTTAGTCTAAAGATTTACCCAGGACAGTCGGCGTCCATACACATTATGTGAACACGGCTGATTTTAGTGTGGAAACAGAAGATGTAAAATTTATTATGGAGGTATTTGACACTCAATATGTTGCCTTTTCTTTTCTCGTACATATGTATTTTGCATCTCAAAGGACAGTTTACGTACTCTACATATCCATCAAAGTTTGTGGGTACGAAAAATATATCTTTAAAAAGAGATTAACAGTGGTGTCCTAAGGAAAACTTTGCTTTCCAATTGATAAACATTTTTAATATTTATGATAATTTTGCAATTCTAATTCAAATGAATATTATATTGGTTTTTAAGGTCGCCTGAGTCACTCAGAGCTATTGGTCTTCGTCCGTCGTCGACAGTTTATAATTTTACATTTTTTAACTTCTTCTTGAAAACTATGGTGCCAATTGTTACTATTTTTACTATGATGCATATGTATAATAAGAGGAATCTAAATTGTGAAATTCAAGACTTAACAATCTTCGGGGCTTCATAGACGTGACTAGATATGCAAAAAAGCCAAATTTTCAAACATCTACTTTACTCCAACACATGGGGGAAAAACAAAATACATGGTTTTGATGTTCATAAAGCCCTCTGCCAAAATTTTCAAATTCATGACCAATATGGTTATACATGTATCGTTAAAATGTATGAAAAAAAATTCTTTTCTATTACCATTTCTATCTGAGAAAAAATAAATGCATGGTTATGATGTCCATGAACCATTCTTGGAGACAAGCACATTTTTTAAAAAAGTAAATAATAAGAGTATCAGTAAATACTCTGGTGGAAATAAACATTTAATCATAAGGAATAGGAAAATTATTTAAAACAAATTTTAAACACTATAAATATTGTTGGGAGTTAGTTTTAATCAACTCTCCTATGCAGTTACTCTGGCAAACCGAAACTGAAACAGTGTTCGGACCTAAGCACAAATCATCACCGCTGACAAGAGTTAGTTCTTGAAAATAATCGATAAATTCGATGTAATATACGCTGAAGCATTTTTTAAAAGGAAACTCATTTATAAATACCTAAGAAATAGTCAGATTTTAAATAGTACGAACAATTTAGAAGTTTTTTGCAGTCGTATGTATTCCTATGCCAGAATTCAATATAGTCTCGTTCAACCATCGGCTGTCTCCGTACATCTCCGACAAGCAGAGAGTCAGTCTATATTAACAGGTCGAATCATCAAGCTATCACGTGACCTGGTACCTCTCACTTGTCGGATATTAACGGAGACAGACGAGCATCTGGTTGAACGAGACTATAGTTCATTATTGTTTGGAGCCATACACTTTTTGAAATATTTCGAATACCGATACATAGTTTGATGAAATCATTTCTATTTCTAAATATTACACAACATGATTTATAAGAGGTTTTCTCGAAATTCTTGTCGGAAAAATCCGAGGATCCATATTTTTAAAAAGTGCGTAATTTAAATAGAGATTATAAACTACTTGCCATGCAAAAAAAACGTATCGTTGATTTTAAAATAAATAATAATCAATAAAATCAACTCCCGTCAGTACTTTGATTAGAATTGATGTTAAAGATTAATAGCAAAGGGTGGGGTGTAATTCTTCGATAACAGGATACTTAAACAAGTATGTCCAAGTATACTGGGTATTAAGTCCATACATATATGTCATGCTTCCCAATCCATTGAACATGGCGATTATGGATCGGATACATTTAGTTTGTTTCTTATTTTAGTAATTCTACCAATTTCCTGTGTATTCTTTGGTGTATTCTAAATTAAACTGTGAATATAATAAAGATTTAACATTAAAGATCTGCTGGTCTCTTTTAACCAAAAGTTTACAATTTTTACTCCCTGGAGCTACAATCTGATTTTTTTCTGACCCTACCCCCCTTCCCCATGCAATTGTCAAATAACGAAAGCGGGGATATTTGTCGGAGTAGTCTCGGATTAGGGTTTAGACTCATAAATGAAGCTTTTAAATGCACACATGAGGCTTTCTCGACAGGTTAATCTAAGGGCTATGATACTCAGGTGACCGTCAAGGCCTGTGGGCCTCTTGTTGATTGTTATATGCAAATTTGCACACAATATGATTTTGTACAAAATATTTTCCCCTATTTTATAAAATATAATGAATAGCTCAATATTAACGCATAAAATGAAATGGATATTTTTTTCTGAAAAATTTCAAGCAAAAATTGAGTGAAATAATCTGCATCGCCTTAACCCAGTAATCTCAAATACATTATTTTGATTTTGCAGGAAGGAAAAAAATCTACCTTGGCTTTTTTGAAACATTTTGCAGCTACAAAGCTAAAACCCAAACAATCATGAGACCCGTGTGCGTGAAGTCAAAGTTTTTTTTTATTTTGTAGAAATCCTTTTAAGTCAATTATTGCTATCTATAGCAAAACCATTTTAAAAATAACATGGTGACATCAGTGAATTAGTAATAAACTGCAATTTTATCTACATTGTGTGTACAATTATTACATCTGTTAAAAATTCTTCAGACTATGCGTATAAGCAATACTTTACATTTGATATTTTCTCCTTCCTACTTATTTATATTACGCAACATATTCGAATACTAATAGACTCTCAGGTGATATTAGAATTATGTGACAACTGTGTCAACATTTAAACATTGTGGTCGTGTCGTTAAGAATGATTGAAGATAAAGTTTGTGCTGTTTTATATTTTATCATTAAATTTGTCATGTGTTAACGCATGAAATTCTTGCAACAATGTTTAAGCGGCTGGATGTTAACAGATATACCGTAAAATTTGAAATATTACATTTTTGGTCAAAAACTAATATTTAGTTAATAAAAACCTTAAAATATTTTAGCTTTAATGTTTTTCTTTACCTTTATTAAAGCTTATCGTCTCAAGGAAATAATTTAAAAATTGCCATGACCATCCAGGTCTCTTAAAGGGACATGGTCACGATTTTGGTCAAAAACTATTTTTTATGTTCTGAGTATTAACAATGCTTTTGAAATGGATTTCTAATGAACAAATAAAATTTGATAGTCATTCGTAGAGTTATAAGCAAGATACGGGGCTCACAGTTCTCTGTCATGTAAACAAGGCTCGTTCCCTGTTTTTGTTTACATAGGTTCAATATACCTATAAAAAAATCTTTTTCCAGCTTATTTGTCTATCTTTTTATTAATTTTAAGCAAAGATAAGCAATTCCTAACGTTTAACACATTCGTTTTAGGTTTTAACCTGTAATTTTACTTCAACGTTCAAAATGTAAACAAATGCTTTGTTTACATAGTGAAGAATTTCAAGCTCTGTTACTTGCTTTTAACTCAACAAATGACACTCAAATTTCGGTTGCCTATTAAAAATGCCTTTCTGAAGCATTGTAAATAATAAAACTTGAATTTTTTTTTGACGAAAATCGTGACCATGCCCCTTTAAGATATAGCCTACTTTGTGCTACATATTATACAGTGTATGCAGTCACGTAGCATCAGGGGGCCAGACCCCACTTCCCATTTTTTCTTACAGCAATTTTTTTTTTAAATTACAGATAGAAAATTGAATTTTGATACAGACCCCCCCCCACAACTTTCTAGGGAGTTTTTATAAAATGTAATTAGAATTAAGGAAGTCCCAGATTAGGATTTTTCATGATCGGCGAATTTGCTTCTATTTTTGCTCGTCAGGATTTTTTGAATGAGTCTGCCCCTCCCAATGCCCTCCTGCATTCAAACACGATGCTACGTGCCTGATACCATGACCATGGTAGAATTGCTCATCTGAGCCAACAATATACTAGTTTTTAAGATTTCTAAATGCATTACATAACTTTGAAAGGTAGATGAGCAATCAAGACAGTGTTAATGAATAATCCAAATTGTACTCTCCAACTCTACAGAGGAAAGTGTTACATGTACCAATATTTTTCTATAAAGAATTGAAAATTCAAATTGCTGCAGTTAGTCCTCCACGAATACCTCAAAATGTTTATGGTGAATAGCAGCTAAACCTTTTATATTAAAATCAGTAGGTTTGATGTTGGAACTGTCGTTTATATGTAAATGTACAAAAATGATATTTTATAGAAGGCCAGAGGAAGGCATTTCTTTCAGATACGGTGCATTCTAGTATCTTCAAGATATGGATGAAAATGTAGGATATTTTCTTCATGGTGACCATTGGACCTCCAGGCATTCCTTGTGGATTAAATTGGCCTGATCTCGGTTGATCAGAAAAGTACAGGGCGAACAATTTTTCTCTGTCATATCAAAAATTAATTTTTATAATTTTTTTGGGTGAAATATTAACTTCAAAATAAAGTTTTCTTTCTATGATACATGAATACTCAAAGGCTTAAGTAAATACAGTTACAATATCCAGTTTGTCACATGTCACAAGCTTGACACAGGTGATTTAACCTCCAAAATACCTGTTAACAATTTAAAAAACAAAGAATTCAAGACGACTTTCAATTCACATTTGTCTAAGAAGACCAATCACTGTATATTGTCCATCTTTCCAGGTATAAAAATATCAAGAATAATTTGTAGGCCAGCTGATCTCTTTATGTACCTTCACAATTTACATGTACATGTTCTAATTTGAAAGTTCTAAACTTTTCAAACTTACAGGTACATGTATCACAAAAAACTAGCTTTTTGTTTGTGGAATCAAATGTACACCAAATCCAAGTAATTCATATGATGGAAATGATTCTCTTGGAACTAAAGGGAACTCATGAACACCAAATTTTAATGCATTAATATAAATATTCAATTTTTCTTTGGCTCTGTCTTTGAAATTTGATTGGATTTCCTTCATTTCATTAACTGTTCCCATGATCGATGAAGGGTCTATTCCTCCACAAAACATTCTATGATGTAAAACCATCCACAGAATTATAATGGATGCAATCTGTAGGGATTTCGATGGATAGGGTTGGAAAATTGGTAATGGGGCACTGCATATTAAAATGTCATTCACTGAATCATACATGATGATTCGAAAATCTTTGGGAGATATGAAAATGTTTGGAATTAAGAAATTTGAAAAAAGTGGATGCTTTTTTCTTTGGCAAAAGGAAAAGACAATTGTTTGAGCTATAGCTCTACTTTCAGCACATGACAATGAAGGTTTTCTTTCAGAAGTCCTCCTTTCTGAGTATTCCTCATCTGTTTTATACTCACAATCTGAAATAAGATGAAAGGCTCATAGGTTCGAATGTTTACTGAAATTTTCTTTATCCTATTTTGAATTCTCTAACTTTGGCTTATCAAGATATGTTCAAACTCTGCACAAAACATAGAGATATGAGAATAATGGATTGGACCATTGGCTGGCAATGATGCAAGTCTGTTGAAAAGTTTTATTTCATAAGATGCATCAAAATTTCCCTTCTAGCCAAGATATTTTAAGAGATTCAAAAAATGAAAAGAGTAATCTCACAAATTGTAACATGCTTTTTAAAGCAGGTCTAAAAAGTAAAACAGATCTAGGGTAACATGATAAGAATAAGATCCATCATCCTCTCACTTACATTTACATAATTTAGACTAACTTCTATTGCGGTAGTTATTGAAGTAACGAAATAGAAGGTTATGCCCCATGACCTTTCAAATATAAATACTTGTATATATCACAAATTCTTTAAATTTGCGCATCTTGAACTACATATCAGGACTTCTTATGGAACATGTATTGAAAACATGGAGAAAGAAAAAGAATCAGCAGTTCTGTCTTCAGACTGCATTAGACAAGTAAAAACAAACCAATGTAAATTTTGGATACATACTTCGCATTTGATTGTCTCTCAGTAATGTTTGTCTTTTCTTAAGTAAAAATAATAAAAGTTCCAAATCACTGGCAAAAACTTACCAGCAAGAATTTGATTGGATATCTTTAAGGTTATTTGGATATGACTGCCTGCTTTACCTAAGATTCTATAGAGCAATATTTACAAGTGGATCAAAAGACCTGATTTTATTCATATTGCATCTGAAAGAACTACCGGTAACAACACTCAGCAAAACTGCAGTGTAATTTTTGTGCGGCACGTCTTTTAACCCCAAGGAACCCCAAGGAACCCCAAGGAAACCCCAAGGAACCCCAAGGAAACCCCAAGGAAACCCCAAGGATACCCCAATGACAGAAATGAATAATTATTGATACCCAAGGGGGTCTCATTAGAGTGCAAGGGTCACCCCTTACCCTTGGTACCCCAATTATACCCCAAGGAACCCCAAAGATAACCTAATAATACAGATTTATAACTCCTGATACACCATAGAACCCCAAGGAACCTCAAGGATACCCGAATAACACAAATTTTAAACTCTTGGTACCCATGGGGACTCATTGGTATTCCAGACACACCTCTAAGAACCACAGGGAACCCCAGGGATATCCCAAGGAACTCCAAGAATACCCTAATTATACAGAATCATAACTCTTAATACTCCATAGAACCCCAAGGATACCCTAATACATTGTAATACAAATGTAAAACTCTTGATAACCCTGGGGACTCATTGGTATTCCAGATACACCTCTAAGAATCCCAGGGAACCCCATGGATATCCTAAGGAACTCCAAGAATACCCTAATAATACAGAATCATAAATCTTGATACTCCATAAAACCCCAAGGATACCGCAATACGTTGTAATACAAATGTAAAACTCTTGATAACCCTGGGGACTCATTGGTATTCCAGATACACCTCTAAGAATCCCAGGGAACCCCATGGATATCCCAAGGAACTCCAAGAATACCCTAATAATACAGAATCATAAATCTTGATACTCCATAGAACCCCAAGGATACCGTAATACGTTGTAATACAAATTTAAAACTCTTGATAACCCTGGGGACTCATTGGTATTCCAGATACACCTCGAAGAATCCCAGGGAACCCCAGGGATATCCCAAGGAACTCCAAGAATGCCCTAATAATACAGAATCATAACTCTTGATACACCACAGAACCCCAAGGATACCTCAAGGAACTTAAAGGATAACTTAATAATACAAATTTAAATTCTTGATACCAGTAGGGACTCATTGGTATCTCAGACAAAACCCACGGATACCCCAAGGAACTCTAGGGATACTCTTATACATGTATTGGTTATATAAATTTTATAACTGTTGATATCCTATGGAACTCCAAGGATACACTATATCTCTTGATACTTTTTGGGTCTCTTTGATATCCTAGACAAATCACAAGGTATCCCAGGGAACCCCATGGGTACCCCAAGAAACCTAAAGGATACCCTAATAGTACTCTAATAGTAATAATACAGATACCCCATTGTTATCCCTGACACACCCTATGGATACCTCAAGGAACTCCAAGGATACCCAGTAATATAACTTTTGATACCCAAATGAACCCCAAGGATACCCTAATAACACAATTTTATATCTCTGGATACACCCTCGGGGCTTTTTGATATCCCAGACACCATTAGGTATCCCACGGAACCCCATGGATACCCCAAGGAACTTAAAGGATACCCTTATAATACAGATTCATAAAACTTGATACCCCATAGAACCCAATGGAACCCCAAGGATATAGCCTAATAATTCAAATTAAAAATTCTTGATACCACTGGGGACTCTTTGGTATCCCAGACACGCCTCTAAAAACCTCTATAAACCCTAGGGAACCCCACAGAAATCCCAAGGAACTCAAAAAGATACCCTAATCATACAGATCTATAACTCTTGATACACCATACAACCCCAAGGATACCCTAATATGTAATACTTTAAAACACATTTGGTCTAGCCGAAAAAATTTTGTCTGACTTGTGATATTGCATCACATTCTAAAATATAATGAAATTCATCGGCTATATGTTTTTTGTAACAGAGAGGACAAGATCTTTCATTTAATGGGATACCTTCCCATCTTCCCACTTCAACTGGTAGATGGTGATTTGAAGTACGAAAGAACTATATATATGATATGAGTTAAATTTGGCCCCCCAGAGTTCCCGAAACCAATCCAAAATCTGTCGGACAATTGTCCTGTAAATATTCAAAATTTACCGGACATTTGTAAAATTTACCGGACATTAAAACTATTGCAAAAATATGCAAACTAAAATAAAAAGAGTTTTTTAAAAATGTTTCAGACTAATTTATTCAATTTTTTATTCAAATCATTCAAACTCCCTTTCAATTTCAAGAACAGTTTCGTGTATCAAATAGTTATGTAATTAATTCTTCTGGCTGCTCAATGTCACTTTCACTTTCTAAAGTTTCCGACTCATCAGTTTCTTCCTGCACTATGCCTTGCCCTTCTGTTTACTTTTCTTTTTTTGTTTCTGTACTCTTTGTTGCCCCCGGTATCCATTTAATCGGCCACATTTTTTCGAGATCATGATCAAATAGGATATTGACTAACGTGTGTAAAAGAAAAAACACGTAAATCCGGATTAACAACAACGCATGTTTTTATATTTTTAATCGCATTTTATTGAAATACTCAACTAATAAATTATCTCTGAATTAAAATAATTAACAGTTTTAGACTTTTTGTCTCGTAAATTGTTTTTTTATACAGTGCCGGTCTGTAAAATTTATCGGACATCTTGACCGATTAAATTTAGATTTTACCGGACCAATTCAAATTTTACCGGGGATCCCCGGTGGACCGGTGCGTTTCGGGAACTCTGGCCCCCATTATTCGCAATTTTTTAAAGTGTTTCAGGTACAATAATATGTTATGTTATATTTTAGAAGAGTTGATGTAAATTTATTTTTCACCTATTTTTTTGATTTTTTTGAACTCACTGGCAGAAAATGACGTCATAAGTGACGCTATTTCTATATTTCAATCAAAATCAGTCAAAAATTTACATTTTTCTTATCTTTTTATGAATGGGAAATATAGAGGGCATGCTTGAACAGGGAAAAATTTTTTGTCACTTATTAGCCTTGGCTAGATACATCTCTGATTAAAATATTTTGTTTGTTCAAGCATGCTCTCTATTTTTTCTGAAAGAAAAACTGCTTGAAAACAAGCTGTTTTATGCTAAAAATGCAAAAATGGCAGGAAAATTTGTCTTTATGATGTCATATTTCTAAATTCTGGGCAGTTGAATCAAAATGAACATTATGTAAAAACATCACATATATATCTGTACAAAGAAAAATGATGATGTTCATTTTAGAGGGCCATTTTAGGCCCATATCATATATATAGTCCTTTTACAAGAATTTTTCTGAATTTCAGGGGTAAAATATTGAAATAGTTCCATCAGTCTGAAAATGTAGTCCTTAATGTACATGCATGTTGTTGAGCATTTAATTCTTTTATATCATAACCACTATAGCCAAATTTGTATGATGTATGTGATAATTCCTCTGCATTTCTGATAAAATTAACATTTATAGTTTTTTTCATTATTAAAATCAACAGCCCAAAACTTGAACCATATAATGTTTATTTTTTCAAGGTTCTTGATAAGGGACATAGAAGGGGTAGTAATGTCATAGTTTTCCTTCTCCTCAAAAGAATGAATATTAAGTAATTTTACATGAAATAAAAATTAGCTTGTACGATCAATCATGATAGAACAAACCCTTTTTAATTATCAAAATTTACTTCTATTACAAGTATCTAATTAATTTTTTTAACTTTATTTTAAACATAATCTCAAAAAACTGCCTGTTATTTTTTTTTATTAAAAATTTGCTTAAGGTCAATAATTGAACAGACTATAATTTACCTGTAATTAATTTCCTTTGTTCTTTGAAACCCTTACCTGAGCACCATTCCCACTTAGCTAAAATCAGTCACCCATAAAAATTTCAGAATTATAGCAAAGTGGGAAGACACCCAAAATTCACAAGGGTTGTCTACCAATAAACGGTGTGTTCCCGTTTTGCACACATTTGATAATTGGGTATAGTACAATAGGTGTGAATTGTGTTGTGATAGCAATTATAGTCTGCTTTCGGTCAAAGATTATACCTGGATTTTTACCTGTGTTTTATCAGTGCCTTAACGATAAAACAAGAAAGATACAGATATTTTGTTGTGTTTTAGGTCTAATAAATAATAACTATCACCATTTTTTTTCGGTTGATAAAATAAAGATAATGATATATTTAAAAAGTCTGATAAAAAAATAATGATTAGATTAGATGAATTGACTTTTACATTTTTGTCCATTTACCTTAAATATAAAACCAAATGAATTAGGAAAAATGGCCCAAAGCCAATTGGAGGCTGATTCAATGGATAATTATATGATGAAGGGGAAAACTACATAGATAGTCATATGGGGTACTCCGTGTCTTTTTTTACAATCGAGTTGCAAATTATGTAAAACGCATGTTTATAATTGATTGTCTGGTATCAACAGAAAGAATATAATGAAAGAAAACAGATTTTTATCACAAAATATTTCAATGTTTGAAGTAGCGACCTTGACAGTAGTTCCTATGACATCACCGCTTTAGTATATGGCGGGTCACTTTCTAGTTTTTCAAATCGGAGGTTAAATACATAAAAAATCTGACAAAATAATATTTCAATATTGATGCGATATACGGGAACCTCAAACTAAAAAAGGTTAAAAATGCATGAATTGGGAATACATTTGATAGGTTTTGTGAAATAATATTTACAGTTTTTGAAGCATGCATGTAAAATTGCCTATTTATCATCATACAGTTTGTCTATTTTCTTCGATTATTCAAGATATAACACAACATAAATGAAAAATATTTAGCAGCGTTTTAACTAGACACATTTCTTCCATTTATGTCAGCAAAAGCAATAATTAAATATTAAGATATTCTCTTCAAACTTTTAGCATGTACATGTACTTCCTATCGGCAGTTAGTTAAACAAACGCGCTACATATTCAACACTTTTGCAATAATCTTTCTTGTTTAAAAAAAATTATGAAATTGTTCATGACCAAATTGATGTTTGAAATCAAATTTATGAATATGGATGTCAATTATTATGTAAATGTGCTTTTATGCAAGTTATATTGTAACATAAAATACATGTAAATTTCAATTGCGAGTAGATATGTTTTATTTATTTTATTGTCAATTGCCCTCGCAGGAACTGTGATATAGACTATAGCAATTAAGCAATTATCTCACCTGGTCAAATTCCCGTTTCGCACACATTTTTTCGATACCTAATTTTCAAATGTGTGCAAAACGGGAACAAACCCAATAAACAAGGAGATGTAGGTGTAGGTAAATATATTGCAACAGTGATGGTGAAGCCATTGTGTATACATGTAAAGGGTTATGTTGGCCCTTTAATCCCTGTCCAAGAGCTACCACCAATATACAACGGGTGTCTACCTGCAATTAACAGGTATTTTGGTGCCTCTCAGGTGAACATTCTGCATGCGTAATGGGTCAATCCATTGTGTTGTACCCACGAAGGGGAGATAGCCCCACTCTACACTTCCATGATCACTTCTTGTCTTTTCTCAAAAGTACTCCAATAAGGTAACACCCCCTATGTCAATAGTAAAACAAGTTTGGGTCTTTGTAACTGAACAATATCTTTCTCCACTTCATTTGAAAATTTCACCGAAGAAACATTGTCATATTAAGTGTTCATATGAATGGTTCACCGGAAGAATTGCAGACATCCTTGTGGTGACATAAAATTTAGTGCCCTATTTTCATGAATTTGATATAATTTGTTACTGATTCAATATTGGCTGATCATCAGTTGGTAAGAGACAACAAATTCTGCTGATTAACGGTACTCGATTATGATTTTCAACTGATTTGACAACACTAACTGTTAAATTCATCCAAAGTGAACAGATATTTTAAGTCAGGAGAAACATTATTTATATCATACCAGTATGTATTGGGGTATCACAAGTGTTCCTTGGGTTGCCCAGATGTTTTTATGATATTCCATTGAGTAATTGGGTATTAATTAGTAATATGTTTTACAGTACAACCATTGGGGTGGTTATTAAATTCTATCAATTGGGTACCTTGCAATTGGGGTTCCTACAGGTATCCTTGGGGTACCAATAGTTGACCTTTGGACTCCAATGAGTATCCTGGGGTATCAATAGTTACCAATTTTTATAATTGGGGTATCCTTGGGGTATCAGGAGTGACCCTTTGATTTTTAATGAGACCGGCCTTGGTCATCAAATTTACTTTCCACCATGGACGTATCTATGGGGTTCTCAAGGGTATCCTTTGGGTTCTCATTGGTATACTTGGGATTCATTTGGGTTCTTTGGGGTACTTATCACTTTAAATACATATGTATAACAGTAATATATTTACAAATTAATGTATCTGATGATATTTTTTTTAATTTAATTGTTTTAATGAAAACCAACAAAATGACAATAATCCCACCCTTTGCAGTAAATGGAAATACCGGTAGCCAAGCAATGCTCTTCTGTTGATAAAAATTTGAATATCTTTCTAATAAGAGTCTTAACAGATGCAGTTAGTTGTTTCAAATTTTCCTCACTTTCTGCTATGGTACAATGGAACTCCATATCAGAAAATTGATCCCTTAGGACTTTATATATGATTTTCTTTGACAGGCTTGTTAAATTTAATAAACTAGATCCCAAAACATTACCATAATTACCATACTATGTAAAAATATGTAAAAAAGAAAATTTAATATTACAAACAATTTTAAAATTGCGGAAACACTACAATCATATCAGTAATTTTAAATCTATAATTTAAATTAAATTCCCAATAGGGTCACTTCATCAATTTACTTGCATGACTAATAAATTTAAACAACTTCTAAAAATAGTTCACTTCTTTATTTTAATAATGTTATTATTTATTTCCTTTTAAATTAGCCCAAAAGCCACTGCCCATTTTACAGATTATCAATTTTCCATACACACATGCTCCATCTAAACCATGGCTCAGATAATGGCCTCCTTGGGACAAATGAATTCAGCCAGCTCCTAAGAATTTATCATTGACAAACAAAAATTCTGCATTGTCAGTTGATAGAATACTTATAAAAGATAAATTTAGTTAACACATAAAGACAAAAAACCTCCATTTGAATGTATTTATATAAATATATTTTAGGGTATTTTAATGCTATAAATTAATTATTAAAATCTGTAAGGATTACCTCCCTTACTTTTCAACATCAGTGAACAATATATAGAATGAGGAAAATGAAAACTGCCATAAAATCATTAAATCTTGTCTGATCCTAAAAAAATTACAGGTGCACATCTTCAGATGGTGATCAACATATGTACAAATTTTCAGACTGTTCCATGCAGTAGTAAAAAATTCTATAGGGGGGACAAAGTAGCATCTACAGAGAGACGGACAGACGGACGGACAGGGTGAAACCAATATACCCCCTTAAACTTCATTTGTGGGGGTATAGGGGTATGATGAGACTCCTGGGGTATCATTAGTTACTAATTTCTATTATTGGGGTTACTTGGGGTTCTAATGAGTATACTTGGGGTTCCTTGGGGTATCCTTGGGGTACTACGAGGTGACCCTTGGATTCAAATGAGACCCCTTGGGTATAAATAGTTATTAATTTCTATCACTGGAGTACCTTGGGGTGAGCCTTTGATTCGAATGAGACCCCTGGGGTATCACTGGTTAATAACTTTATCATTTGGGTTCCATGGGGTTCTTACGGGTTTCCTTGGGGTACCCTTGGGGTACTAAGAGGTGACCCTTGAAGTCCAATAAGACCCCTTGGGTATTAAAATTTATAAATTTTTGTCATTGGGGTTCCTTGGGGTATCCTTGAGGTTCCTTGGGGTTTCCTTGGGGTTCCTTGGGGTTCCTTGGGGTTAAAAGACGCACCCATTTTTGTGACCTAAAATAAGCTTAGTGATATTTTCCTCATGGTTAATTTCTTAAATTGCTTCAGAATCTGCATGGAACATAGACAACAAAAAGGTCATATAAGATTTTAGTCTTATAAGTTCAGATTTCGTTTTAAATATTAAAATCCATAGCAAAACCTGAAGACTTGCTAAAGTTTGCCATATTTCACAGCTATAATAATTATTTACTTCAGTGTTGAAATAATAGAGTAATGTGCATTTTAAAACGGTTATATTTTATTTATCTAAATGAAAAAAATATATATGTTAAACTAGAAATAACATCACAAGGTCAACAAAACTTTCCTTACAAAAAAATAAAATTTTGTATGAATTGCACAAATTTTGTATTCATGTTTAAATGCAGTTTTTGAAACTAGGGGCAATCCAATCTTTAGGATGTTTTGAAAATACCAAAAAAAGAGGTCATTATATATGTAGGTTGATTTCTACTTGTTGTCCTGAAGAGGGTTTTGACCTAGTTACATCACATTACATGAGTTGCCAAATTAGCCAGATTCAAATATACCCTCTGGTGTGAAGTTGGATATCCATGCATATACTGTACATCCTGCGCTACTGTGTTGATAATTTTGGGATTGCAAGTAATCATATAATATCAAAGTTATAGTCTTTAGATGTTTTTAATAAAAATTTCTTTAAAAAATTAACACCCCTATCATACCATTTATATGGGATGCAACTGCTACTAAGCCCTGACTGTCATCAAAATAAGAAGCCACAGTCTCTGGTATTCCACCATTGGAAAGTAAAATGATGTCTATGGAACCATGCCACACCTCCTCATGACCTGTAAAGCCACAAACAAATTTCACTTAGAAATTTACAATGCTACATTTTCAGATTATTCATGTAAATGCCGTCATCTTCACAACTTTTAAAGGTAATCACAAAACCTTAAAAATGCAAAGATGATGCAGTCTTTCCCCAGGCTAAGAAATATACTGATTAGGATTTACTTAACATAAAGTCACTGTCATTCTTTGATTTTCAAATAAGATTAGTATTCCTGTTTATGAGAATTCTAAGAAATTCGTAACATTCCTTTCATCAAATTTTATTTCACATTTTCAATGGGAAGCATAATTTCTTCCAATCTACCGAAGAAGTTTATATAGGGCATGCAATGCTAAGGTTACTATAATTTATTATTATACTTTCATGTTAAATACTGAAATCTGATTGGCTTAGACGCAGTTGATAAACCGTTCTATCACCCTCAGCATTAGCAATGGGCAACGGGTAACACAAAAAAATGTTACATGCGTGTAAATTATGCGCGTACGGTTCGCCGTAGAATTCACGTCATTCCTAAAGAAGTCAGTTATGCGTTTAAAGTATTGCGAATAAATAAAGAGTTTATTAAAGCGTGCGCACGAGTATGATTGATTTAAGAAAACAAACGACAATTTGGACGAAGGAAAAACATGTTCGCAAATGTGGAAGACTCCCAAATAGCTAAATTGTTGGATGAGAAAGACTCTGTTAGTACTAAACGTACTATTAAGAGGTCTGTCAATCTATTCCGCACCTCGATCCTGATTGAAAAAAGAGGAAGCGGGGAATTCGAGGGTCTATCCAAGCAAGAACTCAACGAGAATATTAAGACATTCGCGTCGGTTGACAATGGTTTTCTCTGAGTGTCAATTTCAACTGTTACCCTCCCAAACAGGCACCATTTATATATTGTTATACTTTCATGTTAAATACTGAAATCTGATTGGTTAAGACGCAGTTAATAATATTTACTATTACCCTCAGCGTTAGCAACGCACTTGGCAACGGGTAACATTAAAAAATATTACATGCGCGAAAATTATGCGCGTACGGTTCGCTGTAGAATTCACGTTATTCCTATATAAAAGCATTAAAATTTTCTTTAAAATTTTAAAAAAGACATTCAGTATAACAAAATAAATAGTGCCTGTTTGGGAGGATTACAGTTGAAATTGACACCCCTCGAAAACCATTGTCAACCTCCGCTTCGCGTCGGTTGACAATGGTTTTCTCGGGGTGTCAATTTCAACTGTTACCCTCCCAAACAGGCACTATTTATATAATACATGTACATACACTGTAATTATTACTGATAATGCAACATATGAGAACACCTTTTCAAAAATATGTAAATTCATTTGCTGTAAATAGATTGCAACATTAATAAACATTTAATATGTTTAAACAAAAGGAAAATAGCTTACTTTAAAGGATAAACAGCAGAAAGAAAAAATATGGCAAATCAATTTGTGACAAACAAAATACAGTAATTTTAACATTAAGATTAACAATAACGATAAAATTATGGATGCAAGAAACATTTCTAGTTGTTAACTTGGACAGTACCTTACGTTAAGGCCCGTAACGTTAGACCTCTTGTTTTTCAGCACAGCCAACTGATTAATTTTATAATTAAAAGCAGCGTACCTAATCCAGTGCTTCCAAATACTGGGTCACTATTACAATGGTCAAATCCACATCCACATTTTCCTTTTCTTTCAACACCTGAATCAATGATGTAGGATTTTCCTGGTGAAAGCTTTCCTAAAAGGTGTTCGGCCAAAGCAATTAATTTTTCTGTTTCTGTGACATCCCCATCACCAAGATGCCCTTGTAAGATTTTGATGAGACTTTCTTCGTGCTGACCTGAAATTTAATTTCTTTTGAAATTAAGTAACTCATGAGAGTGTTCCATATTGCATTCACCACAAAGTTGAGAAATTTCTTACCCCTAACACACAATAAACGAACATTAGATGTACATGGATAGAGAAAATATACATGTAAAATGTAAATCTTGTGTACAATGAGGGCACAATAAAGTGATTTAATCCAAATTTAAAGTTGTATTAATAGAATGATTTAAATTATATTTTTCGACATCATAGTACGTCTTTTTCATGAACATTACTGTATTCCTGAAAAGTTGAAAATTATGCAGGTTGAATCTAAGTTGATCATTACCAAGTTGAAAGTACTTCTTCCCGAATCATAATTTTAATCATCATGAGTACTAGTTAAAGTATTAAGTTATCCCAGCGAACGTTAGGAAATCAATTCTGTTTATCATTTGACTTTTTGTAGCAGTGCTGCCTTACCCTTTTCTTTGAAAAAATCATCTAGAATTTTTAATGCTGCAAGCTCGTGTTCTTCCAGATCCCGTTTATTCTCTTTCACATCACGTAAAAGCTGAATCCCTTTACTGAAGAGCTGATTAAACTCCAAAATCGAGGCCAAATTGTTCTCATTCAACACAGTTTTCACATGACAGTTCGCCTCTGAAAATGCACAACTCATCGATGCGTTGCAAAGTGGTCCTAATTGAAGAATACCAAATCTAGAGGTACTAAAAGGAACCAAATCTGATAGGTACGTGAAAATCCTTTCGTCAATTTCTCGGCTTAAGTTACTTTTGTTATGTTCATCGCCCCGATTTCTTTCAAAGGGTGGCGGTCCCTCTTCGTGTTTAGTTGCCATTTGAACGGACCTCTTTTAATAAGTTCGTTAATATGACGGTTGCAGTGCAGCTACTGTCCTAGCCCAATGTACTCTACTTTCATATTTCCTACGCAATTCCTAAGCGGTTGTCATTCAGTTCGAATGCGGGACGTTTCGCTCCTAAAGACATTTCGCCCAAAGACGTTTCGCTTGGGACGTTGCCATAAATTTGATTTATGGCATTACTTTTATTTCATTGGAAGCGAAATCAATATAAAAATACTGTTTTACAAATTCAAACTTTTTATTTCCACATAGTACATGTAAAATTACAAATGTACCTAATACTAGGCTCTTCCGGGAACCCATCACAGAAACAAATGCATGTGGTCTATACGTATATTATATGCGTCCCTGGGGAAACACAATTATTCCCCGACACCCCGCCCCCAGAGAATTATTTCTGGATCCGCACATGTAAAGAATGCACCCCAACTTAAAATTATATATAGTTCTGCCCCCAAAGTAAAGTGTAAAAAAGACACTCCTCTCGTATCAAAATATGGTTCTTTGGAGATTTTTTAAAATTAAAATAACAGACAAATGCAACTGAAGGTGCAGGAATTTCAAGTTTCAGAGGGGATGGGGCCGGGTTCCTGGTTAGGGTTGGCCCGGGGTCGGCTAAATAATTAGATTGGGGGTAGGCTAGGGCGAATCAAGTATTTTTTAAAATTATTTCTAGCTGTTGTAGGCTATATAAATTATTTTTAAAATCTCTGAAACTTGGAAATTCATAAGGAGGTGGGATTCTGCCAATCAGGGACTCAACAGAACACGAGTTGACAACTCATTTGCATACACATTAAATAATATATTTATATACTGTAATACATAATTATTCTGCGAATGAGTAAATAAACAGAAAGAAAAACAATAGGCCCATGGGCCACATCACCAACCTGAGCTTTTCTGTCCATTTCGTTTTTTAGAAGAATTTTTTCTCTCTATATACTCCTAAGTAAAAACTCAACCCGTCATTGTTGCCAAACCCTATCCACGGGGATCATGATTTGAATAAACTTGAATCAACACTACCCGAGGATGCTTCCACTCAAGTTACAACTTTTCTGACCAATATAATTGGTTTTGAGAAAAAGATTTTTAAAAATTCGACCCTCCAGTGTGGCCCACTCTACCCCAGGGGATCATGATTTATTTTAAACAAACTTGAATCTATTTAATCTGAGAATGCTTCCACTCAAGTTACATGTACAACTTTTATGGCTAATTGGTTTTTGAGAAAAATTTTGAAAAACAGCATTTTTTTTTTACATTATATTGGTTTGCAATATGGTACATAACATATCAATTGAATATTAAACATTGTACAATAGAATGAATTAAATCACACGCCACGCTTGTATAACATGTATATAATCAAAATCATATATTGCAGATAACTCTATATAATTCTTAATTATCTCACCTTGAAAGGGAGCGTGGCCTTTCATTTTAATAAACTTAAATTCCTTTTACCCAATAATGCCTTGTGCCAGGTTTGGTTGAAATTAGCCCAGTGATTCTGGAGAAGTCGAAAATGGAAAAAGTCTACAGACAGACGGACAGATAGACGGACGCCGGACAAAAGTGATCAGAAAAGCTCACTCGAGCTTTTATCTCAGGTGAGCTAAACATTACTGTACAATCATGTAAGATGAAGATTTTTTAATTTGAAAAGATTGATAGTTTGGTTTTCCATTCAAACAATAACAGTTTAATACCAATATATGATTGTACTTTTCTTTTTCAAGCAAAATCCTATTTTATTCAAGCCAATGTACACCTTATTGTACCATTCTTCCCTCGTATTCATCGGAAAAGTCAATTTAAAATCAAAACTTGATTAATAATTAATCTGAATCATGAGTTAAACACCCTTTTACAATCCCACAGCAACATAACAGCGCAAAGATGGTTAGTACTAGTATTACTGGAGACAATGAGACGAATATGTTGATGTAAAGGCGACAGTATATGTAGAAAAAGTATTCCGTGCAGGTAGAGTTTTCTCTCCTTTGTACATGTGACATGGTTGCTGAAAAAAAAATCCAATCAAATGTAAGCAATTTTTAATATTTTGGTAACCAGTATCTCCACCGTCAAAAATAAAATCAATATGCATCACTCTACAACTAAGGACTTAGTCTAATGAAAACGATTGCTGTTCGTAAGCATTGAGACTAAATTAATAAGAGTTGTGATCATAAACATTCAAATACTAGTATTTTATTCTCATCCAGCTCCTACAAACCTTTTACTTGCAAACCACTTAACGCCAAGGCAATGATGTAGAAAAATGCCGTTAAGGCATACGTCACAAAAGCATATTGGAAGGTCGGAAGTCCAGACCGGAAAAGACTGTAACCGTGCGCACGCCCAATGATGCAGAAAATCATGACGCCTTCAATCATGGATATGACGCCCTGTGCCAACATCAGACAGGAGAACAGAGCGTCGTTCTCTGGACACTCAATAGCCAGCTTTCCCCCTGTGAATTGATAAAATGCATTTTGGCAATGTTTTGATACAATTTTGAACAATCGGTTCAGCAGAGACTGTAGTTGCATTAAAGATATATGGCTTTCGGTATACTGGTATTGTCCTTTACCTGAACATAGATTCGCACAAAAAAATGACCTTGTCTGTTGTACAAAGTTTGAGTTTTAACTTTGCTTGAAACCCACAGTTGGTTACTCTTCGTTCCTCTTTCCATCGCGGGAACGAAGCGTATAATCAGCCGTTGGTTTCCGACGATAGATTTTCAAGAATCTAAATTTTTGTATATGACAGTACGAAATATTAAAAAATTCTACCTTATCATCAAAACAAGATGACCATTTTCCCCTAACATATACATGTATGTACGAAAGACGAATAGGGCCACTTAAAAAATATTTTTATCTCGTAATTACGAGAAAAGATCTCGTTATTACGAGTTAATTATCTCGTTATTACGAGAAAAGATCTCGTAATTACGAGAAAAGATCTCGTTATTACGAGTTAATTATCTCGTAATTACGAGAAAAGATCTCGTTATTACGAGAAAAGATCTCGTTATTATGAGTTAATTATCTCGTAATTACGAGAAAAGATCTCGTAATTACGAGAAAAGATCTCGTAATTACGAGAAAAGATCTCGTTATTACGAGAAAAGATCTCGTTATTACGAGTTAATTATCTCGTAATTACGTGAAAAAATCTATTTTTGAAATGGCGCGTTTCATTATTCTATTCTTTTTATATAAAGTGTATGAACTACTGTAATGTCTATTAATATACACTTACTTAGCACATGTGATCATCGTTTAAAACGCATAATTTGATATAAAATCGGACCAAGCAGTTTTAAAGAAATTTCAGAAGAATTAGCAAAGCAAATTGATTAAAAAATTCATTGAACTATATGTCATTAATTAAGAAGGATACGTGGGTTTTTTTCAGACTCCAAAATGTTTATATAAAATCAATTATTTTCAATATACATGTGGGTTGTGTATGAACATATAAAACACAAATTCGGGTAAATCCTGTGTATCCATATCCATGACTGAAACTATATAGTCATTAAAGTGACCTGTAACTAATAAAACTGTGTTTTAACGACAATAGGACTACCTGGTATTTACTTCGGAGTGGGATTATAATATAATTATATAAGTTGAATAGAAAAATTAAATAAAGTTCTTTCCTTTTATTAATACCAGATAAAATGTCAAATCCAATCATTTTGATATGTAGAAATTAATGAATAATGATCGATATCGTTGTTATTTTTAAATATTGATCAAAATTGAATCAACGTTTCTGGAATGAAAAAGATAGACTTAAAGTGTGATCCAGTCGAATTCTTTTTCAGAAACGCACCATTTTATATAGATCTTTTCTCGTAATAACGAGAAAATTAACTCGTAATAACGAGAAAATTATCTCGTAATAACGAGATCTTTTCTCGTAATAACGAGAAAATTATCTCGTAATAACGAGATCTTTTCTCGTAATTACGAGATCTTTTCTCGTAATAACGAGATAACTAACTCGTAATAACGAGATCTTTTCTCGTAATAACGAGATAATTAACTCGTAATAACGAGATCTTTTCTCGTAATTACGAGATAAAAATATTTTTTTATGTGGCCCTATTCGGCTTTCGTATGTATGTGCATTGTGTTATATAAAGCATTGTTTTAAACCCTTTGAATAATGACGTCATGATTCACATAAATAAAGGCAACCAACCAATTAAGCTCCTGTTTTAAATTTATCATAATTAAATAATGCATATTATAAATAATTAGATTCAAATCAGTATCGGGATTACACGACTGTCCTTTTGCAGCTAGTACATATACATATATCAGAGTAAACGGGCAAAAAACCTTAGCTAGACCATTGGTGAAATTTGTAGTGTTCTACTTGCCTACAATAAAGTCCACAATACCAAAACCCGACATAATGAGAGCAGCACCTGTATAACACAAAAAAACCTACTCATTACTAAATTGACATTATCAATAGAATTAATTGTTGATACATACCTACAATTATAATATTACAATACATATTAATTACAATATTTATAGTACCTATAAATGAGAAGATTTTACGAAGATTAATGATACCAGTAAATAAAAAATAAGTTTCAATTCAGTTCAATTCTTTATTCGCTCAAGACCAGTTCACTGGTATTTGAGGTTCAAAATCAGTATATACAAATGTACACGAACACAGTCAAGGATCACATGTACAGTATGAGTAATAATGACAAAAAAAGGTTAAAATCACAATACAATAGGTTGTAAAAGTTGGTTTCTGGAAGAACAGACTTTGAAAATTTTCTTAATAAATATTGACAAGTTTTTTAGTTTTTCTACATTAAAAGTATTCATGAGCTCGTTAAATTTTATAATATTTGGGTTTTCATAATATCTCTTGGGTAAAAACATTTTTCTGTCGTTTACAAAATTTGTACATTCTAAAACATAATGAAATTCATCCCCAATACTATTAGAATCACACATTGTACATTTTCTTAAATGTTTTTCAATATTATGCCATCTACCTGTTTCAATGGGGAATCGATGATTACATGTTCGTAATTTTGTAAACGTGATCCGTAGATCTGTAGGTAAAATCAACAAGTACTTTTCTAAATTGAGATTTGTTTTAAAAATTCTATAATTAATACATTTTGGTGAGTTATCTACTATACTTCTCCAATCTTGTACAAATCGATTTTGTAATATTTCTTTAATTATTGACTTAAGCATTTTAATTTTAACAAAGAGTGACAATGGATACCTTCCAGTTTCTCCATACACCATACAATTTGGAGTACTAGATTTAAGATTAAGAATAAATTTCAAAAATTTTAAATGTACCTTTTCAATAATATCTAAATTTTCGTAACCCCACACTTCGCACGAGTAAAGTAAAATTGGGTTAATGACCTTGTCAAATAGGTCTAACTGACAATTAATTGGTAGGCTAAAATACCGTATTTTTCGTAAAACACAATATAATGCCTTTGACGCTTGATCTACTAAATGCTTTTTAGCATTATTAAATTTTCCACTTCTTGATAAAACAATACCCAAATAGCAAAATGATTTTACGTTTTCAATTGTTACTCCTTTATGCAAAAATTTAGGCTTTGACATTGCACCTTTTGAAAAAATGAGGATCTTTGTTTTGGCTATATTGACATTAAGTTTCCATATATCACAATAATTTGCAAACACATCTAATAACTTTTGTAAATCAGGCGGAGATTCAGATATCAAGACAGTGTCATCGGCATAAAAATGTAGACAGAGTTTCAACATAGCAAATAAATCATCCTGTATTTGAAGAGAAGGACAAGTAAAACCCTCTATCTGGTTTCTTAATAAATAATCTTCGAAATCGTTAATAAAAAGAGAAAATAAAAATGGTGACACATTTTCTCCTTGTCTTACACCTATGTTTCTGGGGTCGATATCAGAAAGTGATGTGTCATTTTTGGATTTCAGAAAATGATGTTTTGTTATAGAAAGATTTATTAAAAAATTAAAAAAATTAATTACATACATTCTATTTTAAAAATGAAATCAGAAAATTCTTCAAAATTGCTAAACATGGCGCCAAAAAGTAAAGCTTCAACTGATATATAAAGTTTGTAACAGTTTATCGACACGCACAAGATCTAAACATGGTGAATTGGAAGATAAAGCAGATGCAATAGATAATTTTTAATGTAAACACAATTTTAATAATTTGAAGCAGATACCGGTATGGTTTATAAATAGATGCTGTTCTTACTTACCCATGACGATGTTTGAGTAGTACCGTGAACAACAGTTGTAACAGGATGGTGGACAGCATTTACTAAACTTGTCATTGCAGATGTACTCGGTGTTATATGGACTCGAACATTCAAAAGTCGACATGATCACTGTTAGTATTAATTTCCGCTAAAACAAAGACATAATTATTATGACGTCATGTTTTTTTTTTTTTTTTACCAAAAATTAAAAAAAAAAACCTATAAAAACTGATTTTTAAACTTTTAATTGTAATTATTCATTATGTGCAAACTAGATGATTAAACGAAATTCTGTTTAATAACAGCAGTGCCTTTAAATTCATAAAATTATTTTAACTAATTTTTCAGTAACTGTTGAAATGTCTCAATAATACACATTTCGATCTTGTACCGCGAGACTACAAATACCATGTATCTTCAGGGAGTTCAATCACTTAACTAGTATACTAGGAAAGTATAGATATGATTGCAATTTTATCATAAATGGCCTGTTATACATGAGTGCATCAAATGGAAATGTAGAAAATAATTTTACATGTACGTATAATACATGTGTAATAAAGAAACTTAGTCTAGTAGTTTCATTATACTTGAATAATGATACATCAATTGTACTTACCTTCGGAAATAATTCGATGCAGCCCTCTAAATTTACAAAAAGGGCCAATTTTTTTAGTTTGATAAGCCAAACAAATCTCTATCTTGATTATCTAGTTTACCTCCTGTACTTTTTATGCAGTACTCAAGTGTTTTTGATAGCGTTACTCCTTTTCGTGGAACCGTATCTTAGATTAGATAACAACACAATATGAATAATACAAACAAAATACCTTGGCATATTTTGCCGATGAATACATTAATTCAAATATGATGTAAATCAAAGTAATGTGCTATATTTATTATTACAGAACAAGATATCAATTAATAATTTAACGATCGTCGAAAACCATTGGTTGATAATCATTATGCCTCGGTCCTCTCTCCATGACTCAACCGACACACTATGATTTTTTTTAAAATGAAATTGACAATTTATCATTTCAGATTTGAAAGCAGGGATTAAAGTATATAACACAAAGTGATGTATCTATGGATTAGAGGCAATGGTAAGAATTTGGGAAAGGACTTGAAATCCGATGACTTTAAAGATAATTTATTTTTGTAAGACCAATTAAAATTATTTCATTCAAGTTTATGATTTAGATCAAAAATGTCTGGGAGGGATCTAAAAAATAAGAACAGTAGTGACAATTGCTCCAGATTTTGCACGTGATCTACACATAAACACAGGTCAAACATTATTTTAGAAAAGGTCATGTGTATAATGGCTACACAAATAATACTAACCCTGTACGTCTTATCAGTCCATTACTTAGATAACCAAGTTAAGTGATACTCTACTATTCACTATGAGAACCATATTTTCGATCTTTCTTGTTATTTTCTCTTTCAATTCATTCACGGGTGCCCGCACGCTACCAAGGCGATCAGATGGTACGTGGATTTATTTTTTAAAAGAGCATCATTTTAATGAGGTTTTCTGTAGATGTATGCACTTTTTAAATAATATCAAACAACGTGAAATGTATTTTTCCACTCGAAAGGTCTACAGAGATACTCGTTTTACCAACCTTCATCGAACCCAAACAATTAATACATGGTTCACAATTTATTCATTACATGTGGTAAATCAAAGCAACGAATCCATCGTAATGAATACATTTAAGTAAAGTTCATTGACGTATCCATGGACATTGTTTTCTGTTCAATGCTATAGATGTATGTTGCTTATTCATATATGAATTCTACATTACAACATAGATTAATCAATTCTCTTACTTTTGCAGCATGCGCAGCCGCACCAGCCGATATCCTGTTTCTGTTGGATTCTTCCAGAAGTGAAGGGTCAACAAACTTTCAGACTCAGAAGGATTTCGTTTCTAAGTTTGTGAACTTTCTCAACATAGGACCAAACGATGTGCAGGTCACGGTTGGAAGTTTTTCAACGGCCGCTTACAGTTTTTTCAACCTTAACACCTACCAAAACAAGGCCAACCTTTTGCATGCTATATCACAGGTACATGTAAAACATACATTGAATCGTAACAAAAAGCTTAATAGCTTAAAAAGCTTAAAAAGCGTAATGTGTCAAGTAAAATCTCTCTCTCTCTCTCTCTCTCTCTCTCTCTCTCTCTCTCTCTCTCTCTCATTGAAATCGCTTTTTAGCTCACCTGAGCTGAAAGCTCAAGTGAGCTATTCTGATCACTTTTTGTCCGTCGTCCGTCCGTCCGTCTGTCCGTCTGTCTGTCCGTCTGTAAACTTTTTACATTTTGAACTTCTTCTCTAAAACCGCTTATCCAATTTCAACCAAATTTGGCACAAAGCATCCTTATGGGAGGGCGAATATAAATTGCAGAAATAAAAGTCAGATCTGTATTCAAAGCGGAGAAAACCTTGAAACTGTAAAAAAAGGGGGGTGCATTTTAAAAAATCTTCTTCTCAAGAACTACTGATTCCAATTCAACGTTGTTTAGCATAAATTATCCTTATGGGAAGGAAAATATAAATTGCAAAAATTAAGGTCTAATTATGTTTCAAATCTGAGTTATTACGAAAATAATAATAAAGGAAAGGCGTGTTTCAATCAGTTTAATAGCTTCGGATTCGGCATTCGGTAAAATGGGTAGACAAGACTTGGCCTGGGCAAAACAAAAGATTGGCAGTTATTAATCTGCCAATCTCATTAAAATTTCAGGATATTTGATGGACCAGTATATTTGTATTTGCTGTAAATATTGCTGCAAAATAATGCGTATTTGGAATTGACGATTGCCGATCTGCCCCGGCTTTTATTTTGCCACGGCCCAGGTTTGCGTACCCATTTTACCAAGACTCGTATTCCATACATCTAAAACGAGGTTCTTTGTTTAAAGCAGCCATGACATTATACGAAAAAGGGTCGATCTGACTATGATGAATTTGCTTGTTGTGCAACAGTTCGCGAATGAAGGGAGAGTTTTGAAACATGCAAAATGTATTTGTGCCGATTTTGTGTTCAGTAAATTGAGGCTAAATATTTCAATGCGTTGACAGTTTTCACACATGACGTTGGTGTTAGCTTGTTCTGATTTTCGTTTCGTTTTCATTATTTATGCTTTGTAACCTGGGAACTATCGTCTGTATTTCGTGATTTTTACGTATCAAATCAAACAGAGAATTCGGTAAATCAAACAGTTAACTGTTTACCTGCGCAAATTAAGCAAAATCTGATGTATCAAAAAAGTACTGAAATACAATTCATTCTATCGGTAATTCGGCATTATATTTTGCGTAATGGTATATTAATGCAATAGGTTTTGTTGAGATGCTCGGCATTTTCTCGAGTTTATTCAGTTTAAATAGAGTTTGATATCGCTGTCGGAAATATGTAGGTATATACATGTACATGTATATATATGATTCATTTCGAAAAAATAAATTGTGTTCTTTATTTGTTATAGTGCATGTTTCTTGTGTTTTATATAATTGTTTACAATTTCTATTTACTAACAATATTTGAGTGTTAAGCTTCGAATTATAAGCAAGATACAGAGATTTGCTCACAATTCTATGTTTGTACACAGATCTTAAAAACTAAAGATTAAAAAACTAAAAAAAATTTCAATATTTATTAAGAAAATTTTCAAAGTCTCTTCTTCCAGAAACCAACTTTAACAACTTATTGCATTGTAAACTTAACCTTTTTTAGCTCACCTGAGCCAAATTCTTCTCAAAAACTATTAGGCCAGGAAAGCTCAAATTTGAGTGAAAGCATCCTCAGATAGTGTAGATTCAAGTTTGTTCAAATCATGGTTCCCGGGGGTAGGGTGGGGCCACAATAGGGGGATCATGTTTTACATAAAAATATATAGAGAAAATCTTTAAAAATCTTCTCAAAAACTATTAGGCCAGAAAAGTTCAAATTGAAATGAAAGCATCCTCAGGTAGTGTAGATTCAAGTTTGTTCAAATCATGATCCCCGGGGGTAGGGTATATATTTGGCCAAGAAATCTCAAATTGGCATGTAACCATCCTTAGGAAGTGTAGATTCAAGTTTGTTCAAATCATGGTCCCTGGGGGTAGGGCGGGGTCACAATGGGGGATGAATTTTTATAGATAGAGAAAATCTTTAAAAGTCTTCTTCTCAAAATTATTAGGCCAGGAAAGCCCAAATTTGAGTGGAAGCATCCCCAGATCGTTTAGATTCAAGTTTGTTTAAATAATAGTCCAGGGGTAGGGTGAGGCCACAATGGGGGATGAATTTTTACTTAGGAATATATAGAGAAAATCTTTAAAAATCTTCTTTTTAAAGAATTTTTGGCCAGAAAGGGTTTAAACTTGTGTAGAGGCATCCTCGGGTAGTGTAAATTCAAGTTTGCAAAATCACAGTCCCTAGTGGTAGGGCGGGACCGTGATGGCGGTTTGAATTTTTACATAGGAATATGAAGAGAAAATCTTTAAAACTATTCTGGGAAAGTGTTCGGTTCAAAACTCAGTACTTAGTGTGAAAGCAAAGGTTATGCAGATTTAAGTCTGATGAAACCATGATTCCCTAGAGAAAAATGGGGCCATGAAATGGGGGGAGGGGGGGGGGGGTATATAGGAATAGAGACAAATCTTCTTACAGGTACAACAACAAAAGGGGCTTGGTATTTACCAAAAAATAAGAGGTTGATAAAAATTGGCAGATTTTCAATTTTTTTTAGCAAGATCTACTGTACTCAGTTGTCAAGATATTTTGATACTGTAATGCTAATTTGATCAGAATTAAGGCAATTTTTGCTCAGGTGAGCGATGTGGCCCCTGGGCCTCTTGTTTAAAGAGACTATTTGATTTTTATATCCTTTTATTTTTTTTTTCAATTATTTTTGAAAACGAGTAAAAGGAATGTATATAAACCGGATGACACTTGACACTTCCCTATTTGGATATACTATAATGGAATTGTGTTTGTTGATTTTTACCACTTAAACCCCATTTTAATCGAATGCTACAATGACATGCTAATTTCCTTTCCAAGTAATCATTGGCGTATAACTCATCTGAACCGAAGGTTTCAGATGATCTGCTGGCCATCGGCTATCCGTTCATCTGCCTGTTTGTCTGTTTAAAATATTTTGTTCTTATTAAAGATTCGTGACGAAAAATATGTTTTTCTTCACAAAAGATTACTTAGAGCGAGCGGAAGTAAATACAAATAAATATTTGAGATTTTATTTATTTAAGATACCTTACCGTCCAGGGGGAACCAATACATTTTACGCCCTGGACATGGCTGAACACTACTCCTTTACCCTAAGTCACGGTGACCGTTCAAACGCTCCCAACATTGTGTATGTGATGACGGATGGACAGTCCTCTAGTCACTCCTGGACCCACAATGCAGCACAGCACCTAAAAAATTCCGGTGTTAAGGTGTTTGTCATAGGTGTGGGGCACGTGTCAATTGATGAGTTAATAGACATGGCGACTGATCATGAACACGTGTTCACAGTGGATTCTTTCTCTAAATTACCATCGATACAACACCTTGTTGAAGCAACATACTGCGATGGTAAAACTGTCTTTGATGGCTTAAACATACTGAAAATATTCTAATTTATAATTTTTGTTCATTTTGTTCAATATAAATGTTGAATATAATTTCATTATTTTGTTATTGTACCTCAAGTTTTACATATCTGAGACAATTTCATATGTATCAAACTATTTTCTTAAAACTCTCCTATGCAATAAGAAATTGTATGCATGCGATATTTGTATTTTGCATTTATATATACATGTACTAATTTTTATTCATTCAGTGCTGGTAGGAAGAGTGTGTATCGACAAAGTAGACTACTGTCACAGGTACTCTAAAGCACTGTGTTTCCAGGAAGATTATATTGCATGGGCCCAAATGAACTGCCCAGATTACTGCGGATTTTGTCAAAGTATAGAAGTAGTTTTATTTGCAATTTTACAATACTTCGTAATACTTAAATAAACATAATTACTGTTTCTGCCTTCCTTTACCTAGTTCACACACCGAGTCCTACAACGATGAAGCAAACAACCGCGACCCAGAAGATCACCACACCGAGTCCTACCACACCCTCAACTACCACCACCCAACCACCGACTACCACTACACAACCACCCCCAACCACCGCCAAAACCACGGCGCCATCTACAGAAGGTTTTTATTTTGATCACCTAATGTATAAACCATTTCACAAGAATTAACTGAGATTAACTGAGACATTAAATGTCAATAACTGAGTTGTATTTTTATCTTTTAAATTAGTCAATTAAATGAAAGTCCGTGTAAATCGTCTTCTTACTTAATTTCATATGATTATCAATATATTTTTGTTAACAAAAATATTTCAATTTTGCAATTACCATTCCTTAAAATCTCTGTTCTCCAAACTTCTTTTCCTCAAGAATCTTTAAATAAATTAAATATTAATTTGGAATTGTGTACTATATATTTCTGATCAACGTTATCTTTCCTTTGATATTTAGAACCGACTCCAAGTCCTATATCCGAAGGTGAGATATATGTCTCTGGGCAGCTACAAGTCCGCTATGTTCACATGTACTAATTTCTATTTTTATTAGTACATGTATATTACAATGTACATATACTTTTTTTCATCAGTAAATCTTTGCACTCACTACATGTGCTTGTTAACTATCGTTTGACTGAACGATGTAAACATTTAAATTCTAGATGTTTTAGAATTTTTTGTATGATGCCTTTGTCGGTAATGATTGAAGGTCCATGTATTGACAAGTTGTCAAATTGTGCTGCATATGGGGAGTCGGTTTGCAGCAGCTACAGACATTGGGCAATAGAAAACTGTGCCAGATTCTGTCTCTTTTGTCATGGTAAGGACTTTATATTAACCCATATAGCCGATGAATGATAGCTTGTTTTATGAAATTTACCTGAGTTATTCTTTGCTGTAAATTCCTTATATTGCGTTGAACTTTTCTCCTTATTTCTTATAGTTTTCAACTCTTAGAAAATAATGGCGAGATTTTAAAAGTCCGCTAAGGGTGCTTCTCGCGATTTTACGCGGATATTAATTCCTCGCGTTCAATTAGGAATTTACAGTAATTTGCTCTATAAATCGTCATTATAATAGAAAATTGCTGCATGGTTTCACTATAAAACATAAACTTTCAAAACATATGACCAAAAGACAAGGCAACACCCCTACACGTGCAAACGTCAACAACAAAATCAACAACAACAACAACAACAACAACGGAGAAAACGACCGCCCCACCCACAACCACACAGAGTAAGAAAATTCCCTTTAATTCGGAAATTATATCAAATGATAATTAAAATTGAAATGCATAAAAAAGTTTGTATATGCGAAAAAATGTAATAAGTATACCAGCTATATCAGAAAACTATAATTAAAAAGAGTGAACTTTTGTAAGGAATCTTTTGACTTTCAAATGTTTTACCATCGTTTTCCAGGAACGTATGACGTCTGTGAAGATAAAGTTGACAAATGCAGCTCTTACGGGCCAGACATATGTTTCAAATACACTTCCTGGGCGGCGATTCAATGCCCCAGATTCTGTTTATTTTGTACACGTAAGTTTCATGTAATCAATAATCACAAATACATGTGTAAACATTGACTCTATTTTGCTATATTTTGCAGAAATACTCTAATGGTTTACATTAAACTCTTAAATTTTCTCGATTTTTTAAAAAATAAAATTTCATCTATTTAGACTTCAATATAGACAAGCTTGACAGTGAAAATTTCTCGGTCAGATATTTACTTATATATACTTTAAATATATTCTACCACCAAAATTGAGTTGTTCTCTAATTCTACCCGCATAAATATCGTTGATATTTCTACAATATAATACATATCATACATTATATTTCTATAAAATTAATATATATTATAATTATACATAATGATTATATTTCTATTGTGAATTAACCGAATGAAAGCAAATCACAGGTAAAGACATACTATCTTATGAAGTCCCTTTCATTTGGACATAAATATTGCTAAACAGTTGTTAAACAAATTGTTCTCAATCGTTCGTCACAATGAAAGCTCTATGCCATAATAATTAGTGATAACTAAATTTGAGGTACTCCTTTAGCTCTCTAAAATTCCGATAAAAAACGCCGACTTTTCTTATACAAGTAGGCTAGACTCATGTAAGTATATTGTCCTTTCCGATATATTTAATTTTATCAAATAAAATATAATACAACATGACTACTTCAATTTATCGGAAAGGACAATACCTTGTCAACTCCAGCCCCTTCCACTTCTCGGGCTCTGGGGGAATTCATCATGTTATCAATTTGTATTTATATCCCAATAAACATAAAAATAAAACCCTATTCTTTTATTTATCATTGTTAATATACATGTATATCTTAATCCATTCAGCTGAGACTACCACGACACCGCCCGCCGCCACAGAGAAATCTACCACAGTAACCACACCACAGTCTACCACGCGGGAGTCAGGTACATATACGTTTATGTAGAGAATACATGAAAAAGATTGTCGTTATGAATGACCGGAAAGCTTTTGTTTTTTATATGAATAATTACAGTATTTTATCACGCTGTGTAATGCATAAAGGCCTATACGAAAACTTAAAAAATTATTCATAGTCTATGTACTTTATATTTTTAAAATCACACTTTATAGATAAAAAAATCTAAATCAAATCTTCGAAAAATCTAACGGGGCAGTGCATGTGTGATTTATATTAAAAGGAATAAAAGATGAATTTACAATTTTTCAATTTGTTTGAATCATAGCTTCGTCAACAAACTCGATGTCATCAAATACTCCAGTCATAATGGTATCGGGGACTCAGAGCGTACAAGGAACTTCTCCAAAACAAATTGAACTTTCCTCAACCGTTGATTCTCAAGAACTAAGTACTTTAATTTTGAAATGCTCGAGAATCTTGAAATAAATAAACGATAACAAAATATTCAATTTGATTGATACTTAAATAAAAATTCATACAGCATAACAAATTTGAAACAATTGCACGGATTAATTTATATATTGGAAAACGTATGCTATCAAAACTTGTGTTTTTCTTTCCATAAATGGAATCTTCAAATATACAGAACTGTTATTTTAATTTTCATTTTCATTTTTTTCAGCAACCAATCCTCACATCATTATTATCGGCCGAAAATAATACGAGGGGACTCAAAAGGAATTGTCTTTATTCATCGAGTTCAACTTCATTTTATGAAATAAATTTCATAATAATATCCGTTGTTGTCATTCCTATCTGATAACATTTCGAATCGATCATTAGAGAGCATTTTTGTGTTGGTATACTCTGTACATAGTGCATTAATAAACAAATGTATGCTACCACATTTTAAATTGTAACACGAGAAACGTTCTGTTGATATATAGAATTTTTACCATTCAACCTAAAGGTACTTTACTTTTTAAAAAATAAACACATGTACTCTAATACAGAACTAATGCATATCATTTAGATTATTAATGAAAATATCAAAACAGCTCAAGTGCATTTGAATTGAGTTTACAATGCGTAAGATTTGTTGCATTTCCATAAGATTTCGTGAGAGCTTAGTTCTTTTACCCGAAAGAATTACGATACTTCAGCACAGTGGCAAGTTGTAAACCAGCGTTTAAGATCTGTGGATTATTTTATTTAACTTTGTTGTATGTCAATCAAAGGTTATTAATTGATCCTACATATGGAAACGCGATTTGCGTGACATGCAGTTGTGTCCAATGTGTAATCATTAAAAGCAACATAATGAAAACCTTGGTCCTTAATTGTATCTTGCACAAATTAAGGAAAGAGCTAGATCGAGCAACAACTAATGTATGGTCTCTTCAGTTATCTGTTACACGCAGTCGTGAACAGAAACTAACCCTCATCCTTCCTCTCTCCCTCCAAGCGTCTAATGAGCACAGCATCAGGTAAAAGTAATTTAAAAGCAAGGTAAGCGGATAGAACAATATATAATAATGAAGACTCAAACTGGGACGACGATATACTGATATAACATGAGAATAATGAAATTGATAAGCTTTCATATATAATCTGATATGGAGTATACAATGACTTACATCTTTATTCGCCTTATTCCCATTGTTTTGTTGATATTTTCTTTTAATGGGTTTACAAATGCAAGCCTTGCAGGTAGTGTAACCATTTTACCACACGCTCATTCCGTTGCTAAATTTTATAAATTCATGTTGGGTTGAGATAGCTACATGTACTATAATTTATTCAACTACAGTGTGTGCTAAAACTCCAGCGGACATCTTGTTCGCTCTGGATACCTCGACAAGTATAGGAAGTCAAAACTTTGAAAGAGAGAAGCAGTTTGTATTAGCGTTTGTAGCCGACATGGACATAGGACCCTCTGACGTGCAGGTGTCCGTCGGGACGTTCTCCGACAATGCTCGCAGATACTTTGCCTTGAACTCTCATCCAAATTTACATGACCTCCAAGCTGCAATAAAAAGAGTAAGTATGACTATTTCTAAGAGAAGTACATTATATATTTGTAAAAGGCTTACTCGGTAATAGTATTAAAATAACGAAAATAAAAATCAAGAAAAAAATAGAAAAATTTATTTGGCTCATAGGGAGTTTGCTTTTTCTCATTGAATACCTAAACAAACAAAAAGCCTTGTTCATCATGCATCGTATGGTTTTAAAACATTCGTAATTTTCAAATATTTTGAAATTTAGATGTACTATGAGTTTGGACAGACGCAGACACACTTAGCATTCCTGTTAGCAGAGATGTATGTATTTACAAACGTTAGTGGAGACAGGCCATCGGCAACAAATGTCATGTTCGTCCTTACTGATGGTCGTTCTCAAAACCACACGGCCACGGTGCAGGGGGCACAGAGATTGAAAAATGCCGGGGTCAAAATATACGCCATTGGTATTGGTAATCAGACGGATAGAGGTGAACTCAATGACATTGCAAGCGATACAAACCATGTATTTATGGTGGATAGTTTTACAGACCTGAGCTCAATTCACACACTTGTACAAAACACGTACTGCGAAGGTAGGAGGTACTGTCATTCTTTAAATTTGATGGTTCCTGTTTTAATTAACATCAAAATGAATATCTGATTAAACGAATGCAGGTTATCTGAGTACAAACAAACCGAGTGGTACACTATCTTTATCAACAACTCGCAGTTCAGCCGCATCTTCGACATCTTTAATGTCAACAATTGTGTCCACATCGTCAACGTCTTCAGTGCCAACAGCAATTTCCGCTTCAACCACAGTCAAGTCAACAAGCACACATACATCGGCTTTGTCTTCAACAGAGACGACAGCGATGAGTACCACGACAACAGCAATGACTTCGAATCCAACATCCGACAGCTCAAATCCAACACCCGGCAGCTCAAACCCAACACCCGGCAGCTCAAACCCAACACCTGACAGCTCAAATCCAACACCTGACAACTCAAACCCAACAACCGACGGCTTAAATTTAACAACTGACGGCTCTTCGGTTATGACTTCAGTTATAACTAACAGCACACCATCTCCAGAATCTACAAGCACGAGTTTGCCAACACCAGCTCTCCCTACGACTAGTATGAACGTATATAATATATTGTAGATTTGTGGCCAAATTTAGCCAAATTGAATTTTAAAGAGTAGATCATAAATATCATAAAATAATTTTTTCAGTTCCCACGCCACCTCCAATACCCGATGGTATGTAGACTTATAATATTTTGAAATCTAGCCCGTAAATTGTATCATGAAGTTTGCCATTTTCAATAATGGAATATAAATTTTTTTCTCCTTTCAGTTTATAAAAGTAATACAAGTCTAGTAATTAGTTACTGAAATCTAGATGTCAGATTTAATGGACATTAAGGAAAGGAAATACTATTAATCTCTTCACTGTAACTTTCATTATAAATCAGACGGTGTTATTAGCACATTTTTAATAAATACCAGCATAACAATATCATTTTTTTCTTCTCGTAACACATTAGTTGTATGCTGATTTATCAAGTTTGGTTTAGGGCCGTGCGAGGACAAAATCACAAATTGCGCTGGGTACGGGGATGGAGTATGCACTTCCTACCGGAAATGGTCCATCCAAAACTGCGCGCGCTTTTGCACCTTTTGTCACGGTGGGTTTGTCACCTTAATGTTATTCCAATATTTACAGAAAAGATACCAAATTACTGACTACATTTTTAGTATAGCGCTATGAATTTTTTTTTTTGTCTCCCTAAATCTGTGTATCATGTATTCCACTTTGCAGATTCTGTGACCAGAACTTCAACAACAACAACACTTAACGTCCCAACAACAACAACAACAACAACGACTTTGCCGTCAACAACTTCCTTGACTACAAGTGAGTACAACTGAGCAGGAAATAACATGGCGAAAAAGAGGTCACAAATGCCTATCGATTTGGTCCTTAGAATACGTAAAATAGATTACATATTGAAATTATCTGTTTTATTAGAAATACATGTAATTAAGAAGGCAAAAACAAGATTCCTAAATAGTAAGTCAGTAGTAGTTTTAAAACAAAGCCAAAAAAACCATTAATAGATATAAGAAAGCCTTGGCTGGAATTTATTAAAATTGGAATTAATTAAAACTTAGTTCTATCGACAAAACTTATCTCTGGCTTATCTCTTTGCCATAGATAGCCACTGAGCCATTCGTGTAACTGTTTTTTTTACGGTACTAGCATAGTAAATATAATTGCATAAAAATTTCCCTTAGGGTTATGTTCATGAAATACTCGAATTGCATATGTTATGATACAAAATCAAATGGCCAACGTCAATAAGACATCGCTCTAAACTTTTGTTGTTAAAATATGTTTTTATTTGCAGTACTTAGATCAAGCTATGACATAATTATACATGTATATACACAAACTATTCCATTAATAATTGGCTTTTAATAGTTACAAAAAAAACGTATAATTATATAGAGTTCTGATATGTATAATTAAACCTGGACATACACCAGTTCCTTTTCATATATTCTAAATTATCGAACGTATTATAAAGTATTTAATAAAATGTAAATCGTCATGTTTGCCTTTTTAATAGGAATGTAATATGAAAAAATAACTGTACACGTATATTAGTACATGTATTTTCACTCTTTACTAGTTTGAATTCGCCGATTTTATTTTTTGCGGTATAACCTCGATAGTAGATGAATCAATTAGTGTATTCTTGCTTATGATTTGGACAGGGGTGTACACCGTTTGTGAGGACAAGATAGACCGATGCAGTCTGTATGGTCCTGATATTTGCTTTAAATATACCACCTGGGCTGCTGTTCAGTGCCCCAAATTTTGTGTTTTTTGTGAACGTAAGATTACCACATTTTTACTTATTTCAAAATACCTACTTAGTAGCTTGCTAGACATTTTATTCAGAAAGTCAAAATATAGACAAACGATAAATACCATCATCCTCAAAATTTAAGATTTGACTGAATTAATCACAATTCTATAAAACATCTTATTGTAATGATGTAACAAATAACGTTAATACTGCCTCCTGATAAATCCAAGTCCTGTTAATATACACATTATATACATGTATGTTGCTTTCTCGTTCTTCACCAAAGCTCCATCAACTACCACATTATCAACAACCACTACCACCACTACCTCTACCACCACAACACCACTTCCTTCTACCACTCCCTTTGTTTGTGCTGACCAAGCGCCTAACTGTGCTGAACTCGGTCCCGCTATGTGTATGGAGGATAAAGCATTTGCGATGCGCAACTGCCCAGTGTTTTGTCTATTGTGTACACGTAAGACCTGTTTTTAAAACTTATAAAAATATGTTACGTTATGTACATATATATAGTATTTAATATTTCAGTTTGTTTATTTATCTTTGTTTTCAAATGATAACTTTACAAATTTTCAGCCACTGAAACTTCGATAGGGGTAACTGAACCTCTGACATTCAAAACTAGCACCACTTTCAGACAAATAAGTAAGTGTCACATGCATGTAATATTATTGATTATTAATCGAAAAGAGCTTCCCAACACCCCTAGAACTTTGGTATGATGAGGTAACATCAATAATCTGTTTTTTTTCTTTTATGTCGATTTTTAAAATTAAATATACATAGTTTACCTATCAATGAAGATCTGGTGAAAACGAAACAAGGAGAAAGGTATAAATATTTCTTCTCCGACATATTCCCTTCATGTTTTACAAAAATTAACAAGAGTGAAAACAGTATGTTATAATTGTTTTCATATAATAAGTCAAATTATGATACTTTTTAAGATTATAACAATAAGATATCATTTTGTTTTTAGCCGGACTCTGCTGAAAGCGGAGTCCTGGCTGTAGGCAGGCAAATCGCCAATGTAAATATAAATAGCACAACTTCAAAAGTAAACAAAAAACCAAACAGCGTCAAAGTAAAAGCTTCCGCTATACCAAATAGTTACACAAGGAGCCACGTTTTGTCAAAAGTCTTTTTTTTTTTTTTAATTTCAAGAGAATTGTCTATCTTTTTTAGTTTTCTTATTAATTACGTGTTTTAAAAACAAGACTATGCATTTTGGACACATATAATGCGCATGAATTTCCATGAACTACTTTGGTGTGCAGTGAAGAAATGGGGATTGGATTTATTACGCTTGTTGCAAAATTCAAGGCAGCAGCTGTTGAACATTTTCTATTAGACAGACATATTTTTGTTTATAACCGCTTACAAAATTTGGTCGCTCTCTGACGCTTTGCCGACATTGAAAGCATATGAGAGAGAGAGAGAGAGAGAGAGAGAGAGAGAGAGAGAGAAAGAGAGAGATTTTCAGTCTTTAATACACAATATGCATAAAGACACATACTTTGATTTGATGTATAGACATTGATATCGCTTTTTAGACGTCACAATCTCGCACATGCCAAAACCTGTATTTCTTAATGGAATTCTATTTGAAGGATAGTAAGGTTTATAACAGACAGACATGACAATCGACCAATCATATGCTTAAAAAAATTCGTTCCTTACTACTTTGTTACTGTTGTATATCGTCTTTGTTTTGTGCATGCCTAATATGAAGAACGTTGGTTTTCTTTTTTGAACATTAAACTCTACCTTTTCTTTCCAGCTACTAACCCAGACATAATAATCATAGGAAGAAAACGATTCGACAGACTTCATGGTAAACTACTTGGACACCTGATATTGAAATGAAAGAGTAGTTAATTGTTTATCAATAAACTGTAGAGATCTAAATAAATGCGAGCTTTTTGTAAACTACGCGGAAATTCGGGTCGACGTACAAATGTAAGAAGTTTTTTATACCTTTAATTAAAGGACAAGATGTACATCCGATATGCAGTCAAACTCTCACTATTTATAGTACAAAATAATTGATTATAGAAATAATTAAACTGTTTTTTTTTGTAATTTCTCACGTTCACTGTGATATCATCACTTAATTAATAAAGTTATTATCCATATAAAGAGAGATTAAAAGAAAAGAAAGAACCGGTCACTTCGTGCAGAATGTATTCCCAAATGGCAACGTACATTCATTTAGGTCTCATCACCGCTGTATCATTATCTGAAAGTATAGTTTAAACAATATTTATTCATTAAAGATTCAAATACATTTACATGATGATAATTACAATTGTAAGATCGGGAAACAAGCCATAGGGCTTATATTAATCCCTCTCTTGCATACACTGCAGAAACGAGAGGTGTAAAATGAGATGTAGGTTCAAGGAACAAAATAGAAAAATGTGTCAAAAATCAAAGTTGGAAACACTGTTTAGGAGGTAATAAAAAGTCAGCAAAATAAAATATAACATGAAAAATATTACAATATATTCGTTGGTTGGACATCAGAACATAAATTTAGTATACATAATCACGTGTTAATGTTCGAACACATCCATACAGAAGGAAAGGTGGCTTTATTTCTTACACCAGTTCTGTGTACGTTTTCAGTACGAATATTGATTTTCTTTTCGTCGAAAATTTTAACTCAATACATGTGCTAACACATCATAAAAATACCATAGGATTTTTGCCGATTTCCATTAATTATTGTTATAAATATAAATATGAGTGGTTGGAATAAGATAAACAGGCAATTGAAAAAAGTATTATTATTGTACAACATTCTACGTGATAAAATGGTTGCTGAATCTTTTATTCTCAAGTATAAATGTTTGTACGGTGTGAAAAAATTGTTCATGTTCTACAATACTTAGATAAGTAGACCGATAGAGTAGTAAGTTAGGATCTGTAGAATTTGTGAGTGTGTTTATTGTTATATTCGTATTGTAGCATACTTTGGACAATGCAGAAGATAATGTTCAGTGTTTTCTATAGACCCACACGAACAAAATGGGGATGGACATAGGTTTCTGTTGAACATATGAAATTTTAAAGTACTACATTCTAAACGTAGTTGAGAGTGGAGAATTTGACCTATACGAAACCCTATATGTATACGGGAATAGTTATGTTGTTTTTGTATAGATATTTTTTGAAGCTTCTTATGGAAGGATCGTTCTGTACATTGCTTGGTATTGTGTTCCAAAGTCGTATGGTATTGGGAAGAAAAAAGTCGTAATAAAGCTTAGCTTTCTTGCGTAGATTTCTCGTACTGAGTTAGTGCTTCTTGTGATTCATTGGAAGGCAGCTGAGTCTGCAAGAGGTTTAATAGATAGTTTGGAACTTTGCCGTGAAATATTGTATGCTGGTGGTCTTCCCGACGCTTAGATAAAGGAACCCAGCCTGTTTCTTAATATAGAAGAGTTTTGGAGGCTATTCTATTACCCCTTGTCACAATTCGCCCCGCTTCAAGCTGAATGTTCTCGATTTTTAAATAACGGTAACTATATAAACAAATTGTGCTTTGTGCTTGAAGTTCTTAAGAAGAACGAAATATATATATATATATATATATATATATATATATATATATATATATATATATATATATATACACACACACACACACACACACACACACACACACACACACACACGGTATTAGTATATATAAATAAACTTTAGGAAGCGGCAAAGGGAAGGGTGTATAAATATATGTACATGAATTAGTAAATCAACGCGCACATAACCGTATGATGCTTATCGGTGAAAGAATCCTACAGCTGAACATCTGATTTACTGCGCCGTGTTTGCATGACGGACAAGTGAGACTGAACTGTAGTTCAACTACATAGTCTTTGGAAATGTTTGCTACCAAAAATGGTTTAGGTATTATCGAATATCTTGCTTATATATTCGTTTAACGCCCCTACCAAAAAACCTCGGTCGCCATTTCTACCGGTTCAAACTATAAAGGCCTTAAAAATTGTATTGTTGTATTATAATACTGTAATAGTAAAGGGGATGCAGTTTAAAGCATAATTTGATATGAAGGTTGTGAATAAGTTCAAAACAAGCGGCGTACGTTTTAGTGCCATAAAATACTGACACGATGTATCAACTAGACTTTTTTCATAGGACTGAACCCGGATATTGACCAGAAGCTTCAATTAGAAACATTATCAAACATGCACGATTTTTAATTAGAGTCTTAAATACTGGCAAAGTTCCAAACAGCTTAAACCTTATAAGTGAATAATTGAAAAGAAAACGTTTCTCGTGCCTTGATTAGTCCCTGTTACCATGGGAACGGCGTCCCCGATATTGTCCGTTCTTATTGTACTTCTGTAAAGCAAGTCATAACATTGATTCTTTACTTTTTTTAGTTCAATTTCTACGAGTCCTTAAACGTTTTTATTTAATGTAGAATCTAAATGACATAAATATTGAACAGCGCGATATTAACCCTAGCAATTCACAAATACCTGTTTCCAATTAAACTTCTGATATCTATAATTAATTTATATATATTTACATCAATATTCTGCTTGAATTAAGGAATAAGGGACCATTCTCTAGTATTAAGAGGTGATCAAATACGGTCGGGGATGATCAAGTCCAATAAAGCCCAAGGGGCTATATGATAACAATTGTTACAGTTAAATATTCAAATAGTCATTGATGAAATGTATTGGACTAGTCATTACTTATTCGATTTGTAGTGTTGTCACAGACAAAGTCACTGGAAAATGTAAATGGTCATATTCAGAGTATCGTCTAAAGACGATACGTCATACAATAATCGATATTCCGTATTCATTTACTTAAGTGTCAGATATTTGAAGTATTATTATATTTAATCATGTATATTTAATCATAAAGAAAACTAGCTGTGATTTTCTATAGAATTGTGCTCTCACAATTTATTTAGAATGTAGAATTTAATTGCGTTTTTCAAATCAAAATATAGTTTTTTGAGCATGTGTGATGAAATTGTTTACTTGTCCCATACGTCGAAGTTTAAGTACATATTAACATCACACATCACTTCTTCGCTAAAACACGTTTTTGTGAACATGTTCAATTCATTGACATTAGATTTAAAAGATAGAGGATTAGCAGGCAAATGTAGTTAACACACAACGATTTCGTGTCAGATATACGACTTGACAATGATTTGCCACATGCTCTTAGATGTCATTAAAAGGGGCTTAAATTCAAACGCATTTTTATTGATTTAAAAACTCTTAATAGTAAAAAACAAATCTTGAGGTTCATCGTAACAATCTCTCCCATGCTCCTGATCTTTACTAAGGCCCCCTTTCCTTCGCCGATTCATCTATATTCATTTAAAGCGCAAACTTTCTCAAGTGAAACGTGGGCATTTTGATATGAGGGCTGCATTTGTGATATTAGCAGTTATATTGTCGTTTAAAGGTAAGATTAATTTTTTTTTATCATTTAATTTCAAATTGTGTTTAAATGTTTCTTGATGATGCCGCTGTTATTTTCTCACTTGCTGAAGAATTAAAATTGTAAAAATGATTGACTTTTAATTATAGTCAAGGCAAAAAGAGGGTGTTTTTCGCAATGATGTAAATCTCATTATGTTCGGATCTATGGATAATACAAAACATTTAAGGTTGTTGCTAATTTTATTATTTTTTATTGTCCTCAATTTTCAAAAAATATGACTGTTTGATATTGTGAAGGTTAGAAATGAACATTAAATTATGGACAATATTAAATGGTTTTTAATTTATCCACCTTGAATATTTTTCAATATGGTTTTGAGAATTTCACAAAGTATAAGAAAGAAAGGGACATTCCAACAGATTTCAATAGACGATTTCGTTTAAGTTATAAAGAATAACAGAACGTCAAACTATGTGGTGTTCTTTAAGATAGGGAGTCCGGATACGGTTACACGACCAGTGCTGATTCTTAGGTATTGTTTGAAGTTTTGAACTATTAGTATTATATATCTTTAAGTACTTTTTTCAACGTGTACATGTATCAAGCAACTGATATATCGCACTTCATGTGCAACAATTAGTTATATAGAAATAAATAGTTATTATTTTGACTGATTAATTATTATTCTAGAGAAAGGAAAGACAAAATGACTCATTTTGCACTGACACAACCAAGTAAGCGTAAATCGCCCGATTTAGAAAATACGCTTTTTTAGAAAAGGATATCACTTGAATTTTCGAAACATAAATCATAACTTATATATATTAATTTTAAACTTGAATATATTTGAAATTTCTAAGGTAGGGGAAACGGATTATCAAGTTTATATACTGTATACAGGGTTATTTTTGCCCGTGTTTTTTTTCTCGTCCTTTTACACTTGCAAACGGTTTAGCCTCGTCTTAAATTCGACCTGATACAGTTAGAAATAGGTCCCCTTTCTAATTAAAATATTATTCAAAAATTGCTTTGCATTCTCCCATTCTTAAACTCGCCCGCTGACAGCGAAAGCGGCGCAGAAAATATCCAGGGAATATTTCCCTGTATACAATTTTTGAGAACTGACCTCTAATTTGTAGAGGCAAATGGCCAGTTCACCACCACCCATGCAACTAACATTCACACCGCCATTTTTGGAACCTCATACAATAAATATGTCCGACCGTCTGCTACCACCTACGTTGACATCGAATTAAATCTGCTCTCGCTCAATGATTTGGTAAGTAAATGGTTTATTTTAAATTTACCATTTCAAATATATTAGAACTAGTTTATCTGCCCATGTTATATTAATTACTGTAAACAACATAATGAGTACTAATACCTCTGTGAAAAAAAAAATGAGCACAATAGGTAATTATATTCCAATCGCAGAAAGATTTTTAAAAATACCTCAAAGTATGACATCAGAAACAGTTTTTTGCAACTATAAAATAGTACACTTCAAAATTAAAAAAAAGTTTTCAATCCCAGTTTAAGGGTCACTAAACACATGATATCACGCTGACCGTTCCCTTTTTATCTTCATTGTATGGCAGGACATGAAAAATCAGGTCATGTCGACGTCTGGCTGGCTAACTATTGTAAGTACCTTATACTGAAAACTTTATACTTTTAAACACTATTTCTTTAAACATGTTATAAAATTGACTCCATCTAGCGTCTGTAATGCTACATTTTAATTGAATGAAGCAATTACTATGCATTTCTCTCAAAGTAGTGAGCAATGTTACGTATGTTTCAAATCATGCTTCATTTGTACGGCTTTGCTGTTCGTTCTTGGCGTTCTTAACGCTTTGACTTTGGTGACTACAATTTGCTGATTACAATTAGCACCTCAATTGGAATATGTCAGTAGGCACATGTAACGACCTGTTTGTAAATGGGTTTGTTAAGGGTCCTAGCAAAACCAAAAAAAGACAAAACTAGAGCGCTCTATGATGAACTTTGATTAATTTATCGTTAAATAGAGCCTCGGAAATGTTAACGTTTAACTTTTTGCACATATAATTTACAGACATGGAACGATCCTCGCTTGACTTGGACTGCGGCCTCATACGGCAACATAGAATATATCTACACCAAACAGGACAAAATATGGCGCCCTGAACTCATCATAGACAACTCGTAAATGTCTTTCCCAATCGTTATCTTTTAAGACCATTTTTATATAAAACTTCAAATGAAAGTACCTTTACATGTAATATAGTTACATTACCTCAACTGTATCTAAATCTTGCTATTCAACAATTCAGATTTTCTTTCCAGTGTTGAAGACATGGCACCCATTGGTGATACCGAGATTTTTTTCAAAATAAAGAATACAGGGGCAGTTCGTTGGGATCCCCCTGGCCAATACGTCACTCATTGTGATATTGACGTCTCATATTACCCATTCGACTACCAGAAATGTTCTATTGAGATAACGACGTTCGCCTTCACGACAGACGTTGTTATTTTAAACAAGACTACAGATAGTGTCAACGTCGATGATTTTAAAGAGAACGGAGAATGGGTACTGGATTCTTCGAGTGTGGTAGAGCAGGTTTTGACGGAAAATGGCGAGATGTTCTCGCAGCTGGAATTTAAACTTATCTTCAAGCGCCGCCCTGGATATTATCTCACAAACGTCGTTTACCCCGTGATTCTAGTGTCTCTTCTGACAAACTTAGTGTTTCTCCTGCCGGTGGACTCCGGGGAAAAGATTTCCTACATCCTGACTGTTCTACTGGCCCAGGCAGTGTTGCTGACCCTAGTAGGGGACAGTATGCCAACGACGTCCAAACACACACCTGTCATAGGTATAACATAATAATTAATAGATCTTGCTGATCAGGACAAAATATCATATTGGTCCAAAAAGGAAACCATAGTGACAATGAATTTAAAAAGACATGGTCACGATTTTAGTCTTTAATATTTATAATTTTATTGGTTCCAATGCTTTAGTAAGGGATTTCTATTAATCAATCAAAATTTGAGTTGAGTGATGAGCAAGATAAAGAGCTCACACTTCTTCTGATGTAAACAAGGCTCGTGCTATGCTTTTGTTTACATAAGATAAATATTACGTAAACAGTTCATTTTCAAGCTGACTTTTCTATCTGCTGATTAGTTTTAAGCAGTCCCTAGTGCTTGTCATATCCATTTGAAAAACAACCAATGTAAACAAAAACATTACTCTAGCCAAATTACCGAACAAAATTTGTGAGCTCTGTATCTCACTTATAACTCTACGACCTACGCTCAAATGATTGACTATTAGAAGCCTTACTGAAGAATTGTGATATTAAAAGTGGAAAAATCATTTTTGACCAGAATTGTGACTATGCCCCTTTAAGCATATGATATGCATAACTATATTGATTTCGCAGTTTGTTATGAATTTCTAAATATTTTTGCTTACGTAATAATTTGTGGAAAGTGAAAGTCAGAGATCCAACAAAAGAACAAATTGTCAAAACTGAATACAGTCCTTCTTTTTTCTTATCCGAAAAGGGAGGCTCATTAATGTTCAAAGACTTTCAAAATCGGAAAGATTATTTGTCAAGATCTGCCTTTTGTGTAAAATTGACACTGTTTTAACGAAAATGTACAAACACTGGATGAAGCTGAACAAGTGTCACTGCATTTAATGTATTCATATCTAAAACCAATGACTGGAAAGTCAACCATGAGTAGACCCCGCCTTCGTCAAATTGAACTTTGTGACGTATTGCCCAAGGTCAAAAATCCTGTTAAAACAGCTCTGTATCAAGAAACACATGGTAACGATATACTCGTGGACTATAAATTTAAATAAGGCATATTTCAGTAACATAACAGCGTTTAAAGTTATTGATTATCTCCCTATTCGTTGAATCTAATGATTTTGTGTCTGTTGTACAGGAATATACATCTCCTTTGTACTCGTAATGGCTGCGTTAGCTATTGTCATCACTATCCTGAACCTCCGCCTACACCTCAAAGCGGACCAAACAGAAGTGCCCAGATGGCTCAAGTCCTTTACCTTTATTGTGCTTCTGAAAGTCAACTGTCTCAGCGCAAAGGTCAAAGACAAAAATCACGTGGTTTCCAAGATTGACACATTGGAGCTGCAAGATGACAACGGAAGAAGTAAATCATCGGAGTGTGTGAAGACAGAGGCGTGGAAAAATCAAGATGATGAGTTTCCATTCGAATGCAAAGAAGTTTCTTACTTGCTTGACATTTTCTTCTTTTATTTATTCAACATTATAACATTTGTCGTGACTGTAGTTTTGCTTGTTGTTTTAGCAGTTTGTGATAGGCCTATATAACACAAACAGGAAATTCTATCATTAAGACGAAGAGTTTTGTATAAAGATAAAGGAAAATATTCAGATTTTCACTTTGGAATTTCTCTTTACTCAAAGTTTTTAACTTAACATGTAAATTATATAGAAGGTTACAGGGAAGATTTGACGAATAATTCGCTGACCATCCAGCCTCCCCAAACTTGTTGCTAAGATACTTCCAGGGAAGAAAAAACACTTTAAATCTTGCCAAATCGGAATTCATTTTTTTCGTTGCACCATGACAATTAATATTCATATTCTTGCCGTTGACAATAACATATCATAACAACAGGCCGGTAGGCCACATCTCTCACTTGAACAAACTTATCAAATATTAATCATTTTTCTCTTGTTATTTATGTATCTTATCCCCATGAGTGATGATAAAAACTTGAAAATGTTTGTAACTTATGTGGCTAAGTTACCTTTATATCATTTTAGAAATATTAGCATTTACTTTATTTTTAAGAAAATATTCGTTTATGTATTTGTCTTCCCCATTATTGCCTGCTAAGGATTGTTGTGAGAAAAGAAATTTCTTCATGTCGAATCATTTATTACAAATTCACTGTTTAAATAACTATTTCACCTTCTACCTTTGTGAATATGCCGTCTGTTTGACACGAGTGGCAAATGAGCATGTCCCTTTTTATAGAAATCCGATAATTGAATTGCTTCAGAATAAAATACTTTAGCATGCATTTTTCTGATTCCATTTTTAAATATCACAAGGAATGTGTGTCGTTTTCACAGGATTGCGGTTATGCTACTACCTCATATCTAAGACAGGACACGCAACTTTTAGAAAAAAGAAAAGAAAAAAAATTCTTTCACATGGCAATATGTATTAAAAGACCCAAGGCTACAAACGCTATTCCCTCAAGCAGATGAATGAAACACTTTTTAAGGATTATTAGCTTAACGGAGTAATATCTTTATAGATGTAAACGGTTGGCTTACTTTTTGTAAATTGTAATACATGTATTAATTATTGGGCTATGTTACCTAATTTACCATGCATAGCAGGATCTGAGAATTTCAATCAGAGAATCAGGGCTCATTAACGTAAAAATATATAGGGAAAATGTTTAAAAATCTTCTCAAGAACTACTATTCCCTTTCCATGAGGATGCTTTGAACCAAGTTTGGTTAGATGTTACCCGTTTCAGTTACTTTTTGACGACTTTAAGCGAAAATACACTTGTCAAAAACGTAATTAAATTGAATTAAAATCAATTCCAGAGTTCTTCATTGACAGGCTATTTCTGTTTATCCGGAGTAATCACCAGGAACAAAAAATAAATTTCTTATGTAGATTATTGGAAATCTGATACTTTTTCCTTCTGGAAGTTTCTCGGAACACCTCGCACGGTTTTTAAACGTTATTATCCTCGTTCTTTAATGTGATTGTCGTTTGCAATGCAAGATCTCAATTCACGGATTTTAAACGTTATCATTCTAGCTCTTTTATGTAATTGTAGTTCGCAAGGCAAATTAACCATTTTTCAACCTGAAAAGATAATGGAGTCGTTTCAGAGAAGAAATCTTGAGGGTTTTTTTTCAGTCTAATGTATAGATATTTTTTCTATCCTACAATGTTTAGAAATATCGTTAAATGTATGGAAATATTCTGCCTAAATATCTTGGCACACAATATATAAAACGAATCAATCCCCAACGACTTAGGCAACATTTATCGTTGCATGAAGTATTATAGTAGAACTTTAAAGCTGAAACTTTGAATGTTAAACAATATTATAAGAAAGAAGGAATTTTGAAAGACAAAAACGCTGGTCAGATTTGGTCGTCGTATCCAAGGTGACCTGTTTGCAAATTGCTGTGAATGGACAGTGTGCATGTGGCTTTAAAAAGGTTTGGAAGGTTAATTAATCCGGTAGGAAAGTAGGATATGCATTTTTTTTACTTTTCTTACGATAAACATAATTGTCTAGTAAGGATTCATTTGTTTCAATATCTTCATTGACAACTGAAATATATCGATAACAAAAGTGGTCTTACAGCAATAGTTTCTGATCTGACATACCTTTTGATATTGGATACTGTGCATTAGACGGGCCAAAACATGACCTGTTGGCACTATATTGCATAATAATTTGGCACCGTTATATGTAAAATATATGAATAAAAACTTCTAATGCTGTCTGCTCTTCCTGAACCCTTTAACGAATGAGATTGAATGGCCTTGTCGTTTTTTTTTTATTTTATACAAAGAATTATATAATTATATAACACGTTAACTGGAATACTTGTATGCCATATGTTTTTGAATGAATAGAGAGTTAAGGTATTCTTCAGTTAATCAATTCATCAAATAATGATTTTGAAAACGTTTGAGCAAGGAAGTAAAATTAAAACCATATCAGTTAGTAATCTGACATTACTGACAATGCTCTTCGGTCTTAATACCTGGATTTAAATTAAGAGATATTTGACATCAATTAAATTTTTTTAAAAAGATTTCTAAGTTTACCCGATATTTAATCTACTTACCAATGGTTACAAGCTCTCCCGGGCTGATTTCAATTACTTCCTGTTTGTGTTTTTTGAGCATGTTTATATCTATATAAGGCATACATTTTTTCAGTAATAGCCTAGTTTTCACAATGAATTATCTGATACTGATGCTAGCTCTCTGCTTGACCATTCAAGGTAAGATTCAAGTCCGAATCATTCAAATGAGAAAATGCAAATTCATATTGTTGACAGATAAAGACCTCTACAACTGACTTTTTAGGATTGAACGGAGCTGAAAATTATGTAGCCTTGGTTAAATTGAAGACGAATACCATTATATTCTTATATGGTATCTCATACAAAGACTTACACAAAATTGATACCAAAAGAACTATCTATCGTGAAAACGTGTAATGTTTAAATTGGTACATCTTATTTTTTTCTTCTTTGTTGTATTGTACAGGAAAACATTTTGGTGCTATTTTTCTTCTTAAGTGTATTTCTTAGTAATAAAACTATTATTAAATAATTAAATATTTTTTTGAGGACGTCAAAACTGTATAATACTTTATCGTTGATTAATATACATAAACCTGTTTGATGTACTGGCCATGGTACATGTACTTATATTGCATTAATAAGAATATTATTATATTTAGTGCTTGTTTTACCGGAGGGGGGCTATACCTTTCCTCTGCGTCCGGCGGTCTCTCCGTCCGTCTGTGTGTCTGTCCCGTCCGTCTGTCTGTGCCACTTCAGTTTTCCATCTTTTTTTCTTTATGCGTTTGAGGAATAATAGGAAATTTGCTGCACAGCTTCAAAATGTCAAACTACAGATCAAGTTTACACTTTTGTAGCGTCTGGTTGACATATATTCGAGAAAATAAATTTTTTATATTCCAATTTTTTAATGTTCGGGTTCGGTATTCTGCATAACAGTGCATTGTTTTCACAATTTTCCACAAAGCGGTAGGAGACGTGTAATGCTAATGCAATACTCTCAAAATGCTTGTTTCATATTAAAGTATAACATGTCAAATATTATCATTGAACTAAGCAGTGGAAAATCCCGAAAAAATAAGTTACATGCTATTATAGTGAATGTTTTCAATCTAGAGAAGAATATGTAGTTTAAACTTCCTCTGTTCTTTACATCTTGTTAAAGTATATCATCTCGTTTAGTTCTTACGATCAATTCTATGTAAAAAAAAAATAAATCAAAATTGTATATAGAGGCATGCATATTCACGAATTTTTTAATATTGCATACAATAATACAAATTGATGTAATAAGTAGCAAAATGCCAAAAATTTGTTGCGAAGGGCTATTGTTGCCATGGAAACGGAGACCAAAGATAGAAAAATGGAAAATCTTGGCAACTTTGAAGTAATATAGAAATTAATTGCAGCTTATCTAAGTTATGAAATATAAAATATTGAATTTACTATATGGTCAATGTTCAATTAATAAAAACACATCTGGTGGGCAAATCAAAATCATAAGAATATAACCATGGAAATCTGATTTTTTTTTAAAAACATAATGTTTTCAAATATTTAAAATACAGTGGGAACAACGTTATTGTTGACAAACGAGACGCACGATTCTGATAAACGGAACGATCACGCATGATCGACGAACGATTACGGACGAACTCTAACTTACTCAATTTTCACGAAACGAACGATTCTTCAACATTTTACACGCAAAATCCCCCCCCCCAAAAAAAAAAAAAAAATTAAGATAGGAATTAAGAAAACGTATTGCTTTCATTAGTTATACAATGATTGTGTGTTATTGAAAAGCGGTATGTACAATTACCCACGCACTGTTTCATGTTTACAAGATAAACGATAGGATAGGATCCACAGATCAATTAAATTGTTTTGTCTTCACATTTAATACTACATGTAAGCTATATGGTATATATTTCACATAGTTATACAATGTAACAGAAAGGATTGCGTATCGTATTTTCATTTTAAAGAAAAAAAAGTTGAAAAAAGAGGCGCTAGCATTGTACATGAATGGTAACAATTCTAAATATTCTTCTTTTTAAAAAAGTTATAAAGTCACAAGGCTGCGTTGTTTTAAAAAAATACACATGTATTTGTCGTTATTTAAAGAATAAATTCAGCAATTCTGAAAAAAAAAGTTACAAAGCCAAAAAACCCACACGATCGAGCACGGTAAAAACTAATATTCCTGATATATACGCACGATCGATCCCGCACGTTATAAAATTACAGGAACGAACCCCTACGGTACACGAACTATTTAACACGATTGGCTTGCCAATAATAACGTTATTACCACTGTAGCATGGAAGAAATCATTGAACAAAACTCATAGATTTATAGCTGTATTTAAAATAAACATGTAAGATAATAAAGTGACATTTGTCGCTATAGTAACAAATGAAAAAAACCCAGTGATTATGTCAAACAAAAATGCTTGTTTAAATACAATTTAGAACCATTGTTTTGTTGCTATTCATGAAAAGCATGCCATATTTTTATATCATCTAAATATTCAAGCATTATTCAGCTTTTTAAAATGCCGTTATTAAGAAAATATGTTGACTTTCTAATATCGAATTGTATAAAACGTCTTAGCAACGCTCATTCCTTTTGCTGACAATTTTGGTCAAAAATTATTTTACCGTTTTTAATAGTTACAATGCCTAAGAAAGGTGTTTGTAATTATACAATTCTTTGTCATGTAAACAAAGCTTTGTTTATTTACGTTTTGTATGTAGAAGTGAAAATTCCAGATTTAGACCAAAAATAAATGTGATAAACGCTAGTTATAATTTATTTCTACTTAAAATGGATTAGAAAAGAAAGAAATAAGCTTGAAAAAGAACGTATACCGGTATATTGAACCAATGTAAACAAAAAACAGGGCACGAGCCTTGTTTACATGACAAAGAATTGTGAGCTCTGTACCTTGCTTATAACTCTACGACTGATAGTCAAATTTTGATTGATCAATAGAAACGCATTTCTAAAGCATTTAAAAAACTAAAAATAGAAAAATGAAATTTGACCATGCCAGCTACACATTTCAATTTTCAGTTATGTCATCTTTACTATTTATGTTGGATTAAAACGAAAAAATAATAATAATTAAGTGCTGGCAAACTGTTTAACTATTGATTTACCCATGAAAAATTTTCAATAATTTTTAAAATTCACACTATTTTTTGTACGATTATTTTATTATTACAATTTGTGTTCAAAACAGCTAGAAAAATATCAATCTTTTGCTTCTGTTATCATGACAACCGGTCCTCATAGCAACCGTTTAAGATTGTGTAGGATTTTTAATAAGCAAGGGGTATCAAACTACGAAATATGAAGAAATAAGCCATGCACCAAATTTTGATATTTACAGATAATTTTTTGAAGCTTCAAAAAATACTTCAAACTGGTAGGATACGTATATTACTTATAAAGTACTCTCGGAATGCTTGTTAAGAAGTTGATATTATTCTGAGAGACTTCCAAATGAAAAACGATGTCATATTCTCCAGAATGAATCTCCGTAAGAAATCCGTTTTGGTTCGCTTCTGTGAATTTTTCTGAGGGATTTTTTCAATCGTTATTACTTCTTGTTCCTTCGAGAATTTTCTGCATATTAACAACGTTTGCTCTGCAACAATATAATGTGGATTTCAAAGAAGAATATTTCCCTGTATACAGTTTTCAGAGCTGACTTCTTTCTTGTAGAGTCAAATGGCCAGTTCAACAGCACCACTGCAACTAATATTCACAACGCCATTTTTGGGACCTCGTACAATAAAAATGTCCGACCGTCTGCTACCACGTCAGTCGACATCGAACTGAATCTGCTCTCAATCAATGAGATGGTGAGTAACATGTTTCAAGGTCAGGTTATTGTGTACATGTATATCACGAATACATACAAGAATTTGAAGGTTTGGTGTATTGAAAATGTAGTTATCATTAAAAATAAGTATTTTTAAAACAACAGAAGAATTGGTAACAAAATTGAACTGTAAGTTTTGTTTTAATAGATACAGGGTTCATTTATCAAAAATGTTGTGTCATTCATCGCTCATATCATGTTAATAAGTTACTATATTTGTTTTGTATTTAAATCTTTAAGGACGTAAAAAAGCAGATAATGTCGTCTTCTGGCTGGCTAACAGTTGTAAGTACATTTAAAAACCAACCATTATGTTTCAAATATGTCTTGAAATAATCCATAAATGCACAGTAAAAATAATTCAATAGAAACTTTAAAACTTCAAATGACGTGCCTTTATACCTGCAAGCATTACCAAAGAAAGCATATATTTATTTTATCGACTTGACAAAATATGGAGTTTAAAAAATAGCATATTTTAAGAATGATTTTAAGTAATATTGAGAAAGACATTTTGACATAGAACATTAAAGATTCAAACATGATATTATTATTGACATGAATATGTTTTCATTTCTTTGAAAGATATTGCAACAGTATTGTTGTTAAGTTTTTTTAAAGGGGCATGGTCACGATTTTGGTCAAAAAATATTTTTCCGAGTTTGATTATTACAATGCTTTAGAAAGGCATTTTTGATAGGCAACCGTAATTTGAGTGTCATTTGTTGAGTTATAAGGAAGATACAGAGCTTGAAACTCTTCGCTATGTAAACAAAGCGTTTGTTTACATTTTAAATGTTGAAGTAAAAATTTCTGTTTTAAACCTAAAACGAATGTGTTAAACGTTAGAAACTGTTTATCTATGCTTAAAATGAATAAACAAAAACAGGACACGAGCCTTGTTTACATGTTAAAGAATTGTGAGCCCTGTATCTTGCTTATAACTCTTCGAATGACTCTCAAATTTAATTTGATCATTAGAAATGCATTTCTAAAGCATTGTAAATAATAAAAACATAAAAATTAAAGTTGACCAAAATCGTGACCATGCCCCTTTAATATGGCAGACTTCGAAAGATCCTCGCTTGACTTGGGATCCGTCCAGCTATGACGGAATAGAATATATTTACACGAAACAAGAGGGAATATGGCGCCCAGAACTCATCATTGATAACTCGTAAATGTCTATACTATATCTTGCTAATTCAGAATAAAGAAAAATATAGGAACGGAAATATGTTTAAATGATTATTTTAAATTGCTTTTGAAAACGTGTAAATCTGATTGTTCACATTGTTCTTTCAATTAATCATCAACCTTGTTTCAGTGTCGAAGGAATGAGTCCAATAGGTCATGACGAGATATATCTCAAAGTGAACCATGCCGGTGAGGTTCGTTGGGATACCCCTGGCCGTCACGTCACTCATTGTGATTTTAACATCACATATTATCCATTCGACTACCAGACGTGTTCGGTGGAGGTCACGAGTTTCGCCTTTACTATAGAAGCTTTGACTTTAAATAGAACATATGACACAGTAAACACCGAGGATTATAAAGAGAACGGGGAATGGGTCTTGCATTCTTCACGGGTAGATGAGAAGAATTTGTCCGAACATGGTGAGAAGTTTTCGCAGCTGGAATTCAAGATGATCTTTGAGCGTCGGGCGAAATATTACGTTGCCAACGTCATTTACCCGTTGGTTTTAGTTTCTCTTCTGACTAACCTAGTTTTCCTCCTGCCGGCGGACTCCGGGGAGAAGATATCCTACATCCTGACGGTTCTACTGGCCCAGGCAGTGCTGCTGACCCTTATCGGGAACAGCATGCCAACAACGTCAGTCCAAACACCTATCATGGGTAAAACTAAAAATATATCTTTCTTTCAATATAGTTATTAGAACTATTATAATTCAATGGATTAATGGAGTGAAAAAGAATCAATTTTGAATTGGGGAGTACCTGCATAAAATTTAAAAATTTTCAAATTGTTTTAAATAAGTTTTTTGACGTCATTTGGAAAGATAAAACAAATAATTTATGATATTGGATTACATTTTATTAATTTTGGTTACTTCAAAAGTTATAAGTGTCAAGTGAAAATACAAACATATAGATACTTTTCTGTTTGTTTATACTAAAAATGATGCCGTTTCTGTTACAATAGGGATGTACATTTCCTTTGTACTCCTGATGGCTGCCTTGGCCACTATCATCACCACTCTAAACCTTAACCTGTACCTCAGAACGGACCAAAAAGCAGTACCAAGATGGCTCAAGGCATTCACCTTCCTTGTCCTTCTCAGGATTAACTGTCGTACCGCAAAGGTCAAAGAAGATGACAAAGAGCTTGAGGTTTCCAACGAGGACATGGTCAAAATGGAAGATGTCAACGGAAAAGGCAAAACCCTGAAGCGCATGTTGAACCGTCGGTCCCAGACTCCAAACAAGAAAGATGCCGGGTTTCCATTTCAGTGCAAGGAAGTGTCTGCTTTCCTGGACTGTTTCTTTTTTTATCTATTCAACATTGTCTTAATTATTACAACACTAGTTTTTCTGGTAGTTTTAGCGGTATCTGATGTGCCTCCTTCATAAAACGCGTATCGTTGGATAATATTTTAAACCTTTGAATAAATATTATTATTAAGTCATAATTACGCGTTAATAAGTTTTGTACAAATGACCGTGGATCGATACAAAAACAATATCAGAAATATGACAAAAAAAGATGAAAAGTATATGCATTAAGATAACAAAAAATTCATAAAAAGTCCTTTTTTCGATTGAGATAAATATAATGTTTCTATAAAAAGGGGATGACAATAGCTAACCAAATAACCGATTAATCGGTTGGAACGATGGTAACCGGTTATAAATTCTGTAATCGGTTAGTCGGAATAAATATAAGTTCATAAAAATTCAACAATAAGAACTTTTAACGTTTCTTGGAGCTTTAATTTGGGGATAATTGATTTACTCCTTGCTTTTTAAAGGGATAAGTATCGGATTGTTATGTGCTAATTACTGTTTAAACACCTCGACACTGCCCTAACCATCATAACTGTCCACTGGTTTTTTAATCATTTGTGAATAACATTGAAATTGCAATTGAGAACTACATGTATTTAATTTTTTTCTGTCGCCGTTCTGTCAATCTTTGATTCCAGTGTCAGTGATCATGCCGCCTCAAACGCCTCCGCAAGCATGGCGATCTCCTTAGAGAGAACTAGGTTGAAAAATCGTAAAATGCACACTCTGTTCAATGGAGCTCACACAAATGAGCGCGGTCGGAGACCATAAGAGAGAACAATCCTAAACAAAACGCAAAGGGTTTCAAGACGAGTGGAACAAACCGGAAAGTTTTTTGAGACCTACTGTACTTAGTTGTCAAGATATTATGATTTTGATACTGTACATAATGCTAATTTGATCTGAAATAAGGCAATTTTTGCTTAAGTGAGCGATGTGCCACTTGGGACTTTTCCTAAAAATATGTTCTCATTAAACTTGAACGGATAAAAATATTACAAAACACACCGTGTTAATTGTTTCCAATATAGTAAACCGGTTTTTAAAAAATGCAAAATTTTAAATCTAAACCAGTAAATATCATTTTTAAAGCTATCACCGACACAAAGCAAAATACCTGAACTGATAATTCAAGTTGTTTTTCAAGTTAAAGTAATCTATAATCTATTAAATAACAGAGCAAACAATTTGATATTTTTATCCCCTAAGTTTGATATTTTCTGTTCGAGATCAGATTTAGGTCTTGTTTAGAAGCGATTAACAACTTTTGTACTTTTTGTTTTATTTCTTTTATTTGAAAAAAAAATCACTGAAGTGATTTCTTGTTAAATATTCTTCAATGGCCTTATAATTAATTTATAAGTATTTTAAAAGTTATTTATGTATTTTATGAGGTATTTGTATTACCTTGTCATTTTCAGAGGTGACATCTATTAATCTTTTGCAAAAAAAGTATTTTCCTACAAATGAATGTATATTTGATCTATTCATATATCGTTTCTTTTTGTATACAATGAACTGATTGCATCTGAAGTTTATTTACATATATATGGATCACTGCAAAAAATAAATATCTAATCTAAGACTATATTTTATTTTCTGTAAAAGGTTTCCTTCCATAATATCTCGTTAAAAAAATCTGCAATTCATTTTGTATTGTTCTGAAATGTGCGAACGAATTAAGATTTAATTGTGCTTTGTCTAATAATCTAGGAAACTATTTGTGATTGAAATATTTCCTTCTGAATATATATATGATATGTTTGTTTCTATAATACGACATCTGTTTTAACAAGATATAAAAAGTAACTTATCATTGGCTTCCTAATAATATTATTCCTCTGCCTTCAAAATAAATTATTTACAGAGTATTTTAACAACTTCGTTGCAAAAGGTTCATATGCTGTGTTGACGGTTTAAAATTGTTTGCTCATTGATCTGAACTGAAAGCTCAATTAAGTTATTATGGTCACTTGTTGTCCGTTGTTTGTCTGTTTGTCCGTCTAAGAAGTTTTGAAACTTTTGGCTTTTGCTTCAGAACCACTGGACCGATTTCAACAAAACACACCACAAAGCACATAACTCTTATGTGTAGAGGATTCATGCTTATTAAAAATAAAGGGTCACACCTTCTTTTAAAGTGCAAAATTTTGTTGGTATCTTTCAGAATTCTTCTCTCCAAAATTCAATCGGCCAGAAAAGCTTCAATGTATGTTGAAGCATACTCAGGTAGTGTTCATTTAAGTCTGTTAAAAGTATGATCGCCGTGGGTAGAGTGGGGGCCGCAAAAGAGGTCGAATTTTTATCTTTTAATATATAGAAAACAAATCTTTAAAAAACTTCTTCTCAAAAACCTACCGACCAGAAAAGCTTAAATTTATGTGGAACTATTCTCAGGTAGTGTAGATTCAACTTTGTTGATCCAAGGTGGAGCTACAATGGGGGATGGGGGTTGGAACCTTTTAACATGGGGATATATAGACTAAAATCTTTAAAAAAAATCTTCACAAAACCATATGGTAAAATAAGCTGTAGATTAAGTGAAACAATCTCAGATATGTATGTTCAAGTTTGTCAAAGTCTTGAACTCGGGGGTTATTGAGGCCAAACTGAGAGGCGAATTTTTACTAATGAAAAAAATCTGAATTGTACTCAATATATCTAATGTTTTAATATATTGCGTTACACTTACTTATATACAAGCATTTTGTAATGTTTTTAATTTTTGTGTATGCTGGGACCCCTGGACAATTCTTGGAGCATATATATATATATATATATATATATATATATATATATATATATATATATATATATATATATATATATATATATATATATATATATATATATATATCGGATGCTAAATTATTTTTCGTTTTAAAAAGGAATTATGCACCATTTTTATTTTAGAGGTCGTGCCAACTAAAAAGTTACACGCTCCGGTATTCGCAGGTTTACAGAAAAAATAGGTGGATAAGATGGCCCAGAACACTAACATTTCATATAATGGGTCTATATGAGATTCCTTTTTAAATAAACTTTGATTTTTAAATTATTTCATTATAGTTTTTGTATACATTTATTCGAATTGTTCCCTTGTATAAAAATCATTTTATAGATATCCTTAGATTTAAACAGAAGCATCAAAATTTAAAACTTAGAATTATTAATCTTTATTGAAAAAATCTGTCCCTCTCATCTTGGTACGTTTTATTCGATACAGTATTCATTTTATGTCTAAGCTGACAACAAGTTTTGAGCTTTGTGTTGTAATTTTTTTTATTTTCAAGCAAAAATGCCCTATTTTTTCTCCCTGAAAATTTAGAATATATAAAGATACCAGAGGTAAAAATTGAAATGAAAATTTCAATATCAAAATAATTTTTGAGAGAGATGCCAAATTATCCTATAAAAATGTTAAAATTTGTTCCACAATAAGTTGAAAACAATATCAAGAAAAAAATATATGAACTTATGAATAAAAGTGCTTAACAATTCATGTTATTGATAAAAATCCTTAAAATTTTTAAAATAAATTTTAGAAAGCCTTTTTCTACCAAGACGTATCCAATGGAGCAGCAGTATTTGTACAAACATCCCAGTCATCCTATTGCTTGGTAGGAATTATTTTCCAATTAGACGGTCTGTTCTGGTTAATTTCGTGCGCTTGTTACGTACTTCGAATGTATTTGAAATTTGCATGACCAATGAGAAATCTTATAGTTTGGCAGCTTTTTTAAAATTAGAACAACATTGATTCAATTTCTCCATAGAATGCATTGGTTTAAAATTTAAAGATTATGATCTCTGGAACAACAACGGCTCCAAAATGAGAAGCGTGGAATACTTTAAAAGGATAAAAGAAAAAAATTCTACTTTATAAAAGAAGTCTTCAATTTTTTTTATAAAAGCTCATACATGTAAATGCAAATCCACGTATAAGATAATTCTGGTGTAATGATATTGAGGCGCTTTAATATATATATATATATATATATATATATATATATATATATATATATATATATATATATATACCATTTAAACTGTCTTATTTGTATTGTGATTCAACTTTTTCTTCTGTAATTGTAACATGTAAATCAAGAAAACTTTGATGATATGCTTTACCTTTATTACTTTCCGTCAATTCAAACGTAATTATGTGAAACTGAAAAAGAAAAATCTGACAAAAACATCTGAAAAACAAGAATCCTTGTGTGACAGATTTAGTCAAATTTGACTCTGTAGTTCTGAGTTCTAGATGAAAGACATAGGTTTGAGATTTACCTTGCATCTTCTTCGCCAAAGGTACATGATTTTTTTGTTCGCTATTTTGTAAAAAAAAAAAACTTTTTAGAAATGTGTGTATGGTAGATTTCGTTAAATTTGACTTTGTAGTTCTAAATTCAGTAGTAAACACTAAGGTATGATATACCATAGGTATAAAATACCTATCATACAGATTACAAAAGATAGGACAGTTTATACCAGGCAAAATACTGGGTATATTGTAGACAAATTGTCCAGAAACAAGGTTGTCATGTTGAAGAAATCACGACAAACAGATAACTGTTAATTATCAATCAGTGACAAAGACTTTTGAGCATATCGTTTTATCAACTTTTTCTTATAAAAAATGGTATTCTTTAATTTCATTTATGTATAAAATTGGTAATTTATACTTTTTGCAACAACAATTTTAAACTTTTTATAGATCTGGATATTTATCACAAATCTTTATCTTTAATTTTTTTTACAAATTCCATTCGTATTCTGTAGAGGAAGAAAACGTGTCTGCAAAGTCAATTATGGGGGAAAGGTTTCTGCATAATCTAGTTTAAAAAAAACCCACTTTCCTCAGAGTTTCTGCAGCGTTTATAATGAAAGAAACACTTGCTTTAGAGTTTCTGCAGAGTCTACAATGAAAGAAACATTTTCAACAGAATCGATAATGGAAACACTACTTTTAGAGTCTTAAATGGGAGAAACACTTTACGTAAAGAATTTAATAAAGACGATTTATGTACAGTCTATAACCGAAGGAACACTTTCTGCAGAATTTGTAATTGAAAAAACAATTTTTACGGAGTTTTCAATGGAAGGAACCTTTTATGTAGAGTTTACAATAAAAAATAAAAACACTTGGCAGAGTCTTAAATTGATGAAACACATTCTAGGGAATATTTTCTGCTGAGTCTATAATGAAAGGAACGCTTTATGTAGAGCCTATAATAGAAGAAATACACTCTGCGGAATTTATAATGGAGTAAACACCTTTTTCAGTGATTGTAATTGAAGAAACACTTTCTGCAGGATCTATTATGGAAGAAACATTTTTAGCAAAGGAAAATACATTTTCTGCAGAGTATATTATTAAAGAAACAGTTTCTGCTGAGTTTATAATGGAAGAAACGCTTTCTGCAATTTATGAAAGTACTTTCATCTGAAAAAATACTTTATGTAGTCTACAGTGGAGTAATAATTTCTACAGAGTCTACTTTGGCGGACACAGTTTTTGCGGTGTTTATAATGGAAGAAACGCTTTCTTGTTTAGAGTTTTAAATGGAAGAAACACTTTTTGTTGAGTCTGAGATGGGATAATCATTTTGGTAGGGTATGTAATATATAAATACTTTTTGTAGTCTGTATTAGATTAAATACTTTTTGCAGAGTCTAGAATTGTTCTTCTGGTGACTTCAATCTCAATTCGAAACATTTATTCATTTGAAACGTTTTCATACTTGAAAAATTTTTTATAATTTGTTTTATTACCTAATCGAAGGGATTTTGTTGTTTTATTACCATTTAAATATTTGCGTTTATTTTGAACTGCCAGTCAATAGACTGCGATCTATTAGACCGCCGGTCAATAGACTGCGATCTATTGGACCGGCAACGTATTTCAGAACGCGGGTATGTTAATGTTACATCCTCTCAATAGTTCTCGGGAAGGTATATTCCATTACATAGACGTTGTTTTTAGTACTTGGTGAAACCAAATTCAATGTTATCAAAATAGAGTATCAAATAATCAACAGCTTTAAAGCCTCAAAAAAGGTAAAAGACTATTTAAAATCTAATGGGTTTAAGACCCCCTCCTTTGTGTAAACTAATATTAAATTGAGATGTTGTAATGCATGCAACAGGTTCTGTGCATGTAAAAGATGAAAAAAATCTTAGTATCCTGCATAATGGCACAAAAACCATCTGCAATATGCAAATTGTAAACCCCGAAAACTAAAAAAGGAATAAGGTAATAAAAAAATTATTTAATGCTTGAACACTCAATAGACCAGAATTTTTTTCCGTTGGTGCAGCGAAACAGCTCATTATGATCTATTGCCCTCGGCCATTGGCCTCGGGCAATAGATCATACTGAGCTGTTCGCTGCACCTCGGGAGAAATATTCTGGTCTATTGACTGCTCAAGCATTAAATAATTGTATAATATTCCATGGTTAATTTATACAAGAGAATTGACGATATACAATAACTTTAATTCGGAAAGTCAAATGAACGTCACTAATAATATAATTAATCAAATATACTACATATTTGCTCTTTTACATTTGTTTGCTTGTGTTTCGAATGTCTCATTACTATGCATAGATTATATCAAACCAAAACCAGTAAAGTGTAACTGAAACGTTGCATGATTCATTCATTTTATACTTTTTTATGCTGCAAATTGTATAAAAATATTTGAGTTTGAAAACTAATGCCATGAAATTAAATGAAGACCTTAATAGATTGATATTGTTAGAATATAAGGACACTTGACAGCAAATTATTTTGCAGTTAATACAGGAATATTGATGATACTCTATATTTTAGGGTTTTTTAAAAATCTAAACACATGATAGAAAATCGTGATTTTAAAGTTTTAACAGTTTTTTCTCTCTAAGTAAATGTACATGTAAATAACTGAATTGAAACTTTTAGTAAGCATACATGTATACACAGGTATCTGATGGGAAAAAAAATCAAACACAAGTTAAAAGAGAAGAAATCTTTAAGAAGATTGGGTTTAACTGGCCATTTTGGTACATTAAGGTTTTCAACGGGAGAGAATTATACAAATCCAAAAAAAGATTTTGAATTAACCTTAATGAATATAACTTTATTGTATTGTTAATCATATTAACAAACATTGAAGGTAGACCTGACAGGCAAGCTGGCCACTCGTCCTCATTAAAATATTGCGCGAGGATCACTAGAAACGTTGTAACCTTTCTGGAATTATCTACGCAGTTCTATCAGTACACATACTAATTTTAATTATAATGAAATATCGAATAATTGTGTAATGTCACGATTCCAAATATGAAAAAAACCGACAAACATTTATATTAAGTTAACAGTTTCAGCAGTTAAATCTGGTTTGGTGGCGTTGTTAATAAAAGTACAATAAAAATCTAGCGAATCGGTTTCTATGTTTCCTGTAAACACTGGAAACAAGAACCTTCTAAAGGCGGAATACCGAGTTTTCATTTAGGAAGTTGCGCAGTTTTTATTTCGCAAAATGTATTTATTTCACACAGAAACCATTAATCTGCATAAAATCAAAACTTTAACAGGACCACAAGTAAGTAAGATTTTTTTTTACATTTATCCATGAAATGATATTAATGACATATCTGTATTTCCTTTTTTCATGTTCTTAAATCATAGTCAATATGTATCTTTTGCAATTAACCAAGTTTTGAGTTTAGTTATTTGGTATCTCAATGTAGCTACATTTCAGTATTCAAAACCATTTTTACAAATTACTTGTGTTTCATAACAGTTGAACAATTCTTATAAGATAGTTTTAAATGTTTCTTCGTAATTTTCGATGTTATATTCTAGCAATTTGTTTAAGAATCTATTGCAATCGGCTATGTTTAATTTCAATTTATTTATTCATGTAGGCAAGCACTTGCAATAGAATATACAGATTATTTCGGAGCTAAAACGAGTGATCAAGAAAAAAGAAACACTGCAGCAAAGAGGCGGCGCTTTGAAACGTATTCATTCAATTCATCTCCGAGGATGAATTGGTCTCTTTTCAACACGCAGTCATCCTCCGCGGGTAGGTTAAGGCAACTCCGAGTTTAATGACCGTCAAAATAATGATCAATTTAAAAACTGGTTTTGTTAAAGAAAACAGTGCGGAATATTAATACCAAGGGAATGTGTTCACCAAGATATTATTTTTCTACTTCGGAATCGACTCGATCTTTGAAGCTGCCGTGCCATGGTATCACGTGACAGTTAAAAATAGATCACTTTTTTACCTTAACAAAAAATCAAAAAGTGTAACACTACCCCGAAGTTCATTTGTATGTTTGCTACAATAATTCGATCGGCAATTAGTTCATGTTTATTAGTATTACTGCTAGAATACTATTGTTAATCGCATAAAATAAATATTGTAAATATTTATCGGAAACCCTCTCAACTTCTATAATTTCATTGTAAATACTACGTATTTTTCATTTAAAACAACGAAGCAGAGGATTCTAGCAGCACTTTTCAGGTAGTTTAGGTCATATACCGTTGATATTTTCCAAAGTCATCTTTCATAATATCCGGGGTAGCGTTACACTTTTGCCTTTTTTGTACACACTGTCAGAGGAAAGGCTGGTCAAGCCATATAAATGTCGATCTGCTTACCTTATAACACTCGCTGATTAAACAAAATATCCATGCCTGTATTATCCTGTTCATATCCTGACACTCATCTAAATCTTAGGTATCTATTAAATAAGTCTCATTTCGGCATTGTTTACACTGCATTCCGATGATTTGTCTCCCGACATGATCTTCGCTATTAGACATGCTTGTGACGTCATCAATGATAATTATACGTAATAGAGAGAAATCGAAGATATATTCAGTTAGAAGAGTTTCTAGTGATATTTTATGCCTGTAGTTTTTATATTTTAAACCAGAGGTAAAGTTAAAATCGACATGTTTCTGAGTGAAATATGACATCATGCTGCTTATTGTGACGTCATATCGATCAGAGGAATTTGATCGCTGAGAGTTGCCTTATCGTACCCGCGTCTTCCAACGTTTCTTCGACAGAAGAACTAGAGGAACAATCATCAGATACCGAGACCTACACGGTGTCTACCTCAGGTTCCTCAGGGTATCCAAACACCTCTGAGTCTGAGAGCAAGTCTGAGGACACTGAAAGAAGGAATGCAACAAATACGTTTTAGCCTTTGCAAAACGGTTCCGAATCGCATGAATTGGAAAAGAGCAACCTTTGAAATAACTTCTACAGAAATGGAATTGAAATGATTATCAACAGAACAGGACGGTATGTATGTGTAAATAATATGACTTGAAATTAGGTATATATCTTTTATCATCGAAACATGCTCCCAAACACTGTTTATCCAACATCCTCTTGTCCTTGACTCTCTCTCATCAGTTTTCTCATACAAATTCTTTGACGTCATATTCATGAACATGTTTAGTAGATTAGCTTTAAGAAATGTGATGTTGAGTAGGTTAACAACATGCATGTTGGTAAACTTGGGACCATAAGCTGTGTGGACGTTGGAAAAGCAAAATATTTTGACTTTAATAGATAATTATAATCCCTCTTAACATATGATAACCTGGTTTGATATCAATTTAAATACATGTATTATCCATTTTATTTCAGGAGAATCTTTCCGTATGTCAAGTTTACCTTGAAAGGCCTGGATCCTGCGGGATTGTATGACATAATGTTTGATATAATCCCAGCTGACACCAATTATTTTAAATTTGTGGACAACAAATGGGTAGGTATTGGAGAAGCTGAACAAGATTTTAATAACAACTTTTTCAAGCCTCCAGATTTTCCACAAATTGGGTCGGAATGGATAGCCAAAATCATATCATTCCAAAATGTGAAACTTTCAAACCAACCTAGCTGTAAATGTAGAATCGTAATTTTTTTTTTAGTCACTTCTTAAAATTGTGGCTTATGCCTTGCTTTATTGGCTTTAAATGTGTTAATTGATATTTCGATAAAATCGTACTGGGGTTGTCTACGTACCAATTGACAGGTAGGATGTGTTAATTGATATTTCGATAAAATCGTACTGGGGTTATCCACGTACAATTTGACATGTAGCATTTGAGTATAAGTTGATTGTTCCGAATCTTTGTATCAATTTACAGTTCAGTCTCCGAACCCTTCAGAAGTATTTAGTGAAAATATCTCTCATCAAACACAAGACAGACATATTTTCGGTGCTTGAAATTCCAATTCCTGTACCGACGTTTGAAGCAGTTACAGCATACAACAACAGGCAGGTCACGGAGCTGAAGATCAAGAGCAATCCATATTCCAAAGCCTTCCGGTACCCCAAAAGCAGGTAAATCGAATCTTACGTTTTGCAAAAGTATCAAGATATGATTCCAAACGGTGATATACCGCTGTATCTCTGTTTATTGCTTTTTCTGAAAATATTGATATTTGACATTTTTCTACATTTTGAGTAAAGATAACATTTTAGACACCCAACGGTCAAGAACAGATCACGTGTTTGTCATGTTGATTTAGACACCTCAGAAAAAAGGTCTATACAGTATGCAAATGAAATAATTGTTTGAATCAAAATAAACGCACGTATGACCATCCTCTGATTAGTAAAAATCAGAACCTTTCTTTCTAAGCAGGAAATATATCTAATATACTTTATGCAAGAACGCAGGTGTAACCTGGTTTCCTACTAATGGTAATGAGAGATCTAATCAAATGCATGTAATACATGTACCTATGATAAAATATTATTAAATCCTCATCACGAAAATGGTACCCTACATTTGTGTATTACAGAATTACATTATTTGATAAAATCATTTTTAGTCATATTTGTTTATCTTTTATTCCTTAATATGGATGGTAAGGGATAGGTAGGATAGAAAATAGCTCATTAGTGGGATAGGATGCATGATAGAGGATAGAATATAATTGATTTGTCAAATTTCACGATAACAGTTCTGCTACTTGTTGAAATGCATAGTTTTGTCCATTTTATATCTATAATCGAAACTATCCTTTATTCTTTTAAATTTAATCTTTATTTGTGTTACTCCTTAGAATGAAAAAGCCTTCAGTTTCTCTCTCTGATAAGAAGACCAATAAACATCAAAACAAAAAAATCCCAACATCAAGAATGGATATGTTCACGGAAAGCTTTGATGAAATTCACCACATACAGTAAGTTTTATAGAATTAAAAGCATGTATATTCTCTTATTTTGTACTAACTATCCAATAACTGTAATTTCCATCATTCCATATATTTCATACACCAAAAAAAAATCCTCAATTAGTTATCAATATTTCATTTTAAAATCATCAAGACGAAGACGAAGATGAAGAATTAAAAAAAAACACCAAAAAAAAATTATATTGACTTTAAACAAATTTATATCAAGAAATGATTTCGCAGGGCTACTTTTCCTTAATATAGCTTCTACATGTATAATAACAAAAGACTACAGTCTATACAGCTTACATTATAAGTAATTAATTCTACATTTCAGACAACCATCACAATCTACGGCCTTGCAGAACGACAGACGGAGACCAAGTAAGTACACGTACCTAAGACTTTTCAAGTAAAACATTTTAACATAGCCTTGTCAAACAGAGTTACATATTATGTAATCACTAAAGCTGTGTTGGAGATAAGAAGTAATTAATTTTGAATTCAATATTTGAGAGAGAAATGGCTTACATATGTTAATTGCTTTTATGTTCTAAAGTGACATGCTTAAAGACAAAGGGTCTTTCCCTAGTTTTCTTTTTTTTTTAATAATAGCTGACATAGACTAAACAATTTAGATTTATTTTGCCTTTTTCGGTTCATCAATCTCCGAAGAATCAGAATTGAAGAACGATCAAGGTACTCAAACAGAACTGTCAATGGCGGATGGAAACTTATGGTGCATGTTACCAGTCTGTAAGTTTTATATGATACTTTCCATAAACTTAATTAGAGAAACGTATATTTCATACGACAATACTTTGTATTTTGTTAACTATTAATTGAAATTCTGGGAAGGTTATTGAACGACAAAATAATATTTCACAAGACAATACTTTGTATTCTGTTTACTGTTAGTTGAAAATCCCGGAAAGGAAAGGTCTATGCAATAACTGTTTAGGTAATATTTAGGTACCTTTTATTCACGTGTGAGATCATGTGTTTGACAAAGAGAAATGCTTCATCATCATAAATCGGTATTATATATAACACAACACTCAAATGAAAAAAATGTTTTGTTAAATGTTTGGGTTGCTTTTCATTTAGGTCCAATTGTAAGGAATCTTTTAAACATGGCGACCTCTCCATCATGTCCTCGCAATATGAATCCTGACATCAACTCACTGAGGCAATATTTTGAGGCATTGTAGCAGGTGGAATTATACTCTGTAGAGAAGAGAATTCCTTGCAACAAGAATATGTATATATTTTAAATCGAGAATTGCTAGAGGAAAATCTTGGTGAAAAATAGATTGCTTTTGTATTATTTTCATGTTATATTTTCATTGAAATAAATGTCTGTGGAGAAAATATTTGTTTGTTTTTAATGCACTTTTATTCCTTCCAAGTTCTCCAAAAAGGCATCTTTCCAACTCAAGGGTTTCTGATCCGCTCGACTCTACATAAACCCTTGACCGAATAGGCATAGTTTAACTGGGTTAGAAACATCGTACGCTGGTTGGTGTCATACAAGTTTGCATGATCCAATAAGAAGCGCTGTTTTAATAATGTTGTGAAGTGTGCATTGATCAATGTTGAACCATTGTCAAATAAATTTGAGACGGACTAGTAAGTATTTGACTTACTGCTGTCGGTTTTAAGTCCGAGTGAATCCATCTTTTGTACAAATTCGATTTTGTTAATGGGAGCAGCCACGTTGCTATATTGTTTCTGTTTATAACGCATTCTCTGATTGGTCAGAGCAAGAAATCACAAAAGTCCCAAAATGAGTACACTCACTAGATGGCGTAATCGTTAACCCGCATATGTATTGTCTTTTCAGTCAAGGGTTTATGTAGAGTGGAGCGGATCAGAAACCCTTGACTTTGGAAGATGCAAAAAAAACTATAGCTGAAGGTTTGTAACATTCAGAGGTACGAACTGGGAGCTACAGTTCCGTACATATTAAAAACTAGCAATTCACGACGCAAAAATTGCGCTAGTTTTTGACTGATTAGTCTTATTTTCAAAACATATCTTTTACAAAATATCCTCAGACAATTTACTACAAATATCGTCACTTCACTTGCCAAAAATTACTGTAAACCAAATATTATTCGCGACAACTTTATTTCGCAATTTCCCTAAAATTAACTGGTTCGCAACGACTTATTTTCGCGACCAAGCCTTTTTTAAAATTACGATTATATGGTAAATACTCGTCCGCGGCGAGAAATTTTTGCGACGATGAGGCTCTCGCGAACCTCGCAAATATTTCTTGCACGCGTATAAAAGTTGGTTTACATTATTCTTTTGGGCACCATCTCCAGCCCGGTAAAGTGAACTGGTGTAGTTTGTTTTTATGCAAAATAAAGCGACTCACAAAATCTGTGCGTGAATTTAACTTTATTCCACGATGTCGGTTAGCGTATTTCTGAGAAAGTCAAAGGCCTGTATAGATTACAGTAGTAAATTGCCTGTAAAATGTAATAAAACTATTTTTTCCGCAAAATTTTTGATAAAATTAGAATAATCATTCCAAAATTAGCGTAATATTTAGTTCGCCGTAAATTGCAACTTTAAAACGCACATGGAACCTTAGGTTCCCGGTCTTCCAACTTATCTTTCAACCGGGAACTAAATACCCACAGCTAACAAAAGGCTAGTCTCAAAACACTGCCTATAATAACGCATTTAACTGCTTATGCGATTGCCCCAAACCAATATATACTCCACATCTTTTGTATTCTGATGCATATGTCAATTTGAGTAATGTTTAACATTGGTTTAAATGTTTCTTAAAATGTCGTTAAGATCAGGATGGGAGATTGTTACGTTCATTACATCGCAAAATATTTTGGTTAAAAAACCTTTTTGCTGCTTGGCCACAAGCAAGATTTTCAATGCACACATAGAGATTCTAATGAATGTTGACATGTGCCTTGGCACAGAAAATTGCGTGGTCTCTAGTATGGACGTGTACGTGGTCACCAAAATAGAACATGTCCAAAACTCTGAGGAGCCACGATTTGGTTTTGAAATTGACAAATAACTAATTCAAGCTTTGATAGAGTCAAAAGAGTTTGCAACATTAAAAAAAATACTAGTAGGTCATGTAACATATTCGAAAGTTGGCGGCGTGAAAGTAATGCGCAGTATCAATTAAGGGCCGGAACTCTTAAGGGGATGTGCAGCTATCTTGTACATTTAAGGATAAGAATGTAAACTTTTCTTGAACTGGCTTGTTTCTGCCCGAAACTGGCCAAAAATGTTGCCAAAAGATATAAAAACAATAAATATGAAGTCCTACATGTCATTTTGTTTTAAAAGCATGCAAACAAGAACAGGACAATGCCTTTTTAATCACTCAGAACAGCTGTCGAACTGCGCAGCTACAGACTTATTTAAGGGATTTCAAGATCTGAAAAAAATATGAAGTGGGCGGGGGGGGGGGGGGGGTCATTTGTGTCCTTTCTAAATTTCTAAATTACACAGCGCAAGGTGCAAGATTTCTCATTCCAATATTTCTTACTTTTTTAAATTTTTAAAATTTTAAATGTACTTATAAAAATCCAAATGTCATTTTAAAAAAAAGCTAACACCATCATTGCACAAAGTAAGATTTTAAAAAGTACTAATTGTGCATAAGTTAGTTAAATTGTCACTTTTTTAAATGTAAACATACCCTGAACAAATATCAAAATTTTAGTAAAAAAAATGATACAAAAGCGAAATTGGTTTCGAAAACAAGCTTTGTTATTTTACTTAATCAATCATACCTAACATTGCCATATAATATACTGATATTTTCTTATTGCCCCAAAATACTTTGTGTCATTGAATCAAAAACCTACTTGTTGTCTTTAAATCCTTTTAAAAGCGTAAAAAAGATTAACACAGTCATAATTACCGCTTTCGTCATAGGAAAGACACAATTGATGGCCATGGTATTTTTGAAATAAAGTAATTGCTAACGCTAGAGTAATCCAGAAGTGTCTTTCGCAAACTAACATGTGCTAGACTGTCGATGAATATATTCAATTACATATCGCCTTACGGCTTTTAGAAGTTATCATTGCATTTGATATGTAGTGTTGTTTTCATGTGTACAAAAGCATACAATTTGGGATCTCAATTTAAAGACTAAAATTAAATGAATCTGCACTTTTTTTTCACAATGAGGAAGAAACTTTATTAGCAAAGAATGGAATTGAAGAAGTTGACGTTCCAACAAATAAATTTATTTCAAATTTATTCTTGAACCACAAAGAGATGGCTCTCAAAGACCAATAATTAATTTAAAAAGGTTAAATTTTAATGAGTTTGTAAAAAACTAACATAACAGACAACAGATTCTGCAATTAAAAAATATGATTATTTGATTTGTATTGATCCCAAAGATGCTTATTTTATAGTTAGTGTTCATCCAGATTTTACAAAAATGTTGGCATTCTAATGGAATAATATTTTGTATAAATTAATGTATTACTATGTAGCCTCAGCACCGAGAGGTTTTAACTAAGGTATATAAACCAGTTTTTGCAGCTTTCAGAACAATGGATACAGTTTTGTTACATTATCAACGGTTCTCTTATTATTAACAAGAGTTTTGATGCAAAAGTGAAATAGTAATGAGTGATTTAGATTATCTTGGTTTCTCAAAAAATCATTAAAAGTCATTGAAGACACAAAGTCAAAGATTAAATTTGTGGGCTTATTATTTAATCGATACAATTTAAGATTTTTCTATCCTGAAGAAATGATCTCTAAAATCATGACATTATATTAGAAACAATGCAAGAACATTCGGTTCCGATACGGAAGTTTGTGTCTTCGATTGGTCTAACTGTTTATACATTCAAAGCAAAAATAAAAGTTGAAAAATTCCTGCTTTGCTTTAATAACACATAATTCAGAGGAAATTGTTTAAGAAATTACATAGTTGATACACGATGTTGAGAAATTTAATAGAAGACTAATTAAAAATCTACATATTGATTATTTGGTTGAAACAAACGCATCCATTTAGGACTGGGGGCAAGTTTTAGTGACAAATACACTGAAGGTCAATGGTCGTTGTTAGAAGCTAGAATGCATATATTTGAAACTTAAATATATTGAAATCATTTTTGAAAGTTATACCAATTGTCACATTAGGATTAAATCCGATAACACGACGACTGTAGGAACTAATGTCAATGCGACGGACAGTATGTCTTCTAGATCATTGGATTTAATTCAAATCGGAAATTGATGTATAGGAAAACATATTATTATGTTAGCAAAAAATATATAGGGATTTAAATATGTTTGTGCATAATTGTTTTGTAGAAATTTCTAAGATTCAAAAGAATGAATGTTAAAATCTGATATTTCTTTCTATTAGGTTTATTTGGGAGAATTATGAATAAAAGCATATTTATTGGATAGTAGAGGAAGCTATTATCATTTGTCTTCTTTGAATAATACATAGTTGGTTTTCATTATTGAAATCAATTTTAATATCTATTCCTACTAGGTTGTCAAGACACAAAACTCTACTGATTATGCCACACATGGGAGAGTTTCATCCCTTGGTAAGGAAATTATCCTTGATAACTTATGTTTTATCTGGAAACAGAAGAAAAGTGGGTTGAATAGTGCATTTAATGGAAAATTAATCTCTGTCAACTTTCTGAAGTGAATGTTCTTATATTTAGTTATAAATTTTAACATAAATTAATAATTTTTTAACTCATTTTTTTCAATGTAAAAAAGATTAACAACCAGACATTGATTTCAACAATGATTAAAAGATATTCTTAATATAGACCTCCTGAGACTTCCTGTAAATGTAAGCAGCGATGGATGTTTCAAAGCTATTGCGATTTTATGTGGTCTTTGTCCACTTCAAACATTGAATCTCAAAATGATGTCTCTTAAATTAGTAGCACTCTGGGCAATAACTACTACCGCAAAAGCAAAAAAGCCTATCAGTTTTGAATTTAGATTTTATATGAGTATTTTCAATGATAAAACCGGATTACAAATTCAAACTCCTGTAAAAACGTCAAGGCCAAGAACACCTTTGCCTTCAATTACTTTTCACAAATATGATAAACTAATGTTATGCGTCTGAGGCCTAAGAGGATATCATATACCCACCTACAGACGCCTTTTGTTTTGTTTCCCAAACCCTGTAGGGGGGTTGTCACAAATTCGTTTAAGATGATTGCCGCGCTCGGACAGGCCTTTTTAAAGAGGTAAGGTTCTGTGTTGTCAAATGATCACCCGTTTTAATGTTATGCTACAAAAGATAACCATGCTATACGATACCTATTGAGCCTTAGGCTTATAACATATAATGGATCTTATCCTTCACACTCTTAAAATAATGCTCGGATGAGGGACCATTATATATGTATGCTTTTTGTAATCTTTTTACCTAAATGATACACAAATTGCACTTTGGCGTGATTCATTCATTAAGTTATAACAGAAGTATTAAACTGTCCAGGGTTATGTTACACGATATATAAGAACTTGTTTAGTTAATCAAATTATGTGTTACAATCAGAATTAAAATATTTCACTTAACATTTCCAGCCCAAATTGAATTTTTGGTTGTATATTGGATATCAAAATATTATTCAAAGAGAAAAGTTTTGAATGTCCGATCTGAAATTGCTTGAAAACTTTTAAAATAGTCTTTAGATTTTATTTCATGTTCGAAAAAAACAATCCATGTGATTCATATGTTGACAGTTTGCATATACAGTTGTTTGTTATTTTTATTTTGTTAAAAGCATTCATCTTTTATCCCTTTTGAGAAACAAACAACTCAATCAAACAAACAATGCAAATAGCTGATAAAACAAAAGTATTCTAAGTATTGCTTCAGGTCAATAAAAAAGCAAAGTATGATTTTTTGAGACTATATTTATTTTTTGTGTACAATAAGATTGGCTGTCAAGACATATTCAATTTACATGATTGTACATTGCTATTATAATCATTTTTTTGTCCATTTCAATAGCTAACCATTTTGATTTATAAGTATAATTTATGAACTCTTATACACCTATAGATTCATGGACAAAACAAAAGATCATTTAACTTAATACAATATTTCTTCTATTTCAAAACCTACTTTTCATTTTTTTACTTTTGTAAAGTGAATTGAAAAATTAAGAAGAAGGTAATAAAAAATAAAAAATACAATTTATGCACAACAACACAAATAACACCATGTAAACACATCTAAACAAAAATGAAACAGACATGACCTTTTTTGATACCCGAAAACATATTATGGACATTTTTAATTTATCTAGAAGTTGTTGAATCATATTATTATACTTTCATGTTAAATACTGAAATCTGATTGGTTAAGACGCAGTTGATAATCCGTTCTATAACCTAAGCGTAAGCAACACACTTAGCAACGGGTAACACAACGAATTGTTACATGCGCGTAAACTATGCGCGAACCGTTCGCCAAAGAATTCACGTCATTCATATATAAGAGTAGTAAAGTTTTCTTTAAAATTGAAACATTCAGTATAATAAAATAAATAGTGCCTGTTTAGGAGGCTTCGCGTAGGTTGACAATAGTTTTCCCGGGGTGTCAATTTCAACTCTTACCCTCCTAAACAGGCACTATTGATATAATAACATCTTTCAAAATATCAAATAGCTTATGATCATCAATTCATTGATACATAAAGTAAAGATAATATCAACCCAAAGAAACTTTTTATCTGCTGCGTTATCTCTGTAACTTGCTCAAAATGATAGAAACAATTGCAGGAGAAGAAAGGACCGCTTTTCATTCATTGTCTTTGAACCATTCTGTGGGGGAAAAACAATAAGTACTTACCAGGATGCGTTACTAATAATTATTGTATGAGGTTATTTCTTAAAACAGACCGGAATAGCTTAATCAATAAAATCAAGTATTACAAGAGAAATAGACTTCTCTAGTAATCTTTTTAAAAGAAATTCTTAGTTTACCTATTATGGTGGGTAAATAACAGTATTCTGTCATATTTCTTTTTCGCACAAATAAACTTTTATTATCCGCTTTTTTGCTGTTTTTCTATTACTTTTTTTTTTTTTTTCGTATCTTAAATAATTGCAAAATGCATACTAAGCTGCAAACTAATATGCTTGCTCACTGAATGACAGAATACTATAGGACAAATCCAAAGCTTTTTAAATTGCCGCTATCCAAGCATGCACAGAAAAACATTCATAAAGTCGATTAGTGTAGGCGAATCTAGAATTGCATACTTTTTAAAATTGTGTTTCGTCTCGTATTTTAAAGCGCATACTAATCTGCAGACGAATTCAAGCATGCACTGAAAAAAATATACCAAAATAATTATAAAGTATTCTGCGTCGAATCTGTTACTATGATTGATTTCATTTTCATTGATATTCAAATTGAATTTCAAAAATTTTACCTGATGCCGCGGTAACGTAGGGTTTCCAAACACGGATAATTGTTGAAATGAAGATTTGTGATCACCAGTTCCCTTCTAGGGTGAAACACAGCCGCAATAAATGTTGATGCAGCTGTTTGATTTTGCAGAACAGAAAATTCCTCCTCCTCTTGTCTTTAGATGAACTCGCACAAGATGCTTATGCCTTGGTCGATGCGTGAGCTGTAAATAAAAGCAAACACTGGGTGTCTAGTTGTCACTTTGCTCTTATATATTACGTAGGATTAAAAGGTGTTCACTAAACGCCTTTCAAATATACTAATATCAAGACATTTACACATTCCTAGCCAATAAGAAAAAAGACTTGATGTTACACAGAACAGCTCACAATTCCACATTTACAGTCATGATGTTTCACACTATTAAACGATGGAAATAAATTTCTATTTCTAACGTAGTCAAAGAGAACCTGGTAACGCTTGAATAGATTAATTGTGTTCAAATTCTAATTCTGTTTCTAAAATACGTTTCCATTTGTTGTCTACGCATTAATTGCAATTTTTTATGCTGGGATTATTTTATTAAACGTAATGTCATATGATCGCAAAGAATCCAGACCTCTCAATGTGAACTCGACATACGTTAACATTCTCCTGAAAAAAAAGGTTTCAACTGAAACAAAATTGGTTTTCTCATTTCGTCATCGATACGTTCATGTAGAAACAGTGTATTAACTTATTCATAAAAAAAATAACTGAAGTTAGTTAAGCCATTTTGTTTTGCTTTGACAACAAAAGAATTTTAAATGGAATATCATTTATTTATTAAGCTTTTCATTTATAATTTTGTTTATTTATTAATTGTGAATTATTCGTTCTCAACCAGTTTAAGTTAGTTTAAAATCAGATGTTGATTTTCCATAAAACATGTTTTAAAACAATCTAAAATTAAAACTGAGAGGGGCATGGTCATGATTTTGGACGAATTCTATTTTCATGATTTTATTATTTACAATGCTTTAGAAATGCATTTCAAATGATCAAATAAAATTTGAGAGTCACTCGTAAAGTTATAAGCAAGATACAGGGCTCACAATTCTTTGTCATGTAAAAAAGGCTCGTGCCCTGTTTTTGGTTACATAGGTTCAATATCCCAGTACAAAAACTTTTCCCAGCCTATGAGTCTATCTTTTTATTTATTTCAAGCATTGATACACAGTTCCTAACGTTTAACACATTCGTTTTAGGTTTAGAATTGAAATTTTTACTTCAACGTTCAAAAGGTAAACAAACGCTTTGTTTACATATCAAGAATTTCAAGCCCTGTTACTCGCTTGAAACTCAACAAATGACACTCAAACTTTGGTTGCCTATTAAAAATGTCCTTCTGAAACATTGTAAATATTAAAAACAGAAAAATAATTTTTAAAACAAAAAATTGTGACCATGCCCCTTTTAACACATAACGTCCCGTTATGTTAATCATCTTTTAAGTTATCAATATAAAAAATCGGTCTAATAGTAAATACTTTCGAAATGCAACAACACAGACCCGTGTCGCAAGGGAAAAGCCCCGCTTGATGCATTTGACGTATCATCTCTGTTCCTATAGAACTTAAATTGAACTAATCAGTTCAGTTCCAAATATGAGGAAGAAGATAATGTATACAGGGTTATTTTCGCCCATTGTAATTTTCGCCCTTCTACACTTGCAAACAGTTTTGCCCCGTCCTGAATTCCCCCGGACACAGTTGTGTTTAAAGAAAATCAATTGAAGACATCGGAATTCGCCCAGTCCTAAATTCGTCCGTTAACAATGAGGGCGAAAGGGGCGAGAATAAAACTGGGACGAATATTTTTCTGTAAACAGTACCCTTTAAAGACAATATCTCACTCCCATATCACAGGAGCAAAAGCCTCACCCAATGCATCTAAAATAGGGATCTTAATCCGTCCCGTATCTCACCTTTAAACTAGGCAGAAAAGACATGGGGACTTTGATATCCAATGTTTGTACTTCTGATTCTTCCGACGAAGAACCGTTGGATAAGGAGGACAGTTTTGTTTGTGTGTGTGTGTGTGTTTTTTTTTTTAAGACAGGCCGGTGTAGACCGCACACTCAGAAAAGAACAGGCTGGTTTCTGGAGAGGTAGAGGGATTGTCTCTGAATTATATATATATATATATATATATATATATATATATATATATATATATATATATATATATATATATATATATATATATATATATATATATATATATATATATATATATATATATATATATACCATTTAAACTGTCTTATTTGTATTGTGATTCAACTTTTTCTTCTGTAATTGTAACATGTAAATCAAGAAAACTTTGATGATATGCTTTACCTTTATTACTTTCCGTCAATTCAAACGTAATTATGTGAAACTGAAAAAGAAAAATCTGACAAAAACATCTGAAAAACAAGAATCCTTGTGTGACAGATTTAGTCAAATTTGACTCTGTAGTTCTGAGTTCTAGATGAAAGACATAGGTTTGAGATTTACCTTGCATCTTCTTCGCCAAAGGTACATGATTTTTTTGTTCGCTATTTTGTAAAAAAAAACTTTTTAGAAATGTGTGTATGGTAGATTTCGTTAAATTTGACTTTGTAGTTCTAAATTCAGTAGTAAACACTAAGGTATGATATACCATAGGTATAAAATACCTATCATACAGATTACAAAAGATAGGACAGTTTATACCAGGCAAAATACTGGGTATATTGTAGACAAATTGTCCAGAAACAAGGTTGTCATGTTGAAGAAATCACGACAAACAGATAACTGTTAATTATCAATCAGTGACAAAGACTTTTGAGTATATCGTTTTATCAACTTTTTCTTATAAAAAATGGTATTCTTTAATTTCATTTATGTTTAAAATTGGTAATTTATACTTTTTGCAACAACAATTTTAAACTTTTTATAGATCTGGATTTTTATCACAAATCTTTATCTTTAATTTTTACAAATGCCATTCTTATTCTGTAGAGGAAGAAAAAGTGTCTGCAAAGTCAATTATGGGGGAAAGGTTTCTGCATAGTCTAGTTTAAAAAAACCACTTTCCTCAGAGTTTCTGCAGCGTTTATAATGAAAGAAACACTTGCTTTAGAGTTTCTGCAGAGTCTACAATGAAAGAAACATTTTCAACAGAATCTATAATGGAAACACTACCTTTAGAGTCTTAAATGGGAGAAACTCTTTACGTAAAGTCTTTAATAAAGACGCTTTATGTACAGTCTATAACCGGAGGAACACTTTCTGCAGAATTTGTAATGGAAGAAACAATTTTTACGGAGTCTTCAATGGAAGGAACCTTTTATGTAGAGTTTACAATAAAAAATAAAAACACTTGGCAGAGTCTTAAATTGATGAAACACATTCTAGGGAATATTTTCTGCTGAGTCTATAATGAAAGGAACGCTTTATGTAGAGTCTATAATAGAAGAAATACACTCTGCGGAATTTATAATGGAGTAAACACCTTTTTCAGTGATTGCAATTGAAGAAACACTTTCTGCAGGATCTATTATAGAAGAAACATTTTTAGCAAAGGAAGATACATTTTCTGCAGAGTATATCATTAAAGAAACAGTTTCTGCTGAGTTTATAATGGAAGAAACGCTTTCTGCAATTTATGAAAGTACTTTCATCTGAAAAAATACTTTATGTAGTCTACAGTGGAGTAATAATTTCTACAGAGTCTACTTTGGCGGACACAGTTTTTGCGGTGTTTATAATGGAAGAAACGCTTTCTTGTTTAGAGCTTTTAATGGAAGAAACACTTTTTGTTAAGTCTGAGGTGGGATAATCATTTTGGTAGGGTATGTAATATATAAACACTTTTTGTAGTCTGTATTAGATTAAATACTTTTTGCGGAGTCTAGAATTGTTCTTCTGGTGACTTCAATCTCAATTCGAAACATTTATTCATTTGAAACGTTTTCATACTTGAGGAAATGTTTCATCATTTGTTTTATTACCTAATCGAAGGGATTTTGTTGTTTTATTACCATTTAAATATTTGCGTTTATTTTGAACTGCCAGTCAATAGACTGCGATCTATTAGACCGACGGTCAATAGACTGCGATCTATTGGACTGGCAACGTATTTCAGAACGCGGGTATGTTAATGTTACATCCTCTCAATAGTTCTCGGGGAAGGTATATTCCATTACATAGACGTTGTTTTTAGTACTTGGTGAAACCAAATTCAATGTTATCAAAATGGAGTATCAAATAATCAACAGCTTTAAAGCCTCAAATAAGGTAAAAGACTATTTAAAATCTAATGGGTTTAAGACCACCTCCTTTGTGTAAACTAATATTAAATTGAGATGTTGTAATGCATGCAACAGGTTCTGTGCATGTAAAAGATGAAAAAAATCTTAGTATCTTGCATAATGGCACAAAAACCATCTGCAATATGCAAATTGTAAACCCCGAAAACTAAAAAAGGAATTAGGTAAAAAAACAATTATTTAATGCTTGAACACTCAATAGACCAGAATTTTTTTCCCTTGGTGCAGCGAAACAGCTCATTATGATCTATTGCCCTCGGCCATTGGCCTCGGGCAATAGATCATACTGAGCTGTTCCCTGTACTTCGGGAGAAATATTCTGGTCTATTGACTGCTCAAGCATTAAATAATTGTATAATATTCCATAGTTAATTTATACAAGAGAATTGACGATATACAATAACTTTAATTCGGAAAGTCAAATGAACGTCACTAATAATATAATTAATCAAATGTACTACATATTTGCTCTTTTACATTTGTTTGCTTGTGTTTCGAATGTCTTATTACTATGCATAGATTATATCAAACCAAAACCAGTAAAGTGTAACTGAAACGTTGCATGATTCATTCATTTTATACTTTTTTATGCTGCAAATTGTATAAAAATATTTGAGTTTGAAAACTAATGCCATGAAATTAAATGAAGACCTTAATAGATTGATATTGTTAGAATATAAGGACACTTGACAGCAAATTATTTTGCAGTTAATACAGGAATATTGATGATACTCTATATTTTAGGGTTTTTTAAAAATCTAAACACATGATAGAAAATCGTGATTTTAAAGTTTTAACATTTTTTTCTCTCTAAGTAAATGTACATGTAAATAACTGAATTGAAACTTTTAGTAAGCATACATGTATACACAGGTATCTGATGGGAAAAAAAATCAAACACAATTTAATCTTTATTTGTGTTACTCCTTAGAATGAAAAAGCCTTCAGTTTCTCTCTCTGATAAGAAGACCAATAAACATCAAAACAAAAAAATCCCAACATCAAGAATGGATATGTTCACGGAAAGCTTTGATGAAATTCACCACATACAGTAAGTTTTATAGAATTAAAAGCATGTATATTCTCTTATTTTGTACTAACTATCCAATAACTGTAATTTCCATCATTCCATATATTTCATACACCAAAAAAAAATCCTCAATTAGTTATCAATATTTCATTTTAAAATCATCAAGACGAAGACGAAGATGAAGAATTAAAAAAAAACACCAAAAAAAAATTATATTGACTTTAAACAAATTTATATCAAGAAATGATTTCGCAGGGCTACTTTTCCTTAATATAGCTTCTACATGTATAATAACAAAAGACTACAGTCTATACAGCTTACATTATAAGTAATTAATTCTACATTTCAGACAACCATCACAATCTACGGCCTTGCAGAACGACAGACGGAGACCAAGTAAGTACACGTACCTAAGACTTTTCAAGTAAAACATTTTAACATAGCCTTGTCAAACAGAGTTACATATTATGTAATCACTAAAGCTGTGTTGGAGATAAGAAGTAATTAATTTTGAATTCAATATTTGAGAGAGAAATGGCTTACATATGTTAATTGCTTTTATGTTCTAAAGTGACATGCTTAAAGACAAAGGGTCTTTCCCTAGTTTTCTTTTTTTTTTAATAATAGCTGACATAGACTAAACAATTTAGATTTATTTTGCCTTTTTCGGTTCATCAATCTCCGAAGAATCAGAATTGAAGAACGATCAAGGTACTCAAACAGAACTGTCAATGGCGGATGGAAACTTATGGTGCATGTTACCAGTCTGTAAGTTTTATATGATACTTTCCATAAACTTAATTAGAGAAACGTATATTTCATACGACAATACTTTGTATTTTGTTAACTATTAATTGAAATTCTGGGAAGGTTATTGAACGACAAAATAATATTTCACAAGACAATACTTTGTATTCTGTTTACTGTTAGTTGAAAATCCCGGAAAGGAAAGGTCTATGCAATAACTGTTTAGGTAATATTTAGGTACCTTTTATTCACGTGTGAGATCATGTGTTTGACAAAGAGAAATGCTTCATCATCATAAATCGGTATTATATATAACACAACACTCAAATGAAAAAAATGTTTTGTTAAATGTTTGGGTTGCTTTTCATTTAGGTCCAATTGTAAGGAATCTTTTAAACATGGCGACCTCTCCATCATGTCCTCGCAATATGAATCCTGACATCAACTCACTGAGGCAATATTTTGAGGCATTGTAGCAGGTGGAATTATACTCTGTAGAGAAGAGAATTCCTTGCAACAAGAATATGTATATATTTTAAATCGAGAATTGCTAGAGGAAAATCTTGGTGAAAAATAGATTGCTTTTGTATTATTTTCATGTTATATTTTCATTGAAATAAATGTCTGTGGAGAAAATATTTGTTTGTTTTTAATGCACTTTTATTCCTTCCAAGTTCTCCAAAAAGGCATCTTTCCAACTCAAGGGTTTCTGATCCGCTCGACTCTACATAAACCCTTGACCGAATAGGCATAGTTTAACTGGGTTAGAAACATCGTACGCTGGTTGGTGTCATACAAGTTTGCATGATCCAATAAGAAGCGCTGTTTTAATAATGTTGTGAAGTGTGCATTGATCAATGTTGAACCATTGTCAAATAAATTTGAGACGGACTAGTAAGTATTTGACTTACTGCTGTCGGTTTTAAGTCCGAGTGAATCCATCTTTTGTACAAATTCGATTTTGTTAATGGGAGCAGCCACGTTGCTATATTGTTTCTGTTTATAACGCATTCTCTGATTGGTCAGAGCAAGAAATCACAAAAGTCCCAAAATGAGTACACTCACTAGATGGCGTAATCGTTAACCCGCATATGTATTGTCTTTTCAGTCAAGGGTTTATGTAGAGTGGAGCGGATCAGAAACCCTTGACTTTGGAAGATGCAAAAAAAACTATAGCTGAAGGTTTGTAACATTCAGAGGTACGAACTGGGAGCTACAGTTCCGTACATATTAAAAACTAGCAATTCACGACGCAAAAATTGCGCTAGTTTTTGACTGATTAGTCTTATTTTCAAAACATATCTTTTACAAAATATCCTCAGACAATTTACTACAAATATCGTCACTTCACTTGCCAAAAATTACTGTAAACCAAATATTATTCGCGACAACTTTATTTCGCAATTTCCCTAAAATTAACTGGTTCGCAACGACTTATTTTCGCGACCAAGCCTTTTTTAAAATTACGATTATATGGTAAATACTCGTCCGCGGCGAGAAATTTTTGCGACGATGAGGCTCTCGCGAACCTCGCAAATATTTCTTGCACGCGTATAAAAGTTGGTTTACATTATTCTTTTGGGCACCATCTCCAGCCCGGTAAAGTGAACTGGTGTAGTTTGTTTTTATGCAAAATAAAGCGACTCACAAAATCTGTGCGTGAATTTAACTTTATTCCACGATGTCGGTTAGCGTATTTCTGAGAAAGTCAAAGGCCTGTATAGATTACAGTAGTAAATTGCCTGTAAAATGTAATAAAACTATTTTTTCCGCAAAATTTTTGATAAAATTAGAATAATCATTCCAAAATTAGCGTAATATTTAGTTCGCCGTAAATTGCAACTTTAAAACGCACATGGAACCTTAGGTTCCCGGTCTTCCAACTTATCTTTTAACCGGGAACTAAATACCCACAGCTAACAAAAGGCTAGTCTCAAAACACTGCCTATAATAACGCATTTAACTGCTTATGCGATTGCCCCAAACCAATATATACTCCACATCTTTTGTATTCTGATGCATATGTCAATTTGAGTAATGTTTAACATTGGTTTAAATGTTTCTTAAAATGTCGTTAAGATCAGGATGGGAGATTGTTACGTTCATTACATCGCAAAATATTTTGGTTAAAAAACCTTTTTGCTGCTTGGCCACAAGCAAGATTTTCAATGCACACATAGAGATTCTAATGAATGTTGACATGTGCCTTGGCACAGAAAATTGCGTGGTCTCTAGTATGGACGTGTACGTGGTCACCAAAATAGAACATGTCCAAAACTCTGAGGAGCCACGATTTGGTTTTGAAATTGACAAATAACTAATTCAAGCTTTGATAGAGTCAAAAGAGTTTGCAACATTAAAAAAAATACTAGTAGGTCATGTAACATATTCGAAAGTTGGCGGCGTGAAAGTAATGCGCAGTATCAATTAAGGGCCGGAACTCTTAAGGGGATGTGCAGCTATCTTGTACATTTAAGGATAAGAATGTAAACTTTTCTTGAACTGGCTTGTTTCTGCCCGAAACTGGCCAAAAATGTTGCCAAAAGATATAAAAACAATAAATATGAAGTCCTACATGTCATTTTGTTTTAAAAGCATGCAAACAAGAACAGGACAATGCCTTTTTAATCACTCAGAACAGCTGTCGAACTGCGCAGCTACAGACTTATTTAAGGGATTTCAAGATCTGAAAAAAATATGAAGTGGGCGGGGGGGGGGGTCATTTGTGTCCTTTCTAAATTTCTAAATTACACAGCGCAAGGTGCAAGATTTCTCATTCCAATATTTCTTACTTTTTTAAATTTTTAAAATTTTAAATGTACTTATAAAAATCCAAATGTCATTTTAAAAAAAAGCTAACACCATCATTGCACAAAGTAAGATTTTAAAAAGTACTAATTGTGCATAAGTTAGTTAAATTGTCACTTTTTTAAATGTAAACATACCCTGAACAAATATCAAAATTTTAGTAAAAAAAATGATACAAAAGCGAAATTGGTTTCGAAAACAAGCTTTGTTATTTTACTTAATCAATCATACCTAACATTGCCATATAATATACTGATATTTTCTTATTGCCCCAAAATACTTTGTGTCATTGAATCAAAAACCTACTTGTTGTCTTTAAATCCTTTTAAAAGCGTAAAAAAGATTAACACAGTCATAATTACCGCTTTCGTCATAGGAAAGACACAATTGATGGCCATGGTATTTTTGAAATAAAGTAATTGCTAACGCTAGAGTAATCCAGAAGTGTCTTTCGCAAACTAACATGTGCTAGACTGTCGATGAATATATTCAATTACATATCGCCTTACGGCTTTTAGAAGTTATCATTGCATTTGATATGTAGTGTTGTTTTCATGTGTACAAAAGCATACAATTTGGGATCTCAATTTAAAGACTAAAATTAAATGAATCTGCACTTTTTTTTCACAATGAGGAAGAAACTTTATTAGCAAAGAATGGAATTGAAGAAGTTGACGTTCCAACAAATAAATTTATTTCAAATTTATTCTTGAACCACAAAGAGATGGCTCTCAAAGACCAATAATTAATTTAAAAAGGTTAAATTTTAATGAGTTTGTAAAAAACTAACATAACAGACAACAGATTCTGCAATTAAAAAATATGATTATTTGATTTGTATTGATCCCAAAGATGCTTATTTTATAGTTAGTGTTCATCCAGATTTTACAAAAATGTTGGCATTCTAATGGAATAATATTTTGTATAAATTAATGTATTACTATGTAGCCTCAGCACCGAGAGGTTTTAACTAAGGTATATAAACCAGTTTTTGCAGCTTTCAGAACAATGGATACAGTTTTGTTACATTATCAACGGTTCTCTTATTATTAACAAGAGTTTTGATGCAAAAGTGAAATAGTAATGAGTGATTTAGATTATCTTGGTTTCTCAAAAAATCATTAAAAGTCATTGAAGACACAAAGTCAAAGATTAAATTTGTGGGCTTATTATTTAATCGATACAATTTAAGATTTTTCTATCCTGAAGAAATGATCTCTAAAATCATGACATTATATTAGAAACAATGCAAGAACATTCGGTTCCGATACGGAAGTTTGTGTCTTCGATTGGTCTAACTGTTTATACATTCAAAGCAAAAATAAAAGTTGAAAAATTCCTGCTTTGCTTTAATAACACATAATTCAGAGGAAATTGTTTAAGAAATTACATAGTTGATACACGATGTTGAGAAATTTAATAGAAGACTAATTAAAAATCTACATATTGATTATTTGGTTGAAACAAACGCATCCATTTAGGACTGGGGGCAAGTTTTAGTGACAAATACACTGAAGGTCAATGGTCGTTGTTAGAAGCTAGAATGCATATATTTGAAACTTAAATATATTGAAATCATTTTTGAAAGTTATACCAATTGTCACATTAGGATTAAATCCGATAACACGACGACTGTAGGAACTAATGTCAATGCGACGGACAGTATGTCTTCTAGATCATTGGATTTAATTCAAATCGGAAATTGATGTATAGGAAAACATATTATTATGTTAGCAAAAAATATATAGGGATTTAAATATGTTTGTGCATAATTGTTTTGTAGAAATTTCTAAGATTCAAAAGAATGAATGTTAAAATCTGATATTTCTTTCTATTAGGTTTATTTGGGAGAATTATGAATAAAAGCATATTTATTGGATAGTAGAGGAAGCTATTATCATTTGTCTTCTTTGAATAATACATAGTTGGTTTTCATTATTGAAATCAATTTTAATATCTATTCCTACTAGGTTGTCAAGACACAAAACTCTACTGATTATGCCACACATGGGAGAGTTTCATCCCTTGGTAAGGAAATTATCCTTGATAACTTATGTTTTATCTGGAAACAGAAGAAAAGTGGGTTGAATAGTGCATTTAATGGAAAATTAATCTCTGTCAACTTTCTGAAGTGAATGTTCTTATATTTAGTTATAAATTTTAACATAAATTAATAATTTTTTAACTCATTTTTTTCAATGTAAAAAAGATTAACAACCAGACATTGATTTCAACAATGATTAAAAGATATTCTTAATATAGACCTCCTGAGACTTCCTGTAAATGTAAGCAGCGATGGATGTTTCAAAGCTATTGCGATTTTATGTGGTCTTTGTCCACTTCAAACATTGAATCTCAAAATGATGTCTCTTAAATTAGTAGCACTCTGGGCAATAACTACTACCGCAAAAGCAAAAAAGCCTATCAGTTTTGAATTTAGATTTTATATGAGTATTTTCAATGATAAAACCGGATTACAAATTCAAACTCCTGTAAAAACGTCAAGGCCAAGAACACCTTTGCCTTCAATTACTTTTCACAAATATGATAAACTAATGTTATGCGTCTGAGGCCTAAGAGGATATCATATACCCACCTACAGACGCCTTTTGTTTTGTTTCCCAAACCCTGTAGGGGGGTTGTCACAAATTCGTTTAAGATGATTGCCGCGCTCGGACAGGCCTTTTTAAAGAGGTAAGGTTCTGTGTTGTCAAATGATCACCCGTTTTAATGTTATGCTACAAAAGATAACCATGCTATACGATACCTATTGAGCCTTAGGCTTATAACATATAATGGATCTTATCCTTCACACTCTTAAAATAATGCTCGGATGAGGGACCATTATATATGTATGCTTTTTGTAATCTTTTTACCTAAATGATACACAAATTGCACTTTGGCGTGATTCATTCATTAAGTTATAACAGAAGTATTAAACTGTCCAGGGTTATGTTACACGATATATAAGAACTTGTTTAGTTAATCAAATTATGTGTTACAATCAGAATTAAAATATTTCACTTAACATTTCCAGCCCAAATTGAATTTTTGGTTGTATATTGGATATCAAAATATTATTCAAAGAGAAAAGTTTTGAATGTCCGATCTGAAATTGCTTGAAAACTTTTAAAATAGTCTTTAGATTTTATTTCATGTTCGAAAAAAACAATCCATGTGATTCATATGTTGACAGTTTGCATATACAGTTGTTTGTTATTTTTATTTTGTTAAAAGCATTCATCTTTTATCCCTTTTGAGAAACAAACAACTCAATCAAACAAACAATGCAAATAGCTGATAAAACAAAAGTATTCTAAGTATTGCTTCAGGTCAATAAAAAAGCAAAGTATGATTTTTTGAGACTATATTTATTTTTTGTGTACAATAAGATTGGCTGTCAAGACATATTCAATTTACATGATTGTACATTGCTATTATAATCATTTTTTTGTCCATTTCAATAGCTAACCATTTTGATTTATAAGTATAATTTATGAACTCTTATACACCTATAGATTCATGGACAAAACAAAAGATCATTTAACTTAATACAATATTTCTTCTATTTCAAAACCTACTTTTCATTTTTTTACTTTTGTAAAGTGAATTGAAAAATTAAGAAGAAGGTAATAAAAAATAAAAAATACAATTTATGCACAACAACACAAATAACACCATGTAAACACATCTAAACAAAAATGAAACAGACATGACCTTTTTTGATACCCGAAAACATATTATGGACATTTTTAATTTATCTAGAAGTTGTTGAATCATATTATTATACTTTCATGTTAAATACTGAAATCTGATTGGTTAAGACGCAGTTGATAATCCGTTCTATAACCTAAGCGTAAGCAACACACTTAGCAACGGGTAACACAACGAATTGTTACATGCGCGTAAACTATGCGCGAACCGTTCGCCAAAGAATTCACGTCATTCATATATAAGAGTAGTAAAGTTTTCTTTAAAATTGAAACATTCAGTATAATAAAATAAATAGTGCCTGTTTAGGAGGCTTCGCGTAGGTTGACAATAGTTTTCCCGGGGTGTCAATTTCAACTCTTACCCTCCTAAACAGGCACTATTGATATAATAACATCTTTCAAAATATCAAATAGCTTATGATCATCAATTCATTGATACATAAAGTAAAGATAATATCAACCCAAAGAAACTTTTTATCTGCTGCGTTATCTCTGTAACTTGCTCAAAATGATAGAAACAATTGCAGGAGAAGAAAGGACCGCTTTTCATTCATTGTCTTTGAACCATTCTGTGGGGGAAAAACAATAAGTACTTACCAGGATGCGTTACTAATAATTATTGTATGAGGTTATTTCTTAAAACAGACCGGAATAGCTTAATCAATAAAATCAAGTATTACAAGAGAAATAGACTTCTCTAGTAATCTTTTTAAAAGAAATTCTTAGTTTACCTATTATGGTGGGTAAATAACAGTATTCTGTCATATTTCTTTTTCGCACAAATAAACTTTTATTATCCGCTTTTTTGCTGTTTTTCTATTACTTTTTTTTTTTTTTTCGTATCTTAAATAATTGCAAAATGCATACTAAGCTGCAAACTAATATGCTTGCTCACTGAATGACAGAATACTATAGGACAAATCCAAAGCTTTTTAAATTGCCGCTATCCAAGCATGCACAGAAAAACATTCATAAAGTCGATTAGTGTAGGCGAATCTAGAATTGCATACTTTTTAAAATTGTGTTTCGTCTCGTATTTTAAAGCGCATACTAATCTGCAGACGAATTCAAGCATGCACTGAAAAAAATATACCAAAATAATTATAAAGTATTCTGCGTCGAATCTGTTACTATGATTGATTTCATTTTCATTGATATTCAAATTGAATTTCAAAAATTTTACCTGATGCCGCGGTAACGTAGGGTTTCCAAACACGGATAATTGTTGAAATGAAGATTTGTGATCACCAGTTCCCTTCTAGGGTGAAACACAGCCGCAATAAATGTTGATGCAGCTGTTTGATTTTGCAGAACAGAAAATTCCTCCTCCTCTTGTCTTTAGATGAACTCGCACAAGATGCTTATGCCTTGGTCGATGCGTGAGCTGTAAATAAAAGCAAACACTGGGTGTCTAGTTGTCACTTTGCTCTTATATATTACGTAGGATTAAAAGGTGTTCACTAAACGCCTTTCAAATATACTAATATCAAGACATTTACACATTCCTAGCCAATAAGAAAAAAGACTTGATGTTACACAGAACAGCTCACAATTCCACATTTACAGTCATGATGTTTCACACTATTAAACGATGGAAATAAATTTCTATTTCTAACGTAGTCAAAGAGAACCTGGTAACGCTTGAATAGATTAATTGTGTTCAAATTCTAATTCTGTTTCTAAAATACGTTTCCATTTGTTGTCTACGCATTAATTGCAATTTTTTATGCTGGGATTATTTTATTAAACGTAATGTCATATGATCGCAAAGAATCCAGACCTCTCAATGTGAACTCGACATACGTTAACATTCTCCTGAAAAAAAAGGTTTCAACTGAAACAAAATTGGTTTTCTCATTTCGTCATCGATACGTTCATGTAGAAACAGTGTATTAACTTATTCATAAAAAAAATAACTGAAGTTAGTTAAGCCATTTTGTTTTGCTTTGACAACAAAAGAATTTTAAATGGAATATCATTTATTTATTAAGCTTTTCATTTATAATTTTGTTTATTTATTAATTGTGAATTATTCGTTCTCAACCAGTTTAAGTTAGTTTAAAATCAGATGTTGATTTTCCATAAAACATGTTTTAAAACAATCTAAAATTAAAACTGAGAGGGGCATGGTCATGATTTTGGACGAATTCTATTTTCATGATTTTATTATTTACAATGCTTTAGAAATGCATTTCAAATGATCAAATAAAATTTGAGAGTCACTCGTAAAGTTATAAGCAAGATACAGGGCTCACAATTCTTTGTCATGTAAAAAAGGCTCGTGCCCTGTTTTTGGTTACATAGGTTCAATATCCCAGTACAAAAACTTTTCCCAGCCTATGAGTCTATCTTTTTATTTATTTCAAGCATTGATACACAGTTCCTAACGTTTAACACATTCGTTTTAGGTTTAGAATTGAAATTTTTACTTCAACGTTCAAAAGGTAAACAAACGCTTTGTTTACATATCAAGAATTTCAAGCCCTGTTACTCGCTTGAAACTCAACAAATGACACTCAAACTTTGGTTGCCTATTAAAAATGTCCTTCTGAAACATTGTAAATATTAAAAACAGAAAAATAATTTTTAAAACAAAAAATTGTGACCATGCCCCTTTTAACACATAACGTCCCGTTATGTTAATCATCTTTTAAGTTATCAATATAAAAAATCGGTCTAATAGTAAATACTTTCGAAATGCAACAACACAGACCCGTGTCGCAAGGGAAAAGCCCCGCTTGATGCATTTGACGTATCATCTCTGTTCCTATAGAACTTAAATTGAACTAATCAGTTCAGTTCCAAATATGAGGAAGAAGATAATGTATACAGGGTTATTTTCGCCCATTGTAATTTTCGCCCTTCTACACTTGCAAACAGTTTTGCCCCGTCCTGAATTCCCCCGGACACAGTTGTGTTTAAAGAAAATCAATTGAAGACATCGGAATTCGCCCAGTCCTAAATTCGTCCGTTAACAATGAGGGCGAAAGGGGCGAGAATAAAACTGGGACGAATATTTTTCTGTAAACAGTACCCTTTAAAGACAATATCTCACTCCCATATCACAGGAGCAAAAGCCTCACCCAATGCATCTAAAATAGGGATCTTAATCCGTCCCGTATCTCACCTTTAAACTAGGCAGAAAAGACATGGGGACTTTGATATCCAATGTTTGTACTTCTGATTCTTCCGACGAAGAACCGTTGGATAAGGAGGACAGTTTTGTTTGTGTGTGTGTGTGTGTTTTTTTTTTTAAGACAGGCCGGTGTAGACCGCACACTCAGAAAAGAACAGGCTGGTTTCTGGAGAGGTAGAGGGATTGTCTCTGAATTATATATATATATATATATATATATATATATATATATATATATATATATATATATATATATATATATATATATATATATATATATATATATATATATATATATATATATATATATATATACCATTTAAACTGTCTTATTTGTATTGTGATTCAACTTTTTCTTCTGTAATTGTAACATATAAATCAAGAAAACTTTGATGATATGCTTTACCTTTATTACTTTCCGTCAATTCAAACGTAATTATGTGAAACTGAAAAAGAAAAATCTGACAAAAACATCTGAAAAACAAGAATCCTTGTGTGACAGATTTAGTCAAATTTGACTCTGTAGTTCTGAGTTCTAGATGAAAGACATAGGTTTGAGATTTACCTTGCATCTTCTTCGCCAAAGGTACATGATTTTTTTGTTCGCTATGTTGTAAAAAAAAACTTTTTAGAAATGTGTGTATGGTAGATTTCGTTAAATTTGACTTTGTAGTTCTAAATTCAGTAGTAAACACTAAGGTATGATATACCATAGGTATAAAATACCTATCATACAGATTACAAAAGATAGGACAGTTTATACCAGGCAAAATACTGGGTATATTGTAGACAAATTGTCCAGAAACAAGGTTGTCATGTTGAAGAAATCACGACAAACAGATAACTGTTAATTATCAATCAGTGACAAAGACTTTTGAGTATATCGTTTTATCAACTTTTTCTTATAAAAAATGGTATTCTTTAATTTCATTTATGTTTAAAATTGGTAATTTATACTTTTTGCAACAACAATTTTAAACTTTTTATAGATCTGGATTTTTATCACAAATCTTTATCTTTAATTTTTACAAATTCCATTCCTATTCTGTAGAGGAAGAAAAAGTGTCTGCAAAGTCAATTATGGGGGAAAGGTTTCTGCATAGTCTAGTTTAAAAAAAACACTTTCCTCAGAGTTTCTGCAGCGTTTATAATGAAAGAAACACTTGCTTTAGAGTTTCTGCAGAGTCTACAATGAAAGAAACATTTTCAACAGAATCTATAATGGAAACACTACCTTTAGAGTCTTAAATGGGAGAAACACTTTACGTAAAGTCTTTAATAAAGACGCTTTATGTACAGTCTATAACCGGAGGAACACTTTCTGCAGAATTTGTAATGGAAGAAACAATTTTTACGGAGTCTTCAATGGAAGGAACCTTTTATGTAGAGTTTACAATAAAAAATAAAAACACTTGGCAGAGTCTTAAATTGATGAAACACATTCTAGGGAATATTTTCTGCTGAGTCTATAATGAAAGGAACGCTTTATGTAGAGTCTATAATAGAAGAAATACACTCTGCGGAATTTATAATGGAGTAAACACCTTTTTCAGTGATTGCAATTGAAGAAACACTTTCTGCAGGATCTATTATAGAAGAAACATTTTTAGCAAAGGAAGGTACATTTTCTGCAGAGTATATCATTAAAGAAACAGTTTCTGCTGAGTTTATAATGGAAGAAACGCTTTCTGCAATTTATGAAAGTACTTTCATCTGAAAAAATACTTTATGTAGTCTACAGTGGAGTAATAATTTCTACAGAGTCTACTTTGGCGGACACAGTTTTTGCGGTGTTTATAATGGAAGAAACGCTTTCTTGTTTAGAGCTTTTAATGGAAGAAACACTTTTTGTTAAGTCTGAGGTGGGATAATCATTTTGGTAGGGTATGTAATATATAAACACTTTTTGTAGTCTGTATTAGATTAAATACTTTTTGCGGAGTCTAGAATTGTTCTTCTGGTGACTTCAATCTCAATTCGAAACATTTATTCATTTGAAACGTTTTCATACTTGAGGAAATGTTTTATCATTTGTTTTATTACCTAATCGAAGGGATTTTGTTGTTTTATTACCATTTAAATATTTGCGTTTATTTTGAACTGCCAGTCAATAGACTGCGATCTATTAGACCGACGGTCAATAGACTGCGATCTATTGGACTGGCAACGTATTTCAGAACGCGGGTATGTTAATGTTACATCCTCTCAATAGTTCTCGGGGAAGGTATATTCCATTACATAGACGTTGTTTTTAGTACTTGGTGAAACCAAATTCAATGTTATCAAAATGGAGTATCAAATAATCAACAGCTTTAAAGCCTCAAATAAGGTAAAAGACTATTTAAAATCTAATGGGTTTAAGACTCCCTCCTTTGTGTAAACTAATATTAAATTGAGATGTTGTAATGCATGCAACAGGTTCTGTGCATGTAAAAGATGAAAAAAATCTTAGTATCTTGCATAATGGCACAAAAACCATCTGCAATATGCAAATTGTAAACCCCGAAAACTAAAAAAGGAATTAGGTAATAAAACAATTATTTAATGCTTGAACACTCAATAGACCAGAATTTTTTTTCCCTTGGTGCAGCGAAACAGCTCATTATGATCTATTGCCCTCGGCCATTGGCCTCGGGCAATAGATCATACTGAGCTGTTCCCTGTACTTCGGGAGAAATATTCTGGTCTATTGACTGCTCAAGCATTAAATAATCGGTGAATTGCGGTGCGTCGATTTACCCAAATGGACCCAAATGAACCCAAATGGACCCAAATGAACCCAAATGGACCCAAATGGCGACCCAAATGGACCCAAATGGCGACCCAAATGGCGATTAAAGTGGAAAACAATTATAATAAAATCCTTATTACTAATATTATTACTTGTTTTAGTCATTTCATGGGGCTGTTAGCCGTTATTAAGAAAAATAAAGACCCAAATGGCGATTCAAAAGGCGATTCAAGAAAAATATAAATTACAATAAAATCATTTTTACTAATCTTATTACTTGTTTCATGAGGTTGTTAGCCGGTATTCAGACGAATTAAAGATAAATCATGATGAATTAAATGAACGTAACTGTTGGGAACAATTTGATAACATTTTTATAAATAATTATGAATATTATAGCTCTCTTAATTAGCAGGATAAGAGATGAATAAAACAAATTGTATTAACAGTGTTCAAACATGATGTTAAAAGTGGCAGTGATTTTGTTGCAAAAACATTTAATGTGGTAATATGGGATTATAAAAGAGCAACATTGTAGGTATTTAAGACCAATCATATGAAAATTAAGTCGAGATACAGCACGATATAATATTTTTATTTGCTACCAAGCGAATATATGGGACGAATTCTATCGTTAAACCGGGTCCGTAGGATATGTCATTTTAACGATAGAACATTCTATCTAGGAGGAAATAAACAATAGGACATTTTGAACTAAATAGAAAGGAATAAAATGAAAAAAATAAACAGTTAAAAAATTTACGTAGATATTGCATATAGTCAAACCATTAAATTTTAAAGTTGGGAAATAATACACCGGGCTCTCTCTCTCTCTCTCTCTCTCTCTCTCTCTCTCTCTCTCTCTCTCTCTCTCTCTCTCTCTCTCTCTCTCTCTCTCTCTCTCTCTCTCTCTCTCTCTCTCTCTTGGGGTAGGGGGTTGCTCTGTATGTATCATAACCATTAAAATTAGTACCTTTGGCATACTTATTGAAAAAACATCGATGTTACGTTAAATATAGTTGCATTGTTTTTAATTTTTTTTTTTAATTTATCACATATTTTAATTTTGCAGTATCTATTTATTCCTCATATGGGCATTTTACACGACTTATTCACCCATCTACTTTATGTTCAGTGATGACTGCCATTCGACATATTGTTTCACAATTATTCTTAGAGTTGCTATTTAGTCAGTACAGCTACTGTTGGATCTAAAACCTGTCTGTTCGTCCCGTAAAACTTTATGCACTGCATCTTTCATTTTGTTTACAATAACTCTACAGAGGATCTTACTAGTTTTCTCATTTCAATTACAAAGATATACTGAAATAATTCTAATTATTGTTTTGGACCTTCGGCTTTTAATTTTCCAAATTTCCCTAAATTATGGCTCTTTATTGGGGTGGCCTCCTCGTGGCAAGAGCTGGGCAACGTTATTAAATAGACAAGTTAATCATAATTCATTTTTAACTTGTCTGAATAACGGCTAACAACCCCATGAAATGACTAAACAAGTAATAGAATTAGTATTGAGGATTTTATTATAATTGTTTTCCGCTTAAATCGCCATTTGGGTCTTTATTTTTCTTAATAACGGCTAACAACCCCATGACATGACTAAAACAAGTAATAATATTAGTAATAAGGATTTTATTATAATTTTTTTCCACTTTAATCGCCATTTGGGTCGCCATTTGGGTCCATTTGGGTCGCCATTTGGGTCCATTTGGGTTCATTTGGGTCCATTTGGGTTCATTTGGGTCCATTTGGGTAAATCGACGCACCCTTAAATAATTGTATAATATTCCATGGTTAATTTATACAAGAGAATTGACGATATACAATAACTTTAATTCGGAAAGTCAAATGAACGTCACTAATAATATAATTAATCAAATGTACTACATATTTGCTCTTTTACATTTGTTTGCTTGTGTTTCGAATGTCTTATTACTATGCATAGATTATATCAAACCAAAACCAGTAAAGTGTAACTGAAACGTTGCATGATTCATTCATTTTATACTTTTTTATGCTGCAAATTGTATAAAAATATTTGAGTTTGAAAACTAATGCCATGAAGTTAAATGAAGACCTTAATAGATTGATATTGTTAGAATATAAGGACACTTGACAGCAAATTATTTTGCAGTTAATACAGGAATATTGATGATACTCTATATTTTAGGGTTTTTTAAAAATCTAAACACATGATAGAAAATCGTGATTTTAAAGTTTTAACAGTTTTTTCTCTCTAAGTAAATGTACATGTAAATAACTGAATTGAAACTTTTAGTAAGCATACATGTATACACAGGTATCTGATGGGAAAAAAAATCAAACACAAGTTAAAAGAGAAGAAATCTTTAAGAAGATTGGGTTTAACTGGCCATTTTGGTACATTAAGGTTTTCAACGGGAGAGAATTATACAAATCCAAAAAAAGATTTTGAATTAACCTTAATGAATATAACTTTATTGTAATGTTAATCATATTAACAAACATTGAAGGTAGACCTGACAGGCAAGCTGGCCACTCGTTCTCATTAAAATATTGCGCAAGGATCACTAGAAACGTTGTAACCTTTCTGGAATTATCTACGCAGTTCTATCAGTACACATACTAATTTTAATTATAATGAAATATCGAATAATTGTGTAATGTCACGATTCCAAATATGAAAAAAACCGACAAACATTTATATTAAGTTAACAGTTTCAGCAGTTAAATCTGGTTTGGTGGCGTTGTTAATAAAAGTACAATAAAAATCTAGCGAATCGGTTTCTATGTTTCCTGTAAACACTGGAAACAAGAACCTTCTAAAGGCGGAATAACGAGTTTTCATTTAGGAAGTTGCGCAGTTTTTATTTCGCAAAATGTATTTATTTCACACAGAAACCATTAATCTGCATAAAATCAAAACTTTAACAGGACCACAAGTAAGTAAGATTTTTTTTACATTTATCCATGAAATGATATTAATGACATATCTGTATTTCCTTTTTTCATGTTCTTAAATCATAGTCAATATGTATCTTTTGCAATTAACCAAGTTTTGAGTTTATTTATTTGGTATCTCAATGTAGCTACATTTCAGTATTCAAAACCATTTTTACAAATTACTTGGGTTTCATAACAGTTGAACAATTCTTATAAGATTGTTTTAAATGTTTCTTCGTAATTTTCGATGTTATATTCTAGCAATTTGTTTAAGAATCTATTGCAATCGGCTATGTTTAATTTCAATTTATTTATTCATGTAGGCAAGCACTTGCAATAGAATATACAGATTATTTCGGAGCTAAAACGAGTGATCAAGAAAAAAGAAACACTGCAGCAAAGAGGCGGCGCTTTGAAACGTATTCATTCAATTCATCTCCGAGGATGAATTGGTCTCTTTTCAACACGCAGTCATCCTCCGCGGGTAGGTTAAGGCAACTCCGAGTTTAATGACCGTCAAAATAATGATCAATTTAAAAACTGGTTTTGTTAAAGAAAACAGTGCGGAATATTAATACCAAGGGAATGTGTTCACCAAGATATTATTTTTCTACTTCGGAATCGACTCGATCTTTGAAGCTGCCGTGCCATGGTATCACGTGACAGTTAAAAATAGATCACTTTTTTACCTTAACAAAAAATCAAAAAGTGTAACACTACCCCGAAGTTCATTTGTATGTTTGCTACAATAATTCGATCGGCAATTAGTTCATGTTTATTAGTATTACTGCTAGAATCCTATTGTTAATCGCATAAAATAAATATTGTAAATATTTATCGGAAACCCTCTCAACTTCTATAATTTCATTGTAAATACTACGTATTTTTCATTTAAAACAACGAAGCAGAGGATTCTAGCAGCACTTTTCAGGTAGTTTAGGTCATATACCGTTGATATTTTCCAAAGCCATCTTTCATAATATCCGGGGTAGCGTTACACTTTTGCCTTTTTTGTACACACTGTCAGAGGAAAGGCTGGTCAAGCCATATAAATGTCGATCTGCTTACCTTATAACACTCGCTGATTAAACAAAATATCCATGCCTGTATTATCCTGTTCATATCCTGACACTCATCTAAATCTTAGGTATCTATTAAATAAGTCTCATTTCGGCATTGTTTACACTGCATTCCGATGATTTGTCTCCCGACATGATCTTCGCTATTAGACATGCTTGTGACGTCATCAATGATAATTATACGTAATAGAGAGAAATCGAAGATATATTCAGTTAGAAGAGTCTCTAGTGATATTTTATGCCTGTAGTTTTTATATTTTAAACCAGAGATAAAGTTAAAATCGACATGTTTCTGAGTGAAATATGACATCATGCTGCTTATTGTGACGTCATATCGATCAGAGGAATTTGATCGCTGAGAGTTGCCTTATCGTACCCGCGTCTTCCAACGTTTCTTCGACAGAAGAACTAGAGGAACAATCATCAGATACCGAGACCTACACGGTGTCTACCTCAGGTTCCTCAGGGTATCCAAACACCTCTGAGTCTGAGAGCAAGTCTGAGGACACTGAAAGAAGGAATGCAACAAATACGTTTTAGCCTTTGCAAAACGGTTCCGAATCGCTGGAATTGGAAAAGAGCAACCTTTGAAATAACTTCTACAGAAATGGAATTGAAATGATTATCAACAGAACAGGACGGTATGTATGTGTAAATAATATGACTTGAAATTAGGTATATATCTTTTATCATCGAAACATGCTCCCAAACACTGTTTATCCAACATCCTCTTGTCCTTGACTCTCTCTCATCAGTTTTCTCATACAAATTCTTTGACGTCATATTCATGAACATGTTTAGTAGATTAGCTTTAAGAAATGTGATGTTGAGTAGGTTAACAACATGCATGTTGGTAAACTTGGGACCATAAGCTGTGTGGACGTTGGAAAAGCAAAATATTTTGACTTTAATAGATAATTATAATCCCTCTTAACATATGATAACCTGGTTTGATATCATTTTAAATACATGTATTATCCATTTTATTTCAGGAGAATCTTTCCGTATGTCAAGTTTACCTTGAAAGGCCTGGATCCTGCGGGATTGTATGACATAATGTTTGATATAATCCCAGCTGACACCAATTATTTTAAATTTGTGGACAACAAATGGGTAGGTATTGGAGAAGCTGAACAAGATTTTAATAACAACTTTTTCAAGCCTCCAGATTTTCCACAAATTGGGTCGGAATGGATAGCCAAAATCATATCATTCCAAAATGTGAAACTTTCAAACCAACCTAGCTGTAAATGTAGAATCGTAATTTTTTTTTTAGTCACTTCTTAAAATTGTGGCTTATGCCTTGCTTTATTGGCTTTAAATGTGTTAATTGATATTTCGATAAAATCGTACTGGGGTTGTCTACGTACCAATTGACAGGTAGGATGTGTTAATTGATATTTCGATAAAATCGTACTGGGGTTATCCACGTACAATTTGACATGTAGCATTTGAGTATAAGTTGATTGTTCCGAATCTTTGTATCAATTTACAGTTCAGTCTCCGAACCCTTTAGAAGTATTTAGTGAAAATATCTCTCATCAAACACAAGACAGACATATTTTCGGTGCTTGAAATTCCAATTCCTGTACCGACGTTTGAAGCAGTTACAGCATACAACAACAGGCAGGTCACGGAGCTGAAGATCAAGAGCAATCCATATTCCAAAGCCTTCCAGTACCCCAAAAGCAGGTAAATCGAATCTTACGTTTTGCAAAAGTATCAAGATATGATTCCAAACTGTGATATACCGCTGTATCTCTGTTTATTGTTTTTTCCTGAAAATATTGATATTTGACATTTTTCTACATTTTGAGTAAAGATAACATTTTAGACACCCAACGGTCAAGAACAGATCACGTGTTTGTCATGTTGATTTAGACACCTCAGAAAAAGGTCTATACAGTATGCAAATGAAATAATTGTTTGAATCAAAATAAACGCACGTATGACCATCCTCTGATTAGTAAAAATCAGAACCTTTCTTTCTAAGCAGGAAATATATTTAATATACTCTATGCAAGAACGCAGGTGTAACCTGGTTTCCTACTAATGGTAATGAGAGATCTAATCAAATGCATGTAATACATGTACCTATGATAAAATATTATTAAATCCTCATCACGAAAATGGTACCCTACATTTGTGTATTACAGAATTACATTATTTGATAAAATCATTTTTAGTCATATTTGTTTATCTTTTATTCCTTAATATGGATGGTAAGGGATAGGTAGGATAGAAAATAGCTCATTAGTGGGATAGGATGCATGATAGAGGATAGAATATAATTGATTTGTCAAATTTCACGATAACAGTTCTGCTACTTGTTGAAATGCATAGTTTTGTCCATTTTATATCTATAATCGAAACTATCCTTTATTCTTTTAAATTTAATCTTTATTTGTGTTACTCCTTAGAATGAAAAAGCCTTCAGTTTCTCTCTCTGATAAGAAGACCAATAAACATCAAAACAAAAAAATCCCAACATCAAGAATGGATATGTTCACGGAAAGCTTTGATGAAATTCACCACATACAGTAAGTTTTATAGAATTAAAAGCATGTATATTCTCTTATTTTGTACTAACTATCAAATAACTGTAATTTCCATCATTCCGTATATTTCATACACCAAAAAAAATCCTCAATTAGTTATCAATATTTTATTTTAAAATCATCAAGACGAAGACGAAGATGAAGAATTAAAAAAAAAACACCAAAAAAAAAATTATATTGACTTTAAACAAATTTATATCAAGAAATGATTTCGCAGGGCTACTTTTCCTTAATATAGCTTCTACATGTATAATAACAAAAGACTACAGTCTATACAGCTTACATTATAAGTAATTAATTCTACATTTCAGACAACCATCACAATCTACGGCCTTGCAGAACGACAGACGGAGACCAAGTAAGTACACGTATCTAAGACTTTTCAAGTAAAACATTTTAACATAGCCTTGTCAAACAGAGTTACATATTATGTAATCACTAAAGCTGTGTTGGAGATAAGAAGTAATTAATTTTGAATTCAATATTTGAGAGAGAAATGGCTTACATATGTTAATTGCTTTTATGTTCTAAAGTGACATGCTTAAAGACGAAGGGTCTTTCCCTAGTTTTCTTTTTTTTTTAATAATAGCTGACACAGACTAAACAATTTAGATTTATTTTGCCTTTTTCGGTTCATCAATCTCCGAAGAATCAGAATTGAAGAACGATCAAGGTACTCAAACAGAACTGTCAATGGCGGATGGAAACTTATGGTGCATGTTACCAGTCTGTAAGTTTTATATGATACTTTCCATAAACTTAATTAGAGAAACGTATATTTCATACGACAATACTTTGTATTTTGTTAACTATTAATTGAAATTCTGGGAAGGTTATTGAACGACAAAATAATATTTCACAAGACAATACTTTGTATTCTGTTTAGTGTTAGTTGAAAATCCCGGAAAGGAAAGGTCTATGCAATAACTGTTTAGGTAATATTTAGGTACCTTTTATTCACGTGTGAGATCATGTGTTTGACAAAGAGAAATGCTTCATCATCATAAATCGGTATTATATATAACACAACACTCAAATGAAAAAAATGTTTTGTTAAATGTTTGGGTTGCTTTTCATTTAGGTCCAATTGTAAGGAATCTTTTAAACATGGCGACCTCTCCATCATGTCCTCGCAATATGAATCCGGACATCAACTCACTGAGGCAATATTTTGAGGCATTGTAGCAGGTGGAATTATACTCTGTAGAGAAGAGAATTCCTTGCAACAAGAATATGTATATATTTTAAATCGAGAATTGCTAGAGGAAAATCTTGGTGAAAAATAGATTGCTTTTGTATTATTTTCATGTTATATTTTCATTGAAATAAATGTCTGTGGAGAAAATATTTGTTTGTTTTTAATGCACTTTTATTCCTTCCAAGTTCTCCAAAAAGGCATCTTTCCAACTCAAGGGTTTCTGATCCGCTCGACTCTACATAAACCCTTGACCGAATAGGCATAGTTTAACTGGGTTAGAAACATCGTACGCTGGTTGGTGTCATACAAGTTTGCATGATCCAATAAGAAGCGCTGTTTTAATAATGTTGTGAAGTGTGCATTGATCAATGTTGAACCATTGTCAAATAAATTTGAGACGGACTAGTAAGTATTTGACTTACTGCTGTCGGTTTTAAGTCCGAGTGAATCCATCTTTTGTACAAATTCGATTTTGTTAATGGGAGCAGCCACGTTGCTATATTGTTTCTGTTTATAACGCATTCTCTGATTGGTCAGAGCAAGAAATCACAAAAGTCCCAAAATGAGTACACTCACTAGATGGCGTAATCGTTAACCCGCATATGTATTGTCTTTTCAGTCAAGGGTTTATGTAGAGTGGAGCGGATCAGAAACCCTTGACTTTGGAAGATGCAAAAAAAACTATATCTAGCTGAAGGTTTGTAACATTCAGAGGTACGAACTGGGAGCTACAGTTCCGTACATATTAAAAACTAGCAATTCACGACGCAAAAATTGCGCTAGTTTTTGACTGATTAGTCTTATTTTCAAAACATATCTTTTACAAAATATCCTCAGACAATTTACTACAAATATCGTCACTTCACTTGCCAAAAATTACTGTAAACCAAATATTATTCGCGACAACTTTATTTCGCAATTTCCCTAAAATCAACTGGTTCGCAACGACTTATTTTCGCGACCAAGCCTTTTTTAAAATTACGATTATATGTTAAATACTCGTCCGCGGCGAGAAATTTTTGCGACGATGAGGCTCTCGCGAACCTCGCAAATATTTCTTGCACGCGTATAAAAGTTGGTTTACATTATTCTTTTGGGCACCATCTCCAGCCCGGTAAAGTGAACTGGTGTAGTTTGTTTTTATGCAAAATAAAGCGACTCACAAAATCTGTGCGTGAATTTAACTTTATTCCACGATGTCGGTTAGCGTATTTCTGAGAAAGTCAAAGGCCTGTATAGATTACAGTAGTAAATTGCCTGTAAAATGTAATAAAACTATTTTTTCCGCAAAATTTTTGATAAAATTAGAATAATCATTCCAAAATTAGCGTAATATTTAGTTCGCCGTAAATTGCAACTTTAAAACGCACATGGAACCTTAGGTTCCCGGTCTTCCAACTTATCTTTCAACCGGGAACTAAATACCCACAGCTAACAAAAGGCTAGTCTCAAAACACTGCCTATAATAACGCATTTAACTGCTTATGCGATTGCCCCAAACCAATATATACTCCACATCTTTTGTATTCTGATGCATATGTCAATTTGAGTAATGTTTAACATTGGTTTAAATGTTTCTTAAAATGTCGTTAAGATCAGGATGGGAGATTGTTACGTTCATTACATCGCAAAATATTTTGGTTAAAAAACCTTTTTGCTGCTTGGCCACAAGCAAGATTTTCAATGCACACATAGAGATTCTAATGAATGTTGACATGTGCCTTGGCACAGAAAATTGCGTGGTCTCTAGTATGGACGTGTACGTGGTCACCAAAATAGAACATGTCCAAAACTCTGAGGAGCCACGATTTGGTTTTGAAATTGACAAATAACTAATTCAAGCTTTGATAGAGTCAAAAGAGTTTGCAACATTAAAAAAAATACTAGTAGGTCATGTAACATATTCGAAAGTTGGCGGCGTGAAAGTAATGCGCAGTATCAATTAAGGGCCGGAACTCTTAAGGGGATGTGCAGCTATCTTGTACATTTAAGGATAAGAATGTAAACTTTTCTTGAACTGGCTTGTTTCTGCCCGAAACTGGCCAAAAATGTTGCCAAAAGAAATAAAAACAATAAATATGAAGTCCTACATGTCATTTTGTTTTAAAAGCATGCAAACAAGAACAGGACAATGCCTTTTTAATCACTCAGAACAGCTGTCGAACTGCGCAGCTACAGACTTATTTAAGGGATTTCAAGATCTGAAAAAAATATGAAGTGGGGGGGGGGGGTCATTTGTGTCCTTTCTAAATTTCTAAATTACACAGCGCAAGGTGCAAGATTTCTCATTCCAATATTTCTTACTTTATTTAATTTTTAAAATTTTAAATGTACTTATAAAAATCCAAATGTCATTTTTAAAAAAAGCTAACACCATCATTGCACAAAGTAAGACTTTAAAAAGTACTAATTGTGCATAAGTTAAATTGTCACTTTTTTAAATGTAAACATACCCTGAACAAATATCAAAATTTTAGTAAAAAAATGATACAAAAGCGAAATTGGTTTCGAAAACAAGCTTTGTTATTTTACTTAATCAATCATACCTAACATTGCCATATAATATACTGATATTTTCTTATTGCCCCAAAATATTTTGTGTCATTGAATCAAAAACCTACTTGTTGTCTTTAAATCCTTTTAAAAGCGTAAAAAAGATTAACACAGTCATAATTACCGCTTTCGTCATAGGAAAGACACAATTGATGGCCATGGTATTTTTGAAATAAAGTAATTGCTAACGCTAGAGTAATCCAGAAGTGTCTTTCGCAAACTAACATGTGCTAGACTGTCGATGAATATATTCAATTACATATCGCCTTACGGCTTTTAGAAGTTATCATTGCATTTGATATGTAGTGTTGTTTTCATGTGTACCAAAGCATACAATTTGGGATCTCAATTTAAAGACTAAAATTAAATGAATCTGCACTTTTTTTTCACAATGAGGCAGAAACTTTATTAGCAAAGAATGGAATTGAAGAAGTTGACGTTCCAACAAATAAATTTATTTCAAATTTATCCTTGAACCACAAAGAGATGGCTCTCAAAGACCAATAATTAATTTAAAAAGGTTAAATTTTAATGAGTTTGTAAAAAACTAACATAACAGACAAGAGATTCTGCAATTAAAAAATATGATTATTTGATTTGTATTGATCCCAAAGATGCTTATTTTATAGTTAGTGTTCATCCAGATTTTACAAAAATGTTGGCATTCTAATGGAATAATATTTTGTATAAATTAATGTATTACTATGTAGCCTCAGCACCGAGAGGTTTTAACTAAGGTATATAAACCAGTTTTTGCAGCTTTCAGAACAATGGATACAGTTTTGTTACATTATCAACGGTTCTCTTATTATTAACAAGAGTTTTGATGCAAAAGTGAAATAGTAATGAGTGATTTAGATTATCTTGGTTTCTCAAAAAATCATTAAAAGTCATTGAAGACACAAAGTCAAAGATTAAATTTGTGGGCTTATTATTTAATCGATACAATTTAAGATTTTTCTATCCTGAAGAAATGATCTCTAAAATCATGACATCATATTAGAAACAATGCAAGAACATTCGGTTCCGATACGGAAGTTTGCGTCTTCGATTGGTCTAACTGTTTATACATTCAAAGCAAAAATAAAAGTTGAAAAATTCCTGCTTTGCTTTAATAACACATAATTCAGAGGAAATTGTTTAAGAAATTACATAGTTGATACACGATGTTGAGAAATTTAATAGAAGACTAATTAAAAATCTACATATTGATTATTTGGTTGAAACAAACGCATCCATTTAGGACTGGGGGCAAGTTTTAGTGACAAATACACTGAAGGTCAATGGTCGTTGTTAGAAGCTAGAATCCATATATTTGAAACTTAAATATATTGAAATCATTTTTGAAAGTTATACCAATTGTCACATTAGGATTAAATCCGATAACACGACGACTGTAGGAACTAATATCAATGCGACGGACAGTATGTCTTCTAGATCATTGGATTTAATTCAAATCGGAAATTGATGTATAGGAAAACATATTATTATGTTAGCAAAAAATATATAGGGATTTAAATATGTTTGTGCATAATTGTTTTGTAGAAATTTCTAAGATTCAAAAGAATGAATGTTAAAATCTGATATTTCTTTCTATTAGGTTTATTTGGGAGAATTATGAATAAAAGCATATTTATTGGATAGTAGAGGAAGCTATTATCATTTCTCTTCTTTGAATAATACATAGTTGGTTTTCATTATTGAAATCAATTTTAATATCTATTCCTACTAGGTTGTCAAGACACAAAACTCTACTGATTATGCCACACATGGGAGAGTTTCATCCCTTGGTAAGGAAATTATCCTTGATAACTTATGTTTTATCTGGAAACAGAAGAAAAGTGGGTTGAATAGTGCATTTAATGGAAAATTAATCTCTGTCAACTTTCTGAAGTGAATGTTCTTATATTTAGTTATAAATTTTAACATAAATTAATAATTTTTTAACTCATTTTTTTCAATGTAAAAAAGATTAACAACCAGACATTGATTTCAACAATGATTAAAAGATATTCTTAATATAGGCCTCCTGAGACTTCCTGTAAATGTAAGCAGCGATGGATGTTTCAAAGCTATTGCGATTTTATGTTGTCTTTGTCCACTTTAAACATTGAATCTCAAAATGATGTCTCTTAAATTAGTAGCACTCTGGGCAATAACTACTACCGCAGAAGCAAAAAAGCCTATCAGTTTTGAATTTAGATTTTATATGAGTATTTTCAATGATAAAACCGGATTACAAATTCAAACTCCTGTAAAAACGTCAAGGCCAAGAACACCTTTGCCTTCAATTACTTTTCACAAATATGATAAACTAATGTTATGCGTCTGAGGCCTAAGAGGATATCATATACCCACCTACAGACGCCTTTTGTTTTGTTTCCCAAACCCTGTAGGGGGGTTGTCACAAATTCGTTTAAGATGATTGCCGCGCTCGGACAGGCCTTTTTAAAGAGGTAAGGTTCTGTGTTGTCAAATGATCACCCGTTTTAATGTTATGCTACAAAAGATAACCATGCTATACGATACCTATTGAGCCTTAGGCTTATAACATATAATGGATCTTATCCTTCACACTCTTAAAATAATGCTCGGATGAGGGACCATTATATATGTATGCTTTTTGTAATCTTTTTACCTAAATGATACACAAATTGCACTTTGGCGTGATTCATTCATTAAGTTATAACAGAAGTATTAAACTGTTCAGGGTTATGTTACACGATATATAAGAACTTGTTTAGCCAATCAAATTATGTGTTACAATCAGAATTAAAATATTTCACTTAACATTTCCAGCCCAAATTGAATTTTTGGTTGTATATTGGATATCAAAATATTATTCAAAGAGAAAAGTTTTGAATGTCCGATCTGAAATTGCTTGAAAACTTTTAAAATAGTCTTTAGATTTTATTTCATGTTCGAAAAAAACAATCCATGTGATTCATATGTTGACAGTTTGCATATACAGTTGTTTGTTATTTTTATTTTGTTAAAAGCATTCATCTTTTATCCCTTTCTGAGAAACAAACAACTCAATCAAACAAACAATGCAAATAGCTGATAAAACAAAAGTATTCTAAGTATTGCTTCAGGTCAATAAAAAGCAAAGTATGACTTTTTGAGACTATATTTATTTTTTGTGTACAATAAGATTGGCTGTCAAAACATATTCAATTTACATGATTGTACATTGCTATTATAATCATTTTTTCGTCCATTTCAATAGCTAACCATTTTGATTTATAAGTATAATTTATGAACTCTTATACACCTATAGATTCATGGACAAAACAAAAGATCATTTAACTTAATACAATATTTCTTCTATTTCAAAGCCTACTTTTCATTTTTTTACTTTTGTAAAGTGAATTGAAAAATTAAGAAGAAGGTAATAAAAAGTAAAAAATACAATTTATGCACAACAACACAAATAACACCATGTAAACACATCTAAACAAAAATGAAACAGACATGACCTTTTTTGATACCCGAAAACATATTATGGACATTTTTAATTTATCTAGAAGTTGTTAAATCATATTATTATACTTTCATGTTAAATACTGAAATCTGATTGGTTAAGACGCAGTTGATAATCCGTTCTATAACCTAAGCGTAAGCAACACACTTAGCAACGGGTAACACAACGAATTGTTACATGCGCGTAAACTATGCGCGAACCGTTCGCCAAAGAATTCACGTCATTCATATATAAGAGTAGTAAAGTTTTCTTTAAAATTGAAACATTCAGTATAATAAAATAAATAGTGCCTGTTTAGGAGGCTTCGCGTAGGTTGACAATAGTTTTCCCGGGGTGTCAATTTCAACTCTTACCCTCCTAAACAGGCACTATTGATATAATAACATCTTTCAAAATATCAAATAGCTTATGATCATCAATTCATTGATACATAAAGTAAAGATAATATCAACCCAAAGAAACTTTTTATCTGCTGCGTTATCTCTATAACTTGCTCAAAATGATAGAAACAATTGCAGGAGAAGAAAGGACCGCTTTTCATTCATTGTCTTTGAACCATTCTGTGGGGGAAAAACAATAAGTACTTACCAGGATGCGTTACTAATAATTATTGTATGAGGTTATTTCTTAAAACAGACCGGAATAGCTTAATCAATAAAATCAAGTATTACAAGAGAAATAGACTTCTCTAGTAATTTTTTTTAAAGAAATTCTTAGTTTACCTATTATGGTGGGTAAATAACAGTATTCTGTCATATTTCTTTTTCGCACAAATAAACTGTTATTATCCGCTTTTTTGCTGTTTTTCTATTACTTTTTTATTTTATTTTTTTTCGTATCTTAAATAATTGCAAAATGCATACTAAGCTGCAAACTAATATGCTTGCTCACTTAATGACAGAATACTATAGGACAAATCCAAAGCTTTTTAAATTGCCGCTATCCAAGCATGCACAGAAAAACAATTATTCCGAAATATTCATAAAGTCGATTAGTGTAGACGAATCTAGAATTGCATACTTTTTAAAATTTTGTTTCGTCTCGTATTTTAAAGCGCATACTAATCTGCAGACGAATTCAAGCATGCACTGAAAAAAATATGCCAAAATAATTATAAAGTATTCTGCGTCGAATCTGTTACTATGATTGATTTCATTTTCATTGATATTCAAATTGAATTTCAAAAATTTTACCTGATGCCGCGGTAACGTAGGGTTTCCAAACACGGATAATTGTTGAAATGAAGATTTGTGATCACCAGTTCCCTTCTAGGGTGAAACACAGCCGCAATAAATGTTGATGCAGCTGTTTGATTTTGCAGAACAGAAAATTCCTCCTCCTCTTGTCTTTAGATGAACTCGCACAAGATGCTTATGCCTTGGTCGATGCGTGAGCTGTAAATAAAAGCAAACACTGGGTGTCTAGTTGTCACTTTGCTCTTATATATTACGTAGGATTAAAAGGTGTTCACTAAACGCCTTTCAAATATACTAATATCAAGACATTTACACATTCCTAGCCAATAAGAAAAAAGACTTGATGTTACACAGAACAGCTCACAATTCCACATTTACAGTCATGATGTTTCACACTATTAAACGATGGAAATAAATTTCTATTTCTAACGTAGTCAAAGAGAACCTGGTAACGCTTGAATAGATTAATTGTGTTCAAATTCTAATTCTGTTTCTAAAATACGTTTCCATTTGTTGTCTACGCATTAATTGCAATTTTTTAAGCTGGGATTATTTTATTAAACGTAATGTCATATGATCGCAAAGAATCCAGACCTCTCAATGTGAACTCGACATACGTTAACATACGTGAATTATTCGTTCTCAACCAGTTTAAGTTAGTTTAAAATCAGATGTTGATTTTCCATAAAACATGTTTTAAAACAATCTAAAATTAAAACTGAGAGGGGCATGGTCATGATTTTGGACGAATTCTATTTTCATGATTTTATTATTTACAATGCTTTAGAAATGCATTTCAAATGATCAAATAAAATTTGAGAGTCACTCGTAAAGTTATAAGCAAGATACAGGGCTCACAATTCTTTGTCATGTAAAAAAGGCTCGTGCCCTGTTTTTGGTTACATATGTTCAATATCCCAGTACAAAAACTTTTCCCAGCCTATGAGTCTATCTTTTTATTTATTTCAAGCATTGATACACAGTTCCTAACGTTTAACACATTCGTTTTAGGTTTAAAACTGAAATTTTTACTTCAACGTTCAAAAGGTAAACAAACGCTTTGTTTACATATCAAGAATTTCAAGCCCTGTTACTCGCTTGAAACTCAACAAATGACACTCAAACTTTGGTTGCCTATTAAAAATGTCCTTCTGAAACATTGTAAATATTAAAAACAGAAAAATAATTTTTAAAACAAAAAATTGTGACCATGCCCCTTTTAACACATAACGTCCCGTTATGTTAATCATCTTTTAAGTTATCAATATAAAAAATCGGTCTAATAGTAAATACTTTCGAAATGCAACAACACAGACCCGTGTCGCAAGGGATAAGCCCCGCTTGATGCATTTGACGTATCATCTCTGTTCCTATAGAACTTAAATTGAACTAATCAGTTCAGTTCCAAATATGAGGAAGAAGATAATGTATACAGGGTTATTTTCGCCCATTGTAATTTTCGCCCTTCTACACTTGCAAACAGTTTTGCCCCGTCCTGAATTCCCCCAGACACAGTTGTGTTTAAAGAAAATCAATTGAAGACATCGGAATTCGCCCAGTCCTAAATTCGTCCGTTAACAATGAGGGCGAAAGGGGCGAGAATAAAACTGGGACGAATATTTTTCTGTAAACAGTACCCTTTAAAGACAATATCTCACTCCCATATCACAGGAGCAAAAGCCTCACCCAATGCATCTAAAATAGGGATCTTAATCCGTCCCGTATCTCACCTTTAAACTAGGCAGAAAAGACATGGGGACTTTGATATCCAATGTTTGTACTTCTGATTCTTCCGACGAAGAACCGTTGGATAAGGAGGACAGTTTTGTTTGTGTGTGTGTGTGTGTGGTTTTTTTTTTAAGACAGGCCGGTGTAGACCGCACACTCAGAAAAGAACAGGCTGGTTTCTGGAGAGGTAGAGGGATTGTCTCTGAATTATATATATATATATATATATATATATATATATATATATATATATATATATATATATATATATATATATATATATATATATATATATATATATATATATATATATATATATATATATATATATATATATATATATATATATACCATTTAAACTGTCTTATTTGTATTGTGATTCAACTTTTTCTTCTGTAATTGTAACATGTAAATCAAGAAAACTTTGATGATATGCTTTACCTTTATTACTTTCCGTCAATTCAAACGTAATTATGTGAAACAGAAAAATCTGACAAAAACATCTGAAAAACAAGAATCCTTGTGTGACAGATTTAGTCAAATTTGACTCTGTAGTTCTGAGTTCTAGATGAAAGACATAGGTTTGAGATTTACCTTGCATCTTCTTCGCCAAAGGTACATGATTTTTTTGTTCGCTATTTTGTAAAAAAAAACTTTTTAGAAATGTGTGTATGGTAGATTTCGTTAAATTTGACTTTGTAGTTCTAAATTCAGTAGTAAACACTAAGGTATGATATACCATAGGTATAAAATACCTATCATACAGATTACAAAAGATAGGACAGTTTATACCAGGCAAAATACTGGGTATATTGTAGACAAATTGTCAAGAAACAAGGTTGTCATGTTGAAGAAATCACGACAAACAGATAACTGTTAATTATCAATCAGTGACAAAGACTTTTGAGTATATCGTTTTATCAACTTTTTCTTATAAAAAATGGTATTCTTTAATTTCATTTATGTTTAAAATTGGTAATTTATACTTTTTGCAACAACAATTTTAAACTTTTTATAGATCTGGATTTTTATCACAAATCTTTATCTTTAATTTTTACAAATTCCATTCTTATTCTGTAGAGGAAGAAAAAGTGTCTGCAAAGTCAATTATGGGGGAAAGGTTTCTGCATAGTCTAGTTTAAAAAAACCACTTTCCTCAGAGTTTCTGCAGCGTTTATAATGAAAGAAACACTTGCTTTAGAGTTTCTGCAGAGTCTACAATGAAAGAAACATTTTCAACAGAATCTATAATGGAAACACTACCTTTAGAGTCTTAAATGGGAGAAACACTTTACGTAAAGTCTTTAATAAAGACGCTTTATGTACAGTCTATAACCGGAGGAACACTTTCTGCAGAATTTGTAATGGAAGAAACAATTTTTACGGAGTCTTCAATGGAAGGAACCTTTTATGTAGAGTTTACAATAAAAAATAAAAACACTTGGCAGAGTCTTAAATTGATGAAACACATTCTAGGGAATATTTTCTGCTGAGTCTATAATGAAAGGAACGCTTTATGTAGAGTCTATAATAGAAGAAATACACTCTGCGGAATTTATAATGGAGTAAACACCTTTTTCAGTGATTGCAATTGAAGAAACACTTTCTGCAGGATCTATTATAGAAGAAACATTTTTAGCAAAGGAAGATACATTTTCTGCAGAGTATATCATTAAAGAAACAGTTTCTGCTGAGTTTATAATGGAAGAAACGCTTTCTGCAATTTATGAAAGTACTTTCATCTGAAAAAATACTTTATGTAGTCTACAGTGGAGTAATAATTTCTACAGAGTCTACTTTGGCGGACACAGTTTTTGCGGTGTTTATAATGGAAGAAACGCTTTCTTGTTTAGAGCCTTTAATGGAAGAAACACTTTTTGTTAAGTCTGAGGTGGGATAATCATTTTGGTAGGGTATGTAATATATAAACACTTTTTGTAGTCTGTATTAGATTAAATACTTTTTGCGGAGTCTAGAATTGTTCTTCTGGTGACTTCAATCTCAATTCGAAACATTTATTCATTTGAAACGTTTTCATGCTTGAGGAAATGTTTTATCATTTGTTTTATTACCTAATCGAAGGGATTTTGTTGTTTTATTACCATTTAAATATTTGCGTTTATTTTGAACTGCCAGTCAATAGACTGCGATCTATTAGACCGACGGTCAATAGACTGCGATCTATTGGACTGGCAACGTATTTCAGAACGCGGGTATGTTAATGTTACATCCTCTCAATAGTTCTCGGGGAAGGTATATTCCATTACATAGACGTTGTTTTTAGTACTTGGTGAAACCAAATTCAATGTTATCAAAATGGAGTATCAAATAATCAACAGCTTTAAAGCCTCAAATAAGGTAAAAGACTATTTAAAATCTAATGGGTTTAAGACCCCCTCCTTTGTGTAAACTAATATTAAATTGAGATGTTGTAATGCATGCAACAGGTTTTGTGCATGTAAAAGATGAAAAAAATCTTAGTATCTTGCATAATGGCACAAAAACCATCTGCAATATGCAAATTGTAAACCCCGAAAACTAAAAAAGGAATTAGGTAATAAAACAATTATTTAATGCTTGAACACTCAATAGACCAGAATTTTTTTCCCTTGGTGCAGCGAAACAGCTCATTATGATCTATTGCCCTCGGCCATTGGCCTCGGGCAATAGATCATACTGAGCTGTTCCCTGTACTTCGGGAGAAATATTCTGGTCTATTGACTGCTCAAGCATTAAATAATTGTATAATATTCCATGGTTAATTTATACAAGAGAATTGACGATATACAATAACTTTAATTCGGAAAGTCAAATGAACGTCACTAATAATATAATTAATCAAATGTACTACATATTTGCTCTTTTACATTTGTTTGCTTGTGTTTCGAATGTCTTATTACTATGCATAGATTATATCAAACCAAAACCAGTAAAGTGTAACTGAAACGTTGCATGATTCATTCATTTTATACTTTTTTATGCTGCAAATTGTATAAAAATATTTGAGTTTGAAAACTAATGCCATGAAATTAAATGAAGACCTTAATAGATTGATATTGTTAGAATATAAGGACACTTGACAGCAAATTATTTTGCAGTTAATACAGGAATATTGATGATACTCTATATTTTAGGGTTTTTTAAAAATCTAAACACATGATAGAAAATCGTGATTTTAAAGTTTTAACAGTTTTTTCTGCTTTAAAAAACTCTCTAAGTAAATGCACATGTAAATAACTGAATTGAAACTTTTAGTAAGCATACATGTATACACAGGTATCTGATGGGGAAAAAAATCAAACACAAGTTAAAAGAGAAGAAATCTTTAAGAAGATTGGGTTTAACTGGCCATTTTGGTACATTAAGGTTTTCAACGGGAGAGAATTATACAAATCCAAAAAAAGATTTTGAATTAACCTTAATGAATATAACTTTATTGTAATGTTAATCATATTAACAAACATTGAAGGTAGACCTGACAGGCAAGCTGGCCACTCGTCCTCATTAAAATATTGCGCAAGGATCACTAGAAACGTTGTAACCTTTCTGGAATTATCTACGCAGTTCTACATGTACACATACTAATGTTAATTATAATGAAATATCGAATAATTGTGTAATGTCACGATTCCAAATATGAAAAAACCGACAAACATTTATATTAAGTTAACAGTTTCAGCAGTTAAATCTGGTTTGTGGGCGTTGTTAATAAAAGTACAATAAAAATCTAAAAAAGATTTATTTCACACAAAAACCATTAATCTGCATAAAATCAAAACTTTAACAGGACCACAAGTAAGTAAGATTTTTTTTTACATTTATCCATGAAATGATATTAATGACATATCTGTATTTCCTTTTTTCATGTTCTTAAATCATAGTCAATGTGTATCTTTTGCAATTAACCAAGTTTTGAGTTTAGTTATTTGGTATCTCAATGTAACTACATTTCAGTATTCAAAACCATTTTTACAAATTACTTGGGTTTCATAACAGTTGAACAATTCTTATAAGATTGTTTTAAATGTTTCTTCGTAATTTTCGATGTTATATTCTAGCAATTTGTTTAAGAATCTATTGCAATCGGCTATGTTTAATTTCAATTTATTTATTCATGTAGGCAAGCACTTGCAATAGAATATACAGATTATTTCGGAGCTAAAACGAGTGATCAAGAAAAAAGAAACACTGCAGCAAAGAGGCGGCGCTTTGAAACGTATTCATTCAATTCATGTCCGAGGATGAATTGGTCTCTTTTCAACACGCAGTCATCCTCCGCGGGTAGGTTAAGGCAACTCCGAGTTTAATGACCGTCAAAATAATGATCAATTTAAAAACTGGTTTTGTTAAAGAAAACAGTGCGGAATATTAATACCAAGGGAATGTGTTCACCAAGATATTATTTTTCTACTTCGGAATCGACTCGATCTTTGAAGCTGCCGTGCCATGGTATCACGTGACAGTTAAAAATAGATCACTTTTTTACCTTAACAAAAAATCAAAAAGTGTAACACTACCCCGAAGTTCATTTGTATGTTTGCTACAATAATTCGATCGGCAATTAGTTCATGTTTATTAGTATTACTGCTAGAATCCTATTGTTAATCGCATAAAATAAATATTGTAAATATTTATCGGAAACCCTCTCAACTTCTATAATTTCATTGTAAATACTACGTATTTTTCATTTAAAACAACGAAGCAGAGGATTCTAGCAGCACTTTTCAGGTAGTTTAGGTCATATACCGTTGATATTTTCCAAAGTCATCTTTCATAATATCCGGGGTAGCGTTACACTTTTGCCTTTTTTGTACACACTGTCAGAGAAAAGGCTGGTCAAGCCATATAAATGTCGATCTGCTTACCTTATAACACTCGCTGATTAAACAAAATATCCATGCCTGTAGTATCCTGTTCATATCCTGACACTCCTCTAAATCTTAGGTATCTATTAAATAAGTCTCATTTCGGCATTGTTTACACTGCATTCCGATGATTTGTCTCCCGACATGATCTTCGCTATTAGACATGCTTGTGACGTCATCAATGATAATTATACGTAATAGAGAGAAATCGAAGATATATTCAGTTAGAAGAGTTTCTACTGATATTTTTATGCCTGTAGTTTTTATATTTTAAACCAGAGATAAAGTTAAAATCGACATGTTTCTGAGTGAAATATGACATCATGCTGCTTATTGTGACGTCATATCGATCAGAGGAATTTGATCGCTGAGAGTTGCCTTATCGTACCCGCGTCTTCCAACGTTTCTTCGACAGAAGAACTAGAGGAACAATCATCAGATACCGAGACCTACACGGTGTCTACCTCAGGTTCCTCAGGGTATCCAAACACCTCTGAGTCTGAGAGCAAGTCTGAGGACACTGAAAGAAGGAATGCAACAAATACGTTTTAGCCTTTGCAAAACGGTTCCGAATCGCTGGAATTGGAAAAGAGCAACCTTTGAAATAACTTCTACAGAAATGGAATTGAAATGATTATCAACAGAACAGGACGGTATGTATGTGTAAATAATATGACTTGAAATTAGGTATATATCTTTTATCATCGAAACATGCTCCCAAACACTGTTTATCCAACATCCTCTTGTCCTTGACCCTCTCTCATCAGTTTTCTCATACAAATTCTTTGACGTCATATTCATGAACATGTTTAGTAGATTATCGTTAAGAAATGTGTTGTTTAGTTGGTTAACAACATGCATGTTGGTAAACTTGGGACCATAAGCTGTGTGGACGTTGGAAAAGCAAAATGTATTGACTTTAATAGATATTTATAATCCCTCTTAACATATGATAACCTGGTTTGATTTCATTTTAAATACATGTATTATCCATTTTATTTCAGGAGAATGTTTCCGTATGTAAAGCTCACCTTGAAAGGCCTGGATCCTGCGGGATTGTATGACATAATGTTTGATATAATCCCAGCTGACACCAATTATTTTCAATTTGTGGACAACAAATGGGTAGCTATTGGAGAAGCTGAACAAGATTTTAATAACAACTTTTTCAAGCCTCCAGATTCTCCACAAATTGGGTCGGAATGGATGGCAAAAATCATATCATTCCAGAATGTAAAACTTTCAAACCAACCTAGCTGTAAATGTGGAATTGTAAGTTGTTTTCTTAGTCACTTCTTAAAATAGTGGCTTAAGCCTTGCTTTATTGGCTTTAAATGTGTTAATTGATATTTCGATAAAATCGTACTGGAGATGTCTACGTAGCATTTGACATGTAGGATGTGTTAATTGATATTTCGATAAAATCGTACTGGGGTTATCTACGTAGCATGTGACATGAAGCATTTAAGTACAAATTGATTTTTGCGTATCTTTGTATCAATTTACAGTTCAGTCTCCGAACCCTTAAGAAGTATTTAGTGAGAATATCTCTCATCAAACACAAGACTGACATATTTTCGGTGCTTGAAATTCCGGTTCCTGTATCGACGTTTGTAGCAGTTACAGCATACAACAACAGGCAGGTCATAGAGCTGAAGATCAAGAGCAATCCATATCCGAAAGCCTTCCGGTACCCCAAATGCAGGTAAATCGAATCTTACGTTTTGCTATTAGAGAAGCTGAACAAGAATTTAATAACAACTTTTTTAAGCATCCAAATTCTCCACAAATTTGGTCGGAATAGATGGCCAATATTATATCATTCCAGAATGTGAATCTTTCAAACCAACCTAGCTGAAAATGTAGAATCGTAAGTTGTTTTCTTAGTCACTTCTTAAAATTGTGGCTTATGCCTTGCTTTATTGGCTTTAATTGTGTTAATTGATATTTCGATAAAATAGTACTGGGGTTGTCTACGTACCAATTTACATGGAGGATGTGTTAATTGATATTTCGATAAAATCGTACTGGGGTTATCCACGTACAATTTGACATGTAGCATTTGAGTATAAGTTGATTGTTCCGAATCTTTGTATCAATTTACAGTTCAGTCTCCGAACCCTTTAGAAGTATTTAGTGAAAATATCTCTCATCAAACACAAGACTGACATATTTTCGGTGCTTGAAATTCCAATTCCTGTACCGACGTTTGAAGCAGTTACAGCATACAACAACAGGCAGGTCACGGAGCTGAAGATCAAGAGCAATCCATATTCCAAAGCCTTCCGGTACCCCAAAAGCAGGTAAATCGAATCTTACGTTTTGCAAAAGTATCAAGATATGAATCCAAACGGTGATATACCGCTGTATCTCTGTTTATTGTTTTTTCTGAAAATATTGATATTTGACATTTTTCTACATTTTGAGTAAAGATAACATTTTAGACACCCAACGGTCAAGAACAGATCACGTGTTTGTCATGTTGATTTAGACACCTCAGAAAAAAGGTCTATACAGTATGCAAATGAAATAATTGTTTGAATCAAAATAAACGCACGTATGACCATCCTCTGATTAGTAAAAATCAGAACTTTTCTTTCTAAGCAGGAAATATATTTAATATACTTTATGCAAGAACGCAGGTGTAACCTGGTTTCCTACTAATGGTAATGAGAGATCTAATCAAATGCATGTAATACATGTACCTATGATAAAATATTATTAAATCCTCATCACGAAAATGGTACCCTACATTTGTGTATTACAGAATTACATTATTTGATAAAATCATTTTTAGTCATATTTGTTTATCTTTTATTCCTTAATATGGATGGTAAGAGATAGGTAGGATAGAAAATAGCTCATTAGTGGGATAGGATGCATGATAGAGGATAGAATATAATTGATTTGTCAAATTTCACGATAACAGTTCTGCTACTTGTTGAAATGCATAGTTTTGTCCATTTTATATCTATAATCGAAACTATCCTTTATTCTTTTAAATTTAATCTTTATTTGTGTTACTCCTTAGAATGAAAAAGCCTTCAGTTTCTCTCTCTGATAAGAAGACAAATAAACATCAAAACAAAAAAATCCCAACATCAAGAATGGATATGTTCACGGAAAGCTTTGATGAAATTCACCACATACAGTAAGTTTTATAGAATTAAAAGCATGTATATTCTCTTATTTTGTACTAACTATCAAATAACTGTAATTTCCATCATTCCATATATTTCATACACCAAAAAAAATCCTCAATTAGTTATCAATATTTTATTTTAAAATCATCAAGACGAAGACGAAGATGAAGAATTAAAAAAAAACACCAAAAAAAAAATTATATTGACTTTAAACAAATTTATATCAAGAAATGATTTCGCAGGGCTACTTTTTCCTTAATATAGCTTCTACATGTATAATAACAAAAGACTACAGTCTATACAGCTTACATTATAAGTAATTAATTCTACATTTCAGACAACCATCACAATCTACGGCCTTGCAGAACGACAGACGGAGACCAAGTAAGTACACGTACCTAAGACTTTTCAAGTAAAACATTTTAACATAGCCTTGTCAAACAGAGTTACATATTATGTAATCACTAAAGCTGTGTTGGAGATAAGAAGTAATTAATTTTGAATTCAATATTTGAGAGAGAAATGGCTTACATATGTTAATTGCTTTTATGTTCTAAAGTGACATGCTTAAAGACAAAGGGTCTTTCCCTAGTTTTCTTTTTTTTTTAATAATAGCTGACACAGACTAAACAATTTAGATTTATTTTGCCTTTTTCGGTTCATCAATCTCCGAAGAATCAGAATTGAAGAACGATCAATGTACTCAAACAGAACTGTCAATGGCGGATGGAAACTTATGGTGCATGTTACCAGTCTGTAAGTTTTATATGATACTTTCCATAAACTTAATTAGAGAAACGTATATTTCATACGACAATACTTTGTATTTTGTTAACTATTAATTGAAATTCTGGGAAGGTTATTGAACGACAAAATAATATTTCACAAGACAATACTTTGTATTCTGTTTACTGTTAGTTGAAAATCCCGGAAAGGAAAGGTCTATGCAATAACTGTTTAGGTAATATTTAGGTACCTTTTATTCACGTGTGAGATCATGTGTTTGACAAAGAGAAATGCTTCATCATCATAAATCGGTATTATATATAACACAACACTCAAATGAAAAAAATGTTTTGTTAAATGTTTGGGTTGCTTTTCATTTAGGTCCAATTGTAAGGAATCTTTTAAACATGGCGACCTCTCCATCATGTCCTCGCAATATGAATCCGGACATCAACTCACTGAGGCAATATTTTGAGGCATTGTAGCAGGTGGAATTATACTCTGTAGAGAAGAGAATTCCTTGCAACAAGAATATGTATATATTTTAAATCGAGAATTGCTAGAGGAAAATCTTGGTGAAAAATAGATTGCTTTTGTATTATTTTCATGTTATATTTTCATTGAAATAAATGTCTGTGGAGAAAATATTTGTTTGTTTTTAATGCACTTTTATTCCTTCCAAGTTCTCCAAAAAGGCATCTTTCCAACTCAAGGGTTTCTGGTCCGCTCGACTCTACATAAACCCTTGACCGAATAGGCATAGTTTAACTGGGTTAGAAACATCGTACGCTGGTTGGTGTCATACAAGTTTGCATGATCCAATAAGAAGCGCTGTTTTAATAATGTTGTGAAGTGTGCATTGATCAATGTTGAACCATTGTCAAATAAATTTGAGACGGACTAGTAAGTATTTGACTTACTGCTGTCGGTTTTAAGTCCGAGTGAATCCATCTTTTGTACAAATTCGATTTTGTTAATGGGAGCAGCCACGTTGCTATATTGTTTCTGTTTATAACGCATTCTCTGATTGGTCAGAGCAAGAAATCACAAAAGTCCCAAAATGAGTACACTCACTAGATGGCGTAATCGTTAACCCGCAAATGTATTGTCTTTTCAGTCAAGGGTTTATGTAGAGTGGAGCGGATCAGAAACCCTTGACTTTGGAAGATGCAAAAAAAACTATATCTAGCTGAAGGTTTGTAACATTCAGAGGTACGAACTGGGAGCTACAGTTCCGTACATATTAAAAACTAGCAATTCACGACGCAAAAATTGCGCTAGTTTTTGACTGATTAGTCTTATTTTCAAAACATATCTTTTACAAAATATCCTCAGACAATTTACTACAAATATCGTCACTTCACTTGCCAAAAATTACTGTAAACCAAATATTATTCGCGACAACTTTATTTCGCAATTTCCCTAAAATTAACTGGTTCGCAACGACTTATTTTCGCGACCAAGCCTTTTTTTAAATTACAATTATATGGTAAATACTCGTCCGCGGCGAGAAATTTTTGCGACGATGAGGCTCTCGCGAACCTCGCAAATATTTCTTGCACGCGTATAAAAGTTGGTTTACATTATTCTTTTGGGCACCATCTCCAGCCCGGTAAAGTGAACTGGTGTAGTTTGTTTTTATGCAAAATAAAGCGACTCACAAAATCTGTGCGTGAATTTAACTTTATTCCACGATGTCGGTTAGCGTATTTCTGAGAAAGTCAAAGGCCTGTATAGATTACAGTAGTAAATTGCCTGTAAAATGTAATAAAACTATTTTTTCCGCAAAATAATTGATAAAATTAGAATAATCATTCCAAAATTAGCGTAATATTTAGTTCGCCGTAAATTGCAACTTTAAAACGCACATGGAACCTTAGGTTCCCGGTCTTCCAACTTATCTTTCAACCGGGAACTAAATACCCACAGCTAACAAAAGGCTAGTCTCAAAACACTGCCTATAATAACGCATTTAACTGCTTATGCGATTGCCCCAAACCAATATATACTCCACATCTTTTGTATTCTGATGCATATGTCAATTTGAGTAATGTTTAACATTGGTTTAAATGTTTCTTAAAATGTCGTTAAGATCAGGATGGGAGATTGTTACGTTCATTACATCGCAAAATATTTTGGTTAAAAAACCTTTTTGCTGCTTGGCCACAAGCAAGATTTTCAATGCACACATAGAGATTCTAATGAATGTTGACATGTGCCTTGGCACAGAAAATTGCGTGGTCTCTAGTATGGACGTGTACGTGGTCACCAAAATAGAACATGTCCAAAACTCTGAGGAGCCACGATTTGGTTTTGAAATTGACAAATAACTAATTCAAGCTTTGATAGAGTCAAAAGAGTTTGCAACATTAAAAAAAATACTAGTAGGTCATGTAACATATTCGAAAGTTGGCGGCGTGAAAGTAATGCGCAGTATCAATTAAGGGCCGGAACTCTTAAGGGGATGTGCAGCTATCTTGTACATTTAAGGATAAGAATGTAAACTTTTCTTGAACTGGCTTGTTTCTGCCCGAAACTGGCCAAAAATGTTGCCAAAAGATATAAAAACAATAAATATGAAGTCCTACATGTCATTTTGTTTTAAAAGCATGCAAACAAGAACAGGACAATGCCTTTTTAATCACTCAGAACAGCTGTCGAACTGCGCAGCTACAGACTTATTTAAGGGATTTCAAGATCTGAAAAAAATATGAAGTGGAAGGGGGGGGGTCATTTGTGTCCTTTCTAAATTTCTAAATTACACAGCGCAAGGTGCGAGATTTCTCATTCCAATATTTCTTACTTTATTTAATTTTTAAAATTTTAAATGTACTTATAAAAATCCAAATGTCATTTTAAAAAAAAGCTAACACCATCATTGCACAAAGTAAGACTTTAAAAAGTACTAATTGTGCATAAGTTAATTAAATTGTCACTTTTTTAAATGTAAACATACCCTGAACAAATATCAAAATTTTAGTAAAAAAATGATACAAAAGCGAAATTGGTTTCGAAAACAAGCTTTGTTATTTTACTTAATCAATCATACCTAACATTGCCATATAATATACTGATATTTTCTTATTGCCCCAAAATACTTTGTGTCATTGAATCAAAAACCTACTTGTTGTCTTTAAATCCTTTTAAAAGCGTAAAAAAGATTAACACAGTCATAATTACCGCTTTCGTCATAGGAAAGACACATTTGATGGCCATGGTATTTTTGAAATAAAGTAATTGCTAACGCTAGAGTAATCCAGAAGTGTCTTTCGCAAACTAACATGTGCTAGACTGTCGATGAATATATTCAATTACATATCGCCTTACGGCTTTTAGAAGTTATCATTGCATTTGATATGTAGTGTTGTTTTCATGTGTACCAAAGCATACAATTTGGGATCTCAATTTAAAGACTAAAATTAAATGAATCTGCACTTTTTTTCACAATGAGGCAGAAACTTTATTAGCAAAGAATGGAATTGAAGAAGTTGACGTTCCAACAAATAAATTTATTTCAAATTTATTCTTGAACCACAAAGAGATGGCTCTCAAAGACCAATAATTAATTTAAAAAGGTTAAATTTTAATGAGTTTGTAAAAAACTAACATAACAGACAAGAGATTCTGCAATTAAAAAATATGATTATTTGATTTGTATTGATCCCAAAGATGCTTATTTTATAGTTAGTGTTCATCCAGATTTTACAAAAATGTTGGCATTCTAATGGAATAATATTTTGTATAAATTAATGTATTACTATGTAGCCTCAGCACCGAGAGGTTTTAACTAAGGTATATAAACCAGTTTTTGCAGCTTTCAGAACAATGGATACAGTTTTGTTACATTATCAACGGTTCTCTTATTATTAACAAGAGTTTTGATGCAAAAGTGAAATAGTAATGAGTGATTTAGATTATCTTGGTTTCTCAAAAAATCATTAAAAGTCATTGAAGACACAAAGTCAAAGATTAAATTTGTGGGCTTATTATTTAATCGATACAATTTAAGATTTTTCTATCCTGAAGAAATGATCTCTAAAATCATGACATTATATTAGAAACAATGCAAGAACATTCGGTTCCGATACGGAAGTTTGCGTCTTCGATTGGTCTAACTGTTTATACATTCAAAGCAAAAATAAAAGTTGAAAAATTCCTGCTTTGCTTTAATAACACATAATTCAGAGGAAATTGTTTTAGAAATTACATAGTTGATACACGATGTTGAGAAATTTAATAGAAGACTAATTAAAAATCTACATATTGATTATTTGGTTGAAACAAACGCATCCATTTAGGACTGGGGGCAAGTTTTAGTGACAAATACACTGAAGGTCAATGGTCGTTGTTAGAAGCTAGAATGCATATATTTGAAACTTAAATATATTGAAATCATTTTTGAAAGTTATACCAATTGTCACATTAGGATTAAATCCGATAACACGACGACTGTAGGAACTAATGTCAATGCGACGGACAGTATGTCTTCTAGATCATTGGATTTAATTCAAATCGGAAATTGATGTATAGGAAAACATATTATTATGTTAGCAAAAAATATATAGGGATTTAAATATGTTTGTGCATAATTGTTTTGTAGAAATTTCTAAGATTCAAAAGAATGAATGTTAAAATCTGATATTTCTTTCTATTAGGTTTATTTGGGAGAATTATGAATAAAAGCATATTTATTGGATAGTAGAGGAAGCTATTATCATTTGTCTTCTTTGAATAATACATAGTTGGTTTTCATTATTGAAATCAATTTTAATATCTATTCCTACTAGGTTGTCAAGACACAAAACTCTACTGATTATGCCACACATGGGAGAGTTTCATCCCTTGGTAAGGAAATTATCCTTGATAACTTATGTTTTATCTGGAAACAGAAGAAAAGTGGGTTGAATAGTGCATTTAATGGAAAATTAATCTCTGTCAACTTTCTGAAGTGAATGTTCTTATATTTAGTTATAAATTTTAACATAAATTAATAATTTTTTAACTCATTTTTTTCAATGTAAAAAAGATTAACAACCAGACATTGATTTCAACAATGATTAAAAGATATTCTTAATATAGGCCTCCTGAGACTTCCTGTAAATGTAAGCAGCGATGGATGTTTCAAAGCTATTGCGATTTTATGTGGTCTTTGTCCACTTCAAACATTGAATCTCAAAATGATGTCTCTTAAATTAGTAGCACTCTGGGCAATAACTACTACCGCAAAAGCAAAAAAGCCTATCAGTTTTGAATTTAGATTTCATATGAGTATTTTCAATGATAAAACCGGATTACAAATTCAAACTCCTGTAAAAACGTCAAGGCCAAGAACACCTTTGCCTTCAATTACTTTTCACAAATATGATAAACTAATGTTATGCGTCTGAGGCCTAAGAGGATATCATATACCCACCTACAGACGCCTTTTGTTTTGTTTCCCAAACCCTGTAGGGGGGTTGTCACAAATTCTTTTAAGATGATTGCCGCGCTCGGACAGGCCTTTTTAAAGAGGTAAGGTTCTGTGTTGTCAAATGATCACCCGTTTTAATGTTATGCTACAAAAGATAACCATGCTATACGATACCTATTGAGCCTTAGGCTTATAACATATAATGGATCTTATCCTTCACACTCTTAAAATAATGCTCGGATGAGGGACCATTATATATGTATGCTTTTTGTAATCTTTTTACCTAAATGATACACAAATTGCACTTTGGCGTGATTCATTCATTAAGTTATAACAGAAGTATTAAACTGTCCAGGGTTATGTTACACGATATATAAGAACTTGTTTAGCCAATCAAATTATGTGTTACAATCAGAATTAAAATATTTCACTTAACATTTCCAGCCCAAATTGAATTTTTGGTTGTATATTGGATATCAAAATATTATTCAAAGAGAAAAGTTTTGAATGTCCGATCTGAAATTGCTTGAAAACTTTTAAAATAGTCTTTAGATTTTATTTCATGTTCGAAAAAAACAATCCATGTGATTCATATGTTGACAGTTTGCATATACAGTTGTTTGTTATTTTTATTTTGTTAAAAGCATTCATCTTTTATCCCTTTCTGAGAAACAAACAACTCAATCAAACAAACAATGCAAATAGCTGATAAAACAAAAGTATTCTAAGTATTGCTTCAGGTCAATAAAAAAGCAAAGTATGATTTTTTGAGACTATATTTATTTTTTGTGTACAATAAGATTGGCTGTCAAAACATATTCAATTTACATGATTGTACATTGCTATTATAATCATTTTTTCGTCCATTTCAATAGCTAACCATTTTGATTTATAAGTATAATTTATGAACTCTTATACACCTATAGATTCATGGACAAAACAAAAGATCATTTAACTTAATACAATATTTCTTCTATTTCAAAACCTACTTTTCATTTTTTTACTTTTGTAAAGTGAATTGAAAAATTAAGAAGAAGGTAATAAAAAATAAAAAATACAATTTATGCACAACAACACAAATAACACCATGTAAACACATCTAAACAAAAATGAAACAGACATGACCTTTTTTGATACCCTAAAACATATTATGGACATTTTTAATTTATCTAGAAGTTGTTAAATCATATTATTATACTTTCATGTTAAATACTGAAATCTGATTGGTTAAGACGCAGTTGATAATCCGTTCTATAACCTAAGCGTAAGCAACACACTTAGCAACGGGTAACACAACGAATTGTTACATGCGCGTAAACTATTCGCGAACCGTTCGCCAAAGAATTCACGTCATTCATATATAAGAGTAGTAAAGTTTTCTTTAAAATTGAAACATTCAGTATAATAAAATAAATAGTGCCTGTTTAGGAGGCTTCGCGTAGGTTGACAATAGTTTTCCCGGGGTGTCAATTTCAACTCTTATCCTCCTAAACAGGCACTATTGATATAATAACATCTTTCAAAATATCAAATAGCTTATGATCATCAATTCATTGATACATAAAGTAAAGATTATATCAACCCAAAGAAACTTTTTATCTGCTGCGTTATCTCTGTAACTTGCTCAAAATGATAGAAACAATTGCAGGAGAAGAAAGGACCGCTTTTCATTCATTGTCTTTGAACCATTCTGTCGGGGAAAAACAATAAGTACTTACCAGGATGCGTTACTAATAATTATTGTATGAGGTTATTTCTTAAAACAGACCGGAATAGCTTAATCAATAAAATCAAGTATTACAAGAGAAATAGACTTCTCTAGTAATTTTTTTTAAAGAAATTCTTAGTTTACCTATTATGGTGGGTAAATAACAGTATTCTGTCATATTTCTTTTTCGCACAAATAAACTGTTATTATCCGCTTTTTTGCTGTTTTTCTATTACTTTTTTATTTTATTTTTTTCGTATCTTAAATAATTGCAAAATGCATACTAAGCTGCAAACTAATATGCTTGCTCACTGAATGACAGAATACTATAGGACAAATCCAAAGCTTTTTAAATTGCCGCTATCCAAGCATGCACAGAAAAACAATTATTCCGAAATATTCATAAAGTCGATTAGTGTAGGCGAATCTAGAATTGCATACTTTTTAAAATTTTGTTTCGTCTCGTATTTTAAAGCGCATACTAATCTGCAGACGAATTCAAGCATGCACTGAAAAAAATATACCAAAATAATTATAAAGTATTCTGCGTCGAATCTGTTACTATGATTGATTTCATTTTCATTGATATTCAAATTGAATTTCAAAAATTTTACCTGATGCCGCGGTAACGTAGGGTTTCCAAACACGGATAATTGTTGAAATGAAGATTTGTGATCACCAGTTCCCTTCTAGGGTGAAACACAGCCGCAATAAATGTTGATGCAGCTGTTTGACTTTGCAGAACAGAAAATTCCTCCTCCTCTTGTCTTTAGATGAACTCGCACAAGATGCTTATGCCTTGGTCGATGCGTGAGCTGTAAATAAAAGCAAACACTGGGTGTCTAGTTGTCACTTTGCTCTTATATATTACGTATGTAGGATTAAAAGGTGTTCACTAAACGCCTTTCAAATATACTAATATCAAGACATTTACACATTCCTAGCCAATAAGAAAAAAGACTTGATGTTACACAGAACAGCTCACAATTCCACATTTACAGTCATGATGTTTCACACTATTAAACGATGGAAATAAATTTCTATTTCTAACGTAGTCAAAGAGAACCTGGTAACGCTTGAATAGATTAATTGTGTTCAAATTCTAATTCTGTTTCTAAAATACGCTTCCATTTGTTGTCTACGCATTAATTGCAATTTTTTAAGCTGGGATTATTTTATTAAACGTAATGTCATATGATCGCAAAGAATCCAGACCTCTCAATGTGAACTCGACATACGTTAACATTCTCCTGAAAAAAAAGGTTTCAACTGAAACAAAATTGGTTTTCTCATTTCGTCATCGATACGTTCATGTAGAAACAGTGTATTAACTTATTCATAAAAAAAAATAACTGAAGTTAGTTAAGCCATTTTGTTTTGCTTTGACAACAAAAGAATTTTAAATGGAATATCATTTATTTATTAAGCTTTTCATTTATAATTTTGTTTATTTATTAATTGTGAATTATTCGTTCTCAACCAGTTTAAGTTAGTTTAAAATCAGATGTTGATTTTCCATAAAACATGTTTTAAAACAATCTAAAATTAAAACTGAGAGGGGCATGGTCATGATTTTGGACGAATTCTATTTTCATGATTTTATTATTTACAATGCTTTAGAAATGCATTTCAAATGATCAAATAAAATTTGAGAGTCACTCGTAAAGTTATAAGCAAGATACAGGGCTCACAATTCTTTGTCATGTAAAAAAGGCTCGTGCCCTTGTGTTTTTGGTTACATAGGTTCAATATCCCAGTACAAAAACTTTTCCCAGCCTATGAGTCTATCTTTTTATTTATTTCAAGCATTGATACACAGTTCCTAACGTTTAACACATTCGTTTTAGGTTTAAAACTGAAATTTTTACTTCAACGTTCAAAAGGTAAACAAACGCTTTGTTTACATATCAAGAATTTCAAGCCCTGTTACTCGCTTGAAACTCAACAAATGACACTCAAACTTTGGTTGCCTATTAAAAATGTCCTTCTGAAACATTGTAAATATTAAAAACAGAAAAATAATTTTTAAAACAAAAAATTGTGACCATGCCCCTTTTAACACATAACGTCCCGTTATGTTAATCATCTTTTAAGTTATCAATATAAAAAATCGGTCTAATAGTAAATACTTTCGAAATGCAACAACACAGACCCGTGTCGCAAGGGAAAAGCCCCGCTTGATGCATTTGACGTATCATCTCTGTTCCTATAGAACTTAAATTGAACTAATCAGTTCAGTTCCAAATATGAGGAAGAAGATAATGTATACAGGGTTATTTTCGCCCATTGTAATTTTCGCCCTTCTACACTTGCAAACAGTTTTGCCCCGTCCTGAATTCCCCCAGACACAGTTGTGTTTAAAGAAAATCAATTGAAGACATCGGAATTCGCCCAGTCCTAAATTCGTCCGTTAACAATGAGGGCGAAAGGGGCGAGAATAAAACTGGGACGAATATTTTTCTGTAAACAGTACCCTTTAAAGACAATATCTCACTCCCATATCACAGGAGCAAAAGCCTCACCCAATGCATCTAAAATAGGGATCTTAATCCGTCCCGTATCTCACCTTTAAACTAGGCAGAAAAGACATGGGGACTTTGATATCCAATGTTTGTACTTCTGATTCTTCCGACGAAGAACCGTTGGATAAGGAGGACAGTTTTGTTTGTGTGTGTGTGTGTGTTTTTTTTTTCCAGACAGGCCGGTGTAGACCGCACACTCAGAAAAGAACAGGCTGGTTTCTGGAGAGGTAGAGGGATTGTCTCTGAATTATATATATATATATATATATATATATATATATATATATATATATATATATATATATATATATATATATATATATATATATATATATATATATATATATATATATATATACCATTTAAACTGTCTTATTTGTATTGTGATTCAACTTTTTCTTCTGTAATTGTAACATGCAAATCAAGAAAACTTTGATGATATGCTTTACCTTTATTACTTTCCGTCAATTCAAACGTAATTATGTGAAACTGAAAAAGAAAAATCTGACAAAAACATCTGAAAAACAAGAATCCTTGTGTGACAGATTTAGTCAAGTTTGACTCTGTAGTTCTGAGTTCTAGATGAAAGACATAGGTTTGAGATTTACCTTGCATCTTCTTCGCCAAAGGTACATGATTTTTTAGAAAATGTGTGTATGGTAGATTTCGTTAAATTTGACTTTGTAGTTCTAAATTCAGTAGTAAACACTAAGGTATGATATACCATAGGTATAAAATACCTATCATACAGATTACAAAAGATAGGACAGTTTATACCAGGCAAAATACTGGGTATATTGTAGACAAATTGTCCAGAAACAAGGTTGTCATGTTGAAGAAATCACGACAAACAGATAACTGTTAATTATCAATCAGTGACAAAGACTTTTGAGTATATCGTTTTATCAACTTTTTCTTATAAAAAATGGTATTCTTTAATTTCATTTATGTTTAAAATTGGTAATTTATACTTTTTGCAACAACAATTTTAAACTTTTTATCGATCTGGATTTTTATCACAAATCTTTATCTTTAATTTTTACAAATTCCATTCTTATTCTGTAGAGGAAGAAAAAGTGTCTGCAAAGTCAATTATGGGGGAAAGGTTTCTGCATAGTCTAGTTTAAAAAAACCACTTTCCTAAGAGTTTCTGCAGCGTTTATAATGAAAGAAACACTTGCTTTAGAGTTTCTGCAGAGTCTACAATGAAAGAAACATTTTCAACAGAATCTATAATGGAAACACTACCTTTAGAGTCTTAAATGGGAGAAACACTTTACGTAAAGTCTTTAATAAAGACGCTTTATGTACCGTCTATAACCGGAGGAACACTTTCTGCAGAATTTGTAATGGAAGAAACAATTTTTACGGAGTCTTCAATGGAAGGAACCTTTTATGTAGAGTTTACAATAAAAAATAAAAAACATTTGGCAGAGTCTTAAATTGATTAAACACATTCTAGGGAATATTTTCTGCTGAGTCTATAATGAAAGGAACGCTTTATGTAGAGTCTTTAATAGAAGAAATACACTCTGCGGAATTTATAATGGAGTAAACACCTTTTTCAGTGATTGCAATTGAAGAAACACTTTCTGCAGGATCTATTATAGAAGAAACATTTTTAGCAAAGGAAGATACATTTTCTGCAGAGTATATCATTAAAGAAACAGTTTCTGCTGAGTTTATAATGGAAGAAACGCTTTCTGCAATTTATGAAAGTACTTTCATCTGAAAAAATACTTTATGTAGTCTACAGTGGAGTAATAATTTCTACAGAGTCTACTTTGGCGGACACAGTTTTTGCGGTGTTTATAATGGAAGAAACGCTTTCTTGTTTAGAGCTTTTAATGGAAGAAACACTTTTTGTTAAGTCTGAGGTGGGATAATCATTTTGGTAGGGTATGTAATATATAAACACTTTTTGTAGTCTGTATTAGATTAAATACTTTTTGCGGAGTCTAGAATTGTTCTTCTGGTGACTTCAATCTCAATTCGAAACATTTATTCATTTGAAACGTTTTCATACTTGAGGAAATGTTTTATCATTTGTTTTATTACCTAATCGAAGGGATTTTGTTGTTTTATTACCATTTAAATATTTGCGTTTATTTTGAACTGCCAGTCAATAGACTGCGATCTATTAGACCGACGGTCAATAGACTGCGATCTATTGGACTGGCAACGTATTTCAGAACGCGGGTATGTTAATGTTACATCCTCTCAATAGTTCTCGGGGAAGGTATATTCCATTACATAGACGTTGTTTTTAGTACTTGGTGAAACCAAATTCAATGTTATCAAAATGGAGTATCAAATAATCAACAGCTTTAAAGCCTCAAATAAGGTAAAAGACTATTTAAAATCTAATGGGTTTAAGACCCCCTCCTTTGTGTAAACTAATATTAAATTGAGATGTTGTAATGCATGCAACAGGTTCTGTGCATGTAAAAGATGAAAAAAATCTTAGTATCTTGCATAATGGCACAAAAACCATCTGCAATATGCAAATTGTAAACCCCGAAAACTAAAAAAGGAATTAGGTAATAAAACAATTATTCAATGCTTGAACACTCAATAGACCAGAATTTTTTTCCCTTGGTGCAGCGAAACAGCTCATTATGATCTATTGCCCTCGGCCATTGGCCTCGGGCAATAGATCATACTGAGCTGTTCCCTGTACTTCGGGAGAAATATTCTGGTCTATTGACTGCTCAAGCATTAAATAATTGTATAATATTCCATGGTTAATTTATACAAGAGAATTGACGATATACAATAACTTTAATTCGGAAAGTCAAATGAACGTCACTAATAATATAATTAATCAAATGTACTACATATTTGCTCTTTTACATTTGTTTGCTTGTGTTTCGAATGTCTTATTACTATGCATAGATTATATCAAACCAAAACCAGTAAAGTGTAACTGAAACGTTGCATGATTCATTCATTTTATACTTTTTTATGCTGCAAATTGTATAAAAATATTTGAGTTTGAAAACTAATGCCATGAAGTTAAATGAAGACCTTAATAGATTGATATTGTTAGAATATAAGGACACTTGACAGCAAATTATTTTGCAGTTAATACAGGAATATTGATGATACTCTATATTTTAGGGTTTTTTAAAAATCTAAACACATGATAGAAAATCGTGATTTTAAAGTTTTAACAGTTTTTTCTGCTTTAAAAAACTCTCTAAGTAAATGCACATGTAAATAACTGAATTGAAACTTTTAGTAAGCATACATGTATACACAGGTATCTGATGGGAAAAAAAATCAAACACAAGTTAAAAGAGAAGAAATCTTTAAGAAGATTGGGTTTAACTGGCCATTTTGGTACATTAAGGTTTTCAACGGGAGAGAATTATACAAATTTAAAAAAAGATTTTGAATTAACCTTAATGAATATAACTTTATTGTAATGTTAATCATATTAACAAACATTGAAGGTAGACCTGACAGGCAAGCTGGCCACTCGTCCTCATTAAAATATTGCGCAAGGATCACTAGAAACGTTGTAACCTTTCTGGAATTATCGACGCAGTTCTACATGTACACATACTAATGTTAATTATAATGAAATATCGAATAATTGTGTAATGTCACGATTCCAAATATGAAAAAACCGACAAACATTTATATTAAGTTAACAGTTTCAGCAGTTAAATCTGGTTTGTGGGCGTTGTTAATAAAAGTACAATAAAAATCTAAAAAAGATTTATTTCACACAAAAACCATTAATCTGCATAAAATCAAAACTTTAACAGGACCACAAGTAAGTAAGATATTTTTTTACATTTATCCATGAAATGATATTAATGACATATCTGTATTTCCTTTTTTCATGTTCTTAAATCATAGTCAATGTGTATCTTTTGCAATTAACCAAGTTTTGAGTTTAGTTATTTGGTATCTCAATGTAACTACATTTCAGTATTCAAAACCATTTTTACAAATTACTTGGGTTTCATAACAGTTGAACAATTCTTATAAGATTGTTTTAAATGTTTCTTCGTAATTTTCGATGTTATATTCTAGCAATTTGTTTAAGAATCTATTGCAATCGGCTATGTTTAATTTCAATTTATTTATTCATGTAGGCAAGCACTTGCAATAGAATATACAGATTATTTCGGAGCTAAAACGAGTGATCAAGAAAAAAGAAACACTGCAGCAAAGAGGCGGCGCTTTGAAACGTATTCATTCAATTCATGTCCGAGGATGAATTGGTCTCTTTTCAACACGCAGTCATCCTCCGCGGGTAGGTTAAGGCAACTCCGAGTTTAATGACCGTCAAAATAATGATCAATTTAAAAACTGGTTTTGTTAAAGAAAACAGTGCGGAATATTAATACCAAGGGAATGTGTTCACCAAGATATTATTTTTCTACTTCGGAATCGACTCGATCTTTGAAGCTGTCGTGCCATGGTATCACGTGACAGTTAAAAATAGATCACTTTTTTACCTTAACAAAAAATCAAAAAGTGTAACACTACCCCGAAGTTCATTTGTATGTTTGCTACAATAATTCGATCGGCAATTAGTTCATGTTTATTAGTATTACTGCTAGAATCCTATTGTTATTCGCATAAAATAAATATTGTAAATATTTATCGGAAACCCTCTCAACTTCTATAATTTCATTGTAAATACTACGTATTTTTCATTTAAAACAACGAAGCAGAGGATTCTAGCAGCACTTTTCAGGTAGTTTAGGTCATATACCGTTGATATTTTCCAAAGTCATCTTTCATAATATCCGGGGTAGCGTTAAACTTTTGCCTTTTTTGTACACACTGTCAGAGGAAAGGCTGGTCAAGCCATATAAATGTCGATCTGCTTACCTTATAACACTCGCTGATTAAACAAAATATCCATGCCTGTATTATCCTGTTCATATCCTGACACTCATCTAAATCTTAGGTATCTATTAAATAAGTCTCATTTCGGCATTGTTTACACTGCATTCCGATGATTTGTCTCCCGACATGATCTTCGCTATTAGACATGCTTGTGACGTCATCAATGATAATTATACGTAATAGAGAGAAATCGAAGATATATTCAGTTAGAAGAGTCTCTAGTGATATGTTATGCCTGTAGTTTTTATATTTTAAACCAGAGATAAAGTTAAAATCGACATGTTTCTGAGTGAAATATGACATCATGCTGCTTATTGTGACGTCATATCGATCAGAGGAATTTGATCGCTGAGAGTTGCCTTATCGTACCCGCGTCTTCCAACGTTTCTTCGACAGAAGAACTAGAGGAACAATCATCAGATACCGAGACCTACACGGTGTCTACCTCAGGTTCCTCAGGGTATCCAAACACCTCTGAGTCTGAGAGCAAGTCTGAGGACACTGAAAGAAGGAATGCAACAAATACGTTTTAGCCTTTGCAAAACGGTTCCGAATCGCTGGAATTGGAAAAGAGCAACCTTTGAAATAACTTCTACAGAAATGGAATTGAAATGATTATCAACAGAACAGGACGGTATGTATGTGTAAATAATATGACTTGAAATTAGGTATATATCTTTTATCATCGAAACATGCTCCCAAACACTGTTTATCCAACATCCTCTTGTCCTTGACCCTCTCTCATCAGTTTTCTCATACAAATTCTTTGACGTCATATTCATGAACATGTTTAGTAGATTATCGTTAAGAAATGTGTTGTTTAGTTGGTTAACAACATGCATGTTGGTAAACTTGGGACCATAAGCTGTGTGGACGTTGGAAAAGCAAAATGTATTGACTTTAATAGATATTTATAATCCCTCTTAACATATGATAACCTGGTTTGATTTCATTTTAAATACATGTATTATCCATTTTATTTCAGGAGAATGTTTCCGTATGTAAAGCTCACCTTGAAAGGCCTGGATCCTGCGGGATTGTATGACATAATGTTTGATATAATCCCAGCTGACACCAATTATTTTAAATTTGTGGACAACAAATGGGTAGCTATTGGAGAAGCTGAACAAGATTTTAATAACAACTTTTTCAAGCCTCCAGATTCTCCACAAATTGGGTCGGAATGGATGGCAAAAATCATATCATTCCAGAATGTAAAACTTTCAAACCAACCTAGCTGTAAATGTGGAATTGTAAGTTGTTTTCTTAGTCACTTCTTAAAATAGTGGCTTAAGCCTTGCTTTATTGGCTTTAAATGTGTTAATTGATATTTCGATAAAATCGTACTGGAGATGTCTACGTAGCATTTGACATGTAGGATGTGTTAATTGATATTTCGATAAAATCGTACTGGGGTTATCTACGTAGCATGTGACATGAAGCATTTAAGTACAAATTGATTTTTGCGTATCTTTGTATCAATTTACAGTTCAGTCTCCGAACCCTTAAGAAGTATTTAGTGAGAATATCTCTCATCAAACACAAGACTGACATATTTTCGGTGCTTGAAATTCCGGTTCCTGTATCGACGTTTGTAGCAGTTACAGCATACAACAACAGGCAGGTCATAGAGCTGAAGATCAAGAGCAATCCATATCCGAAAGCCTTCCGGTACCCCAAAAGCAAATAAATCGAATCTTACGTTTTGCTATTAGAGAAGCTGAACAAGAATTTAATAACAACTTTTTTAAGCATCCAAATTCTCCACAAATTTGGTCGGAATAGATGGCCAATATTATATCATTCCAGAATGTGAATCTTTCAAACCAACCTAGCTGAAAATGTAGAATCGTAAGTTGTTTTCTTAGTCACTTCTTAAAATTGTGGCTTATGCCTTGCTTTATTGGCTTTAATTGTGTTAATTGATATTTCGATAAAATAGTACTGGGGTTGTCTACGTACCAATTTACATGGAGGATGTGTTAATTGATATTTCGATAAAATCGTACTGGGGTTATCCACGTACAATTTGACATGTAGCATTTGAGTATAAGTTGATTGTTCCGAATCTTTGTATCAATTTACAGTTCAGTCTCCGAACCCTTTAGAAGTATTTAGTGAAAATATCTCTCATCAAACACAAGACTGACATATTTTCGGTGCTTGAAATTCCAATTCCTGTACCGACGTTTGAAGCAGTTACAGCATACAACAACAGGCAGGTCACGGAGCTGAAGATCAAGAGCAATCCATATTCCAAAGCCTTCCGGTACCCCAAAAGCAGGTAAATCGAATCTTACGTTTTGCAAAAGTATCAAGATATGAATCCAAACGGTGATATACCGCTGTATCTCTGTTTATTGTTTTTTCTGAAAATATTGATATTTGACATTTTTCTACATTTTGAGTAAAGATAACATTTTAGACACCCAACGGTCAAGAACAGATCACGTGTTTGTCATGTTGATTTAGACACCTCAGAAAAAAGGTCTATACAGTATGCAAATGAAATAATTGTTTGAATCAAAATAAACGCACGTATGACCATCCTCTGATTAGTAAAAATCAGAACTTTTCTTTCTAAGCAGGAAATATATTTAATATACTTTATGCAAGAACGCAGGTGTAACCTGGTTTCCTACTAATGGTAATGAGAGATCTAATCAAATGCATGTAATACATGTACCTATGATAAAATATTATTAAATCCTCATCACGAAAATGGTACCCTACATTTGTGTATTACAGAATTACATTATTTGATAAAATCATTTTTAGTCATATTTGTTTATCTTTTATTCCTTAATATGGATGGTAAGGGATAGGTAGGATAGAAAATAGCTCATTAGTGGGATAGGATGCATGATAGAGGATAGAATATAATTGATTTGTCAAATTTCACGATAACAGTTCTGCTACTTGTTGAAATGCATAGTTTTGTCCATTTTATATCTATAATCGAAACTATCCTTTATTCTTTTAAATTTAATCTTTATTTGTGTTACTCCTTAGAATGAAAAAGCCTTCAGTTTCTCTCTCTGATAAGAAGACAAATAAACATCAAAACAAAAAAATCCCAACATCAAGAATGGATATGTTCACGGAAAGCTTTGATGAAATTCACCACATACAGTAAGTTTTATAGAATTAAAAACATGTATATTCTCTTATTTTGTACTAACTATCAAATAACTGTAATTTCCATCATTCCATATATTTCATACACCAAAAAAAATCCTCAATTAGTTATCAATATTTTATTTTAAAATCATCAAGACGAAGACGAAGATGAAGAATTAAAAAAAAACACCAAAAAAAAAATTATATTGACTTTAAACAAATTTATATCAAGAAATGATTTCGCAGGGCTACTTTTTCCTTAATATAGCTTCTACATGTATAATAACAAAAGACTACAGTCTATACAGCTTACATTATAAGTAATTAATTCTACATTTCAGACAACCATCACAATCTACGGCCTTGCAGAACGACAGACGGAGACCAAGTAAGTACACGTACCTAAGACTTTTCAAGTAAAACATTTTAACATAGCCTTGTCAAACAGAGTTACATATTATGTAATCACTAAAGCTGTGTTGGAGATAAGAAGTAATTAATTTTGAATTCAATATTTGAGAGAGAAATGGCTTACATATGTTAATTGCTTTTATGTTCTAAAGTGACATGCTTAAAGACAAAGGGTCTTTCCCTAGTTTTCTTTTTTTTTTTAATAATAGCTGACACAGACTAAACAATTTAGATTTATTTTGCCTTTTTCGGTTCATCAATCTCCGAAGAATCAGAATTGAAGAACGATCAATGTACTCAAACAGAACTGTCAATGGCGGATGGAAACTTATGGTGCATGTTACCAGTCTGTAAGTTTTATATGATACTTTCCATAAACTTAATTAGAGAAACGTATATTTCATACGACAATACTTTGTATTTTGTTAACTATTAATTGAAATTCTGGGAAGGTTATTGAACGACAAAATAATATTTCACAAGACAATACTTTGTATTCTGTTTACTGTTAGTTGAAAATCCCGGAAAGGAAAGGTCTATGCAATAACTGTTTAGGTAATATTTAGGTACCTTTTATTCACGTGTGAGATCATGTGTTTGACAAAGAGAAATGCTTCATCATCATAAATCGGTATTATATATAACACAACACTCAAATGAAAAAAATGTTTTGTTAAATGTTTGGGTTGCTTTTCATTTAGGTCCAATTGTAAGGAATCTTTTAAACATGGCGACCTCTCCATCATGTCCTCGCAATATGAATCCGGACATCAACTCACTGAGGCAATATTTTGAGGCATTGTAGCAGGTGGAATTATACTCTGTAGAGAAGAGAATTCCTTGCAACAAGAATATGTATATATTTTAAATCGAGAATTGCTAGAGGAAAATCTTGGTGAAAAATAGATTGCTTTTGTATTATTTTCATGTTATATTTTCATTGAAATAAATGTCTGTGGAGAAAATATTTGTTTGTTTTTAATGCACTTTTATTCCTTCCAAGTTCTCCAAAAAGGCATCTTTCCAACTCAAGGGTTTCTGATCCGCTCGACTATACATAAACCCTTGACCGAATAGGCATAGTTTAACTGGGTTAGAAACATCGTACGCTGGTTGGTGTCATACAAGTTTGCATGATCCAATAAGAAGCGCTGTTTTAATAATGTTGTGAAGTGTGCATTGATCAATGTTGAACCATTGTCAAATAAATTTGAGACGGACTAGTAAGTATTTGACTTACTGCTGTCGGTTTTAAGTCCGAGTGAATCCATCTTTTGTACAAATTCGATTTTGTTAATGGGAGCAGCCACGTTGCTATATTGTTTCTGTTTATAACGCATTCTCTGATTGGTCAGAGCAAGAAATCACAAAAGTCCCAAAATGAGTACACTCACTAGATGGCGTAATCGTTAACCCGCATATGTATTGTCTTTTCAGTCAAGGGTTTATGTAGAGTGGAGCGGATCAGAAACCCTTGACTTTGGAAGATGCAAAAAAAACTATATCTAGCTGAAGGTTTGTAACATTCAGAGGTACGAACTGGGAGCTACAGTTCCGTACATATTAAAAACTAGCAATTCACGACGCAAAAATTGCGCTAGTTTTTGACTGATTAGTCTTATTTTCAAAACATATCTTTTACAAAATATCCTCAGACAATTTACTACAAATATCGTCACTTCACTTGCCAAAAATTACTGTAAACCAAATATTATTCGCGACAACTTTATTTCGCAATTTCCCTAAAATTAACTGGTTCGCAACGACTTATTTTCGCGACCAAGCCTTTTTTAAAATTACGATTATATGGTAAATACTCGTCCGCGGCGAGAAATTTTTGCGACGATGAGGCTCTCGCGAACCTCGCAGATATTTCTTGCACGCGTATAAAAGTTGGTTTACATTATTCTTTTGGGCACCATCTCCAGCCTGGTAAAGTGAACTGGTGTAGTTTGTTTTTATGCAAAATAAAGCGACTCACAAAATCTGTGCGTGAATTTAACTTTATTCCACGATGTCGGTTAGCGTATTTCTGAGAAAGTCAAAGGCCTGTATAGATTACAGTAGTAAATTGCCTGTAAAATGTAATAAAACTATTTTTTCCGCAAAATTTATGATAAAATTAGAATAATCATTCCAAAATTAGCGTAATATTTAGTTCGCCGTAAATTGCAACTTTAAAACGCACATGGAACCTTAGGTTCCCGGTCTTCCAACTTATCTTTCAACCGGGAACTAAATACCCACAGCTAACAAAAGGCTAGTCTCAAAACACTGCCTATAATAACGCATTTAACTGCTTATGCGATTGCCCCAAACCAATATATACTCCACATCTTTTGTATTCTGATGCATATGTCAATTTGAGTAATGTTTAACATTGGTTTAAATGTTTCTTAAAATGTCGTTAAGATCAGGATGGGAGATTGTTACGTTCATTACATCGCAAAATATTTTGGTTAAAAAACCTTTTTGCTGCTTGGCCACAAGCAAGATTTTCAATGCACACATAGAGATTCTAATGAATGTTGACATGTGCCTTGGCACAGAAAATTGCGTGGTCTCTAGTATGGACGTGTACGTGGTCACCAAAATAGAACATGTCCAAAACTCTGAGGAGCCACGATTTGGTTTTGAAATTGACAAATAGCTAATTCAAGCTTTGATAGAGTCAAAAGAGTTTGCAACATTAAAAAAAATACTAGTAGGTCATGTAACATATTCGAAAGTTGGCGGCGTGAAAGTAATGCGCAGTATCAATTAAGGGCCGGAACTCTTAAGGGGATGTGCAGCTATCTTGTACATTTAAGGATAAGAATGTAAACTTTTCTTGAACTGGCTTGTTTCTGCCCGAAACTGGCCAAAAATGTTGCCAAAAGATATAAAAACAATAAATATGAAGTCCTACATGTCATTTTGTTTTAAAAGCATGCAAACAAGAACAGGACAATGCCTTTTTAATCACTCAGAACAGCTGTCGAACTGCGCAGCTACAGACTTATTTAAGGGATTTCAAGATCTGAAAAAAATATGAAGTGGGGGGGGGGGGTCATTTGTGTCCTTTCTAAATTTCTAAATTACACAGCGCAAGGTGCGAGATTTCTCATTCCAATATTTCTTACTTTATTTAATTTTTAAAATTTTAAATGTACTTATAAAAATCCAAATGTCATTTTAAAAAAAAGCTGACACCATCATTGCACAAAGTAAGACTTTAAAAAGTACTAATTGTGCATAAGTTAGTTAAATTGTCACTTTATTAAATGTAAACATACCCTGATCAAATATCATAATTTTAGTAAAAAAATGATACAAAAGCGAAATTGGTTTCGAAAACAAGCTTTGTTATTTTACTTAATCAATCATACCTAACATTGCCATATAATATACTGATATTTTGTTATTGCCCCAAAACACTTTGTGTCATTGAATCAAAAACCTACTTGTTGTCTTTAAATCCTTTTAAAAGCGTAAAAAAGATTAACACAGCCATAATTACCGCTTTCGTCATAGGAAAGACACATTTGATGGCCATGGTATTTTTGAAATAAAGTAATTGCTAACGCTAGAGTAATCCAGAAGTGTCTTTCGCAAACTAACATGTGCTAGATGTCGATGAATATATTCAATTACATATCGCCTTACGGCTTTCAGAAGTTATCATTGCATTTGATATGTAGTATTGTTTTCATGTGTACCAAAGCATACAATTTGGGATCTCAATTTAAAGACTAAAATTAAATGAATCTGCACTTTTTTCACAATGAGGCAGAAACTTTATTAGCAAAGAATGGAATTGAAGAAGTTGACGTCCCAACAAATAAATTTATTTCAAATTTATTCTTGAACCACAAAGAGATGGCTCTCAAAGACCAATAATTAATTTAAAAAGGTTTAATTTTAATGAGTTTGTAAAAATCTAACATAAAAGACAAGAGATTCTGCAATTAAAAAATATGATTATTTGATTTGTATTGATCCAAAAGATGCTTATTTTATAGTTAGTATTCATCCAGATTTTACAAAAATGTTGGCATTCTACTGGAATAATATTTTGTATAAATTAATGTATTACTATGTAGCCTCAGCACCGAGAGGTTTTAACTAAGTTATATAAACCAGTTTTTGCAGCTTTCAGAGCAATGGATACAGTTTTGTTACATTATCAACGTTTCTCTTATTATCAAAACGAATTTTGATGCAAAAGTGAATTAGTAATGAGTGATTTAGATTATCTTGGTTTTTCAAAGAATCATTAAAAGTCATTGAAGACACAAAGTCAAAGATTAAATTTGTAGGCTTATTATTTAATCGATAAAATTTAAAATTTTTTTATCCTGAAGAAATGATCTCTAAAATCATGACATTATATTAGAAACAATGCAAGAACATTCGGTTCCGATACGGAAGTTTGCGTCTTCGATTGGTCTAACTGTTTATACATTCAAAGCAAAAATAAAAGTTGAAAAAATCCTGCTTTGCTTTAATAACACATAATTCAGAGGAAATTGTTTAAGAAATTACATAGTTGATAAACGATGTTGAGAAATTTAATAGAAGACTAATTAAAAATCTACATATTGATTATTTGGTTGAAACAAACGCATCCATTTAGGACTGGGGGCAAGTTTTAGTGACAAATACACTGAAGGTCAATGGTCGTTGTTAGAAGCTAGAATGCATATATTTGAAACTTAAATATATTGAAATCCTTTTTGAAAGTTATACCAATTGTCACATTAGGATTAAATCCGATAACACGACGACTGTAGGAGCTAATGTCAATGCGACGGACAGTATGTCTTCTAGATCATTGGATTTAATTCAAATCGGAAATTGATGTATAGAAAAACAAATTATTATATTAGCAAAAAATATATAGGGATTTAAATATGTTTGTGCATAATTGTTTTGTAGAAATTTCTAAGATTCAAAAGAATGAATGTTAAAATCTGATATTTCTTTCTATTAGGTTTATTGGGAGAATTATGAATAAAAGCATATTTATTGGATAGTAGAGGAAGCTATTATCATTTCTCTTCTTTGAATAATACATACTGTAGAAGCAGAAATATTCGTTGAGGATTTAATTTCGTTATTTTTGTTGGCAGTATAAATCAACGAAATTAAATTCATGACGAATTTTTAACCCAAGTATTAATGATTACAAAGAAATCACAATATGACGAAATTAAATGCCAAACAGAATTTTATTTGGTTTAAAAACAACGACATTTTGACCCAACGAAAATATGTGCTTCTACAGTAGTTGGTTTCCATTATTGAAATCAACTTTAATATCTATTCCTACCAGGTTGTCAAGACACAAAACTCTACTGATTATGCCACACATGGGAGAGTTTCATCCCTTGGTAAGGAAATTATCCTTGATAACTTATGTTTTATCTGGAAACAGATTGAGAGTCAATGAAGATCATACTTCGAATGCTACGTTACAAACGAAACCCGCAAACCAGCCACCAATAAAAAGTATCAACATGCGTGGCATGGGTTGAATAGTGCATTTAATGGAAAATTAATCTCCGTCAACTTTCTGAAGTGAATGTTCTAATATTTAGTTATAAATTTTAACATAAATTAATAATTTTTTAACTCATTTTTTTCAATGTAAAAATGATTAACAACCAGACATTGATTTCAACAATGATTAAAAGATATTCTTAATATAGGCCTCCTGAGACTTCCTGTAAATGTAAGCGGACATTGGATGTTTCAAAGCTATTGCGATTTTATGTGGTCTTTGTCCACTTCAAACATTGAATCTCAAAATGATGTCTCTTAAATTAGTAGCACTCTGGGCAATAACTACTACCGCAAAAGCAAAAAGCCTATCAGCTTTGGATTTAGATTTTATATGTGTATTTTCAATGATAAAACCGGATTACAAATTCAAACTCCTGTAAAAACGTCAAGGCCAAGAACACCTTTGCCTTCAATTACTTTTCACAAATATGATAAACTAATGTTATGCGTCTGAGGCCTAAGAGGATATCATATACCCACCTACAGACGCCTTTTGTTTTGTTTCCCAAACCCTGTAGAGGGGTTGTCACAAATTCTTTTAAGATGATTACCGCGCTCGGACAGGCCTTTTTAAAGAGGTAAGGTTCTGTGTTGTCAAATGATCACCCGTTTTAATGTTATGCTACTAAAGATAACCATGCTATACGATACCTATTGAGCCTTATGCTTAAAACATATAATGTATCTTATCCTTTACACTCTTAAAATAATGCTCGGATGAGGGACCATTATATATGTATGCTTTTTGTAATCTTTTTACTTAAATGATACACAAATTGCACTTTGGCGTAATTCATTCATTAAGTTATAACAAAAGTATTAAACTGTCCAGGGTTATGTTACACGATATATAAGAACTGGTTTAGCCAATCAAATGATGTGTTACAATCAGAATTAAAATATTTCACTTAACATTTCCAGCCCAAATTGAATTTTTGGTTGTATTTTGGATATCAAAATATTATTTAAAAATAAATGTTTTGAATGTCCGATCTGAAATTGCTTGAAAACTTTTAAAAATACAATGCCTTTAGATTTTATTTCATGTTCGAAAAAAAAATCCATGTGATTCATATGTTGACAGTTTGCATATACAGTTGTTTGTTATTTTTATTTTGTTAAAAGCATTCATCTTTTATCCCTTTCTGAGAAACAAACAATGCAAATAGCTGATAAAACAAAAGTATTCTAAGTATTGCTTCAGGTCAATAAAAAAGCAAAGTATGATTTTTTGAGACTATATTTATTTTTTGTGTACAATAAGATTGGCTGTCAAGACATATTCAATTTACATGATTGTACATTGCTATTATAATCATTTTTTTGTCCATTTCAATAGCTAACCATTTTGATTTATAAGTATAATTTATGAACTCTTATACACCTATAGATTCATGGACAAAACAAAAGATCATTTAACTTAATACAATATTTCTTCTATTTCAAAACCTACTTTTAATTTTTTTACTTTTGTAAAGTGAATTGAAAAATTAAGAAGAAGGTAATAAAAAATAAAAAATATAATTCATGCACAACAACACAAATAACACCATGTAAACACATCTAAACACAAATGAAACAGACATGACCTTTTTTGAAACCCGAAAACATATTATGGACATTTTTAATGTATCTAGAAGTTGTTAAATCATATTATTATACTTTCATGTTAAATACTGAAATCTGATTGGTTAAGACGCAGTTGATAATCCGTTCTATAACCTAAGCGTAAGCAACACACTTAGCAACGGGTAACACAACGAATTGTTACATGCGCGTAAACTATGCGCGAACCGTTCGCCAAAGAATTCACGTCATTCATATATAAGAGTAGTAAAGTTTTCTTTAAAATTGAAACATTCAGTATAATAAAAAAAATAGTGCCTGTTTAGGAGGGTAAGAGTTGAAATTGACACCCCTCGAAAACCATTGTCAACATCCGCTTCGCGGCGGTTGACAATAGTTTTCCCGGGGTGTCAATTTCAACTCTTACCCTCCTAAACAGGCACTATTGATATATTAACATCTTTCAAAATATCAAATAGCTTATGATCATCAATTCATTGATACATAAAGTAAAGATAATATCAACCCAAAGAAACTTTTTATCTGCTGCGTTATCTCTGTAACTTGCTCAAAATGATAGAAACAATTGCAGGAGAAGAAAGGACCGCTTTTCATTCATTGTCTTTGAACCATTCTGTGGGGGAAAAACAATAAGTACTTACCAGTACGCAATTGAAATGTTATCTACTCAAATGGATTAGTGCATTGTGATCAGAACTTGATAAACGATAAAACTCATCTCTTTTTTTATTCGTTTTTTATATTTGTTTTGGTTTTTCTATTTTTATACATTCGCTTTTCCCAATTATTATTTTATTTATGAGTATTAACGTTTTTAAAGTTTGTTTTTCGAGATATACAAAGTATCGATATATATAGTCTTATATACATGCAAAGCATATACACTTTTAATTTTTTTATCCAAGAAAATAACATTCTTTTAAACCGTTGCAATGCTACATGTATTTAAATTTACCAATGCCTTAGTTTAATTGATTTGATTTGAATTGATCATATTTGAATATGTAAATATATTACACTTATAAATTACATATAGGCAGCGGGCTTTGTTTATATAAGCAAAATATACCTTTATAAGAAACATTCTTACTTTGAATCCTTGTTTTGAGTTCTTCAAGATGCTCGGTCATCTGTTTCATGTCTTGTTCTGTGGTAGGCTCCCATTGAGTTTGAAATGCTTTAAGTAAGGAAATATTAAATATTCTAGTATATGTGACAGCTGTTAAAACAATCATATTATTTATACATTATTATTTATACGAATTCTATGTCAAAAATAATATCTCTGTTAACACAACTACATCTGGGCGAATTCAAGACGGGCAGAAGTCGTATGCAAGTGAAGAAGGGCAAAAATGACATGGGGCGAAAATAACCCTGTATACAAAACATAGTTTGTATGTATTTTAGGTCGATAAGATGATAAAACATATTATTTAAATATCTATTTACACTTCTTTATATATTTATGCAATATAATGACATAGTTATGATAAGTTTATTTCGGTCTATACGATCTATTGTACTGATAAAAAGACAAAACAATAATAGTTTTATTATATGATCCAGTGACAAAATAATAGCGAGCGCAGCTCGCCGGCGCGCAGCGCCGGCGCGAAGCGAGCTCTACCGGCAAGGCGTGTGTGAATAGAAAATTCGGACTAGTTGCACATTCATTCAACGGATTTTTTTGGCGTCAGTAAATCGGACCAGTAATGCACCGTTTTAATCGTCCCAGTAGTTCCCTGTAATCATGGCAATTTTTATCACTTCACACTCTCACGAGAATCAGCAAGACAAATTTAGACAGTAAAAACAATAACGATGTAAGCGACATACAGTCAATGTTACCTCTAAAGTTCACCTTAGTACACTTTCAATCAAAAATAATCGTGTGAAGTCACAAACGTTTACATATTGATCCGATATATTTTTTCGGAGTCAGTAAATTTTGACCCACAATTCATAGTACCAATGGTTTCCAACCTCACGTTCCAACATCACGTTCTCCCGAGAATCAAAGTGAAACCTTTGAAAAGCTTATAAGATGTGTAATTTTAAGAACATCATGCTTTTTAAGTAAATAAAACAGTATACTTCGCATACTTTTATTTCTCAGGGGAGTTTTAAAGAGTAAGACGACACTTAACCAACGTCAGCTTTGACGTCACAATAAGCACTGATAAGGGGAAATTACTCTAATTGAAGTTATTGTAAATCTGCTGAAATGACCAAAATCCTCTTAAAATCTTGCAAAGGCTAAGATAAAGAACAGCTGACGAATAAGGAGATTTCTTCAGATACAGGAAACAGTTGTAAATTGCACTAATTTGGATGAATGCTCACAAATATTTTATTCACTATAATTACGGTAATTTCCTGAAACGTAACGTTATACGTAGCAGCGCCTTTTTTTAAAGGGGGTGGGTGGGTGGATGGTAGCCTCATCCAAAAAATCTTTGCAAGCAAAAAGAAAAAAATAAATCATGAAAATTCTAATCCTTCAGCTCTTTAGCAGTTCAATGGTTTCTTTATTTTCACTTCCATTTATTACATGCGGGGGGGGGGGGGGGGGGGGGGGACAACACCATGTTCTTTTAACATGATAAGCAAATATTTTTAAGCGTAAATTAAAAATAAAATTAAACATTAATTATTTTTTTTTAAGTGGAGGGGCAAATCCATGGTAAGTCGATTTTCTATGTATAAATTGACAAAAATGAAAAAAAAAATAGCATGGGGGGAGCTCTATGATGAGTCAAGTTTTATATGTAAGTTTAAGAAAAAATGTCTACTGCAAAAAAAAAGGGGGAAATCAATCAATCAATCATAATCACAATCACTTTAAAAGAGGAGATGCAGTGCAATGAATATTTATATATTAAAATCTTTATTATTTAACAACATTGTATCTGAGATTAAACTTATGAATAATGAACTATGAATAATGAAAATTTACTGAAAAATAGGTATGTTTTATTTTTTGGCATTCAAATTTCACGTTGTTAATTTTATTTTATTAATTTATTATAATTCATTGTTTGATCACATGCTGTGCTCGCCCCAACGGTCGCACCGTAAAACATATTATAAACATAATAAATTCGCTGTTATTTCATCACCTTTATTTATTTTCTTAACATCAAGCTAAATTCATTGCCGAAACCATTGAGAAAAACACACAATTTCATTGGACTAATGATTACCAATTATAGCAAAGTAGAAAATATCAATTATTATATCCACTTTAACCGTTACATTAGGTTTATAATAACATGTTATTTTCTTAGAATGTTTGGTTTTAGCCAATCAGTAAGCTGCTAAAAAAGTAATATTTATTATTTTGTGTCTATTTAGAAATATTAACATATTCCACTTCTTCAGTTCGCCCGTGATAAAAGCAAAAGTGTATTTTAAGTCAGTTAATTATGCATGTACTGTAGGCATATACATATCATTATAAATGATAAATCGATGATAAATAATTACTTCATGCATTTTATGATTAGTATGCATTATCTAAATAATCACGTGGTTATCGTCGGTTTTGACCGCCACTGCTTTGAGATTTTAATGATGCCACTCATTTTTCTGTCTTATTTCTAACAAGAAATATAAAAACTTAAAATTTTAATTTTTTTTATATATTATAAAACTTCTTAAATAATTTGTATTTTCTGTAAGACTAAATAGTAAATATCAACAACAAGTAATGAAATATCTGTTTTATGAGTTTATCACTAGAATCAAAAACCTTGTAGCAATAAGTTGATGTCCAAATTGTTACAGCAAGGAAAATCCGGAAATGACGCCGTGTCCGAGGAACTCCAATCAAAAGGACCTAATAGAATTGTAATAAAACACGTAACAATGAAAATCGTGTTAATAGGGGTTGTTCTGTAATTTAATAAATTTTTATTTAATGAATATTAAACAATTTTACAACCATGATAATGAAAAATCATGTTAATAGTGTTTGTGCTGTAATTGAAATTGATGTTTAACAGTTTAACACCTTTAGTTACTTAAAATTTAATTTTAACTTAATAATAAGAAATAAAAAATAAATTTAGTATAGATACACAATATTACTCGCCTCTGCACTCCCACCCACTCCCACCCCACCCCCACCCCCCCCCCCCAAAAAAAAACAAAAAACAAAAACCTTGATTGATAGTGTTTTGAACTTACACAATGGAAACATGGACCAAAGGGTTCCATCTGCCATTGATATTTCTGATTGAGTTCCCTGGTCATTCTTTACAAGTGATCCTTCCGACGAGAATTGTCCTGGTTAAGAGCACCAACAATTGACAAACTTGAATTTCATTTCCCAAAATATATTCAATTTGAAAAAGGATTTTGTTTTCTTTTGACAACCCTCTCATTTTAGTTGATAGTTCTTTTAGCAACAAAACTTTATTGATAAAATGTTCAAGATCATAAGTTTAAGCATTTTCAGCATCAGTAGATATTTGTGCACGTACTTTGTCTCCTTCTGTTGGAGGCGTCGATGGATAATAACGAAAGTCTAAATGTAAACATAGTAACGTTTGTTAAAGCATACTTTTCAAAATCCACAATTCATTCTACTCATCAAACAAGTCAAGATAAACTATATTCAAAAACTGTAAATGTTGAAAAGTACTGAATTTATACTTAGACCACAGGAATCTGAAGTTTAAGCAAATACATCGTACTAAGAAATTATTTTCTTTTTTACTAAATAGAAAGTAACTTCATATTCAGCGCTTAATTGGTAATTCTGTTATAAATACAATTTAAGGATCATTAAAAATTCAAAAAATATGCTGTATTCAAGAAGAACTTTGCCTCCAATTTATGTTTGCTCCTTCCACGTCGTCAGCAGGCAAATCTAACACTGGGCGAATTCAAATGTCTCAAATTATTTCTTTCTTAACACACTGAGTCTGGGCGAACTCAGGACGTTGCGAAACCGTTAACAATTGGGTATTTAAAAACTCGGGGGCAAAAGAATCCTGTGTACAGTAATTCATATTAATTTATCAACTCATTTCCATCAACTTACTGTGAACGGTCGCTTCCATCAAAACGCCGAGCTATAGCGTGGGCTCTTGATTTTGTGCGTCTGTTTGGATGACTTTTGTAACATTTTCTATTTGCAGAGCTGTTTGAAAGCCTCTTCATTCTAAAGAGACAAAACAATTACTGAAAAATTACATAAACATTTAAAAAGACAATTTTTTTTATATATTTAATTTCTAATGAGGTTTTTATAGTATATCTGCAAAATCTTATAATTTCGAATATGTGTCAATTAATTTAATGTTAATTTTTCTAGATTACTAATAAAAACAAAATGACATTTTTACAGAAATAACGTTATTCACACTATGCGTTAATACCATTAAATAAACCATGGAAACCAAACGCCTAGATTAATTGCGTTACATTAACTACCTGCAAACTGAGAAAAATTGATTTGCCTTGACGAATCTAGAATTGCATACTCTACTAATGCGTTACTAATAACTATTGTATGACGTTATCTCTTAAAACAGACCGGAATAGCTAAATCAATAAAATCAAGTATTACAAGAGAGATAGACTTGTCTAGTATTTTTTAAAAGAAATTCTTAGTTTACCTATTATGGTGGGTAAATAACAGTATTCTGTCATATTTCTTTTTCGCACAAATAAACTTTTATTATCCGCTTTTTTGCTGTTTTTCTATTACTTTTTTTCGTATCTTAAATAATTGCAAAATGCATACTATAAACTGCAAACGAATATGCTTGCACACTGAATGACAGAATGCTATAGGACAAATCCAAAGCTTTTAGAATTGCCGCTATCAAGGCATGCACAGAAAAACAAATATTCCGAAATATCTATAAAGTCGATTAGTGTAGGCGAATCTAGGATTGCATACTTTTTTAAATTTTGTTTTGCAACGTATTTTAAAGCGCATACTAATCTGCAGACGAATTCAAGCATGCACTGAAAAAAAATATACCAAAATAATTAAGTATTCTGCGTCGTATCTGTAACTATAATTGCTTTCATTTTGATTGATTTTCAAATTAAATTTCAAAAACGGTAAATTTTACCTGCTGTCGCGGTAACGTAGGGTTTCCAAACACGGATAATTGTTGAAATGAAGATTTGTGACCACCAGTTTCCTTTCTAGGCTAAAACACAGCCACAATAAATTTTGATGCAGCTGTTCGATTTTGCAGAACAGAAAATTCCTCCTCTCCTTGTCTTTAGATGAACTCGCACAAGATACTTATGCCTTGGTCGAAGCGTGAGCTGTAAATGAAAGCAAACACTAGGTGTCTAGCTGTCACTTTGCTTTTATATATTACGTAGGCTTAAAAGGTGTTCACTAAACGCCTTTCAAATATATTGATATCAAGACATTTACACATTCCTAGCCAATAAGAAAAAATACTTGATGTTACACAGAACAGCTCACAATTCCACATTTACAGTCATGATGTTTCACACTATTAAACGATGGAAATAAATTTCTATTTCTAACGTAGTCAAAGAGAACCTGGTAACGCTTGAATAGATTAGTTGTGATCAAATTCTAATTCTGCTTCTAAAATACGTTTCCATTTGTTGTCTCCGCATTAATTACAATTTTTTAAGCTGGGATTATTTTATTAAACATAATGTCATACAATCGCAAGGAATCCAGACCTCTCAATGTGAACTCGACATACGGTAATATTCTCCTGAAAAAAAAAGGTTTCAGCTGAAACAAAATTGGTTTTCTCATTTCGTCATCGATACGTTCATGTAGAAACAGTGTATTAACTTATTCATAAAAAAAAATAACTGAAGTTAGTTAAGCCATTTTGTTTTGCTTTGACAACAAAAGAATTTTAAATGCAATATCATTTATTTATTAAGCTTTTCATTAATAATTTTGTTTATTTATTAATTGTGAATTATTCGTCCTCAACCAGTTTAAGTTAGTTTAAAATCAGATGTTGATTTTCCATAAAACATGTTTTAAAACAATCTTAAATTAAAACTGAGAGGGGCATGGCCATGATTGTGGACGAATTCTATTTTCATGTTTTTATTATTTACAATGCTTTAGAAATGCATTTCAAATGATCAAATAAAATTTGAGAGTCATTCGTAAAGTTATAAGCAAGATACAGGGCTCACAATTCTTTGTCATGTAAAAAAGGCTCGTGCCCTGTTTTTAGTTACATAGGTTCAATATCCTAATGAATTGCTGCACAAGTGTGGGAGTGAGGATGCCTCTCTCATTGTTATTTGCATCCTATAGATTAAATCAATATCTTTATTTAAATACATCTAATGATTTTTGAAATTCTCCTTAATATCGAAAAAATTAAACCTCATTTTTTTTCTTTTAACACTTTTCAGACTTCTGATTCATTTCATTGTAAAGCATTGATGCTTGTGGACACATTTGTAACGTAGCGCATTCAACAACTGATAAGCGAACTTTTTATATTTTTCGTGCATTTCCGCGAGAAGGGAGAAACTAATATATTTATCATATTTAGTTGCTTTTATCTGCAAAACCAGTGCAGATAAAGATAGATCAGTTCTATTGATTGGTGAAAAAAATTGACTGGAGGTGCCCTTAAGTCTCCAATGATTTCCTACGCTTGGGAGAGATTGTTGTTAAAAAAACTTAAATAATGTATAGTAAACAAAGAATTGATATTAGTTTTGGAATGTTGCATACGACATTGATGGGTTTTGGTAATTGTGTTAGGAAATTTTAAAACAAATAAAACTTATGACTTTTTTTCAAATCCATCTTAAAGCATCGGAAATTAAAGAAACGTTCCCAGTTCAAACACTCGACAATTACGTAAAACAAACTTTGGCCATAAATCAGGTCCCTTGTTTAATTTATGGAAGGTGAACCAGTAACCTATGCATTTGAACCAAAACACCTCCAGGTTTGGACATTGTCCTTTACAAAGGTCACATTATAAGAATAGCGTCAGCCATTCAAGCGACACTATTTGGTTATTTTGAAAACTGCATTCAAAAGGTGGGCAGATAGATATCTGATGCAATTTGTAGACACTTATGCTTGACAATCTTTACATTTTAAATCCCACTCAGTACAATAACTATTGCAGTGAAGTGCAATATATGTATTCTTGATGTTGGACACATGTCAGACATCAAACACTGTGTTTTGATCTTTGTGTTGGTTACACAATTTTATATTTCAATTAAACTGCATAACAATACAATAGCAGATAAAATTTTAAACATGAAATTGTTACTTCCTGGTGCCAAAGCAGAGATCAGTGTCAAATGTCAACTGCTGTGCTCTGTTAATATATCTGTTTGATGTTAATAACATTATTCACAAACATTTGTAATGTGTTTGATATTCCCAGCCAGATCACCAATATAACATAAAAGAAGTTTATCTGATATTTATTTTGACCAATGGTTACACGCTCTCCCGGCTTGTTGATTGATCGCGGTTTCTTCCTCTTTATAACTATATAAAGCATACATTTTCTCAAATATCAGACTTTTTTTTAAAAAATGAAGTCTATCATACTGGTGTTAGCTCTCTGCTTGACCATTCAAGGTAAGATCCAAACTTGTATCATCTAAATGGGATAATTGAATTTTTTTTTTCACCAGATAGAGGCATTTTAAAAAAAAACCCGACTTTTCAGGGTTTAACGTATTTGAAAACTATGTAACTTTGGTTTAATTGGAGACAAATACCATTATATTCTAATATGGTTTCTTGTACAAACGCAACTTAGATCTCATAAAACAATTAACATTTAATGTTAAAACTGGTTCATATTATTTCTCTTCGTAATCAACAGAGTGATGTCATATAGTAGAAACATTTTGTTGCAATTATTTTCTTCTTATATGTATTTCTGGGTACTAAAACTATTGTTAAACACATTTTTGAGGATGTCAAAGTATATCTTCGCCATTTTCAAAATAAACCTCTGTTTGATGCATCGAAACTAAAATTGCATTTGATATTCTTATTTTGGTTTTCGTGCGTAAAAATAAACATCTGTTTGATGCACTGAAATCTATATCGCATTTCATATTTTTTTAATTTTTAATTTGGATTTTTTTCCCACTCTGATATACTGTATTTAGTTTTAACTCAGAAACCAATTAAATGGTGAAAGATTCGATGTAATTTAGTTTCATACAAGCTGCGTTATTTGAGCAAAGAAAATTATTCAGAATAAGGATTATAAGACTTCAAAACAACCAGGAGCAACTCTACTATGTCCTAAGTTTCTGCTTCCAACACTTTTTGCTAAACATTTCAATAATCACAAGTACCATCAAGCCAAAGCTACATTTATCCACTTGAATAGAAAAAGGTCCATTTTCCTGATCTGAAACACCCCTCAGGTGTCAGTAAACATGTAAAATTATTACAGGGTTTGCAACATACATGAAAGTGGACGAATAATAACGTTAAAAACCTGTGCGAGGTATTTTGAGTGACTTTCAAATGAAGAAAGATATCAGATTTTTCCATTATAAATCTTCGTTAGAAATCTGTTTTTGTTTCCCTAAAAGTTTCCGAGTATATTGTGATTTATGTCATCAAAAAATCTTATGCTTTTTTCATGTTAATTAATTGTATTTCGTACGTTGTACATTTTTCCATTTTTCCAAAAAATCGTCTAATTGTAAAGGAAACAATAACTTGGAACAGACTATAGATGAAAACATCAGATAACCCGATGTAATCACCAGAAGCTTTTCTTCTTGTTATCGACGACGATATCACTTCTGGGTTTTTTTCTTTCAAAGTAACAATTGTTTGCTCTTAAAACAAAACTTATAGAATATGCATTAAAATTTCATTTTAGAGTTAAACCTTTTTAAAAAAATTATATTTAATAAAACATTTTGAACAACAAAAAAGACAAACTTGGCATCTTCTGTCTTTAGATTCTACGGGGGAATTCAGCACCACAACTGCAACTGACATTCATACCGCCATTTTTAACGCCTCTTACAACAAATATGTACGACCGTCTAATATCACGTATGTCGGTATCGAATTTCATCTGCTTTCAATCAATGATATGGTGAGTATCGCATTTCTAAATTTTAAGTCACTAGATGATATTTAAGGTCTTTCGTTGCCAACGGAAGACCTTATTGATATTGCTTTGTTTCTCTTTCCCTTTATATATTATTTTTTTCTTACGCTTTTTTGTACAAGCGATTCCTTGAAAATGACTCGACCGATTTTCGTGAAAATTTCAGATATTGTAGATATTAATTAAACCTTATATATATTTTTTTTTATTTTAATGACGTCATTTCCGTTCGGGAGATATTGACGTTTTAGTGATTTTTAGAGGGTCGGTTTGTCCTGCTATCTCCTCCTAAACGAAAAAAGATATTGAATTTAAATTTTCAGGGACTGTAGACGAAAGATTGTAAATGTGTGTAAAGGCATTTATGGTTGTCTGGCTTCAAAGGCGTCGAAACTCGCCTGGACCCGAAAATCGAGTTTGAAAAAACGACGGGATTTTGAATGGTTTTCGTTCTTTATCTCCTTTTCTGAAAATATTTTAACATAACATAGCAAATAAAATTTATATTTAGAAGAGCTTTCGTTTGATATCAAGAAAAACGGGGCTGGTCCCTCAAATTAAGGGTCAAAAGGGTTCTAAAGTCTTTCTTCCATAGCACTTTACTGAGAAATATTTTGTAAAATGCTTATCTTTCACTTATAAAACTATACATTATAAAATTCTATATCATGCGTTACGTAATTAGGGGTTTAAAGGGGCCAGAAGTCCAAAACTTTCATCAGTTATATCTCAAAAAGGATAATTATCACAGATATAAGAAACAAAGTAAACTCAGGATCAACTACACCCCAATCTGTGTTTTGGTTAATGGAGGCCCTAAGGCGGTACTGTTCGTCATATGTGAGACAGCCCTGTGATCTCTGGCTTCCAAGCCTAATGTCATGCATGAACTTTAAGAATTGTTGTATTTTTCTGGATGTGCTGCTGTGTAAATGCTCATGAAGATAATAAATGCATCTGTCCAACGATCAATGTTTTGAATTTTGTGCTGAGATTTAGGTTGGGCAATGAATTGGCCGGTTGCATCTATTGCAAGAGTGGATGAAACATAAGATTTGTTTGGGTCCCTAACGAGCAATGTCCCCAAGTTAATGTATTTACCAGATATGATCTTATCCCTAGTGCTAGGGTCAACATAGTATCCCAGCGAAAATTGAGTAGACCCTACAGGTAAGGGCAGGATTGTGTGGTTCGAGTCAAGGGAACAAGAGTTAAATTACCCGTGGGCACGGGTGGCTCAGTGACCGGTATTGTGCAAACGCTGGTTGTGGGCGCCTGTGGCGCTGACTGTTCAACTGGGCTTGTAAGTGCCTGTGGGGTTTTCGCCTGCACTACTGTCTGGGGATCATCCCTAGCAGCGGCGTGGAGTCGAGGTCGCCTGGACGTCCGCTCCGTGGGGGCTGGCCTTGCTGGCCTTGACTTAGTCTTAGGCATAGTTTGTGTTGGTGGTATTACCATAAAAATATAGAAACAATTGTCAAATTATTTTAAATGAAAAAGAGTCTAACTAAACAACTAAAAAAGTAAATAAACTACTGACACGTAATCAAAAAGAAGCGTGGCCCGATAGCCCACGTTGTAACAATGAATATGGCGTGTGTACAGTTCACAGTAAACAAGTTTGGATGAAAGACAACAATCCGATAAAATTAACTGCCATCTGCAAATCCCAACAACGAATAATAATTTAAAGTTAGCGTATACAAAAAGATGTAAAAATTTTGAATGTTATTTTTAAGAAATTGTTAGGCAAATAATGATAATTTAACAGAGAAATTTTTAACCTACCAGTTAGTATGACGTGAAGATTGAAAAGGAGGATATGACGTAATATAGAAAAGCACTTAGTTAAAAACTATTTTGGATCTCAGCATGTGCAACCCGGATAAATCCGGAATGAGCATGGAAAGTATACTGAGATAAATGCGCATATTCTGAGACTGCGCTTTCATATGCGCTAATATTTTGAAAAGCAATATAGAATAGAAGATGCTTAGAATGATGTTTTAAACAATATTCAATCATAATAGTTTCGTTATCTGGCTCGAATAGAGAGATAAGGGGTCGGCCCCTAAAAGGTACTATCCCAGATAGCTCAAAAACGGCAACGATCTAAACATTTGTTGAACAAAATATGTTTAAATCAAAAGACCTTTCAAATTATATCAAGAAAAAGGGGTTGGCCATTCAATTTAGGGGCCAAAAGGGCTCTAAAATATTTCTTCCATAGCACTTTACTGAAATATATTTTGAAAAGCAATATTGAATTATAAATGCTTAGAATGATGCGCTTGTCAATATTCAACCATCGAAATTTTGTCATATGACACCAATAAGGAGATAAGGGGTCAGCCCCTAAAACGGTCTTTACAAAATAGCTAAAAAACGGCAAAGCATTTCTAAACTCTTTTGGAACAAAATATATTTAATATCAAAAGACATATCTTTTTTTATTTTTAGGGGCCATAAAGGCTCTGAAGTCTTTCTTTTATAGCACTTCACTGAAAATTATTTTGTTATATGTTTAGGAAGCAATAATGTTCATCTCACATTTATTTAACAATAAATTATAATTATTTTATCATGTAATTAGGGGTTTTTTTAGGGATTTTTAGGGGCCAAAAGTCCCAAACTTTGATAACATATCTCAAACAGAACAAATATTATTAAAAGCATCATTTTGAAAATCAATATAGAATAAAAATGCTGAGAATGATGTTCCTAACAATATTCAACCATAAAAAATTGTTGTAGTTGCCCCGATAAGTAGATAAAGGGTCAAATATCAAAGTCAAGGTCATATTACCTTAAAAAAATCGCGGAAGACCTCCTCGTTGCTCGCAACGAAATCATGTCTAGTTTTGTTTATATTTGTATATACTCTCTGTCCGATTTATTCCTTATCTTCTACTTTAAAATTGATTGAAAAACAAACTGCATTGTTGGATATTTAGAGAAGCGGACAGGGATGAAAAAAATAAACTGAAATTGTTAATATATACAAATGTACATGTACGTTGTCTTAATCCTGTTTGTTGCAGCTGACTGAAAAAAATAAACTTTTTTATAATAGTATTTATTTCAAATCATTGAACTGGTATTTAGTGTATCTCTCTCTATAAATTTGGTTCTTTTGGTCAATTTTCAATATAATTCGTATTAATCTTCCCAAATAAGAAATTCAGATAAAAGGCTCTTTTGAAAAACAATCTGTAGGTGGGGGCATCCCCATTAAACTCATAGACGTACATTAATTTGTTAATTTATGTTTACAAATCAATGTATAAGGTTTACAACCTATCTGTCGTGGTATAAAAACACGCTAGGTTATGCACTATTACCCATTTACTACATAATTCAAACCAAAGTTGTCAGATTTGGCCGGTGGTTAACTCGCCCGTTCTGGAAAGTTTTTCCATTAATACTAAAATCGCATTAATTGTTCCATTTTATTTATTAACTTTAGTATTAATAGAAGTCCGATCCAAGTCCTGCCCGCGATGCATGATGAACTTGTCCTACTCTTTTCGTTAATTAGTCAATCCGCGTTCTTGGTTACCCCGTTCTAAAAAGTTCTCAAGCGTATGTGTATCAAAAAATGAATCAAAAATAAAATCGCCCACGGGCTTGTTTATCGAAAATGAAAGAAGGTTTTTGATTAATTTCACAATGATAACTCATCAGTTAAAATTCAATTATATCTTACAGACATCATCTCACATGTGGTGAAATACCAAAGGTGTAAGCAAGTACTCTGGTGCAGTCGTTTTGTAGTTTATTTGCAAAATGCCTTAATTTATAAGTATAGATGTTAATGAGTACACTAAATCATATATACATAAACGCTTTTGAAGGAATTTAAAAATACAGTGTTTAAACAATTAACCCCTTCATCGTTAATTTAGTACTGCTCTTTTTCAGGGCAAATTTACATAAGTCGATGAAGTATGACGTAGCGTATATCGTTTACTTTTTTCAAGTTTCGGCAAAGTATATTAAATTACCTTGCAAGAGAGCAGTACTGCAATTATTATAATATCACTGGCAAAAGGAATTGGTTACAAAATTGGAATGGGAGTATTCTTTTGTTATATACATGTACAAAGGTAATACTTTTTTGAAATTTTGTTTGGGTTTATAACCGTTAATATCATGTTTATGGGTTTTTATTTCTATTTACATCTTGAAGGACTTCAAAAGGCAGATAATGTCTTCCTCTGGCTGGCTAACGGTTGTAAGTACACTTTGAAATAAAAGCTCGGTTTCAAATATTTCTTACTAAATTTCTTAATAATAGTACAGAGTAATTTAAATATGCGCAGAAAAAAGGCTTTTAAAGAAACATTATCTTGAAAATTATGAGGTGATTGTTTTGGTCGATAGATCTGAACACGTCCCAACCGAAATTGTCACCTCATAATGTTCAGAAAATGATTCCTTATTACTTTTATTTATATAATTTTCAGCAGTTGTACGAATGTTATAAGTATGCGAACCCCACTTTGCCACCAACATTACGTAATTTGAAATTGTTGCACTGTATAGTACAAAATCGATTCTTAGTGTTATCACAGACAAAGATATATATATATATATATATATATATATATATATATATATATATATATATATATATATATATATATATATATATATATATATATCCAAATCACAAAAGTATTTTCTCACTGTCCGGTAAAAATATAATAAAAGAAAAAAAGCAACACTAACTGCAAAACATAAGCGCTTTCATTGTTAAAAATCTTTAGACGTGAAGATTTTTAACAATGAAAGCGCTTACGCTTATGTTTTGCAGTTAGTGTTGCTTTTTTTATTTTTATTATATATATATATATATATATATATATATATATATATATATATATATATATATATATATATATACTCTTTTTTCACAATCACTGAGTATTTTCTCTATTTCTTAAGAAAATTTGATTCCCCGCCTATGTAAAACTGACAGGGATGAAATCTACGTTATCCGTTTCTAATCAATTTATCAATCGGTCCAGTCATCCTACAAAAATCACGGACTGCACGAAATGATCATGATGATGTCATACTCAAAATCCAATATAAGAAGAACTATCTAATTTTTTTCCTATCTAATGTAGTTACGTATATTCACAATAATTTACTTACTTTAACTTACTCTTTATGATTAATTCAATAATGTTGGAAAAGAAAAATGTAAATATAAACAATAAAACGCTACCTTTGATGTTTCAAGCGAACAATGAAAGTATCTATAATTGCAGAACAAATTGTATGTATGTTTTATGCAATGCTCGCTACCTTTAAAGCTAGATTGATCATGAATCATCAAAGAACGCATGTACTAGCTTTATTGACTTTAAAAAATAAATAGTGTAAATAATAACCAAAGAATGAGTTTTAATAATATCGAAAAGGCCATTTGACATAGAACAATATAATCTATACATGATAATAATATTGACTTTAAGAAAATTTCATATCATATGTACATATTGCAAAACTATTGTTCTGTTATAAGCATATTAACAATGTTTTGCAGACTTGGGAAGATCCTCGGTTGACTTGGAATCCCTCCGCCAAAGACGACATAGAATATATTTACACCAAGCAGGACAAAATCTGGCGCCCAGAACTCATCATTGATAACTCGTAATGTGTAAACTATATATTACGTATTCTTCATAAAGAATATTATAGAAATGGAAATGTGTGCAGATACTCCTACATTAACAAAAAAAGACTTTTTTCTAAACGCGTAAATCTGATGGTTCACACTATTTACTAAATTAAAAATAACATTTGTTTCAGTGTCGAAGGAATGAGTCCACTAGGCCATGATGAGATATTTTTCAAAGTGAAGCATACCGGTGAGGTTCGCTGGGAACCGCCTGGGCTTTACGTCACTCATTGTGATTTCAACGTCCTTTATTACCCATTCGACTACCAGATTTGTTCAATTGAGGTCTTAAGTTTTGCCTTCACCAATAAAGCCGTTGCTTTTAACAGTGTTTCAGAAAGCAGCAAAAATTTAAAAAAGAACGGGGAATGGGTTTTGCATTCTTTGCGTGGAAACAAGCAAAATTTGACGGAAAATGGTGAAGAGTTTTCGCAGGTGGAATTCAAGGTGATCTTAAAGCGCCTGTCGAGATATTACGTTAACAACGTCGTTTACCCAGTGGTTGTAATTTCTCTTCTGACAAACGTAGTTTTCCTTGTGCCAGCAGAATCCGGATGCAAGATATCCTACATCCTGACGGTTTTATTGACCCAAGCAGTGCTGCTAACCCTGATCGGGAACAGCATGCCAACAACGTCGATCCAAATACCTATCATAGGTAAAACCAATGATATGACTTTTTTGTATGATTTAAACTAAATACTCAATGAAGTAAATTATTTTTGGGGTATACATGCATATAATTTCAAAATTTATTTTAAAGTTTTGTTGAAGTCAATTACTTAGAAATATAAAAAAAAAATTATGTATCAAATTTAATTAGATTCTGTTAATATCTTTAAACGTCAAGTGAAAAAATACAGATATATTGATACTTCTATGCTTTCATAAAAAATTATGCCGTTTCTATTAAAATAGCGATGTACATCTCCTTTGTTCTCCTGATGGCTGCCTTGGCCACTATCATCACCACTCTAAACGTTTATTTGTACCTCAGAACGGATCAAAAAGCAGTACCAAGATGGCTCAAGGCATTCACTTTCGTTGTGCTTCTCAGAATCAACTGTCGTAGCGCAAAGGTCAACGAAGAAGACAAAGGGAATGTAGTTTCCAACGAGGACACGGTCAACGTGGAAGAAAGCAACGGAAAAGGCAAAACCCTGAAGCTCACGTGGAATCGGTTACTGGCTCAAACCAAGGATGATGCCGAGTTTCCATTTAAGTGCCAGGAAGTGTCCGCTTTCCTGGACTGTTTCTTTTTTTATCTATTCAACATTGTCTTAATTATTACGACGCTGGTTTTCCTTGTAGTTTCAGCGGTATCTGATGTGCCTCCTTCATAAAACACAAATCGGTGAATAATATCTTAACCGTTTGAAATAAAGTATATTAATAAGCCATAATTACGAGAAAATAAGTTCTGTACAAATGATGAGGATCGATGCAAAAGCTATGTCAGAAATATGACAAAAAGGGTGAAAAGTATGTATATATATATATATATATATATATATATATATATATATATATATATATATATATATATATATATATATATATATATATATATATATATATATTAAAATTACAAATGTTCATAAATAAAAAGTCCTGTCTTTTCGATTGATAAATTATTCCTCTCTATATTAAAAATATCAAATCAAATAGAATATGGGTTAAAGTGACAGCCAGTCTAATTAAAATAAGCTGTTTTGATACGCTATCGCAGCGCATCAGAACAGCTGATTTTATATCCAGATTGAGGGTAAAACCAAACATAATTGTTGAGAAGGGAAATGAAAAATATACATTTAAACAACAAAAATAAAAATAAAAAAAATGTCTTTTGAGATTTAAAGGAAAACATGTATTATATTTCAACTAGTATTAAATGCTAAATCAATTATTACGCGAGGTAAAGATTAGAACCAAACAAAATTACCACGGGTAACGAGCTCGCGATCGTATGTATAGCTTGTCATTTATTTCTTTGCACTAGTTATCTTTTAGATAGAGAATTACGATAGAGTTATTACGACGTATAATCGTACAAATGAGCATTTTTTGAAGATGTTTTTATTGATATTATGACAATATATCTTGTAATTTAATAACTTAATATTTCGGTATCATATTTGTATGACAAAATATCCCCAACTTACGACAAAAATACGAAATGTAGAAAGAGAACAGTGTAAAATGATAACATAATTATGCTGAGGTATTTTTTTTTTGCAGTGTTAACATTATGTACATATAAAAGAATAAAATGTAATCTGTCAACATCGTTTGTTTTATTAAATCATTTTTCTAAGGTGTTCTTCTACAAGATAAAATACCAGAAAAGGGGTTGAAATCCTTTCACCCAAATAAAATTAGCACAGTGGTTAAAGAATGAAAATTTATAAAGGAATTCGACATATAGACTGTGTAGTATAAACAAGTGATTAGAAAAACTCGCCTGGACTTTTAGTCTAGCTGAGCTAAAAGCGGATGTTGCAACACAGATCATTAGAACATACAATTTTTGACATAGAGTTAATTCATTTATATAGGAATATATACATTGTTTGGCAATTATGCAGTCTAGAAATGTTTTTATCATAAAATTTTCCAAACAAAATTGACTGTTTATCAAAATTCTGAGGATGGTTTTGAACCCATTCTAAATTTCTATACAAGTTTTTAACCTTAAAATCAACGTAATAGGAATTCAATTTTCTGTTCGATAAGTTGCCTCCAACTCCACTTTCAACTTTTCTTAGTTTTAAAATATGTGAAACTGTATACATATATTACACCTTATCGAGTATGAATATCATATCTGAAGTTGTACATAATGGATTTTTTTTTATATCCTCTTATTAGATGGTAATTAATGTTCTACCAATTGATAATTCCTTTGATTGTTGTTAAATTATTCCTCTGACTCGATGAATCTTGGTTAAACATCTCCAAAGTACTGAAGTACTGAGTAGGAACCAACGCCACATTTTCATTTTCTTTCCCTGCATCTTAATCATGATTAGAAACCTTCGTTTTTTATATTGTTGTACCTTAAATGTAGTGATATTAGGTTATTTCAACATTCACTCTGAAATGTATCATATGTAAAATGTTGATTTGTTTGTGATATATGAATTCGTCGAAACATGGGTCGAAGCGTAGACCGTGTTCGGTCCTGACATTTACATGTTTTCCAGAATCAAAATATGAGGGCTTGCGAAGAAAAGTGGATGTAGGCTATGTCTGTCCACTTCCCAATTAAGAAATAAACGGCAATGTAAAAAGTTCACCGAGATATGAAGTTAGTTGGTAAGGCCATAGCTATCTGGTTACTATCTGGTTACATCTCCCAGGTTTGTTAATCTCGGTTTACTTCCTCTTTGTGAAACAGATTTTTTAAAAGTTAATATCTATATAAAGCATACATTTTATCCAGTAATAGCCTATTTTTCACCATGAAGTATATGGTACTGATATTAGCTCTCTGCTTGACCCTACAAGGTACGACTTTTACCTGTATCATCGAAATGAGATAATGCAAATGCATATTGTTGACAGATAGATGTCTCTACAAATAAAATTTTATGGCTAAACGTAGTTGAAGATTTTGTAACTTTGATTAAATTGAAGACAAATGCCATTATATCCTTAGATGGTCTCTTGTACGATTCATGCACAAATTAGATATCAAAAATTATTTGTCTTGTAAAACTTTAATGCTTAAACTGGCACACCCTATTTCTTTCCTAAATCGGTTAAGCAAAGTGGTACAATACAAGAGAAACATTTTCATATTTGTTTTTTAAGAAATAAGGAATCATTCTATGAGTATTATGAAGTGATAATTTTTGTCGAGGCGTGATATAGCCCGAATGGTTTTATGATAGATTTTATCACGCCCTAACCAAACGTATCACCTCATAATGTTCAAAGAATGATTCCTTTTTATTTATGATTATGTAATCTTAATTTCAACCATTGTACGATTAAATGTTTAAATATAAATTTGCAAACCCCGCCTGCGCCCCAATTAGACGTCATTTGAAATTATTGGACTGTATAGTACAAAACAATACGTGGTGTTATCACATACAAAGGCAATAAAAATTTAACTAGTGAGTACTAAAACTATTATTGAATATATTTTTAAGGACGTCAAATGGTCTCTCCGTCATTTAAACCGGGTTATGCATTATCGTTTATATAAGTAAACCTTTTTGTTGCACTGGTACTTAGAGTATATTGCATTAATAAGAGGCGCATATTTATAATACGTCGCTACTATTTATTTTATGTCGTTTGAATCATACTCATTTTAAGCAAATAAACTGTGTCAAGTCTTAACATCATTTTATGAATGATTATGATATCTTAAAAGTTGTTAATTGATAATCGTTACATATGAAAAACAACAGTTACATCAGATAATTTTTATTTCTCCTACTCTGATAAACAGTATTTTCTCCTAACTCAGCAAACCAATTTTATATGCTCAAAGAGGTATTGCGTTATTTGAGCCAAGAATGTTACTCAGTATGAGTATTCAAAGCAACCAGGAGCTACTATACTCTGTCCTAAGTTTCTGCTTCCATCACTTTTTGATTAATATTTTGATAATCATACAAACCTTTGAGCCAACGCTGCATTCATCCACTATAATGAAAAAAAGTAAAGATTTTCTGTTTTGAAACGCTGCCCTTTAGCTTTTCGTGTTTCACTACACAGCTAAAAATAAAAAAAATCTTCAAGGATTTTGCATTGCAATGTCAGAATCCGTGATATACTTGAAAGTACCAGGATAAGAACTATGAAAAAAAAATATGCGAGGTATTATGAGTGACTTCTGAAAAAATGAGATTTAAGATTTTCCAGTTATAAATCTCCGTTATAAATTTGTTTTCGTTCCTGTGAATGTTTACGAGTGAAAAGCCATAATTTGTTATGAAGAAATAATTTCGAATTCGAAATTTTCCCTTTCATCAATTTCAGTTGTACTTCTTTTATAATATTGTCAACATGTGACGGAAACTTGAGACAGATAATAGATATGCACACCAGAAAACCCGATGTGACAACCAGAATCCCCCGCCCAGAAACTCACTATACCAGACTTTTCACCTGATATCCACTACACTGTGTTCTAGTTATGCTGTTCAATGTACAATAACATATTTATGTAATATGAGACTTATCTATCTTAATACTATTCTGCTACTTGAAACAAGGAAAATTTATCTCTAAAAGTTTGTGATTTTATACCTGATAATCACTACACGAGCTCACGTGATTCATTGTGAATACACACCAGAAATTCACTACAGTGTTTAAATCTTCCTTATTTACCTGAAAGTCAATACATTTAGTCATATGGATTCACAAAGGAAATTTAATAAATAATACATTTATCACTGAAGACACACACACATACACACTCGTTTGCTCTGCAACAAGAGCTATATAATATGCATAAAAATATCATTTTAAAATTTACACCTCTTTTTTTAAATGTTAAATAAAAACATTTTTATATATAGAAAAAACCTCCGTCTTCATTATATAGATTCCATGGGTGAATTCACCACCACCAATGAAACTAACATTCACACCGCCATTTTTGGAACCTCGTACAATAAAAATGTCCGACCGTCTGCTACCACGTCCGTCGACATCGAATGAATTCTGCTTTCAATAAATGAGTTGGTGAGTAACATATTTCAAATTTCATGGTTATTGTTTATTTGTACATTTATATGAATGCATGAAAGAATTTGATGATCTGGTGCAAACGAAAATGTTGAAACCATTAAAAAATACAGAATTTAATTGATAGACCCCTTCAAGGTTAATGCAGTACTGCTCTTTTGCATAGCAAATTCACATAGTTGGATGGAATATGTATGACTTAACGTCAATTGTTTTATTTACGTCATTTTAGTTATCAACATACTAATATTTTTGCAAAGTATATCAATTTACCCTGCAAGAAAGAAGTACCACAGTAATCGTAAAGTGGTCCTTAGCCATATTACAAGGGTTGCTCCAAAAGTTATGTCACACTATACACCGTGAATCTTACTTGTGCTATATTGTATAAAATGATTCATCAAAAGTTTTTGTATCCATATTCTAATTTGAATTAAAATTTTGATTAATTTTTGTTGAGCTCTTAACAAGATATTGATGTTTTTAGCATGATAATATGTGACATCGCCGCGTTTTGAATTTACGTCTTTCTTAAGGTTTGTATTTTTTTTAAAGCTCCAAACAACAAAAAGTTTTGAAACAGATAATATAGACTTTTTCTAATTGTTTAAAAAAAAATAGGGAACGCTACCGTGCATTTCAGATATCAATGCCTTTTGTCTCTAGATCAAGGAATAAAAAGTCTGGACATCCGAATAGTGATACGATGCATATTTTGCTTCAATGGATAGAAATCACAAGAAAATGTACTGGAATTGATAAATGGCCCTAAAATTTAGAGCTAGTGAACAGGGTACCCTCAACGTAGTTCAAATATCTAATAAAAGCATATGTCATATTAACAAATAAATTGGATAGAAAAAAGACATACGCTCTGAAGGAGAGTTAAGGCTAGGTCCTTGCATAATGAGCTGTATTATAAAGCTACAATCATGACTTCTTGAAGGGACTTCGACAAACTGATCGCAAACTACTCCAATATACCATTCCAGCGATTACAACAAGAGTTATTATTTACATTATGAAAATATAAGAGCTTCGTGGCCAATTTATACAGAGTATTAAATTATGAAATTCTACCAGAACGCCAATGTCTAGATTTGACCTCGCTAGCATGCGGCGACTATCCCAACCTCGGGCTCTACAAAATATATTATCTTCAGAAATAATTATCACAATGCATTGAAATTTTTAGGTTTGAATTGAAATAGGTAGATGTCCTCCTCTGGCTGGCTAACGGTAGTAAGTACACTTAGAACATAACAGTTCTGTTTCAGATAGTCCTTAAAGTAATCCAAATATGCACGTAAATAATATTTCAACAGAAAGTTTCAATGGAGAAAACGTTAAATGACCTACGCTTTGCCTGAGCGAACTCCATAATTACCACTTTCAAAAGCAAGTGTCGGTCGGCAACTAAACACATGCCACTAAGCCAAGAGATAACGACTAATGACTTTGATGATCAAACTATAAACAAATAAAACAGTAAAAGTTCTGCCATTTAGTGAACTGAAATATGACTGAATGGTACATGTAAATGAAAGATGCCTGAATGGCTATCTTACATGTAGCTAGCCAAGGGTTTTCGGTCCACTCGCTCCCCACAAACAGGAGGTGTGCATCATAAACCCTTGACTTGGGAAGATGCTAAATGGCATAACTCTGCCATAAATGTGATAAATACATATTTCGCGTATACGGAAGCCTATTATGATTATCTATGTTACTAAATGATAAACTTAAAGGCGTGAAACGCCTTTTCAAAAGGCGTTATAACGCGAAGAAAGGCATTTTTTCGCCTTTCTAAACGCAAATTCGCGTTTCCATAAGACGAAAAAAATGCTTTTTCAAATTGAAAAAAGGCATTCGAACGCCTTGAGAAAAGGAATGAAACTCGTTTTTTAAAAGGGCATTATCTCAGATTGTCGCAGAAAGACACAAACTCTGAAGTAATGATAACATCATTTATTTGTGGCGCTTTTGGCCGCGGCAATAATTTGCTTGGGCTATCGACGGGCTGCCATCAAATATGAAAACAGATAACAGATGACTGACGGCCCAAATATGGCAAATCGCGCACTGGGTAAAAGCAAATGCGTGAAGGTCATAAATAGTGATTAACATTACCGGGTAATTATGCAAACTATGCAAATATTATAAAGTAATTACAGAACTATAAAGTCATTATAAAGGTAAATATGTACAAATTGAATCCTGTACAAACAAATAATTAAGGGCAGTCTTCCATTTGGGTTGAAGTTCGGCGACAGAGAGCACCGACATCACTGCGAGGAGGCTGATTGGGAACAGGAAGCATCAAATCCAACGCTGCAAAATAAAATTAAATCCAACAGCAGAATACGCTCTTAACATCGAAAGTTGGTGTACGGGCTTTTGAATTGAAATTTTAGGAAATTTTAAACCTTAATTTTTTAAGATCTCACCATGCAAAGGATAATTCTAGAAAGAAAGGTGCGGAAGATTCCACTTATGAAACCAACTTGTGTGATTTTACTATTGTCAGGATAAAGTGAATGGAGCAGATTTTTACGGAATTCAATATACAATATATGTGACGACTAAATATAAACTTGCATATCTGAGACAAAGCTCGTATACGCAGTATTACTATTCCCTTCTAAAAGGCGAAACAACGCTTTTTGTGTTATAACTTATTATGTCTTATTATTTCAGAGAGTTAACATGGTTTAAATCACCATCATCATCAGTTGATATCATCGACTAAACAAAATATGGAGTTTAAAATGATAATATAAGGATGTCTTTTTGAAATATCAAGAAAGACATTTTGACATAGAACAATAAAATCTATAATTGATACTAATATTGACATGAATACCTTTCATTTTTGGAAACGAATGTTTTTAAGTTACTAGCATAACCATTTTTTACTGAATGCAGACTTGGGAAGATCCACGCTTGACTTGGAATCCCTCCGTCTACGGCGGCATAGAATATATTTACACAAAACAAGACAATATCTGGCGCCCAGAACTCATCGTTGATAACTCGTAAATGTTTTTTCATACCTTATCTATTTAAAATAAAGAACTATTTAAAAATGGAAACAGTATTTGATTACCCTGCGTTAACAAAATGGTTTTTGAGTACGTGTTAATCTTGTTGTTCCTACTTGTACATCAATTAACCTTGAGATTCTTTTAGTGTCGAAGGAATGAGTCCATTAGGTCATAAAGAGATATTTTTAAAGTGAAGCATACTGGTAAGGTTCGCTGGGATCCACCTGGCCATTACATCACTCAATGTGATTTTGATGTCACTTATTACCCTTTCGACTACCAGAAATGTTCGGTTGAGGTCACGAGTTTCGCCTTCACCATAGAATCTTTGACTCTGAATAGTACAATTCATACAGTAAATACTGAGGATTATAAATGGGACGGGGAATGCTCGGGTAGAAGAGCAAGTTTTGACAGAACATTATGAAAATTTTTCGAAGTTGGTATTTAATATCATCTTCAAGCGTCGACCGGATTATTACGTTACCAACGTCGTTTACCCATTGGTTCTAGTTTCTCTTCTGACAAACCTAGTCTTCCTTTTACCGGCGGACTCTGGGGAGAAGGTATCATACATCCTGACGGTTCTACTGGCCCAAACAGTGCTGCTGACCCTTATCGGGAACAGCATGCCAACGACGTCCGTCCAAACACCTATCATGGGTAAAACCAAATAACAGATCTTTTTCATATTATAAAAGAATACATGTACATGTGTATTTCATAACTAAGTTTGAATATGGCTGAACCCATACAGGTAGTGTATACAATTTCATAACAATCAATTTGTTTAAAACACTTATTAAGAAGTTTTGTTTACGTTTATGACTAAAATCTATTGAACATTATTCATCATATTAGATTACATTGTGTTCATTTTGGTAGATGTATACTTATTTTCACACTAAAAATGATAATTTTACTGTCATAAGGGATGTACATCTCCTTTGTTCTCCTGATTGTTGCCTTGGCCACTATCATCACCACTCTAAACCTTCGTCTGTACCTCAGAACGGAACAAACAGCAGTACCAAGATGGCTCAAGGTATTCACCTTTGGTGTACTTCTCAGAATCAACTGTCATAGCGCAAAGGTCAAAGAAAATGAAAAAGAGAATGTGGTTTCCAATGAGGACACGGTCAAAATGGAGGATATCAGCGAAAAAGGCAAAACTCTGAAGCGCGTGCTAAACCTTAGGTCACAGGCTCGAAGCAAGGGAGATACCGAGTTTCCTTTTCAATGCAAGGAAGTGTCTGTTTTCTTAGACATTTTCTTTTTTTATCTATTCAACATAGTCTTAATTATGACGACACTGGTTTTCCTTGTAGTTTTAGCGGTATCTGATGTGTCTCCTTCATAAAACACAAATCGGTGAATAATATGTTTAACCCTTTGAATGAATATTATTAATAAGTCGTAATAGCTAGATAATCATTTCTGTACAAATGACATATACTAGGATCGATACAAAAGCAATTTCAGAAATGTGACAAAAAGGATTAAAAGTATACATTAAAGTAACAAAATTCATAAATAATAAGTCCTTTCTTTTACGATTTAGATGGATCATATTTTTCTATTACATTTTGATCAGATTTAGGGTAAAGCCAAATACTTTTAAAACGGGAAATGGAAAATTTACATTATAATAACAAAAATTCGTAAATAAGGTGTATTATCTTTTTATTATTAAGATGAATGATATCCTTCTACTAGTATCAAAATTTAATAAATCAACCAGAACGAGTGGTAAAAGGTAGAACCAAACATTATTAACAAGGGAAATGAATTTGTTTGTAAAGATTGGCTTTAAATTTTATCATTGCACCGGTTATCATTTAGATCAAACGTCGTTATTACAACTTACTATGTCTTTCTTACGAATAAGTAGCTTGTGAAGACTTTTTAAATAATGAATCAACAATGAATTGATTGCATTCTGAACTTTATTTACATATTTATACTTTGTACACTGTAAAAATGTATTTAATCTTAATTTAACAAGATTTTATTTTATTTTCTATATAAGGTTGCCATAATCTCATCATCAAATCTATATTTTATTTTGTATTGTTCTGAAATGTGCGGAGAATTTTACATGTTATGATGATCTTTCTAATAACCTAGAAAATTATTTGTGATTGGGATATTTTGTTTTTCATAATTAAATAATGTACATGTTTTTATAATAAGATGCCAGTTTTAATAAAGATGAAAGAAATGTATCTTATTATTCGATTCCTGATAATATCATTCACCTGCCTTCAAATTATATTTGTTACAGAGTAGGTTGAATCTTCGTTGTCCAAAGCTGTGTACATATATATCTATAGTTAGTCTATAATAAGATGCCTGTTTTAACAAAGATGAAAGAAATGTATCTTATTATTCGATTCCTGATATCATCATTCCCCTGCCTTCAAATTTAATTTGTTACAGAGAAGTTTGAATCTTCGTTGTCCAAAGCTGTGTCTACAGTTTTGACGGTTAACAATTGTTATGGGTGGGTGGGGGTGACTGAACCTCTGATTTCTGTTGTAAATTTGATCCTCTTAGAATCGGTTTGGGGGCGTTTCTGTTCATTAACGACACTTCAAACATAAACTTCACCACAGGCTGGACTTTGTAAAAGGCAGTGGCAGATACTGAAAAAATTTCAGCATTGACAGATACTAAAAACAAACAAACCTACCTCATTGTAGCTATATTGTGATGTACAGTTCAAGCATACAAAGTGTTACAACTGTTTTAACAGTGATTAAACTGTTCAAGCATACAAACTGTTGCAATTGTTTGAAAAGTTCAAGCATACAAAGTGTTACAACGGTTTTAAAGCATACAAAGTCGTACAAAGTACAAATGGCACATCAGAGATAGGTGTATAATGTCGAACATTCGCGCCTATAACTCTCTTACCGTTAATGTTGAGAATTAATTATTTTTCAATGGGAGGGCATCACACTCTGATGGAAACCAAGCCACACTTCCCTGCCCCCGTCAGGGAGTGGTGAAACCCTTCGATGGGGAGAAGAATGAAGGCTCGACAGGAAATGATCCGTCCACATCACATTAAAATAGTGTAAATGAAAATGGCACATTTCAGAACTTCAGTGAAGAACATAAATTACCCCCCCCCCCCCCCAGATAAGATACATTACATAAAAGCTGTGAGATTCATCAATGATAACAAAAGTGGTAATAAACTCTTTTAATCTTTAAAATGGTCTTTCATTTTTTTATAAGCACCATCAATCTTTTTTCTTTTTTTCTGAGTTTGAACAAATAAGACATACACGTTATTTAGTAAAATTGCAATTGGTTCGATTCATTGGGCGATTATTCAGAAAACAGTTTCGTGAGCATGTCTTATTGAAATAAAGTGATAAAATGTCTAGTTATCAAAACACATGATCATTTCTAAGAATTTAAACTAAAATACACAATGATATAGATTCAACATTTATTAAGACTTTCATTTTATTATATAAGATTATCTGACACACTTCCGACCGAACAACGTTACAAGCTATTTTATATTCTCTGGTCTAAGTTCACTCCCTCTTCCTTTTAACAAATTACAAAGCTAACTTTAAGCAAATTCTGTAGTGAAACTTTACTTTCACAATGAAGTTAACGATACTGCAATTAGCTCTTTGTCTGAGCCTGAAAGGTAAGAATTGTACAAGTATCATTTACATAAAATTATGATAAGTCTGACTAACTTGTTATAAAAAATTATAATGTTAAAAATGAAAATCTCTCTTTGTTCAAATCCTGGATCTTTTTATTTTCAATACAGAAACGTGTCTAAGACCTTTTTGATTTTTCTTTTGACAATTCATTTTACAAAATTAACGAGGAACTCAAACGACTGCTTAATTGACTACCGTTTGGAGTAGTAAGATGTCGCAGTAATTTTCCAACAGCCATCCTAAAAATATGTCATTTAATTTTAAACTTGAAAACATATAATTAAAACAAGACCCAGGCAAAAATAATTGTTCAGTCGATAATCCCCTGAATTACAAAATTACTAATATTTTGTACGAAAGATTTCGCACCCTACATAGTTCAAAACATCCGGAGTCGTGACTTTGACGGTAAAAGGGTTTTTACAAATCTCGATTAGAACCATTTAAACAAGAGCTTTGACTTCGTGTAGTTCTAGGCATGTGTATTTCTCAGTGGCCACTCGGTCATGGCTCTTTGAAATCAACACTATTTGTCTTTGAGCTAAGACTACGCAATCTATGCATATTTAACAAAACACCAGCGTCATTCTTAACTTGTTTTTATGAAAGAAATGGATAGTTACGTCCAACCGTTTGTTAAAATAGTTCTTTCTTTTTTAAGTTTGGAAGCATTAAACTTTATGAACATAAAATCCAGAACGATAAAACAAATGAAGTTTTTGTTAGAAAAAAAAATCCCGATTCTTAAAACTGCAAACCTAACAAAAATGAGAGACATATTTTTTCAATTAAACTTTGTATTTGTTGATTAAGAAAAATGCAAGAATTTTGAGCAAATTAAAATAGTTTTTGAATTCAACACAATATTAGTCTTATAAATTACACACATTAATTTAATACAACTGTTTATCAATGATAGATCTTATATGTTGTATTTTAATGGATATACAAAAGTTAACAATGTATAAAGGAAATGTTTTTGCATACTGTATATTTTTGCAGATTCAATGGGCGAATTCACGACCAGACATGCAACTCAAATCCATTCTGTTTTTGACGACTCCTACAACAAGTATGTCAGACCATTTGCTCTCACCAATATCAGCATTGAATTGGTTCTGTTTTCGATCGATGAATTGGTAAGTTTCTATTACTTTTAAAAATTTCAAGGATAGGAATTGCGCATACATGTACATGACCATATATATGCGAGATTTTTTTTTCAATATAAAAATTAACTAGCTTTCTGCAAAGAACGTTCTAAGTATGGGAGTATAGTATACATTAATATATTATTTTTTCCAGTTGTAAAAAGAAATTGCTACAGAATAAAATGTGTAAATACTTGAGATACATGGCTTGATTGATATAATAAATCAACAAACACCTCTGATCCCCAGTTTTAATACGTTAACCTAAAGTCAAAACTTGTATTAAGTTGAACTTTTCTATTTTTATCTTTATTAAGGACGTAAAAAGGCAGACAATGTCTTCCTCTGGTTGGCTAACTGTTGTAAGTACTAACTTTGCGATTTTCAAGCAAAAGCTAAATGGTAATGTGTACCTCAAGGCTTAAAACTAAGCTTTTTCCTATCTGTGTGCAGACTTGGGATGATCCACGATTGACTTGGAATGCGTCAGCCTACGGCGGCATAGAATATATCTATACCAAACAGGACAAAATCTGGTGCCCAGAACTCATCATCGATAACTCGTAAATATCTTTTCTATACATAATCCATTAAAAAAAACAAGAGCTTGGACTTTTGGCAGTAGGTGGCCAAATCTGATTTGGTGAAGGCGCAGTCTTCTTAAGGTTAATTGTCCAGTCGTTGTCTAGTTATTACGTATAAATTGAACACTTGTCCGACTTCATCCAGGGGTGTATATTTCATTTGAAACAGTGTCAATTTTACACAACAAAGCATATTTCTGATTTTGACAGGCTATGGATATTACTAAGCTTCTCTTAGAAATAAGAAGAAATAAGTTTAATATTTGACAGTTTGTTTTGATGGGCAAATTCGTAACATCCAATAGAAAGTCCAATCTCTTGTCAAAAAGACTCAATAATATAAGTTTAATAATATCACAATTGCACATTAATCGTGTCTAATTCTAAAAACAAATTATAGTGTTGAAGGAATCAAGCCTATTGGGGATAAAGACTTGTATTTCAAAGTGAAGCATACCGGTGAGGTTCGCTGGGATCCTCCTGGTCGTTACATCACTCATTGTGAATTTGACGTCACTTATTTCCCATTCGACTACCAGAAATGTTCTATTGAGATTGTAAGTTTCGGTTTCTCGAAAGAGGTTGTGACTTTGAAAAATTCCAGAGATACAATCAACATCGAGGATTATCAGGATCACGGGGGATGGGTCCTGCATTCTACAAGGACAGAAAATCATGTTTTAGTAGAAAATGGCGAGGAATTTTCTATGTTGGAATTTCAAATGATCTTTGAAAGGCGGCCCGGATATTACATTACGAACATTATTTACCCCGTGATTCTAGTCTCTCTTCTGACTAACCTAGTTTTTCTTCTTCCTGCGGATTCCGGGGAGAAGATATCATACATCCTCACTGTTCTGTTGGCCCAGGCAGTGCTGCTGACCCTAATCGGGAACAGCATGCCGACGACGTCTAAAAAAGCACCTTTAATAGGTAAAATCGTTTAAACACTGCGTATCTGCTCAGAAATATGTGTTAAAGATAGTGTACACATCGTTTGATAAGACATGCTAACGAACTCATAGTTTCATTGAACATATAATCAAGATTCTTCAACGATAATATCAAATTTATTTAATGACACAACACATATGAATAATTATAATTTCACTTATGCAACCCATTTATATTTTAATTACACATACACATTACACAAGTATAATTAATAAATCAAAATTGCATTATTACTATTTTAACAAGAGTTTAGACTTTCGATGGGATGTTTCTATCTAGTTTGCTCATCAAAACAAACTCTGAAAGTTTTCCCCCAAAGATCTGCTCTGTTGTGTAAAATTGACGTTGTTTCAACAAAATATACACCTACCCCCCCCCCCTTCAAACACACATCCACAAAACGCTCTTAAACAATAAATCTTGCTTCAATTAACCGGACAGTAAAATTTGATGATACCCACTAAATACAATAGAAAGATCACACCTGTTAATTAAGTTTCAAACTTTTTTACGTGCTAGACCTGTCTGAGCAGTATGACTACCCAAATCACTTTCAAATTACCGACATGATTAGGCATGTCGTACTGCACATGTCTTGGATATCTTGACCAGTGCACATGTCAAATGCCATCGCTTTTCTTCTCTTTTTTTCATAGACAAAAATGTGCTTACTAAATCAAGAAAGCAGGAAATTACATAACTTTGTGGTTTATCTACCGTATTCAGAAGTAACGAATTGTCTTATGGATGCTTTGTTAGATTAGGTCAAAAGCGGTGTTGTATAGCAGCCCCCCCCCCCCGAAAAACCTGTTATATAGTAGTTTTACCCCTCGAAGAGAAAAGCTCCTGCATAGTAGACTTTCCTCCATATTAGAATTTTTTCCCCACTTTTTGGTTCAAATTTTATAAAAAGATTAAGGAAATACCAAGTGGTTTTAAAAATTCAAATTGATGTTTTGTGCATCCTAACTTTGCATAAACCTGTATAAATACAGGTACCGGTATGAGTATGTACATGTGTTTGTCGACTCGTTATTTTATATAGACAATATTTACTTTGTTTATATAGTAAGGAAAACAGAGAATTGACGTAATGTTCAATAAATCTGTGAGGTATACCATGTTATACATACATGTATGTAGACAAACGTTAACAAAAGAAGATTTTGCTAATATATGTAGATTCACATAATATAATGAAAACTATAATTTAAATTCGTTTAACACTAGTTAAGAGACATTAATAAAAGTTCCATTCATCCTGAAACTTTATTTATCATCTTAAATATGTTCTGTAATCCCAAATTATTGTCTGTGTTAATTATAGTTAACACTTTTGAAACATAAATGATCGAATTAACTATGGTTTACAGATGTGAAATATAGATTAACAACGTTAACTGTAGTTTCACAGATGATAAACTAGGTTCATCGAATGTTAATATTAGTTATGAATCCTGGACTATGGTCTATAAAACGTAAACAACAGTAAATTATTCGTTAACTATAGTTTTCATCTATGAATTATATTTAAATGTTGTCAACTATAGTTTACAAGTAGTTAACAATAGATTTTGGTGATAAATATAGATTCACATATGTAATTATATAAGGAATAAGGAATCATTCTTCGAGTATTATGATGTGATAATTTTGGTCGGGGCGTGATCAAATAATATAAACTATAATTTACATTCGCTAACTATAGTTACATTTTACAAATGAAAATTTATGTTTACCTATCATAAAATAAACGTTAACAATAGATTTTGCTCATAAATATAGATTCACGTCTGTAAACTATCATTTACATTCGTTAACTGTAGTAAACAGTTGTTAATCAGTTTCACAATCGTGAAACTGTATTTATCAGATAAATCATGTTTTACAGTCGCAAATGGCTGTATTCAGTATTAATTATAGTTTACACGTCTGAAATATAAATGATAGTGTTAATTATGGTTTACAGATGTTAAATATAGATAAACGTCGTTAACTATAGTTTTCTGTCCGTAAAATACAGTTTACAACCTATAAATCTAGATTATCGACTGTAAAACTACTGTATTCAGGGTTATTTTTGCTCTTTTCACTTGCAAACGGTTTCGCCCCACCTTGAATTCGCCGTGACAAAGTTGTGTTCAAAGAGGGATAATTTGGACATAGGAACTCACCCAATGACAATAAGTGCGAAAGAAACTAAAATAAAACGGGGCTAAATATGTGCCTGTATACAGTATGCTTAGCCCATCTTTGTGAATTTGGCATGCCATAAACATAACAAATGTATGGGTTTTTAAAGGTATTTTTTTCCAAAAGAAAAACTTTCACTATCTTATATAATGTTAAAAATAAATAAAAACGAGTCTTGTCAAGTTGGTCAGTCAGTAAATGCGCTTGCAAGACTTGCGGTGGGTTTCTAACGACGGTGACACATCACACAATTATTTTTATATCGTTGGCATATATATCCTTTGTGCTTTTTCTATATATATCAAAACACTCATTTCAAAAAGATCATATCTCTATTCGTTTACAATAAACCTTATGTTTTTGTTTCTGTTATGACAGAAGTATACGTCTCCTTTGTACTAATGTTGGCGGCCTTGTCCATTGTCATCACCATCCTGAATCTCCGCCTTCACCTCAGAGCGGACCAATCAGCGGTGCCAAAATGGCTTAAGTTCTTCACCCTCAAAGTGCTTCTCAGAATCAGCTGTCGAAGTTCAAGAGTCGAAGACTACGTGGTTTCCAACGAGGTTTCCAACGAGGGCACAGCCGAATACCACTTCCTAAATCGCATGTCAGCTACAAGGCCACAGGTACCAATCAGGAAGGATCGAGTGTTCCCATTCCATTGCAAGGAGGTGTCAGCTTTACTTGATCTTTTCTTTTTTCATTTATTTAACATCATAATGTTTATAATGACAATGGTTTTGGTTATAATTCTATCGGTGTCTGATGGACCTCCAACAAAAACCACACATAGTGAGTAAAAGCAAGTCATTTAAAGATAATCTTACTAAAATACCATCTTATATTTTTTTTTAACTTTAATTTAAACAATGTAAGTGTGGCTCGCAAAATCTACAAAAATGAACAGTTTCACAGTCGATAACAGCACGTCGACGGACAGTAACGAAGTCAATCTATATTTCATTTGTTTCAGAAATGTAATCTATTATTAACCTGAGAGCAATTATTTGCAGTTGTAAAACATAGTTTTTCTAAAAGATAACGTTTCACGATTTGTAGACCATAATTGACGTTTATTTACAGACAAATAAACTTAAGATTTCTTTAACTATATTTTACACATTCAAATATTATTAATAGCTGAAAACTATAGTAAGTGAATCGTTTACTATAGTTAACAGGTTTGTAAACAATAGTTAAAAGTCGATTAACCTTGTTTGTCACCTGTAAAACTGTTTTAGCTCACGTTTAGCTCATTTTTGTATATTTGGCGTGCCATAACGCTAAAATCATAAAAATGACCATGAGCTAAACATAGTCTCACAGTTCAAATACTAGGTTGACCGGCTGAAAACTATAGCAAACGTCATTAATCTATTAATAGTTCACATCTGTTAACCATAGTTAACGAAATAATCTTTGTTTTAAAAGTGTACACTATAATTTACATTGAAAACAATCATTTGCAATTATAAAACATAGGTTAGCTGATTAACATCGGATTTAACAGGATTTGTTAAACTTTGATAAACAACTCTCAAATATAGTTAACTAATGTAAATCATATTTGATAGCAGCGCCGGAGCGAAGCGAGCTCTACCGGCAAGGCATGTGTGAATAGAAAATTCGGACTAGTTGCACATTCATTCAACGGATTTTTTTGGCGTCAGTAAATCGGACCAGTAATGCATTGTTTTAATCGTCCCAGTAGTTCCCTGTAATCATGGCAATTTTTATCACTTCACACTCTCACGAGAATCAGCAAGACAATATAAAAACAATAACGATGTTACAACATACAGTCAGTGCTACCTCTAAAGTTCACGTCAGTACACGCTCAATCAAAAATAATCGAGTGACGTCACAAAGGTTTACACATTGATCCGATAGATTTTTTCGGCGTCAGTAAATTTTGACCCACAATTCATAGTACCAATGGTTTCCAACCTCGCGTTATCGCGAGAATCAAAGTACAACTTTTGAGAAGAATATATAAGATGTTTAATTTTAAGAACATCATGCTTTTTTAAGTAAATAAAACAATATACTTTGCGTACTTTTATTTCTCATGAGAGTTTTAAAGAGTCAGGCGACACGTAACCAACGTCAGCTTTGACGTCACAATAAGCACTGATAAGGGGAAATTACTCTAATTGAAGTTATTGTAAATCTGCTGAAATGACCAAAATCCTCTCAAAATCTTGCAAAAGCTAAGCTAAAGAACAGCTGAAAAATAAGGACATTTCTTCAGATACAGGAAACAGTTGTAAATTGCACTCATTTGGATGAATGCTCACATTTATTTTATTCACTATAATTACGGTAAACTCCTGGAACGTACACATAGCATCGCCTTTTTTTTAAAAGGGAGTGGGTGGGTGGATGGGTGAATGGCAGCCTCATCCAAAAAATCTTGCAAGCAAAAAGAAAAAAAAATCATGAAAATTCTAATCCTTCAGCTCTCTAGCAGTTCAATGGTTTCTTTATTTTCATTTATTACATGCGGGGGGGGGGGGGGGGCTCTATGATGAGTCCAAGTTTTATATGTAGGTTTAAGAAAAAATGTCTACTGCAAAAAAGGGGGATGAACTGACGTTACAATCACTTTAAAAGAGGAGATACAGTGCAATGAATATTTATATAATATGTTTTACGGTGTAACCGTTGGAGCGAGCGCAGAAGGAACCACACATCTGTCATCATTGTTAAATCCAACCCGTGGACTTGCCCTAACCAAAAAACATTGGCTTTGCGAAAAATTTTACCACCGCAAGGAACCCGAAGTTATCAAACTTATATTCCAATGGCCCCTTCCTAGTCTTATACACTTAAAAACAAACTACCACTGAGCATTAATAAAATTTTAAACAGACTTACACTGTATTAAAATATTTTGATAAATACAACGCCGTTTTTTTTTTTATGTAGATACAATTATGTTTTATCTTTTCTTTACCTTTTAATAATGATCATTAAAATCAGTAAAAAATAAATTTTGTCTGTTATTTCTCATTTTGTTCCTTGTTGTAACCTGTGTTTTAATTATTTTCCTCTGTGAAATTAATTTTGTTTTAAATCTTTTTAATTTTTGTACGCTATATAAGCGTTGTAGACATGTGCCCTCACCCCTTTCTTAGTGTGTGATATCCAATATTATCTGACCACATATGCAACTATATAACAAATACATGTACCCCTGTTGTATAGCAGTTTTCCCCCCATAGTAGCTTCTCCCCCCGGAAGACCTACTATATAGTAGCCTTTCCCCCTGGGGGGAAAAGCTACTATATAGTAGCTTTTCCCCCATAGTAGGGTTTCTCCCTCACGTTTTTGGTTCAGATTTTATAAAAAATATGGATGGAAATCCAGTAAGGATTAAAATTAATGTTTCTACACTCCCAGGTTGCATACATGTACAACTGCATTCATCTATAAGGGCCAAGTTTCGTTTTGCCAATTTATTATTTTTATAGACTATGCTGAAAATTGAACATGTGTGTAATGGAATTACACATAAAACTTAATTTAGGTAATTAATTGAAAAAAAATACTTGGTTTTACAAGTTATACACTTATATGCAGAATTCTGTGTTCTGAAATTGTACTAAGCGAGAATGTTTTAAGAATTTTTTGATAAATCTATCAGACTGTCTATCTTTTTTTGAAAATTTCATCCAGGCTAAACCTCTGTTTTAAAGAGATTTTGTTTCCAATGTTTCAGAGCCCGATTTTTAAAATCCTATTATAATGATTATAGTGCATATTCTTAAGGGTCCAATGTCTCATAAACTAGAGATGACCATATCACCATATTTTCATAGTGGCAGTGGTTTACCACTTGTAGATGACTCTGAAAATTTCAGCCCTCAGGGTAGGGGCCATTGATGTTTCAGGGCTCGATGTTTAAAACCCCATTATAATGATTGAATAGTATCTCATATTCTAGAGATGACCACTTAACCATATTTTCACAGTGATAGTGTTATACCACTAGTAGATGACACTGAAAATTTTAGCCCCCATGCAGGGTAGGGGCCTTTGTTGTTTTCGAGCCCGATGTTTGAAATCCAATTATAAAGAAAATGTATTTTTTAAGGGCCCCATATCTCAAAAACTAAAGATGGCCACATGAACATATTTATACGGTCATTTAAAAGTAAAAACATCATTTAAAAATACACAATCGCTCATATATTTCCTTATCAAAATGATTGAAAATAACGATTCTGCTTTTCTTTTTTAAGAACTATATATAATATGATTTAAATTTTGCCCCCATAATTCGCAATTTTTTAAAGTGTTTCGGGTACAGTAAAATGTTATATTATTTTTTAGAAGAGTTGATTTAAAATATATTTTTTACCTATTCATTTGGTTTATTTGCACTCACTTGCAGTATATGACGTCAGAAGTAACGCTATTACTACAATTCAATCAAAATCGGTCAAAAATTGACATTTTTCTTATCCGTTTACGAATGGGGAATATAGAGCGCATGCTTGAACAAAGATATTTTTTTGTTACTTATTAGTCTTGGCTATATATATCTCTGATTAAAATATTTTGTTTGTTCAAGCACGCGCTCTATGTTTTCTGAAAGAAAAACTGCTTGAAAACAAGCTGTTTATGCTAAAATTGCAAAAATGGTGGGAAAAGGTTGTCTTTACGATGTCATATTTCTTAAATGTGAGCACTAGAATCAAAATGAACATAATGTATAAACATTACATATATATCTGTACAAAGAAAAAAAGAATTGAAGTAAAACGATGATGTTCATTTTAGGGGGCCATCTAAGGCGCCCATATCATATATAGTCCAAAGTTTACGAACAAATTATGTTAAAAAGGTACGCAGGTAAATTCATTATTCTTCAAAACATTTAATCAATTCATAAGATGACTAATGATATAATAAATAACTAGATAAATAAATCAATAAACTTTAGACATGTATACGACTTTTTTAACTTGTTAGTTGATAAGTCAGCTCATCACCTCATCACAATAGATGTTATGGGGTTTTTTTTGGGGGGGGGTCGTTTTTTTTTTAATTACCCTTGTTTCATTGTTCGAAGAACTAATATGGTACACAAGTAAATCTTTATTGCAAAAATATGAAACAAATAGTAATATACGATTTTTAGGTAAGTGAATCGTATATCTTGATTTATATGGCATCGTTTTCAAAATTGTATATTTATAAATCACGTTGCAAACTTAAAAGTGGAAAATTAGCAAATACTGAGTGTAAATATATACATAAGGTTAGTTCAGGCTCCATTTCACATTTTCCAAAGTAACCAGCAAAGGTACCGACGTTGTTCTGGTTGTGAAGACATTTCCTTTTTTGAAACAAAATGTTTACATCATAGAATCTCGCGTTTCGTAAAAAATGTGCTAAAAATATGAATATGCGTAACTTTAAAACAAAATTGAAAACACTAACTTTTCACATGCTTTTAATATATAATCAATTAAAATACCCCTTACCCATGATTTAGAACACCATCAATCAAAATAAAACTAAAACATTTCAGTTCTCATCATTTCATTGCACCCTGTTTGATATTTAGAAGAAGAAATATATAATTGTTTTTAATTCGAGCGGTATTAATTTAAAATTGATAGCCTTTTGGACGAAGGGAGTAATACATTTTCACTTTTTATTCCCTTCCTCTACAAAATAAAGTTAAGATTGTACAGTTAGTTCCCTCGGAGAAGCTTATACAGAGATGGTAATACATTGGAAAATTAAAGTTCCAAACCAGCGTATTTTTACTCAAATGTGTTCTCACGTGTTCTTAACGTCGAAGTCGAAACTGTAGATAAGCATCGATTAGATGAAAAAGATTCGAGGTATTCCGAAATCCGTGTAAAAGGTGTTCCAAAAAGGTGTAAAAACAGGTGAAATAAACGATGATGACACATGAATGTTATGGAGGCGCGTGCCTTAGTTCATATTTGTGGTTAAAACACCATGAAATACTATTTTATTCTATGTATTAATAAATGCCATAATTATCCTTTTCTATGAAAAATTAATATCATATCAATTATTGCAAATTATTACCACGAATGGTCCACCATATAAATGGCCGGAATGTAAAAAAAGGGGGAAAATCCACTATATAGTAGGTTTTCCGTGGGGGTAATCTGGCTATAAAAAGGGGGAAAGCCCACTATATAGTCAGCTTTCTCTGGGGGTAAAACTGCTATATAGCCATTTTTCCGGGGGGAAGAACTGCTATATAGCCATTTTTCCGGGGGGAAAGATGGCTAGGGGGAAAATGCACTATATAACACCGGTAGATATTTTAACAGTTTAATTCTTCTCGTTTATCTATTCATTACAAAATGACGTGGCTGCACGTAGATCTAATAATGATTAGACTTTTCTTTCTTAATAATTTTTTGTCACCTACCTAACGTATGCATATATGATTGGATCAATATGACAATAAATTTAGCATGGAACTTGCATGTGTATTTACTAAGCAAAAAAAAAAATCATCAAAACAAAACTAATCGGCCAAAGAGTCACCGTTAACACTGATATTGAGTACTTCCTACATGATCCAGTACATATGTTTGATCCACCACTAAATGTATCGCGGGAAATTAAAACGCGAGATCTTTGTGACGTCATAGTTAACATTCTTTTGCGCTCGACAAGTTTTCGACAAATTCGGAGAAGGAAATGACGTCATATGTCAGCAAAAGTTCAGGTTTTTTTTACGTAAGCGTATGTGTTGTTTACTGTAATGTTTTAGAAGGATTTTTTATTGTTAAATGAAAATGATGTATGCGATGTAGAGATAAGAATTTTCCGTAGAAACACTTCCTATTCCACCATGTTGCTATGCACCGCAAAGGATCACTGGGATAGTAGAACGTTTTCACGCGGGTCCACAAAATTTTCTTTGAACAATGTACAGATTTCAACTCGAATTTCCTCCGTTCGTACACGTTGTCTATGGAGCTCGCTGCGCTCGCTATTAAAATCTTTATTATTCAACAACATTGTATCTGAGATCAAACTACTTATAAATAAATAAATTATAACAAATTATTTTTATTAATATTTTATTTAATTTATTATTTTGTTAATTTTATTTTTATTGATTTATTATTATTTATTGTTTGATCACATGCTGTGCTCGCCCCAACGGGCGCACCGTAAAACATATTATGAATTTGAAAATATATCAGCAAAATATATTGTTAATGTTTATTTGCGGACAAACTATAGTATATATTAACCGTTTAATATGATTAAACTGATGAAAACTATCCTACACTCAAATTTAATGTTTATGCGTAATTTCAAGAGGGATAGTGTATCAACTGTAAATCTATGTATATCATGTTTTTTGAATTTGGTATGCCATAAATAGGTAGATAAAAGAACGTGTCAATGTTTTTTTGTTTTAATTTGAAACCATTTCGACATCCTTATCATTTTTCAAAATATTGAATTTAATGGCTGAATTAGAAATCAATTGAGTATTCTCGATATGTTTTTCATTTAAACTTGGAAATATTAGGACCCGGGTTAGGATTAAACTCAGAAATGAGAAATTTCTATGAAAATTTATGATTTCATTCTTTGTTATAATAAATGTTCTTTTACATATTTTTTAAAAGGTATATTATTTTTTGCCATTTTGTTATATCATCGTACATGCATAGTAGATCATGAGGTAATAGCCAGAATTTCAGAAAACTGAGTGCTTATTTATAAAACTGATAAAAAAGACAACATGTTGTTACTTTCTCGGGTTTATCGTCGCTTATTCATATGTTGGATGTAGTAACGGAGTCTTTTATATGATGCATTCTGTTTAAAAGACGCATGTGTGATTATTTTTTCTTCAATGATCGTTACTTTCATAGTCTGCATGAATTACCAAAAAAGTATTTCATTGTCTGAATGAATTTATGTCAGCTTCAAAAAATTCGTAAGCAATTTTTTTTGTCGTTCTTATGTTTTGTAAGATGATTTTGTTCTGTATTTATGTATAAGTTAACAGGAAAATTATGATTATGAAACATTCTGAAAATTATGTGTCTTGGATATAAAGAGTTTTTTAACTATGTTTATAAAAATATCTTCAATGGTACTTTACAGGTCCATTGTGTTGAATGTTGTTATGAAATTCCTTTTCGAAACCTAAAACTGTCCCAAGATAAACAATATTATATTTGGAAACTTTAAATTCATTTAATATAAGCTAATATTGTACAACAAGCAGCAAAAATATGCTGTTATTTTTTTTTATCATAACAATGTAAATCTTGAAACATTCATAAATGGTCTCCCTAAATTAAACTCAAGTATGTCACACTGTCGCATACACAACTCCTTGTACATATACATGTTTAGTATATATGCTCAGAATTATGTATTTGATAAAATCCCAAAACCCATATAAAATTTTAGCTATAACATCTTATTGAATTAATAACATCGTTTTGTGTTTGATTTATAACTTAGCAGCAAGTAATATATATAATATTGATTCTTTTACATTTTGGAAATCTAAACTTCAAAAGTTCCTAAAATACTATTGCGCAAAAATTTCATCATTATATACCTGAATACACTCGTACATTCATCTGTCACTAACCTTTGATGAAAACTTTTATTTGTTGGTCAATAGTTACTGGACATAATACAGATGGGTTTGTATATGTCTGCTGTACTTATCTCTGGAGAGTCTGCTGCAACAGTATTAAGAATTCTGCAGTAGGAGCTGCCTGTATTTAGTTTAGTAGACAGGACGGTCCATCTGGTGTGCCACTGTTGTAGGGTGTTCTGGTCCACTTTGACGCAGGGCACGGTATGCTGGGCTGGTTGTTCTAATCATTAATCATAAACATAGGTAATCACAGATTACAAAGCTCACCGAGACGAGGCATCACCTTACTGAGGCATCATCTTTTGATACCACCTTTATCATTTTATATAAAAATCATAGTTAATGATCTTGGATATTCAGGGATACTGTTTTGACACAATATCGTTTATCATATTTTAATAAATAGCTTGATAATTATATGTTCATTTATTACGGTATTGTAAGATAAATGCTTATCAATACAACAATACAAAATACGATATTGCATCCTATGATACTATGCAATATAAATGATACAATAAAATACTAAAATATATAATGATACAATATGATATTGTGACATATGATATGACATGGTATCAAGATAACAAATTGTATCGTATCATTTGATATGATATTTTATCAAGTAAAACATAATCACATAATACAATATCATAATATATGATATGTGATACGATCAGTATTATATGATAAAATATAATATCAAATCATAATCACAAAATTGTAACATATGATATTTATTATAAATTGTACGATACAATATGATATTGTATTTTATGATATTGTATCATATTTGATACATGAAATGATTTGTACCGTAAGGTACAATAAAGTTTGATACATTGGATAATGTCATACAATAACATGTGATATGATAATATATTATATAAAAAAAATATGATAATATACAAAAACATGTCATATGATACAATATAATATATTACAAAATCATATGATACGATATTATGTGATATTATACTATATTATATAATGCAATATCATATTATACAAAATTGTATCATATAATACGCTATTATATATACTACAATATCATATCATATGATTCAATGTGATATATAACAATATTATATGAAACAATATAATGTGATACAATAATATATTATGAAATATTATATTATACAATATTGTATCATAATATGCAATAATTTACATACCAATATCATTATACAATATATCATAATATACAAAAAATTTGATACAATATTATATATATGTATCATATAATTTTTTACAATATAATATATGATATAATATTGTATCATATAAAAATAGTTTTCATATCATACAATACTACAACATAGGAATTATGTTACACATGTATATTATTTCACAACAAACACATTTATCAAACAAGTTTGCGTGAGTTCGGAGTTTTTTAGCATCCTTGATAATGAAGATTAGGCTCTGCATCTGATGATACCTCAGCAATTCATTTATATTATAGTTAAATCAACTAGGTAGAAGTTCTTTTATCTATTAAACATGTGACCTGTTCCAAAAAACTAAGCCTCATTCAGCATTCAAAACGTATTCCTCAGATTCAGCATTCAAGCCTATCATGTGCATCAGTATCATAAGATGCACTATCCATGCAAGTTTGGTGAAGTTAGGAACAGTAATAACTAAGGTATAATCATCAGAGGGCTCATGCTCTATAAACTTTAACCAGCTCTAAAAACATTAACCTCCTCCAGCATCCGAAACCAATGGATCAGATTCATATTTATACTTTATATATATTTATTCATAAATTATGCATGATAGTTATATTGACATTAATATGTTTTCATTTCCTTGGTACATGTAAATATTGCGAAAATGTTATAAAAATAACATCTGTTTACTGTGTGCAGACTTATTCGGTTCATCCTTGCTTGACTTGGCCATGGGATCCGTCTTGAATAGAATATATTTAAACAAACCTAGACAAAATATGGCGCAAAGAACTTATCATTAAAAACTCGTAAATTTCTATATCGTTTCGTATCTATTCAGAATAAAACAAAATATAGAAATAAAAATCGATGTAAAGAATTCTGCATTTACAAAAATGGCTTTTAGAAACGCGTAAAACTGAATCTTCATGCTTGTCTTTCAATTAACATGAGAATTCTTCCAGTGTCCAAGGCATGAGTGCCATAGGTCACGATGAGATATTTTTCAAAGTGGAGCATACGGTTGTGTTGGGTTCCATTGGAGGTTATCTTGGAGCGTGCTTCCTTTTTAAAACACAGATTCGTGAATAATTTTTATAACCCCTAGAATGATGTTAATGATACATTATAATTACGAAATAACAAGTCTGTACAAATGACATATACGCAGATCGATACAAAAGCCAGAAATGGGACACAAAGGATGAAAAAAAATATACATTTTAATAACAAAATACTCATCAATAAATACTCCTGCCTTTTCGATTTAGATAAAGATATTATATTTTTATTAAAAATATCAAATCAAAGGTAAAGATAAAGTGTAATAAATTAAGTCGGAGTAAAATCAGTTGTTCTTATACGTTACCTTAGCGTGTCAAAGCAGCTGATTTTAAACAGATTGAGGGTAAAGCCAAACACTTTTAGGACGGAAAATGAAAAATTTACATTAGAATATCAAAATTCGTAACAAAAAAAATCCTGTCTTTTTCGATTTAGATGTTTCTACTAGTATTAAAATATCAAATTAGGAAGAACGCGTGGTTAAGGGTGGAACCAGACACTATTAACACATGAAACGAAATTTGCACCACTTCTCAATTAGATAAAACGTCGTTATAACGACTTGTTATATCTTTCGCACGAATTAGAATCTTGTAAGTCACGACCTGATATGTGTCGTTTAATGACTAATTTTCTTTTTTGATTAATCATTTCATTATTTTATTTGTACTACTAAGTATCTCCTACCAACTACTACAAACGACAAATAAATCTAATTCAGAAAGGGATACGGCTCCTAGAATAATCATTTATTAATAAAAATATTGTAAAACACATCGTGCTGTTTTTCAACCAAGCAAACCATTTGATATTTTAACCCTAATTGTTAACCCTCTGGTTGGGAGAAGAATGAATGGCCGACAGGAGTGTATCTGTCCCCAGTATCAGTACAAATGGCCAATTACGGAACTTCAACGAAGAACATCCATTATCCTCCTGATAAGATATATTACATCAATTTTTAAAGTAGTAATAAATAATTTTAATCCTTTAAATGGTCTTTCATATGTCTTTTAATGCACCATCATTTTTTTTCACGGAATTTTTTACATTGTCTGGATTTGAACAAATAAGACATGTCATAGAGTTCGATTTATTGGTAGATCAGTTAGAAGTAATAAATAAAGTGTTTAGTTACTCATGATCATTCCTGAGAATTAAAATTGGACACAGTTACATACTCAATATTTCATTAAGACTTTTAAAATTGTTAAAAAGATCTAAGATTTTCTGATACATCTCTAACCAACCATTCGTTACAAATTTTCCCATACTATCTGGTCTTGGCTTACTTCCTCTTTCTTACGACGAAGTACAAGGAAACTTAAAATATTCACTTCAAGCAAATGCTTTTTGGGTAGAAAGTTGTCTTCATAATGAAGTCTATGATACTGATTTTACCTCTTTGTCTTTCGCTACAAGGTAAGATGCATACGTGTATCATTTATTTTACATGAAAAAATATCAAGCCTGACGAATTTGTAATCAATAATTATGAAATTGATATCGTCAAAAATCTAACTTCTTAGCATACTTGAAAGAAAACATTTTTATCATATAATAGAGAACCCTTTTTCAACTTTAAATTAATAGTTTAGTTCAAGTTTGCAATACAAAATCAATCAATTGTATTCAGTTCGTTTCAATTTTGAACATCAAGATAAAAAGTGAGCAAACATGGATTAGAGTCGTTAAAATTTATAATAATTTTTCGCAACTTTTCTTTTTTCCCTTCAATATTAAGTCTGTTTTTATAGACTTTGGGAAAAAAATATGAGTTTATCTGGAGAAACTAATACAAAATGGGTATTTTAGAGCACGAGGAAATAGTAAAATAATAATGTACTAACTAACAGGAAAGATATTTCGGGCTTTTCCAACGCCGAGCGGAAAAACAAACTCCAACTTTGTCGGAAGGGCCCTAGAAACTGCAAATTGACCGTATCGTACGACGAACGGTGTAAACGGACACAGATCACATGTATCACGTAAAATCTCGTGTTTTTCCCTGTTGTGAAAGCGGTTTCACGCGAAGATAAAAAAAAAAGTATCTTTAAATACCAGAACAATTGTTAGCAAACTAGATGGGAAAAAATATCCATATGTTGCACAGTACAATAGAACAATTTTGAATGCTACAAATTTCGTACTCCGAGAAACCTTAAATCTTGTATAATGTAGAGGGCAAAATTAAGGTACATGTTTGTTTGGGAACACTCACATTATTTTGACAAAATAGTTTATACACCTTCTCCAGATTTTGAAGAAAATAAAAATATCTATACCACTTCTGGAATTTCTTCTGTTTTATATATATACCAGATAATGTTGTTAAGAGTATAGAGCTTTATTGGACAATTCTTCTAACAATTTAATTTACAAAAATGAAGGAAAAGAATCCAAAACGAATTTTTTATTGGCTTCATTCATTAAAGGAGAAGTAAAATGTTCAATATCTCAGTAATTTCAAAAATACCTCGTGATTTTAATTTAAACAAAAAACATATTCTAAACATGATCCAGAAAAAGTATCAAATTTCAAACGATAACTACTTGCATAAAAAACTATTAATTATATATTTTTCTAAAAGAACCCGAACCCTATATGATGTAAGAATTCCAGGGTACATATTCTGATTAGACTTGATATAATTAACGCTGTGTTTTTGGTCTGCCCCCCCCCCCCTCTCTTAAAAAAACGATGGTACGGCGTTATAACACACACACACACACACACACACAATTTTTTTTCATATATCGATGATAAATCTTATTTGTCTTATATAATTAATGAAATACTCAGATAGTACAACAGATACGGGAAATAAATTTGGGTATATTTGTGTAGATTCACTAGGCGAATTCACGACCAAAAGTGCAACTGAAATCCATTCCAAAGTTCTTGGGTCCTCCTACAACAAATATGTAAGGCCACATGCTATCACAAACATCAGCATTGAATTAGTTCTGTTTTCACTCGATGAACTGGTAAGTTTCTATATTCTTACAATTTTCAGATCAATAATTTGCACGTGCATGTACATGACTGCATACATTAAAAAAGTAAATAGCTTCGTGCAAATAACAATTTAGGTAATACGTGTTATATGGATTTTTCAGTTCAAGAAAAAAAATAGATACAAAACTGAATGTGAACAAATTTGAGATACACGAGTTGATGACATTTTAACATCAAGAAACACCTTTGATCCCCCGTGTTGGTAATTTAACAAAGTCAAACTTGAGTCATGTGAAACTTTTCTATTTTTATCTTCATCAAGGACGTAAAAAGGCAGACAATGTCTTCTTCTGGCTGGCTTACTGTTGTAAGTACTAATGAATGTTGCAGTTTTCTTTCAAACGATAAATACATGTATATTGTTAGTCAACTAAACTTTCGATGTGCAGACTTGGGACGATCCTCGATTGACTTGGGATGCATCAGCCAACGACGATATAGAATATATCTACACGAAACAAAACAAAATCTGGCGCCCAGAACTCATCGTTGATAACTCGTAAATATTAATTTTTTCACATTTAAAATTATAAAAATACAACCACAATTTAATAAAAATCTTAATAAAAAATGAATTTTTAGCGTTGAGGGTATCACGCCTATTGGCCATGACGAGTTGTTTTTCAAAGTGAAGCATACCGGTGAGGTTCGCTGGGATCCCCCTGGTCGTCACGTCACTCATTGTGAATTTGACGTCACCTATTTTCCATTCGACTACCAGAAATGTTCTATTGAGATTGCAAGTTTCGCTTTCACGACAGAAGTTCTGACTTTAATAAAAACCAGAGATACAATTAACATCGAGGATTATCACGACCACGGGGAATGGATACTGCATTCCACACAGGTAGAAAATCATGTTTTAGTGGAAAACGGCGAGGAATTTTCGATGTTGGAATTTCAGGTGATCTTTGAAAGGCGACCTGGATATTACATTACGAACATCGTTTACCCAGTGATTCTAGTCTCTCTTCTGACTAACCTAGTGTTCCTTCTGCCGGCGGACTCCGGGGAGAAGATATCCTACATCCTGACGGTTCTACTGGCCCAGGCAGTGTTGCTGACCCTAATTGGGGACAGTATGCCAACGACTTCTAAAAAAGCACCTTTAATAGGTAAATCAAGGATTAAAATCAGATTATATAGAGTTTTTTTTCTATTTTTTATAAATTACTTCTAAAGTTTAATCCGCGTAGCTCCTTTTGAAACAGAAATTTTGCCAATTGTTGTAATGCTGAAGCATGCATATATTACAATTGTATTTTTTTCCAAAAAGTATTTTTTCATGCCTCTAAACGTTTCACTTTTCAATATGTGGATTGAAAAATTCCAATACTCATGAAAACGAAGTTAATTGAGTTATTCATGGTCAGTACATGCGCACGCAAGACTGCCTTCTAACGACGGGGACCTATCAAACAATTATTTTTGTATCGTTGGCGTAGATACCCTTTATGCCTTCTCTTTATAAATATAAACACAAATTTTAAAAAGATCCTATCTCTATTCGTTTACAATAAACCTTTATGTTTTTGCTTTTGTGACAGAAATATATGTCTCCCTTGTTCTGGTGATGGCCGCCTTAGCTATTGTCATCACCATCCTGAACCTCCGCCTTCACCTCAGAGCGGACCAAACCGCAGTGCCAAAATGGCTCAAGACCTTCACCCTCAGAGTGCTTCTCAGAATCAGCTGTCGAACTTCAAAGGTCAAAGACTGCGTGGTTTCCAAAGAGGTTTCCAACGAGGACACAGACGAAGATGACTATGTCAACGTAAGAGGTATAGCCTTAAATCGCATGTCGACTCTAAGGCCAAAGGTTCCGATCAGGAAGAATCCACAGTTTCCATTCGACTGCAAAGAAGTGTCAGCTTTCCTTGACCTTTTCTTTTTTCATTTATTTAACATCGTCATATTTATAACGACCATGGTTTTGGTTCTAATTCTATCGGTGTCTGATGTACCTCCAACACACACCGCACATGGTGAATAAAATCAAGTTTTTAAATTTTTTGATAGAAAAATATTTATAAAATTTCACGTTACTTTTTTATCTTAAACTCGAATAATATATGTATGGCACACAAACATAGGTAATTAAAGATTACAAAGCTCACCGAGATGAACTATCACCTTTATTAGATCACCTTGATCATAATATTTGTATATGAAAATCTTACTCAATGATCTCTTTTATCAAAATATTAGATAATATAGCGTGGTTTGTCATATATCATAAATACAAACTTGCATGATACAATATCATATGATACCACATAAATAACACAATATCATATTACATAAAACAAAATAGCACCTTATCATATTGTATCATATAATATTGCAATATATCATATAATAGTGTAATATATATTATGTAATGATACGATACTGATGATAAGATATTGTATCATTTAATCTGATATTATTTCATATGATAAAATATCTATTGAAATGATATTGTAATATATCATATTAAATCATATAATATGATATTATATTAAATGGATACAATATCATATTATATCATAATCCACAAAATTTTGGCAAAGGGTGAACCAAAAATAACGAAGATTTGTCTATCAAAGAGCACATGCTTCAAAAAATTAAACCAGCTCCAAAACCTTAACCTCATCCGGCATCTGAAACTTGTCGGATTCAGCGTCCGAGGATGTGGAGTGCATCAGTATTACAAGATGTACCAGCCATGCAAGTTTGGTGATGTTAGGACCAGAAATTATTTAGATATAGTCATCAAAGGGCACCAGGTTCAAAAACCTTAACCTCATCCAGCATCCAAAACCCATGGCTCAGATTTAGCAATCGAGCCTGTCAAGTGCATAAGTAGCATAAGACACACCGTCAATGAAAATTTGGTGAAGTTATGACCAGTAATAACTTATATAGATACAATCATCAAAGGGCACCTTCCCCCAAAACTTTAACCTGCTCAAAACATCTTAACCTCCTTCAGCATTTGAAGTTCATTGCCCAGATCCAGCATCCAAGTCTTTCAGGTCCATAAGTATAGGCCAAGATGCATCAACCATGCAAGTTTGCTGGGTATATGACAAGTAATATCTTAGAAAAAGGACAATTTCCAAAAAACTTTAACCAGGTCCGGACGCCAACACCGAGTGTATAGCATAGGCTTCCCCCGACTTCCTCTCGGTGAGCTAAAAAATGAGCGAAACACAGTTTCACAGTCTATAACTGTAGTTTACGGACAGTACACTAAATGTATAGTTAACGGCGTTAATCAATTTAATGTAATGTTAAATATAAATGTATATTCGGCGTGCCATAGCGCCAAATTCACAAAATTAAGCTAAACATTGTTTCTTAGTCGAAATACTATGTTTACCGACTGTAAACTTTAGTAAACGCTGCAAACCAAATTCTATGATTCAGAAGTGTAAACACTGAAAACAATCGTTTGTGATCGCAAAACATTGTTTATCTGAAAAATATAGTTTTATGATTAGCATTCATAAACCGTACTGTAGTTTACAACCGTTAAATATTGTTCTACAGATAAAATCAATGTAAGCATATTGTTTATCAGTTGTAAAACTATATTTAGCTCATTTTTGTGAATTTGGCGTGCCATAAGTAAATAAATAAACTTTCTTTGTCAATGTTTTTTATTAATTTGAACCCATTCCGACATACTGATACTGAGTAATTTGTTAAAAAAATTAAATTAATTGTTAAATCAGATATCAATTTAGTATTCTCGAACTGTTTTTTCATTCAAACTTCGAAAAATTAAGGCCAGAGTTTGGATCAGACTCGGAAATGAGATTTTTTTTTATAAAAATTATCAATTTCATTTTTTGTTAAAATGAAATTAATGAAAATACATCTTTATTAAAGAAAATAATATTTTTTCAGAAATATCCCCAAAACGTAAAGCTGACAATACTTTATTTATATGCGTTGTTCCCCTTTCATTTTCGACTACCGTAATTTTTAGTTGTCGATATCTAATGTTACGCTTATCGCTACACACCCCCTATATAAGTCCGAGGGCACTATTTATGCTTCATCGTAATCAGGTATTTCATTCATCCGAACACCCTCATAAAAAATGGAAACAGATTGTTACTTTCTTGGATTTAATTGGATTTTTTTTCCTATTTTGTAGTACACGTGTAACGGGGTCGTCAATATGATTTATTTTGTACGAAAGATGCACGTGTTCGATGTCATCAGTATTATTTTTTTTGCAATGATCGCTACCTCGACAGCCCGCATGAATCAGAAAGTATTTTATTGTTTATATGTATTCCTGTCAGCTTAAAATAAAATAAATTCTATAATATTGTTTGTAATTCAAGTGTTTTCTTTGTCCTTCTTGGCATGTTTATACCTGTTATTAAAGGGTCTTGGTCACGATTTGGGTCAGAAAAACATTTTGTTTCGATTTTAATCTTAACAATGCTTCAGTAGAACTTTTTGAATAGACAACCAAAATTGGAGTGTCATTTGTTGAGTTATAAGCAAGTTACAACGTTTACAATTCTTTGCAAGTTAAACAAAGCTTTCGTTACCATTTTGAATGTTGGTAAGAAAATTCCAGTTTTAGATCTAAAATGAATCATTAAGTAAAGAAAAATACAAAAGAAGTTTCCATGGTTTTCCTATACCTTTAAACATGCAGGGCTCTTCTTTTTAAGGAGGTTTTTATTCTATAAAAATGGCCACAACCATCCAGCCCTCTCAAACTGTACCATGATACAAGTGTAAACCAAAAGCCAAATTTAAAATTCATTTATTATAAGCAAATTTTCTACCAACAAGAGCAGGAAAATGCTGTTTCAACAATTCTATAAAACAAGGTAAATCTTGATTCATAAATGGTCTGACTAATTTTAACTTAATCATGTCACACTGTCACATAAGCAACTCTTTGTACTCATACATAAAAGAATTATGTATTTTTAAAAAGCCAAACTGATAAATACACAAATTCAGTCAAAACATTTTATTGAATAAATAAGATAGTTTTGCTGTTCATAGCAAGTAGCAATCTATATTATATTGATTCGTTTTACATTATAAAAAGTTAACCTAAACTTCAAATGTTCTTAGGGGTCTTAAATACTTTTGTACAAATATTTTAATATATAACTACAAACATACATACACTGATACATTTATTTATCACCTGTATCTTTTTAATTCCTAATAATTCAAGGGCAATAGCTACTAGACATGATACAGATGTGTATGCCTATGTCTGCTGTACTAATCTTTAGGGAGTACATGTATGCTGCAACAATCGTTTATGATTTCTGCAGCAGGAGCTGCCTGTATTTAGTAGACAGGACGGTCCACCTGGTGTGCCACTGTTGGAGGGTGTTCTGGTCCACTTTGACCCAGGGCACAGTATGCTGGGCTGGTTGTTCCCACCTTTAATCATACACAAATCAAATTTTTTTACTAATAATAGTTACATGTATTTAAAGATTGGCAGCTTTCATTGTTGAATAAAAAGTCTACCTCTTAGAAATAGTTTTCATTATGATATTTTGTCTTTATTCCGTTCAGTGGATTGTGTTTAGAGGTCTGTGTAGCTCTGCTTTGAATTTGTATTTCGTTTTATGGATTTTTGAGATGGTTTACAGGATGTTATTTTGAATTTAAATCTTATTCTTTTAATGCATAGGATTACTATTTTCAGTCCTAGGTTCTCCTTTTTATCACTTTTTCTTTGATATATTAATTTCATAAAAATCTATTTGATTAAACCCTTTCACTAAAATAAAAATGTCAGACTCATGTTTTAATCCAACCACTCAATTTTGTCAGATCAAAACACAAAGTTAGAAAAGTCTATAAGGATTTTGCATTGCAAAGAGCAAAATAGTGAAAAGAGATAATGTAAAAAAAATACCGGTAAATGTGAATTGTTCCAAAAAGTTCTACATATAAATTCCATCAGAAATTTGTTTTCACTCTTATAGTAATTTTGTTTACACTTCAAACTGATTTAGTTTATTATCTCGTATATTGAAGAAGAAAAAATCCCCATAATGAAAAGGCCCTCCCATATTGATAGAATAGTACTTGCCATTCCTGAATCCTCTCTGACACCATACTACAGTCCGTTAGGGCGGCCCCTGTTTTGTGTAGCCTCTGCTGTAACACTGGTAGAGTCCTCTCCAACAGAGCCTTGTCTTGATCCTTAACTCTCTCACACAGTCCTAAAATTAAAATATATCTATCGTCAAGCAATCTTAATATACAGTCTACTATGTATAAACAAATACATGTAGATAGTTTATTAACAAACAAATAGTAGATTTAAATTGACATGATATTATATAATTTCTAATATAAATGGACAGTCCTGATTGAAGATTATGCATAAGCTGATGAAAACTTTTTAAAAATTCTGCCATCACCCTTGTGTCCCTGAATACATGTAGGCATTAGCTCTGACAAACCGTTAATCGAATTGCGGATGATGCAAATAAACCATGTAAATACCATTTGAAACATCTTTTTCTATTGTGTTATTAATGCAAATATTGTTTTTTATGAGTAGGATTTTGCACAATTATACTAAAGATCCCAACAAACAATTACATACTGCATAATGCAACATAAACAAAGTCACACCATAGCTCTCTGGTAATCATTCCTCATTAATAAGGATCATGCTGCATTCTATGTGTGTTCTGATTATTTACCTCTATTTTTACCATATCAAAAAGTGTTGAATTGTTTATTTACATCTTTTTTTTGTATGAATTCACTACATGAACAGGTACTTTACTTTACTTTTAAGTACCTGCAATCTGTTTTATGCTCTCTCCATCCTGGTCATGTATTTTCAGTGGGGCAGACAATTTCTGCAGTTTTTGGATTTTTCTTTTTAATTCTATACAGCTCCACACTAGCAGCTCTGGGGCCTACAAAATATATGTACTTATATTATGTGATATATACAAAATATGCTGTAAATACATGTACATGTATGTACTTAAAGTTGCACCAGTATATGTTATTACATACAATATGTTATGTACTAGTTTTTGTGTAAAAATAAAACATTTATCAAATGACTCTGTTTTATAAAATTATAAAGATCATCACGAATAAAATAAATAAAACTCATTACTTGTTAAATATACAGTAACTAGTAGTAACAGTTCCTTAGTGTTTTGTTTTAATGTAAACCCTTCTTTTAATTTCCTTTTCAGTCTACTCTCAGGTAGGGTGTTGCAAAATTTAAAACCAAACTGAATCAACACCATTAATGTACATTGTATATCAGGATGCTTAAAATGGCAAATTAAAGCATTGCATCACTGGAGAAAAGATATTTGTAAAAAAAAAATTGTTTCCCTTCTCTTCATTGTTGAAACTTGCACTCTTCCTGATCTAGTAGGTCAATAAAAAAAACAATCTAAAATCTCATGCTTGAAGCTAATATTATACATTGTAGCACTATATATTTCAATGATAAGATTTTGAAAATTGTCCTCTATATATTTCAACAATTTAGATTTCCCTTTACTTGAGGATACTTAGTGCCAAGTTATATTTAAATTGGCTCTTGTATCTAGAGAGGAAGTCGTACTCACTTGTAGTGTGCAAATTTTACAGGAAGACTGATAACTGAATAGTATACAATGGGGCTCAGAAAATCTAAACTCTCCCTTTGGTTTGCCAATATACATGTAAAATACCTGAAAAGCTTTGAAGTCGAGACGATGAAGAACTTGGTTCATGGCCTCCCGTGCAGTCAGGGCACCTGTTTGGTGTATAGACATGTCTGTGACAGCTACTTTAAGAGCCCTGAATGTAATAAAAAAAACTGATATACAAATCTTCTCTTGTTATATGAGTTGAAAAATTACCAGTAGTTATTTTAAAATTAAAACAGGTAAATTTAAAAACTGGAGTTTTAAAAGAGAAATGTAAAACATATAAATATAATAACATATATATGACAAGTTACATATGACATAAAAGGTTCAACAAATGTATTAAAGCTTTTCTGCATGGAGACCTATGAATTCAATTCCTCTTTTCTGATATGCATTATAACCATATACAAGTACCAGGTATATAATTCCTAAAAACATGTAGTAAATTTGAACAAGATATCTGTGAGCCAATGCTCACTAGTAATAACCCCACTCTGATGAGAATATACAAAATTAGCAAAGTCATCATAGCCAAGAGGAATTTGACGTCTGATTGGTACAAAAATATATCCTACCATATGGCATGCCTAAACAAAGAGTGTGTTAAAATTTCAAGCGTCTGCAATGAATAGTTGCTGTGAAATCTTTGACGAAAATGTTTAAAAATTTAGTCTAAAAATAAACAAAGTTGTCATTTAACAGGAAGTATAACTTCCAATTGGTACAAAAATATATCCTAACCGCTGGCAGACTGTGTTAATATTCCAAGCACCTGCGATGAATAGTTGTTCAGAGAAATGTGACTTTTGTTAGGGACAGACAGAGACAGACAGATGGACAAACAGACAGACACACAAGGGTAAAACATTACCTTCCCTTTTCCTTCTGAGCAGGGGTATAAATATGAATGTTTGTATTTTCATGATCAGCAAGAAAAGTTAATCTCAGTATTTAACTAAAACCACCCTCATAGAAAAAACTACACTTTTTAGCAATGTTTGAGTTTTTAGTTTTAAATTTGTAAAGCCTAAAATTCCTATTAAAGAATGTACAATTTGCTTTCTATGACCTCTTGTGCACAAAAATAAATTGGCTATACCAGAAAAATTATCATTTTAGAGTTCTAAATAACTATGAAAATTTATAAGGAATTATCGGTATTAAGAATATTGAAAGAAGTCCCATAAAATACTTTACACTATTTATCTTTTCATATAAAATGGGACTTACTGTTTGGTAATTAAGAAGGCTCATTAGTTGTGGCCATTTTAAGACTGTATTGATCTCCTTTAGAAGAAGAGCTCTATATAAATATATAGGAAGATATCCCCAAATTATTGAACGCCATCACTTTTCAGTACACTACCTGTCAGAGGAATCACAGAACAGGAGCTGAGGGAGGTCTAGAGAGGCAAACTTGTCCACTTCTTTGTTCACAAATCCATGAAGGTCCTCCTTCAGTAGTCGGGCCTCCATGTGATGACTCTCTGATGACTTCTTTATGTATCGAAATATCTACAGAAGCAAGACAGCTATGAATCAGTGTGCACTTTCTTTATAACTTCTGTTGTACAGTAAAACTCGTTTAGTACGAACACGGATATAGCGAATTATCGGTTATAGCGAAGTTTTTTACAGTCCCCGGTAAAATTCTAATCAAATCTTTGGAAAATTTTATGTATATAATGAATTAACAGATAAAGCAAACTGATTTCGAGTGCCGTATAGGTGAATAATAACGGAATTTAACACTTTTATAATGAATTTGTTTACAAATCAAAAAGTTTGCACTACCATTTGATATGATAGTTTGAATGAATTTATCTTCATATAAATTTTTCAATTCACAGTCCATTTATTAAAGGTATCAAAGTAATGTATTTTTATCTTTAAGCCTTAATTAGCAAAAATTATAGTCTGGTGGAGAAAAAATGTATATAGTGAATTCGCTATAGTTATTTTCACGAATTTGTTATACGGATATAACGAATTACGGATATAACGAAGTAAATCCATTGGTCCCTAGGACTTCGCTATAACCGAGTTTTACTTTAGTAGCAAAATTCAAAGTAAGTGATATACAGATCTGGGTGTAATATCCAACTTAATGAATTGTCACTTCTCATTTGTAATAAAAGAAAGTAGATATTTTCAAACCAAGTTTCAAATAATTGTCAAACATCAAGCCCCCTCGGGTCCATATACTTTAACAGGATCCCAATAACATAATGTTTGCCTCTTAATACATAGTTAGTGAAATCAAGATGATTATGATTATTCATGATGATGATGAACATATTCAATAAACTTAAACAAACGTAAACTTTTTATATTACTAAGGTCCTACAAATAGCCCAGTATGTGATCTTATACCTCTTCTCTTTGAGATTCCAGTCGAGATCTGGCATTCATATGCTGTCTTACAATGACTTGGATCAATTCCTGTTTCTTGTTCTAGATATTAATCAAACAATTTTTCCATTTAAATAATCAAACAATTCTTTAAACATAATACATGAAAACATCAGCTAGTCAACACATTTATTACAACTTAACACCATATCTGATCCTGCTTACATCTTTCAGTAAGTGAGAATCATCATGAAAATTTAGTGTTAATTTTTTTTTTTATTCTCTAACATTTATTTAAAAAATTGTCTTATATGAAAACACTATGAGTAAAGATAAATACGGCCTGTCTTCTTACTGCTATTTCCTTGAAGTCCTGTATTTTCTGATACTTGACAAACAGAATTTCCTTCTCTCGTAGAGCATCAGCGATATTTTCACGTAACAGATTGGCTTCTTGTGAAAGACATTGCAGCTCCGCCCTTTTTGCTGCTAACTCCACCTCTAAATCTACAAGACTCCTGGAATAATAATGCAATGGCATTGGCTAGTGATTGTGAAACATAAAATTTGGTAAATATCAGTATCTCAAAATGAGATTTCTCAAATATTCTGCTTATGTCAAAGTCTACTGCTGGTCCCGACAATTTCCTCCATATAAATGATTTTTAAAACTCCTGGTATCGCAAATATTTTAATCTCAAATACCCCACTTATGACAAAGTTTTTCAAGGTCATCAGCCCCATTTTCCCAGGTTTTTCTCAAAGTGAAGTCATTTTTTTCAGTCAGATGTACATAATGTCTCAAACCCCTATAAATCTTCAAATTTTGTTTTAAAAAACTTCCCCAAATTAGAAATACCAATATCTATCAGCAATTAAAAAAATTAATCTAGATGAGGATTTTTGTTTTAAGAAAACCACTTTGACAATGTGTCTTCTGTTCAGTAAATCAAGCAACTATAATGTCACATCAACGATTGTTTGCAAATCCCTATAAATTAAACATACTCAACTACTTGTACGGAACATTACAACTGACCTAGCAAGGTTTAGATCTCTGGAGTTACGGAACAGTTTTTTCAAATGACCATCTATTTTGGTGTTCAATTCTTCCAGCAGTTGATTATTCCTCCAAGCACTGTTTAAATATTTCTCTGTTTCAATGAATCTCCTTACTTGAGACATCCTGTTTTCCTGTTCAAATCAAATCAATTGAAAATTACAAACCATACATTAGACTGTAAGACATCGTTAAAAAAAACTGTCTTACTACATTTTAACTTTTTGTAATTTAAATGATATCTTCAAGTAATCTAATAGTTGTGTTCAAAATTTTAAGTAAGATTTGGTATAAAAGATAAAGGAAAGTTTTTTTTTTTAAATAATTGTTTTTAACATGTTTCTGTCAAGCATAAAATCATGATTGTTATTTAATTCTTGGTTTCAATACACCATCCACGGTCTACACAGTCTCACAGCTTGGCGTGTCTCTGTACCTCTAGTAACTGATGAACACTCTGTAACAAGGATGGAGAACTGGACAGGTCTGTCAACTCTCCAGAGTTCTCATATTTAAACCTACAATAAAATATGCAAGTTGAACAAAAAAAAAATCAATTTTCCATACAAACACACAACATCAAACATGAAGCTTGTATGGAAAAATGTCTTAGAGTATTTTTGTATCTTTTTTTTTTTAATTATACATGTGTATTAATTTTCAAAAATCTTATTGCAGCCACACTTTGGGGAATACTAATCTAAACACATCTGATCCTTACTCAAAAAGAAATCATTTTTATGTGTTTTTTATTATCTCCCCTCTGAACAAATTTTCTGTTCACCTGACAATGCATTAGACCAAGTATAGTTAAAATTGGTCGTGCAGTTCTAGAGAAGTAGATAATGAAAAATGTTTACAGAAGCTCTGAGAAGGGCAGAAGAATAACCATCAGACAACAGGTATTCCAAAAAAACTTACTTCTTAAAAAAATAATTTTTTATGCTTCTTCTTCCAAACAAATTTCATCAGCTTTACCTTAGTTTTTCAGCATCTTTCCTGATATCTACTTTTGAGGTCTGATCTCTCATGTCAAATGCTGCATTCTGGGTATTGGTTACCAATGAATTATATATCTGCTGTACTGAGTGGTCAGAAAATGTTTCTTCCATATATTTCCATAGCAACTGTTTCTTTTGTTGGCTAAAATCAAAAAATTAAATTCATTATATAATTTCATTGATAATTCATATGGACAAGGTATTCATTATACAGTTTACTAAATATAATGAAAATCTAACAAAACAATTTTAAAAAACAAACATCAAAATATTAATCCATTCAAATTACTAGGAAAGGCAGTGCACTTACAAGACATTTTTATCTGTTCCAAACTCTCCTTGTAAGGCCCCAAGCAAAAACTTCCCTACGTACTCACAGGTTTTCCTGACATCCCTCTAAACAGATAATATAAACAAGGTATTTAATTAAAGGTAAACAATGTACTGGAAATTGTTAGCTCTAAAATTTACAGCAATAATTATCTTCATGTCAAATTCTATCATACATGTACAAATACACATGTACATTTTACTATTTGATTCCATATAAGTCCTGAATGCAGCGGATAACAAACACTTCACATCATGATTACATATCCACAGATTTTCAGGCAATAGCACTTACACTACATTTACTCTCTAACCCTGCATTCACACCTCCTTGATCGTCATCGGTGGAACTCTTCTTGCGAGAATAAAACTCCTCATTTTCTGTTGATTTTCTACAAAATAAAAACAATGTAACAGCACATTCTAAATAATGTTTACCATTTCTATTATCAATTATTTCATTCATTTCCACTATGAAATGTACATGTATCTATAAATATAAAATTGAAAATTGGTTACATGGATACTTATTTTTTTTTACTATCTTTTTTTGACTCAGTCTAATTATTTGAGGATTTCATGATTACTGGTACACAAAAATACATGAACAATTAAGGTTTATGGCATAACAACAAAGTTTTTGTATGTAAATTTCACACAGTTGTCTTACATGTAAAAGCAATGTAACGTTGTTTTAATGTTAAAAATAATTTGTTTGTACTGTACTACTTTTACTTTGATTTTTTGCTGATGAAATTGATTTGAAATATTAAAGAACACATTTAATGCAATACTTGGCCCGTTTCGTGATGACAGTCATCTTTTTGGTCATCTGAGAGGCGTACTCCTCAAACTCCCTCGCCATCAGGTCACACTGGGCTGAGTAGGTCTTTAACAGAGCACACCTCCTCCTAGTGTTAGAGACAGAGGCTGTTTTCACCTGACAATCCTTGTCTGTAATTCAACAAATGGTTTTATATGGATACAATTCATATATATATCATAATATATGGACTACAATCAACTTTTATTTATGTGCTATTACACAATGCTGCCAAAGTCAGTAAATTTGCACAGAATGGATTACGGATTTTAAGCAATGCAGGTTACTGACCAGTATCTAGCATTTCCTGTTCCAGTCTACCAAGGTCATTTTCAAGATGTGAGATGTCTTTCAAAGCTGCAGTGACCTCCCCTGTCAACTGAGCTCTTTTGTCCAGGAGGTTCTGTCTCCTTTCATCCAGTTTGTCATCAGATTTGTATTTGACTTTATATGATTTTGTTTTTGCTCCCTTTCTTTTGATGAATTAAGGACTTTTAGTGGTGCAAATGAATCAGTAAACTATTGATTAATTGAGAATGGTCACTTATTATCTTTCTAGGTTGATTTCTTTGCTTACTGGTGACTACAATTTTCTAGGGTGTTTTAATGAGCATCTTGTATCTAGATCCTCAAAACTTATTAGTTTCTGTTTTTCATTTTTGCCCCATTAAAAACAGCTTAAAAAGTTTTACTTTTATCTCAAATAACGTTTGTTGAATATTTGGCTTTGAAAGAACTTAATTGTCGTCTTTGACTACTGCAATCTAATTAAAGTGGAATGCTACACTAAAACTTTATTTTATGAATCGTTAGAGTATTATTTCTGAAGCAAGATTGTGTTGTTCAAAGAAGGATATATGCCTTTAATTTTTTTATATGAATTTTTTTGTATTTTTTTTGAAAAAGTAGAAAATCTATTTTGGTTGCAAGAAATGCACTGTAGAGTTTAAAATTTGATGTGAATAAATGCATAGTATAAATATCTAATAAACTATGACCAGTAATGTCAACAAGATGTTTTAAATTTTTTAATAAAAAATATTCATGTAAATGATCTTTTGTTCATATTTTTCAAACCTTATATGGATAAAATCTTTGAACGAGATATATCTTATGGAAAAGAAAAGAGACGTGTCTAATGGAAAAGAAATATAAGGCAATCACTTTTTTAAAAGAAATTGAATCAAATTGACGAAATTTTAGAAATATTGCTAATTTTCAAAATTTGGCCCATCCTTTTTGGTCACGTGACACAGGGACGTATGACGGTGCTTATATCGGCTCTGTGTTTTTGACATTTTCTAAAGGATTTATTGTGTATTTTGATAATTCCTTTGGATGTTCCTTTGGATGCATAACTGTGAGTGAAACTTTGGTGTTTTTTCAGTTAAATAATATTTTTGAAAGCCAAAATTAACTGAATTGAAAAACTTTTGTGTGAGCATCGCTCATACCTGTATTACCTGTATTATACTGGTTACTTACACGGGCTGCCGACCCTAGATACGCTAGGTACGCTCAGTGACCAGTGACTATCTAACGGTACTATGGATCTCATAAAACCGGTTTATCTGAGAGACAGGGAGATCCAATGTGGGTCTACCCGTATCTCCGACTTTGATCTATCCATGTCTGTAACCAAAAGCATCAGTGATCTCACTTGCGTACAAAAAGATAGAGACTTGTGGAGGATATATGTAAAATCTAAAGAAAGCAGATCAAAAATTCTAACAGAAGGAATTGATATAAGAAACACAAATGTCAAAGTTTATGATACAAATCCTTACTCAGCCGGTCTTAATGACCCATCTGATAACGTCATCAAAATTACAGTCAAAGGTGTACCATTGTCCGTCGACGACAATGAAGTTCTTAACATGCTAAAAAACTTCAATGTGTCATTCACTAGTGACATCAAATATGAGAAAATCCGCCATCCGGTAACCAGGAAGATGACGAGCATCCTTAACGGTAATCGGTTCATTTACGTGAAAGCGTTAGACGAGGGCGTCTTCCTTCCACGTACATCCACCTGCGCCGGTCTGCGCTGCTCCATCTATCACCATGGTCAACCCTCTACAAAACATAACCCCCGTTGCACCAACTGCTGGGAGGATACACACTTTACTAGAGATTGTCCTAACAATAAAAGATGCAAAGTTTGCAAACATGAGGGTCATCTACCAGGCGACGAATCGTGTGAATTCCACGTTGAATCTGAAAACAATGTGCTTCCCTTCGCCGGGCGTGATAATTGCTTTCCAATTTTTACCCCTGTGAGTTGAACGTGTTTGGTATCTCACACAAATCGGCTGAACATGCATTCCAGTACATAAAGGCAATGCGCAGCGGGGACATCCCTAGAGCAACATCAATTCAATCAGCTGCTACTGCACTTGATGCCAAAAAAATTGGAAAGCTTATCATTCCGTCTCCAAGCTTTACGGAAAAACGGATAGCCATTATGACAGAAATTCTGGAGGCAAAAGCTGATCAAATCCCCGAATTTTCTGATTTATTAAAAAAACACAAAAAGTCCGTCTTTGTTGAGACCACGTATGACGACTTTTGGGCATCTGGACTGGACAAAGAGGCCACCATCCACACTCGTGCATCCGCTTGGCCGGGAACAAACAAACTTGGCATTATCATGTCTGAAATCGCTGGGCGCCTACGTCGCTCTCCAGGTCGTTCTCACTCTGCTAGCGGACCAAAGACCAGGACCGCGTCGAAGGATAAATCTAAAACTCAACAACTACAGATCTCAGAGATGATCCAGGACATTCGCAAGACTCAAAACTCTGGCGGCTCAGTTACCAAAAAAACAGCTACGACAAGCCAGGTTCGCGATTCGCACGCGCGCACCGCCGAAGGTTAACGCTGGACTTGATCCCTTTCGGACTCTTACAGGAACTCTGACCACTATTGTGATTTAAGGACTCAGATTATACGGTAAATTAAAACTACCTTAGACTTTTGTTTATTATCGATTGTTTCATGAGTAACATGGCATTGATCAATTTTATATCTATTAATTCAAGAGGCCTTAATACTAAAGAAAAAAGATTAAAGTTCTATAATTGGTTACATGATTCAAAGATAGATATAGCTCTCATCCAAGAGACTCATTTTACCCAAAAGAACGAGTTTAATTACAATTGTAACTGGCGAGGAAAATCTATTCATTGTTTTTCAGACTCTACTTATAGTAAAGGTGTATCAGTTCTATTTAAGAAAGATTTAGATATAGATATTATTAATAGGCACAGTTCTAATGATGGACGTAAAATCTTGATTAATGTAAAAATAGGCGAAACTGATTTAACTTTGGTAAATACTTATGCCCCTAATAATGAATCACACCGTATTCAATTTTTTAAAAGAATGAAAACATTTATTAATAATAACTCGAATAATATATCAAATACTATCTTGTGTGGTGACTTCAACTGTAAGCTGAATAGTACTACTGATAAGAGTTCAAAACTTTTGAAAGAAATTATTAAGCAAATGAAATGTTTAGATCTATGGGAAGAAAAAAATAAACACTCCGATGGATTTACTTGGTGCGATGCAAATAACACACCAAGAAGTAGGATTGATTTTGTATTTATGAGTGAAAACTTATCTTTAAAAACTAATAATTTAGCATTACAAAAAATTCCCGGCACCCATTCTAACGGCAATAGAATGTCCGATAATAAATCGATACAATTTGATCTAAATATTTTTGATAACAAAAAGGGGGGTGGTTATTGGAAGTTTAACACGTCTCTTTTAGAAAATAAAGAATACAAAGAGCAAATTTCTGAAATCATAAAAAATATTTCCAACACGCATGAAACATTTATACAAAAATGGGAAATTTTGAAGGACGAGGTTAAAAAATTCTCTATAATTTTCTCCGTTAAACAATCAAACAGATTTAAAAAGAAAATATTTAATATAGAAAAAGAAATTGAATATATAGAATCTTTGCCTTACAATGAAATTGATATGATTAGGAAAAGAAACTTAGAGACTCAGTTAAACGAATTTTATGATAAAAAGTCTAAAGGTGCTCAGATAAGATCACGTGCAAAATGGATTAATGAAGGTGAAAAGAACACGAAATATTTTTTATGTCTAGAAAAAAAAATCAAACACAAAACGTAATTTATGAACTACAGAATGAAAAACAGGAAAACTTAACAACAGATGACGAAATTTTAGGTGAAATGTGTCATTTCTATGAGAATTTATACGATACAAAAAATGTAAACGACGTAGACATTGAAAATTATTTAGAAACTAGTAATATTAAAACGCTTTCTACTACAGCTAAAGACAATTGTGATAAATTTCCAACCTTAGATGAATGTAAAGATACAGTAATGAGTATGAAAAGTAATAAAGCTCCCGGGCTTGATGGATTGCCAGCAGAATTCTATCAATGTTTTTGGGATCAACTATCTTCACTTTTTTTTAATATGTTGAAAGAAATTTTCCAGTTAAATGAAATGTCTTTCTCTCAACGCCTAGCAGTAATCTCTCTTATCCACAAAAAAGGTGAAAAATATCTATTGAAAAATTACAGACCTATCAGCTTGACTAACACGGATTATAAAATCATTGCGTTTATATTTGCACGCAGATTGCAAAAAGTGATAGATGAACATATAAGTAATGAGCAAACAGCGTACATAAAGGGAAGATTTATAGGTACAAATGCTAGACTAATTCTAGACATTTTTGAATATTGCGAAAACAATAATCAAGAAGGGCTACTCCTCTTTTTAGATTTTGAAAAGGCTTTCGATTCTGTTGAATGGAATTTTTTATTCAAAACGTTAGAGACTTTTAATTTCGGAACTAATTTTATTCACTGGATTAAAATTTTATATAAAAACCCAATATTTCAATTAAAAAATAATGGATGGATTTCAAGAACATGTCAAATGCATAGAGGAATTAGACAAGGCTGTCCTATTTCAGCATTATTATATCTTTTCGTCGCTGAAATCTTATCCGATAAAATAAAAAATAATGGGTTAATAAACGGATTTACAGTTAAAAACTCAGAAAAAGAAATTAAAAACATCCAACATGCAGATGATATGACATTATCACTGAAGAATATAGATTCTCTCAAACAAGCCATTAAAACCATTGACATCTTTTGCAAACTCGCGGGATCAAAAATAAATTTATCTAAAACAGAATGCATCCTTCTTGGCACTCTTAAAAACCAATATAACAATGTTGATGGAATACATGTAACGAACCAATCAGTGAAATGCTTAGGTATACACATTGGTCATGATAAGATTGAGTGTTACAATAAAAACTGGATGAAAATATATCATGAAATTGAAACGTTATTTGAATCTTGGAAAAAAAGAAAACTAACAATATTTGGAAAATGCACAATAATAAACACATTAGCAATCTCTAAACTTATATATGTAGCTAGCATTTTGGAAATACCCGACAATGATTTCATAAAAAATGTTAAAAGGCTTATATTTAATTTCATGTGGAATAAAACTGATAGGATCAAAAGAAATACCATCATAGGTGAAGTATATGAGGGAGGAATAGGTCTTGTTGATATAGAATCTAAATTAACGGCCCTAAAAGCTATGTGGGTTCCACGTTTACTTAGTACAGAACACAATATTAAATATTTTTTTAACAGTTTCTGTAAGGATACAAAAATTGATATTGAATATCTGATGAAAACAAATGAGACGGTTGCCAAAGACTATGGTATAATAAACAACTTCCCAGAGTTCTACAAGCAAGCTTTTGCATGCTATAATTTATGTAAAGATGATACCCAAACCAAAATACCTGCCTTTTCTACAGAAGCTTTTTTATTACAACCTATTTGGTCAAATAAAATATTCAATTTTAAAGGTAAGACAATCTGCTTTGAAAATTGGATTAAAAGCGGAATTCTATATGTAAAAGATATTTTTGAAGAGAATGGAACTTTAAAAAGTTCGTCGGATATATTTGATACATTACGCAAAAGAACAAACTGGTTATGTGAATACAAAATAATAAAACAAATTTTTACCAAATTTGAACTCAAATACGATTTTTCAAAAATTCCATACTTACAAACAAAACAAATACAAATAATTTCCGATCAACACAACACCAAAACTTTTTATTTAAGATTAATAAAACGTAAATTTCAAGCCCCTTGTACACAATCTAAATTAGAAAAAGAATTTAAGTTGGAAAGCAAAAATGTATGGAAATCAATATATACACAGAAAATTAAAAATACCAAAGACAAAGCCTTAGCTGAGTTTAATTACAAACTACTGAACAATCTGTTATGTAACAATCTTTTAGTGAGCAAATGGAATAAAAATATCACTGCTAAATGCAAACAATGTAACGAAATTGAAAATTCAAAACATCTTATTTTTGATTGTGTTAATGTAGTAAAAATTTGGAAAGTGGCCAGCGAGTGCTTAAATTTTGATATTAATTGGAAGCATATTGTTTTGGGGTTCTACCTGGAAGAAACACAAGTCACCAAATTATATAATTATTTTTTGTCATTTATAGCATATAGAATATACAAATGTAAAATGTATTGTAGACTTGAAAATTTACCCGAATCAATTTTATTGATAAAAAACTCATTCAAAGAGTATATTACGACACACTGTGCAGTTCTGAAAATGCTAAAAAATACAAAAGAAAATGAGCTTTTTCAACTGTTGATATCTAAACTTTGATATTTGTTATTCTTTTCAAAACAATAATATACCCGATACACATAGGGACTGTCTATGTGTATTAGCGCTTTACCCGGGGACGTAGTGATGGACTGTATGCATATGTATGTGTTATGTCCACCGGGTAAGCCAGGGGTTCAACTTATTTTTACTACGTATACCAATGAATGTAACATTTCAATATATGCATGTATGATTATGTTTTCGGACGATACATTGTATGTTAGTATGTATGTTTTATTATATTTATCACTGTGCATAATAATGAATAATGATTTCAATTGAAATTCATATCTATGTATAAGCTATCTTTGACCACAATCTTGTAAATTGTTTTATATAAAATCAATAAAAGAATTTGGAAAAAAAAAAAAAAAAAAAAAAAAATTTGGCCCATCCTGATTAGAAAAAACTGATCTCGATCTAAACTGTAAAAAATTGAAAATCAACAATATATCTTCATGTGCATACAAGAAATCAATTGAATTTGTAATTGTTCTCCTAATTTACAAACCATTTTACAACCAAACATCTCTAATTTTTGGGTGAAATTGTTATATATTTAAATTTTCTATCATTCAAGTCGGGATCAGTTTATTTAATTTAGATCGGGTGTGGTTCAATTTTGAAAATTTACCATATCTCTAAAATTTCGCCAATTTGATTCAATTTCTTTTTTAAAAATAATTGCCTTACATTTCCTTTCTATAGAACACGTTATTTTAGAAAATTTTATCCATAGAATTGAAAATATTATCAAATTAAAGAAGTTTTTTGTTTTCATAAATATTTTTTTTATCAAAAAAAATAAAACATCCTATTGACATTACTGGACATGATTTATTAGATATTTATATAATGCATTTATCCACATCAAATTTTAAACACTACAGTGCGTTACTTACAACTATAATAGATTTTCTACTACGTAAAAAAAATTGTATAAAAAAATTAAGGGCATGTAAGGTATCCTTCTTTGAACAACGCAATCTTGCTACAGAAATGATACTCTAACGATCCATAAAATAAAATTTTGGTGTAGCATTCCACCTTAAAATTAGATGTTAGATACGCTCGCTTACTCGCTACACAAGTGTACATCGAATTTTAATCTGATTGTGACTACTGCCATCATTAAGAATTGAAAAATAACAACCCTTAATGTGTAATTTACACAAACAGATATGTTCAATAAAAGGATACAGTGCAAGGTTGCCTTTCACTTTTCTAACAGTTCTAATAATAATAATAATAAGATGTCATAATATTATAAGAAAGGAAAAAACTATATATTAAAAAAAATATTATCTATTATACTATTATGATTGAAAATGCATGTTCTACTTACTGAGCTGAGTGAACATTTTCGATTATAAATTTCCATATGTCTTTTTGGGGACCCTTGCATATCCTAAAAATAAAAAAATGGTAAAAACTGAAAATAATTTATGATCTCAAATGTTACTTAACAAATTTATCAATGTTATTCTCGCACACACATTGCAATATCCTACTTTACGGGAGATCACTTTTCTAGAAAAAACCACTTATAGAACCATAATCATTGATGTATTAAAAAAATGTACCTGTAATAGTTAAATACAGTGTGACTTCTTTGTTCTAAAGTCTACATTTATATTCATTTACCCTTTTCAATTGTTTTAATTTCATTTATCCATAAAATTAAAAGAATTTTAAATTCAGACTTATAAATTCTTACTCTTTATAATGTTCCACCTTGGGTATTGGACTTTTGGCATGGATTCCCTGAGGAGTGAACAACATTTCTTGGACAGCCCATGCCTGGAGTTTCTCAGCGATATCTTGGTCTTGTTTTGCAGCCATGTTGCCATAAACTTACTGTAACAATGTTCTATATACATTGTAATTATAAAGATCTAGACAGAATTACTGGCCTAGAACCAATTCTCACCAAGTACCAGTTCTCCCATTGCAATGACAGTTACATTACCAGATTACAGTTTAACCACAGGCCTATGAATTTCTATCAACAAGTCGTTAAATATATGGGAAGTGAGATAAATTTAATATACCCTATACCTATATATAATTACATTTACATGATATTGTATTTTTATATAGATAGAGTATACTTAACCGGCAATTATGGGTACTCGGCAATAATGGGTATTCGGCAATAAAAGGTAGCCGCACGTTATCTATCTTCCAATACATTTTACCAGCAAAAAATTTTCAACAAAATGACTTCATCAAAATGAGAAAATTGTGGGCTTCTTTATTTCTTATCCAATTCTATGAAAGGATATTTAGAGGTCAATGTTCTTGCTCGTAACTGCTTACCTTAGGATGAGGGTTTTTCTACGGCATATGACATAGATTAGTTTACGTCGGTTTTTAACTTAACGATAGAAACCTCAAAAATACCGCCATATTGGCTGTACTTGCGAATCTCGAACCCGACGTAAAATGAAGCTTCATAAAATTGCATTGAAATGAAAAATGAAATTTTATTTTAACCGTCACATGTACAACCACCCCCCCCCCCAAAAAAAAGTAACAAAAAACAACCAAAAATGCCCCTAAATCAAACCCAAAAAAATCAACAACAAATAAAACAAAAAACTAAAAAAAAAACACACACAAACAAAAAACAAAGAAATATAGCTATTTGACTCCCATGCTCGGATTCAGAATTTTCTATTTGTGGGGAAGGAATTCCGAGGGATAATTTTGCTTGCCATGGGCACGGGCACTGGGACTGAGTTAATTATTTTTGGATGTCGTCGGTCCTATCACAGACTAAGCGGTACAGACAAATTGAATACCGCGTATGGCATATTAAACGTTGCAATATTCGATCTTTGCCATTTGTATTGTATAAATATTCATTTGTATTGTATAATTTTCTATTTGTATTGTATAATTTTCAATTATATACTATAACTTTACATTTTTATTCTATAATGTTTCCATTTGTATTGTTTAATTTCTTATTTGTATTCTATGATTTTCTATTTGCATTGTATACATTTCATTTGTATTGTATAATTTTTCATTTGTAAACTATATTTTTCCATTTGCATTGTATAAATTTCATTTGTATTGTATAATTTTTCATTTACATTGTATAAATTTCATTTGTATTGTATTATATTTTTTTGATATTCTTTAATTTTCCATTTGTATTCTATAACTTTCAATTTGAATTGTATAAATTTCATTTGTATTGCATTATGTAGGCTTTTACACGATTTTTTTGTGTTCAGCCCCATTTGATACAAACAACGTGTATGAGTTTACTAGCAGACTTCTAAGGGTAGCAGCGAGATGATTAAACATATTTACAGACAAATGCCCCCCCCCCTTTTCCCGCCTCCCGTCCCTAAATATCATCACCATAAATTATAGGACTTCAGCGTCGAGTGTCACTATTTTCTGCATCTATAATAACAGCAATACACTTCACCACGTTGCACCTGTCTACAAAGGGTAAATCTTTACATTGAGAGTACAAAACGTGGACAACTCAATCGCACCCTTCATTCAACCTTTTGAAATGAGAATAAAAAATCTTGAAGCTGAAATAAAAGTGATATGTTTATTAAGAATTATAAATGCATGCATTTGAATACAAATCTGACATATCATAATAGTGATATGTTTATTAAGAATTATAAATGCATGCATTTGAATACAAATCTGACATATCATAAGTGTCTGAATAAATACTTAAACGATTTTCCAAATGTGTTGTGTTGTGCAAATTTTAAATTGTCCATTATTCAATAAACATTTAATATTTACATTATTATGTAAATATAGACCATTGGCTTGCAAACGCTGCACACTAATGAGTTTTCCAAGTGCGTATCCAGTGAAATCCAAATACATGCACTAGTATATATGCAGAAAATAATGTTACATGCATGTAGCTAGTCTAGTGGAACTTGTGTGTGATATTAAAAGGCCTATGTTATTTTATTTTCCACTGTTATTAATTAATACAATGTTAAATGAGGAAACAAACCAAAATTTAAGAAAGTAATTGAAAACAGATCGCCGTAATTTTCTCAGCTGAACAAAGAATTCACGAATTCAATTTTGTTCATTTCCAAAATATCCTCAGCATAAAACGGTCACTGGTGATATTCCGCCGACCGAAAGAATTAAAATACAGATGTTCTACCTGATTTTACTTCACAGTAATTCGCAAATCCTTATATTATCAAAACCGATTTGGTTTGACTTTTCCTATAGCGTCACTATCATTTCTGTCAGTAGCCTAGTACCCGAGGCCTTCCGAGTGCAAGCACGAAGGCCTGGAATCCCCCGTCCAATGGCTGCGCTCTATGTTGAATCCAACATGGCGACTAGAAAGGTAAAATAACATAGACACACTTATAGTTAGACCTGTTTGGCCTTTTCTTGCTGGTTCATATGCGAATCAATAACATGGTTAGACTTGATACAACATTTTCTTCGCTTATTTAGCTTTATACGGCCCTGAACCGTCGATTGAATGTCCGAACGGGAGTAATAAGCGAGCCCTGTATATCGCACAATATAAACAGTGATACATATCGACACTTTTGCTCATATATCTACTCATTTTTTAGGTAGACAAACATTTCAAAAGTTATTTACAGGTCATGATAACATACAAAACAACATACAATGCATAGATTCAATGGAATGCCTTGGTGTAATTGGTTAGCACACTTCATGCTTCAGAAGTTTATCATGGCATTTGAAGAGGTCCAGGTTCAAATCCTGGGGGTATTCCGCTTGCAATTTTATGTATTTTCAGTATTCATAATTATAATCTGCATGCTATCAGTTTTTAGTTATAAAGTGAAGGGCTGCAGTTTCAAACCTTTAAATTATGAACTTGATTTCACAAATTCATAACAAATTTTACTCTAATAGGTATTCTTATATATTTTATTTTTTTATAACAGCTTAATGAAGATGACATTAACAAGGCACTTGTAAAATTTAATGAAAGAATTGGTTGCAAGATTGACAATCTGAAGTCTAAACAAAAAAATGCCTTTCATGATGTTGTGAATGGACATGATGTCATTGCAGCATTACCAACGGGTTATGGGAAGAGTTTGATTTATGAGCTTATTCCATTTGTGCTGCAGGACACTAAAGTTATAGTTGTTGAGCCACTCAATGTGATTATTAATCAGCAAATTAGCAAATTAGACGGTATGGCTGTACAACTTAAAGAGCTGAATCTGTGCAAAGCAATTACAGATGGGCATTTCTCCTATAGTTTTATCTACAGCCACCCTGAGAACATATTAGGCAAACCATCAGTGAACAAATTTTTTCAGTGCAGATGTTTTGAAGAGAACAGAGTTGTGATAGTTATTGATGAAGCCCATTGTATTTTGGAATGGGGAGATGATTTTCGTCCTGAATACAGTAAACTAGTTGAACTTCGAGCTGTGCTTCCTGAGGCAACATTTCTTTGTCTTTCGGCAACACTTTCCATCAAAGGTCAGGCTGATATAAAAAATTGTTTATCTCTGAAGGACTGTAGGATCCATGGTGAGATTCCAGTGAAGCCTAATATTTCAATTACTGTTTTAAGAAGACCTGCAAGCTCTAAGGATGTAACATTGTCTTACAGACATATTCTGGATGTCTTATTCAATGAACTGAAAGTTAAATTAGGTGCTACTCCACTGACTATTGTGTATTTCAATTCATCACTGAACTATATAGGATTTGCCTATGAACAGGCTTGTCGAGTCTTGGGGAACTTGGTGTACAATGGGGAGAAGAATCCAGAAAATGCCAGAGTTGTTATGTATCATGCATCTGTGGAATATGGGAGTGAAAAAGTAAGAATTAAGAAATGAACTCAATGTCTACCCAAGTTATACGAGTATAACCTGGGTTGGGGCAATTTACACTTTATAATCCGCGAAGCAGATTATAAAAAAGCGTAAATTGCCCCAACCCAGGTTATACTCGTATAACTTGGGTAGATATTGAGTTCATTCCTTATAATTTAATTTTCTGTAATTTACTGTACAAATTGAGTCTGTTTTAGTTTTAAAAATGATATTAATCTGTTCAAAATTCAAACATAACGTCAAGCGGATTAGTACGATTTTGACGTTGGTGCATTGTGAAGTGTCTTGTGACGTGCAAACCAGGTTATACAATTTTATTTAAATTTTTCTATCCAATCAAATGCCGCGTTACAACCAGAATTAAATTATTTGCTAATAACACAAGAATCACACAAGAAATCCTTAGTTTAAACAGTTTCACATGAAAAATTAATATGTAAAGCTAAGCACTGTACAGGTTTGACTTGAAAGTAAACTAGGAGAATGACAAATTCAACAAGGTCCCCAAAACATTTTGTAAATTTACATATGATTTGTTTATGAAGATGGTGTAAAAAGAATATTTAGAGATGGAAGTGCTATGAATTGTTTTTTATAACATATAATGGTTGAACTTGATCGAATGATCCCAAATTTTCAAGATGTCCTATGCTATTGTAAATCATCAAAAATAGTGATACTGGGCTCAAACAAATGAATTTGATTTTCTACTATCAGCTACGGGAATTGATATTTCATCAGATTTCCTCAGAGGACAGCCCCCTAAGGATCATATTGGCTTCTTCTGCCCTAGGGATGGGAGCAGATTTTGGCCGTGTGGAAAGAATTGTGCATGCAGGTCCACCTAAGAGTATTGAAGGTAACTTTTTTAATGAATTTTATCATCTTAATATGGATAGAAATAAGTATTATTCCTCATCAGAATTATCAGAATATAAAGGGAAGAAACAAGAACTATTTAATAAAAAACATGCAAGATGAATGAAAGTCGTGCTTGTGTAATTGTAAAGCATGAATGGTTTTAGGCTTTGTACTGACTGGCCAGACTGGGTCTTTCACTTCTCTTTTTAATGCAATCAAAATTTAAAACATAATAAATGCAGTCTTCAGGTTTATTGCTAAAAAAAATATTTATATCCTGAAAAAGGGCAAACTACAAATTATTATGTAAAAGTCATTCTCCTGCTACATATTTAATACTTCTATATGACAAATGGCTCCAATTGGTTTTGAGTTCAGTGAATAATTGATAATTCCAACTTAAAATGATATCCTATGATAACACTTATAGTATCACAGTAATCGAACAAGTTTTTCTTCCAACAGCTTATATTCAGCAAGTGGGTAGAACAGGCAGAACAGGGAAACAGGCAACAGCAATTTTGTTTTTCAACAACAGTGATGTAGGTAGGCCTGAAATGAACAAGACAATGAAGTCATTCTGCCGAAATGAATCAACTTGTAGGAGAAAAATCCTTAATGATTACTTTGGATTTATGGATGACACCAATGAGAGTGAAAATAAAGCAACTTTGTGCTGTAACATTTGTAATCCAATCTTAAATGAATGGTATTCAGTTTTACCTCTAACGCAAGAGCTAAAATCTTCCATCCGACAATCATTGTCGGATTACAACATATTAAATAACTTGGAGATATCCCCTTACCAAATAGAATCAGTCATCCACAATTATTCAAGATATGTGGAAACAGACAGTTTCATTCAAGATTTTGGTTTGAATCAAGCACATGCAGAACATTTATGTACCATTATCAAATTAAGTGTGTCATTATAATGCCTTTCAATCGTTTTTGCTTTCCAGCACATAATTAAAGTACTTGTAATGAAAATAAAATCAGTTGTCTTTATTTTTGAGTGGTGACCTAAAAAAGTGAGTTGGCTATATATTGAATTATAATTCACTTACCAGATTAAATGCCAAAGTCATTGATAATCTCGTATTGATGACCCCTGATCCATTCTTGCAAGTGTACAAAGTTGATATTTGCAATGGGACTTGTAAGTGGTTTTGTATAGCACTGAAGACTACGACCATCATTATTTTCAAAAGGCCTGACACGCAATAGCCTATGAATGATATTGAGCTCATCCTCTTCTGAGGAAGGTGTGCTATGTCGTTTAGCTCTGTAAAGTACATGTGTTGTTTTATCATAATTTGCTGATATTTGTCTCATTCCTGCTATGGCAGACGATCGAGACTGCACTGATGACTCTGTCTTATTTGCATGAAGAGACTTCAGATGCTCTTTTATCTCCTTCACAAAGTGTTCCATGTGTAGATCAGCTGGAATGTTTGTGTCTGCTTTGCCTTTCTGGTTAACAAAGAGTCCATAGAATGTTTCTTTAGCAGTCTTTAGGTCCAGCAGGGAAGTTTGCAAGAAAAGGAATCTTAATATTTCTAAAGCATACTTGGATCGGTTATTGTTCCCTTTTAAAACACACATGGTATATTTCATAAGTGATAAGACAGTTTCTCGATTGGGCATCTTGATATTTAGATTTAAACACTGATATAAAAGGCCAATTTCTAAAACAGTTTTTCCATAACCTAACACGGAGTCATTTCTATTTTCTGAAACACACCTATCAACAGTAACTGGAACATTCAATATCAATTTTCCTCCATCAGGAAGCACATATGTAACTTGTTGGTAAAAGTTCATTGGCTCTGCAAGGTTAGCTTTAGCTTCATTCAGTATGAGAGTATCTATGAACTCTCCTAGAGAACTTGCAATAACTCTCTCTTTTTCTTCCTCTGTTGCAGAGGAAATATCTAATGCTGCAAATGCATGGTTAGGTTGCGAGTTGATCGTTTCCATTTCAAAGAAATGCATAACAGCATTAACTACATAACCTGAAATGAAGGAATCTGCGAGTTCTTTACAATCATTGTAATGATTTTTTACATCGTCTCCATTTGCTTTGGTCCTTCCCAATGTGATTTTCTCCGCATTTAGTGTTCCTAAAGCAGTACCACTTTTTCTGTAGAGAAGTTTGTAGAAAAGAGTTAATACTGACATCTGCAAATGGAAAAATTCAAATGTAATTGGAGTAAGATGTTCGAATCTATCCTTTGGTGTGATGGATGCTGCACGGAGTCTCTTTGCACCAGAGAACCTCTCTCTTGTAAGCTGATCCCCCCCCTATATGAATCAAAATGTTGTTTCCTCCACACACATTTTCCACAACATTCTCATAAAAGTCCAAGATTTCTATTACATCGGAGTACTTCTGTTCATTCTTTGGCAGAACTGGTAAAGGAACACTTGTATGGACTTCAGAGATGTCGTAGTCATCTGGTCTGAGTTTTTGTTTAATGTTCTCTTTGACAGATTTAAAATTCTTGAAATACTTGCAGAATTTACATAGAATTTCAAGAATTACAACAATGTAGCAGTTTTTAATATTCTCCCAGTCTTTTTCTTGAGGTAAAAAAGTATTTGGTCCCAGCTCCAACAATGGCACTTGTGGTTTTGCAGTAGAAAGTAGGCTGAAGTTGCTGTGCTGAATAATGGCCATGGATGCAAACCAGTGTTCCATATGTGACTTCATTGTTTCTCTTTGATGACTAACATCAATCATAAAGTTCACATTATCTCCAATGAATCGAAATTTCTGGCCTTCCTGGACAGCATTGATAAGTTGTGAGTTAAAGTGTCCTCCAATCTGTTTTTGTGTTCGAAGCATGACACAGTGGGATGTTGTGATCCCTAGTGGTTGCAATCTGTCATACACCTTAAAAAAGAAAGGAAAGAGGATGCTCACTTTTTTATTTTTAGTTAGTTTTAGTCTGTTTCCATACAAGTAAATATCATTTTTAATGGGGCATCATAAAATACATATAATTTTTTTTTAATTTAGTACTTATTTACATTAATTACTTGCATTCAAATTGCCATCAAGATTGAAAGTAAAACTTATCTTACCTTAGTCTACTTACCAGCTTTTGCTTTAAAACTCAACAGAAATAAAACTTAATACAAAACATATAATTAGTAATCAAGATCCAATTTCATCATATAAAGGCATACTCATCATTCAGTACATAGAATGCACAGTAAATGATTGAATGGATCTTTGAAAGAACAGGATAAACATCAGCAGGGTTTGTCTGAAATGTATTTAAAATGTAAATAAAATATATCAATTCTGCTCAGTGCATAAAAATAACTGTTGGAAAGAATAGAATAAGCAAAATATGAAAAAATAAGCAATAATTGTCAAACTTGAAAACTTTAAACAACATTTCAAAAATTGTGAAAATAAGAACTTTCAACAGTAGTTAATTAAACATGAGAACTTTCAACAATAACAAGTATTCATATGTAAATTTCTTTACCTTCTGGTGTACTCGTTCATCAGCCAGGGAGATGGACACTACTCGTTGCACTCTTGAAAGGGAATTACATCTCCTCTTCATGAGAATGCCATACATCAGTCCTACTTCTTTTACCACATGCATGTAGTGTTCATCATCCTCAGATTTGTTAGTGCTTGTACAAACATTCAGCAAGACCTGGAGAAGCTGCCTCTGCTGAACATACATTTCTTCAATAATTTTTTCCCACTGAAAACTCCTCAAAGCTTCAAAATCAAGTTGACTTAAATAACTGTGTCCTTTGATACACATATATTTGGTATTTTCATGAATTTCTGCTAAGAAGAGTTTCCATAAGCACATTTTAAATGCTTTTACTTCAAGGATTGCCCTACAAATGTCTAATACATTACAACTACAAAAAAGTAGGGTGATGAGGTTAAGAATTTCTTTCCCTTGAAAGTCTGAGTAGATATCTGTTTCTAAGGGTCTTGTCTGGTTTAAAGCACATTTTAAAAGTCTTTGTGGTGTAGCCCCTTCCTCCAACAAATGATCACCATCAGCAATAACTTCAGCTGGTCGGGTAGAAGTAGTTCTAAAACAGTCAAGTTCATAAGATAATAGGGGCATAACACTCATCTTTAAATGGAAGCAATTTCATTTATTTCTAAAAACTGTAAATTCACCAATGGAGTGTTCACTGCTTAATTCAATATTACATGTACATGTTTTTGTTTATTTTACAGCCAACCTATTAAGGTTATTTAAATGCACTATGTCTTAATACAAGTAATTATCAACTCAACTGAACAACCTAACTTTATACTGTTTGCAACACATACAACATGAAAAAAAAACCTCATAACTGGAAATGAAAGATCAGTTTGACAGTATCGGTCAATTTCCTGCTCTATTGGTTTAGCCAAAATTTCTTTCTCAACTTCAGATATACTGGTATGTAAGGTGTCCGAGGCAATGAATCTCCGGTAAAAACTTTTACAGGAAGCACCTGTCATTATAAATTGCATTCATAAGAATATGTTAATAAAAAAAAACTTTAAGAGAGCAACAGTAGGGAATCAATTTCTGGAACTGCCTCTTATGAATTTCCAGTAGCCCTTTTTCACAAAACATTTGTAAATCTTAAGATTTTAACTGTAATAAAGAATCTCTTACAACAAATTGTTATTCATTATCAGGATTTGGTTAATGTTTCTTTAGCTCTTATATTTTGAAACCTTTTAATCATATTTTTAACACAGTACTTTCATATATTTTACAACCTCACCAGTTCGGTTTGTGCCCAAGTCTGCATTCATATCTTGAGCACAGTTTTTCCAATATTCATTGGAAATAGGGTAATCAGGAACTTTTTCCTGCATATAACTGGCCACATAATTTTTCTCTTTATCATTCCATCTGGAAGACTATTTGAAAGAGAACCTAATGGACATTGTGATATTCGTTCTGTGGCTAAGTGAATACTTTAAATGATTATACCACAGTTTATTCTTTTCTTATCTGAAAGTAGCAAGATAGCAGAAAGAAGAACACCTGACTAGAGATTCAAATTGCCCTGATAAGAATCCTAATTGGGTTTGTCCTACTTTCTTTTCTTTCACAAGTGCATGAAATTTATATATATATTGATTCATACATAACTAAGTATATACATGCAGTATTTAAAATTTAAATATATTAATATAGCAAATCATCCTACAATTGGAGCTTTTTTGGAAGCTTGAACGGGGGTCTTTCCAGTAGTGTCCCTCTACATCTCTTTCTGCTGTTACTTGACGTGTAGGAATGTTCGACATGCATAAACGAGGGCATCTTTTCCTGACATGGATGGAAATGATTGTGTATTTCCTCCTGTGTATTGTAATGAAACAGAAAAACTCTGCTGTATAAATTTGCTGCAGTGCTCAAAGAAACACAAGTGCATAAACTTGCATGTGTTAGTGTTTCTATCAGTATATGAGGTATTTAATATCAAAATATGTTACAACTTGTCCTACCAGTACCACTGGGGCTTTTTTTGATGCTTGGCCGTAGGTCTTCCCCTTGAGTGTCCCTTTGCATCTCTTTCTGCTGTTACATGTACTAGTGTATGAATGTTCCATATCCATGAATGAGGGCAACTTTTCCTGACATTGGTGGATATAATTTTCCTCTGTCTAAGATTAAAACACACAACAAACTATACTGAACAGCAATGCACATGGACATCATAACTAACTAATCAGCCATATCGGGGGCTTGACATACACTAAGTAAAGTGGAATACCTCCAGGATTTGAACCTGGACCTCTTCAAATGCCATAATAAACTTCTGAAGCATGAAGTGTGCTAACCAATTACACCAAGGCATTCCATTGAATCTATGCATTGTATGTTGTTTTGTATGTTATCATGACCTGTAAATAACTTTTGAAATGTTTGTCTACCTAAAAAATGAGTAGATATATGAGCAAAAGTGTCGATATGTATCACTGTTTATATTGTGCGATATACAGGGCTCGCTTATTACTCCCGTTCGGACATTCAATCGACGGTTCAGGGCCGTATAAAGCTAAATAAGCGAAGAAAATGTTGTATCAAGTCTAACCATGTTATTGATTCGCATATGAACCAGCAAGAAAAGGCCAAACAGGTCTAACTATAAGTGTGTCTATGTTATTTTACCTTTCTAGTCGCCATGTTGGATTCAACATAGAGCGCAGCCATTGGACGGGGGATTCCAGGCCTTCGTGCTTGCACTCGGAAGGCCTCGGGTACTAGGCTATTCTGTCAGCTACGTCATGCATAAATTATACACGCCGCCGGTGTGAAAACTATATGATTGGTTAACTCCTATTTTTAGGCAGCAGAGGCGGATCCAGCAATTTGGAAAAGGGGGGGTTCCAATTAATGATAATCAATACGTGCAAAATTCATTATTTTTCAACAAACAAGGCCTTTTGAACGTTTTCCATGCGTAAATTTAATTAACAGTTATCTCGTCAATATCTACATGTATTTCATACCTATCTTAATATCAGAGTGCACTGCATTTATTAAGCGTTTTGGGTTAGGTAAGGACGATTTGCACAATTTCTAGCCTTAGAAAAAAAAACAAGTCTCCAGCAATGAGAACGTACGTTTATGCTTAATAGAAAGAAACACTAAAAACAAAAAAAAAATGATTCAGACTTATTACGACAAGCTATTATAAATATAAATTTTTTGGTAATTTTTTTATGTCTTTGATGTTTAAATTCTAAACTATTTATCGATTTTGATTTCTATTGATTGCCTTCTTAAATAAAGGTCTAAATGATAGGATATGACAAAAAATGGGGATACTTAATGTGCTGAATAGATTGTACATGTGTAATACAATGGTACAAGCAATAGTCGTCCCAGGGAACTTGATGTGACCTCTGTAATGGGTGCGCAACATCACCCGGCACTAGTACAGATGCGATCATATTCAAGAAAGTTGTGAAAAGTTGTGCATTTACATAATGGTTTACATATAAACCCCTTACACGGTATTTTTGTAACGTAATTTCCGATTCATGGGGGGTTGGGGGGGTTGGGAAGGCTTCGTTTGTGATTCAGGTATTAAGGCAGCTAGCATTCCAGAAAAATAGCATAACCCGCATAAGAAATTCTTTAGATGAGCAATTTTAAAAGCATTTATTTGAAATAATTAAAGTATTTATGGTATAAATGGGAAAAATTGCCTTTAAATAGGCATTACAAGTTTTAAAAAAAAACATATGTCTCAGAGAAAGGGGGGGTTCCGACCCCCGGAACCCCCCCTCTGGATCCGCCAATGGGCAGAGTTATCAGTATACGCTTATGCAATGCCAGAGCTGAAGGATTTCTCAGAACAGTTTATTTCCCCCCAATATTATTATCAAAACCGATTTGGTTTGACTTTTCCTATAGCGTCACAATCATTTCTGTCAGCTACGTCATGCATAAATTATACACGCCGCCGGTGTGAAAACTATATGATTGGTTAACTCCTATTTTTAGGCCGAGTTATCAGTATGCAATGCCAGAGCTGAAGGATTTCTGAGAACAGTTTATTTCCCCCCAATATTATTCATTCAAAATCGACTATCCCGTATGTTTAAATTCTGTGCTAAACTCTCTCTCTGTGTGTGTGTGTGTGTGTGTAAACGGGCGTTAAACCATGGCCTCAAGCTACGGTCCAGAGTACGGCGTTATAAAAAATATAATATTTAAAAGTTGCATGTGCTAAGCGTTCATTTCATGTAAATACCGTAAATGTATAATGCACATGTATTACCTACTAACTTGCCAGTCAAAGTGATAGCAGGGACGTATATACTCGATTATATATTGGGACAATAGTCTGTTAGTATATACGTCCCTGGTGATAGGTATGAATTCCTCGATTTCTACACCTTTCGATCGGCAATCGACAGTCAATAAAAGTATTGAACGATGGTGTGAAAGAACGAGACGGAAGTGGAGAGTGCAAGGAGGTTTGTACATGTGCGTCTTCATTAGGCAAGTGTCCGATTCGTTTCTCTTCTGTTGCCCTATCACTTTCGGTGTAAATATCCACAAACCATTTACTGCAGATTTCTTTATTTTACCTGTCTCTGAACCACCGATCACCAGCTCCATACATGAACACTGGTTTGTTTACGTACATAAAAAATACAGTTCTTGATCCGCTTTCCGAGTACGGTTAAAGGTTGTTTAATAGGAGAAAGTTTGGGGCGGGTAAAGCTACAATTATTAACAGTAGTAAACTAAATGAAGAATTATTTAAATGGATTATTTGGATTATTTGCACAAAATGTGGTATGGTATGATGTAAATATTTTTAAAAAATAGAGTTATTTTTATACGCGGCAAATTGCCGTAAAGTTTTTTTGTACATGTAAGTATTGTATGCACTGTAGCTTTATATTTTCTAACCCAAAATTCATACACAGAGCTACAGCTATATATGTTATGTACCGTATGTATTGTTTTATCACAAGTGTACACTTTCGAAAAATAGCCAAATTTCGACAGTCACGAAAACCCATGTGAATTTTTCATTCTCTGATATGTTGTTGTTCTGTCCGTGCATAATTTAGTCTTAAGTTAGTTAACCAGCAGCCAATCAGCGGTAAGCTGAATCCACCAATAAAAAAACTGTGGTTAAGGTGCGGGTATTGTTTATGTATGACGTAGCTGTAAAAATTGAACGCGACGCGATCGGAAAAGTCAAACCAAATCGATTTTAGTAATATTCATTCAAAATCGACTATCCCGTATGTTTAAATTATGTGCTAAACTCTCTCTCTCTCTCTCTCTCTCTCTCTCTCTCTCTCTCTCTCTCTCTGTGTAAACGGGCGTTAAACCATAGCCTCAAGCTACGGTCCAGAGTACGGCGTTATAAAAAATATAATATTTAAAAGTTGCATGTGCTAAGCGTTCATTTCATGTAAATACCGTAAATGTATAATGCACATGTATTACCTACTAACTTGCCAGTCAAAGTGATAGGTATGAATTCCTCGATTTCTACACCTTTCGATCGGCAATCGACAGTCAATAAAAGTATTGAACGATGGTGTGAAAGAACGAGACGGAAGTGGAGAGTGCAAGGAGGTTTGTACATGTGCGTCTTCATTAGGCAAGTGTCCGATTCGTTTCTCTTCTGTTGCCCTATCACTTTCGGTGTAAATATATATACTAAAATATCCACAAACCATTTACTGCAGATTTCTTTATTTTACCTGTCTCTGAACCCCGATCACCCGCTCCATACATGAACACTGGTTTGTTTACATACATAAAAAATACAGTTCTTGATCCGCTTTCCGAGTACGGTTAAAGGTTGTTTAATAGGAGAAAGTTTGGGGCGGGTAAAGCTACAATTATTAACAGTAGTAAACTAAATGAAGAATTATTTAAATGGATTATTTGCACAAAATGTGGTATGGTATGATGTAAATATTTTTAAAAAATAGTGTTATTTTTATACGCGGCAAATTGCCGTAAAGTTTTTTGTACATGTAAGTATTGTATGCACTGTAGCGTTATATTTTCTAACCCAAAAATTATACACAGAGCTACAGCTATATATGTTATGTACCGTATGTATTGTTTTATCACAAGTGTACACTTTCGAAAAATAGCCCAATTTCGACAGTCACGAGTACCCATGTGAATTTTTCATTCTCTGATATGTTGTTGTTCTGTCCGTGCATAATTTAGTCTTAGTTAACCAGCAGCCAATCAGCGGTAAGCTGAATCCACCAATAAAAAAACTGTGGTTAAGGTGAGGGTATTGTTTATGTATGACGTAGCTGAAAAAGTTGAATGCGACGCGATCGGAAAAGTCAAACCAAATCGGTTTTAGTAATATCCGTTATGATAGCAAACCGTCGCATTGCGCGTCCGTTGTTTACTTGCCTTGACTGACTGTCTATCATGACGTCACCTTGTTTTGGAGTCGCGAAGAGTTATATACGTCATCGTTAACGAATCAACAAATCAGAGGCGATTATTTGAAATAGAGGGAATGTTCTCTAGATATTATTCCTAGCCAGTCAATATCAAAAAAATATTGACCGGTCAATATTTTTCGGACGAGCTAATATTACAGTTATTGACTATTTGTCTATATAGAGTTATATAGTGAGAATATACTACTGAATATAACAATACAATGTATAAGTAAAATATATCTAATAGATATAAGAGAATGAATTGATGCAACGTGCATATAGGCACATGTACTCATTTGGGCTGGGAACCAGCAGCAAGTATCGCCATGAAAATTATCGTCAGAATGACATTAAATAAATTAAATAAGTGAAAGAAGAACCAGTCAAGCATTCCCGAGATATCTCGGCACAGATACGGGAAATCTGGGTCTCTCTCAACCGTGTCCGGACTCTTTTCGAACTCCTCCTTCCTTCGACTGCGCCGTTTTAGTGTCTTATTTTTCAATTTATTGTTCTCGACCACATCTACCTTTTCTCCTTCAAAGTCGATGACGCTTACTGCATTCGATTTTTCCTTTATGAAAGGCTCAACTTTTGCGGAGTCTTCGCCCGCCTTTGGAGATTGGCAAGAGCACGGGACAAGAATGGCCGTAGTAAACTTTTTAAGCCAGTTTGGAACCTCTTTCTGTTTGGCTTTCAGGAACAACCGGAGATTGAGGACGGTAACAAGAATGACGATACCAGAGAGTGACAAAACTATCGACAGGTACACAGCTGTAACAAATAGAAAAAAATAACATAATTTAAAGAGTTAGGGGGTCAACAAATTACAAACCAGACGTAAGACTTTTTAGCTAATAACGAAAAAATTCCAAATAATTTAGATTTCAAAAAATATTTTTCTATTTCCTTATACATTTGTACAGAGCACTTCTTCTGTCCAAGAAGATTATTATGATTTAAAAATGAACAGGCCTTTTAAGGTGGAATAACACATTATCACAAAATGGCTGACCGCTGATCGAAACGACATTTCGTTTTGTATGGACTAAATATGTAGCTTACTCCATAGCCGAGTGGATCAAGTGTCGGACTTGTGATCCGTATATACGTACATCCCGAGTTCGATTCCCGCAGGGGCTTTTGTTGTTACTTACTGGAATAATTATTTTAGATATTCATTTTTATTTTCCAAACTTCAAAATTTTCGTTTATTTGATATTTGTACAGTTTATTTATCATTATATCTTTCATTATCAAAAAAATTCCTGTTCATTTGAGTGACTTTTTCCAGGTGTGTTATTCCACCTTAATTAATACAGTTTGATCTTCAGTGCGTCTGAACAAAAAAACTAGATCATCTTGCTACGTAATTTAAACGTACATAGAATTGAGATGTGTCTGGAGGTAGTCGGCATACTGTCGCCAATCAACGTTAGTAGGACCGCTAGGGACAGGAGGACGGTCAGTATAAAGGAGATCTTCTCGCCGGAGTCCGTGGGTAACAGGAACGTGATGTTTGTGAGGAAACTTATGACGAGAATTGGGAATATGATCTGCGACAGGTAATAGCCGGAACGTCTCTTCAAAGTCAGGACAAAGTTGACGGTAGAAAACGTTTCCCCTTCCTCTGTACGGGAGGTCTCGGTGACGGAGTTAGAGTACAGGACCCACTCCCCATTCTCGTTGTAGTCCTCGGTGTTGACGTAATCGGTGGCCCTCGTCAAGTTGACTTTGTTGGTATCGTACACCCAGCTGGTGACTTGTAGATAGCAGGTCTGGTAATCAAAAGGAAAGTAGGTTACGTCCATCTCACAATGCACGTCATAGAGTCCGGGCGGGTCCCAGCGAACCTCGCCGGTACTTTTGATTTGGAAAAGCATGTTATCTGGTCCAATGATTTCCATCCCAGCAACCCTGCAAAATTATTTTTTTTAAAAGACGAAACTTTAACGATCACCTTCACAACTGAATAATTAATTGGGTATGATTAAACCCTTTAGCGCGGCCAGTAGTTGTCATGAAAACCAACGCAAAATAGAATGGAAGAAAAGTTTGAATACCGTACAAAAGCAGACAAACGCATTTTCAAACATTCTCTTGAAGAATCGATGAAAATTTAGCAAAATTGCAAATGAACACTTGTAAGTACTAACGAGTTCTCGACAATAATTTCCGGTTTCCAGATCTTGGATGGTGCTGTAAAAATCATGTCGATATCGCCATAACTCGCGGGAGTCCAGGTCAGGCGGTCGTCCTGCCATTTCTTAAAGATTGGTAATTTCAAAAGAATAAAAACATGAACATAACGTAAAAAACAAAATCGTCATGTAAAATATATTTCTTGCATAAACGAATATAAAAGACGGTGCTTATATATACGTACAATTGTGAGCCATCCTGACAGAGATATGGTTTGACTTTTCATATCCTGATAAAGGGAATGAAGGTGAAGTAAGAGCATTGTTACAACAGTATCGTGGTGGCTTTGCAAAAGTTCACTATGATCTGCGTTAATCCACAAATATATTAGATTTTTCGACAATTTATTGGCCATCGTATCTTTCGAACTTTAACAGCTTATGTATTAGATAAAATAAAGAAACATGTAATGGTCATGATTAATAATGAAAACGCTAATTCACAAACCACTGAGTTGATGGAAAAAATCACGAACTCCAGGTAAACATTGGTCAGCTCTGCAGGTCTGACGAGGTAGTTGTAGGAGGCTCCTAACACCGCACTGTGTATGTTGTTAGCGTTTGTAGTTGTAAAAGCAGCATAACTTGGAGCTATATACGACACATGTGTAACCAAATGAAACATGCACATTTTATTCTTAAAGATGTTTTTAATTTAAAAAAAAACCTTTTCTTGTGAAATATTTTTTTTTTCTTTTGCATCCTTTGGGACCCCCCCCCCCCGAATGATTTATAAAAATTTTAAACAAGTGTTTTGATCTTAGTTAAGAGAACAATTTTAACAAGACCGTGGACTTTCAGTAGGATGTAACGATCTATTTCTTGTGTCAAAACAGTTAAAATGACGCTGGTTTAAAGTGAAATATACACCGATTGCGTAGTCTTTGCTCAAAAGCCAGACAAATCGTGTTGATTTCTAAGAGCCATGCCCGATTAGCCTACAATGAAATAGACACCTCTACGTCACATTGCCTTTTGACTCAACTACCCTAAGTCCAAGCTTTTGTTAAAATGGTTCTAATTGAATCTTGAAGATAGAATTGCGAAATAAATTTCAAGTTGTCAAATTTTAAGTCGTGCGAAAAGTTATCAACATATTAAAGCCATGTTGCTGTCTCCTTTTAAACCAAGATATTTAATTTTTCTCCACACAATCTCAAAGGTTTGAAAAGCTTTTTACCGAACTGTATATTTTTATCAAGTTAGCGGCAGCAAATTTTGAAATGTCTATTTATAACAGAAAACAGGTTTTAAATTGGATTTTTCTTTAATCATGAATGATTAAACGTGTGTGTTCTCTCACATATTCCAATTAAAAAAAATTCACGCGTATCTGCTTTACGTATTACTTGAAAGTCATTAAAATAAAGACAGATTCCTTAAATATTTGTTTGACACAATAAAGAATTTTAACTTTTATTTGGTTCACTGTTAACTTAGTTATTATCAACTTGAAAAAGAGGACTGAGACACATTCCTATGTAATAGTATATATAACTGAAAGTTGAACTTCTAGTACAAAGGGTTATAAAATAAAATTCATTTGAACAAATTATGACAAAGATGTCAAACTGGTAATCGATAATGATCAAAAAAATAATGTACTCACCAACAAACAGCAAAGAAGAAACCAAGATGGACAACAATTTGATACACATAACCATCGCTATTCCTGTTGTGATCAGCTAGGTGTTATTTTACCCGTTAAACAGTTGAACTTGTTTTGATATCATCTCTATTGTAACAATAAACTGAAAATGAAATGTTTAAATTTAAAGTCGACTGCATATTTAAATCGTTTGTCTGAAGATCGAGAAATGTTGGTTTTGAGGATTACTGTTTTTTAAATGAACGATTTCAGAAGGTTCCATTTAAACAGAATTATTGATACATGTACATATATGTTGAAATGAGGTCATATAGATAATGAAGAATAAAGAATTGCGCAAAGAAACCAATTTTTCAATAATTTACAAAGCGGTAAATTGATATTACCAAATATATGCTGAAGTTAACAAGTTAATTACTTGTGCCTTAGCACTGGCATAATAATTCGGCATATTGCTGCATAGTAAAAGGATTATAAAAGCAAATCAATTGTAACTAATAAACTTCGTATTCTTGGTTAGAATGTATGACTTCAACCAAAAAAAAAATGTTGAGATGTTGTAAACAAAGTGTAATTTTATTGAGAATCAAAAGTAAGATAAAGAGTTAAAATAAATTATGGTTAAAACACACCACCAAGGAATGCATTGTGACATTATTTTTTCATGAATATTAACGAACATATTCTGTTTACATTGTAAAATTATTTTTGATTGTCCCTAGCTGCAAAACTGGTAGTTATCAGTAAAATTTCGACAGACAGCTTCTGCATGTTAAAATTTTCATGAAAAAGTTTTTATGATCATGAAGATGGATACACGTAATATGTTTATTAAAACACCGGTACAAAGCATTTTGGAAAGCAATTTTTTTTACGTGCAGCGAATGATATGTGTTATATAAAAACGAAAGAAAAATTAAAATGGACTATTGTTGCAGTCTGTCCTAGAAAAATTGAGGCAAGGGAAGGATGGCACTAGTGGTAGTGATGAGGGATTGTGTTATTTTCGGCGTTGTCATCCGATGAACGTGTAGAAGCTATTCAAATAGATAACCTTTTAATGATTCTAACTTCTACAACTTCTTGGACACTGAATGTAAGCCATAACTGTTGCATCATGGTGGAGGTTAAGCTTTAGGAGCAGTTGTCTTTTAATGGCCATATATAAATAAACACTTATCTTATTTCAATCAAACCTGGATAAGTATTCTCACATGTACTCGTGCATTTGAAGGCCTAGATGCTAATAATCCAAATGTTTCGGATGGTAAAGTAGGTAAAAATTTGAACCAGGTATCACAAGTTGTCAGTGGTTCAAATTTTACTATCTATCTGAGGAAAGTAATCGGCTTCCACGACGAATTTAATGCATAAATTTCGAATGTGCGTGCTGGAAAAGGTTAAGTTTAAGTATCAGTTTAAAAGTTTTAGGACAGGTCATATATTTATTCACTAATTGCCCTTACCTATTTGTTGTGAATTTGTCTCACTATATTTACATTCTACATGTACTGTGTTTTTCCATTAAATTTTGTGATCTTTAAATCCCTCTAAGAGCAACAACTAATCACTGCGTATGAATTTACATGTAATTTACATAATTATTTCCCAAACAGTGATTTCTACGTTATCGGTTAAAAATTATATTTCATACATGTTGTCAAAGCCCTATGTTTTACAATTATTCAACAACAAAGTTGATTTTATTGTTAAAAGCAACATTTCAAGAGGTTTTTTTCATGGATTATAGTTTCAAGCTCATCGATCTCATCTCGGCAGTCTATGTGATAACCAGCTTAAACCGATTTTATAAAACAGCTGTTCCTGCTGTTACTAATTTACTCCCTCCGTGATCTGCAATTTGTATTGATTTATTTAAGTAAATCAATACATATTTTTTCAAAGTTCGTTAACAGTCTCGATGCTAAAAAATGTTCAAAGTCCGGTAACTCTAATTTGTTTATCATCAAGACAAATAAATTTTTCTTCCGTATAATAATATACATATTTACTGACTATTCGGACGATAGCAAGTTTATTGCCCACCCCCCCCCCCCCCCCCGACAGCAACTATATATTTCGGGGACAATAAACTTGCTATCGTCCTCATCACAGGGGCCAAGCCCGTTTTAACATTAATTTCAATGTAACCATGGTTACATTGAAATTAATGTTAAAACGGGCTTGGTCCCTGTGGTCCTCATAGCTATTAAATAGGTACATAATGTCTGACGTTTTCCTGGCTTTTTTTTTAACGATTTTAATATTTACTTGCCAGAAAACACAACAGGAAGAATCTTGCCATAAGAAGCACATACAGTCTAAACGGAAATAATTTTGAGTGTTATCAGGATATATAAATAAAATGGGTTTAGATACATTACAAAACTTAATACTCTGAAATTGGATTAAATCCGAGAGAAGGTATTTGGAAAATTAATATTTACCCACTTTGGTAAGTAAAAACAATGCTCATCTACATGTATCAGTGCTTTTTGTCTTTGAAGATCTAATTTTACTATTAAGTTAAAATGGCATATACATGTACATAGCTTTTGTTTGATTAAGCTAAATACATATGACTAAAAAATAATATGATTTTTTTCATGTAATACAAATCTCTACTTGCCAGGAAAAACGTCGTTTTGTCGTCGTTTTCCTGACAAGTAAATATCAAAATCGTTAAAAAAAAAGCCAGGAAAACGTAAGATGCATGTATTTCGGACTAATTATGAATGAAATCGTCCAATTTGAGTATTATGAGGTGATAATTTCGGCCGGGGCGTGATAAAATCCAATAAAGCCCCAAGGATTTTTCCGCGTAAATATATAGAAAAAATCCACTAAGTTGTATTCAGAAAGGAAGGAACGCCAAAAAGATATTATTGTTGTTGGGAAATGACAATGAATGTATTGGTATTGTAAATTTTAATTATCTATGTATAATCTTTAATGGCAATTTTTACAGACTCAAAATGTACTAGCATTATAGAGTAACCGGGTTCTAGTTGTTTATTTATCGATAATATAAGGAAGCCACTGTTTTGAATGTAAACACTTTGTCATTGTTTAAAGGGACTTGGACACGATTTGAGATCAAAAAAATTATATTTATTTTTTATGTATAAAATGGTTCATTGGTGCATTTTAAATGATTGACCAAAATATTGAATGTTAAAGTCAAGTTACAAGCGAGATACAGAGGTAAGTATTGAATGTTATGTGAACAAAGTTCGAGTCTTATAGTTGTTTACAATTTGATTGAAACTTACACCAATACAACACATATGTAAAAAATGACAATATTAGAGCTTTGTTTACAGAACAAAGAATTATGAACTTGACATAGCATTATAACTTCTATATTTATCAGTATTAACATTGAAAATGGAAAAATAAAATTTGAAAATTTCAGGTAAAATCGTGTCCAAGTCCCGTTAATACATATGTTGGTAGGATAGCGAATTTAATTATGTATGTGAAACATGAGGAAAATTACCTGCAGAGAGTATTTGGTATTCTTCATTTCAATATATTTATCAAACAATGACAGTGTGTTTACATTCAAAACAGTGGTTTCCTTATATCACCTTATAATATTAAAAGAATGATTCCTTATTATTTATATTTATATAATTTAAAGCCATCGTACGATTAAATATTGAGCTACTCTGATATAATTATTTTGAAGACTATTTATACATTGAATCCCCGGAGTCAAAGGAAGATAAAAAATGGAGTGCGATAGAATAAGATAGGATGCCATAAAAGTTTTTATAAATAAATATGCTAAACGACGAACTTACATGTATCAATCAATTTTGCAGTTTACATGAAAGAAATATCTATTCTACTATATTGAAATAATAGATTCAAATTTTTGGGCTTTGATACAGAGAAATCGGAAAATTTCTGTATTTTGATATATATATTTTAAACATAATTGGTACTTGAAGATTACCAATTTGTGTTTTTATTTTTTCTCTATCAAACTTCTCTAAATAATAATCAACGAAAATTTATTTTAAAAATCCGGAAATCACCTGGGTTTTTTCTTTATATTTTACGATCTTGCGCATGCGCATTACATTCACGCTAAATCACAGGAGGCTCTTTAGTTTATGTTTCCACAATATCACATTTACATTGATAAACTCACAAACGATATCACAAATAAATTAAATTTTCATTGAGAATTTATCACATATTCTGTTCATCAAAGGAAATACGGGAGATAACTCTAACTCTTTTCAATGCAGCTTCATCAATTTTCTCCAAAATCGTTTCGGGGCGATTTTGAAATGTTTTTGGTACATTACGGGTATATGGGAGGCATTTTAACTGTGGCGATGGCCGTCCCGAGACAGAGTTAGATTATTCTATTTTAATTCCACTACACTTTGCTTAGTTAGATTCTAACTAAGCAAAGTGTAGTGGAATTAATAGCAATATTAATGGCTTAAATCTTGGTTATGTAAATGTTAACAATAGGTACGGTGAGTTGATGTATCTATTTTGTAAATGTCCGATATCATATGCAATGTCAACCCGTGCACGCACGGGTCAAAGTCTAGTAAAGTATAAAATTAAAAATCTCAATACTATTAATACCATAGCCCGACGTATGTACGCTCATATATACATGTATATTTTTATTTAGAACTTGGTAGTATTCGTTTTTCTATATAATCTATTTCGAAGTCTGTATAGCGGTATTGCTCTAGAATTAGGAAAGTTTAAGCTATACTATTTACATTTTCCGTGTCTTTGCCTGTGATATCATTACGTATCGATTTCGTACTATACAGTCCAATGATTTCAAATGACGTATAATTGGGACGCAAGTGGAGTTAGCTTATTTCTATTCACATATTTAATCGTGCAATTGCTGAAAACTATATAAATATAAGTAATAAGGATTCATTCTTTGAATATTATGAGGTGATAATTTCGGTCGGGGCGTGATTAAATCTATCAAAAATCCCTTCGGGCTTCATTGGATTTGATCACGCCCCGACCAAAATTATCACCTCATAATACTCAACAAATGATTCCTTCTTCCTTAAATTCAGTCAGATTCTAGCTATGATGCAAATGCATTGCTATATAATAGAACATGAAAACTAAAATCATTGTTTTTGTTTGTATATTTATATTTAAAGAAAGAACAATAAACACTGTGCCGGATAATTATGCCAGTGTCAAGGTGGCATTTTTGCACCCGCTTAAGCTGCATATATCGAAAAATTCAAATATGCCATATGATAAAGACCATTGCTTAAAGAATTAACAACCACCTTTTTTATCATTGTATCTCACCTGTCAGGTGAGATATTTACATTTCAAAAATAAATTCCTATAGGAAAATAATTTTTCGCCTAGGAAAAACAATATTCCTATAAATAATTTGAAATTTCCTATCGGAATACAAAAACTTCCTATAGGAATTTCAATTCCGATGGGATTTGATAAAATCCGATAGGAAAACTAAATATCCTATAGGAAAACTACATGTCTGAATCTAATTCCTACAGGAAATACCATTCTCCTATAGGAAATATAATTCCTATAGGACTTTTTAAAAATCCTATAGGATTGTCAATATTTCCTGTAGGAGAATCAATTCTCCTATGGGAATTATCATTTTCCGATGGGATATTAATATTTTAAGGTAAATATCCCACCTGTCAGGTGAAACACACTAAAAACAAAAGTGGTTATATACTCTCTAGACAATGGTCTATCATTTGGTATACATGGATTTTTCCAAAACTGCATCTTAAGCAGGTGCAAAAATGCCACCTTTGCACAGGCATAATTATCCGGCACACTAGCTCTATTTTTGTGATCCGGCAAATTTAACTATTTGCGCACGCATTGCGCCTTGCACTATTTTATTTACTATGCAATGACAACCTTATTTAAATCTATAATTAAACATAGATTACTATAAACGTTACTCTTATCATTTTACCCCGAAAATAAAACATTTAGGATTTTATTCATAAAGATTCAAATCACATTTTTTTTCACATATGCGTAAGAATATTAGTCAGAAGTATGATTCGTCTACTAAATGTAAAGTTCATTTATGCCTTTCCATTTCGGAAATCATAAAAACGGTGTTATATATTTTTTACTGCATGTAGCGTATATTATATTAACAGAGTTGACCAATGGTATTTCATGCCGATCATTCCTTTAAAAGGAATAATTGTTTTATGAATTATTATTAAAAGGATTTCACTGAGCATTACGACATCGAGATGTGTAAACTAGACTTGTAAGGATGAATGCCAAATATTTTTCTTTGGATTACGAAAATAGAACAATCGAGTTCCGAAAACGGGACTTGATTTGTTCCAGTGAACAAATACAATGTATTGACTTTTAAGCTGCCGATCAAATTAAACATTTGCGTCACAAATGTTTAAAGTTACTGCACAGTGCATATGCGCAGTTGATCTTGCCTTACTGTACAACGACATAGAGTCCTTATTTTTAATGTTAAAGTAAGTAGTTATCAATCAAGTTCTTTGACACTTCACTTTTTAAAACTAAAACCTTTTGAACGAGGGCATAAATTCATATTGTAATTTTGATTTTTGTTTTTATTGAAATGAAACTGATCATAATTAGGTTAAGGTTATGGCTCGGACAAGGGTTAGAAATCAACCGTTTTCAGAAATATGAAACAGCATATTCTGAAGTAGATTATCATTCCACTATGATATTTTTGAAATTCGAAATAGTGAAGTTTTAGCATACGAATATCATACATGTACATTTTTGTACTTTCGATTCTATTATTGTTCAGAAACTTTAAAATGTCTATTTTTATAACGTACTATTTGCATAAAGTGTTTAACATTGACCTCGTTCTTAATGCTTAATGAATGTATGAATAGTCTAACGAGTAGATCCTATGGAGCAAAATTCTTCCGATATTGAAAGCAAAGTGACAATATCCATTCAAAACTTCGACTTCAGACAAAAAACTACGTTTAATATTTTTTTTTACATATTAAGCATTGTTATAACTGTTAACGGTAAATACCGCACAGAACTCCTTGAGGTCAGAAATTGATCCTTTAAAGAGTCAATTATTGATTTAAAAACGTCCTTTGCATTATTATTTTGATGAACATGGTTGCTGTATTTGGAGGAAGTATACATATATGGTACATATATATGGTTATATTTACATTCCAAATATTTTTTGCATGTAAAGTGTGTGAAAATACACTGCAGTTACAAGACCGTAACACACACAGGGTACTCAAAGGTTAGAATGACTAGTTTTATTATGACGTCACAAACGTTGAACGCTGTAAAATGCAACGTCACAAACGAGAATCAAAGTTCACGCTTGTGGCTGTTACAGTGGCTCTTCCATTAATTTGAACTTACCCTTAGGATAAAACAGAAATTTTGACGTGTAAATCACATTTGCAGACAAGGCAAGAAGTTAAAAAAATGTAAATATAAGCATTAAATCAATATTGTTTGAAAGATATAGTCTCATAACTGCAGCGGTGTGTGCATACAAATTTTCATAACGCACTAGCGCGCGTTACTCAATTTGTATGCGCACACCGCTGCAGTAATGAGACTATATCTTTCAAAAAATAATGATTCAATGCTTAAATATTTACATTCCAAATATTTTTTGTATGTAAAGTGTGTGAAAAGACACTGCAGTTATAAGACCGTAACACACACAGAGTACTCAAAGGTTAGAATGACTAGTTTTATTAAGACGTCACAAACGTTGAACGCTGTAAAATGAAACGTCACAAGCGAGATTCAAAGTTCACGCTTTTGGCTGTTACAGTGGCTCTTCCATTAATTTGAACTTACCCTTAGGATAAAACGGAAATTTTGACGTGTAAATCACATTTGCAGACAAGGCAAGAAGTTAAACAAATGTAAATATAAGCATTAAATCATTATTTTTTTTAAAGATATAGTCTCATAACTGCAGCGGTGTTTGCATACAAATTTTTATAACGCGCTAGCGCGCGTTACACAATTTGTATGCACACACTGCTGCAGTTATGAGACTATATCTTTCAAAAAATAATGATTCAATGCTTAATTATCATTAATTCCAGTTAGTCATATTATTCACCTTTTCGGTCAAATAGAGGTAGGAATGGGGTCTAACTTTAAGAATACACGCAAAGCATTCTTTCAAAGCCGAATGCTAGTTGCTTTACTATGTGTGAATTTATTATAAAAGGGAGCAAATACGGCGAGAAATTATATATAGAGAGAGAGAGAGAGAGAGAGAGAGAGAGAGAGAGAGAGAGAGAGAGAGAGAGAGAGAGAGAGATAGATAGATAGATAAAAATTAGATAAGAAAACACGAAAAGCGTTCAATAAAGCTTAAGCGCTTTCATTTTAAAATCTTCAGAAGCTATATAATGAAGATTTTTAAAATGAAAGCGCTTAAGCTATATTGAACTTTTTTTGTGTTTTCTTATTTGATTTTTATCTATAACTCGCCGACCACTGTGGATTTTATTGTGTTTTAATATATATATACATTATGTATATAATATGTATATACCATTACATTTAGCATTACTCCAAGCCTGATATATATATATATATCAGGCTTGGGGTGATGCTAAATGTAATGGTAATGCATTGCAATGCATTACATGTTTTCAAAGTAATGCTAGTAATGTGTAATGCCACAAAATAAGCATTACAAGTAATGGTAATGTAATTCATAACTTTCCAAAATTTAGTGTAATGCTGGCATTACATGGCATTACTTTGCATTACTACGCTTATTTATACATATTCACTTTAAAAAATGTGATGAATAAATGAATAGCTGAAATTGAATTTGATTAACTTTATTATAAAGAAGAAAGAAATAATTCTTAAAATAAAAATGTTTTAGTTGTATTAAAAAAGATTTATAAAATTTCATTTTTAAATTATTCATATTACTAGATATAACAACACAGTTTCATAACATTTTTATAAGTGTTCTTTTTAAGAGTTTTAAATCATTTAAACAATTTACTCTAATTAGTTTGCACTTCAATAAAGATGTGTCAACAACACACTATGCCCCCAGGATAACTTAAGTATCGAAACAATCTATTGTTATAAGAAGTGATAAACACCCCAATCCCCTTCCCTATGCCATGTCCCAATAGAATAGGGGACAGACATGCACCTTTAAGGGCAAAATGAATGCACTGTCCATCCATGATGAAAATCAAAATCATTTCCAATATTACATGTATAACCCATTTGAAAATAATTTTACCATCTCTCTCTCTCCCTCTCTCTCTCTCTCTCTCTCTCTCTCTCTCTCTCTCTCTCTCTCTCTCTGTTGTAAATGTATATTAAGTACATTAGTTTGGACTGATAGAACATACAAGATTCATGTATTTTCTCTATTTTTTCACTTAATATATCCTATAAAGATTGTCAAACAAGTCCCGGCTTCCACTGCACCTGTAGAATGTTTATTCAGTATAGCTGGGAAGATTTTCAAACTGATAGGATGCAGTTAAAAGATAAAACCTTTGAAACTTTGATTATAAAGTGCAACAGTAATCTTTTGTCTTAAAGTGTCCTCAGCATAAAGAAATCTGATTAAAATATATTAAGAAATGTAACTGGGAAAAACCCTCTGTCTATAAATTAATACAATTAAGTGTCCAAAATTATAAAGATTTGTGTTATCTGGGGAAATATCTCTATTTAGCCTTTTAATAACCGCAACATTATTCCATAAATTGTTTTCTATTATGCACGAATTCTGTGTCTCTATATCATATCTGACATTGTATCATGCCAAATGTCTATAGATATCTTTTTACTTATGTAATAATGCCACAAGATTATTATATATTGAGCAAATAAAGAATGACTATTGTATATATAGTCATTGAATTTGAACCTGATACTGAACATGAACCTGTAGATATGTTAAAGAGTGTTTTATATTTGAAACATTTGCAAAAACCCTTTATTAGCTTTACTTTTTTAAAATAAAGTAATGGTAATGGTAATGCATTACTTTACTCATGTAATGGTAATGTAATGCATTACTTCAAGAAAATCAAGTAATGCTAATGGTAATTTAATGCCCAAATTCATGAAGTAATGGTAATGTAATGCATTACTTTACAATGTAATTCGCCCCAAGCCTGATATATATATATATATATATATATATATATATATATATATATATATATATATATATATATATATATATATATATATATATATATATATAAAGTGAAATTCCTTGTGCTTTATCTATATCTACATCATTCACTATGGGCAGGTATATGTCAATATGAGAGTTATTGCATTGTTTGTGCTTATTATATATGTGTGTATCTATGCAATGTGTATCGTTCCGATCCTCTCAAATTGTCGTTTAACTGTATTCCACCTGTATCTCAAGCGACTGTGTAGTGCTGTGCGGCCAGCGCGCTAGGTTCCGTTCGTCATCGAAAGAATGATTTTTGTCTTGCCTAGATGGCCGAGTGGGTAGCGCGGTGGCCGCTCACTGCTTGGAGAATGGGTTCCAGAGGTCGTGAGTGGCCGCTCACTGCTAGGAGAATGGGTTCCAGAAATAGAAAAGAACCCTTCTTTGAATACGAAAAGGAAGCTTAATCTTCACAGATTTATATGAAAGCAAGCAAGCAAATGTTAAAATTAAAAGTTAAAAGTTAATGTTAAAATAATTAAATAAAGTAAAAAAAAAAGTTTCATTGGTTTTTTTTTCTCAATCGAACAAGTAGCTGGGTAGTGCAAAGAAGATGGAAAATAATTCATTTCAATAATTTGTAAATAATGATCATTTCATTGGATTAAAAATAGATATATTTTTAAGGCATTGCAATATATCTAGGCCAAAAGAGAGTACTATTTATGTGATCATTGTGTCTCTTATGATCTCTTGTTTAATAAATTTTCAAAATTCTGACTATGTTCTGGTTCTGGAAGCAGTGTTGCAACCACTATTGAAATAAATTATTTGAATAGTGGTTAGGGATGTAATTCATTTGAAGAATCACTGTGCAACCACTATTGAAATAAAACCACTATTGAAATAAATTGTTTCAATACTGGTTAGGGATGTATTTCATTTGAAGAATCACTTTGCAACCACTATCGAAATATAACCACTGTTAAAATAATTATTTAAATAGTGTTTGGGAATGTATTTCATTTGAAGAATCAATTTACAGTCACTGTTGAAGTACAACTACTATTAAATTTATTTTTCAATCGTAGCTTAGAATGAATTTGTTTATAAATATTATTTTGAAAATTTATATTTTTTGCTGTACCTTTCTTTTTCTAAAGACATATCATGTTCTTTGAATATTATAAATTATTTGCACAAGAGTGAACATCTTGTAAATTGCCAGAACTTCTATTCGAACCCCCTGTATATTGAATAATTATTTATTGATAAATAGTATTATAAATATCACTATAGAGATAAATCATTTCAATAGTGGTTGGGGTGTACTTCATTACGACCACTATTGAAATATATTATTTCAATAGTGGTTAAGGGTGCGTTTCATTTCAATCACTTCTTAAATAAATTATTTCAATAGTGATGAGGGATACGTTTCATTTCAACCACTATTGAAATAAAGTATTTCAATAGTGGTTGATGAAACATTTCATTTTTATGTCTATTATTCCGTCTGTTACATGGGCATATTTCCCATACCACCTGTCATCTGAAACTGAGAGTGTTATACGCAGACGGAATAATAGGCATAAAAATGACATGCATCCCTACCACTATTGAAATATTTTATTCAATAATGGTTGTAATAAAATGCATCTTTAACCACTATTGAAAACATTTATTTCAACAGTGGTTGTAATAGATAGTCAGGTTGCTAAGTGATTCTATTAATTAAATGTATCCTCATCCACTATTTAAAGAATTTCTCTCAATACTGATATATATATATATATATATATATATATATATATATATATATATATATATATATATATATATATATATATATATATATGAAATTGAATTATTATTTGCAATTTGATACTTATAATGAAATATATCCACGACCTATTCGAAAATAAATTTATCATAATTTAATGTGATTTGTGAAATGAAATTTATTCCGAACACTGCACAGTTATTCTTATTATGGAATACAGTCATCTATAACCATCATTTCGATATTTCAATAAAGATAATTATAATGAAATATGTTATAGAATATTTTAGACGGTATTTGTATTTTAACAGTGGTTGCAAATTATATCTCGTCATAAACTTCATATCCAACCACTACTGAAGTAATTTATTTCAATAGTGGTCGTAATAAAATTCATCACCGACCACTATTGAAATGATATATTTAAATAGTGGTCGTAATGGAGAACACCCCAACCACTACTGAAATAATTTGTCTTAATTAGTACTGAATAACATGTATCTGTAAATGATTTTTTAATGTACAGAGGGCTTGAATGGAAGTTCTGGCAATTTCCAAAGTATTCATTTTTGTACAAATAATTTTTAATTTCCATAGAACATGATCTTTAGAATGAAATAGGTAAATGAAAGAATATGAAAATAATTGTTAAAGTTTATCTGCGAGAATTTGTTATTTCTGCAAACAGTGAAAATCCTAAGATAAGTACGTTAAATTCATAGTCTCAATTATTATTATTGCAAAATATAAGTCTTTAATACCTTTATTGTGAATTTGAAATTGTTCATTAGATAAAAACAATTTTATATGCATGTTAATCTGCGAGAATTTGCTAATTATTTCTGCACACCCGTGAAAATCGTAACATTATACCATATTTTTTTAGTCTCGGTTATTTATACCAAATTCATATACATGTAGTTTGCAAAAATGATGTACAACTTCTTTCTTTCCAAACGTGTTACAATAGTGATTACAAAGTAATATTTATAAAAAGTTCATTCTCGTCTACGATTGAAAAAATAAATTAAACATTATTCTTCAAAATTGAAAATGAAAAGTAAAGTTATAATGAAATGCATCCCCAACTATTATTGAGATAATTTCTTCGATAGTAGTTGTATTTCAATAGTGGTTGCAAAGTGATTCTTGTAATGAAATACATCCCAAACTAATATATTTAAATAATTTATTTCAATAGAGGTTTTATTTCAAAAGTGGTTGCAAAGTCATTCTTCTAATAAAATACATTCTCAACCACTATCGAAATAATTTATTTCAATAATGGTTTTATTTCAATAGTGGTTGCAACAAAGCAGTTTCATATGTAGTTTAAAGTTCATCATAAAATAATAATAATAATAATAATTATTATTATTATTATTATTATTATTATTATTATTATTATTATTATTATTATTATTATTATTTCTTTTTTTATGTTTTACAGCGAGAGTTATGTCGTGTTCATCCTGTGTTCAAAGACAGCCGGTTGTTGACCTTCGACAACTTCACAGAGGTGATCACATAGAGTTTGGAAGGATAAACTTCATCAAGCCTTTCTTGAGAAAACTCGTTTCAGGCACGGAACACATGCATTTTGGATACCTCTATTTTCATCATGCAATTGTGACAGAAGTTAATCATGTTGGACAGTATATAAAACTTGTGGAATTTGGCTCAAATGGAAAGTCATTGTCGTCATATCTAAAATCCCAACAAAAGGCGATTGTCCGTGAAAGTCAAATGAACTTTCACGACCTCTATGATGACTTGGATATATTTCTTGTAATTCATAAGAATAAAGGTCAACATCCTCCAAATCCGCATGAAATTGTGAAAAATGCATTGGGTCTACTACAAAAAGCACGAAGTGAAAAATACAATCTCTTTTTGAACAACTGTGAACATCTGGCTAATTTGTGTGTAACCGAGCAAAGGGTATCAATGCAAATCAGAGAAGCCACAGATGGATTGATAAATAGGATCTTTGTCAATACACCAACCTGGTTCAAAACGTTACTTAAAACTCTATGGAAAATGCTTTTTACATTGATAAGCAAGGTTCAAGAGGTTTTGAAAAATTATCCCAAGTTGCATGAAGCGTTTGTTTTTATGTCACGTTACCTCGGAAAGTGGCTCGGATGTACCTTTGCGATAGCGATAATTTTTACAGCCCTTAAGATTTTCATCTTTTACTACACATGGAAAGATCATGCATTTTGTTCAGATTGTTTCAAAGTATGGGTGATCAATTTATCATGGCAATTACTGTCAATGCTTTTGTCTGCAAAATGTATGTTTTTGGTGGGTATTGGAATTTGTTTTTCTGGGTTTTTGCCATACGAATTACTTTTTAGGAATCGTGCAGATTATTCTCAGCTCCACTCTTTGAGAACAATAAGACCTGGTGACGTGATCACGTTTAACCTTTACATGCCTTTCAGTTTCCACGATGCTCTCGTAGTTGATTGGGAACTACTTTTGACAGCGGGCAGTATGAGAAAATTAACACGGCCTTTCTCAACTCTGAGTGAAGAAGAGGTTTTTGGACTGTTGACAACACTGTTAGACGAGTTTTTGAGAATCGAAAGAAAAAAATCAATTGAAAATCTAGATATCTACGTGAAAGATACGAGTGAACAAGGGGGTAACTCAGTATTAGAATCGATCCCATATAAGAAGGTAAACACTTATATGTATAATTATTGTAACTTAGATAAAGGTTTGGTACTATAAAGCAACCTTTTTAAGGAGACACGTTGACGATTAATCGCATTTTAGTAGCAGACATGCTGTGCTATATATTAAGTATGCTTCAAATGACATTGAGTTCTAATTGCATTTGCATTGTATTAATATTTTCATAATTTTGTATGACTTTTCAGATGAATGAATTTTTGAATACGCCTCGACGCTGTTTTAAAAAGGTACGTTTGAGAGTATACAAACAAGTATGTTTTGTCTGAAGGATTATTTAAGAAAAAAAACAACGTTATTTAGTGAACTTGGCGTTATAAATTGCAATTGCTCTGCTGGCATATTCCATGATGCGCGCTAGCGCATCATGGAAAATATGTCAGCAGAGCAGCTGCTATTCATAACGCCATGTTCACTAAATAATCGTTGTTTATTACTTATGTTTGCACTTTATCCTGTGTTAGCCGAGATCTAGACCTTGAAATAATTTAGCTATTGCATTTATAATAAATGCTCAGACCGCAATGTATAACAATGTAGAACAATGGATATGCAAATATACCGGTAATAATATGAAATACCGTATTTAAGAGATTTTCATTTAGGAATATGGCAGATGGAAACAGCTTCCCTACAGCAGGAACGATTGTAATGCACCAATTGTGATTGCTTTGACCGATGGAAAGCATATCAAACTGTATCATGACCTTCTTCAAACCTATCATGTAGAAATTGTTCACTATGATTTAGAAAGAGGATTAAAATTCCCTGATGTTTTGTTTCCGTCTGCTAGAGTGGTCAAATTTGAGACAACGACTCTTTCCATTGGAACCAAACACGATGTTTATAAAAAGAACCTTGTAGTGTCTGAAGCGTACAGAAATGTACCTGAAGTAACCATACAAAATGCTCTTGATATGATCGGCGAACACAAATGGTCTTTGTTTGGGAAGTGGTCATCTGATTTTGCAACTGAATGTGTTATTGTGGACCTCGATAGATACTACAACCGTGGCTACAGGTTTGCCAGGCTTGTCCAGTCACAGTGTTTTGACTTGCTTTACGGTGAGACATTACGTAGATGTCAAGACTTTGGGCTAGAACGCATTTGCTTTCAAGAATCTGGATCTGGACTAGAACGCATAAGCTATCTCATGAACTTTCTTATGAAATTTCCTCGAAAGAGAAAAGCATGAGTTGGTGCCTCCTTCTCATCTTTAGGATTATTTTTAAAAAAAACATGATTGAACTTTTTAAATTTTACCTGCATTAAAATCATATCTCCTGTCTACATTTTCGTGATTTTAAAAACAAATATTTAATCTGTTATTTTGCATTGCCAAAATCATTCATTAACATGTGTGTTTCTGTGAAAGTATTTTACTTTCATATATTACACCTAAATTACATTATGTAACTGAATGTATAAATATGTTTTATGAGACATCAACATTTTAAAAAACAAAATCTCGAAAAATGTTAATCCATCAGTTTAACATATGACCACAAAAATTTTCACCTTCATCTCATAATATCTGATACAAAAAAATCATTAATCCTTACTGTTATACATCACTCTCATTATTTTCATATTTAAACGTATCTTATATTTAGAATTTAACCACAGGTTAAATTTTCAAAATAATAAACATTTAGACACAAGTTACATATTAAAATACATGTATCTGAAACGATAATGTAAAGACATTGTACAACAACAAACAATACAGAAACCTACAACAATATTTTTAAAATTAACCAAATAACCTCTGTCACCTTGTTTCGAACCCATGTCATACAGATTACTGTTTCAAAATATGAATGCTATCAATAAATTGATGAAATTAGAAAGCTTCATTTGAGAAGAAAATGGATCATTTAATCATTTCTATAGAAGTAAGATGCGTAAAAAGAATAATGTTCTATCACTTATATTTGGTGTTGTAAAAGTTTATGTGATGTTTTTTGTTAAATTTATTTCACAATAAAATGTATTGATTTTTTGAAGTGTTGGGCGATCTTTTTATCTCGCCCCTCCATAATGAAATATTGAAAACTGCGTTACCGTAGTTCAACCACCAGAAAAACAGAGGACTTAAACATTGTGCTAACATTATCAGCACATTAAAATTGAAATGAAAATTGATCAAACGTAAGAAAACTCTTGTACACCCTTTATCTCAGACAATCAAGCAGAGCAAGAAGAAAAGCCAAAATGACACACTCACACTAAAAGAAATTTAATGCTTAATATTTCTGTACAAGTCTGAGTATATAGCACCTGATGATATCCAAAAACAATTTTGAAAAAAAAAACCATAGTGAATAAGTTTTTAATTAACTTCTTCTATACATTGCACATGTAGTTTTGGAAAACACACTTCAGGACTCTTTGCCTTTCCATACTTGAACTTTTGAGATTGTTCCGAGAGCAGACGCGATCCATTGCTAGCTTCAAGTGCTCTCGAATCTTTCTTCCTCGAAGACTGTTCGGAGACATGCCAAATGTTGCAACGTCCATTCATCTCACCACCAGTATTTAAAGGAACTTAATCAATTGTACAGTCATGTCTCAATATTCACCATCTCTATCAACCTTTTTATAGCTATTCATGAACTTCTCTATTCAGTAGAAGTTTAGTAATCATACAAAAAAGAGTTTTATTTGCACAGTAGCAAGAAGGATGACTCAATTTCTATTTCAATGAACGTCGATATGAAGAAAACAGACACAAATTATTCACGTAATTTGCCTTTTACGTCAGATAGGGGAGTATTGCAGAGTTGAAAACTGTTCGGTTGGCATACCATTTTTTGTGCACAACTCCTGGGAAGGTATGAATATGGACCCTTTTCATATTATAGAGCGTTTGCAGTCCAAAACTGTCATCCTGAAAGAACTGGATACACCAATTAAAAAGATATCATAAACGCACAAAGGTTATGGTTTACATTATTAACTGCATATGGGAAAATTCAAAAGGAAATGTTCAGAAACATTTTGTTGTAAAAACCAAAGTATAACCGATCAGAACAGGTTTTCATATAATATAAACTCTAATAGGACTCTCTAAATCCCAAGAACGTTGGTTTAATTTAATGGTTATTTTTTTTACTGAAGATTGAGTTGTCAAGTGAATGTTATGAACTTGTGTTAAGTTGAGTACATTTAAGATTTCCATTAAGAAATTGGGATAAATTTTCTACAATTTATCTTACCTTTTGTTTCTTCATTTCTACGACATTTTCATTTTCGTCGTAAAAACTAAAATGACTGCAAAGTCAATTGTATTCATACAAGTATACGTAAAGAATTGAATAGTTAGCGATTTCAATAAAAATTGTACCATGTAAAGTACAAAATCTTGTCAAATTGGTCATATATCATATTAAATCCGTCGTTACCTGGATTGCCAAGGCGTCACAACATCATCATCCGGGCCTCCAATCAGAACTAATCGATGGAGTTTTAAAAAATTCCTCTTGTACTCTAAGAATAAAATTCGGTTCAAACCAATAAACTGTTGGGTTTTCCTTCCAAAACATGTTTGATTGAAACAGAATTACACCAAAACAGGTTTGTTTAAACGACAGAAAAAGTACATGACTGTACACTGCTCAATAAATTAAAGGATTATATGTTTAATACCATTGAATTTATAACTAAACGACGCTTGCTATAGATTAATATAGAATGTTTAATACTCCATAAAATATATAAAACCGCTCAATTTCTAATTACATGTATATTTTTACGCAAACAAAATATGTGTCAACACACCACTCATATTTGGCGAAGGCGTGGATCCGTCAAGATGTGAGAGGAACACAGAATAGTTTCGATACAGAGTTTGGTGATGCGGATCTAGTAGCGGTAAAATAAAACATATAAATTACAGTAAATATGTATTCATTTAAGTTATTGAAATAGCAACACTCTATGCATCTTTTGAATCTACTCACCATTCCAATAATTTGCAACGGACAGATGATTTTGGACAAAATGTGTATAAAAAAACCTGTTTGCGAAACGAAATGTTAATTTCACAAGAAATAAATTTAATTAACAGGTGGTTTTTATTCATTTGAACACATCAATTATGAAAACAGCCTCATAATAGCACTCACTTATAGATGTTAGTTTTTATACAGTTCGCTGGCATGTATCTATCCCATTTTCTTGGAACTACAAATAATATTGAACAGTTGATGTAACACGTTAATGTCGTCATGAAATGTTACCATGAATAGAAAGGAAGATAATTTTTACTAAAACAGGACATGTTACATGCACTCAATATTCATTATCTTTAATTATATAAATTGATTAGTGATTGGGGTAAAATTGTATCATAAACCTACCATACATAATTATATGTTTCCATTAATGGATGGACAAACTATCATTTGGTATACATATGTATTGCAAGCAGAAAGCAGACAATTGCGCACGTTCGGAAGTTCTTTAAATTATGCATGCTGAGCAACTACATGTGTATATGAATGTGATCACTGACTGTTTATGCCAGTAATGTTTGTCTAAATATTTTAAATGTAAGATTACCTTAAATTAAGTGTATGGTTGACGGAAGCCACGGCGACTTTTACGTGTACTTACTTCCGTACTGTCCTGCCTGGGGAGAAGACAAGGAAATAAAGTTGTGTACGTTGTGATTCATTGAGGAAACGATTCCACGACACAGCAAGCCTCCTAAAGAAAGTAATAAATAACATAATTTTAATTTTAATTTTTTTTATTAGAAAGTAAATGTATTTAACGTTTGTGTAATGTTCTTACGACATATTTCAATCCGAAAATGAAAGTATACATACATGTAACGAGTAGTCATATGCATACTTTTATTAATAAAAATCAAATATGTCAGTCTTTTCTGTTTGATTCAAAATTTTATCGAGTTAAATGAGTCAACCAAACATAGAGCATAGCAAGTACCTTGCGAATAGCAAACAAAGTGGACCCCTTCTGGGTGTCCCCTCATGATTTCCCGTACTTGTTCATTGATTTTTCCTATCTGGTACCACATTGGACGTAGGCTGCACAGCTTCTCAAACATTCGAATAGCATAGATTATAGTGCCATTATGTTCCTGTAATAAAAAAAAGTCACTTTAATATACAGTCTCAATTTTTCCAATAAAAATATCGATGAAAGACAGTAAACAAAATTTTCAGGAAACATGCATATATCGATCCTTGTTCTGAATAGATTTACAACAAATTGGATGAAATGAAAAGGGATTCAATTTAAGGAAATCATTTTGATTTTAATCATCGGTTTTCCTGTCCAATTGACAGCTGTCCACAATAAGGAAAGTGTTTGAGTTATATATACAATGTGTTATATTTAACATATATATTCTTTAAGCCACGGTGACACTATACATGTTTATGTTTATATAAAGTTTATATAATAATATTCAATTTTTCATATCATTATTCTTTTTGTTTGAAACAAAATCTGTAACTCTGTTCGCGTGTATCACCAAATACATGCAGTTTTATACGTGGGCGAATCTAGATTTTTTATTTTTCAGATTGGAAACTTTCTTGTTCTTTAATGTTGATCAGATTATCACAAATAATTTCAACATGTTTGAATATGATACTATTTTTTTTTCATATATCTATTCTCATCCATTACTATAAAAGGGGCATGGTCACGATTTTGGTCAAAAATTATTTTTATGATTTTAATGTTTACCATGCTTCAGTAAGGCATTTCTTATAGTCAATCAAAATTTAAGTGTCATTCGTTGAGTTATTAGCTAGTTACAGAGCTTAAAATTCTTTGCTATGTACACAAAGCGTTTGTTTACATTTTGAATGTTGATGTGAAAATTCCAGTTTTAGACCAAAAATGAATGTGTTAAACGTTAGGAACTGTTTATCTATGATAAAAGTAAATAAAAAGATAGATAAATCAGCTTAAAAATATTTTTAACTGGTTTATATTGATATGTAAACAATTACAGGGCACGAGCATTGTTTACATTACAAAGAATTGTGAGCTCAGTATCTTTCTCATAACTCCATGAATGACTCTCAGATATAAAGCATTGTAAATATTAATATCAGAAAATTAGAATTTGGCCAACATCGTGACCATACTCCTTTTAGGGATAACGGACGTTAGTTGTATTCTTATTAATCAGTCATTTCGTAATACAATTAATCAAAATTGTTCGTTTTTACCAAAACCTCTAAAATAACAAGCGATGCATCGAATTGTCAAACGATATAGGGCCTAGATACTTACACTTTTAATCCAGTTTTCGAAAGTTTTTCCGAATTCACTGGGAGCAGATCCAAACATCCCATGGACCAAGACTACCGGCCTGTAACAGGAAACGCAGATAAAGGATACAGCTAAAAGAAATGGTGCAAGCATTTTCCCCTGCCTCAAATGTTTACCCTACGAAACTCCCTGTGTTCTCAAAACTTGATCATGATGAATGATTGTTTATCTTCCTTATTTAAATTTCCCTTATCCCTTATCCGGAAATGATCTTGTGAATAAATTTGTATTTATTATAAATTCGTTTAATTAAAAGATGAATTTGAATTCCCACTTAAAATTGGTACTTATTAACAGGAAAATACCTATAAGTACAGCAAAAAATTCAAAGGTTTACCAGTCGCTCATGAATACGTATATATGTATATCACAATCACCTCTTTATCAATTTTTACTTAACAATGCTATATCAATTTCGTGTCGTTTGTTTTAAAAAAAAAAATAGATACCTATCAGCTTAAATTGTTCATGTAGTTTACAACTGAAATCGTCCACAGGTGCTTGAGGACAGAACCGATCCCCCTTTATATATTACAAAATATAGAAGCATGTGACGGAGATATTGTAGATATTGTCTATCCGTTGCCTAGTTGGCACAAATACATTTATACAATAGTACATGGTGCCATAATGTTCATGTAAGCCATAGAACCTTTGAAATTCACTTCACATCGATTTGCACACTTAAATTCATCTTCTATGTATTTGAATTCTTTAATAATTCTATATATCGAATGATATAATAATCATGTATTTGTTGAAAATTATCTTTTAAAAATTTCCATGGGTTGCTTATATTTTCAAAGATTAAAATTTTGGAGAACTAGTAAAGCACAAAGAAAATCAGTAAAATATATTTCATAAACAAGCATGCAGTCATAGTTATAGGTCATAGTTATACCACATTATTCTCAGAGCCTATTGTACCCAGTCGATCAGACTTTTAAAGGTTGTTTCCGAAAACATTTTGCATGATTATGACTATCACCGTGCAAAATTCACTGGTCAATAATAACTTTTATTATGGACTTTACATTTAAAATTCAACATCTGTTTTATGATATTTTCTCACAGTACCTATTCAGTCAGTGATTGACACTTTTCGAACTCTATGTGTGATTTCAAAGAGACAGTGTTATTTAAGCATTGAATCATTTTTTTTTAAGATATAGTTTCATAACTGCTGCGGTGTGTGCATACAAATTGAGTAACGCGCGCTAGCGCGTTATGAAAGTTTGTATGCACACACCGCTGCAGTTATGAAACTATATCTTTCAAAAAATAATGATTTAATGCTTATAATTACATTTTTTAACTTCTTGTCCTGTATGCATATGTGATATATTTACATTCTACTGTGTTTTTCCATTAAATTCTGTGATCTTCAAATGCCTCTAAATGCAACCAGTAGTCAAAGGTCAAATTGACGAGTTTTTGTTATAACGTCACAAACGTTAAACGCTGTAAACTGCAACGTCACAAGCGAAAATCAAAGTTCACGCTTGTGGCTGTTACTGTGGCTCTTCCATTAATATTAACTTACCCTTAGGATAAGATAGGAATTTTAAGGTATGAATCGCATTTGCAGACAAGGCGAGAAGTTAAAAAATGTAAATATAAGCATTAAATCATGATTTTTTGACGTATTCACTCTCATAACTGCAGCGGTGTGTGCATACAAATTTTCATAACAAGCTAACGCGCGTTACTCAATTTGTATGCACACACTGCTGCAGTTATGAGAGTGTATACTTCAAAAAATCATGATTCAATGCTATAATAACTGCAGTATCTTTTCACAGACTTTACATGCAAAAAATATTTGGAATGTAAATATATTTCAAAAAAAATGTGCAATTATCTGGGTTTTTATGTTTAGGACATCAAAGGCTCATTGAATTTATTTAATTATTTTATATCTGTGAACCTTACACTCAGCTTCCTAATGTCATCAGCTGTTAATTTATACTCATTGTTTAGATTCTTATAAATCATTTATCCATAATTGATAATTTTCAAAATAGACCATTACTGCATATAGCATTATTCCACGCATATTCATGAAATAATTAACATCTATCTGCTCGAAATTGAACCACCTGAGCCCTTCATCTTTGTACAGTAAAACATCACATAACAAATAGGTATGTTGCACTCTTCCACTTTTGTGACTTTATTGTTTAACCAAATTTGGTTTGAAATAATCAGGAAAATGACAATAGATGATTATATAACAATAATTAATAAGTTTATAAAATCAATTATAAAATTATTAATATTTCATTCTTTATGCCATAATATTTTACAACTAAAATAATCCATAACTCCAATTACTGATGTAATCAATGATGTGATTGATTAGATAATTCATGCAAAACATATTCCTTGTTGTCTGAAAGCGCCATGTACTTGATTAATTCTAATTAAATCAAGTTCAGACCCCAAGGAGGGAGGGATGTGACTTAATTGTTTAACCAAATTTGGTTTGAAATAATCAGGAAAATGACAATAGATGATTATATAACAATAATTATTAAGTTTATAAAATTAATCACCAACTGACTTTTATTTCTCTGGAATTGCATATTGGTGGACCTTCAATAAGTGGCGATATATCATTAGCCGTTGGCAAAGTCAACTGTTAATGTAATAAATCATGGAATTAGGCGTTGTATTATCAACGGTTGTTACAGAGGCAATTGAGAACACACAGATTATTGTATTGTATTGTTTATTGGTCAACAGACATATACAATTAATATTCACACGTTACAATACATATAAACGGGTCATTTGAAAAACACAAGTTTATACATGAAGTTTTCTGATCACAAATGTGCAAATCCTTTACATTTTGTGTTGACAATAGTAGAATTACTTTAAAGACAGATGATTTAATATAATAAAACTTCTTTTAAAAGGAATTTTCCTCTTAAGTTACAGTAAAAAGGACATTTCGATATAAAATAATATTCATCTTCTATATCTAAAGTACATAAAGGACATAAACGTCTTTCTAATGGAATATTGCTGTGTCTACCAGTTTCGACGGTAAGACAATGAGATGACAATCTTAAATTTACATATAAGTTTCATATATTATAAATGAATTCTTTTTGTTATATATGACTGCAAGGTACAATGATCAACTAAATATTTATAGATTGTACATTTGGAAGAGGCATTTATATCAGCTAGTAGAGACTGTTTAAAATTATCAAAATTACGTTGCTTGGCGACTGTTAAAATAATTTCTGGCTTTTCAAAAAACTGATTTTCCCAAAAGTTCATAAGCCCAATACTTGATAACATCTTCTTAATCTCCGCAGCCCAGTTTTTACATTTGTTTTTACTGAAGGATTCATTATCTATACTACTGTGGAGGTGAGAGCTCCAACAAGGTGAATTTCTTTGTGCTTTATGTATATCTTTATCATTCACTATGGTATATGTCAATTTGAGAGTTATTGCAATGTGCTTATTATATGTATATATCTATGCAATGTGTATCGTCCCGATCCTCTCAAATTGTCGTTTAACTGCATTCCACCTGTATCTCAAACAACCGTGTAGTGAGCGACCTGCGCGCTAGGTTCCCTTCGTCATCGAAAGCAAGTTTTTTGTCTTGCCTAGAGGGCCCAGTGGTTAGTGCGGTGGCCGCTCACTGCTAGGAATATGGGTTCCAGAGGTCGTGAATTCAAGCCCTGGCCGGGGCGGAGGTGGAGCTCCAACAAGGTGATTTTCTTTGTGCTTTATATATATATATATATATGATTTCTGGTGAGAGAAATTATAAAATAACAAATATACATATCTACTTAGTACTTACTTTTGTCTTCGTAATGGCAAAAAAAAATATTTTTGATTTCATGCATAAAATTTACAATATATTTCTTATATAGGAGAGAGAAGATATTATATATGGAAAGTTTATCGTTAAAATGATGAATATATTTATGTCCTACGGACCCGGTTTTACGATAGAATGCGTTCCGTGTATTGTCTCTGTAGCAAAGAAAATACGTGTACGTTGTTGAAAAAGTGTTGAATTTTTACAATATATGGATTAAATTTTTAGATGAAAGGTATTTACAGTCAGTCTCAAAATGGTTTATTACAATTAATTTGACTGTTATTTTCAATGCATCTTCATTAATTTTCTCCAAAATCCAAACTTTTGGGGGGATTCTGCAATTTTCTGATACATTACGGGAATATGTGAGGCATTCTAACTGTCCATGGTGAGGACCTTTCCTAAGACACTGTTAGATTAGATCTGTTCTAACTAAGGAAAGTGTAGTGAAATTAATAGCATTGCTTTGTTATGTAAATGTCAACAATACGGTGTGTCGATGTATCTATTTCGTAAATGTCCGATATGCAATGTCAACCCGTGCACGCACGGGTCAAAGTCTAGTATATACATGTATTAACATAACATGAATTCAAAAAGCAATTGCCACATCGGGCTTCCATATCGAATTGGTACTAATTTGAGTACAGGTAATATTGAAACGCTACAGAGGAATTTGGAAATCATTTCCACCGACCTGAAAAACACAGGTAATACGTTTTCATTTATTTACAGTTAATATACGTGTTAGGAAATTTTGTAACTAATACATAAAGTGTTTGATTGTTTTAATCTTTAAAGACATTAATATAGGTATGACAATGAACCATCCGCCGACACATATTAGTGACCTGCAGACGCCTTGTTTACTTGTGGATATTGACAAGGTCAAAAGGAACTGTTCGCGAATGACCCAGCGATACAAAGAATTGGGTGTAGAACTTCGGCCCCATATGAAAACTCATAAAACAATGTAAGAAATTAAAACGAAGAGCATTTTGCAAATAAAATTTTATTTTCAATTTTGCATCGTGTTTATTAAATATAATTACAGAGAGGGTGCAGATTTGATGACGAATGGAACCCGCAAGAAAATTGTAGTGTCCACCCTGGCAGAGGCCGAGTTTTTTGCTAGTCATGGCTACGACGACATTATCTATGGCAAGCCTGTCAGTGAATCACAGTTGTCAAGGTAGTTCGACTCTACAGTTTGTAATTAGTCCTTTTTTATTGCTAGATACATGTGCACGTACCTATAAGAATTTTATGTGATTGATGTAAATGTAAATTATTTCTCAAACTTACGCTTTCAATTTACTACCCTGTTTTTGGCAATCGTTTATAATATAGTTAACAACATATGGAATGTTACAACTCTTAAATCTAACAATTTTTATCTCTCGGATTAACTTTTTATTCATCTTTAATAATCTATGATATTGAGATACGGTACATGCACATACGACTTTTGTCGAAAAGAAGATAGGGGAATAAGATAACCCAAATGCCTTTTTTGTTTAGTCGTTAAAACATTTTCTTTTTCAATTAAGTATATTTGATATGTTATAATACAAGTTTACAAAAGGAAATTTATTCACTTATTCAGTTAAGAATATTTTAACAAAAGATAATAAAAAATCGAACCCATAACTTAATAACCCTTGTTCTATAAAGTTACCTAATGTCCGGTGCTCTAACAACTGAGCCATTTTAGTCACAACAAAGTTCATTGTTTAAATGCTATATGAGACTATGGCCACGAATTTACGGACTTGTAACATTCTTCTAAAACGTTCAATTGTTTGGATACAAAATGACATTTTGAAAGTATAGTGGGTCATCTCTCCACGTTTTTGTTGATTGAAATCGGTTTGATTACCATCGAACCTTATTGAGACTATGGCAAAAATATGGAGCTCGCACCCTCTCTATAAAAGGAAAGGCATTGAAGTTCTAAAAATGCCACTATTTGGAGGTTTTGATACGCATTCGCTTGTTTAAATCAACCTTTTCCAAATATTTAGCATACTTTAAGGGATACAAAACGTTGTTTTGTTAATATTACATTTTTTTCAATAATTTAGAGAACAATTAATCAGATTTGTTGATATTCTGATTTTGAAGTGTCATATCTCTCCTCATATAGGCATTTTACACGCCTAATTCCCCCAATTTCTTTCAACACTTGACGTCTTACATCATCAAATTTAAACAATACAGATGCAAGAAGCTGCACGAGAAATGTACTCAGTTTCATCTGATGTTTGACAATGAAGAGACGATATCTGCATTAGAAAGAAACCCTCTAGGGAACAAAGCCTGGTCTGTGTTTTTGGAAGTAGACATAGGGGGCAATAGAAGTAAGTGTTTGAACACGAATTGCATCTTATATGAAATTTGGTTGTAATTCAGATATCATTTTTATTAAAGAATTTTGCATTTTAACAAAACAAACATCTTTGTTACAAGAAAAAGCTATTTGTATATTACCATATTTATGTTTTCAAATCTTTCTTTTAATTAGCTGGCGTATTGTGGGACAGCGATCGGGTTGTTGAATTAGCCAGGTTAGCGACGAATGCCAAGAATGTGGATTTTCTGGGTATCTATACACATAACCCGATGTCCTATTCCCTGACGTCTGATAAAGCTGTGAGAAACCAGGCGGAGACAGATACTAAAAGAATTCTCAGTGTCTGTGATAGGTACTGTAAATATAAAGTCAAAGTCAAAAATTATATTTAATTCTTTTCCAAAAAACTGAAAAATATCTCTCTCTCTCTCTCTCTCTCTCTCTCTCTCGTTAATTTTAAATAATTTTAAATATTTAAGAATTCGACAAGCCGGTTTTCAAGTTGTGACTGTGGGCCTCGGGGACACGCCTTGCTGTTCTGTTTCGGACGTCACCATGGCAAAGCTCACCGAAGTACATCCCGGAAATTATATATTTTACGGTACTTAGTCATATCTTTTCTCTTAAGATAAAGTTTGGTGGCCATTTTCCTACCCGGATTTACTTTTTTTAACGAAATGTGTTATTTTGAATATCAGTGAAATGCACTTCTTGTCATATTATGCGACTTTCAAAATAGAAATATCGCATACACACAGCAGACAATCATTGATCTACGAGTTGCTGTCCGTGATTTTCATGTCGTTTTTCTTCCACTGAGCCTGTGTTTTAAAATCTCTTTTCATGATATTAAGTTAATTCATAAGGTGCTGAAAGATCTTCAGTATAGTGCAATCTCTGGTAAAAGGGTCTCAGAATACAGTTGCTTGATTTCTGTTGCCTTTTGATGAAGTAATAAATTTGGAAAAATCAACAACACTGATATGCAGTTATTGATTCTAGTTTATCCTATCTTACTAATGTTTAAAAATGTTGCCTCTAGAGGCGTTCCAAATTTATGAAGTTTCATAATGGTATGAAAATTTATGGATCACCCTGTACTTATCTAATTGTTAAAGTTGAATATTTAGAAACTCGAGATTATATGTACACTCATTGCAGACACCCAGCAATATAGAATTGGCTCCTGTGAGTTCGACGACATCGCAGTCCGGGTGGCTGCACGCGTCATCAGCCATAGACCAGAGACCAATCAGATCGTGTTGGACAGTGGCTTCGTGGCCTTGAGTCACGACGGAACCTACTGCAATCTACCGGACGGCGTCGCTGTGTTCCAGGACCATTCCGAATTGAAGTGAGCAAATAAATTGGTCCGGACTTTCAGTATAATAAAACCATCAACCTCTTATATCAAAACTAGTTGGAAATGACGCTGGTTACAAACAAAATATGCACAGATTACATAGGAACAGCACTAGATTCAGACAAATATTGTAGATTTCAAAGAGCAATGACTGAATAATTATGAAATTATATAAGTTCACGTCTTAATGATGTTTTACACAATCAACCAGTCTTATGTCTTCGTTAAATTGCTCTATGCGTAGCCGAAGGAAAGGTACTCACTCTGTTGATGATAATTCATTTTAAACTTGAACAACGAATCTCTAGATTCATAGAACAGATCTTTGCCCCCATGTTTACAGGTGTATGCTTACAGGTGTATCTGATATGGCAATATTCGTTAACTTTCAGATTGGTAAACATGTCACAGGAACATGGATGTGTCAGTGTCAAGAGTGGTAAAATAGACTGCACTGCGTATCCACTGGGATCTATGCTATTCATCTACCCATACCATGTAAGTTACTTTTATAACGAAATCAATGTCATTAAAAACCAGAATTATTATACGTAAGAGTTATTAAGCCGTTGGACTGCAGACAGACTAGAAATACAAAAGGTTCTTTAGGTTCAAGCATATTAGTTTGCTCCATCTTCTGTTTGGCGATGTTTTCCGAGTTCATCTGTTGTTATTATTTCATCTTTCAATATTAACCCCCCCCCCCCAGTTTTTCAATTATTTGTTAATCTCTTGTAACCATTATCTAAATAAATTATGTAATAAATAACATTTATACCGGTATCATACATTGCTTATTGATATATTATATTTAAATAAAAGGGAGAGAAATTTACATAAATAATTTATTTGTTAATGATTTAATTAACCTTCAGTACCATTCAGAAGTTAATAACACAACACGAAACATGCTATTAAACTCATTGAAAATTATTTTATCAATCTTATCATATCATAATATTTGCATTTCCATTGTTCTTTCCCACTGTAAGCCCATACGGAGGAGCTGCGATTATTTCTCTATAATCGCAATTGCTCTGTCAGTATACTATGACGTCATACAGGTGTAACGTTATATATACTTTTCCATGACGTTATAGATTTAAACCACTATACGATACATCATGTGTTTATCTCCAACTCGATTAAAATTGACGTATTTACATGCAATATTAAAACATGTTTTTGATAACATTTTAAAGGAATTACTGTTATAACATATCATTGATTCTGTTAACAAATCTATGTGAATTATAAAGATACATTACAGTCTGAATGTTTACTTTTGATATAAGGTCTAGGCTAATACAGGGTATTTGCGAGTAGTAAAATGCAAATATAAGTAATAAACAACGATTATTTAGTGAACATGGCGTTATGAATAGCAACTGCTCTGCTGGCATATTTTCCATGATGCGCTAGCGCGCATCATGGAATATACCAACAGAGCAATTGCTATTCATAACGCCATGTTCACTAAATAACGTTGTTTATTTCTTAATTATGTAATTAAAATTGTATTGAAACGCATTCTGATTTTTCAAATATTGTATATTCTTTTAGTGACTTGGAAGTAAGATTCCTTGAAGGTCATCTATATAGCGGACTTTGAACTTGTGACCGTTGCCTTAATTGATTAAATGTTCACAGAATGAATTTATCTCCTGGGTATTAGACCAAATTTGTTTTTAATATATCTTTATAATCCAGGCGTGCGCAACTGCAGCGAATCACCCTGTTTATTACGTTCACTCTGGGGACAGCGTGATTGGTGTTTGGAAACCTGTCAAAGGATGGTGAGAGAGAGCAGCAAAAACACGGGAGAGGGCTATTGTGTATATTTTGTATTGGTGAATAGATATATATTACATTATTTGGATAATAAAGATACAGATCGTGTTTTCTTTGTTGTTATATTATCAGCTGTCAGTGTGTATCCTTAGTTTCGTGTAGCAATATAAAACACAAGTAGATGCGAACTGATTTGATTTTTTTTTTTAAAAACCGCTGTTTCCGAACAAAGTACGATTCATGCTTCGCGATTTTTAAAGCGTAAACTGCCCTATCTCAGTTTATACTCCTATAAATTTGGTAGCTTTTGACTTTATTCCCTATAATATTGTTCGGCGTGCTTCAGTTAATATCAACTAAGTATGTTCTTCCTTTTTTTCTTGAAGAAATCGCGTTCAATATCAAAGACAAGTGAAAAGCTGTCAATGTGACAGCAAAGCGGGTTTTCTTTTATGTGAACTGTATCAGTAATCCATGTCAACCCTGAATTGATAAATTGATAAACACTACCTTCCGTATTCAGTGAAATTGAGTACCCTATATGCAATATTTTGCAAAAAAATGACCAAGTTCAAAACCTCGGGCCCGTTTCACAAAGCTATCTTATGACAAATATCTGTCTTAAGACCAAAATTTGTCATAAGTTTTTATCATAGCTGTTTCACAAAAGTGTCTTAACTTATGATAATCTTAAGATTGTTCAAAATCTTAAGACACTCAGATACTTCTCTTAAGTCAGTTTTAAACATGGCGGCGGCCTATGTTTTGATAAGAAATAGGCAACCTAAAAGGCGTGATCGTGTATTCAGGGACAGAATCAACCCATTAGATTATATGGACGGTTGTGACATCTTAGAGAAGTTCCGTTTGCCACGACATGTTATCTCTGACTTATGTAATGAGCTTAATGATCGTTAAAAGCACCCAACCAAAAGATCACATATGCCCTCATCATTGCAAGTCATGGTTGCGCTTCGCTTTTATGCAAGTGGAAGTTTTCAAGCTGTATGTGCAGATCTTTATGGTATAAGTAAAGCAAGTTTGTCCAGAATTGTTTACGTTGCCTAGTCCTGTCTACATTAAATTTCCTTCTACTGACAGAGATATAAACAATACTATACTGGACTTCGCTCATATGCTAGTATGTAATTTCCCAAATATGATAATAGACGGAACACATATTCCTATTCAGGCACCTTCAACTCATGAGTATTTGTTTGTTAACAGAAAAAAAAACTTTCATTCAATAAATGTGATGGCAGTTTTCAATTCCAATTTGAAATTTTTGAATTTGGTAGCAAAGTGGCCTGGATCATCTCATGACGCATTTGTGTTCTCAGATTCTGTTTTGTGTCAAATGTTTAATTTGAGAATGGCAACATTAACAGAGGTTGTCTAGTTGGTGACAGTGCGTACCCGTTAAAGAATCACTTACTAACACCCGTCTTGAACCCAAGCAACCCCCATGAGGAGGCATACAATGATGCCAACACTAAAACCAGGGCCCCCATTGAGCGAGCGTTTGGTGTCCTTAAAATGAGGTTCCGATGCATCGATCGCTCCGGAGGGACCCTACTTTTCCGGCCAGCGAAAGTTTGTAAAATCGTGACTGCTTGTGTGGTGCTACATAACATTTGCATAAAAAAACAACGTTCATGTGCCCCGAAACATAAATAATTATCGTGTTTTTCAACAACCAGACAATGTTATATACCAAGGAGTAAACAATGACTGTGCTGAGATTCTGAGAACTAAGTAATTGCCATCTTTCCTTTGAATATTGTGTTCATTCAAATTTTATTAAAATTTCAAAATTGTTTCTTTTGCTTTATATACGGGTAATGATAAAGTAATAGTAATTTAAAGATATTTCATCATTTTAGTGCGAGACATGCATTTGTATACAGGTATTTAGGAGGCCAAATGGTCAGTAAATTACAATTTTGAATTACTATAGAAAAAATTAAGATTGTATGGTTTCAAAATTATCATTTTATATTTTTATAGATTTATCTTTCAAACATTCAGCCTCCTTAATAATCATCGATCAATAAAAGAACACTATTTTCTTCACTGGTTCAAGTTGTTTTTATTGTTCTTATCAAAAGAAAGTACAAAAATATACGATACATTATAAAGTATCCAGTAATGTTATTAACTATATATTTATACTGCAGATTTCGTAAATAAATTCTTTACTTTACAATTTACTGATTGAATTTTACGCAATCGCTCCTATAATAATTATCTTAAGATTATTTTAAGATAATTTAAAGTTATGACAGCTTTGTGAAACAGCTATGTCATATCTTATGATAATCATAAGTCAAATCTTATGACAATCTTAAGACATGTCTTATGATAAATCTTATGACAGCTTTGTGAAACGGGCCCCTGGTATTTTTTTTTTCATAAATTATCAGAAATAAAATCCTAGCAATATGCACACCTCTGATATATGTACAATTGATCTGCAAAAGATCAAAAATCTTCCTATCTTGAAAACTGTAGGAGGCGTTATCCATACAATGAGGGTACCCTTTTGGCAGCCGCCCGTCCGCCATTTTCACCATTTTGATAACCAGGCTGAAGCTAGCAGCCACTAACAGCAGCCACTAAGCCCGTAGAAGCTAGCAGCCAATAAGGAAATTCATCAAACTGAGGATACTCGAACAGAAAGTTATATTTTACTTAATTATCGACATAATTTAATTAATATCAAAATGATTAATGCTCAATGATTTGTACGAGCATTGACGACTTCCGAAGCAGTAAAGCTCGCCTGGATAAGAGTTATAAATGCGTCTTTGTTGGATAGAAATGAAATACGTCTATACGGGTCATAGGATATGAAAATAATGTTATCCTAAGTGTAGTCTTATTGATACAAATACATATGCAAACGTATTATGATATAAAAAACATGATAATTTAAAGTAAATTAAAAGGCATAAAACGATACAAAAACAATAAAAACCCAAAGCCAATCCAGTGTGGCAAGATAATTTGCTCACATCGAAGCTGAACATCCTCTGGGTTTTTCACTCCCCAGAAACAACTTACATCAAATCGAAAATTAAAAAGACATCGTATTATTACGAATATGAGACAATAGAACAACAAGCATTGTAATTTTATTCTCATAAAAATAATTATCATATGTCGCAGTCAAAAACAGCGAAAATCATCAGGTCAAATTGGGATTATTTAGTCTCAGCCATGTTTTGACGTGAACCTTCGAAGAATACAACAATGATAATGAAAAGGGTCGGTTAAGCTCACCCGAACTTTGTCACATTTTAGCATTTCACAATGATATAGGGGTGAAAGGCGGGCCATTATCTCTTTTATCTTTGAAGTGTGCATCAAACGGATACCAGGGCAGTGTATGGGACCTATGGGGCTATTATTTCCCGGTCTCAAATTTGGGCTGTGGGATACCACCAAGTGGCTCCCAGGGGTTATGGATCAGTTCAGGGGTTTATATCTCACTTGAGATTGACCACACACAAGAACTTGGAAACACTGGGATTAGGTAAAGGACCTCAGGAGGTATTCATAATAAGCGTTAGAGGGCACCTACGACCCATATCATATATTCATTATAACAAATACCTCCTGGTATTCGTTTGGTGCACACTTCAAAGATAGAGTAGATAATGAACCCCTTTTCACCCCTATATCACTGTAAAATGCTAAACACTGCTAAGTCCGGGGGATCTAAACCGACCCAATAGCATTTTATCAGTGCAAAAAGGTCAAATTATCAATAAGGCGAAGAAATAAAAAAACAAAAACATTTTCCTTTATGATAATTTTGATTTTATTTATTCTAAATAGTATAAATTTGTATTTGATACCATGGTTCATTCCGATAATAAAATAAAGAGGAAAAAGCGATTTATGTGCAATCTGCACTTTCAGTGCAGAAAGGTCATATTAAATACACCGTAGCGCCAAAAAAAACAGCATATAGACCCCAAAATTTTGTCTTGAATTTTGGTTAAGCTATGTTTGTAGTTTTTAGCTCACCTGAACCGAAGGTTCAAGTGAGCTTTTCTGATCACCCGTTGTCCGTCGTCCGTCCGTCCGTCCGTCCGTCCGTCTGTCCGTCCGTCTGTAAACTTTTCACATTTTCAACTTCTTCTCAAAAACCACTGGGCCAAATTTAACCAAATTTGGTACAAAGCATCCTTATGGAAAGGGGATTATAAATTGTTAAAATAAAGGGCACAGCCCTTTTCAAAAGGGAGATAATTGCGAAACAGTAAGTATAGGGTGCATGTCTTTAAAAATCTTCTTCTCAAGAACCACTGCACCAGAAATGCCAATATTTACACAAAAGCTTGCATATATAGTGAAGATTCTAAATTGTAAAAATCGTGACCCTCGGACCAAAACTGGGGCCCCAGGCGGGGTTCAAAGTTTAACATAGAAATACATAGGAGAATGTTTAAAAAATCTTCTTTTCAAGAACCACTGCATCAGAAATGCCAATATTTACAAAAAAGCTTGTATATATAGTGAAGATTTTAAATTGTAAAAATCGTGACTCTCGGACCAAAACTGGGGCCCCAGTCGGGGTTCAAAAATTAACATAGAAATACATAGGAAAATGTTTAAAAAATCTTCTTCTCAAGAACCACTGCACCAGAAATGCCAATATTTACACAAAAGCTTGTATATATAGTGAAGAATCTAAATTGTAGAAATCGTGACCCTCGGACCAAAACTGGGGCCCCAGGCGGGGTTCAAAGTTTAACATAGAACTACATATGAAAAATGTTTAAAAATTTTCTTCTCAAGAACCACTTCACCAAAAATGCCAATACATACACAAAAGGTTGTATATATAGTGAAGATTGTAAAAATCGTGACCCCCGAACAAAAAGTGGGACCCAGTAGGGGTTTAGATTTTAACATATATAGGAAAATGTTTTAAAATCTTCTTCTCAAGAACTATAGTGCAACTGTTTGGGATATTACTATGCATACATGTACATCCTTAAATAATGTAGATTCAAAAAATTGTAACTCCCGGACAATTTGATGGGCACCAAGAGGGGTTCAAAATTTAAACATTTTAAAAAACATAAAGGAAAAGTTTAAAAATTTTCTTCTCAAGAACTACAATGTTTTAGTTTGTGGAATTTCTATGCATGCATCCTTCGCTTATGTAGATTCCTAATTGGTAAAATCGTGACCCCCGGACCAATACTGGGGCCCCAAGATGGGGTCAAAGTTTATCATAGAAATATAAAGTAACATGTTAAAAAATCTTCTTCTCGAGAACTACAATGCTTCAATTTGTGAAATTACTATCATGCATACAACCTTGGATAATGAAGGTTCGACAGTTTTAAAATAGTGACACCTGGGCTATTACTAGGGACCCAAGATGGGTTAAAAGTTAAATGTAGAAGTACCGGTACATATGGAAAATGTTTAAAAATCTTCTTTTCGAGAACTACAATGCATCAATTTGTCAGATAACTACGTAAGCACCCTCAAATAGTGTAGATTCGAAATTATAAAAGCCGTGACCTCAATCTAATACTGGGGCCCCAAGAGGTGTTCAAAGTTTAGCATAGAAATATAGAGGGAAAATGTTGAGAAATCTTTTTCTAGGGAACTATAATGCTTCAGCTTGTGAGATAACTATGCAAGAATCCTTAAATAATGTAGATTCCAAATAATTAAAACTTTAGCACTGGACTAATACTGTGGCCCCAAGAGGGGTTCAAAGTTTAACATAGAAAGATATATTGAAAATGTTTTTAAAAAGTTTTTCTCGAGAACTATAATGCTACAGTTTGTGAGATTACTATGCAAGGATCCTCAAATTGTGTAAACTCTCATGTAGTGGAACCAAGAGTTATCTTTCTTGATGTTCTGTACAGTCTGAGAGTTATTCCTCTTGAAGTGGAACTCTTCTACGTTCAGTTTTTCAGGTTGTGTACGTGCGGTCCCACCGCAGTGCTACACATTTTCATTCCTATGTTACTATTTATGTTGTTCAAGCCAACCATAAACCTCGGACCATAACTGGGTCCCCAGAAAGGGGTTCAATGTTTAAAATAGAAAAAGCATATGCTACGAAATGTAATGTTCCAAGGAACTGCTGTTCAGGTGAGCGATGTGGCCCATGGGCCTCTTGTTTTAAAAATACTTTAGAAAAAAACTTTAAGACTTTTGATCGCAGGATCCAACGTCCTTAAGAAATTGCAAAAATATCTTGCTACCTTCATGAAGGCCAAATGAAGCAACGAAGAAAAGCATTTTACTGATTACATATACATATATCTGAATTTTTTGTAAAAAGTTAAGTAAATATACGTAAATTATCATTTTTGTTAATCAGAACGTGTCCCAGAAGGAACGTCCAGTTTTCCATATGTGAAGGTTAATATCTTGGTTACTACAAACCTTCTTGAAAATCTGGGGTCATCCCTTGCAAGTCGGTGCACGTGAAGATCGTAGCTTTAGTATTGGTCGATCAAAAAAAAATCTACCCAACGCCAACACAAAGAGTACAACAAACTGAAGGAACCATGTAAAATGATTTATTAAAGCTACTTGAATTAAAGTTGATAAAACCAACGCATTTGAAAGCAGTTTTTAAAAGTGAAAAGAATGAGTATGAGGGGACTTACAAGCGTACAGGTCGTCTTACTCGATTGTGTATATTCTGTGTGAATTACAATCAGTTTTCTTAACAGATACAAAAAATACATAGTGAGTCTAAATGCATTAATATATTTTGTACAAACAAAATATCCATATCCATATATATACATTTTTGACGAAATTTGGGAATGGGAGAATATACTAGCGCATGCCTAGTATTTATGGATCTTTGATTGTCAGGTTTGAACTACGCATATAACTGAAATTAATATCAGGATGTACCGAGTCTCAGACACTTGAAAGTCTTCTATATGTCGTTATTTATGCCATGCAATATTGGTTTTATCAGTTCTTTATTTTTATCTAATACGCAGAAGGTGGAGTACAATACGTCGACAGATTGTATATTTGAGCTTTAATTTGATGGACAAAATTGATATTCTTCAAGTTTCCTGTAATCTCTTAAGCATATTCTGGCGTATATTTACATCATATACAAACCTTCACGACATTTCTTCTGTAATTTGATCTGCTTTCTGCGTCATCAGGAAAATAATTCTAGAAAAGTGTAATATAAAATAAACGATCCAGTAATATGTATATAACGACCAAGTTCTTTGACAAATGGGTGTCGTGGGTCACGAAAACAGAAAGGGTATAATTTTTTTAACATAACCACCGTTACGTGAACCTAGAGGAATTGACAAATGCTTTTTTCTTCATCATTAATTCATTGAATACATGCACATATATAGTCACAACTCGGGCATGAATTCGCAATACTCTGTCTAAAATTTCATCAGTGTTGCTGCAGCCCGCTTTAAATACACAGTTCGAACTATTCACAGTTTAGTAGGTGTCATCAGTGTTCACTCTCGTTTTGGAAATCATTAGAATCATGGTTGATTTTTTTCAATTATTCATTGTATTACTGGGAGCAAAATCGTTGGATCCTATTGATTGAGAAAATGATGTCTGGATGCTGTAAAATAATTCAAGTTTTTACTTTCACTCCGAAGAGAGTTATAAACACCTAAAGAAGTTCATATATAGATTCCTCTTTTTCCTCGAATCAACTCTAATATTTTATTTTCATCTTCTTGTTAAACTGAATATTCTTACCTCTGATCAATGGCTCTTTTCTGTACTATTTAAACATGAAATGCTATCTTTGGTGATTCAAGCGGGATTTGAAGGTGGTGACTTTGCAGAAAAAATTACATAACTCGCTGACGCTAGAATTTCAACGTTTGTTGTCAACTTTGGCATTAAAATAATTGATCTTCTAACTTTAAACCTCCTGAGAATTATGCAATATCGATGTAAATCAGAGTTATGTTTTGAAAGATACTATTCGACTTTTGTTTTTCTCATACAGGACCGAAATCCGATATTTATCTGTTGGATCCGTTGATATCTTCCTTTTACTGGTTTTAATCTATTAATTACATAATTTTCATTTGGGTTAGATATTAGTTTTCATGACTGAGAGAAATGCCCTACAAAAAAATGCGCTACTATATATTAATCGAATACGGAAAATTTACATATAGCATGTTTTTATTTTTGAATAATGTATCATCGATTTCATAAATGATAACATTATAAATCCTTAATTAACAGAAGGCATATTTTTAAATAAAATTCAATATTTCTTATCTTGTTCAAGAAATTCCTACATTAAATCAATATTTGTTTGGTTTTTTAAATCACATGATTTATAGTTGGTAAGCTGTTTTGACATCCAAAATATTGTTGTGGAGGATTTCTGCACGTGTATTGTAAATAATTAACGAGCACATCAGCAATGCCATAACAAAGGTTCATCTATAATTTCTATCTTTTTCTGGCGATGTTTTTTGTATCTAAATACTCCAGTGGTCAATGTTTATACATGTATGATATTGTATGTAAAGCTACATGTAACAAGCATCCTTCTTTCTCTACCTATACCTGAATATCATATATATAAAATTATCCATATATATTGTCTTTTCGCCTAAGCAAAATATTAAAGGGTATATGCAATGCAAACTCGTTTTTTTATATTTTGTTACACTCAAAGAGATAAGACGATAGAAAAAAACCGCATCGAAATCCGTTCGATATTAACGGAGTTACAGCGCTTCAAATTCGTCTATTTATACCTGAACCGGAAATCCAATTAAGCCAAATACGAAACACTCGATATAGTGGCTCTGCTTGTGTGACGTCACAACGAGGACGATGGCGGCGAATACAAGTCAACACAGCGACGAAAGCAGCGAGAGTTTAGACCTTATGATGGAAGCCGGGTCGTCCAGTTTCGAAGAAATGGAAGACAATGTACCCCTAGGCACACAGCCTTATCTGTTTGAACCTGAGGCCAGCTCGGATGAAGAAATTAACCAGCAATCTTCCCCAGAGTCAACCGACGAAGACCGACTGGGAAACACCGATTGGTATGTGTTTAAAAACCCCGTTGCGCATATATTTTGCCAATAAATCATTCTTTTAATCATATACAATATTTTTTAATTAAATATTTATCAGTTTCTTTCTTCATAACGTTGGTATGTACATATCCAATTGCATTTATACAAATATTTTCAAAATGGCTTCTTGCTAACTTCGTCATTAATTACCAACAATTTAGCCTTTACAATCGGAAGCGGTAATTATCTTGATAATAAGATAGGGTAACTCATCCAGATTATGTTGAGCCCTCAATTGGCAAACATCTTTAATTGTAATTAAATGTACATGTTATTCTCATTAATGTGGATACAACTATTATAGGTGCTCATGTGGTTACTGCCCTCCAATGTCAACCATTGAGGAGTCAGTGTGCTGTCATGAGATCCCTCAAGTCATGACAGTTTTGGAGGAGGATCCTGGAAAGCCATGCATCATAGAGCACAATGGCTTTGAACCTGTGTGTCTGCACCCTTCCAGTCTGCGTACGGCGTACTACAACTACAGACAGCATTATGACAACTTGCCAGAATCCAACCAGTATGTATACTTATTTGGTAGAAAATGTATAACATAAAACTCAGTAGCTTTATGAAAACAATTTAATTAGATACATTTATGAATGTAGCAATAGTAACATGTTATATCTTCCACGATTATAACTATTCATTAATATATATAACAGTATTTCATCTTTATTTCTCAGTAAGAGAAAATCAAAAATCATTTGAAAAAAAACAAACTACTCTGCAATAAGTAACAATGATATCAGAAAAGCATTGATGAATATTTAAACATAAAAAACATTTTCAGGCGCATGCGGTACATCGGGTACAGACAGCTTGCCAGATGGTGTTGGGGATGGTTGGGGAAGCATGTTCGCGTACCACTTCCTGCCTGTGCTGTCCAAAAGATCCGCAACACATATCCGGCAGAAGACGGTGTATACCAGGGATTCAACATGGCTTAATTCCTTCTGTAACGTGTGAGCATCTGATCTACTGCATCTTCTTTCTCTGGATGTAAGAACTGTTCACAAAGTGGTGGTGGAGCCTCTCCAACGTCATCACAGTGTGGCATCTTGGTGTCCCTGGCCCGGCTTTTTGCAGCGTCCATGAGGACAGCAACATAATCTGAATTTTGAAATGATAAGTTGATTTACTCTGACTGAATAAATTACCATTGTAACATGTATGTGCATATCTGTGATATCATGATAAGTTATATTAATTAAATTTACCATAAGTACTCCGAGTCTTGACTTTCTTTACGGTGAATTCCCCCTTCTTTTGCTTGGGAAACACAATGCTGTATTGCAGATTCCCTTCTCTGGTGGCTGCCTGGGCCTTTTCCGAGTTTTCATTATAATGAAGAGCTGCTAGTGTTAGGCTACAATAAACATAAAGCCAGTTTACATGAATATAAATCAACTAATTTTCTTGAAAAAAGGAAATATTAACAAATGTTTATAAAAGTGCAAAAAATTTACATACCGACTCTGCATTCCAAAGTATGAAAACTTGTACATCTTTGGGGCGAACTGGTTTATGATGGAGTGGTACGCTTCTAAACTTGATGTTTGAAATGATGGTGAAAGCATTGGGATATCTCTCTTCATTTGTCGGCTGTTCACTATAAGTTCCAACTTTTCCATCACCTTTGTTCCTGAAATAAAATATTGATTAGCTTTGTTTAGCTTAATTCAGAGTGAAATTTTTTCGTGACAAGTGAATAGTAAGATTAAAAGTAAATACAAACAAATGAGTTGATCTAACCTGGTCTAAGCCATCTTTTTCGCCTAGTAGTTGGGTCTAGATCCCCATGTTCACACTGCTGAAACTGTTCCCCATGACCATCATGTATGTTCTGGATGTGGTTTGTTATGCTTGTCCACTTTTCCCATTTCAACTCATCATCTTCATCTTCTTGTGTGGAGGAAGGCACCCAGTACAAATGGTTGACTAAACTCTTGATCCAGTCCCTCAGGTCCTCGCACTCCTTTTCTTTACTGAGAGCCAGGAGCTTCTTTTTCAAACCTGACAAATATTCATAGAAAAAATTATAAAACCTGTATATTTTCTATGACAATCAATAGATGAGTAATACTCTTCAATTAATAGATGTAAAAAATTAATTTTAGGATGAATGGTATTTTTTTTTTTTTTGGTTACCTTTGGCAACGTGCCAGACATCAATATTGTGAGTTGTCTCGGGCAAGTTTTCCCGCAGCCACTTGGCAACCTGGAGATGTCTGTCAGTGACGATTTGGCCAATTGGAACTCCATTCTGCTCAAAGTAATTGATTCCTCTAATCAGTCCTTCCTTCTCCATGTTGCAACTTCCATGAACCTCATTACTCTAATAAAAAGATACAATTGCTTGAATACTCCGAACAAATATTTTAGTTTCAACTCTAAAATTGCAGAGTAAGCACTTATTTAAGAGTAGGTTCCATATCTTATAAAGCTATTCTTTCATTGCTTTTTACCTGTATGAGCTGCAGATCCACCACCATGTTCTTTTCAAGATCCATTAGGGTGTAACTTCCGAATTTTGCACAATGGCCAGGTGTGTCTGCCCTTCCATCACCACCAAGATGAACATGTCGACCTGAATTCTGTGCTTCTTGCATGTACGATGCTTGCTGGTCTCTCCACACCTCAATCACTACTGGATGTAGATAACACTGTTGGTGATACATGAATGTTCTGTAGGAAATGGACGCCATGTTCAGAAATTGGAACATCCGGGTTGCTTTGCTTGGTAAAGATCCCGAGAACAGCAATGCACACGACAGTTCAAAATTTCCAGCAGGAATGCTACCAATGAAGGGTTGACTGCTCCAAGTTCTCTGGAATGCGCAAAATCCACAATCCTGGGTGATAGTGATGAATGATCCCTTTATCTGCTGAATTTCCCCATATGTTGGCTGTGCACATGATGGACAATTTCCAAATAGGTCCATGAGCTGACCTTCATAAACAAGAAACTTTCTTTCACGATCATTCCTATGAAAAAAAAGTCATTCTTATTACACAGTATAAACAATTTGCATGGAATAAAAAAAACCAAATATGTACCACACAATCTCTTTTTCTAGCCTGAGATTAATTTTTTTTACATGATATTTCAATGTTACCATTCCTTTATTAGAAATTTTTTAAAAATAAGCATTCATAAAATCAAAAAAAAGAGAGAAAGATTACCCTAGATCACTTCCGTCAGTGTCATCAGACTCGATGGACTGGAAGGATTCATCAGGATCTTCTACCTCATCCTGGATGCTGTCAGTTTCCTCAGTGGCAAACGACTCGTCGAGTGTTGGAACATTTATGGGTTGTGCTCCTAAAGGAGGGGCTGGTAGTAGATTACAACTTATTCCTATTTCTCTCGTTGTCACCTTTTCAACAGCTTGTACCCCTAGAAAAGTCAGAGAAAATTCAGATTTTTTTTTTGCTTACCCATGAACATAAAATTTATATAACTGAATACACACAACATGTTTTAGGAGAAAGAGAGAAAGAAAGAGAGGGAGAGAGAAAGAAATCATTTTGAAAATACTAAGTCAATAGTGGTTTCCATCTATTCCACTGGGTATCAAACTTCAGAGAAATTGTTTTTCATTATTAAATAAGATCTGGAAATTTTAAACAAAGGAAAAACAATTTATCAGATAAAATAAGATGACACATGTCAAAATATCATGTAATAAAATTCTACTTTAAAATCTAGAAATTAACATACCTTTATCACAAGTCTTCCACTTTGTCTGAGTGAAAAGTGATCTTCTCTGGGGTTTTGGCATAGAAAGTTGAGACCCGACAGATCTGGTCTCCTTCTTGGGGGGAGTTGGGGTATCTGCAACCTAAAATCAAACGAAGAAAAATTAGTGATCATTTCTTTGTCTCTTGGTTTAATAAAGCTATTTTAATTTCATATTTTCATTATTAGACAATAAAAATTATGTTTTATTATTTCTAAAACAAAATATATACCTGGTCTATAATCTGAGACAAAAAGTTTTCTGCACTTCCATCAGTCTGCAAAGGATCCTCATTAGACTCTGCAAGAGCACTCTCCTTCTGCATCTCGAAGTCCAGCAAAATCTGAAGTCACATAAAAAGTGTTCAAAAATCAAGTTGTATATAATTAAGAAATTATCTTAAAATCAATTTTAAGAATGAAGATAACCAGTCATAAAAATGAAAAAAAAACCTATGTAATGACTGAATTCACAATGACTGAATGAGGAAATCGTTATTTTACTGTCTATGAAAGACAATATTGAGCTATCTATAAAGTCTGAATTCACGTGTAAAATATTATTTCATAAATTAATATAATGAAGAAATAACGTAAAAGATATATTATAATCAATATTATAAGTTGTGGTCACTATATAAAAAAAGAAAATAAAACTAAATTAGTAAATATACCCGCTGAGATTCCCTCTTGAGAAAAGCTCTCCTTGGCTTCTTGGGTGTGCTGGTCAGGATTGCAGGGGATATGTCGTCTTCAGCCCTACGTTTTCCCAATACAGGTGTTTCATCTCCATGGGGACGTTTAGTCTGTATAGTTGGAACAGCGTCTCTTTCCAACTCTTTCCGCTGGACGGGAACTCCAACCGACTCCATTAGGCGATACTTGGCTGGGTAAGAATCCTCCGTGAAATGGGCAGAACAAAGCACAGATGCTTTCGTAGGACCGTTCCAATTTTTCCGGGAGTTGTGCACAAAGGCCGTCCACTGTCGAAGAATAGCAGGACGATCGAATGGAAACTGATGTAAGCTCACACCATCGGATTTTCTTCTGCTACAGCCTCCAGCAACACACATCCTTCGTCCTTTGCCGCCAGAATTTACTCCATCCATGATGGCAAAATGTTCATAAACACTGTCTAAACTAATAATCTAAAGCTACGTACTATATCTACAAACTGTCGTATATCCTTAGTGTCCACATATTTACACAAAAAAGCACCACAATACACGTAAAGACGATAAAATCACAGCGCTTTCTCTCACTGTTTACCGTTATTCAAAACATGGCTGTCCTCGTTGTGACGTCACAGCCTGTGTATACAAAAAAGCGCGCGTTTCAGTAAACCGTTCAGGTAAGAATTCGGGTTTTATCGGAATATCTCCGTTATTACTCGGCCGATTTCGATGAAATTTTCGGAACATGCTCAGTTTAATTAGATCTTTCTATTGTAGTAAAAATCGTTTGACATTGCATATACCCTTTAAACTATCATTACAATTAAACCTTGAACTGGTCTAATTCATTCGTAAATACCACAAAAAATTACGAAAGCCGAGAAGGATCATTCGAGATTCGAGATTCGAAATACGAGATTCGAAATACGAGATTCGAGATTCGAAATTCGAGATTCAATATCTAAATTAACCAATCAAATCAAGGATCTGAAAATATGTATCCTAGCGACATCAAACTGTTCTAAATAAAAATCATACGTACATGCTCTAATATACAAATAAATGCTTTGTTCACTTCTCCCTACCTTACTAAATAATTATTTGTATTTACTTTTACACAGAATATCTAAGTAGACTAGTAATAATGCAGTGTGCTTCGCGGATCTAAGTGATTTTGTTTGCCCTGGTGCATTTCCACCTGATGCGTTTGAACCCTAAGGTATTTCACCACCAGTAATAGTTTAAAACCCGGGTTTATTCACCCCTTTTGTGTAAAAATGCGGTTATGGTAGAGAACTTCATAAGCGAAGCTAATTTTTTCTGTAGGGGGTCCTAGGCCAATTTTAAAAAAATTTACTATGTAAATTTAATAAGCTCCAATTTTCCCGAGGAGGGGGTCCAGATCCCCTGACCCCCTCCTTTCTAGATCCCCGCATGAAGATTAGTACATGTATCTAAATAATCTAAATATAAATAATCTGTCCTGTTTCACTAATTAATATAAGCATTACTTATCGTTTTTATGTATGCATACAGTGATACACTAGTACTATGATTATAAACAAATCATTGAGATATTATCACATCATACGGAATTATTAATAAATACATTTTTATTCCTTTTCCTCAGTAAACAACTTATTATGAGTCTTACTTTTGGAATTGTTTTCAATATAGAAGGATACCTACTCTCTACAATTAAAGGTAGGGATGATAGGGTGCCAATTTGTTCTTGTGCAGAGAACAGTAAAACCTTTTATTTGATTGTGCATGAATATTTCAAAATTAATTGTTGTACATATATTTTGTTATAATTCATTCATTGATATATCAACAAGAAAGAATAAAAGCATATGTTTCACAGCCAAGTTAAGTTTCTCTGTAGTTTCCTACCCCCTACCCCCACCGCACCAAAATTGACAATAATTACATATAAGTCACACAAATGTTTACTTTTTTTGTAAGTAAATCTCTAAAGATGTAAATAAGCACTGCAAACAAAGATGTGTGTATTTAATATACTACTACATTACACTTAGCCAGATAAAATGTAATCAGGATGAAGCTACAAGGGGTGAGTGGTGCAAATTTACCAATTTGTCGCCATACACACAGAACACCAAATAAAGAAACTGTGAGTGGTGTGTGGAATGCATAAAAGATGGCGGCAAATTATCTCAAATAATCAGTGCAAAAACCCACAAATAGGCTGTTATTTGTTACATATCCTGCAAAAACATTGATAAAAAATGTTATCGTCCCATAACATAGCCGATTAAGTAAATGTGTACATATGGTTCATGCGCGGATCCAGAAAATTTTTCCAGGGGGGGGGGGGGGGGTCCGAAGGATAATTGTGTTTGCCAGGGGGGGTCCGAGGCATATTTTCGCGATAATTTTACTATGTATGTCTAGATCCGCGCATGTGGTCAACGTACATGTAATTCTAATATACAAGAAGGCGGACGTATCAGGCGGGGATCCAGAAAATTAAATTTCAAAAATGATCGGTTGAATTACATTAAATGCTTTGAAAATTGTTTTAAACTATCGCACGGGTCAAAATGCGTGATAGAAGCTATGTACAGTGTAATTGGAAACTTTCATTTTATATCAATATGTAGTATTACCTATTATAACAAATGAGAGTATAGCACAACTGCCACAAGCAATACATGTCCTTTACCGGCACCACCTCCCTCCCCTTAAAAAATGAAACAATTGCCGTTTTATTTGCTAAAATGTGTGTGGTTCAAGATTTTTCTAAAGGACATACCCGATTAGAATTGAAAAAGAGTCGTACGTTTAAAACTAATTTTGTCAAAATATTTAGATTCATTTGGTTATATTTTGGTCCATTTGGGTAAATATATGCACCAGCGCAGCTCTAATTTATATATAATCAGGCCATAAATTCAAAATATTTTCAAAAATTAATATCTTTAAATCCAGTGGATGAAAGAAAAGGAAAGCAAGTCGAACTCGATGAGTGCTAATACCTGTGTTGAATGAATGGTACAGTAGGATATGCGCAAAAATGTTCCGTCTACTCTTTCCTACCCTATAATTATTGGAATATTAAATCCGATTATAAGAGTCAAATTAAAAATCAAGTACGGATATGTACCTGTTTATCAAAAGTAAAACTACTCATAATTTATCTACAGTGCATCGTTATGGAGCTACACAGAAAGTTTTATATTAATTTGCCGAGCCAAATAAAAATAAACCTGGAAAACGAAGAGAAAATAAAGTGGGGACAGAATAACTGACAAATTAATTAGGACTATATAGCCCCCCCCCCCCCCCCCCCCCTTGAAATGTATATACTGAAAACAGATATTTGGCGTACAACATCCGCACACAATTTAAAGAAAATTTCATGTTTTTTTTTATCATTTTCGCTAGCTAATGTAAGACATCACAAATACCCCAAACCCCCTCACGGAAAAGGAAATGCTAGGTGATGAGAGAGAGAGAGAGAGAGAGAGAGAGAGAGAGAGAGAGAGAGAGAGAGAGAGAGAGAGTCGATGTAAATCACAGGTGCGCTAACATCGTTAAAATTAAAGCTCGCTAGTTGGTCTGCCCTACCCTAGCTACCTCCTCTCTTTTCTCGTTTTAGAGGCTTAATTATTGTCTATATATGCTTGTAACAAATCAAATCAATTTCAAATTCTAAATCAAACTGAATTTGACACTACAAAACTCTGTCTGTCTGTCTGTCTGTCTGTCTCTCTCTCTCTCTCTCTCTCTCTATCTCTCTCATATCGACAATGGCATTGCCATACCCTACAATACACTATTCTTATCTGGATTTTTGTCTTTGAGGTTGTAAATCATTATATCTTCAATGGTTTAAAACTTTATCATAACCTATATTTTGACGTCGATTATATCATTGAGTTTCGTTTCATAGCTAAAACATTTAGATTAAACAGATCTTTCTTCGCGAGCCGATTTTTACACAGTTGGGGCGAATACACTTCGGGTTAAAATTGTTCGGGGGGAAATACATACAGGGCAAACAAAACCACTAAGATTCGCAAAGCCAACAGTGTTATTTCTAATTTAATGGTTTATACTATGTGGGGTTAATTCATCAATGTTAACATTTTATAACCACTATATAAGAGCTATTAAGACATGTATTTGTAGGAAAGAGCATGTACGAATGATCTTTATTTAGAACAGTTTGATGTTGCTAGGATACAGGTTTCAGATCCATGATTTGATTGGTTAATTTAGATATTGAATCTCGAATTTCGAATCTCGAATCTCGTATTTCGAATCTCGTATTTCGAATCTCGAATCTCGAATCATCCTTCTCGGCTTTCGTAAAAAATAGGAATGAGTAAAACAGAATGTTCTATTTCTAGTGTATCATCAGATCTCTCTCTCTCTCTCTTTCTCTCTCTCTCTCTCTCTCTCTCTCTCTCTCTCTCTCTCTCTCTCTCTCTCTCTCTCTTTGATTTTTTAAATTCCACTTTTGACTATACAAAGATCGGCTTTAGAAAGAAAAAAAGATTATAAAGCATATGTATTTGTCCCGTATACTCTCATGGAAATCGATTCAGTGTCTCGCCTTCATCAAACGTAATGACCATATTTGGAACAATCAAGAATGCGTACACTCTAAATATGATAGATTCTGGAAACTAAAGGCAAGTTGGATTTATTCTTTAGCTTTAAAGGAGACTGGATGATCAAAAAATTAACCATCACATCTGCTTTAATCTTCTAGATAAATTTTTGGCCGTAAACTGCTAGTAGCATTTATAAAGAATCAAAGTAGTGAAGTACTGACGGGAGTTGATTTGATCGATTATTATTTATTTTAAAATCAACTTATCTTGCATGGCAATTAGTTTCTAGTCTGTATTTGAACTACACACTTTTTTAGTATATGATTTTTAGACTTTTCCGACAAGAATTTCGAGAAACCCCATTTGAATCATGTTGTGTGAAATTTAAAGATAGATTTCAAATTATGTATAAGTAATCGAAGCAATTCTAAAAAATTTATGGATCCAAGCACTATTGATATCAAACTCTAGTCTCGTTCAACCAGACGCTCGGCTGTCTCCGTTAATCTCCGACAAGCAAGAGAGCCGCTCTGCTTGTCGGAGATTTACGGAGACAGCCGAGCGTTTGGTTGAACGAGGCTATATAAACTCTGGCGTAGGAATACACGAGACTTTAAAAATATCTTAGTTGTTTCGTATTATATAAAATCTGACTATTTTCAAAGTTTTTATTGATAAGTTTCCTTGAAAAACAATGCTTCAGCATACTTTACTTTGAATTTTTCTATTATTTTCAAGAAGTAAATCTTGTCAGCGGTGATGATTTGTGCTTAGGTCCAAACACTGTTTCACTTTCGGTTTGCCAGAGTAACTGCATAGGAGAGTTGATTAAAATCAACTCCCCAAAAATTACATACATATATATATATATTGCTTTATTTTTATCCTGTAACTTCATACTGGGCTCTTCGCTAAAGGAGGTAAATATAACGTATATGGCCATTACAACTAAGCCGTCTTATTCTACATATATAACAACCTTTATTCAAATTTTGTGAATTAGGAGAGAAAACTGTTTTTAAAAGCAATTATTGATATTAGTGTTTAATTGTAAAGGAAAACAATGTAAAATTAAATGCACGTTGATGCTAACTACCTAAATACTTTTAAAAATAAGAAAATCTTGAAATTTCATGTCAGTCTTGACTTTGCAACTCTACAAAGAGACTAGCCAGTGGATTAAATCATCTTTGAGGTTTCTATATCTTTTTTAACCAATGTATTGATCTTAAACAATTAGCGTGTTTCATAAAATTCCTCAATTTGAAAGACAGTTCAACTTCTCCAGGCTTATTGATTTTATGTCTGTTACATGTATATAGAAATTGTAGCCTGTCTCCTTCGGAAGCACTATTGAATTCGGAATGAGAGAGTCCTAAAGATGTGTATTCAATGCTGTGATTTTTTCCTGAGGTACTGATGATTAGAGGTCATTGAAGACCTAGTGAAGGTGATAATCACCGTATGATATTGGATCGAACGACATTCTACAAAAAATAAGGGTGTGGTGATTATATGAAGAGTGTGGATTCCATGTGAGATCTAGCAACATGGATGCGGATGTAGAGACCAACCAAAGCTTATCTCAATTAAGCTGGACATCAGTGGGGGTAAAGGATTTATATGGAAGCCTTCTTATAATCATATCTGTATTTATTTTGACAATCAACGGATTACTCCTCTTTGTTATATATTCATCAAAGTATCTGCATCGTCGACAGAACGCTTTTGTGGTATCTTTAGCAATCAGTGATATCCTGAATGGATTTGTCGAGGGTCCTTTCTTTGCTCACATAACGTTAAACCGTCCCGAACAGCTCCCACCTCATGCTTGTGTTTTTGTATTTTTTGTTAACCATTACACCAAGGCCTCAGTATCCTTTAGTCTGATGGCACTGTGCATAGAACGGTGTCTGGCAGTATCCGTGCCCCTCAAATACCAGTCTATAGTCACCAACCGTTCCTGTGCCATCACTATCATCTTAATCTGGGTCGTATCAGCATTTTTCACAGCATTACCTTTATTGCGGGACAGAATAGTCTACGACAAGGACAAAATGGCTTGCACATTTGAAGGACATAACCGCAGGTATACCTTAGATACAATCATCTTGTACATTGTGTTTTCGAGACTGATTCCAACGTTTGTGATTCTGGTTTGCATGACAACGACCCTCGATAAAGCCCGAAGCCGATTCAAATTTTCAACAATCATAGCAGCCGTGCCATTCGCAGCAATCCCAGTGGCGTACCCCTTGAATTTGAAGAAAATAACCATAAAAGCCCTTCGGTCTCTATTGTATTTGTCTATTATTTTTTCCGTGCTTACCATCGTCTGCTGTGCTTCAGGGATTCAACGCGCAATTCGGAACGACAATTTCCCGCCAGTGTACGAAATGATTTTAGAATTCATTTCTTTGTCGTATTACTTCATTACCCCAGTGATAATTCTTATTTTTAACAGACAATACCAAAATAGGATTGTTTCACTGTTTTGCAAGAGATGCGTCCGGACTAATAGGGTTGAGCAGGATCCATCTCCACAGCCCACGTGATACGAGCAGAATAGTCATTGGTGATATAACAAGCAATTTCTGATATTTTCTCGGTAATCATAAAACCCTGTCTGGATGATAATGAGTATAGATCTCTGGTTTGAATACTAATTTCATCAGAAAAAAATTAGAGTAGATTTATTTTGAATGAAATCTTTTTCTTTAATGAGAACTGCGTTAGCATTTTAATGGAATGAATTAAATGCATTGTATTTCCGAAGCATTTGATTTTATCACGTGCTTTAAATCAGCTCAGTCGAAGGTTAATATTTTATGAATGATTGGTTTGTCAGTGTCATTAATAAATTCTATTTTAATGTTTTTGGAATGTTGATTCAAGTTCTTCACAAACCTAAAGTAATTGTGACATACATGTACCTATATCCGGAGAAAGCTGTGCCTGTTTTAAACTTGTTGTATGAGTCTTTTATGGCCATCTGAATACCCAATACATTTGGTTTGCATTTTAAAAAAAACAAATTACTAATTAAATTTTTTCCTTGCACTATGCATACATGTTTTAATGATGTCATGGTCTATTTTGACATTTTATTTCAGAAATAAACAAAATATTCATCAGAAATAATATTTATTTACAAACTACTCTATAATACTCAGTATATTAGATTGAACCTTGATACGGCGCCCAAGAAGCATCGTGAAACATCTGGGATTTGAAAAATAGCTTATTAAATATCAAAATAGAGTTTACTATTGTGTTGTCGTTCTCCACTTTATTAAGAAAAATATATATGCTTTCATATTTCATACTCTTTTTGATATTAAAAATTGGTTGAACAAACGACTCCTTTATAAGTGCAACACTGAATCTTATTGAAAATCGAAAGTCTGTTTTTTTTTAATTTAAAAACAGCTGAAGATAAGAGTTTTTACAGTGCAATAATTAATGAGATTAGAATTATAAATTCGAATTTTTGCAAGAACTGTTGTTAATAATATCAAATTTTTCACAAGTATTGAAATTTGATGGAGCAATTATCAAACTCGGCGGCGTTCTATAACATATTTTATGAAAAAGTCTAGGCTTAGTCTTCCAAATGTCATGTACATGTATATACATGGTATTAGTCAAAGGACATCATCTATTATGAGCTGAATATTAGTAGTTGTGGCCAATTTAGATGTATATTTATCAACCTCTATGAAAAGAAGTGATGGATATCAAATTATACAAAGATATTGAAATTTTAAAGGGAGAAATATTTGACTTTTTTTCTTTACTACATACTATATAAATACTGTAAACCAACTTTTATTCGCGAGCCTTATTGTCGCGAATATTTCTCGCCGCGGACCAGTAGTTGTAATTTAAAAAAACAGGTGTGTATAAGGCTTGATAGCGAAACTTAGTCGCCGCGAACCAGTTCATCTCAAGTATATCGCTAAATAAAGTCGTCGCGAATAATACTAGTTGGTTTACAGTACTTTATGGTTAGGGAAACCATCTCTACATTTTGAAGATTAATTTGTTGACCAGCCTCTTTAAACTCGATAGAGAAAGCATTCCTGTATCTACAATGAATGGCAACTTAATTTGACTACTAATTATACTAAATCATTGTTTATTTTTACATTTGTGAAGGTTAAGTACTTGATGTAAACGGTTTAAGATTTTCGGCACGGTACGCGTTATGATTCAGTCTTTTACAGAATGCTTTGTTCATTTTAGAATTCGAGGCACAATGACATTCAGAAAATCCAATAAGGATTAAATCAAGAAATCTCGTGTCTGTAAAGTTTACAGAAATAAAATCCGATTCCACATGATTCTTTCGTATTCATCTTCGAGATAAAAAGATAAAGAGAAGGAATAAAAAGGTCTAGAACGATAATCAGACGAGAGAGGAATTACTGACCTCATGTCAAGTCTAAGACACAAGATATATATCGCTGCCATGTTAAAATTGGTGTTTAAAGCTTAATGTGTACTCACCCTAGGTGGACGAAAGGTGTTGGTTGTGAATTATTGGTCAGGATTGACACCTATACTTGTTTTCCCTAACAGTAATATGCGATTATTTTATTCATTTCAAAGTTATATCGCTGTACTTGTAATTGCATCCTTTTTGAACTGTTAAATTTGTTTTGCGTAAACAATATCGAATGCATACACGTATTTTGGGTGTGAAGTTCGAACATTGCCAAACCTTGTCTTTTTTTATTACATGTATCTTATTTTACAAGGAAAATGTCAGTACATGTTTTGCATGTATTTGACGACACACTATTAGAAAGACTGTGTATGATCACCACTTCTCTTGACATAGACAAAACTTGTTAGGTTCTGTTAACACGGAAACTAGTAGGGCATCTATTTGTAGAGCAAGACCTTTTTTATTTCACAAGTACATAATGCTCTATATAAAACAAGGCATTTCCTCGATAATTGAGACGCTTATACTCAATTGCTATAGACTGTCTAGTTCATCATTAGTTATTTTGGTATACTGGGCAGATGTACTATCACCTCCAAATTTCTCATTCATTAAGTATTGCTATCGTAACTTCAAACGCATTTTTTTTAACTACTATACCTCATTAACAATTATGTATAAAAAGAAAATCGCCGAATAACGCACAGTATGGTCAAACTATTGAGTATATTTCATTTGTGTATGCTTGATAATATATGTATTTGATGTGATGTGTAAAATAAGGTATCTATCAAAGACATGGTAAATGTGAACACAGCACTTATTTTTATAGCTAATGCACCACGATTCCAGGACTTGTCGCCGTGGTGATATACATGTAGTGCTACGTTGTTGCTTCACCGTCGTGTTCCAATAGCTGGTAATGGCTGCCTACTGTCCACAAACAAAGATAAACAAGGACAATGACATGTGTTTTCTCCATGAGAAGAGCTATAATTTCAGCTTACGGACCTTGTTTATCTATGTTGATGCTCAGATATTTGATATGGAAAGCGTATTTTCCATATCTACCTGTATATTTATCCACATCATTCAGTTATATACTGTAACACAAAATTTAGAGTTGCCCGTAATACTGTTATTATGTAGGTGCAGACCGGTCAATGCAATTACTTAGTGTTTTGCTATCGTTTAATTTTTTTTATAATTTAGTTAAAAATACAGGAGAATTGATTATTACCTTATGGCAATTTCTCTAGAGCGTTTATGCATTAAATAACAATTTAAAAATCATTGAGAGCTATTCCTTATGTTCACATTAATGGTCATATTTAGTAAATATATTATTTTCACTGCTGTCTTTCTTATATCAATGGTCTGACGGGCGATGTCCCTAAAAGGTCAAAATATAAAATTACTGTATAAAAAAAGATAATTTTATGCAACGTAATCGGTCTTTCTTGAAAATAAACACAAAAAAAATTAAACATCAAGTAATTGGTTTATATTTCGTTATAGAGAAGTGTCCAAGTCTTGTGTCGTGGCTTTGAATCCAACATGACGCTGGCATTAATATTTAAATATCTCTAACATAATGGTATTCTATAAGTTTTACTTTAAATTACCAGATAACGTTGATGTATTTTCAACAACAAACAAAATACATTGCTGAATTAACGAACAAGCGTCAAAATAATGTCTTCAGTGACCCTTCTATTGATTGTCACATTGTTGTGAAAGTTGAAAAATAAGCTTGTACAAAACAGATAGGAACGACTTCTGTTCGACAGAAACAATCTAATTCGAGTTTGGTAATATGATTGTATGATTGTATAGAATTTCCAGAGTCATTGAATATATGTAAATGGTTTCCCTGCTACTAATAAACAAGAAATGCTTAAAATGTTACGAAAATACGTCAAAACAAAAATGAGGTTATTATGAATATACTTTATTAGCAAAATACATAGTATCAACAAAAGTTTAACATGGTCAAGCGCTCGTCGTATGAATTAACCTTATGTACATGTACATATCCTTTTGAGAACCTTCTAAAATGAGAATCTTTACAACTGATTATATTCTTCTGATAGTCTTTAATTCTTTGAATAGAAATATAAAATTCGTTCTTTTAAAGTCATCCTTTGATAAAAATCATATATTTTTGCAAAATAGTGTTCACTGCACTCTCTCACTTGATTGGATAAATTATTTGGGTTGCTACGAGACGATCCACGAAGGCCAAAGCGAGGCTGGAACTCTTCGTCTGTTATTCATTGCTATTGCATTGAATCTTTCTCTGGCCTGAGTACTGTCCACTGTACAAAACATCATAAAATTTATTATTTATGAAAACTAATTCAACGCTTATATTTTTAAAATGATTAATGAAAAGGACAGTAAACAAACGTATAAAGTGAACATACATTGAAAGTCTCGTAGCAACTAAAATGCGAGAGAAACTGAATTCAAGTCCGTTGCGACTTTGTTGAAATTATTATTACTGATACGATGTGGCTGCAGCACCACAAACTCGCCACCGCTTCCATGGGCCATACCTGATCTCATCCTAGATCCGCCACCCGTTCCTCCGATCCCTAAAAGGGCGTTAGACAGCATTGTAGGCTTGGGATTCATTGCGTCGGCGATATTATTAGTCTGACCCTTGGAGAAGTCAAACTCGCTGTGGGAATGGTCTGCATGATCATGTCCATCGAGGCCATGAGAGTCAGCTTTTGGATGAATTTGGTTCTGGTTTGGTTGAAACTTAGTCAAAGCCATAGCGATTCCTACATTTTTCATGGTATCAGAGTCGGGCTCCTCCAGCTCAGGGAGTTCTAATTCCATCCCGTCTCCAATGATGTTGTCAATGGCTTCCCCGATGATACCGTCTCCAAGTTCCATTTCTTTGGGGACAATTTCATCTAAGTTAAGGTCATCTGGAAAAACGTCGGCTAGGCCGTCGCCTTTTTTGCCTTCCTTGCTATCATCGTCATCTTTGCTATCACTGTCTTTGCTATCATTATCTTTTGAATCATTTTCATTTGATTGACTGCTTTTATCATCATCCCCTGATTTACTATTGATACTGTCATCGATACCATTGCTAGCATCGTTCGAGTGATCGCTATTATCAGCGCTATTGCTGTTTGAGCCGCTATTGCTGCCTGACGATTCGCTGTCACCTAAGCTGTTGGAATCGTCGTCTCCGCTGTGTGACCCGCTGTCGTCGTTAGAATCGTCCGAAGAGCTACTGCTAGACGCGCCATTCTCTTCCGAGCTGCTTGAATCTTTGCCGTTTATAAGGTCGTCATAATCGACGTCATTAGAATCATCGTAAGAGTGATCGTTGGATGCAGAGTCTCCAGAACTTTGAGAGGATGAGTCGGAACTGTCGCTGCTTGATGAACTTTCCTCGCTGCTGCCATCGAGAAGATCAAAATTGACGGATTTATAGGAATCTTCGTCTGTGTCCTCTAGATTATAGTCTGTAAGCAAAGTAACATATATACATGAATACATGTACATGTATATAACATGGTTATGGTTTTTTTTTCACTGAATTGTTCACCACTTACCATCATCATCAAAATCGTCATCAAAAATCCAGGCATCGTTTTCGAACTCATATCCATCAACCAACCCATCACCTATGATAAATAAAAACAAAGATAGGAATATTTAAGCATCGTGGTTTCATAAACATGCACTGGTAATTATTTCTTTTATTTCGTATATTTTCATAGAAAAGATATGTTTCATCAAATTTAAAGAAATCAAAGGTTGCACAATGGTAATACCGTTGGCATCGGCCACACGGAAGGCATCTTTGACATGGAAGGCACGGGGATCATGACCTAGAGTTCGCGCAAATTCCTTGATTGAAATCTGTCCGTCTGCGTTTGCGTCATAGAACGCCATTTTCTTTGGAAGTGGAGTAACGTGCAGCGAATGCTCATGGTTTGGCTTCAAATATATAGAATAAAATAACATTCACAGCTTTTCTAATCACAACAAAAATATCTTATGTTACTCATTTTTATGAACATAAAGAATTTGATTAAATCATTTTCTTCATTTTATCCATCATCAATTGATTTTTATTGATTAAGAAATTTCATGGAAACAGAACCAGTTTTATTTCCAATTAATTAAGGAATGCAAAATTTCCACTTTTCCTATTTTTCATAGTGCCTAAGATTTATGATATTAAATTGTGAATTGATATTTCAATGACAAATGCATCTTAAGAATGATCCAAAATTTAAAAATAAAAACCAGCATAATTCTAATTGATTATCTATTCGTTTATCTATATATTAGCTTGGTAGAAAAGGAAAATCAGTTCCGATGACCATCTTAAACAGAGAAAATGGATTTTGAAAATTGTAACCCATTTTCAATTTTTCCCCATATATTCTCTGCCAAACAAACAAATTGTGTCATACTTAATTCCGATATTCACGAGATTACAAGCTTTTCCTAATAGATATAGATATTCGAACGACATGTCGGTATCCATAACCAGTGATTTGATTTCTCACCTGCAGGGTCGATCTTCGTGTTCGAACCCTCTCAATCTTGTTCGTTCCCGAGCACACGCTTCTCAAAATAAAGCCACAGTGGTAGTCCGGGTCAAACTTCTCCAGACTTTTCCGACACACTCTAGGGCTGACGGTACGACAGTGTCCCTTAAAGATGTCGTTCAACGATACCCGAAGATGCCAAGCCGACGATGCGGCAATGCAGGCAACGAAGAAAATCAAAGAGAGAGCGCTCATTTTTGGTGACTGTTCCTAAGAATGGCTTGTTTGTTGGTGGGGTTCTCTACGACTAGTGATCCCGTGGGTCTCCCGCTAACAGTTGCCGTGTTAATGACTTGGTGAATGGTCAAACACCAATGTCCTGTAGTGGGTGGGATAATCGTAGAAAACGCGTACAAAGTACCAGCAAAACAGTCCGTTCATCTGAGGGCAAAACAATAATTTATTTGGTTCTCGGTCTTGAGATTTTGTGTTTGAAAAATAAGCTAAAAATTGAGCAAGATGTAACTTATCAGTATTTTTCGTGGGCAAGAGCATAGCAATTTATTATCATTCTCATTAATTTTTTTAAGTGCTCTATCAACCATTTTATGGGATAAAGAACAAGCACTGCATGTCATATACTCTTATATTGACGTCTTTTTTTCTTAATATTGCTATATACACTGTAGTGATTTTGACCTTTTTTTTAATGTTGACTTTTTTGTAAGAGTTGAAAATTTATTTTTGACGCTTTAATTCATATTAGATATGCAACAATTGAAATTGTATCTTAGAACATTCAAAATTTGCGACTGAACTTAAAACAAGTTTTATTTTGGCCTGGCCTTAGTACAAATATGTCCTGGTCTGACCAGGCCATTTGTTTAATGCAATTAGCATGTTAATTGGATTTCCTTATTGTGTTCATAATGACCATTTCAATACAAAACGTGAATGGGGGACGCTATTTTTCTCCCGAAATTGCACGTCAAAAACATGCATCCACCATTTGTTTCGCTCGTTGTGTAAACACGATGATTTTTTCACTCTAGTAGTACCTTAACTATGTTAATGATATGTTAAAGTCACTTTGTAAATAAACCTGTTTTGACACACTATGTAATAGAATTAACAATTGAAAATTCATTATTACTTTCATTACAAAAATCTTGTAAAGCGTATACCCCTTGTCTAAACGCTTGTCTAAAGGTAATATTGCAGAACGGGAATAACCGCAGATGTTTGCTTGAATTAACACGTCGTATGATAGCAAATGCCTATAATACATGTATTTTAAATTTCCATTGCAGTAAAATGGATACTGGTAAATATTAAATTTATAAAAACATCTTTTTACCTATCTATTCTAAAGCAATAGTCACTAACATTTTTCGGTGTATCTATAATTACAGTTCGAACTTGGTATTTCAAAGTAATGATTATCTCTACAATGGTTTTATCTAAAAAAAAAAAAAAAAAAAAAAAATCAAACCGAGTTTGTGTTCTAATTTCATACGCATTCAATGTTGTAACTTCGTATTGTTATTATTAATTTTGGGGGGTTTCAATTACGCTACAAATGTAAAGGTTGCAGAACTTGATATAATGGTGTACTGTTTTTCTATTCTAAAAATAAAGGTAAAACACATTCTATTCTAATACATTATACATAGATCCTAAATTCTACATCACAGAAGATAAATCTAATGCAAGACCTTCCTGAATTTCCCAACCTACGAGAAAGTTACGACGAATAATATCCAATTCCACGAGAATATGCTTGTATCTAAATATAGAAGTAAATACTAGTGTGTCATTGGTCATTTAGGTGACCACTAAGGATTGGCCGCCTACTGTTACATGTAACATGACACTCACTACGTGTATTCCACAGGCTGTCCGTGTTCGCAACAAGTTCGAAGCCATTACTGGCCCAAAGAACACCCCAGTAAGTCGTACCGAGAGCTTGTACGGAATCGCGTCATAGTGTATATCCTGCCAACGTGTACCAATACTTGATATTGTTGTCTATGATTCGATGAACACGATTTGCAATGCAGAGTAACGATTAAATCGCCATCGCCTCCAGATTTGTACAGATATTTGATAAAAACTGTGACGTCAAGAGTTGCATCATACGGTCCATGGAGGATAACCTTTCCCAGAGCTTGGTTCATTGTTGATTATTTCAGTATATGCAAAACCATCGTCTTTTTTTCTACAAAAGCTTCTATTTTATAGCTTCAAAATGAATATTGAATATGGATATTCAATAAATATTTCCCGTTCATAATTTTCTTTTTATAATGATTATTTTTTAATGACATTACAATTTACAACGAACACAAAGAGCTCAAATTATGTGTTACTTTAGTGCAGTCATGAGTAATGACAATCTATCCTTGGGTGTAAAAAAGAAGAATGAATTGTAATTTACTGCTAAAAATCAAAATTGAGGAAGATTGTACGTACCCTATTTCGATAAAATACTAGATAATTCCAATATGTAAATAAAAAATACAACAACAAAAAATAATACAAAAAACCATGTTTTACAAATGTAAAAAGAGTTCTGTAGATTACATGCATAATATTCAATTGAATGTGGTCTTGTCAGTTTTAGATGAGCAGACATTTGATCATGACGTAATAAAGGAATGATCGGTAACAGTCAATATTTTTGCAAATTATAAAAATGCATAAAAATGTTTGTTTTTGGATTATTATCTTATTTTGTAAAATTACATACACGTATTTCTGATCTTATTGAACAGGAGAGCATAAGACGTTTGATCAAACTACATACAGTTTTGTCTCCTTATTGAATAAGGTCATTATTGACCAGAATTCCGTTTGTAATAATAACATTAATAGACTGTGTAATTATTCTGTTATATCGAAAATACACCTAAAATAACAACATACAAACTTTTACGGAATTTTTTGTTTAAAAAATTAAATCTTTATGAACATCCCGAAACAACAAAGACACAGTGTTTCGGTGTGGGGTACTACCGCAGAGGGTTTGGGGACAAACCGGTAACTAAGCGTATCTGTAAATTCTGCAACATGAACGAAATACGAGTACAGGGCGAATCTAACTTTCTTCCACAATGAACCCTTTAAATTTTCATTTTTTTTTTTGTTTCGAAGACAAACTGGAATTTTTTATTCATTCAGACAACTATCGCGCATGTATTTAAAATTATCATTTAGTGTTAAAAAGGCATGGTCACGGCTTTGAACAAAAATTATTTTTCCGATTTTACTGTTTACAATCCTTCAGTTAGACATTTTTAATAGGCAACCAAAATTTAGTGTCATTCGTTGAATTATAAGCGAGTTACATATCTTACAAATATTTGCTATGTAAACAAAACACTTCTGTTTACACTTTGAATGCTGAAGTGAAAATTCCAGTTTTAGATCTAGACCTAATATGAATGTGTTAAATGTTAGTAAATGTTTGTTTATGCTTAAAATGAAGAAGAGGTTAGACGAATTAGCTTGAAAAGGACTTTTTACCGGTATATTGAACTCATGTAAACAAAAACAGGGCACAAGCCTTGTTTACATGACAAAGAATTTATTGTTTATGTAAATTTACGTATACCTCAATGTAAACGAAATCCACGTGTCATTTCAAAAATTAATTTACTTACTTACTTACTAACAACAGTCTCGATTGAAGTCATCTTTTCTTAAGTTCTATGGTCGATACAACGACCATGTCAGCAAATACAATCTTTAACTGGGTTCTATGTTGACTGGCGTTTTTCATACTTATTGGTAGATCATATAATTTATCACTTAATTGTCTACCGATTTTCCCCAAAATACTATAAGAAGCATATGTGGGCGGCTGTGACCGGTCGGCAGATGATGCTCACTCCTCCATGGTACCTCTATTTTTTTTTTCTGTTTAGTATTTTTCCATTGGATTTTTATTTTGAACCCTGTTCGTTATCGCCACATGTCATTTTTACTTATTTATTTGTAAGGTTAGAAAATGTTTATTTACAAACCCAAATGTATATTTCAATGAAAAATATAGAAGACCAAAAAAAGGTAATCACATATGACTCATCACTTTGTACAGTTGCGAGTTTGTAAAAGAAAAGCTAAATAAGACATGCAAAAGGTTAAATGTGATAAATGTAATACTTTGTTGTATTAGTGTGTTCTAATTTCATATCTTCAAGACTATCTGTAAAATGCCTTTGATGCTGATCGAGCTGTACTTTACGTATAAACATACCCTACTGTATTTTTTATTTATTTATTTATTTTGTTTTGTTTTGCAAAGTTTATGAGCTTATAATTTGTTACCAGTACTAGTGCGAGTCTTTTAATAAACACTTTGATGAGATATAACAGGGTTTTTTTTAGAATTGGAATACGATCATATTAATATAACCCCCCCCCCCCCCGCCCCCCCCCAAAAAAAAAAAAATAAAAAAATAAAATAAAACCAAATTGTGTGTTTAAAAAACCATCACCAATTGCACAATCCTTAAATAAGCCGTTATGACAATCGCAGAGTGAGCCCCATGTCTTATAGAAAAGCCCACAAAAATGTAATAAACGCGGTTGTTCTGCTAGACGAGGCTGATATTGAGTCTGCTGTGTTACACAAGTCTGTCTGGCACGAACAGAGTTCCACGTCCAGCATGTATCTGGTTCCGTTCAGGTGCAAGTCTTTGCAGGAGTCTTTGTGTTTCGCTTTCCCGCATTTCCGTTGGTAGAAAACGTCTCCTGTATTAAAGAAATGATATGTACACTCCATGAGGACATTTTTTATCCCACCTCAATTTATCCTACTCCTTCGATAAGATTTAAGGTACAGTTTCATGAATGTTGTCATTAGTAATAAGATCTGAATTTCCTTTTGCGTTGGATTTTTTTCTTCTCCTGCACAATACTATTCATGTATGTAAAATTCATATGATAAAAATCAATACAAAACCACGATACCTTACAAATCTGTCTAAAAACAACCGTTTGTTTTTGTTTTGTTTATTTCTATTTTTGGGGGGGACGAGTGGGTGTTAGTTAAAGTAGACAATGAGTTAATTAATATTCCAAAGTACATGCACACATTTTGTAGAATGATAATGTTAGTAGGACTATATACATGTATTTACCATCTTCGAACCGAGTCTTCACTTTGAGACAGGTCTCTCTTGGATCTTGGCATTGCGTCACTCTGATGTCATCGTGTGTGGTGTCCAATGGGTCAAAGCATGAGTACATGGATGCGTTACCAATTAAATCACACTCATAACACCGAAGAGGAGAAACTATCAGAATAGATAAAATGAAGTTTATATATCTATTCCTTTAGTCGAGTGATACGTTCAGTCAATGTGCAGTTCGATTGCTGGCCTTTTAAACTAATTTTGATGAGTTAATTTTTTTAATTAAAGTTTCAAATTATTGTATGAAGTCTCATCGTCGGAACCCACGGGTTTTCTATTTGTTAGCAGAGTAACGGATAGAAAACTCGTAGGTTCCGACGATGATGAAGTCTTAATATCGTTTAACTAAAAAGAAAGTATTATTTGCGACTTGTTATATTATTTATTTTAAAACTAGGCCATAACGTGTAACAAAAGGGTTGCAGTAATATGTATATATGTATATAGAAAAATGGAGAGTGAAAGAGAGATATGAGGGTAAAGGGGCATGGTCACGATTTTGGTCAAAAATTATTTTTTTCGATTTTAATATTTACAATGCTTCAGTAAGGCATTCTTAATGGGTAACCGAAATTTGAGTGTAATTCGTTGAATTATAAGCAAGTTACAGGGCTTGAAATTCTTTGCTATGTAAACAAAGCGTTTGTTTACATTCTGAATGTTGAAAATTCCAATTTTAGACCTAAAATGAATGTGTTAAACGTTAGAAACTGTTTAATTATGCTTAAGAAAATAAAAAAGATAAACAAATCAGGTTTAATTTTTTTAACTGGTATATTGAACCTATGTAAACAAAAACAGGGCACGAAACTTGTTTGCATTTCAAAGAATTGTCAGTCCTGTATCTTGCTTTTAACTCCACGAATGACTCTCAAATTTCATTTGATCATTAGAAATACATTTCTAAAGCATTGTAAATAATAAAAATAGAAAAATAGAATTTGACCAAAATCGTGACCATGCCCTTTTAAAGATAAACAGTAAAAAGTTTAAAATCTTGGGTGGCACGTTCATCTGGGCTATGACGGTAGCAATCATTGCAGAAAAATTACATAACAGGTTGACGCGGGTGAAACGCACTTTATTGATTATATCATTTTTAAGTGATGTTTTATTTTTTAGAAAGAATATGTACATGTAGCTCATGTTTCACTTTTAATGTTTTACTCTTTGAGCCATATTCATGCATGTGATCCATTGATTGAAACAGTGAAAGGAAGAAACGATGTCAAACTACATGTATAATTTCCCCTCCTTTACAATGCCTGCAACTGGTATACCTTCTAAAACACTATAATAAGTAAAAAATATGCATTTATTGCGTTGACTTGATATCAAAAGAATAACGGTGTACATTGGTTTAAATCTGACAGTGGCTTTTGGATTTCTTCTCTTTTTTAAAATTTTAAACACGAAATAAATAGACGGTAATAAGAAAAAATAAGGTAGGAAAAAGATTTTGCGCCTTTAATATTGCTTTGGCTTGTGCGTTGATAGTAAGAAAGAGAACTTAGGGAAAGGGTTAATTTTTAATTAAACTAATAAAACTAAGCTGGATGGCTACATGATTAGAATAGTTCCTGACAATGTCTTTTTATGGTAAAATTAATCATTGTCGTGTCAAACGGTTTTGGTTCAATCTCTTGGAGCTTCATGATCAGTGTGAGGGGGCAATTTTATGTATGATTTTATAGAAACGCACAGATAAGAAAAATGTTTACCTGTGGTTTTAATGTCTAATAAGTGCACAAAATACTAAGAGAAAAAGACGCGTAATGATTGGTCTTGATTTTGCTACAATAAAACATCGCTGTTTATGACTTGGTTACATTCTTTACATGTGAAGATACGGCAAGTACAGTTTACTCACCTAAGATGCGTAAAAGTCCAGGTAAAACAAGCCAATATACAATATTATTCATCTTTCCGTGGTCTCTGTTAGACATCAGAAAGTTTCAAAATTAATTTGAAATCAGACAGTATTTCGTCGATATGCGGGATTGTTAATAAAACTATGCTGGTCCCTTTCTTCGTGAATGCGATCTGCGCAATACACATAATTAACCACATACAAACTTTTATGAAAGGAAATTTTCTATTTAAGAAATTGTATCTTTATGAATATTCCGAAACATATTAGATCAACAATGACAGAGTGTTTCGATGTGGGGGGTTACTACCACAGGGGATTCTTGGATAAACCGGTAAATTAGCGTATCTGCAAAATCTGCAACAGGTGAATTCAGCATTCTTTCCAAATGAAACCTTCAAACTATCATTTTTAGTTTTGAAGACAACTTGTTATTTTATTCATTCAGACGGATAATTATCGCGCATGCATGTAAATTTTCATTTAAAGTGTTATGCCTAGGTCACATTTTTAGCCGATGGTGGAGCGAACAAATATTCCTCGTAACGTCGGCTAAAGAAATATGATCGCCCGAGGCGGGTATCGGACGACGCGGAGCAGTCACATTGATTTTTAGTACACCTTCAAAAGTTTGACTAAATTTTAAGCCGATGAATCGTCGCTCGATTATCGAACCTTGCGCCAAAGTTTGATTTTTTTACATAAACAAATTTACATTTGCTGAATATTCACCTGTAACCATGTGGGCATTTCTACAATTTATTGACGATATAAGTCTGCAGCATGGTGTCTGGTCCACCTGGCCGCCGATTATCGACCAATAGACGGTAGATGTTTATCGTATTCCGTACACCGTCGGTCGTTCATCAGCAATTTGTCAAAATCGTCCCTAAAAAGGTCGACCCGCGGTCAATTTTCGGTCCTCAACCGGTATCTGTCGGCCGACTTGTAAAAAATTTCTAAAGAGTGTTCAACTGAAGAAATTGGCCACCGTCACAAACAACCCCCCCCCCCAAAAAAAAACCCACCAATATATATATATATATATATATATATATATATATATATATATATATATATATATATATATATATATATATATATATATATATATATAACTTGACCCGACGGACACAAAATTCGTCACTTACATTGTATGTTAAAATATATTTTTATTTACAAACCAAAAATATATTTCAGTGAAAAATATAAAAGACCAAAGAATTATAATCATATAAGACTCATCACTTTGTAGAGTTGCAAGTTTGTAAAAGAAAAGGTAAATAAGACATGCAAAATGTTTAATGAAATAAATGTAATACTTTGTTGTGCTAGCGTGTGCTAATTTCATATCCTCAAGACTGACTGTAAAATGGGTTTGATGCTGAGCTGTACTTTGCGTATAAACATACGCTACTGTGTTTTTGTTTTTTGTTTTTTATTTTGTTTTGCAATGCAGGCTATGAGCTTATATTTGTTACCAGTACAAGTGCGAGTCTTTGAGTAAAAACTTTGATGAGATATAACAGTTTTTTTTAAGAATATGAATAAGATCATAGGAATAAGAAAAATAACTAGAGCAAAGCTCGTTGCAAAGCAACGAGTGGGTTTTCCGCTAATGTCGAAAGCAACGCTAGAAGTACGTCTAAGAAGCAGAGTTCTTAATCTAGTAACAAAGAAACGTAAGTACAAAAAGATGAAAAAAAATCGAATGATTCTTGGTACAACTTAACATGATCCGAATGTTTTTAAGTACGACTTAACCAAAAACCCTTAACCATTTCAAGAACGACTTAACAAAAAAAAAATATGTTGAAGTACGACTTAACAAATTTGACTTCATTTTAAGTACAAGTTTACTTTACCTTGAACTAACATCTTTTTTCTTAACCCAGAATGCAAAATTAAAATTTATGTAAAAAATCAATTTTGTTATGAACCAGACAACATTGAAATGGTGAACATTTCAAAGGGCCCCACTTATGTTATTTCAGAGAATTCTGCTTTGACCTTGACCTATAACTTGAAATTTTTCCAGCTGGCATAGAACTTTTAATTCAATTTCATTCCCCCTAACATACATGCATTTTTGTTCAATCTGACCAAGATTAAGAATATTTGAAAAATAATCTACTATCTAAAACTAATTTTAAAAAGATCTGCTATGACCTTCACATTGACAGACTTGGTTCAAGGTCACTGCACGCCATTAACCAATAAACTCTGTAAAGGTAAAATATTAGCCAAATAGGGGCTAAAAGGAGAGTATATCTATGCTCTTAAAATATGGATTTTTGTGTGATCTGATATGACCTTGACTCTTCATCTACAAATATCATTCGAGGTCATTGCATATATTTTGAACAAAGGCATCATGTGGGTGAAGTATGAGGCTGAATGGAGCAAAGGGAGAGAAGATATACTCCGGACAAGGATTTTTAAAAATATAATTCTGGTATGACCTTCAGTTTCTTTTCACTGAAAATAGGTTCAAGGTCACTACACACCCTTTCACCCTTTACTCAAAAGCTCTGCTTATGTGAAGTCTGAGCCAAATAGGGGTTAGCAGAAATTATATATGCTCTCAAAAAAGGATTTTTGCACAATCCGATATGATCTTCACCCGTTACCTAGAAATTTCATGCAAGGTCACTGCACATCGTTTAACCATAGAGACACTCTGCGAGTATTAGCCAGATTGGACCAAAGGGAAAAAAGATATGCCCCAGACAAGGATTTTATATATATAATTCTGCTATGACCTTAACCTTATACCTAAAAACATGGTTCAAGGTCACTGCACATCCTTCAACCAAAGCAACCCTGTGGATGAGGTATGAGCCAGATTGGGCCAAGGGGAGAGAAGCTATGATCCTGTCAAGCCATCTCGGATGGACAGACGGACAAATTGATCACTAGAAGGCGCCCGCATAAACATGCCTTTTTATCTAATTCAAAATAGTATCTATGCTATCTGCCCATGGTGAATAGTCATCAAAACCATTCATCAGCAGAATTTGATTTCCCTCCTTTTTAAGGTGGTATGGGACATCTGTCGATATTAATGTGGATTAAAGTACTATATAATTGAAAACTTTTCACCGGTTTAGAATTTTCAAATTTTACAATATTTAACCAAAAAATAGCTTTTAAAAATATTTGAAAAGGTAAAAATTGTAAAAACCCCAGCGGGATTCGAACTCATGACTTACAGGTTCCTAGTAAACCCTCTAACCCACTGTGCTAAGGAGTTAGGTGACCATTTTTGAAAAGAAACTACATGTACTTATATAATTACACTTTATTTTATTGTTTATTTCGATAAACAATACGTCACAACATGGAAGTGTCCCATATCACCTTAAACTCGGAACACCTCTGACCTAATAAGATCGCCGCATTAAATACAAAGTTTGATTTAACTCTAATTTGTTTATCATCAAGAAATTCTGCATCGCTGACAAATAAAGTTTTCTTCTGTATAATGAAATACCAATTAACTGACTATTCGGACAATAGCAAGTTTATTGTCCCATTCCACAGCAACTATTTCCCTTGGCTTTGCCTCATTAAATATTTGCTGTCTTGGGGGACAATAAACTTGCTATTGTCCTCATACCCAGTAAATACTAAATAGGCATATAATATCCCATCCACCTACATTTCATGTTATATAACCTCCCGTTTGTAACCTTCAATTTCACTGTAAAGTCAACATATCTGTCATAGCCGCAAGTTTCACAATTTATTTCTGCTTCTCATGTACTTAAAATTAGGGGCCTTAATATTGCTTACCAATTCCAACAAGAGACATCCCTCTAACTATTGATAATCATTAAAATTCATTTCATGAATCTACGCAACAATGATAAACCTTCAAGTACAGTCACTCTCAATTTTACAAAAATTTTGACGGTACTTTATCCGAAACTGTTCCTTGTACCTTTAACTTAGTACACTAACATTTTTATGAAAAGACGGTTTGTCTTAGAATAAGAAAGCTAATGCAATTCTGAGAAAAAGAATACCACATATTGCCAATTCCATTGAGGTTTAATGAAAATATGGCCATTTAAGTGAACCCACCATTTCCAATTTCCTTTAGTAAACACAGATTTACAGAGTTCTCCATAGTAAAACATCTTTACCTGACCTTTTAGAGGTCAACTTTTGTTAACCCACCTTTAAAAAGAAACTTAGAAATACCCTTACATGTATACCCCCACCCCCCAATCTTTTGATTTTCATAAAAAGTCATGGTTTGAAATGTTTTACCTAATTTTATGAAACGTGTGGCAATTTCCTTGAGTAATTTCTCACACATATTTGAAAACAATCATCAATGATTCTAAAATTTGATCTTTATTTGTTTATTGTATGATTTGTACCATTTTAATAAACAAATAGACAGCTGTCCTGCTTGTGATTTCTTGTTTTCATGAAAAAAGTAAGCTAACAATCATATTTAGTGAATATCTAATCTATTCTGATTTCTAGTCTCCTTCTAACCATGCTAAAACAGTAAGTTACAACCTACAAGTTAGACATCTGCCTTAAATTAGAATTAAATTCAAACACACCCAGGTAGCTGGAGACAGAGTTGATTTCAATGAAAAATGTTCAAATTTGACATGTTTTTCTACTTTTTTATGCATATATACCTTACAAAGGTAGAAATAGGTTGTTTCTTGTTCATTTCAAAAGTAATTATCATAGCAGATGTTATTTCAAAGTCAAATGTACATTTACATATCCTACATGTAATCTTAATGCAGACAATTAAATAGAGGGGGGGGGGGGTTTCAATTATGTAAACACATCTAAATATCTTTATGAAATAAAAAATAAAGGAAACATAATTGTATACTTTTATTGAAAAACAAATTTTCACAGCAATTATGAATTTCTTTAAACAGCCTTAATTTTGTTTTCATAATTTCTTATCAAACACAAACCACAACATGGCATGATGCTTTCTTCAAGTTCCATTATTGTTCATGCATTATCGGATTTAATTTGAATTACCGGTAAATAGTCTGTAGAACACAAGGAATATGAATGTGGATAGAGGTGACAGGTTAATCTCAGGAGCTGACCCACAAGAATCAACAGGTACCGGTAAAAGCCATGTGGTAACAAGAGTCCGTTTTGAGCTGAAATAAATAAAAAAAATAATTAGCTGTGTTTACATGCATGTACTAGTAATAGCTGTGTTTACATTAACATATGCATAGTATTTCTGGAAAAAATACACTGACCATGCAGTGTAATAAGTATGACATATCCCAATACATGACATAACATTTAGGCAGTACAAGATCAAAAATTTGCATATCAAGTCATAATATAATATTAAAAAATTTTCATAGGTATAAACACTTATCAAATTGAGAAAGAGAGAGAGTTTGAGAGAGAGAGAGAGAGTTTATTACCGTACTTGTAGTGCAACAGTCAATATTTCAATTCGTAAATTACAAACGAATACATGTATTACCCACCGAACAGCGTCAAAGTACATGTACTGGTATTAGCTTCTGGTATACCATTTTTCATCAATTCTACTGTGTTTTTTTTTTTTTGCAAATAAATTTAGCGAGGGTTTTTGTTTATTTTCTTATAAATTACATGTTTTAAAAACAATACTACGTGTAATAAGCATAAAACATGTATGAGTAAACTTAATGAAGAATTTTTAATAGATTATTTTTCACAAAATGTGGTACATTACATGTATGTCAATCTTTATAAAACTAGCGTATGTTTCGTGCGCCATAAATTGCAAGTTTTTTGTAAATATCATTTACTTGCATGATAGGTATATATGGTCTAACCAAAATTTTCTTCATAAAGCTACAGCTGTATGTACCACATATATGTTTTGTCACAAGTATACATTTAAAAAAAAAATACCCAAATTCCAACAGTTTAAATAAACTCAACTCATTCTCTGATAAGTTCATTGTGTTTTTTGCGTGCATATCTTATTTGTCTGCTGCAACAGCAGCCAATCAGCGGTAAGCTGAATCCACAAAAAGAAAGTTTGTGTTTTAGGAGCGGGTAAATTGTTTATGCGACACTGTCAAGAAAACCAAACCAAATAATAACAAGGAGCATAAATATTCACTTAAATGTATTCTGTTGTAAAGTAAAGGTTTTTAACACTTATTGCATCTTGCAAAACATGTGATGACTCTTAATCATCTGTCATATATCTGATATACATGTATATGTAAAAGATGGGAGAAATAACGACGGAACAAAGTGGGATTCGAACCTGGCCCTCTGAATCTCTAGTCAAGTGCTCTACCAACTGAGCTACATGTATCTGGCACCAGTATTCAAACCAGTCTGACCGTCACATTCCTCCCCCTTAAATGATCTTCACCTTCGAAGATCATCCCTGGCAGGATCGAGTTAACCTGTTAGTTCCAGGGGTTGGTCACAACACCAATATTGTAACAGGATGGGAGAAATAATGAAGGACCAAACCGGGATTTGAACCTGGGCCCCCTGAATCTCTAGTCAGGTGCTCTACCAACTGAGCTATCTGGCACTGGTATTCAAACCGGTCTGATCGTCACATATAAAGAATTATTTTAAACAATGTTGTTCAATAAAAAATAACACTCGCAACCTTCAGTTTTTGTCTGTAATTAATCAATTGGCGTGCAATCAGTTCTCGCCGAGTACCATTTCTCACCAGTGCATTGTTACGTCATTTTATCAACACAAAAAATTATATACAAAAATATGATGTAACAGGGCACCAGTGAGAAATGGTCCTCGGCGAGAACTGCTCGCACGCCAGTACTACCAGTAGTCAGATTAAAAAAAGAGAATAAAAAATTACATTTAAAACATTAACAAGGACAATTTAAGTACACATCATAACTGCTAAACAAGAAAAATTATGTGAACTGGTAGAATGGAAGGCATAGTTCTAACTTGTAACCTACATGTACAAGTACATGTACCGGGTACCCGTTGGTCTGCTAAACCTCTTTAATGATACAATGATCGGCATCATAAAGATATTAAAGTCATGTTTTAACTCTGAAGTCTGAAGTATACAATTTTATTTACTTGAAGTTATGTCTACAGGGTATTCATGACTACATTTGGAGTCTTCTGCACAAGAATATATGATATGTTTCTAATTAGACCCTGCTTTGAATTTTGAGTTGAAAATTCACAATCTGTTATTTTTTTAAATAGATAAATTCAGTTACCCTTTCCAGTCCCCCATGAACCTCGAGCGAGTCTAAACATCCATGAAACATGTAAAAATTACACGTTAGTAAACAAACACCCACACCATAACAAAAACATCTAACAGCTAGTGTGCACGTACTTACATGTACATCTATACTATATACTAAATTTTAACCAGTTAACAAGAAACTTTAAAAGGAGAAAAAGCCTCACCTTCTTCAGTAACATCCACATAAATCACACACTTTAATGTCCATCTTTTCTCCTTTATTACTCGTAGCTTATCAACGGCTGATCGTCGACAGAAGTGTGGCTGTCAGAATTTCCTCGTAAACGATTCACACGAGAAAAATATCCTCCTTATACAAATATGTAGTATTGTTCCCTGTGCACGTTCATATGTTTCACAGTAAATTGAAAATGCATGTGTACACCGAAAGAATACACAACTTCTCTTCTGCATTACGGCTCTCTCTTTTCTACAATGCCGTTCGTTACTGTTTACATTCGGCGCGCGCGCGGGGGTTACAAACAGGGGCGCCCCGACAAATAGTTGCACATAGAACGTTTAAATAATGTGTGTTCATTGAATTCATAAATGATATAGATGAAAAAAAATGAAATTGAATCACAACAATTTATCTAAGACGCAACACAACGTAATGCAGTAAATGTCTGGGCCTTAATGTGGCATTTGTTCGCTTGTGTGTTTATGTAGACATATTAACTCGTTCATGTACGATTCTCACATATTTGTTTTATGAAATTTGAAAAAAAAAATATAGCACAGAACTTGTTTAATTTGATACCAAATGACATTATTTAATATATTAACAATAACTGAATTAATTTTTTTTCATAAAATGATAACGATTTTTGCTATCAGAAAAATACGTGTATGAGCTGCTGACCCCTAATTATAGGGGCCAGCCCTTTTTTCTTAATTTTAAATGAAATCTCTCGTTATTCTAAACAACTTTTGTTCTATATGTATAAGCAAAATATTTTTAGTTTAAAGGTTATAATACAAAAAGCAACAAAATTTCAGCCCCGAGAAAATCTTAAACTTTGGCGACAAATAGCTCAAAAACTAACAAAGAAATTACCAAAATTTTCATGCCAGCAAAACTATAAAATGTTACCGACAATTTCGCCAAATTTCATGAATCTATCATCTGTAGTTCCCGAGATCAACTCTGGACAAAAGACCCCCCAATTTTCAATTAAAGGGCAATAACTCATAACCGGAAGTGAATTTTAAAAATTTGAAAAAAACGTCTAGAGATATTAATATCATCTATATACCCTGAAAGTTTCATAGCAATCAGACAAAAAATGTTCGAGAAATCTCGTACACAAAATTTGCGGGAAAAAAAAAAAAATAATAATAAGAAACAGTAGAATAACAGAAGGGTTTTCCGTTGAAAAACGGAAAACCCTAATTCCAAATTCGGCGTAAAAAAAAAAAGGATCACCAATTGCACAATCATAAATAAAAGCCGCGTGGACAATCAAAGAGTCATGCGTGGGCCCTTTGTCTTATAATAGAAAAGCCCACATAAATGTAATAAACGCGATTGTTCTGCTAGACAGGGCTGATATTGAGTCTGCTGTGTTACACAGGTCTGTCTGGCATGAACAGACTTCCACGTCCAGCATGTATCTGGTTCCGTTCAGGTGTAAGTCTTTGCAGGAGTCTTTGTGGTTCGCTTTCCCGCATTTTCGTTGGTAGAAAATGTCTCCTGCATTAAAAAAATGATACGTTCACTCCATGAGGACATTTTTTATCCCATCTCAATTTATCCCACTCATTCGATGAGATTTTAATTACATTAACATGTACGTAATCATTTGTAATAAGATCTGAATTTCTTTTTGCGTTGGATTTTTTTCTTCTCCTGCACAATACCATTCAAGTATGTAAAATTCCAATATGATAAAAATCAATACAAAACCACGATACCTTACAAATCTGTTTAAAAAAACTTGTTTCGGGTTTTATTGTGTGGTTTGTTTATTCCCCTCCCCCATTTTTGGGGGGTGGATGGAATGGGGTGTTATAATAGACACTGAATTGAATGCAAAGTATACATGCATACATTTTGTAGACTGTAAATGTTCGTAGAACGTTATATTTACCATTTATGAACTGAGTCTTCACTATGAGACAAGTCTCTCTTGGATCTTGGCATTGTGTCACTCTGACGTCATCGTGTGTGGTGTCCAGTGGGTCTAGGCATGTGTTATTGGATTTTTTACGATTCAATTCACACTCATAACATCGAAGAGGAGCAACTGCCAGAACAGATAGAACGGGATTTTATACATGTTTCTATTTCTATAGTCGAATAATACGTTCAGTCAATGTGGAAGTCTTATTTTCGTTTACTTAAATAAAAAGTATCATTTGCGACTTGTTATATTATTTAATTTTCAAACGAGCGCATAACATGTAACAAAATGGTTACAGTAATTTTCTATATAAACATGGATACACATATATAAATGGAGAGAGAGAGAGAGAGAGAGAGAGAGAGAGAGAGACAGAGAGAGACAGAGACAGACAGACAGACAGAGAGTGAGATGAATGCAAAGATACACAGTTAATTTTTTTTTAATTTTTGGGTGGCACGTTCATCTGCGCTATGACGGTAGCGATCATTGCAGAAAAATTACATAACAGGCTGACGCGGGTAAAACGCACTTTATTGTATCATTTATTTCATAGAATTTAACGTTTTAAATTGTTAATAAGTGCACAAAATACTAAGAGAAAAAGACGCGTAAGGATTGGTCTTGATTTTGCTACAATAAAACATCGCTGCTCATTTCATTTGGACTGACTTGTTACTCTCCTGAGATGTGGAGATTTGCATGGGAAGTACAGTTTACTCACCTAATAAGATGCGTAAAAGTCCAGGTAAAACAAGCCAATATAAAGCATTATTCATCTTTCCGTGGTTTAATGACAGACATCAGAAAGTTTCAAAATTAATTTGAAATCCTCTTCAAATCAGACAGTTTTTCGTCGATATGCAAACTTGCTAATGAAACTATGCGTGTCCCTACTTTAGGGAATGCGATGAAATCGGCGCAAAATATTCGATAATCTCCATTTTATTACTTTGGCAAGTAGTATACTCTATTGCACGAAAGCAATTTTGGTTGTACGGAAAACAATCTAACGATTAATTTCTTATGTTATCTTGTGCCTGGGTGTGCATTCGTTAAACGTAATATATGGTGCCAATGCTTCAGAGTTTTATTGCAACAAAGAGAGTGTTCTGTTACTTATTTGTTTACAATTTACAAAAACAAATTACCACTGGTGATGAAAAGCAACTTCTCGCAAAGAAATTAGCTATGAATTGAATTAAGGCTGGTAATATAATGATTCAAGAAAAAATATTTGGCATTAAACAATAATTATGAACTTTATTCTTGTAAATAGAAACAATTTAATTTCTGCTTTAATTTTTTTCTATAAAAATGCTGAAATCATTAAGATAACCCCGACTCTCTCTCTCTCTGAAAAAATAAGCGACTCTCGAGATAAATTATGGAAATCCTGATATATTGAATATGATATACAATGTACATGTACTTGTACGTCCTACCGTGCTAGATTTAGAGTATGATAAGAGAGATAACTTCCCAGGATATACATACGTCAATACTTCCCGCCCTTGCATGTGTGTTCCATCCCTTTCCATCAATTAAAAAAAAATCTATTTGTTTTGCCAAAAATAATAAGTAAATAAAGAAAAAAAAACCCAGAACATCTACATATGTATGTGATATTATTCTGTATTCAGATGATTAAGAATAGAGAGTAGAATTTCGTAGAGCAAGGCAAAATTTTAATAAAAACACACACATATACCAGGTATATATATATATATATATATATATATATATATATATATATATATATATATATATATATATATATATATATATATATATATATATATATATATATATATATATATATATATATATATATATATATATATTTCAATTTTCTTTATTAACCAATTAAGGGCCCTCAAGGGGCAACATGAAGACTGTTGACATACAACATCCAATGAACATAAAACATTCAATAAACATATACAAGATGGAAAGAGCTGGATGATTTAAAGAACTATGACAGACATGAACAATTAAATAGTATATATGTATATATATATGTATAATTATGTATGTTTCCATACATTCAATATAGTGTCTTCTATATATTTATGTTAAACACCATACATAAATATGTCAAGATACAAATGCACATACAAATTTGAAATAGTTTATCATAATATGATTGAAAAATAAAAAACCAATATTTGAATAGGAAATACAAATTAAGGCAATGCCTTTTGTAAAAATTTACCAACAGAGTTTAATATATCTAATTCTTCACAGTTTAGAATCCAAAATAATTTTTGTTTATCTTCTAAACTAGTAAAATGTTTTGCTTTAGATGAAATTAAATCAAATAGTTCCTCTCTTTCTTTTGTAAATTTGCTGCATTGGATAAGAAAATGTTCTTCATCTTCAATTTTATTAAGTGTACAATTTTTGCATATTCTTTCTGTTCTAGGTGTGTTATTATATCTGCCCGATTCAATAAAAAGTCTATGCGCTGATATCCGCAGTCTACAGATTGGCTTTCTGTATTCAGGTCTTAATATAGTTAAATACTTTTCCAGTCTGAAGTTAGTTTTCAAATTTAAATAAGTAACAAGTTTGCCATCTTTAAGTGTTTCATTTGAGTACTGCCAATCCATCAAATATTTTTTAGTCTGAGATTGTTTTAAAGAAGTAACAAAGTCTTTTTTAGAATATGTCATAATGTTTTGAATATTAAGAATGTTTAGTAGCTTTTCAATAGAGGAATACCAAGTTGTATTTTGGGCGAAATGAAGTTCTTTACTACATACAAATGCATCTTTTAATAGAGGAAACTCTGTTGTTAAATTTTCTAATCTGTAGCAATATTTTAGTAATCTATTGACAATATCATAATGTAGAGGAAATCTTCCTAGTTCAGAAAGTGAAGCATGGTTCATACTTTTCTTATTCAACCCCAATATGGTTTTACAAAATTTTAGATGTAAAGTTTCAGCTATTAAGTTGTTATAACATTGTTGTATCAGTATATCATTAGACTGTTTTATTTTTATGTTATTGACGTTAAAGATTCCCCATATTTCAGAGCCATAAAGTAAAATTGGCTTTATAGTGTGGTCAAATACATTTAAGCTAGTCGATATCCCGGGGTTTAGACTCAGGAAGTCTTTTCGTAGTTTGAAATAAGCTTTCAGTCCCTTTTTGTGTAATTCCACCTTAGCCAGTGAGAAAGTCCCTGAAGCTGCGAAATGAATGCCTAAGTATTTGTAATTTGGTACACATTCAATATTGAAATTTTTGTAACTAAATTTATGGTTTATTGTTCTCCCAGCTTTATTAAATATAATAATTTTTGTTTTATTGGAATTAACTTGCATACCCCAGTCATCACAATATTTCTCTAAAGCATTTAATTTTTGCTGAAGTCCTTCTGGTGATGATGAAAAAATTACTATGTCATCAGCATACATTAAACAGTCTATGGTTTTTGAGTATAATGATATAGAGTCAATACAGCCCTGTAAATATGATGGCAGGTCATTTATAAACATTTTAAATAATGTGGGGCTCAAATTGTCTCCTTGACGCACCCCTAATTTGATAGGAAATGAGGAGGTAAGAAAATTATCATATTTAACACATGCTTCACTTTTCATATACATATTATTAATGATACAATAAAATTTTGTTCCCACATTATGTTGTAGTAGTTTTAGTTTCAATCCATTGTGAACAACACTATCAAAAGCTTTATGAAAATCTATAAAGCAGGCATATAATCTACCTTCTTTTGTATTACAATATTTATCAATTAAACATTTAACAATAAAACAATGATCAGAGGTTCTAGCATGTTTTGTGAATCCAACCTGACAAGGGTGTATTAGATTATTTTCACTTAGGAAGTTATCTAATCTGGTGTTCAAAATAGTATTGAAAAGTTTGCCAAGATTACTTGTTATAGTTATTCCACGGTAATTGTTTGGGTCACAGGGATCATTTGATTTGAATATAGGAGTGATATATCCCTTAGCCCATTGCTCTGGGTAATAACTAAAGGAAAAGCATACATTAAATAGTTTCAATAAACAAGGTATGAGAAATGTGTGTCCACTTTTCAACATTTCATTCGATATAAGATCTAACCCTTTTGCTTTTCCACATTTCAAAGAAGAAATTGCAGCAGATATTTCTTTGTTTGTTATTATGTTGTCTAGTTTATTAAATATGTTATGTTTACGTTCTTTTTCTGCAAGTAGAAAATTTAATTCTCTAAATCTGTCTTCAAAGTTTTTGTCCACTGATGAATGTAAAGATTTAAAATGGTTTAACCATGCATTAGGTTCTACTGGATAATTAGTTGAATCAACTTTTTCTGCCCTTAGATCATTTGTACAAGTTTCCAATATTGTTTTGGGTCATCTATCCGCAAAGAATCTAGCTTGTTAATAATGTCGCTTCTAAATTTTCTATATTTCATCTTCCTTAATTTGTTATATTCCCTGTATAATTTATAGTAGTGCCCTCTGATAATGGGGTCCTTGGGGGATTTACAATATAGTTTACATTGAACAACAACTCTTGCTCGCATTTTACCCAAGTCTGCGTCAAACCATTTTTTGTTTTTAACTTTATTTTTATTCTTAAAGTTTGGTTTTTTGAGCGACAGTTCAGCTGATGATAAAATAATATTTTCAAAGTCAGAAATTAATTCAGATATTTTCTCATGTGTACATTTATCTGCTCTGGACAGGAAATTATTGATTTTTGATTGAATATTTGGTGAATTAAGAGCGTCTTGAAATCTTATAACTGACCCTTCTGTCCAAGTGTAATTAATGGGGACTTTATGCAACCCTTCCTCTGATCTGGTGGGTAAAGAATGTTGGAATTTGGCTAAAATTTCCCATGATATTTTGCAATGACAGTCAGATAGGGTAGGAATAAATTCAGAAACTTTAAAATATAGAAGCTGTTTTGTAATTTTTTCAGCTGCTAATAAATAATCAACAGTACTCTGACCTAAGGGATTGAAACAGGTATAATGCCCAAAAATGTCTCCTAAACATCTTCCATTCATAATGCGTAATTGATTTTGTATACAAAATTCAAGCAACTCTTTCCCTCTTGTGTCTAATACAGTATCATGACTTCGTCTTACTCTGGTAGTATTATCTACAGAATATGAATCAAACAAAGGAAGGTACTTTGGGGTGTCATCCGTAATAACATCTAATTTAACTGCAGTACGAGCATTGAAATCACCACAAATCAAGACATCACCTTTTTCTTTGTAATACAAAAGATCTTTTTCAATTAATTCCAATATGTCATATGGTAAATGTCTAGTATAAGTAGAGTTCGCAGGGGGCATATATAAAGCACATAAGTAGAGGTCTGAATGTAGATGGAAATGATTCTTATCAAATTTTAACCACTGGTAGTCTTTACATGTAGTAGGTAGTATCTTGATATGATCTTTTAATTCTTTCCTTCTTAGAATAGTTAGACCTCCATAATACCTTCCATTTGATGATATATCTCTACATACAGAAAAACAGTTGAATTGTTCAACAGACACAGGTGTGCTATATCCAATATGAGTCTCTGCTAATATAACTACATCATATTCTTGTATTTCTTTGATGAAAAAGAGATCATCTAGTTTGTTTGTACCATGGACAATCAAACCACCTATATTCCAATAACAACACTTGATCGAGTTTTTGTAGATTGTCATGACACTGGTAAAGTAAGATTAAGGTATAAAAAGCAAAAAGCAAAATTAACAAAAAAAGATAACAATACTCAAAAAGAGAAAAAAAATATGATAATTCTTACACAAATTTCACACAAGTTTAAACTTCAGTATAAATCGGTTTTGTATGGGGAAGTAGATATGCATCAGTTGTATAGAATAAAGTGTGATCTAGGATTATATCTCCCTTGAAAAATTCAAAATTAACACAGAGCAAAATTAACCAAAATAGTCAGATCCCCCTTCCAACAAACCTGCGTTTCACCCCATCCCATGGTGAAAAAAAATAAAATGCTCTAAGAATATCTGTATTAGGTAAAGTATGTCTTTGATGCATGATATGTTTTGCTTTTTGCTAGGCCTAGCCTATAATTTCTGGTTTTATCAGAGAACAGGGGCGTAGCAACGGGAGGGGGCACTTTTTCTCGCAGCAATTTTTTTTTAAACTAATCTCTATATAAAAAAGTTGGTCACCCCACTTTTTGGAGCATTTAAAAAATTAAAGTGTAAGAAATGAATGAACAGTGAAATTGAAGTAATAGGTACAACCCCCCCCCCCCCCCCCCCCTGACAACGGATCAGGATTGTCAAGATTTTGGGAATGTGTTTTTTTTCCTTGATTGTCAAAAAATTTTGGATGAGTCTGCCCTCCCCCCGCCACTTTCAAAAACAATGGTACGTGCCTCACTATTTTTTCTACAATCAGTACTGCGTGTATCAATTTGTCCACAGGTGCTTGTGAATTTGTCATATGGATGTGCGGATATATTAACAATCTTGTTTGAATTTACCAGATTTCAAACGAAACAAGCAACTTTGATTCATGTTGATTTATTTTAGCGAATTTTATATTTTTAAAAACGTTTCTAACTCGTGTACGAGTTGTCTACCACAGCTGATAGTAGTGATGACGTAAATGACCGGAAGTACAGGAATTAAGCAACAAAGTCGTAGAGAGAGAGAGAGAGACAGACGGTGGACCATGTAGGTGAGTAAAGATATCGTATAGCATATTGTAAACAATGTATAACATATTTCTTTTGCAACATTTTTTCTTCTTATCAATGAAATTAGATTTTTTCATTGATCTTAAAGGAAAAATGTTTATATTGGACATGAATTGCCAACGTGATCGTTTTTAAAAACCTCTTCTGTTTAAGAGATGTTAGTTGTTACTTGGATTTTCTTTCAATACTTGTAATTTTAAAGGTTCAAAAAGAAGAGATATATATAAAGTATCATGAGATAGTCCTAGGTGTGTTATAATTCAAATGTACATTAGCTGACAACTGCATATATCTGTACAGTGGTGTACTCAATACTTATTAGAACAAAAGATACTACAATATAATCTTTAAAAAAAAATTAAATGAGGAAATAAAGCATATCATAACAAATTTAAAGTGAGTACCTACAGATCTGTCTCCCGTGGATATATTTTTTATGTATATGATTATTGTGATATTGCTCATCAGAATCCGGAGTGTGACCTTCTTAAGATATGTTCTCATTAAAAGTACATGTATGAACTTTATTGAAAGGAAAGCATTATTCTATAGTCTGTCCCAAGTTATTGCTTCCATCGCTTTTTGATGATTTTTAATAAAAATACACATACCTGTGAAAGAAATACAGTTGAAATCGTTAAAAGGGAATATATCCAAGATATCTTCATTGATCAATTATCCCTTTCCACTCAAAAAAAATCACAGGAACAAAAACAGATTCCTTATGGAGATTTATAATGGGGAATGTTTACATCTTTTCTCCATTCGGAATACACTCGGAATACATTGCGCAATTTTTTAACGTTGTCATCCGGGCTTATTAATGGCTGTTGCAATGCAAAATCTCCGTAGACTTTCAATTTTGGGATGTGTATTGAAACCTGAAGCGGTAGAGGGGGCGTTTCAAAACAGATAATCTGGACACTTTTTATATTAGTGGATGAACGTAGTTTGAGCTCAAAGGTATTTACTGTTATTGAAATATCAAGCAAAAAGTGGTGGAAGCAAAAACTCGGGACACAGTATAATAATGTCATCCATTTTCTCTACATAGAACCAGTGTTTTCTCGTTGGCTTTGTTGTAGATTGAGTCATTGTGATTTATATATCATTCAGAGGTAGGATTATGATACACGTCCTTGCTCATTTCCCAAGGTGTATTACATTTAGGTACATATATTATATGCATACGTATATACCTAAACTGAACTTGAACATCTTGGGAAATGAGGACAAATAAGATCATTCTGATATTTTGACAAGAACAACATGCAAGGCTGTCATTACTAAACAAGCAAATTCTCCAGGGTTTGAACTTTGAAGGGCCCTGGATTGAGATGTTCAAAATTTTCTGTCACAAAAAGAAAAACTTGACATGAATAAAAATAAGTCACTTGGATGTTTTGAACTAGATAGATACTTTGCTTGTCGATGTTCAAAATTTTCTGTCACAAAAAGAAAAACTTGACATGAATAAAAATAAGTCACTTGGATGTTTTGAACTAGATAGATACCGGTACTTTGCTTGTCGTGCCAAGTTACAATGAAACTACAGCTAAAAATACCACAAAAGAGCAAAAATAATGTCGGGATATAATTCTCCAAAAACCACAAAAGTGATTGAAATATGAAGATGTATGTTGAAATTGTAGGACATAATTTTAAGTACTTCGTAACATTGAACGTGAGGTCATTAATCATAAGCTTCACACCAAGTCATATTTGATTTACTAGTAACACATAAATGAGTAAATGACTAAGGTCAATGAATTAATGTACTATTGGTTGTTTCCTTTCAAATCCTATTTGAATGTTGAGATCTAGCTGTATATATCTATAAACATGCGTGCATATCAAACCTATATATAAATACATGCATTAATTATATAATTGATATTCTACTTATTATTGAGATTGACATGTTTGTGTAATATTATACATTCCAACACTATGATAAGTACAAAATTCGTGCTTTCTGGGTTGATTGAATGAAATTTAACCATGAAAAAACACATTTGAAGATTGTAACATGTTTTGAATTTTGTAATTTTTTAAGCCAAACTACGTACAACACCAACCTCTTTCTGTGTCAAATGCTTTTTATCATGTTTTGATATATGTCCACTCTATTTGTTTAGATTTACATTTAAGTGAACAATTCTGTTTGTCTTTTCCCTGTCCTCTTTTGATTATATACTCAGATAGCTTGCTGTTATGTCTGATGTGCGTCAATGACCCTTTCTTTGCTACAGAAGTGATTTATCTCTCACAGATTTGAAGGTATCAAATGTTTGTTTACAGAGTAATTGAGCTACCTGAGGTTCTTAGCTTGAATTTGATACGGGAAACTGCTTGTATATAAAATGCTTTAAATGCTGACTGTGTTATGACAATTTTTAACTAGTTGTTTTTCTTTGCATGGTAAAGTCAGCGTGGATAAGCTTTGTAGATTCTTTGAAATATCTGTCCGAGATCTTAATGATGTCAAATTAATCACAGAATATACGGTACTGATTACAGGTATGTTTATTTGACAGATAAGCTGTGAAATATATATTTGTTCTTTATAAATATATAGATAAAAGTTTAGCTGAACTTTTACTGGATATCTTTATTTATATGATTGTGAAATTTATTATACAATCCTGTATATTGTTTACAATATAGTTCTAGGGCAAGTTACATGTACGATTTCATATATCAAACATAATCAGTGTTTGACTGATATAATCACTCATGTCCTCAATTTTGAAACCTCTTTAAACTCACCCTGTTCTTCACTCAATGATCATGGACTGATATAATTAGTTCATTCAGTCACTTGAAAAATGATAGTTCAAGATCCCTTTTGAATTACATATATATACTTGTAACTAAACACTTTATGCTGAATGAAATCAAATATTATTCTAAAGAATTGTTTTTCATAATTTAATTCAATTAAAATTTGCCAAGTTCAATACACAGTCAGTAGAAGTGATTTGTCAAAGCTATTAAAACACTGCATGAGCATGCTCACTAATAAAGGAATGAATTTAATATTTATTAGTTGTATATGACATGAAATGGTGTAGGGCAGTTTACGCTTTATAAACTACAAAGCTGTTTATGAAAAAGCGTAAAATGTCCCAAACCATGTTAAAATGTATAAAACTAATAAATATTGAATTCATTGCTTATAACTAAATTTTTTTGCTATAAATAGAAAAAAAAAACCCAGTCATTTGACCTTTTAAATGACACCAAATTGTACAAAATTCAAACGTATCGTCAGGTGGAATAATACTTTTTGTGACATTAGTCTTGCTATGATGTAGGCAACATTCTTTATATGATATAAAATAATTTTTAGCCAATCAGAAATTGCATTACAACCAGAATTAAATTATTCTCTGTAAAATTGCACACAACATGTACAGCAACTAACAAAATTTTACCAGTTGAGTTTATATACGTGTACCAATGATGGTGAAATTTTGTTCCTACCAAAACAATTCTTTTATGTCTTTTCAGGATTTTGAAATCTTCTTTCATCAATTAAACACAATTGTATGCCTTAATTATCAGAATTATTCTTTGTTTACCTGAAGTACATGTACAAGTCATATTTGAATTAATCAAACTAAATCAAACAATCATTGTAGAATACATGTACTTAAGAAATGAAATAAACCAAACTCAGCAGACTGTCAGCAGTAACTTAATTGAGTTAAACTTTTGCAATTGAAACTTTTTTAATGAGTTATGTTGCTCATCAAGAAAATAAGACTTTTTAAAAATTATTTTGAACTTTTTCTAAAAGGAAAGCCAAAGCAACTTACTGAAGAGAATTGTAGAAAAATCAAGTGTACTACAAGTATATATTATATCTTTAAAAAACATGCATTTGTCCTAACTGTAGTATAATTTATTCATCATATGAAATATACAGTACCGATCAGACCTAACCTAACAGAAAGTAAACTCCAACTTAACCCTGGGTTTACTTTTGGGGTTTACTCCTGGTTTACTCTGGGTTTACTAGAGTGGACCCAGAGTAAACCCAAAGTGGACACATAGAGTAAATCCCAATCAGTTGTACATACTCTTGAAAGCAGATGCTACATGTGTTTTTGGAATATACAAGGGCGGGAATTAAAGGCAGTACACGTAAGATGATAAAAGACAGGTCTTCTTCACACTTTAGTGCATACAGTGGACCCCAAATGCAAACCCAAAGTAAACCCCAAGTGGACCCAAAGTAAACCCCGAGTGAATGCAAATTTTTAAAAAGCAGACCCAAAGTAAACCCTGAAAGTAAACCCAGGGTTTAGTTTGGGTCTGCTCTGGTGTTGGGTCTGATCGATACTGTAGTTGTCATACGGTGATACCTTTAACTACATACAATGGAGGCTAAATACTCTATGAACTAGATATTTCTGAATAAAGGTCCTTCAATGAGGTCATGGTTAAATTCATACAAATAGATATTGGGGACACTTGGAAGCTACTCAACTATCCAGAGCATATTTAATTTAGAACATTCACAACTAGTTGTAAAAATAAGTTCATTCTAGATGACATGTTGGCTTTCATGAAAAACAGAGTAAATGCACCATGATGAATTGAGGCAGCAGCAGACACTTTCAAATTGACTTATTCCTTCTTTTTTTTCTCCTCGGATTCTTACATCTGTCGGTAAATGTATTGGAAGTGAATAAATGATGGAAACACATTCAGACTTCTGTTTCAAGAAAAATTGAACTCAAGGAATGAAGAACTTGAATAGTAGCCAATCAGAGGAATTGTATAGGAAAATACCAGAGAATACAGCATACATATACATGCAAATGTTTTATAGATGATTGCTTCTAACAGTATTGCTATGGAGGGCAGAGTAAACAACTAAACATCATGTTTTTTTCTGCCACCGCCATGTTATGTCCTTCGTTAGTGGCTAATTAATTGGCAGTACTATCCCTCCAGGCCTAAATTATCAAAGAACTACCCATCATTACCTGGTATTCTAAATTTTCAGATGATTCTTGTTTTTTGTGTCAATGATATTAAGCCCCATGATGTGTGCATGTCGCATGGGTTATATGATAACTTTTAATACAACAGGATGCCTGATATTGGAGTTAAGCTCATAGAAAGAATGCTTGTATGAATACTGTAATATATGTATACTATGTATGAAATAGCCTGGCTCTAACTTTGTGATGATTTAATTATGCCTCTGTTTAATGCCTCTGTCATAATACTTTAAAGAAGTGAATTGCAGTTTTCTACAAAATGAAGAAAATTTAACTCTAAAATTTTCAACTGTGTGATGTAGATGGCTTGAAGAAGCAGGAAAGTGAGCCTTTCATAATTATAATATTAAAACGGAATATCAATCGGAAATCTCACAGATCAATGCTCAGAGTTTAACACCAGGTGTATTTGCTTACTAGTCTTTGAGAACATTTACACATTAACAGAAAATAGCAGGCTTTTTATTGAGGTTGGTTCCAATAATTGAAGATGTTGGCTTTCTTAAAGCACACTTCTTATTACGTCAGTGAAGCCATAGAACTGAATAGTTTCTGGTTTGGGTTGCTATTGTTGAACTTCAACAGTGGTCTCTGTTTTCTTTATAAATAAACAACTATATGTCTTTTGTTGAGATATTATGGAAATATTATAACAAAGCAAAAGGATTTTTTTGATATTAATAAAAAGTGACATGTTTGTCAATAAACAAGGAATTTAAATTACAGCTGTTGGGATATTAATTCATACATAAAAGGTAACCTTTTTATTTAGTATGTGTTGAAAATCTGAAAACATGCAAGGGTAATTAATTTTCTTTTTTTTTCGAGTTATGCATTTAATATCAAGTCATGCATGTGTAACAATGACATTAAAAGTGTTTCAATGTTTTGGATGATATAATATTAAACAATAAAGCTCTCAGAGCTCTTGTGTAAGAATGCAGTAAGAAGGATTTATTGTCTACAATGAAAATTAAAATATTTAGTGGTTTTATTAAGCATTGATAGTACAGAGGAAGAAGTACAATTAATTGTTGTTGACGCATCACGATCCTGAAAAATTGTAAACAAATTGTGATTAATTGTGATATACAACAAGTACAACTCATTACCTGTAATTACCAGAGACATGCAATAACTATATGACCCTGTTTCAGTCTGTACTGATACACAGTTGTATGTTAAATAATAATGCCACAGTAACCAGGTTTTATTACTGAGGTAGAGATAGAATGGTGATATATGGCAGGTTATAAACCTTGTTACATAAATTAAAGGAAATCAGGAGTGTTTTAATGTCGTTCTCACAATCCTTCTCAGCTTCTTCTGGATTTTAGAAAAGAGAGAAATTTCCCCCTCAGGTAAAGAAAAAAAACATCGTAGTAAAAAAGCTTTGTTCAGGTTTGGCTTATCTCCTTCATTGGCTTGAGCTAAATATTAATTTGGGAATGTTTAGTGTGCTGATTCAGCAATATAAAAAATTAAAATAGAATTGTAGTTGTAATTTATGTACTGAATTTTGATTCTGAAGCTATAAACTGAAATCTATGTTACAAAGGTCACACGTCATGATGAACAATAACATGAATTTTGAGGTAGCACAGAGTAGTTCATGTGACACCAGCCCCAGTAAACTTTCATCGAGCCCAGTGCATTATATAGAGCCAGAGTTGAATAGTTTTTTTTAAAAAGAAAAAGCAATGCAAATTTTTTATACAATTCTTTTAAAACTTAACTTCATGAAGTATGTGTTTGTACCCCAACAATCTCGTATCATATTATTCTCAATTGGACCACTGTTCATCCACTATTTGGCTCAATTTTTTTATTACTTTCAATGAAAAATGGCTTCTGTTTAAAGTATATTTTATAGTATAGATTTATAGTACACTGCATATAAAGTGTTTAATTCATTCTAAAGATGTACAATGATACAAGTATCACACTTGGGTTGGTAAAGGTAACAAAAGTTTTAAAAATGATTTGGCAAAAATGTAATGATACTGTCACTGTTTACTCACACTTTCGTGTACATGGAAGTGTGAGTATTCACATTGACAGTGTGTCTGCATGGATTCAGATAGTAACCAGAATTTGGATGAAATGTTTACACACTAATGTATTATAAAGAAAATTAAACATCTGAAGAAATGTGTAGGCAAATCATACCATAAACCATTGGGGTCCAAAATGGGTCATGATTCGATTTTTTTTTTTTGATTTTACAATTATATGTACTGTATATAAATCCCTGAGAGAAATTTGTTCTCATTTAAACAATTTCTTTGGGTAAAATTAGTGGATATACTTAGGAATCAGTGAAATAATTTTTTTCTCATTTCCAGTTTAGTTATTTATTTCTCAGAATTCATTGTAAATTGTAAAAATGCGATAGAAAAGTGAATCTGGAACATTAGGTAGTAAGTTGGCTATTTCAGTGAAAGTTAGGAGTGAACATCCAGGCTTCCAAGGTGAGCAATGTAGCCTAGGGGCCTCCTTCTTTGTTTTAAATCCCCACCCCTTCCCTTAAAGTGGTGTCATTTTGGTTCAAATATTTAATATACAGTGTACCTTGATAAAAGACTGATTCTGGGAACCTAATTTGAAGACATTTTAAATTTCTTTAGAAAAAAATTGTTTCTTGAAAAAAATGTGATTTATTTGTGTAATTGCATGACGGGTTCCAATTTTGAATTGTCAAAAGTTGTGGTTTGAATTGTCAAAATTTCAGATCAAGTTACAATGAATTCAGGTGTGATATCACTGCTGTTCCTGAATAACTTACTTGTACTTGCATGTAGTATGGGTAGTCAGATACATGCCTGTGAACTAGGGGTCAGCTGATTATACAACAAGAGTACAAAGACTTGAGGGGCGCTGGGAATGTCCTGACTGAATGACATGGGGTTCAGTCACCAACCACTCACAGATAACCCAGGAATGTGCTGACCTCTTTCCACCAACGTCATTAACTGGTAGCAATCTCTTGTGACGTAAAGTTCATATTCCATGTCAATAGTACCCCCCAGCCAGCAGGTGACTGGGACATGTTAAGATGCTGGCCATTTGTTGACATAAGGACCATATAAGAGACTTTAGATCTCTCTCGATGAATCAGATTTATTGTCAGTCTTCCCAGACGTTTCTACAGTGACCAGCTGAGGCTGGAAAAGAAATGTTTACTTTTTTATTGATTCTGAGCTTCAGTTTGCGGAGGGCATCAATGGCAGCTTCCTCCGTGTTACTACTGTAGGATTTCCCAAGGAAGTGATTCTGTGATAGTTTTGGAAATACAAGTTCCTAATCCTCTGTTCTGTATCAAATTGATTATATTAGAACAGGTAAGCTGTTTCTTTTTTCTATAATGTTTGGACACACAGATGGGGTAATTGCTAATAGATTTGTGGTTGGAATGCATTGTAATGCTGCTGCAAGCATTGCTATTTATAGATGGGTGTTATAACCTGCTCTCTTTCTGCTAGTTAGATCACTGTCTCTCTAAAACTGCATGTACATGTGTTGTAAATGTATAAGGTGTCAAAATGTTGGCATGAACATTAGACACTACTCAGTATTTAGTAACATTTGGTTCAGACTTTCCCACTACGTTGTTTTAGAACAAAAGTAAAACTTTTGGATAAGCCTTTCTTTGATGGAATTTAAACCATGGCTGGAATTGCTGCAAGTGGATGATCTTAAGTGTGGATCCCTTGCTTTTGACCAGTACAGATGTCTAGTATCTGGGTCAAAAGGTTAATTGTTAAGAATGTCAGAGGTTTGAATATGTTTGTCTCTACGCTGATTTTTTACATGCATGTTTCCTTTGCATTTAATTTTTGATACCGGTACATGTACTAATGCCAATTGACATTTCATATTTAAATACTCAAGATTAAGCTAAGATATAGAGGTAATAGAATGTCGTTTATAAGTACATGTATTGTTTGCTAGTGCATTAAGGGATTACAGCTACATGTAGTCACAATCTCTTTAGGAAATCTAAACTTCACCTGAGAATAACGTACATATATATTATGATGCACGTAAAAAGATCAACCCAGCTAGTATTTGTTTTTTTAAGTTATGGGGGTCAAGGTCTGAATGCAAGAAAATGTGGATTGTATAAGTTGTAAACTGATGTTGTAGAAATATCACCTGTGTACTTTTATCTTGTAAGAACTTGCTATCAAACAGTTTTTCTTTGATTTGATTATCATTGTGAGATAAAGAGTCAGTGTCAATATATATGTTATCTATGGTATATGTGAACTTGGTGTGACACCAGGGGGTTCATATCACAACAGATAGTACATCAAATTGTAACTGTCCAACAATATGCGTGTATCAGTAGTGCACATGCCAGACAAAACCAGTCCTCTGTCTGTGTAATCAAGAGTTAATGAGGTGATAAAAGGGCAAAGATTCTGCCATTATGTTTACTGCTTCTATTAAACTTGCTGTAGGTTCATTTGAAACATTACCTGTTAGGCTGTTACTGATTTAATCATTTAGAACAATTTGTCAATTTGGTGGTTAATAAACACAAAGGACTCCAAAAGATATACGTGATACATGTATACCAAATGCAGATAATTGAACGGTCAGAACCGTATAGGTTGACTTTGTGCTCTTTGTTACATAATCCAAATCACCACTCGTAAATAAACCTAAATGTAGAACTTGCAGTGCTATTTTTGACACTGTGCTACATATAGATTTTCACATATTGTAGATGATGTATAGTGTTTGGTGAGCTGATTAAATGGCGCATAAGCTTTTAGTACTCTACTACTCTTTCTCTACCCGTAAACTCGGTGTATATGACCTTTATAGTCACGTTCTATCTCTTAAATTGATTTCAAGTACCACCTGTTTCATTTCTTCTCATGCAAGAGCAGGATCAGCCGACGTGGATTAATATAATGCATTGTCTGACAGTTTCTCTAATTTTTTGTTACAGATGATGTCCATGTGAGAAAAGTGTGTCCTGAAACTCTGACGGTGAAGTGTTAACAGGGGAAACAGGTGGTCTGTCTGAACTGACAGTGATAATTAAGTTAGAACTACCTGTTACTACCTATACATCTTTAGTGGACTCAGGGACTTCAACATCTCATTGTATCATGTCATGAGCCGGAACACACAACGAAGATAGGAATTCAAGATTGCGACAATATAAAATCTAGCTATTCCTCCTGTGACAGCGTGACTATTAAGGATATATCTTGGATTTTGAAGGGAAAATTTTTTGCAATCAACAGTAATTTGACTTTAAGTTGGTGAAAAATCTAGGACTGACAGAATTTAAGGAGCATAATGGACAACCAACAGCAGCCTGTTCGAGATCAGGGACTGATCTCTGTGGCTTCCCATGTTCTGGATGATTCTGACATTAGAAGTAAGATTTTCTTTATTTTATTATTCAAGATAGGAATTGAAAAGGATGAGATACTAAAAGGAAGGCAAAATTGTTTAACAGCTTTTTCAATCCACTGTAAAAATGAGGATGTAAAGTATGGATTTTCTTATATGAAAATTTTTATTAATGATAATTTGTAGAAGGAAAAATGACGGGTTTCTTAAAAAAAAACAAAATGGCAGAAGTAGTCAAATCTTTGGGTGACGTCATTAAAACAGAGGTTAATGAAATGTTACTTTGAGACAGGTGTTAAATCTGCTGAAAATTTGTAGCTGGAGGTTGGTTCAGATGTTATAGTGTCTGTAAACAGGCCTCTCTGCTCTATCAGGCACTGAGAGACTCTCTAAATACTTGACTTTTGAAGAGTTTTCATGTGGTCTAGTACTCTCTGAAATTTCCATATGTTGCTCACCTTAGTGAAGCACAAACTTTTAGTATTGATCTAAAAGTGTGTCGGGTATGGTATATTCAAACAACTCTTATGTATTCAATGACGTTAGTGAAAATTTTGTTCTCAGATTGGTTTTGTGAGCCAACATGCTAACAAAGGAGATTCAACTTCATAGTTTTTCTTTGAAAGTTTTAACAATTTGTACATTCATGTGTCATAAAATTTGCCAATAGAAGTGATGAATATGAAATGACAAAGCTACTTTGATGATTCAGAACTTGATAATTGGCAGACTGGTAGCAACTTTTTGGAAGAATAAATCAATGGACATAAGAAGCACATCTCGCAAATTTTAAAATCTCTGTTTTGATATTCAGAATGTAAACTACATGAAACGATTTCAAATTCAACGTTTGCAATTTTATATTTTCTTGATTTGATGCAAAATGGTTGAATCATGGATTAACAAACTTGCATAAAATAAGAAATCTACAGTAATAGTTGGTAAATAGCGGTATAGTTGTAAGAGGAAAAATCAGTTGTTACATCAGCTAATGAAGAAAGAAACTGCACCAACAGTATTTGAATATATCAGTATTAAAGCTGTACAATCATTGATATCTGTACTTGTGTGTGTATAAGTTGTGTGTATTCGGTAGTTTGGGCTTTATTGATGCTGCTGTAACTTCTTGAAATATAAATCAATTTCAAAGATTTCAGCCTCCAATGGAGCATAATTTATATACTTATTTACCATATCTACATCCTTGTATTGACTTCATATGTCTGCTTTGTATAGATCTATATTATCAGATCAATAGATCTGATTGCTTCAAGGAATCTATTTTGATTTTTTTCTTCAGGAATCCTTGATTAGATAGATCAATCAGCAAATAAAACTAATATCTGAAACATATTTTAATTTAGCTCCCAGTATGTTTTAAATTTTGTTTTTGACATTTAGGATTTTGTTTGATTATTTTAGGATGATACATCATCATATATCTTTAAGTGACACTTCAAGCTGAAGTGAGCACTGCATTTAGTAGTACAAGTACTAATATAAAGAAAATTAAACTAATTTTAGGAATTTGATTTAATGGATTATGAATTTGATTACTATATGAATATGGGTACTTAAAAGTCATACAGTCAAATTCCTGAGTGAACATGCATAGACACAATGAAAGTTTGTTTGGATCCTCATCAATATTCATCAATATATTCCTATATCCTGGAGCTAAATTTGTAAAAATTTAAATTTACAGAAATCATGATATGATACGGTAGTTGATTTTGGGTCCTATAAAAGTTAGGAATTTTAAAATTTGCAGGTTATGTAATGAACAAGGTCCTTATAATTATAGAAATACCAAGTTTGCATCAATCTTCTTATGGGGATGATCTTTATTATATTATATTTTATGAAAACTCTCTCATTTAGTACTTTTACTGTATTGAAATACATGTATTTTGAAGCATGGATATATAGTACTAAGTTGATTATCCAGATTGAATCCAATGAATCTGCATGTGTTTATAATAATTTGCTGTATGTATTGCTCTACAAAGAATTTTTATTTAATTCGACAGATCATAGATCCACAGATGCTGTATATATTGGGTTACATGTGCCAAAACGAAAACATCGACGCAAGCGCCATAAACACAGAAAAGTGGAAGGGGACAAAACTCAGAGCAGCCAGCCAGAAATCTTCAAAGATGGTAATCAAAATTCCCTCAACCAGCAATCAGATGAAAGTTTCTTCATGTTTTTTTTCTTCAGAACTATCAAATATTATGATTTAATGTACATACAGGTGCATGTACAACAATACATGAACTTGTCATAAATCATATGTTTCTTTGAGTCTGTATTAAAAATCTGGTCAGATAAAAGTTGTTTCTAAAACGTTGTCAAGCTGAATTTTGCAATGACCTTATTGCTGAGAGATTCATTATACTGCTGGTCTGCAGACCATTCTGCTTTTAATTGGCCATAACATAGTCCACTGCAGGTCATTTTAAGGTTATTGCTGATAAATAAGCCTCATCTACTCTAAACAGAATGCTGCTAAAAACGGAGAGTATATATTTTCTTGTTGCAGTTGCCAACCCCGCCCAGCGGGTTCAGTTCCTGTTGGGAGAGGAGGAGGATGAGGAACACAAGTCCCACGATCTGTTCTGTGAGATGGAGGAACTCTTCTATAATGGAGATCAAATAGAGTGGAAAGAGTCCGCTAGGTTTGTCTCCCACTTCTAAATGAAGTGTAACTATAGCTTATACACCATTTATTGGTATTGATCCTTCAAGAACTGGCTACTGGTTCTGTCCGATGAGCCAGTGTAGATAAGTGCTGTCCCAGTTCATGATTCCAAACCTGATACGTGCTTAGAATTTTCAGACAGACAAATAAAAGCACACTTTTTGCTAGCTATTAAGAAAATCTTTTTTTATTTACGTTTTTTTACGTGCTTTTAATTCTTGTGAAAATCTTTTGACCTTCAGTAAGTGAACAATATTACAGTTAATTTTCATTGTAAAACTGCAGAGGAATGCATATATAAGGCCATACTCTCACCAGAGGTTTTGCTACACAAGCTTCGCTTACACCTCTGTGAAAGCCCGATGTACATAATTCTTGTACAGATTGAAACGATGGGCAAAACAAAAATTAGATTGACATAGTTACTTCTTTTATCTATTTGCACATAGGCTATAAATCTAACACTTGTACAGGTATACCAATTTGTCTTATTGAACACCCTCAGGATTTAGAGAAATTGAGCAGTTAAATTTAATTGATGCAGAAGTTCTGCACTTTAATTTATAAAAAGATAAAAAAAAAACCTCCATATTTTTATATCAGTGTGCATGTGTGGGTACCTATGAGTAAAGGATTATAACTGTCTCATGGGAAATCTTTTATTTTGGTTGTTTACATATTTAAGGTTATTCTCTGAATATAAATAAAGTAACATTATATCTGCACTTTCCCATTTTATAACAAGACATTTGATCTGTGAATTTTCATGCAATCTGCTCACTTTTTGGAGGTGGTAAAGATTAAATGACTTCTAAAGTAAAATGAAAGTTCTGACAATTGCATTGAGTGCTTAAGGGTTATTCTCACTTTTATTTGTGGACAAGATCTTCATCTGAACAGCTTAATTTCGCAAACACCCCCTCTTTCAGTCTCTGTTCTCCACATGAAAGAAACCACAGAGATCCCTTAACTTGAGCTTGACTGTTAAATAGATTTATGGATAGTAGACCTACCCATCAGGTGCATAAAATATACTGTAATTTAAGCCTGCAGTGTTTAGTCAAGGAAAGTTTTATAATCGGAGATAGCCCTCAATAGATACAAGTAGAGGAGACGTGATATTGATTTATATGAATAAAGAGTCTCAGGAAGACTCCTCTTGCTTATTATACTTGATTCCATCTGTCAAAGCCTCTCTGTTGTGTTGGAAGATTCTAGGAGTGAGCAAGTAGTTCATCAAACTTACACAGTCTAAGGAAAAGTCAAGAAGTAATTTTCCAATGATAAGGCTTGTTAGTACATCAAGTACCCGTACATCAGATATAATCATCAGACCATGATAAATTAAGTTTATTCGAAGGATAGAATTATTATGCCTGTAATGTTTTTTGAACATGCAAAATAACAACTTTTAATTTGTGCCAAAAGAAGATATTGTATCTTTGATTAACTGAATTGTACAAGGTGAAATCTTTATCAAATTGTAGTATTCTATAATATTTACATTTTCAATTGTCTTTGTCTGTGATAACATTACGAATCAATTTTGAAGCCTATAGCCCAATAACTTCGTAATAGATAATGACACAAAATTGGCATGTCTTATAGCATAACCGGAAAACGGTATTGGCTGCGCCGCATAGTATTACATAGAATGTGCTACATGAAAAAATAGTGGTTTAAAATGTTGTTTTAAAGTGTTCAAGTTGGAAATAATGTAAATATAAATAATAAGAAATAATTCTTAGAATATTATGAGGTGATAATTTCGGTTGGAGCGTGGTCAAATCTATCTTAAAGTACTTCAGGCTTTATTGGATTGACCACAACTGATTGAAATTATAACCTCATAATACTCAAAGAATGATTCCTTATTCCTTAAGTAAATGACAAACTGACAAAAAGTTGATGGCAGCTGTAATAATGGTTGTTTTATTTTTTAAAAAATTCAATACTTTTAATGTGATTTGAACCTGTAACTGAAGAATCTACTGTAAACTAATTATATTTGGCATGTACGATATTTGATGGAAATTAGTTTTTGAACAAGTTGGCATGGATTTGAATTAGCTTATTCTGAATGTGACTATTTTTATACGTATATGCATGGCATTTCGTGATGTACTTGATTTAGTGGGAGCTGCATTCTGCCAAAAGCGCTAAATAGAATACACAGCCAAATGTAGTATGTTTACAGTATATGAGTATAAACTTGGTTGGACAGCTTACACTTTATAAGTCATAAAGTGGTTTATAGAAATGAAAAAATCTGTACAAAAGTACATGTAATGTCATGCATATTGATCTGTTTTTTGGGGCAAGCCATTGTGATGCCATCAAAAAAGTTTATACTAGTGTAAACTCTTGTATTTAGCCAATGAAACAGTGCTTAGCAAATAGATTTTAAATTATGATATGTCACATTTTCTATATGTGATTTTATTTATAAACTTGTACCAGTAATGTTAAAATTTTTTCAGGTGGATCAAGTTTGAGGAGGATGTGGAGGAGGGTGGAGAGAGATGGTCCAAGCCCCACGTAGCCACCCTGTCCCTCCATTCTCTGTTTGAACTGAGGTGTAATATCCTCAGCGGAACAGTCATGTTTGACATAGAACCTTATGACCTGCCATCTCTAGTGGGTATGTTTCATTTTTTGTCCCCAAAATTCTGTAATGAATTTAAATTATAGCTGTAAGTATGAGGAAATGTCGTTGTTATGATTAATTTTTCAGCTATCCAATATCTATTTCTTAGGATTGAAAGTGATTAAAAAGAAAAAAGTTAGATAATTAAAAAACTGATACAGTTTCCTGGGATTGTTCTTTAGTTTGGTTTGATAAATCACCTAGACCAATGATCAAATTTCAAAAACTTGGGATTTTTCTAGTTAGGTTTAATTGAAAATAACAAATTACCTTATTGAAACCCATATTTCATTTAAAGTTTGATCAAAATAAAGATCCTTTTCAAACTAGCCTGTGGCATCTTTGAGTAATTACCATGGAAGGTTGTCATTTGGTTTCATTGTTAATGAGGCTGCAATGATTTTCATCATGTTTCAGTGGTGTTAATAAAACTCATTAGGTTCAAGGTACATTTATTCCAATAGTACAGGTGATATAAAATCAATAATAGAAAATAAATTTGTTGTTTATTTTCTACTAAAGTTCCAAGGTATTGATTGATTAACAGAATTAATAGTGGATACAATGGTGGCAAGTAAACAGCTTGAAGAGAACTTAAAGGAGAGGTTCGTTGAGACAATGTTGATTCGACATCGACACCAGAACCAGAAAAAGCCCCAGAAGCTGGACGAGAATGGGGGAAGCAAAATTCACCTGCCCCTGATTCGATCTATTGCTGAAATTGGCAGGAAAAGTTCCGAACCACGGGGTTTTCATAAGCATGGTAACAAATACAAGGACAGAATTTTATTTAATCATAATCGCACCACACATCTCTAGCATTCCTTGCTAACAGAGGTTGAATGTATATGATACCTATATTAATTGGTTTTACACATAAATGAATTTAATTATGATGTTTATATTAACATAAGGGAAATACAACCACACTAGATAATCTTCAAAAAAAAATGAATAAAATGAATTGTACAGTTCATTTGCATTCTTAAGTGATGATGATTTGCGTGTGTCAAGAGCTCTAAAAATTCCAGCTGAACTTTCAGTATCCATGTTGTTAATCCAGTCATGTTGTACTTCTTCATACAGAGGACCCAGATAACCCAGCACAGCTCCTGAAGAACAGGTTCAAGAGTGCCAAGAGTTCTCCGAATTTCCACATTCCCGAGAAGCAAGGGAGTGTTCCAAGCCGACTAGAACACCACACAACGTACGCAGGAAGCTTATCGTCCAATCAGAGCAGTAGTGATCTCCTAACGCGGGACTCTTCTCATAAGGTCAGTGTTACTGCGTGAAAAGAGTCTTTAAAATAGGATTATTTGTGGGAATAGAGATCATTATTTGAACTTTTTACTTATGATTTCATTTAGTTGTTATGATATTTTCAATGAGATTCTTCGCATATTTTTTGCAACTTGACCCAATGCTTAATGTATAAAGCTAAAGTAGTGGAAAGAAATAAATACTAGTCTAAGCTTTTAGAGCTTTTAAGTTCTATAGTGAATTCTGTTTGTAATATTTTTGTATTTTGCTTGAAATTAAAAAAAAGATCTGGTCAATAAGATCATATAATAAGTTGTATCAATTACCAGGTATTTAACTCAACAGGTTTTGAGGATCTGGTCTTTCATAGATAATGGTATAATTATTCTCAGTCAAAACTAAGAATAATTATCAAAATTTGCTTCTTACTCATTTTGTTGCTTACAAGTGATTTGGACAACAAATAGGATGTCTGAATCTTTCTTCATAGTGTCTATATTTTTGGATGACTTTGTTGTTCAGTGTACTTTGACCTAGCTTACACATTTACAGAAAATTAATTTTAGATATTTGAGTTCATGCGCACCTTAACTGAGAAATTACTTTCCTTGTGGCGTATTTTACATTTAATTTAGATAGCCGATTAACTCTTTAAACAATAACATGTTCAGAACAAACTCAAAGTATGTGTTCCAAGCATGATCCCCTGCATTCAGATGACTTGAAGATAAGGAGATAAATAGTTTAAGTTCAAGTATATACATATTTTCTTGAATACAATAATTCATTGTCAGCATTCTAACTATGTAGAGAACGAGGGTAAGTAGAATTGTACCAATTTGTAAGTGATTTGAAGATGGTCTACCTGTCCCTGACTTAACTCCAATTACTCAATTTGACTCAAATTAACACACAAACAAATTAACACACAAATGGGTGCAATTTCTATGCAACACATTTGTCTACATTTTTATTTATGAAGTCTTTTGTTTTACAACTTATATACCTTTCATGAATTGATATAATTTGATCCTCATCTGCAGAAAGGATAAATATTTACCAACTTTCACATATTTGCTGTGAGTAACTCAAAAGACACACCATTCAGTATACAGTACCTTTTTTTTTATTTCACATATTTTACCTAGTAATTTTTACTGATAGTTTGCCTTGATCTAAGAATGAACCATCTTTGAAATATATTTTTTCTTTCACCATTTTCAAAGACTTTAGTTTATATACCAGTTGTCATTTTTTTTTTAAAATTCACATTTAATTTAAAGAGGCCATGCAGTTTCTTTGAAATCAGTATATACATTATAAGGGAATAAACTTATAAATAACCAAAGATAATGATTCAATGTAGAATTTTGGATGTATATCACATTTATTTTATATTGATCGACTTATGAAAATGAGCAATTTTTTTTTATATATATGTGATATATATGTATGCAAAAAGTCAGTAATTATGTAAAACTTTCAGGACTTGAGCCACATGAGCAGTCATGTAAGAGCCTGCATTTTCTATACAGCCATACTTCAGTCATGATCTTGTTGTTTTACCATCATTGTTAGTTGATTTAGTACACATGTACTCAACCTATGTATGGCGGTGGCTATGGCCACTGCCATACACAGACATTGGAGAGAATAACAAGCTTGATAGCCCAGCAGGAACACATGATAATGGTTAACTGTCATGGTGAAAAACAGCAGAAAACTATTGTATATTTATCATCTTTTTGGAGTAAATTGTATTACATGGATTATTTTTCTTACTCAGTAAAGAAATGTTTATTATGAATGGACCAAGATATAAAAAAATCTACCCTTAATGATTAGGTTAAGAAAAAAGAGATTTGTAATTTTTTAAAGACATCCTCAAAAGTGTCTGTTTAGAGTGTGTTCCCTATGGCCTACCACTGCTATATTCTTTGGAGTTGTGGCTACTACATGTATGCATGCTAATGTGTAGCTACATGTTGATACGATAAGTAGATGAGATCTTTTCAGATGTGTTTGTCTTCATATGCAAATTTATTTACCTATTTCAAAATTTCTGTTGTTTTGAACACTTGTACAATGTAAAGTCACAGATATATTGTCAGACCAAAAACTAAAATTTTAAGAGTATACCATTTTAAAAGTTAATTTGTTTGACGCTGTACAAGAGAGACAACTTCTGGAATAGACTCATGCATGACTTATAGAGACCTGGACCAGAATCATCAAACGATCATCACTGCAAATTATTAACCCATTAACTAAACTTTAGTACACAATTAGCTCTAGATGCCAAAGGACTACTACTTCATAAGATGTACCATTTTACTATAAAGCATGCCTTATTGCTAAAATTAACAAATATTAAAAGTCATTGGAGAGGACCTGTAATCAAGAGGCTATACTGGTAATGGAAACAGAAAGGTATCAAATTGTGTACGTTGAATAGAATAGGTTAAAAAAACATCCCCCTCAATCTTTGCTCAGAAAATCATGTTCAAAGAGCAGGCTTTGTCATGTCACAGGTGATGCCTTGTGGTAAATAAACTCATGTATCGGTTTGCTCAATTTTCTAAGGTGTTTCAAATTTCAAATAACTTAAGGTGGCTTGCAAGTACATTTGTACTAAGTATTGTTGCTATGATATTGTCTGCAAATATGTTGATAAGTTTGATATTTGCATGCAGCCACATTTGATGCGGACAAAACAATCATTTTGGAAGTAAAAATCATGTGAATTCAAATAAATTTATTCATCTGTGAGTTTTTAAATCGCTCTGAAATATTATCTTTTAATTATCATTTCTCTTGCCTATTGATTGAAGAATGCTAGTGCATCAGAGTTAATTTCTTCTAAAAATTTACCTAAACAATCATTGATCTTTGTATGAATAGCTGACAATTTTAAAATTTTATGTTTCCTTATATAGTTTTCGTTGTTCTGTTATGTTTCATCTTTTTTTTTTGGAAATTATCCATGAATGTTCTTTGATTGCTCTTTGATTTTCTAAAATATTAATCAAGGATCATGTAAATATGAAAAGGTGGTAATTTTAGAAATCTTATTTTGATCGATCGTTCAATTCTGCTTGATATATAGCTGCAGCTCTTAAATAAATTATAATTATCTTTTAACTATGGAAAAGTTTATTATTGAAAGTCTAATATGTGAATAAATAAATAAATAAAATGATACATGTTTTTTAAAACTAATCACAGCACATTGCACTAAGTAGAAACTTGTAATAAATGTATCGAGTCTTGAATTGGGTTTGTCCATCATGAATGTATTATTGTATGCTTGTCAAAGAGGGGTGGCAAAATCTTGGGAGGATGAAAGTTTTTTTTTTTGAGAGCATCACAAACATTCAATTTGGACAGGACCCTAACTGCCAGCCATAGCTGGTGCCATTTTTATATACATGTAATGTTGCAATTATAAATGAATCTTCAATGTTGCAGAGTCTACACTTCATGAAGAAGATTCCGCCTGGGGCAGAAGCAGCTAACATTCTTGTGGGGGAGGTTGACTTTCTGAATCACCCCGTGGTCACATTTGTCAGGCTGCTGCATCCCATTATTCTGCGGGATTTAACCGAAGTTCCTGTGCCAACCAAGTTTGTATTTATATTACTAGGACCCATGGGAAACCAAAGCAAGTACCATGAAATAGGAAGATCCATAGCCACCCTAATGTCTGATGAGGTGAGATTTCTGAGAGTTCATGCCTTAGCAGAGATATTCCCCCTCATAGTAATCGGAAACAGAAACTTGTGTCATATGTAGTTTATTGAAGGCTGTAATAAAACTAGGTTTTTTTATGATAAACAATTCTGAGACCAAAGATATGCATCAGCTATTCAACTTAATACTGTATCAAGGGCTTCATTTCTATTCTAATTGTACTATTTAAAGCACAATGGTTTATATTGTTGACGAAGGTTCAAATCTTGGCCATCTTTAAGAAAGACACAGTTTTCCTCCATTAACAATTATCATATAATTTTAAAAACTGTAGACACTTCTGTATACAGGGAAATATTCACCCCCATTTTATTTTTGTCCCTTTCGGCCTTGTTGCAAGCAGGCAAATTTAAGACTGGGCAAATTCCAATATCTCAAATTATTACTCTTGCAACATGACTTTGTCTGAGCGAATTCAAGACAGGGAAAACCCTTTACACATAATGAAGGGCAAAAATAACCCTGTATACAGTATCGAAGATAATGTCTGTGGTTTCCTTTGACATATTGGGAAGCAGTGTTTTAGAATATTTAATATTTTGAAGTGATATAAAAACTACTGGAGATATTCTTTTTAATGATTTGTTTTATCATGTCTTTTAGGTATTTCATGATGTAGCTTATCATGCCAGGCAACGCGACGACCTGTTGGCGGGAATAGACGAGTTTCTGGATCAGGTCACTGTCCTACCCCCCGGAGAATGGGATCCTAGCATCAGGATAGAACCCCCAAAACAGATCAAGGAGAGCAGGAAAAATAATTACTACACCCCTCCCTCTAAGGCAGACGGGGGAGAGGAGGAGATAGTGGAGGAGTCGGACCATGTAGACGGGTCGCTGGTTAGAACCGGCAGGTATGTCATTTTGTTGCTCTCTCTTTTTATGTCATGATAATGCCAGAGTACCTATACTGTAATCGCAACTTTTCAATACGTGACCTCGAAACATTAATATGTATTTGAATTTCTCTTTGATTTGTTTTTTTGTTTTACATAAACATTGTTTTATTCAATTTCAGACTGTTTGGAGGGGTGTTGGAAGATATCAAACGTAAAGCTCCGTTCTACGTCAGTGATTTTAAGGACGCCCTACACGTTCAGTGTTTAGCCTCATTTATTTTCCTTTACTTTGCTTGTTTAACACCGGTCATCACGTTTGGAGGCCTACTTAATGATGCCACTGGCGGAAATATGGTATGTACACTGCTCCCTTCATCTACAAAAAGAGATTTATTTGCATCATTAATGACTGTAATTTAGATTAACTGTATATTGGTGGTAGTCATTAACTTACTGCTCTATATGTTTTTTAAAATTTTAATTTATTTATTAATTTCTACTGCCTATCTGTAGAAATAGATTATCTTTAATTTTTATTTATTTCAAGTTTTCTGATTAGGTAGCATATACATGTATTTTACATGTTTGAAATAATCAAATTTATTTTACAATAAATTGCATAATTTCCATGCATGTCAGAACAAAATTGTGTGTTGCCTTTTTATGTCATTTTGATTTAATTTGGACAGTTTATATTGCCTTATACTTTTATTTTAGCTCACTAGAGCCACTGGCTCAAGTAAGTTTTTCTGATCAAAACTTGTCTGTACTAAACCAGTAGGCACAAACTTACAATGAAAAGGTACATTGCAATATAGTTATGTTTCATATTGAATATAAAAGAAGTCATTAACTTTTACAAAGGACCACATACAATTGTGTATAATTCGAAAAACCAAAAATCCTTAGGGTAATCAAAATGATTACCTTTGTTACCTTTGAGGCAGGTAAAGAGATTCATACCACAGTTTTCTGTGCTGGGGACTTCAGGCTGAAATTTTCCTGTAGACCTGTGCTATTTATATTGTCAAAGCTTATGGGTCATATTCCAGATTTTCAGAACATTGAAAAACAAAATCTTGGTTAAGGTACCTCATTACTCTTAGACTGATGTTTTTTAAGACAATACGTTACAAGATGAATTGTTGTTTTGTTATGTTGAATTGTTTGTTTCAATCAATTTGGTTGAATATCATGTAGCTCAAAGTTTAAATTATTGGGCTTGTGAACCCGCAGATAATATGAGTTTGAATCCACCTGGGTCTTTTGTTCACATTTTCTATTCGACTTTTATATTTCTTATCCATCAGGCTATCTATCATAATCAAGTAATTTTCTGCTGATTTAAGAAACTACATGTAGCCCTTAAGCTCAGTAGTAAACAATATATAGAAACTGAAGAGAAGAATGTATGTGAGCATTGTGGCTTGTGGGCCTCTTATTTTGCTTTACTTATTGACTGATTCAATGATTTGATTTGACATCTCACAGCTGTATAGTTTTTCATTTGGTAAGATGGTGGTAGATAGATACACAAGATGACAATATGATGAAGTAGACTCAGAAATCACTGCATGCTAGTGTCAGGGTTATCTGCACTTAACATTGTAATCTTTATACATGTATATATATGTATTATTACAGTTATATGTAACTGGATCTTAGTAGTTGAAATCTGAAAACGCTGACCTTTAAATAAATTATTTTTGGAAACAGATACTGGTATGTAAAATAACAGTGCACTTTTTAAAATTACATAACTTTGGTTTGCAAATTTAGACAGAAAAGAAAAAAAAAAACATGCTGGTTCCAGGTTATTGACAGAATTCAAATATTTTACAAAGATGATAATGGGGAAAATTCACATCATTTAATTCCAATTCCTATTGTGCACAATATTTTGCTCTTTTTCCTTATTCTATGAAGCTAGAACCATTTTAACATGATCTTGTACTTTCGGTGGGAAATTATTTCTTGCATCAAAAAAATCAAGCTGGTTTCAAGTGAAATATGCAAAGACTGCATAGTCTTGGCTTAAAAGCCAAACAAATCTTGTTGATTTCAAAGAGCCATGACTGAATGTCCAACTATGAGACAGACAGACCCACATCACATTGCTACATATGTATTTGACACAACTACCCTAAGTCCAGGCTCTTGTTAAAATGGTTTTGTTAGGTTGTCAATACTTATTTGTTTCTGGAAAAATAAATTTAAAAAAAAAATTTAATCACGATTGAATTTTAAATTAACTGGTATATGCCAGTGCATGAATTTGTATATATAGAGGTGGTTTTAATGATTACGAGCAACGTATCTAATAGCAAATATGGTTGGTTTTTATAAAAATTAGACATTTAGAACTGTTGATGTGGGGATTGGGTTAATCAAGTTACTAGTAGTGGTGAACTAAGTAAAAATCCCTGTAGAAAATTGAAATTAAACACTAATATTTAAGACAGGGAAGGATGCTGGGTAAAGGTAATCTGGATGCCATGTTTAATTCTAAACTTGATTATAACACATACCAGAGTACTGTTTTGAGAGCAAATGGTTTACATTATTTTTGCCAAAAATTATAGACTGCTAGTTTCTTTTATGTAACATAAAATGTCATCAAGTTGATTTCCATTGACTTTTTTATTGTTTGATTAGTTTAATACTTACTCAAATTTTAAATCTTAATACATGTCTGATTAACTTGTGTATACACCAATAAAAGTATGTTAAGTATTATGATTTTGTATGTGTACTTGGTATTGTAACGAGTGTGCCGACTAAGGACTGACTGGTTATGTTCCTCTGTTGACAGGCGGTGTTTGAGAGTATCTTGGCAGCCTCTATATGTGGTATATGCTATGCCCTGTTTTCGGGACAGCCCCTCACCATATTGGGCAGCACTGGACCAGTACTGGTTTTTGAGACCATTCTGTACCACTTCTGCTAGTGAGAAACTTTATATATTTGGTCATGTATCATAATATCAGACAATTACACAACAGATAATTGCATAATTTATTTACTGTTATTGGGTAAATATGATTTGTGGAGGACCTCCATAAGCTCTTATTACCAATATTTTGGAGGCAGAGGTAACTGCTATGGTTAATTTTTCTACTCGACTAAACAAAAATATGGTTAATATCTGTCAACAGTTTGAATGTGTTGTATCTTTCAGTGACAATGGATGGGACTACTTGGAGTTCCGCCTGTGGATCGGCTTGTGGACTGGTCTTCTGTTGATTGCCATGGTGATCCTAGACCTGTCTGCATGGGTCCAGTACATCACTCGCTTCACAGAAGAAAGCTTCGCACTACTGATCTCCTTAATCTTTATCAAGGAGGCTTTTGCTAAGCTGGCCAATGTAACGTTGACCCATCCCATACACTTTCCCATTGAAACCCGTCCAGGCTGGTGTCAGGGAATCTGTCGGCCACCACTGGTCAATGAGAGTGCCGCCACCAATGTCACCACTGCTGCAGTCGGTAGTACCACACTTCCTACAACAACGTTTAATGTGATTGAGAGCACTACCCCGGGGATTAACATGACGGCCTTCTGGGCCAATAAGACCCTGGAGGATTGTGTACTCTCTGGAGGACACTGGGACAAGAATTACGATTGTCATGATGATACAGAGCCAGAGGTCTTTTTCCTGTCTGTGATTCTATTCTTAGGAACTTTCACAATTTCTATGACTTTGAAGGGCATGCGTACAAGCAAATTTTTCCCTACACAAGTGAGTTGTAGTTTTCCAGATTTATTGAATAAATAGAGTTTATACCAGTGCCAGTATTCTTGATTGTCATACAAAATGTTGACCTTGTTTTGTGTTTACTGTCATATAAGGCGATTCAATGGCTGTAAATTTTTTCTGCATGAGAAATTTTTCAAGGCTAAAAGTCATGATTCATATTTCAGATCCGTGCAATAGTGAATGACTTTGCTGTGATGTTTGCGATATTGACAATGGTTTTAACAGACTTCTTGCTGGGTATTCCTACTCCAAAGCTACATGTACCAGAAGAATTCCGGGTAGGTAGAAATCTATACAAGAAATCTAAAACTTTCTAACATTGAATTATGTAGTGAGCAAGTGAACTTAGAATATCACAATTTTAGAAGAGAATTATGCAACCAAACTGTTCTTCTAGAATATCACAATTTTTTTTTATCTTTGCAGCCTACTAGTGATAAGAGGACCTGGGTTGTGAATCCTATAGACAAGAATCCATGGTGGCTACCTATAGCTGCAGTTATTCCAGCCTTGCTGGCCACCATATTAATCTTCATGGATCAGCAAATCACAGCTGTTATTGTTAATAGGAAAGAAAACAAACTAAAGGTATACTACATCCCAGCTATATACCTGACATAATTCTTTTTTAACTTACCAATACCGATAACATATTTACAGTGTACAAGTAGAGGTACCAATATCACTGTTGGCGTAAAGGGGCATGGTCACGATTTGGGTCAAATTTTATTTTTCTGTTTTTATTACTTGCAATGCTTTAGGAATGCATTTCTTATGATCAAATGCAATTTGGGTGCCAGTCGTTGAGTTTTAAGCAAGATACAGGGCTTACAATTCTTCGTCATGTAAACAAGGCTCGTGCCCTGTTTTTGTTTACATAGGTTCAATATACCAGTAAAAAATCTTTTTAAAGCTGGTTTGTCTATCTTATTATTCATTTTAAACATAAATAAACAGTTCCTAACAATTAATACATTCATTTTAGGTCTAAAACTGGAATTTTCACTTAAACATTCAAAATGTAAGACGCTTTGTTTACATAGCGAAGAACTGTAAGTTCTGTAACTCGCTTATGACTCATCAAATGACACTCAAATTTTGGTTGCCTATTAAAAATGCCTTACTGAAGCATTGTAAACATTAAAATCGAAAAAATAATTTTTGACCAATATCGCGACCATGCCCCTTTAAACTTAAAAAGTGAAAATATACTCGCATTCAAAATTCGTAAATGTTTTATTCCTAATTTACAAAGTTAAAGTCATCTTTGTATTATTGTAATTAAATTTTGTAAGAATTTGGCTGATCTTTCACTTTGTTTTGTTTTACACAGAAAGGTAAGGGCTACCACTTGGACCTTTTCATTGTGGCGTGCCTGATCATCATATGCTCCATCCTGGGTCTGCCGTTCTTTGTGGCGGCCACCGTGCTGTCCATCACCCACGTGATGAGTCTTAAGAAGGAGTCCAAGTGTGCTGCCCCTGGGGAGACCCCAAAGTTCCTAGGAGTCAGGTGATACATCAATATACTTGGCATCAATTTTTGTGAATTAAATGAAACTCACATTTTGATAAACTGGTGATTAACACAACTTTTTGATAGATACAGGTTTTTCTGTTAAAATTATGTTCAAGATGGTGAACTTAACAGTGATTCTAAAATAGCACATGTTCAAATAGAAAGATTGAATATGTTATTACCAAATATGGGCATGTAATGAATATATAACAGCTCAGGTACTTATTGAAACTCAAAATCATACCCTGTAAAAGCCTTTGACCAATATCTGCCTTTGTGCTAATATAGGGTGTGCCATTGGAATGGTTGTATTATTCTTTAATTTCTAGATGATAGATAAATGCTCATAACGTGATAATAGTTCTATCTTGGTTGAATGTTCTTTATCTTTCCACAGAGAGCAGCGTGTTACTGGACTGATGATAAACCTGATGATAGGTGTGTCCATCTTACTGACGGGCATTCTGAAGGTAAGGGACTGATTGATGAGGGTCAGCTAATTACAGACCTTTATCAATGCCTTTTGAACATCTCTTTAAGATTAAAAAACTATTATAGTATTCAAATATTTTCCTTGTAGTTGAGGAAGTAATTACAACAATAATTTTTTCTTCTCCAGCATATCCCTATGCCAGTGCTGTATGGGGTATTCTTGTATATGGGTGTGTCCTCACTGCGTGGAATGCAGGTCGTCAACCGGATCTTAATCTGGTTCATGCCCCAGAAGTACCAGCCAGATTACATGTACCTGCGACATGTCCGCACCACCAGAGTGCATCTGTTTACCGCCATACAAGTCTTTTGTTTAATTCTGTTGTGGATCATCAAGAGCATTAAAGAGACTTCCATAGCTTTTCCTATAATGGTAAGGTGGTTTTAAAATTTCTTCAAAATAGCATCACTTGGATGGATACTGGTTATTTAGGCAAAAGACAGTATAATAACTGTAGGATAGTGATAGGCCTATATGAAAATGTTAAATATGTTCCCTTTGTGGAAGATAAATTAAAATTTACAATGATTATGAATAGATAAAACTTACTATAATTTTTAAGCAGTAATCTTTCTGCATTTTTAGCAATCAGTATTTACCAGTAATACGGTTTTCAGAAGGAGAATATTGCCATTCAAAATGAAAAGGAAATGTTAAAACGTCTTTTCTTTCTTTAAGTTTGGTAATTATTTGATAACATTTGATACTTTTTTGCAGGTGCTAGCTATGTGTTTTATAAGGAAGGGATTAGATTGGGTTTTTACCCAAGAGGAATTACGATGGTTGGATGATGTCATGCCAGAAATTCACAACAGAGCCAAAGAGGATAAAGAAAAGGAGAAGGTAAAAAATTCTGTAAAATAAACTCTTATGAATCATTATACATGTACCCAGTATATGCTAATTGAAAATATTCATTCATTTATTCTCTTCATGCATTTATGCACACAAGGCACCAGTTGAAAATATTCTCTGACTTATAAATTTTTATGTATGTTAATCTTCCTACAATTACCGGGTACATTACCCTAAATTTGACTAAATTTTATATTTAGGAAAAAGAAAAAGAAGAAGAACTAGCAATGCAGAACGGAACCTCCGACACTTCATTTAACATGAATGTTGTAAAAGTGGGGATAAATGGCAATGACAGCGATATATGTATATCTGATGAGATGACCAAAACCAGTGTCTGGAAACACTTGATTGCCAATGAGTCCTCTCCCTCTCTTAACAGTAATAGCAGCAGTATCAAGTGAGTTTATATGTCAGACTCTGTATTCTTTACTATAACAGCAAGAGTTTTAATAAGTAAAAACTGCAGTTAAAAATGAGAAATAATTGATAACAAAGATTTAGGTTAATCTTTGAATGATAGGAGAATGTGAATGTAGAATTTGAATTCTAAACAAAAATTTCATTATTTTCTTCTTGTAGACAACACCATAAGAAACATAAGAGCAAATCCTCAGGTCAAGCCGTGTCTTTCTACATTGATGAGGAGGAAAAGGAGCACCTGCTATCTGACAAAAAACCTGAAATAGAAATAGTTGTAGACCCCCCGAGTCGTGACCACAGTGACAATGAGGAGCGGGACAGCAAGATATGACTGCCCCCTGCTACCCCCATCAGAGGATGCCCAACCCCCAAATCATTGTGATATCTTTTATTTTTAGGTGTACTATTTATGATTAAGTACAGTGTACGCTGTTTTATTTTAAACAAGAATCTTGTTATGTTGCATTTTTACATGGTTCATGAAAAATGTCAAAATTTTTCATATTGGTTTTTTTTTTTTTTTGGATTATATTCGCTTAAAATCAGTTTGTTACTTTTCGTTCATACATGTAGCTCAGCTTTATGTTCATATTTGCTTTTATCTGTAGCTTTACATCTTAACCAACTCCTTTGTTTACAAAAAAAAAGAAATTTTGCTCTCAATTGACATGAAAAAAAATTGATAAGAAATTTTTACTCTTAAATGGGAGTGTTTTAAAAGATTACTATGCATTTAGAGGACTGAAAATTGATTGTGATCCATTTTTTATTTAATTTGGCATATTCATCTTTTACATGTACTTCATTTTTTAAAAGAAATTATTTAAGCGTGTGTACATGCATAAAATTACATGTATATAAAAGAACTAATAATTACAATGCCTAACCTATATATTGTTTTCTTTGATAAGGCAGCAGCTGAGATTCTGTCAAATACATGGGAAAAGTATTTGGGATACAGTTCATCACAAAAGTTACTTACCATTAGATGATCAAACGGATATGAATTAATTTTTTTTTACTGTTCAATGATTTTTCGATTCAACATGACTACATATTAACTTTTTAGCATTATTGTCTCATCTACAGAAGCTTTATCCATTCACACCAATGCAGAATTATTTTAGTTCTTTTATTTTTTCTTTTTAATTTTTTTTTTATTTTTACTGTAGCTAACCAACAACCGAAATGTTTTCTGAAATCCTTTGAATAAATATTTTTTATACACTTGGTTTTTGTAGTATGTTTGTTTCATGCATCTGCAATTTTATTAAGTACTTCATTTTCAATTGTTTGTTTGTTAGTTTAAGACTGTGTTAATTTCTATAACTTGAATGCAATATTGTATTAGATGATATTTGCATTTGTTCTGTGTCTGAAAAGGTTTTTTTTTGGTACATATGTACATGCCATATATAATGTTTTCATGATATCTGATGGTTGTACGTGCATCAAATGATTGGATATTCTTGTTGTCATTCTGATTATTCTTTTTGAAGAACAATGCATTCGTTTCATCTTATTTTCCTTTCCTTATGATTTTGTTGATAACTATTTTAAACCCTTTTAATGACGCTTCTCACCAGCTCTAATGCCCCAACCCCACTTTGTCCCAAATTAAATCCACTTTTGGAGTCAAATATTCTTTTCTTTAATTCCATAATAAAACATATGCAGTACAAACTCAAAAGTTCTATCCAGTTGGTGATTTTATTTTATATTGTTGATATTTGGTGTCTGTTAATATTTTATTTAAGCAGTGCATTTATAACATAATTTCAATATTGTGTTTATCCATATTATTGCAATATTGTTTTATTTTTTTAATTAGATAAAATAAACATGAATGTTATTGCTTCAGAAGAGAAGGTTCATAGCATGTTACTTACTGAATACTGATATGTTTTTAAATGCCATTCTTGAGAATATAGTGCTACAATAACACAAAAACAATAAAGTGTTGACTTAGAATAGTTTTAGAAATGGGACTGAAAATCAAATTTATAATGGTATGTCAGCTTTACATGTCATAGATATTAAAATATGTACAACAAAGAAAAAATATGTACCTGTAATTCAGGTAGAGGTTAAATTTGTTCAATTGTATTATGCTGTGTTCATAGTTATGTTTATACATGTATGAAATCAAACTTTGCTCTACATGCCTTTGTTTTGTTAAGGTCTTGCTTATACCCGCATTCATTCTCTGTACAGGTAATTAAGACTAACTGACTATTGTGGTGATGACTGTTACTGTGATATACTGTTAATGGTTTACTTCTGACCAATCACTTACTTTAATACATGTACATTGTTCTCCATCAACCTCACCATTCAGTGCTTTCTATTGGTTTTTGATTCATTACTGCTATTTAAATTCCATATTTATTTTTAAATTTCAGACACTATAATTTGACTAAGACTTCTATCTGCTAAATTTTGAAATGATTGATTACTCAGGCAACCTAAATAGGTACCTTACCACTCCATTTACATAAGCTTCTTTCAGACTTCTTCATTGGCATCAAATGGGGGGGGGGGGGGGTAATAAAAATTATAGTTTCGAGGAAATGTAAATTGTTGGACAATGCTTTAATAAAATTTTTATCGAAACCACATTAATATTTCAGGGTAATAGCTCCATCTTCATATATGATGCAGTGTGCGCGTAGATACGTTTAACTTACCCTTGGTTCTTGCAAATATTTGGTAAAGACCTTTCATCACATTTCATCTCGATTGAAAACAAGATTTTATTCCTGAAGTTATATCCCCATTCCATATAAAACTTTAATACACACAAACCTAACAGATTGTATTGGTCTTAATGAAAGAGGGGTCTAAAAATTGGTTAACTGTAAAAGTTATCTGAACATTTATTATTATTTAGTATACTGTACTGACTGTGTGACTTGTTTTTGTTAAATACATGTACATTTGAATTGATTTGAATTCTTTTCTCTCTTCATTAAAATAATAGAAACCTCATTATAAAAATCTCATTAAGGAATTGAGAATGAGGTCTGCTGTGCATATCCAGACTTTTGCATCAGGTGTCTCCTTAGTTTAACAATTAAATTCTATGTTAATTTAGTTTAATAAATTGATTAGAATTTAATACTATATTTATCATTAAGGTGTGATATTTTTCCAGTTGAGTTTTAATGAGGTTTAGTGAAGTGCAAAACTTTTATCATGATTTTATCTTGTTCTGAGAATAATGGTGTGTTCTTCTGTTGAAGCCCTTATGGATTCTTTTTTATCCTTATGTGAGTTATTCGGGTTTAGAACTTACGATGATTTTTATTATGTGTATCAACATTATTGGAGATGAATTCACTTGTTCATCATGTCTTTACACCATACTCTGCAAATTTTCATCAGTTGCCATATCTGTATATGTGGTATTGAGAGCTTGACGTTTTGATCATCAGTTGGATTTTTCTCTTGAGTTACAGAAAAACCATGAAAGTAAAAACATGCAGGTCTATTTTTGAGTTTATAAACATGATGAATATTACGATTTTTTGTATTAGAACTATAAGAGGTCTCTATGTGGACTTGGACAGATTTTGTGGTAATGGGTAACATTGCCTACAATCTTATGTAACTGTAGTTATTGAGATTGCCTGAAAAGGAATAAAAAACATCAAAACTAATGCCATGTTTAACATTTTTTTTTACTTATTATTCGTCAGTTTTATATAGAACTTGTTTGGAATGATCTTAAGACAGCCATATATATATAAATATATATATATATATATATATATATATATATATATATATATATATATATATATATATATATATATATGGCTGTCTTAAGATCTCTCTCTCTCTCTCTCTCTCTCTCTCTATATATATATATATAAAAAAACACACATGCTATTTGTAATCATTGCACACATAAGTATGATGTCCAATTCAAACAAGAGGCCAAAAGGCCTTAGCAGTCACCTGAGTAGCATATAACCTATACACAAACTTGTCGAGGAGTCTCATAAATTCTTTAAATTGGGTTTCATTCTGGAGTAGAAATTTGTAATGACGACCTCCTCCCTGCCTGAAATCTTTCAAAAAGAACTATGAAACCTATAATTTTGGCGAAAAACTTAAAGATCTGGTCTACAAAATCATGAATTCAGTTTTCCTTTCAGGTGTACGGGAGAGAAGATAATTGTTAAACATTATATGCATTAACACTTATACATCCATTTTCGCCCTGCCCTAAGGTGAAAACCCATATTCCAGGGGACATGAAATTTAAAATTTTAGTAGAGGACTTCCTGGTAAACATAATTATGAAGTCAGTTTTTCATACAGATGAGCGAGAATAGAGAAGAACATTATAACACTATATTGCCATATTGTTCCCCCCCCCTCCAATGTCCTGAACCCCTGACACAGGGGCCATGAAGGTAGAGGGCTTCATGGACATCATAATCATGCATTTAGTTTTTAGCAAATATATATGGGAGTAGAGAATAAGATTTTCTAACATTTAATACATTTTTCCTATATGGCCATATTGGCCCCACCCTAGAGCCTGATCCCGTGACACAGGGGTCATGAATTTCACAATTTTGGTAGAGATCTTCATGGACATCATAATCGTGCATTTAGTTTTTAACAAATATATATTGGAGTAGAGAAGAAGATTTTCATATATTTGATACATTTTTACTATATGGCCATATTGGCCCCACCCTAGAGCCAGAACCCCTGACCTAGGGGCCATGAATTTCACAATTTAGGTAGAGGGCTTCATGGACATCATAACCATGCAACCAGTTTTTACCTCACGAGTATGGGAGTAGAGAAGAAGATATTTGAAAATTTGGTCTTCTTTTTTTTTTGCATATTTGGCTCCACTTGTGGTGCCCCGGTGGTGGTAGAGCCACGAATTTCACAATTTAGATTCCTCTTACCCTCACACCAAAAAATGGTACATGTAACAATTAGCCTTGTAGTTTTTAAGAAGAAGTTGAAAATGTAAAATTATTAACGGACGACGCACGACGACGGACGAAAACGGATAGCAATAGGTCGTCTGAGTTTACTCGGGTGACCTAAGAAGAGAGATTTCTACATGATAAATAAAATAAATATTTAATTTCCAAGAGTAGAAAATTTTTGTTATAATAATGATAAAAAAGAAGCTATATGCGACACCTCCATACCTATGTTTTATTGTGCACTTTTCTCGAAATTGATGCCTCTAGATGGCCCAGATATTTATGATAAATCAACTTTTCATGTGGTGAGAATTGAGATATAAAATTTAAGAGTTTGCAAAAATTTTATGAAAATGGGGGATTACTGCCAGAAAGTTTGTTAAACACCAGGAAATAGTGGCTGGCTTTATAAAGTTTGTTATAAATCTGAACTAAATAATATGTTTTACGGTGCTACCGTTCTGGCGAGTGCAGCAAGAATTACACATACTGTACCTTGCATCATTGTCAACTTATAGTTTTATTTAGGTATCAACGAACGTCAAAGAATTTTTGAGAGAGTATTGCTCTACAATAAGTATGCCAAATGTACTAATTTTAATGGTTATGATATATACAGCGCAACCCCCTACCCAGAGAGAGAGAGAGAGAGAGAGAGAGAGAGAGAGAGAGAGAGAGAGCCCGGTACCTGTTTGTAGGTGTGTAATTTCCCACTTTTATTTAATGGTCTGACTATATGCAATATCTACATAATTTTTTAACTGTTTATTTTTTCATTTTATTCCTTTTTATTTAGTTCAAAATGTCCTATTGTTTATTTCCTTCCTATTCATATACTTACCTGCCTACTGCACGGTACATGCATGCACAATTACTTTAAAAATGGATCGACATGACAGTAAAGTATGGCCCTTGTTAGTTTATATATATATATAAAATCTCTATATTAAAAAAAGATTAAAAACAAATCATATGTCAATGAGGCAGGTATCGCAGACTATATTGAAATAGCCAGTACACTCATTACAGATGTTTGATCCACCTCTAAATTTTTCGCGGGAAATATAGCGCGAGTGCACTGTGACGTCATCCATGACTTTGTTCGTCTTTGTTTACGTTTCTCGACTCAATACGAAGGTATGGAAGCATGTAACAAATCTTTTGAGTCTCGCCAAAGCATATGCGGTACTCAAAACGTGTCTTCAAACTTTAAGTCACCGTAAATTACGAGTTGAAAGTCGGCCATTTTTGGCATAGCACCACGGGTGAAAACATTAGAGAGCATTATGGGACGTAGACAAAAAATTTTGTTTGATGAATTGTAGGTTTAGCTCGTTCTTTTTCCCGCGCACACTGGTTCTTAGAGCTCGCTTCGCTAGCCGGCGCTGCGCGCCGGCGAGCTGCGCTCGCTATAAAAATTCACATTGCTTTACAAACATCATTTGTTACATGTTTATTCAGTATCCTAGTAATGATTTGACATTTTATTAGTGAATTTTTTTTTTTTTTTTTTTTTGTGGTTTATAACAAGGAGTTATTTATTTGATGGCTGATCACCTGGCTGGTACATGAGACGCTTCAATGTGTAACAAAATCTACTCTAAATTGAGTGGAGCTTTAAAACGATTTATAAAACCAGTCAATTTAATGGATTATGGAATGGTTATACTGATTAACCGAAGTACTTCCGTTGTTCTGAAAACTCAATGACCTAAATAAAAAAGACAAATGGAAATGGATAAGATAAATGTACTTCAGGAGGAAAAGGGATAAATTTTAGATGATGTTCTTCCTGTAAAAAATCTTGTAAATAAAAGTTTATAACAGTCATGGAAGTCTCTTTTTTTTCTTATAAGAAAATATCACTTTACAAATTAATTGTGTACGGACGGTACATCGATTTACCGAAATGACAGGATGGACACTGAGCGCGCGCGTGTGAAGGGGGGGGGGTTATAACCTTTACTGCTCTTCTGTATAAACTAGTACTTAAATGTTCATTAGCAACATTTTAGAATCAAACTGATAAAAAAGGGCTGAACAAACATCTGCACGCCCAGTGTCATGCTTGCGGGGCATGGCCTATCGGTGACTTTTTGCCGAGTAACGATAATTTCAAGCAATCAGGGTAAGATATTCCTTTTACGCAAATTAGGATTGGTTCAAACAAGTTTCATTCATTTCCATGAGATAAAAAAGGGAAATATAAATACTGGAATTTTGTGTGTGTAACAGTATTTAAAGAAGATCTCATATTCGATCCGTTCATTGAGAGAAAGGAGAGCGTCGACCACTGTTCCACCGCTGAATCACGTGGATAGCTACACATTGTGTAGGTGTCTAAAATCGGGATCACACACAGAAAGGCGAGCGAGTTCATCACACCAATAATAACGATCTGTTCAAACTGTTTACCAGTAGCCTATTGTTTTTGAGGACATAATCTGCGTGTATTAATCAGGATTAGGGATTTTGATGTAATTTAGAGTTAGCGGTCTTAGTGTCAAGCGCATCGATTTGTTTTTCTTCATCGTTTTACCACGTGGGTGACTTTCAGGATGCCGTTTCGGCGTGTTTAGTTTGAGGTAAAGTAGCTGTTTAGTGATGTGTTTGTGGTAGATAGGCCTGGAGTGAATAGGATTATTAGTATACCTATATTTTTTAAACGGATGTTATTTATGATATTTAACGGTAAATCCTTACAAGCCACGATATTCAAGCAAGGGGGGGGGGGGGGTACCGGTAAATATCAAATCGAGTTGATTTCTTATTCAATATCAAATTTAAGAAATATATATAGGCGTAAAATTTCTTAAACGTATACAGGTGTAAATGATGAATTAAGGAAGCACTGATGCTAAGACACAGTAATTGTTAGAGGTAGGAAAGAGGTATATGTGTCCGCATTCTGTGATACCACGATATGTTGTCACGTTTACCCAATAACCTAGTGTACAAGGCATAAGGACATTTAAACTTCATTGTCTAACCGTTAGTGAGATGAGTGCAGAATACTCGTGTGTAATGTATTTATAAGTTAATTTTAAGAGTCTTGTCTTCCTTAACTGCTGCATGTTCATTTAATACCAAGAATTCATGACTAAGATGCAATGTAGATTATAAGTTGTTTTCATGAAATATTCCACAAAATCTAAATCAAATTCTTCGAATTCAATAGCTTTTTTTAAAAAGCTAGATTCATATATGCTTCAACTACTATTTCCTAATTAGTAAGTTTAACTTCCTAGCTTATGTATAGATAGATCAAACTCTAAAACCACAAATGATATGTTAAAAATATTACCAATGTCCATGTAGATATGCACTCTATATTACAGATATACCGGTGAATAGTTGTAACATGATTTGATTGGAATGTGGCCATTTTGAAAAATCTGCTATTTCTCAGAAAAGGTTGATTTCATTTCAAGTTTCATTCTATAATATACAGTATTATATGTTATATTGTTTATATGTAGTTCTATAAGTTTAAAGTGATGTATAGATGTTAATTTGCAGTTTGTTGGTATATATGGTATTTAATGCTTCAAAACTATTCTTTATTTCTTAAAGTGTCTAAGTAAAAATTAGTTCTAATACTTTACCACTTTTAATTTTACTATTTTATAAGGAAATTTAAATGGGCAACTTGTTGTTTTGTATGCAATCAAGTATAATAATAGCTATAGAGGTGTGAGATAAGGAAATTCATTGGTAGGCTATTGCACAATGAAAAGGTAGCATTAATTTTCCTTATCAGGTTTGTTGTTAAGATTTGGTCATTATTTTCAATAGTTACACTGAATTAATTGAAAATAAATTATCCTTAATTTATTAAACTATCAGACTTTTTTTTTTTTACAATGGCCATGCATTAGTAAACTATCGAAGTGTTCAAATTTAGTAAATTATGTAGTTGGGGGTCAGGGTGTGTGTGTGTGTGCATGGGGGGGGTTAATAAACCTCCTGGCCAAAAAATATTAAACTAAAAAGCTTTAAGAGTCACAACTTTAAATATCTGATTTCTTGAAAGATTGACAATTGATTGTATGTAAACTAGCTGTAAACTCTTATGTGGGTCTGTATTGAGATAATGTGTAGTACGTCATTCAATAATCAATATTTAATCTAATTTCTCAATCTTTTTTTCCTACTATTGAATAGACTTGCAGAGATCTTAAGTCTCATTGAATATTTATTTAACATGATTACTGATTCTGTTATTCTCATTTTTAATTTAAGAAAAAAAATGGAATTTATCAACCGGAAAGTTAAAGTGTATTAGCAAATTTCAGCATAATATTAACCCATAGTTTCTTATACATTTAAACCATATGGCATTCATTGAACATAAGGCCTTCAGATGTCTCTCCATTGTAATTATTTCAAGGGTCACTCTGTGATGATCCATCTTTCAGCTACATTGCAAAATTATCCATCTTACCAAAGTGATGCATTATGATTTTCCCATTTAGAATTTCCATAAGACTATGGTTTGCAGGATTTCCCCTTTACCTGACATCCCAAACTGGATTTTATTCAAGTGTTTTTTTTTTCTGTACACCACGTACAAGTAGACTATATGGCAGTATATGCTAGGTAGCCTTTTAACCAAACGAGTTATTGTGACCAGAAATGAACCCACCAATGATTGGATGAATGTTTAATATCTGCCATGAACTATTTGGGGATTAATTTCCAAGGATGACTATTATTGTCACTGTATTTGAAGTTTGTAGGAGGAAAAGTGGGAGGATGACCAGGCTATTAGTGTTAGACAGTTTTGATCCCCTGCGCTAGATGCACAGGCTCCAAGCTAATGTCAGCACCTAGCTGACTAAGAATTTAGGGGGCCTGGGTTCGAATCCTGGTCTGATCGCTCATAATTTCTCCTACCCTGTTACAGTAATAATAAATTAAGAAGTGTATTAATCATCAAATATCCATGCCTTTAAAGCTTAGCATTTTGAAGCTTAACTGACTTAAAGAATTCAATTCATTGCATTAAGATCTTGTGAAAAAAAATCAATTTTATAATTCAAAAAATCTTAAATTGGGAGAGAGCTAGAAAAAAATCAATTTTATAATTCAAAAAATCTTAAATTGGGAGAGAGCTAGAAAGAGAGAGAAAGCAAATTACTGTAATTGATTTCTGCTAGCAAAGGTCAGGCAGATAAAATTTAAAATATTGATGTTGTATGGTTTGAAGAATTCTTCCTAACTCAAAGTGCAATGATCTGTCTCTGTCTGGAGAAATCTCATTAAAAGTGGTCTTAATTAATTGTAGGATAGCCGTCTAGACAGTTAGATGATGACTGAATTTGTGGATTTTGTCCATTAGAGGAAGGTTGACAACAGGTTCTCGCAGCATGGACCACGATCGCCCACTGCGGGACCTTGGATCATCCGCGAAATTATACAATCCAACAGAATCCGACATCCAAGGTGAGCATGTTTTCAATAATGGATCAAAATATGTGCCAGGCTTTAATTGTTTTCAATAGATGAAAATGGAAATTGGGCAATATAATTACATGTAGGAAGCATTGATTGGATTAATATGGAAAAAAAATTAACACAAACATAGTGATATTGTGCAGTTTTATGTTTGGAGAAGATAGGAAAATTGGCCTGCAATCATGTGTTTGCCTGAAGGGGTAGACAAGGCACACCTTAATCAGCTGTTCATTAAAAATGCCAGACTGCATCGTCATCTGGTATATGTGAGCTGAAGGTGATATGTTCTAGCTGACTTACAAAGTTAATCTTCTATCCCATGGGTTGAAAATAATGTGGCCATGCTTGATCTTTGCCGGCAAAAGCTATGTTAAATGTAGATTGTATTGGCAGCATGTATGATCACTTTCTGTCTGTGGACAGCTACTGTCCAAAGATATGATAGGCTTGGCTAATGGGAAATTAAATGAGAGGAAGAAAATCGATGGAGACATTGGGATGAGATATTAGTTTTTATTGGTTATACAAACTCTTGAAGCCACAAAAGATGATAAAAAAATAAAACGTTCACCTCTGTTTACTCAGGGAGCACCTGTTGAAGAGAGAACTCGATCGCCTAACAATGTGTAGGTCTATAAGGGAGCTGAAATTTCTTCTTGACACTATTAATTAAGCTAGCCTGTCATAATAATAACCTCATTTTAACTAGATCAATGCAAGACATGGCTATCACTTGAGGGTTGAGTTAAGGACATGAAAGGTGTTATTTAGTACCATTAGGCCACCCAAAATTAATTCTACATTTAACGTCACTTCAATATACCAATCCTACAAATTGGAGGGCGATAAAATTAAAACTAACAAAATTTTTAAACAAATGATTTTTATTCATTTCCAATTAATCCAAATACAGTGAGTATTCAAACTACATACCGTATTAATTATGTATAGATTACCTCTTCAATAATGATCTTTCCTGATCATCCCATTGAATATCTGAGTGTACGTATTTATGCAAGTGCATGTATACTTAACAGTACTTTCTGTGCAATGCCAATACTAATGTTAAATATATATTGACTGGTATGTATATGTATGTATATTTATGTATATAATGTTTAATTAAATTATTAACACATATTGGATACAACATATTTTTTTCTGCTCACAATTTTATTTTTGTGTTGTCCTGCAACATATGTGGCATTCAGATATCCAATTTTTATTCCTTTTTGCTTTGAAATACCTATAGTATATGCCTGTAGGGTTAGGGTAGAACCAAAGGTGAATGTCCATAGATGGAAAATTCCCATTATTAAGTTGATTGGATGGACTTTGAATGGTAAATGCAATTGGATCGGAAATTCTGACTAATAAAACATTGGGTAGGGGAATGGTACAGCGGTAATGAGGACAAAGTGTTTTTCTGGAGAACCCAATTGTTAATGGAGGAGAGAGACATGTTAGAGACTCAATAAGTTCTGTAGACGTGATTGTTCTACCTGAAAAGGATTGTCCTGATGAGGGCCGATTTCCTGATGAACAACCCTTGCCAATATTGGGTGAGGTTGTGGAATTCACAATGTTGGTGTAAAAACCTGAATCAGGTGTCTCTTTTATGATTGATTTGTATGGCATGAACCTTAACTTTCAATTAAGTTTACATTATTAAGAAAAATTTTGAACAAGTCTTGGTCTTCATAAATACTTATGTCGGGGGGGTCCCGACCCCCCCTGGAAAATGAAAATTTATTAAATTTACATAGTAAAATTATCGCGAAAATATGCCTCGGACCCCCCCTGGCAAACACAATTATCCTTCGGACCCCCCTGGAAAAATTTTCTGGATCCGCGCATGACTGAGGTATACATGTACCGGCAAAGGAACTGAGGTTTGAATCACAGTATATATATATAAATGTACAAATTTTAAGGCACCAATATGCCAATTAATGTATTCAGTATGTAGATGTGTGTTGGATCCATAGGGCCTCAATGAGGTGTTTAATTCTAGAAAGGATGTGAACAATTTGCACCATATTAGTTGGGTTTGTTTTTGAGTACCTGTATTTTTGCAGGTGTCCACACGTTGGCACATGCTGATTATTATAACTTGAATGCAAGCTGTGCATGCATGTCCAGATGTAATTTACGCCTTACTTTTTAATTGATTCAATTGATTGCCTCAGTGTATAACAGCTGAACAAACAAACATACATGTATAGTTATAATATAAAGGTTTTTCGGGGGTTGTTGAATTTTTGAAAAGTTGCTCAGTGTTAATTCACTTTAGAATTTAGGTGCAAAAACTTATAGTTCCGTAATGCTGTGTATAATTGCTGAGGAATCCCTCATTCTGAGAACAATATTCAGGCAGCTAGTGCATTTTAAATTATCTTAGACAATTTTATGATGTACAAAATTGATTTAAATACTAGTAGTCAAAAGTTGACCAAAAATGAATATAGATATATATTACAAAATTAAGTTCAAAGCATTTATTTAATTCTTTGGTACTGTCAAAAAAAATACAGAAATGCATTTGTAAATTTGGTTCTTTTTATTTTGAATTTCATTGACATTCATCGATTAAAGTAAACATGACATGATATATTAGATAGAATGTTTTAATTCTCAGTTGCATGAATAATTGATATACAGTCACTCCTCGACCATGAATCTTAACAGTTTAACCTTCAGACAGTTGTTTTCATGATATGATATTGATGGGAGCATATGCAGCCTTTGTTTTACTCAAGACCTTATAGTGTCAGATAAGTGAAACTACTGATATCATCACGAAAAACATTTCATGTTAAAATACTTTCCTTGTTTTGAGGAAGGAATTTTCCTATAGTCAAGAGGTTCATAGCAGTTGTGCACTATAAATTAGAAAGCATGTACATGTGTTAATTTACTTCTCAGGTATTTATGATCAGTCTTTTGCTCAATTAGTACATGCATAAAATTGTTTTGTGTAGTACAAATGATTTGAACATATTCATCAGCAGGCATGCATGTTAAGCACATTGCGCGCATTTTTGTGGCAGGAACTTCGACAATAAGCAATTGTTAATACATTGGAACTTGACCTCACCATATGGAGCAATTTGACTGGAATAAGTGCAATTGTTTGATATAATCAAATTTATTTTATGCCATATCTGTATTTACAAAATCCATGAACTGAATTTTGGACAAGTGTATAAAGTGAGAGTTTATAGATTTTGATCTGACATGTGTTCATGGGTGTTATATGAAAATTTGCCCATGCAGTCTTTTTGTAACTCAGATAATAATATTTAAGTCCTTTGCAATTCATAATTGAGTTTTATGTTTCATTTTAGATCACAGGTCCCAGTCCTCTGTTCTGATTGGTCTACATCTGCCAAAACAAAGACACCGACACAAAAGGCGAAAACATCAACGAATAACTGGTGACAAAACTGTTCAGCAAGTCAACAAAGATGGTAGGCCAAAGTTAAGTCTATGCATAATCATATTCATTATTTAACTACTAAATTTACATTAAATTACTGCAATTAGGGCAGCCACAAAGGTCACTCTCTGCAGGCACCATATAGTGAATCGTCCGTTGGACATCAATCGTCCGAAGCTTATTTTTTCTTTCCCATATATTCTCTCCCCTTTATCGAATCTGAATGACATTTCGCCAACAGGAGACTTTTGGGTTAAGGGTTTGCTAGCTGTGACCTAAGTTTTTGGGTCAAAGGTCAGGGTGATTCCAATTCTGTGGAAAATTCTTCTCCAGACCCTATATTCTTTCTCTTTAGCCCCGCCTATAGGGTTAACACTTAACATTAAGAGTGTTTTTGGAGTAGTAGTGACCTTGAACCATGTCTCTTAGTCAGATGTGAAGGTCATAGCAGATCTTCATAGATAATTAACTTTTCTCCTGGTCCATTCATCCTCCGACCTGTTAAGTTGATAAAGACCGTCTGTAGTCCAGGTGGTTGCAGTAACCTAGAATTAAGTTTTTGTGTCAATTCCTTAAATGCCATGGACAATACCACACATTTGTTAAAAAAGAATTATTTGGATGGATCTAATTTTTTGTCCTTTGTGCCTAAAATATGTCTGCCTGACACTACATCCAGTTAGTGTGCTTTTTGGATGAAGGACATGCAAATTGATCTTGAGACTATGTTTTCTTAAATCCTTTCTATGTCTGTGTTCTTTTATGAAGTGGGGCCCTTTGAGATGGCCACCATCTCAATGATTTCTTGTTTTACTTTTCAACATGATCCACATGAAGAAATAGAGAACAATTTCCCATTATTTTGCAAACTCATGTAAAGGAAATTGAAATGTCTTTTTTTCACTTTGTTTATAGCTATAAGTACTAACCAAACACCAAAATATGATAAATCAGAGCTTAGTGTACATAGTTTATGGGTTTTTCTCATGTAATGTACTTTTTAAGTCCCGTTTCCTTCCAATATATACAGAGTTTTTTAATTCCTCTCGTATGTACTATTGCAGAGATATATATAATTACCTCTATTTATGTAGCTGAACTTTTTCATATGATATATAAAGTAACATATATTTTATCAAAGTTAAGCAACTGTATTCCTATAGATTTAAAGCATTTGCTCTAGCTGTCACACCTGGAGTTCCAAGACTATATTATATGTTTATTATACTTTCATGTTAAATACTGAAATCTGATTGGTTTAGACGCAGTTGATAATCCGTTCTATTACCCTCATCGTTAGCAACACACTTAGCAACGGGTAACACAACGAATTGTTACATGTGCGTAAATTATGCGCATACGGTTCGCCATAGAATTCACGTCCTTTCTATATAAAAGCAGTAAAACATCTATAAAATTAAGACATTCAGTATAATAAAATAAATAGTGCCTGTTTGGGAGGATAACAGTTGAAATTGACACCCCTCGAAAATCATTGTCAACCTCCACTTTGCGTCGGTTGACAATGGTTTTCTCGGGGTGTCAATTTCAACTGTTACCCTCCGAAACAGGCACTATATATATGTTATTATACTTTCATGTTAAATACTGAAATCTGATTGGTTTAGAGGCAGTTGATAATCCGTTCTATTACCATCAGCGTTAGCAACACACTTAGCAATGGGTAACACAAGGAATTGTTACATGCGCGTAAATTATGCGCATACGGTTCGCCATAGAATTCACGCCATTTCTATATAAAAGCTGTAAAAAAATTTCTAAAATTAAGACATTCAGTATAATAAAATAAATAGTGCCTGTTTGGGAGGGTAACAGTTGAAATTGACACCCCGAGAAAACCATTGTCAACCTCCGCTTCGCGTCAGTTGACAATGGTTTTCTCGGGGTGTCAATTTCAACTGTTACCCTCCCAAACAGGCACTATTTATATTATATGTCTTGCACATTTCAATATAGTTATAATGTAGTACTGGTAGATAAAAATGTCATCTTACATGTACTAAAGATTTTCTTAAGATATATCTTATAATGCATAATTCCAATAAGGTTAGGGTTAAAGTTTCCTACTAAACATTTTTTTAGGTTATAGATCTTATGTTGCACAATTCCAATAGGGTAAGGGTTTAATTTGCATGCATGCACTTCAGGTAATTGATATTGGCTGTTAATTGAATTTTCCATGCAATGCCTGGATAAGAATGTGTTTAATTACACGCATAACATTTTTGAGGAAGATCAGTGTGATTTTCTGGTAAATATCTTACGTAACAGAAAGAATAAGTCACCTTGAAAGAAAGCAAAGTTTCTGGCTAATCAGTGTGAATACATGCAGTCATTTTAGGACTGCAGGATTAATGTGACACTAAACACATGTTGATGCGATTTCTGAGAAGTCAAGATCCAGCTCTTTATAGTGGCACCTTTGTAGAGATAAGTGGAATGATCAACAAACCCTCCCAAAAAAGTGCTTCACCTATTGATTTTGCTGCTAGTTTATATTCCCAGTAAATCAGTGATTTTACTGTTGGTGTCCTCCTGGATGGAATACTTCTGTCATGAAGTTGCACCTCATTATTGCAGTTCCCTCGGTGGAAGTGCATGACCAAAAAAAGCCATCACTGCATTGATTTTCCAATGCTCAATGGACAAAACATGATGTAGATTGAGGAAAGCTTTTATTGTTCATATATGAAGACAACAGACCTTTTATCAGTTGTTAAATTCATCGTTTCTGGCTTCACAGCTGTTACAATCATTACCCCGTCTATATTTCATCATTAGTTGCCAATATTGAGATGAGAGCATTTTATAAATATATTCACAAACTGAAAAGTTGTATTGATATGACTGGATAAAAAACCAGGAACTTCCCATTTTATTTATCAACAAAATGATATAAATTTTTGTTTACATACATTAATGCTAAAGTACGTCACACCTACATCAAGAAACGTGCGTAAGCAAAATAACAGGCTGTGTTCTTCTTTGAAAAGGTTGTCTATTTATAGTAACAGAAACTGATTTGAAGTGACTCTTACAGTGAATTTCATTCTTGGCATCTTTTGTTTGATTTGGAGAAACAAGTTATTTATATTGTTCTGTGAGATACAAATGTAATTACTTCCATAGCAACTGTCATCTCTAATTCAGTGAGAACATGCACTCAAAACTGCCTAACACATCTATATATTTATACGGTATATGCCAGAGCAATTTGGAATTTTATATTGTAATAGAATTTGCTGCTTCATGATGTTTGAGGGTGACTAATGATGCATAAAACATAATTAATAGATGAAGCAAGAAAATATACCTGATTGTAAATACAGTCAAACTTTGTTATCTCGATACTTCGAGATATCCAATGTATTCAAGATATTGAGGGTAAAATACTTTTAAAAATAAGTGGTTTGGACTTATAAATCACTTCAACATATCCATTGTATTTGAGATATCGGTGTTCAACATATCCAAGTTCAACTGTATTGTACATGTTCTGAATAAATCTTAGTGCATAAATTTAAAAAGGCATGGCCGGGTTTTAGTCTTATAAGTGAAGAAAATCAATATCTGAGAGAGAGAAAACATGTTTTTCATTAGTGCATCCTCATTATCACTTTCACAAACAAAATAGAAATTAGAGGGACACAAATAAATGCAATTGTTTACTAGGTACTAGACTACAGTAGAACTTCGTTATCTTAAACTAGATGGGACTGTTTAAAAACTTATCAGAGTATTCAAGATATTGAAGGTAAAATAAATTATTGGGACTTAAATACAATTAGCCCTTGATAGGCTGCTACGTGCAACAATTGTCGCGCCGAAATTTGAGGTCCGCCACTGCTAAGTGCGACTAATGTTGTTTTTCCGTACGGTTTCCCCAAGCCTCGCTTTGGTCAATTGATGTTTTCGGAAGGTTTCTAGAGTTTTCCAGAGTTTAAAATAAAAGCTATAGAGCGGTAAACTTCTGAGAAATATTTTAAAATTGTAGCAAAAATGGAAATGTAGAATGAAGTGACGAGACGAAAGTTTTGAATTTTTTTCACTGTGATAGCAAAGACGAAAATACTTTTGATGGATTTAATCCTGCAGTACATAACTAAGAGATGTTAATTTATTTATTTATGTGTCTTTGATGGACTTAGTGCCAAGAAATGACCGAGAATTTGATGCCGATCTCGAGGTATAGTCTGTCCCAAGATATTTATGCTGCATATTTGAACGATTTTTAATAAAAATACACATGTACCTGTGACTGAAGTGCAATTAAAATCGATGAAAGGGAAAATTCCCAAGATAACTTCATTCACACATTATCAATTTTCCCTCGTAAAAATTCACAGGAACGAAAACAGATTTCCTACGGAGATTTATAATGGGGAATGTTGACATCTTTTCTCCATTCAGAAATACTCGGGACCCCTTGTGCAATTTTTCAACGTTATCATCGGGGCGTCTTCATCTCCTTGGCAATGGAAAAACCTCGTAGACTTTTTATTTTTAGCTGTGTACTGATACCTGACAAGCTAGAGGGGGCGTTTCAAAGGGGAAATCTTGGGATTTTTTCATACTATTGAATGAACATCGTCTGAACCAAGAGGTATTTATAAATATTGAATAATTTAAGAAAATATGCGGCAAAAATATCTTGGGACAGACTATAGGCTAGTCGCGTGTTGATCCACCCCCATTGAATATCCCATTCACCAGAGAGGAAAAATTAAACGCTTAAGTGAAGGGTTACGAACCTTTATGGTTTCAAAATTATTTTTTAATGACATGTTTATGGAAATTCTTGTTTATTTGATCAACATCTATACCGAGAGACGTGTGCAGTCCAAGAATGTGAACCAGAGCAACATTAAAAAAAGCATTGATAAAGTGTTTGATGTATTTCTTTTTTTCAGTTATTTTTACCTAAGAATTGTTTACCCGATGTTCAAAAATTATATGAATATAAATGAATCTCACAATGTATGACTAATTGATATACTAAGGAACTTTTACAGTCATTTGGGATCTAAAATATGAGTATATATGACAATTGAAGAATGGAACAATAAAAGGCATTAATTTTAATTGATTTTCACATTTAAACGTACCTAGATTGATAAATACAAGTTAAATGAGGAAAATGAGCATTGCATTGAAATCTTCAACATTTTCTCTTGCATTTAAACATAAGTTTGGTAACTGTAGCATATTATTTTAAAACTCGATGGTCAATTACCATTAATTGTGATCAATTAATTCAGCAGTGGCGGCCATCTTGGTGAAAATTAAAGCAGCAGCCTAAGGGTCAACTTCAACATATCCATTGTATTTGAGATATCAGTGTTCGAGATATCGAAGTTCAACTGTATATATGTATAGCTACTGTTTCATCACATTTTTTCACATTTTTTCTATTATAAATGACTTTGCTATAATAGATCAATTAAGGAAAGTCAGAGACCTATATATATTTTGTACTGTTCATTGTAAGAAAAATCAAATGAGCAGGCAAGCAGCATTATAATATTTAGAATTAAAAAATTGGCGTTCAGCTACATGTAATATTCCAGGATATATGTATATTGAGCTTTTGGTTTCAAGAAAAATAAAGCCACTAAAGTTAAAGTTCACTCTTAACAATTTTTGTAAATTACAGTGTACTATAGAGTTGGATGTTTTTCAGATTTTCGTGGTTTTTTGGCATTGAAAACCAGTAATCAAATGCTAAAGGAAAGTAATTAACCTTTTTATTGTGTAAATTCGTTTTATCTGTGATCTTTTGAATATTTATGGGATGTTTGGGTTTGGAGTTAGAATTGAACATAAATTTCAGTAGATTGCAGGGTCCAGTACTTGATGGGGTACCTGAATTCCTTGTCCAAGGAAAATTTATGTCTGCCTTTTTTCTATGAACAATTTTGATCTATTTTAAGCATGAGTTGAGTTTAATGGCACTGTAGATCTGATCAAGATAGTATTAGTCAATGATATCTACATTTTTTTGTGTCTATAAGAAATTTTATCACTAACTTTTCTTTTCAATCATTTTGATGTTTTGAATATATTAGTTTTTATACTTGCTGCTCATTATTTTCTTTAGTTGAGCTGATATGGTTGCAAAATAGTATTATAATGTATGTTAGATTCCGATGAAAGATATTGTATTTTCAAAACAGACTATCTTACATATTTGGTGAACACAATTTTATTCTTTGAGTTCAAATATTAAAATGCCTCTTTTCATTTGTTATCAAATTTTTGACAGTTTTAAAACTAAAACATCCAGTCAATATAGTAGAGTTCTTTGTTATAATGTCAATATTTTTTTTATTATGTTACTGCTAATTCAATTTATATGTCTATGCATTGATGCAGCTTATTTTTGCAAATTGTCATGATACAGAGTTACAAGGTAGCCATGCAAGAAAAAGATTAACCAAGCATTATGTTAATGGCAGAATATGTAATTTGTCAAGTTAAAGGAGGAGAAACTTTTAGATTGATCAAATTTCTATGCTCCTTCTTTAATCACTTGCCCTTTTCCATTGTATGCTAGCAAAAATCTCTCTTTGAAGGGTTGAGCATGGGTTTAGAGTACAATTATTTTTAAGTATGCACACATTTGGAAGAAGTAACTGGTTTTATTTGAGATAATGAAAAATATTTAGTGCATAAGTACCTGAGTATTAAAATTATAACATCATATCAATGGTTTTTTAGTTTTGTATACTCCAGTTTAGAGAGATGTATTTATTAAGTCTAAAATGTTTTGAAAGATATTATTTTTAGAACCTGCAATTAATGCTGGCATTCTATAATGACAGTCTGTCTATCTGTCCATATTTTGTCTCCCCTTGGCCCAATATGGTTAATACTAATTCACCCTTAGAGTGTCTGTGAATATAAGAGGGGCATTCAATAAATAATCTCATCATTGTTACAAAATTATCACAATAAGATATTTTTATACCCCCCGCAAACAAAGTTTGGGGGGGTATATAGGAATCACCTTGTCCGTCCGTCCGTCTGTCCGTCTGTCTGTCTGTCTGTCTGTCTGTCCGTCTGTCTGTGCAATCGTGTCCGGTCCATATCTTTCTAACGGAGAAACGTTGGAAGTTCTTACTTCACACAAAGATTGCTTATGACCTAAGGGTGTGTCATGACCTTGATCCAAGGTCATTCGGGCAAGGTCAAGGTCACTGGCAGAAAAAGTGCAAAATTCGTGTCCGGTCCATATCTTTCTTATGGAGAAACATTGGAAGTTCTTACTTCACACAAAGATTGCTTATGACCTAAGGGTGTGTCATGACCTTGACCCAAGGTCATTCGGGCAAGGTCAAGGTCACTGGCAGAAAAAGTGCAAAATTCGTGTCCGGTTCATATCTTTCTTATGGAGAAACATTGGAAGTTCTTACTTCACACAAAGATTGCTTATGACTTAAGGGTGTGTCATGACCTTGACCCAAGGCCATTTGGGCAAGGTCATGGTCACTGACAGAAAAAATGCTAAATTCGTGTCCGGTCTATATCTTTCTTATGGGGAAACATTGGAAGTTCTTACTTCACACAAAGATTGCTTATGATTAAAGGGTGTGTCATGACCTTGACCCAAGGTCAATTGAGAAAGTTCAAGGTCATTGTTTCAAAAAAGCTAAATTCTGTCTGTGTCATGTCTTGTATTAATGGAAATATTAGAAGCTAAAAATTAACAGTTTTCAAAAATAAAGCAGTTGTTATTTATAGAAAATGGACAGTGAAATAGATTCATCCAATATTTTCTATAATAGCAAAAATACACGCGTTATGATTTTTTTCTTAGCGGGGGGTATCAATTGTGAGCTTGCTCACAGTACCTCTAGTTTGTTTTATTTTTTTAATGGTAATTTAAGTACATTCAAAATACTCTCCTTTAACAGACACGCATCATTTCAACGGATTTATCCAAGCTTTTAATGCGTTCGTATAACGTTTTTTTGGGGAATCGTATTCATGTACTGATAAATATCAGAGTCCAGAGAATAATATTTCTTGAAGCATATCTTCTTCCTGTCAAGGGCTTTTTTAATTTTGGAAAAAGAAAAGTCGCAGGAAGAAAAGTTGGGTGAATAGGGAGGATGGGGCAAATCATGAACCTATTCCTTTTCCAAAAGTCAACTCACAATCTGCTATTTATGTGCTCAGGCATTGTCATAAGGAAGTCGAATTCCAGACTTTGGTCTTTTCCTTTTGTAATGCCTTATAACTTACTTCAGCACATAATTTTTGTATACATGTCCAGTTATTGATCTGCCTTTTGGAATAGCAACTTGAATTACAGGACCTTCCCTATTACAGAAAATAGTGTATAATACTTTCTTTATACTTTGACACAGTTTTGCTGTACTTATATAATAGGGCGTTTTGCCTATTTAGTCTACCACATCTTGTTATCAATTTTCCTCTGAGGTTCAAAATAATGTATCCATGTTTCATTACCTGTAACAATTTCTGATAAATGTCATCCATTGCATTTTTTGTATATTTTAAGTAGTTTTCTACACATTTCACCCTGCAATGGTTTTTGTTTATCTGTAAATAATTATAGATGAGGTATCCATCTTGCACTAACCTTTTGGAGGCCAAGGTGTTTCTTTAGAATTGTAAATACTGTCCCTGATGAAATGCTTTTTATCCCATTGTCCATTATTTAAGCGGGGCCCTTTGAGATGGTCACCATCTCAATGTTGTCTGCAGGTTCACAGTATAACGTATGTATACCCGAGTATTGTTGGTGATGCAGTGGACACATACCGTATAAAACAATCGAACCCTCCCTCTCTCATCTCCCTCTTATAAGCAAAAAATTAGAACCGAGTTTGTAAAGTGTCTTTATAATTGTAGAGATCACCCACCCAGCCCAGCGGGTTCAGTTCCTTTTGGGAGAGGAGGAGGATGAGGAACACAAGTCCCACGATCTGTTCTGTGAGATGGAGGAACTCTTCTATAATGGAGATAAAATGGAGTGGAAAGAATCCGCTAGGTAGAAGATTTGTTTTCTATGATACAGAGAGATCGCAATCTATTCTTTGGAAAACATGAAAGACAAATGAAAGAGGATCTCATGATAAAATTGGAAGATTTGAAAAAATGATAATTTTTATTCTCATAATTAAACAAGAGTTTGATTTTAAAAATTTGAGGGAATAATTATCAAGTCAAGTTTAAGTCGTATTGTATTGTGAAATATTGTGATAGGTCAGTATTTTTTTTAAGGAGTAAAATGTTTTGTTTTGGCTGGCAGGCATCAATATATTATAAGGCGCCAGATCATGCAGAGTGATAACATGAAATTGTGTCCCCTCCGTATCAAGGGAGGCGGCATGGTCAATATGACTTATCTGCTAAGTGCTAAGCAAGGCAGACATTGAGAATACCAAGCACACCTTTGTAACCTATGAGCCTTACAAGTAAAAGATTTAAGCTAAACTTAGATTATTTTACTTTCACAGGTGGATCAAGTTTGAGGAGGATGTGGAGGAGGGTGGAGAGAGATGGTCCAAGCCCCACGTAGCCACCCTGTCCCTCCACTCGTTGTTTGAACTGAGGTGTAATATCCTCAATGGAACGGTCATGTTAGATGTTGAGGCATATGACCTGCCATCTTTAGTTGGTATGTTTATAAGGGCAAATTGTTTCATTGAAGGAATTTGATTTTGGAATCAATAAAGCTTATGTCTCGTGCGACCTTTTGAAAAATGTTCTTTGCTGTCTCACAGTTTGGTGTATGTGAACTTGGTAACCTTTTGCTGGATTAGTAGAAAACTTGAATATTAATTTCACTTAATGATGCAGGCTTTGGGAAGTAATTATTTCAAAACCTTTTTAGCTAAAAGTAACTTCATTAAAATGAAATACACAGTAAAAGTTACAGGGTATGTACTTATTAAATATGTTGATGGTCAAATCCATCTGCAACTAATACTATATTATCAGTCTATAGGGAAAGGGCAAGCAAAGATTTTTTTTTTTAGATACAGCCCAATAAAAGTGCAGATCCTTTTTTCTCATTGGAATGGTATACATAACTGCAAGTATCAGAAACCCATCATTCTGGAAGCTTTTTTTTAAAAGCACAGTAAGGACCAATAAAATCTCTTCTTTTTTTCATAATTTGATTTTTGCCTTTGCTTTGGTTGGGCTTTGCAAACAGGAAGAGAAAGTGTTATGCACTGAGACAGAAATTGATTCTTTGTCAAGTTAATTTGGTCTAAATGATAAATATTCACCTCAAGTAATGATTTATATGGCAAAATATCCACCCCCAGTCATATTTTTTTTAATCATTTGATAAGCATATCTGTTCAAAGAATTGTTAATTATCAAGTGTTGTCCCCATCTTTTTAGCCATCCTACAAATCATTCAAATAGAGGAAGTTGACCAACAGGAGAAGAAAGGGATCGAGTTATATATGCTGATTAAAACTTTAATTTAGCTTGTGACTGTTAATATATTTGATTATTTTACTGTAATGATATAAATCATGCACTTTTTTGTAAAAGGACCATGTATGTGGAAAGATCCAGTCTAATCTGCTTCCATTATCCAAAATAATCAATACATTGAAATAGATCAGCTGAACAGCTACTGCTGTAAATAATACTGAAAGAGTTGTCTCCCTTGTCTTACAGAGCTTGTGATAGACAAAGCTGTGGTAGCTAAGCAATTAGAGGAGTCCATGAAGGAAAAAGTCCTGGAAGTTCTATTAATCCGCCATAGGCATCAGAACCAGAAAAAGATGACAGAAAATGGAGGTGGCAAACTGCTGCCAACCATTAGGTCGTTTGCTGATATTGGAAAGAAAGGATCTTTTCCGAAATCCATAGGAAATCTTGGTATGATCGACAGTGTGAAAAATAAACACCTGTTAAGATTTTGATTTTTTTTTGGCAATACATATACTGGTACCACTTTACTCAGACACAAACATTTGCAAGTCAGAATAAAATGAAAAACTTGTAAGGTTTTATGATAAAGTTTGCAAACTGTTTGATATCAGGTGATGAGAAAGATTCCTCCATCAAAAGCAGCCGAATGTTGTCTGCCAAGAGTACGCCAAATTTTCACCACACTCACCAGTTCTTGTCCCCAGAGAATGCAGAACCAAAATTACATCCAAATCCAACATATGCAGGGTCATTATCAGCCAATGCTAGTTCTTCAGACCTTTCACGGGAAAAAATGGCCAAGGTAGATGATTTTACAAATGTGCTAATTAATGAAAATGAGTGCCATACTCTGCATGTGTAGTTTAATGTACAAGCATCTTATTGCCATAGATTGGAATAAAGTGCAGAATCTTCCCTGTTGCATGCATATGAAAAATACTAATCTTACTCTACCGAATGTTAACTGTTGGTACAAAAGTGAAGTGTATTTCAGTAAAAAAAAAAAAAATTAACATACATGTATTTCACTACAGAGTATAAAAAGTACCCAGCAACATTTTTAACCAACAAGTTCAGAAGCACTTTTAAAAAAAAAACCACTTTCTAAATAACTCAAAATATTATGGCAGAGATATTTTGAACCCCCCTCTTATTTCCAATTCCCATTGGAGAAGGGATTCAAAATATTATGGCCTCGATATTTTGAGCCCCCTACCTATTTCCAATTCCCATTGGAGAGGGAGTTTAGAATATTATGGTTGCTATATTTCAAACCCCCTTCTGATTTCCAATTTCCATTGGAGAGGAGAATCAAAATATAATTGCCATGATATTTTGAACCCCCCCCCCCTTTTAATTTTCATTGCTTTTGGAAAGGGGTTCAAAATATTATGGCCGCTATATTTTGAACCCCCATCCTATCTCCCATTCCAATTGGAGAGGGGTTTTAAAGTATTACAATCTAATTGAAATTAGACGTTTGATCCGCTCGCTTACTCGCTACATTTGTGTAGCGAGTAAGCGAGCGGATCAAACATCTAATTTTAATTAGATTGAAAGTATTATGGCTGTGATATATAGAACCCCCACCAATTTCCCATTATCTTTGAAGAGAGGGTTCAAAATATTATGGCCGTGATATGTTGGACCCCCCTCAAATTTTCACTACTTTTGGAAAGGGATTCAAATTATTATGGCCCTGATATACATGTATTTTGAACCCCCCTCCCATTTCCAATTCCCATTGGAGAGGGGGTTCAAAATTATTATGGTCCTGATATATTTTGAACCCCCCTATAACTTTCACTGCTTTTGGAGAGGGGGTTCAAAATATTAAAGACCGCACTATATTGAACTCCCCTCTGAATTCCATTCCTTCTGGAGAGGGGGTTCAAAATATGATATGGCTGAGTAAAAAAGTTCTGAATTGTCAGTTTTGGATTGATTTTACTCTAAACACTGAATAAATTGACTAATTTTTATATACAATATTGCCCAGTTTTATGCATTTCCCTTTTTGTCAGTAGAATTTGCACTTTATGAGAAAGATCCCGATTGGAGCTGAGGCAGCTAACATCTTAGTTGGAGAGGTAGACTTCCTGAGCTACCCCATGGTAGCCCTGGTCCGCCTCCTGCATTCCTATGTCATGCCTGACCTGACAGAAGTCCCAGTTCCCACCAAGTTTGTCTTCATTATGCTTGGACCCATGGGAAATCAGAGTAAATACCATGAAATTGGCAGAGCCATCGCTACACTTCTCTCTGATGAGGTAAACAAACTTTTGGTTTATCCATGCATGAACTTACATGTATGCTTTTCGGGAACTATGCATCATGTACTTAAGCTGTTTAATTGCTTTACTTTATATTTCCAATACAAATTTTCTGTAAAACATTTTTTCTTTAAACTCAAATAATATTAGTTTAGGATCCCACCCATATTCTAGGTATTCCATGATGTAGCCTATCATGCCAAGAACAGAGACGACCTGTTGGCGGGAATAGACGAGTTTCTGGATCAGGTCACTGTCCTACCCCCCGGAGAATGGGATCCTAGCATCAGGATAGAACCCCCAAAACAGATCCCTTCACAAGAAAACAGGAAAAACTTCACCGGAACACCCCCTCTTCCGAATGGAAAAAAGGTGGAATTCGATGTGGAGGAGCCAGGTCACCATGATCCAAGTCTGACCAGGACAGGAAGGTGTAGTGTCTCATCCTATTCTTCTGAAATCATGAAGTATAATTATTCATTAGGATATATACATGTATTTTGGTGTATGCTGGCATTTTGATGCTGCATCAATGATGTTTTAGGTACATTTATACCCATGCATACATGTACATGTATAAGCAAAACTTGGAATTCTTCAGGTCTTGTGCACCCTTATATGTACATTTGCAGTTTGTTTGCAGAATTTTCACATCTAAAAATTTGTTAAACATGCAGTCAGAACTTCATATCTTAAAAAATCAATTTTATAGTAATTTGCTAAGTTTATTGGTATGAGAAAAAAATTTGCTTCAAGTTTGTATTGTTTATTTGTATACTAATATATGGTGTACATGGGCAGTGTATAATGTGTTAATGGCTCTGTATGTAGGATCTGTGGTGGATTGTTTGATGATGTCAGAAGGAAGATTCCCTGGTACCTGTCCGACTTCAAGGACTGTTTACACATCCAGTGCTTCGCTTCCTTTGTGTTTTTATACTTCGCCAGTTTGACTCCAATCATCACCTTTGGAACTTTTCTTGCTGATGAAACTCAAAACACAATGGTTTGTTGCATATGTATTTAAAAGTTGAATTTTTTTTCATTATTTTCCTAATTAAGACATACGTATATGTATCTACACCAAAGTTTAACAGTAAGACGTCCTAGAGACCAGTGGATATACTTTGCTATATAACAAATTCGTTAAAATCAGTGTAGCAAATTAGCTATACACATTTTTCATCCGCATTATTACAATTTTTGCAAATGAAAGGGAAAAAATGAAAAACCTGTGCTGGAAACCTTAAATAATTTTGAATAATATATGATATGTTAAGAATCTTGTCAAAGACTCCATAAAACTTAACTATTTCTGAGATTTTTCTATATCCATGTTCATACATGTACTGATCAACTTTGCTGTAGTGATGACCTCCATTAATCAGATTATAAGGATTTTTTCTATGGTCACCTGTTTCATTAAATTGAGCCTTCAAATTCAGTATTAATTATGATAGAGGTAATAATTTACATTGTTTCTTTATAGGGTGCTTTGGAGAGTATCTTTGCAGCAGCTCTCTGCGGAGTTATCTATGCTCTGACTGCAGCACAACCTCTGGCAATACTTGGCTTCACAGGACCTGTTTTAGTTTTTGAAAAAATTCTTTATGATCTATGCAGGCATGTTTAAATTTTTATTTTATAAGTAATCAATATTTAGTAAAACTTAAATAAAATCAATTCAATTTTTTCTACCTTGTCAATTTTAAAAAGAAAAGTACTTTCATTTAATTCTTTAGTTTAGGTTTATTTTTAAGTAAATGTACCAGATTTTTGTTTTGTATGTGTTTTTAAAAAAATTATATTTGATTTTATTTATAGCGATAATGGTTGGTATTACCTGGAATTTCGTTTTTGGATTGGGATGTGGATAGCAGCGATATTGTACTTCATTGTGTTATTTGACCTCTCTGCACTAGTGCAGTATGTGACCCGTTTTACAGAGGAAGGCTTTGCTCTCCTGATTTCCCTCATTTTCGTCGTTGAGGCGTTTGAAAAGCTATTCCATGTAATGGCCCACCACCCAATCCATTTCCCAGAGTTGCCAGAACCGGAAATGTGTTCTGGGTTTTGTGCTTCTCCATACACCAGTAGCAATCAGACTTCTAACGATACAAATCTCTGGACCGAGAATCTCACAGATGTGTGGTCCAATAAGAGTATACGAGACTGTTTACTAGAAGGAGGTAACTGGACCTCCTCTTCCTTAGCTGAGGACCACAAACGAGAACCAGAGGTTTTCTTTATGTCTGTGATATTGTTCTGTGGTACATTTTTCATTGCCATGGCTCTGAAGGGAATGAAAACAACACCATTTTTTCCTAGTCAGGTAACCATTCGCCTAGTTTTTGTTTGGTGATTTAATTTTATCAATGTGTATGACTTATTTATTGTCAATAAATAAAAAAGAACAACTCTGAAGAATAAAAGCACTAGATGAAGCAAATTACATATTTAATTGATTGGTCAAATGTTTAGCAACAATTTTTAATAGGATTCTGCTCTCTGGTCACCCTGTAGTGGGCGGTCACTTAATTGTGTTGGGTGTATTTTCTTTCCTGTTTATCCCAGACTGACACAAACTGTACTCACAGAGTGCTTAATTATAGTGAAGAGTTTGGAAAGACCTTGAACCAAAATTTTAAGAGATTTGTGTTCACTTTTGTGAATATTTTTGTAAAGAGAGAGAGTATAGGAGTTCAATTTTGTTCTTTTTTTTATTCCTTACAAATACAGTTATTTATATTTATGAAGACAATATCAACAAAAATGACAGCAATGCACTTTATAAAAGAAATAATTAGAATGGAATTCTCACTTCTATAGACTTGAATTCCCCGACTTTGCTTGCAGGTAAAGCAGTTCCTGAGTGATTTCTGTGTCATTCTTGCTATTGTCATCATGGTGGTTGTTGACATCATCTTCAATGTACACACTCCCAAACTTAAAGTGCCATCAGAATTCAGGGTGAGTGATTTTGATATGTGAAAATTAGAAGCTTTAAAGTAAGGTACTTGCATAAAGCTGTACCTTAGAAACAAAGCATTTTTAACTACCAGGTGTATTTGGATACGTAATTTTTAACGTAGATGATGAGATGCTTATAATTAACAATGGACTTTATTTTAGCCCACAGATGTGAATCGCCCATGGATTGTGGATCCAGTTGAACATAATCCGTGGTGGCTGGTTTTTGCAGCCATTATCCCGGCTCTTCTGGCCACCATATTGCTGTTCATGGATCAACAAATTACACTGGTCATTATCAACAGGAAAGAAAATAAGTTGGTGGTATGTGTCCACTCTTTAATAGATCCTACCAAACCAGTTATAGAATTCTGAAATGCAGAAGTTTTGCCAGCATTTTATTGGGCACTTGGTACATTTAGGTTTTTCTTGTTGTAGAAGGGACATGGGTACCACCTGGATCTGTTCTTAGTGGCATCTCTGGTGGTGGTCTGTTCTATCCTGGGGTTGCCATGGTACGTCACAGAGACAGTTCTGTCCATCACACATGTGATGTCCTTGAAGAGGGAGTCCGAGTGTTCAGCCCCTGGGGAGAGTCCAAAGTTCCTTGGTGTCTGGTAAGGGCTGGGATTTGTTTAACAGAAATGGCACAATTTAAGGTTTCAATTTTATATCTAACATTTAGCTTTAAACAGATTGTTAATAAGGACTTAAGGAGGCTGGGTGGTCAACTAATTAGTCATCAGATCTTTCTTAAATTTTTGGATATGTCTTTGGCTACTGTATAAACTATTATTTTGTAAAGAAAAAGTCCATATATTTACTTTTAAATTTGGGCATTTTCGTATATCTTAATTTAGAGCTCTTCTTTTAAAGGAGATCAATACTGTCTAAAAATGGCCACGACCATCAAGCCCTCTTAATATATGTACTTAGGCACTTTGTTTTGATAGGGAACAAAGGGGGACTGGAATAGCCATCAGTGTGATGATTGGAGCATCAGTTCTGCTTACGAACGTTCTAAAGGTAACCACAGAGTGCTAAAATTCCTAAGATATATGCCAGTATCATTTTTTAAACAGCACATTTTGCTTCACCTTACTGAGTTCCCAGTAACATTGATTTTTTTTATACAGTATATCCCCATGCCTGTGCTGTATGGAGTATTCTTGTATATGGGTGTGTCTTCGTTACATGGCATGCAGATTGTGAACCGGATCCTAATCTGGTTCATGCCCCAGAAGTACCAGCCAGACTACATGTACCTGCGACATGTCCGCACTAGGAGGGTCCATCTGTTCACCTTCATACAGGTCCTCTGTCTCATCATCCTCTGGATCATCAAGAGCATCAAGAAAACGTCCATAGCCTTTCCCATCATGGTATGAGCTCCCTCTTTCGAAGACATGTACTGTTTACAGCTAGGGTTTTTTTTTGCCCCTCTACACTTGCAAAGGATTTCACCCCACCTTGAATTTGTCCATGCAGACATAGTTGTACTAAAAAAAGATATTGAATAAAAAATTTGAATTTGTTCAGTCTTAAATTAATTAGCCCACTGACAACAAGGGCGAAAGAGGCGAAAATAAAATGGGAGGGAGTATTTCCCTGTATACAGTATTCATTATATTGATAATGAGTTTTTATTTTTAAGCTACTGGTATATAGAAAATTTTGAGGTAAAATTGGTGTATAATGAAATATGAATTCCAAATGGTTAAATCCACTAATTGACAATCTGTTTCAGGTGCTTGGTATGTGTTTTGTACGCAAGGGGTTAGACAAGATTTTTACTCAGGAAGAATTGAAATGGCTAGATGACATCATGCCTGAGGTCCACAAACGAGCCAAGGAGGATGAGCTGAAACGACAGGACAAAGACGAGGTAATTTAGTCAAAGGAAGAAAGTGTACGGAGTTGTCTTTCTTATTTTGCAATTTATAGGAAATGGTTGCATTTTAAAAACTGCAGATTTAATACCATCTTATCAATATTTAGTTAATTATCATGTCTTGGGATGAACCTTGCGTGTAAACTGTATATTTAAGATTAAAGTTGAAATCAAAGTTATAATGCATGACCATAAATTTAATTCGTTTTGTAAGGTTCACCATGGATCGCAGCTGCTGGACAGTTCTGGTACAGTGCAGGTGCCCCTGATCAGTGGTAATGTCATCAACATACCTGTCGAGAGAATCACAGTGACCACAGAACCAGACATAAACATTTCAGAGGAAATGTCAAAAACAATGCTGTGGAAAACTATAGTTGCCAATGAATCCTCCAACAGTCTCAACAGTTTAGAGTCCACCTCAAAGAAAAAGTTAGTTTTGACATTTTAGCATTTTTTATCCAAGTAGGAAAAATGAGATATAGATTTTTTAAGTCTGATTTTTATTCTTGTGACATTTTTGAATATCATTGCATATATACACATGTACTTGATATGTTACAATTTGTTACATCACCTTTATCAGTAGAAAGTATTGAAACATGCAGAGGTAACATATTAGTTGATTTAAAAACTTTATTGATTAAAATGCCCTTTACTTTGCTTTGTACTATAGATAATTATTTTTTTCTTTTGATCGATTAAAATCTTGTGCTTTAATTTGATGATATCAATGCATTAATTTTTCTATGCATATGTATGTTTCAGATTGTTTTTTCTCAAAAATTGTGTATAATCAAAATTAAGGATAATAATAAGTTTGTAGTTGTGTGTATAATATATCACTTCTTGTTTTACTATTTGCCTAAAGTATAAATTATATTTCCTCTTTCATTTTATACTCTCTCTTAAATTTTGAAGGAAATTATATTTCCATAATTAGGATCATCATTTTCTCACTGTCTTTCCTCGTTTATTTCAGGAAACACAAGTCAAAGAAGAGTAGTAAGAAATCCCCTCTGGCGGTCAGTTTCTCTGAGGACAAGGAGTCTCTGATGAAGGAGTCCAGCAGCAAGGATCAGGCTCCTCTGTTCTACATAGCCGAGGACGAGACGGATGATTTACTGAAATCTGAGCGCAAACACTCCGACGATACTGGAGTTTAACATCGGAAATCTGTTAGTCATTTAATTGTTATTTTATTTAGTATAATTATAGTATAAAATTGTGTGAAGTGAGAGCTTTATAATTATAGCCAATGTATCAAGTTTTGTGATATCAATTTTAACTAACAGACGTATGTCGAATCCCTTTTAAAAGAACAATAATAATAATTGTATACATACAATAATGGTATACATGTATATACACATGATTGTTTATATATTCATGTACTGTCAACCTAACTTTATTTGCATGCTTGAAGATTGATTGTGATAAGAGCTAGGTTATAACGTAATATGACATAGTAAACGTTTCTTAAGGTGGTCAGTATGGGACACCTTCATGTAAGACGTATTTGCGATCGAAATAAACAATGAAATTGAGTATACAATATAATTTTATAAACCTTTCCTTTCTCGAAATAGTTCCCTAACAGGGTAACGCAATGGATTAGAGCGTTAACTACCAATATGTTTGTCATGGGTTCGAAACCTGCTTGGGCTTTTATGATTTATACCTTTCCAAAAATTTTTAAAACATTTTTTGGTCAAATATTGTAAAATTTTAAAACAGTCAAAGTATTTTCATTATAATTTACTTTTATCCACATGAATATTGACAAGTGTCCTATACCACCTTAATGTGACAAGGCCCTCAACATCTTTTTTATTTGTATGAGATCTTCTACATAAATTTGCTCATGTGGTTGTAAAAGTTAGTTGCTTCACTTAGTTAAATGACAGAGCATTCATGAAATCAAGTTGTCTCAAATAAAGTTGGTCTACAGTATAAAATAATAATACTTATTAAAATATTTCTAAAGAATAATTATTATGTATATTCTTTTTTTTTTTTAATTGTAGTAGGATTCTTTGATCATGAGTACATGCTGTTTTACATTTGTACTTTCGTCATATCATTGATTCAGGGAAATCACATATTTATATATTGATGTAAATCAATGTTGAATTCTGTATAGAATTCAAGTATAATATTATATGATTAGAAATGAACTATCAAGATGAATTATGAAATCATTACATACATGTACTTTATGTGCCGTTAAGCTGTAATATATGCTGTTTTGATATCCAGTCCCAGGGTATACCTGTTTCCCCTATCCTTGGGGTCCACTAGTAGCTCTCCTCTGAGTTTGACCCTCAAAGGTTAATTCTTTAAGTGAGTAGTTTGCAGTGACCTCACAGCTTTCTGTATATCATGAGGTGTGTGTTTCTCTAGTTAAGATTATGTTTAATTTTCATTAGCAATAAGACACATATATTTATTTTCATAAAAAGTCCCAATAAATTGTTTAAATGCTTATTGATTGTGCAACAAACTTTTGGTTTTTACTTCCCAATCTCTTTTGAAATCTTTCTTTTTTGTGAATATATTTTTGTGAATATAATTCTGGCATTTCAAATGTACTCTTTATATTTTTTTTTTTTATTTACTAAAGTATGTTATTTCATATAATCGAAAATTTGTTGTTGTGTTCATGATTTACTGTTTTTTATAGCTAGATGTTAAAAGGGTTCATAATTTATATTATATGTGATTTGGAAATATAATCGTCATCATGTCATGAACATAAATGTAAATGAACTCTGATGTAAAATTGTTGCTGGGTTTACAATGTAACCTTTAAAATCAAGTGAGCTAGCCACCATTATTCAGTCAGAGTGTGAATTAAAAAACACTGTCAAATATATCCCAGTCCCACATATCTCTGTTTTTTGTAATTATACGTATTTTGATGGTCCCGTAACATATTTTGACACCATTTAATGTCTTTTTGTTTCCATTTAAAGGTGCACTAGTACTTTGACTTTCTTTTTTTTTTTTGGGAGGGGGGGGGGGGGAGAGGGTTTGGTAGGATTTTGTTTCTGTGTTTTGATATTGTATATTTATTACATCTACCGAATATGAATCTCTCTATTTCTTATGGAAATTTAAATTATAGTTATTTCATAGCTCTATAGAACAGGTGTAGAAACTGACAGGACTGAAATCTACACGTCCCATTTAACAATTGCTGGAAACCTACAGTGACCTAAAAAAATCACTGACTTCACGAAATAATCATGATGATGTCAGACTCAAATCTGATAGGAGACGATTTGGCTGTTTCTTTTAACTGGTGTACATTAACAGTAATTTAGTGAATTTTACTTACTTTTTGCAATCAATTTATTAATTTGTTAAAAGAAAGATGTAAATATAAACATTAAAATGCTTTCTTTGATGATTTATGTGGGTTATGAAGGTAGTGATCATTGCAGAAAAAAATTACATAATCCGCGGTTGTGTAGTTTTTTCTGCAATGTCGCTACATTTACATCCCACATGAATCACCAAAGAAAGCATTTTATTGTTTAAATATATTGAAAATGGTTCTTGTTGTTAAAGTGTTTTGGTTGGACTAGTGTCATTTCATTTTAAATCCCTTTAGTTGTTTCAAATATCATTTGATTAAAAAGTGTCAAACACATGCATCCACAACTAAACAATTCAATTTTTTCTCTAAAAAAATATAATTATGTAAAGTAATACACAAGTATTTTATGTTTGCTATGGTTAAGATTCATACATAACTATCATTATGACACACTACTTTGATATAGGGAAAATTCTAATATTTTTCACAGAAATGTATTGTTTATACATGACTGATAGAATGATCTATGTCACTAATTATTCTCTTAATGAAAAGCCTTAAAGGCATTGTTAATATCATTAGTGCATACTATGTAGGTTGAAGATTCAATTTTAATTTCATTTTTTGTCATTTAGTTCCAGAGTTGTTTTGATAATATTTCTCCATATGAAAATATGGATGACTTTGATATCTCCTTTTTATTTTTTGAAACTCAATTTTTTCACTGAATCTCCTTTTAATCCACAATCCTTGAAGAATTTCCCTTTGTTTAAAGATCTCGAAGAATTTTCAAGGTATTTGTTTTAAAAGTAATGCACACACTTTTTTTTTGGGGGGGGGGGGGAGCATCATGGACGATCTCCAAGAACCTCTGTGTAGATTTAAATATATGGTGGGAAAGATCATTATTGTTTAAGTATGATTACACCTGGAAAAAGATCTATAATAATGTGTTATAATGATTAGGTATAAAACATTTGATGTTGAAGAAATAAAGTTGAAACAAGTCATTGTTTTGTTTTGTGTCAATGGATACCTTCCATGTGTGTGTGTGTTTCTATTGATTTCCAATTCTGGAGCTCATCAAACTAAGTGGATGAAATAACCTCTAGGTGTGAGCTCTTAAAACAGAACATCTGACAAACGAAGGTTCTCAACTTTTTCATTTAATTTTTAATTTGTATTGACTTTTTGTTCAAGGTTAAACAAGTCAGTAAAAATGGTTGAAGAAAATCAGATAGCATTACAATGTGTACTCGATAAAGTCCTATCTTAAATTAAAATAGAATGTGTCAAAATGACAGTAAAAGTGCACTGAAACTCAAAACTCTGAATATCATCAATGTTAATACCGTAATCGCTCTTCAAAAATCGAAACGAAACTTCATTTTCACTTGAATAAAAATAACGAACATTCGTTTGCTCATCCGAAAATCACAGATACCCTGTTTATCACAAAAAACTAGAAGACGGAGATTTCGGTCGCCATCGGTGTAAATTTGTACCTTCGTTGATGAAGACGGTTTGTTATTTCCTGCACATTCTTGCTTCTTTCCAGACCACTAACCAGCGGAAGTTTTTCCCGGATTTTGACCTCGTCAATGTACACGGGAGTCTTGGCACACTTCCTCACACCTTTGGCACTAGAGCAGGTTGGCATCGCCACCCTCTCGACGATATAGTCCAGCTCTTCCTTAGGAACTTTCTTCGAATCCGAGTATTCATAATCGAACGCGTCTGGCTCCGTTTCAGATTTTTTATTCATGTGTTCATAACATAGATGGCACTCGAAAGTTTTTGCGCGAGAGGCGGTAGTAGGTCGGCTGATCCGACGGACACTTTTAGCGGAGCCCTCCCTGTCGCGGACGATTTTACCCTCCTTCAAGTTCTGGGCTTTCTCCACATTGTCTTCATCTTGTTTCTGGTATTTGGCGCTGGCACTCATAGTCGGTCTCATCAACCGCCTCATCAGGACCCGGAAGTCACGGTCGGTGTATCTCCTGCCGTCCGATTCCCTACTCGGTGGCGGACGCATGTTCCGCTCGCGGCAAGCAGACGGCATTCGTTTCCTATTTCCGGAATCCAGTAGATGTTCATAGTTATTCACTTGTTTGTTCTCCTGTGTCGCTAGCTTTCTCTCGTACGTAGATTTAACCAGACGTTCGGTGATTTCCTTGATCTCTTTCGCTGTCCTCGTCCCCATCCCAAACGTGGGGGACTTTGGTCGGGGTAGGTCCACCCTGTAGTACATCGAACTCATGACCGGAACTCGCCTTTATCACTCTCTGCTGAAACCTCGATCTTCGTCTATCAGCATTTCAAATCAACCTCTGAGAAAAAATATAACAATCAAGTCATAAACGTTTCACATTTCAAAAACGATGCAGATGCATGATTTCCTATCGATATTCCATAAAATTGTTAGGTTAATATAGAGACTGCTATTGCTTGCCATTAGACCATAGACCTTTTGGATTTTCCTTTGTTGACCAAGCACAGTATCCAAAATAATGAGAGAGAAGAAAAATCGAATGTGATAGCCTGAACGACCCAAGCCATTTTGAGTTCGATATAGAATCGGCTCGATTTTAGGATTTACGCCTTTAGCAAACAATACTTGATCAATTTCATATTATGCAAGTAACCATTATTCTTGGATAAGATTTTTTGAATTTAAATGTAAACTAGTACGAGACTAACGATCAAGAAATGGGAAAATTGACTTAATCGTATTTATTCTACACAATAGAAAGAAAAAGAATTTCGTGATTCGATTAATGCCGTGTTATTACGATCAACTTTCCCGAGGAGTTCTCCTGAGAACTTCAGGTGCTGTTGGTCGCTAATGAAACAGCATGTATTCTGAACATCAAACAAATTCCTAAATGCATCGAATCAAACGCCTTCTTTTCTATCTTTCTTCTGCAGTGTGTAAATGTTCGGTTCAATGTTGTACCCGGGTTGTAAGAAGTTATATCAACACTTGTTGTAGTCTAATATTGACACCAGTAACCATTAACAAAATTTATGACGATTTGATAAATGCCCCTGTTCGGTTCTTGTTGATCGAACCCATGTGCTAATTTAAAAATTTAAAACTGGCTCACTTTAAATCAGGTTTAATTGGAAAAGTTTTGCCTCGCTCACAAAAGAATTAAATCCTACTGTTTTCAAGTCAATTGCAATTTCGGTCTCGACATTTTAGACACGTAAATCGTGCTCTGGTTTAGGTATTTACCGTAGGTACTCGATATTATAGGTCTCCAATGGGGGTATACATGGTACAATGGATCTCGATCCAATGGGGGTAAAATACTTTCTCTTTGAAAAATGAATAGATTTTTAACACGTACCAACTAGTCTTCAACACTAAAATCTTATAGTCATCGTCCTACACTACACATATATCTTTGCTGCAATGACGTTAAATAAAAGAAATTAAATGTTTACTAGTATTTGAAACTTTAAATGTATCAATGAACTTTTGATAGACTTACTGCACAATTAAACAAAAGTACAGCATACACTTACATACTTAATTGTGACCAGGGTCCGAAATCTCCGACTTAAGTCCTTAATGATCCTAAAACATTTTTGTCTGGTTTACCGATGTATATTCTTATCGAACTAGAAAAAAGGTGATAGTGTTTGACATAGCTGAATTGAGAGGATCTTCTTACCTGCTCAGGTAAAAATTATCCAATTATCGACTTCAACTGTGGGCCATCTTTCATTGCGATTCAAATGACAAAACTCCAAGTGAAAAAAAATCATAAAAATCAATTCCCAGAATCACTGCCTGTTAATGAAATACCTCTGAGGTACGAGTATATGAAATATTCTTATTGAAGAATGGAACGAGGTATTTTTTTCTTCCTCTCGAAATGTTTAAATCACTAGATTTTTATAAGCTCGCAAATCCCATCCGATTAAATACGCGGATCAATGACACGTTTGCCTAAGTCAACCAAGACGTGTGTGCTATACAGGAGCCCTCTCCCTCTCTTTCCGGAGAAGAGTCGTAGGGTTGCCCGGGGTGACTGGGAAAGAAAGTGCACGGTATTTTAAATTTCGCTGTGAAGATAGGTCGTCTTTTAAACTTGACACCCCCTTTACTGAAAACTTGAAGAAAAACAAACAATAAGAGTTGTGTAATTTATCGTCATTCAATTTCCTCGTCTCCGTTTCACAGGTTCGTGTGTATAATGTGGTCTAAACAAGAACTGTTTCCAGCAGTGTTTTTTAACAAATTGGTTAAGAACAGATCGAATGTCAAAGATATACTTTCCTTAATTCTAATCGGCTTGATTGTAAGTTGCAATATCTTGTTCCATGTGCAAGAGCCATTCCGCGATACTTTTATATATATGGTATAAATTAATCATCGTGTTTATAAATGATAACCAAACAACATACAGTCATCGAATATTAGACCTGTCTAATTGTTTACTGTAGAAAACTCTAATGATGCGCTGTAGATTGTATAAGAAGCACCTTGACAGGTGTACAGGTATATAAATTGTAAGTCAATACCATTTTGAAATCACATGCATTCATATTACATTGGAATGCTTTTAGAAGTGATCTCCCGACAATAATAACTTCAACTTCTAATGTCATTCCTAAATCGATTGTTTGACAAACTTTCGAGACGATATTGGCGCGGTAAATGGACGGTGAATTGTTCTATTGGCAATCAATAGCAGACAAGGTTCATGTGTTAAGGTGCAACTTCTCAACCGCCCATTGCAAAAGATTATCTTTCAGCTGTTTGTGTTTAAATCAAATGCATAGATTACATATTTTGCTCAGTTATGTACAATAATCTCTGAATCAGAATGAAATTAAAGTTCTGGAAAAATTGTATATCCAGATTCATTAGATTTTTTTTAAGTGAACGCACAATAAGGCCAAATCTTAACCCGCGGATTTAATGTATATTTAGAGACAGTCATCTGGATAGAATGAAAAAGAAAATGGAGACTGCACTTAGCATCAGGGAGCTCCCCCCAACTGTTTTTCGCAGCAACTAATTTTCCTAGATTTGCAAATAAAAAATTGAATTATCATGGAGTTGTCCCCCCCTACATGTAAAAAATCGGAATGAAAATAATGAAATTAAGGGTGAAATTGAAGGAAGATATAAATATACTCCCACGGATTAGGTTTTTTTAAGATTTTGGAATTTTATTTCTTATTTTTGATTGTTAGGATTTTTTTTTACATGGGTCTGCTTCCCCCCTCCCCTCCACACACACTTTAAAAAACGATGCTACGTGTCTGGACTATGCTGTTAGAGAGATTTAAGATTGTTTACAATAGAGATACAATTTGTTCAAAGAAATATATATTTGAAATCTGTAAAAAATTTAAAATAAAATTTTCACTATACATAGAATTCTACGAAAAATCTAACTCTTGATATTGATCAAAAGAAGCTATACGTACTGAAAATTTCAAGTTGTTTTTGGAGAATAATTGGACTACAATTTGCGTGTGAAATGATAATTTTAGGGTTAATATTGTTTCCTTTTTGTCGCCATAATTTATTTTACGTCCCCCCCCCCTCAAAAAAAAAAGAAAAAAAAAGAGGGGGATTCTAAATTTTAACTATTATATGTAAATTTATGAAAAAGTAAAAAATACCTCGGCCCCCGATGCTACGCGCCTGTATTGCAACTTTCTTTAAGTACACTGTATATGTGGTCCATGTTTCGTTTTGATCGGGATCGGTTTTACAAGGACATTCTAATCGAGATCGGTCTATACGATGTATGTGTCATGTGATATCAAAATGGTGAATGAGGTGTAAACATGGTGAAAGTGTACAAGTGCCACAACTTCAAGTCTCAGAATGTCATACAAGTTGACAACGAACCAGTTGCTTTATTTGCACACCAGGATAAGTTGTTTGTTGCAACCCAAAATTGCTGTGTCTTTATTTATAAGTTTTTAGCTAACCAAAAACATCAGAAAACGAATGCTTTTGCAACGGAAGCTAGAGCTCAACAACTGTTGTTTAATAACACAGGTTAGAGTTTTTTTAAATAAACATTATTTGAGGACAATAGCATTAAACAAGCAGAGTATTATTGAATGCATGTCATATCCATATGCACAAACAATCTTAATTTAAAAATAAATGACCGTAACCTTTATGATTAAATTGCAAGTTCTTTTGTATGTGAGGCACTGTAGCTGTGCAGCTTATCAACCAAAATTAATTCACAAATTTTCCTGGAGAGCTACAAATCTGCACTTAAAAAACTACACAATCAGTGTTGCGTTTTGATGTTACTATGCAGCTACATATATAGAAAATGAATGACCATTAACAACCAAACCAGTTTGATTAAAGCCTTCTCCCTTCTCCTTACACTTGTCAAGGTCTGACAGATCTTGATAGGAGGCTAAGCTGTCGCTACATGACCTTTACTTCTGACTAATTAAGGAAGGGCTTATATTGCTTTAGAGATCATATGAAGATGACCTCATAGCGATACTTGTTAGACCCCAATGAAGGAAAGGAGAAAGGGGTGGTTTTAATCAAATATGAAACTAAAGAGGCACAGTGCTTGTCCTACAAAACTGTTACTTTACTTTTAAAAAAAAAAATTACTTACAAATTGTATGCCAGTTCATTTTGTTTTCCTTTAAGGAAATTATGTGGCAACGTTGGAAGTCAAATACTCTAGAAGACAAACATTTTATGCAGTAAAAGTATACCTAAACTGGCAGCTTGCAACAGATGCAAATAGCACCAGATCTTGTGTGAGGTTGGCCAATCATGATCACAGTTTGAAACTTAGTAGTTTAGCTGACGACCAACTTCAGGTCATTGATATTCCATGTTCTAAAGAGGTAACATGCATCTCATCCTGTCAAAAAACTGGTAACTTAGTGATAGTACAGAGAGAAAAGACAACATTTTATCAGGTTGTAGAAAAGTCTTTTTCAAACTCGGAAAAAACGTACGTGGATGTTGTTGTATTTTTGGAGTTAGACTGGAGCTTTGTAGTGAAAAGTATTTCTTTTTGTGAAAACTATGTTGCAGTTGCTTCTGAAGAAGAAGCACAGGTAGTTCGTCTTTTGTATGCTGAAACAAACAAACAGACAGAAGATACTGACATATTGAAGCAATTTCCAAGTGTAACCAGACGGAGAGTGTCATCTGTTTTAAGTAAACTTTCTATAGGCACTGATAAAGACAGACATCCTGATTCGTTCCAAAGTCATACTTCAAAGCATGGACTTCTTGGTTCTTCTAGAAGTTCTATAAATGCCAGTCCAGCTTTATCAGCATCTTCCCTGAATAAATTTGGATTTGATGCTTTCAATAAAATTGACGATGATGAAAATTTTGTGACTTGGAATTTTGATGAAACTGACGAAAAAGTTGACTTTGATGGGGGTTCATTTCTTGGAAGGAGAGGTGTGAAAAAAAGGCAATCTAAAACAGTTGTTCTAAAAACACTACAAGAAATTGCCCAGAGGGATTTGTTGCTAGCTGACATTCCAAAGCATGAGGATCTTCGAGGTCTGTAAAATGAATATAAAACAGAAAACAATGTAAAGTGATAGGTGAATCACACTTGTCTTTGGTTCTTCATTATTACATTGAGTGCTATATTGAATCCCCTTCTTTCCTCTCTTTACAGGGGGAGGTCACTCAACTCTTGGGGACCTTACTGTGGCCACTGTCCTGTACAAGAGAAGTTCCTCCACTACAGATTCCTGGAAATTTATTCAACTCCAACCAACATACCTATCTGGTACTTTTTCTATTTTGATTTCACAAGCAATTTTGTTAATTTAGAATTTGCCAATACCAGTATTTAATTAAATGTTATATCATTGTATTGAAAAACAAAGAATGAAAAAAAAATATATGTATCAGAAAGGCCTTAGAAACTCTCAGATATGTAATGCATCAGGCAGGTATTTTATATTAGTTGCAAAGAGGAATATCTTTAATAATTTTGATATTTTAACTTAACATAGAGTTATTCCCCTTTTCAATTTTGCAATAAAATAAATCAGAAATCAGAATAAAGCAGAAATTGACCTTATGCAGCAGAGCCTGAGAACCAATGAATTTTTGTTGAACTATACATTAATTGAAATTGAAATGTTAAAAAGCCTTCATCGCAATGATTGGCAAACTACAAATACACGTAGTAACAATTAAAAGTGAGCTCTGTAGGAACGCTTGTTATACATTTTCTCCTTCTAGACAATGTGAGGCCAGCAGTGAGTGACTGGTACAGAGAGATCCCTGTTCAGTCCTCAGTGTATAGCAGTCTGATCGGCATGTCCTGTCTCCTCAGCAGCTCCAGGGTAGGGACCATGTATAACCTGTGGGCCAAGATCTCCGACATCTCCCACTACAAGTACACATCGGATGCACATCAGGTATGAATGTACTGTAGGACATCCACAGTAGTCCCACCTGAAACAACATAATTCATAAATCTTCCTAGGATTCATTTCTTTTTTAAAATTTAGCAGTCAGCTGTGAATGTAATAATCTGTTAATGTATTTTCTGTGAAATATTGTATGACATTTTATTTACATATCTCATAACACTAAAATCGCTCAAAAGACCTGTGTGCCTCTTTCAGCTGATTACAGATGGGAACCTGTTGTACATAATGAATGAGAAAGGACTAGAGATTTACTCTAGCAGATGTAATGCTGCAGCCATTCACAACTCAGAGGACTGGAACGGTATAACTAAGGTAAACTCAACAAGCACCTGCTTTTAAAGGGAACCAAAAGTGTATACGTATACAGGTACACGTGAAATCACTTGAAACATAATACCTTACAAGGAAATTTTTTAATGAATATTTCCTTGATTAAAAAGTCTGATACATTTCATCATGGGTTTCTTCCCAGAAGTTTTCTATAATTTAAAAAGGTATTTTTTTGATTTGAGGTGACATGAATATCCAATCAATACATGTATTTTGACTGTAAATTCAGTTAGATGATATTAATATTGGAAGCTGTGCATGAAATATAAGAGTGTGATACAAATAGCTGATACCATATATATATTACAGGCTTACCCATCAGCTAACCTAGAAATCTGTTTGCTTGGTGCTCATCCATTTATTGGTGCCACTCAAATCACTCTGGCAGACAATGCCGTCATCTTGTTATCAAAAGTGGAAACATCCAGCCACCAGTAAGTACATGTAGAATCAGTTGTAATATGTACAGGAAGAGATTTTAGATATTAAAGCAGCATAAATGTCCCATTCAAATGACAGAGTGGCTGCGCGCTAAAACACAGTTATTTATATAAAAGACTCTGCATACACAGCACACTAAACAGTTCCAATCTCGTACCAGTTTACCATAATTGACCTTACTATTCTTATATAATCATTATCCTTAGTACAGCTTGTCTGAGTCTTCTTAAATAAGGCTCTCAGTGAACACAACAGTGACAAGTCATTATGGTGTAGGGGGTCATAAGGCTAATAGGTAGCTTTGATGGAGATACAACTGTAGTTGATGGTTAAACCTGAAATATAAAATCTGGTTTTTAGGAATGATGAGAGTATATGGAGTCTTTATGCATTAGAGAAATGTACAGTTTCTGAACTTTTCAAAGATATGGTAAGTGAGACATATTTTAATTATTAATGCACTGGGAAATGTTTTTCTTAATGAGTCTTGATATTTTATTCCTCGTTATTTTAAAGAATTTCTTTTCCAGGTTAACTATGGGACCAGAAATACAAATTCTGCTGCTCATTTACATATGTTGCAAGAAAGTCACATGATAATCAGGAATGCCCTCATTGGTCAGCATACAAAGGATGAGCACCTGCTTGACTTATACAGAGAGTCTTGTGGTCTTTTGGGAGAATATTATTCAAAGTGAGTGAATAGTTAATTTGAATTTTCTAAGTATACTGTTAAATAAATGTACTAAATTCAATGTTGTTGAATTCATTTTAAATTTTAATTTCGTTGATTGTATAAAAATAGTTGGGGATGTCAATGATATGCTGTTGATTTTTAAAACACAATAGATTTGTACTCAAGTAAAGCCAGTGGGCCAATATTTGTTAGGGTGTTAAATTATGAATGAAGGGCATCAATAAAATCCATGAAAACTGAGTCCCAATAAATCATGATGATTTTAAAGTATTCTCTTTCAAATAAGATTTGTTCGTCTCAGAGAGAGAGAGAGAGAGAGAGAGAGAGAGAGAGAGAGAGAGAGAGAGAGAGAGAGAAGAGAGAGAGAGAGAGAGATGAAATTAAAAATTCTCATTAATTTTGATTTCTTCTGATATTTTAAGGCCTGATGCAGAGAACTTTAAGATGTGTCTGCCCTACTACCTAATGTCTGGACTCTCCATCAGTGACATTGTCCACCAAGCTATTATCTACAAACAACAGTCAAAAAAGGTTTACTGAGACAAAAATAAATGAAGTTTTAAAAGCTGACATGCAACTTATTGGTCTGTTCTTGAGAGTTTGTGTTTGTATGTGACAGTGCTCTCCCTTTGATATGTAAAATTAGTGCATGATTTGTAAATATATTGTTTTTCATACTATATATAAACTTGAAAACTCTGATACCTGCATTAACCTTAACTTTTGCTTTTTGATATTTTACAGACTACTCCATACTGTTATGGCAAAGGATTCAGCTATTTCCTAAATTATGTTTTATTTCAAGATGAGGAAGCTTTTAATATTCTTGAGGTGAGAGTTAATACATAAAGGCTTGTTTGTTTACCTTGTAAATTCATGTAACAATGCAATTCTTTTACAGACATAGTTGTTAATTTTTGATCAGGTGGATGGGGATCAGATCCTTGAGGTTTCTGAGGAGGTAATTCCAGACCGGATATCTGAGGTCATCCTGTTCTCTCGCCTCCAGACGTACACCCGAGAGGTAGCCCTCAAAATCCTGCAGACACAGATGAAGCACAGAACTTCTATTGACGAAAAGCACAGGTATCAACCTGATAAAGTTTTCAGTAAAATGGTTACACACTTGTAAAGAATTTACATTTATATTATGGTCAGTTCCATAAATTTATCGGATATGACAAATTAAGTTTATTAAGAATCAAAATTGCTCACTTCTGGCACTTCACTGTAAGTGTGTTTTACTTTAGAAGAAAGATGGCCCTTTTTTTTGACTCCATGTAAAGACATCTGCTGAATAAGATAATGTCTGAATGATGCTAATAAAATGGTTTGTCCCTGGCGCTTTGCTTTAATCATGTTTTACCATCGAAGAAAGTTGACTCCATTTTGAATCCTAGATTTTGAAGACATCTACTGATGATTGTAATGTTTTAGCCCGGTAGACATGGTGGCTTTGGCTTGCTTACATCTGAAGCTGTGTGACCCCGAGCCTGCACATGTAGCATTGGCCTCCATACCACAAAGGGAGCTAACCAAAATCTGCATCTGTCACCATCGGCTCTTACATCAGGACTTCACAGAGTTATCTCCCTTGTCTCAGGTAAAATAACTAACTAAATAAATTGTTACAGACATAGCTGTAAAAAAAAATAATTGCGTTTTTTTTTTCATTTACTTAAGTTTTCTTTGTGTTGTTTAAAGAGTCTTGTAAGAAATCATATCCAAAAATTTATGAATGACAATTATCTTGCTAATTTACAGTTGATGAGATGCCACTGTCCTCAAGTGTTGATAACATCTATGGTGGCTCTACATGACACAGGAATGATATCACTGGACTTGGCTATCAGACTATTGCAGGTAATTATATAGAATACAAACCACCACTATCTCAGTATATTGATAATAGAATGAACCTGTAGCCCAGCTTGATTAAACTATAGTACATGTACATGTAATATTAATGTAGATCTTTTGGCATGTTGTTTGTTATGTGAATCCAAGTTGTAATGCATAGTGTGTATTTTTCTGACATTAATTTGTTTCTCATAAATTGATAGGTTATGTTTGTCAATTTTTGAGATGATTATTAATTAATACATAGTTAGAATTGCAACCAAAATAAAGTAGTTGCCTATAGATGTTTTTAATATTCAGAATATTTATTAAAAATGGATAATTTTCTTGGATCAATATGCTTTTATTTCAAAAAATTTAAAATCTCAAAAAACTGAAAATTTAAAGTTTACTATCTTGTATTATATGCTGTAATATTTAGAATGACAAATTTGATATAAGCTTGTTGGCCCCAGTCTGCTCCTAATTAAATTAGCATGATTTTAATTTTTTTAAGAAAGGGGAAAATAATTGAGATGAAAATAATCCACCAGTATTATATTTTTTACTCTCTTATCTGAAATTTTATTTGCAGGAAGTCAAAATGGTAATGTTTGTTATAAATTTAATTTAATATAAATTCAATAAGAATATACATGTAATTCTACCAAGGAATTTTAAACTTTGAAAAAAAAAATATCATATATGATCACTGAACTTTCCAAATTAATGCTCAAGTGAAATAACTTTTTCAAAGTTAACATTACTGGTATACAGTATCAAAGTATGAACTAGCTCATACTGAAACCTCTGTTCATTTGTCACTTGCATGGCCAGGTTTAAGAGTCACCATATCAAAATCAAAGGGTCATCTTTTTGAAAGGACTATATGCATGACAAGAGCCAACTTTCACCCTCTTTAAATCATCTTTAATTCATCATATAAAAAGTTTTCAGGTGCATAACATAAATTACATTGTATAGTTGATGTTAGATATTATTCATTGGCTGTTTATGGTGCTACAATGGCCATCAGATCTAAACAATTGAGACCAAAATAATCATTTTCTTGATCTTTTCTTGTCGGCAATAGATTGTACAAGATTTAACAAGAAAATTTTTTTTTCTGTCAGAAGACTTAAAAATATACATCTTTGATGAAAATATAGTGATTGTAAAAGCCTGTAATTGATGTTACCTGAAAGATATAGCTCAAAGGAAAGGAAAAGTTAAATTTCATGATATCGTATTTCTAAACTGATAGCAATTTGATCAAGATGAAAATCCCAAATACCTTATAGTCTTTACATGTACATGTATATATGTACAAAGTAAAATCATTAGTCTTTACCTGTTTACCCAAACAAAGTAAAATTATAAAATGATTGATTTTAGGGGGCCATTTTAGATCCTTGTCATGTATATCATGCTTTGTCAATGATAAACAGAAGCCAACTTTGTTATACCATTTTGGATATGTATTCCTTATAAAAATGTTGTACAGTGAGTTATTTTGGCATGAGTAAATATGTCTACATCACTAGTATACAAGAAGTTAAATTTTTACTATTGTAGATTCCTTATTAAATGCAATAAATAAATATCTGCCTACAATCGCAAGTAGCACGTACATCTTGTGGATTTTAAGATCTCGCTTTTATTTTTCGGACAGTTGTAAACTAAAGGAAACTAGAATACTTTTGCATTTGCTTTAGATGAAAAACGGTTGAATCGCAGAATTAAGTACTCATGTAAAATAAGAAATGTACAGTTTTTGTATTTGATATTAACTGCCAAGAATAAGAAACACCAAAATAACTGGCTATATACATTCATTAACAGTGGTTTGTGGGATTGCTTGGTTTTATGTAAATGTCAACATTGAACTCATAAAATGATCACATCTGCATGAAGCCTTTTCTTTTCTCTTTCAAAGTAAACTACCTTGAGGAAAATTGAATTTCAAAAGGAAAAAAAAAATTCTTGATGTGTTTATGAACAAATGATATATGTTTTGTTTGAATTTATAGGGAAAGCAGGAGGAAGACACAAGATTCAGGAATAATCACATCAAAGAATATTTGGAAAAAATATTAGAAGGTATGAGGCTTTTGTTGGTCTAATTTGACAACTTTGTTATGCATTTCTTGTGATAAGTATGTACCTGTATTGTGACATAATTACATGTACAACCTAATAATAACTTTGATTAAAAGGATGTAATTTTTTTTAAATTCTGTTTAGATAATCAGAGAAAATATGCTTTTGAAGATGCAGCAGTAAGGATTTTTTAGTTGATGAATATACATAAAGAATTGGAGACATATTGAATTAAAGAAATGCTTAATATAGTGGAGCATTAAATTGATCGATTTTTAACCCAATTCTTTCAGATTTTGTTATGTGAGATGTATGTGAAAAGAATAATTCATGAGATATATCCTACTGAAAAGCAAAGGTTGAGTGCTTCATCACAGGTAAGGTGGAAACATCATTGATTAGGGTTCATGTAGGGGTCTTTTGTAGAGTAATCTAATCTAATTTCAAGTACCTTATTCAATACATGTATCAATAATGAATCTATTCAAATTGATTCCAAAAGTTTACAGGAGATGACCAGGTAAATGGGGATGAATATTATAGACTGTTGTTTCTAATAATTCCTGACTTTTCGTTCTAGAAATCGACTTTAATGAAAATAAGTGTATGTTTTACCATTGCCAGAAAATGTGTCTTAATTTTTTTCTTTTAATACCTAAATGTAGCTCATAAAAACTATTTAAAATGTTCATTTTTAAACCAGTTATATATTCTTTGATAGATTTGGTATTTACTTTCTCACTAGTGTAAAACCACGGGATACTTTGGATCCCGATTCTCTTGGTTGGATGATTTACCTCCCTTTAAAGGAGTGTTCTCCGTTAGACAGCCCTGCCTGTATCTTCGGTCCTCCAGTCCCACCACGGCGAGGAAGACCCACATGGCAGCACCCACCCCAACGGTCAGCAAGCACGGCACCTGTTCTTGTGCCCTCTGTCATGAGGATCTTGTCAAACTACAGGTACAGCATGGCAGGAGATTGTAGCACAGTGACTTTGATTTATCATGTGTCAACTGTCAAGATTAAAGATTTAAGGTTCATTTTCTGTCAATTCTCATTTATCAACAATTTAATTTTCCTCCAAATATTGGAAGTATAGAAAATAGAGATGGTTATGAACAATCAAGAATATTGATTATTCATGAAGTTTCAATGTGGCCATGGAGGCTTTGGAACTTGATGATTAAAATTTTGATTGATGCATCTTGATTTTTTAATGTGCCTATTCTCAACAAACAGAATTTAAAACAATTATCACTTTCAGCTTTTTGGTTTGGGTAATTTTTCATTTGCTACATTTTTAAGGACAGCGGACCCAATTCATTTTTACAATTGTGATTTTCAAAACAATTTTCACATTAGTTAGCATTACTTGAGATATATAAAATTTAAATAAATAAAAAAAAATAACATGAAAATCAATCTAGATTTTAAGTAGGGACCACTTCAAAAATTGTTTGTATTACTTGTCTTTTTCAATTGAACATAATGGGGAAAAGCATTTCTGTGAGAGGAGAAATAATTTTTTAAAAGATGGTTATAAATAATTGAATTAATATAAAACTCACTACAGTACTGTGACATCACCTTAAGAAATTTTACGTGTTGAATAACGTTGAAAAGCATATTAAAACATGTTTTAATAATAGCAAGTTCAGCCTTTACTTGTACTATATAAAGTGTGTATTGATGATGTAGAACAGCTATATATTAATTGCGTTATAAGCAATTTTTATTGTGTTTTAGTGATTGTGGCATAATATTGAGAATTCAATGTTCGTAACAATTGCTCCTATAAATCTCATCCTCTGGATTATCCTTAAAGATGTGACATGCATTGTTTTATTTCAGAGCATGCTGTGTTCTCCTTGCTGTAGTGAGACAGTAGTGACCAAAGTTCTCTCCCTTCTTGAGACCTCTACATCCATACTAGGATGGGATGCTCTCTGGATGCTTTGTAAAATCAGGTCAAAGGTCACAGACACTTTCAAGGCCTTGGTTCAGAAGTACCCAGCTGTTATTCTAAGCTACGGAACATCTGTACTGGGATCTGACCCAGGGCTGGTAAGTTGCAGGGGGATTTTTGAGGTGGGGGTGTTTAAAGATATAGGAAATTTATTGTTCCAATAAGCATTTCTGGTGTGTTTGAAGGTATAGTAAGTTTATTGTTCCAATTTATATTTCTATGAAATTAGTTTAAGTCCAGGGCTATTTGATACACTACTTTTCACAGGGACATTGTATCCGCTCTACACTCTATGACATATATATAAATAATACTATTATTTATATATATGTCATAGAGTGTAGAGCGGATACGATGCCCCTGTGCACTATTATCATATTAATGTGCCACTATATTATGCATTTGTCAATCTCAACACTGATGTTTAAGTGTTGTAGCAAAATTAATTTACTAACCATGTGTTTGAATGTTCTTTCTTTAAAATTTCAGTGGAGTAACTATCTAAATGAAGTTGTACAGATGAACAAAATGCAGGCAGAAAGCCCAGATGAGAATGCTGATATCTATTTTAAATCATTTCAAGGTAAATGTGTTTGATCAAGTAAGAGCATTGTCCGCCATTATAGTTAAAATAAAATATGTTGAAAAAAGGGAAAATAGGTCTTAAATGTTTGAATGGGGTATTTGAGGATAGAGCTAGTACCAAGTACAACCCGCCAACAAAAAAAAAAGACAGAAAATTATTAAAAGGATTGAGTTCAATGGTAAAAAGCATGGCATATGAAAATGCTTTTTGTATTGTTGACATGGGTTGACTTTAATATCTAGTTGTATTTTTGTTGAAGGAATACTAAAACACCTGACAGATGTGTTGGAGTTGAAAGACTTTCTACAAATTTTACCTGACGAAGGGAACATGCTGTTCTTTCTACCCTACATAACAGAGTGTCAAGAAAAGGAAAAATCTAAACAACTGTTGAACATAATCAGGAAAAAGGGGGAACATTTACAGCACTATATATGATGTTTGCTTATGTATGTAGTAAAAGTTCGTAATCTGGATAAAAGAAAAAATCATGGGCAACAAACTACATAATATGCATAACAATGCTGTAATTTTATTTGTTTTCTAAAATTTTATGTATTTATTAAAAATTTTGAATAAATTTTGTGCAAATTTTACAATGTGATGTAAACTTCTCAAAAAAAATAGATCTGCATCTTGCATTAAAGATATCTTAACCAACAATGTGCAAAAAAACCCCAAAACATTGGGTAAGACTTTTTGATTAAATTACAGGATCTATACATGTACAGCAGCACTTTGCGCTGCTGTAGAGATCTGTATTTTAAGATTACGGACCATGTGTTTACAAGTATGCCTGTGATAGATATTAACGATAATTAGAAAATTGACAACTATCAAATTCATTTTATAAATAACTACTTAATCGGGATAAGCTGAACATATTTAATAAATATCACCATTTTAAATGTTCAGACACTATTGTTCACAGGGGTGGATTCAGGAATTTTTTCTAGGGCGTTACAGATTAATCTCTCCCAGAAATTAGGACTAAAAATTTTGTTGACAAAGCTTAGCTCGTCTCCATATAGTAAAAGCGAGAGGGAGGCAAGCTCTTTCTTTGCCATGTGATACTGGAATTAAAACACCTAACAAAGGGAAACGCAAATACACACAATATAGTACAGCTTACCTTACCAAAGTGATCGTCGAGTGAATTGCATACTGTGATTTCATTAGTATTCAAGGGTATCAATTTTTGTGGCTAAAGTGAAAATCACATTAACGGTATAATACTGTTATAAACTAGATGCATTTTGATTGAACTGGAAACGGACATCCAAGATTTTATTTATGATTTAAGGTAACTCCAGTGTCTCCCGTGTCCGGTTCTTTTTTACACAGCGTGTAAAATTTCCAGTTGTAGTATTTTTTATTCAGAATAGAAGTCTTTAAGAGACCACTAGTAAATAAATTATCATAATAAGGAATCAGGATTACAAGTCCTCTAACATAAATTACTGGTCTGACCTAAAAGAGCGGAACGTACCAAATTCAGAAATTGCTGGAGTATTGAAATGTATACTAAACGCCCAAAACTCAAACTTTTTGAGGAACTGTTGTTAACAGTTCAGTTGACCGTCATAGGGATTTATAATATCGTTTGATTAGTCAAAATAAGCAAAGTTTGTTTGATGCTGTAATCAGAGACTTATATACTAATATATATATGTCCCTGCTGAAATGAATAATCCAAACAAATTCGCTTAGCTTAGTAACATCCATGATCTTATACATTAACCTCGTAATCTGACTTTATCGTAGGTAAATCTAATTAACTGTAAACGGAATTGGTTTTGCAAGATAACCTTAACAAAGCCCAAAAGAAAAAAGTTAATATGCAAACTTTTTGTGCATGTAAAATGGTTATAGTAATATTCACTGGGCTGATCACCATCTAGGAACCCATTATTTGACCTTTATCTTTTGTCAAAGAGTGGGTCTTGAATAGTCCTGTTGTTCAGCTTTGTAACATTCCGAGATTGCTTCTTTGATCTTTATTTTTGGTCAGGAATAATTTTAAAAACTTTATTTATAAAAAATACTCTACATATAAACGTACAAACTAAAATAATGTAAAGAAAAGAAAAAATGAATAGCGATTAGCAAATGGTTTAGATATAATTTTACAAATTCAGTTACGCACTGTACACAAGAAAAAAACCCTTTAAATAGCCTACAGCACACATATACACGAAACTACTTCCACGTAACTGCTTCCTGTATAAGAATTGAGTTAAATTTATGTATGACAAAATAGTATCATCCCACATCATATGCCTTGCCGATTACAAAGACTGTAAAATAAATGGTAGAAGATGACGGTGTGTAGCATTCGTATAATAATCTATCTGCAGGTGGCCTGCTACTGTATATATGGGATTCATCTTCCCCTCCCATTTGAATTTGAGGGAAATCCTTACGGTAAGTTTTTCTGAGGCTGATTATACCATAAAAGCATGCTGAGGTTTCTCTGTTCGTTATAATGTTCAAAGAGAATTATATTGGAATCAAAATTAATTTTGATTTAAAAAGTGTTAGCACACTTTACCTCTCACTTAAAATAATACTTGAAATTGCTGTTTTTTTTTAAACTATACGTTAAACTTAAATTACACCATGACAAAATTATGTAGCTTTGTTCCACTTTATTATAAGATAGTAATTAAAGTTGTTTGTTAAAAAACCCATATTTTAAAGATTTTGGTTTGCATTTACCAGTTTACAATGTACATGTATATATAAATTACAATTTATATGAATTACAAGAATAAAAATGGGGATTTCATCGGATATATCATTTTGAAAGCAGTGTTTAAGTTTCAAAAACCTCCGTCGAGCTAGAAATTCCATATTCAGATAGACACTTCCTGTTCAAACAAAAAAATGGGATGGGGTACTATACACCTCTTTTGAACTCTATTCTGTACAACATGTAGTTACTCCATTTAAATGGCTAATTGAATTTGAATGGTAGAGATTCGATTGATAAAATATGTAGCCCGCTACCAAACAGAAAAAACCGCGGGTGATATCAACAGAAAATATCGTTTGTGACTTTAGAATAGAAATTTTGTTATCTTTTGTTTTAATAAATCTTTCAACTTTCAACTTTCTTTATTGAGCAAGACATACATCTATAAAATGCATATGATTTTTTTGAACAGAATATGTGCAGCACATTGCATGGATTTACTAACAAACTGTTAATAGCAATTAATATGAAGTACACTAATAATAGCATTGGAAAATCTACAATTCGACACATCGATTTAATTACAACAATTGTTTAAAAAATAGTATGTCAATCAACATTTTTACACATGTGACTGAATAATTTTTTTTACATTGATGGCTTTTTCCAATAGTATTTTTTTTTTTTATGTATTTGACTCGTAATTGCTGGTATCGAGGACATTAAGACAAAGTGATATTCATTCTCAATTTCGGATCTACAAAAATCAAATGTTCTGTTATTTCGCAAAATATTTCTATGACGTCCACTTTCTATGGATAAATTATGTGATGACATTCTGATTTTACTGAGTTGATTTTTGTAAATACAAGGAAATCGTCTTACACGATGCACACACCATGATTACAATAAATAATTTTTAATCAATTCACCCCCTCTCTCTTAGATTTAACACTAGTAAATGTATTTTTGTCAACTCTTAACTCTGAATGTTTCTGCTTTGTTTGATTTTAAATTGATGAACTAAAACACATAGTTGAATCGAAATTGATCATTTAATAACAAAATGACGATAAACTTTATCACATATATACAAATTATATACAACATGTAAATAATATAAAAAACAATGCTTAATACTTGAACATAGTTAAAATTTTGCCTTTAAAATCAACTAGTAAATGTATTATTAAATGGACTGCATAACATTCATGCTTTTACAATATGAACTTCACGCTTAACTAAGACTTGGATCTTAAACAGACAGTTATCAACGTCCTTTAAAGAAATAAATAGGTTGTATACTACATGCAAAGTTAACATGGCTAAAATGAAATACCGTTATAACGAGTGTTTTTCAATGATTCTATAATTTATCCATCTTTAGCAGAGTTGCGAGTCTTGAACCCACTACGTCAATAATTGAATTTCATTAGAGGATCACGTGTGTAAATTGCAAAGATTTAATAAAAAAAAATTATGATAAATTCTTCTTTTAAATGTTGTGTAAAATTGGCTAGGTGCCTCAGATGACTCTAATTCAAACACTCCCGACATGACACACCCTAAAACACCATGGCCATGAAACTCATGCGTTTATCTTACAAGTAAGATATACGGTCTTTTGCTGTATATTGCTTCCCGTTCGGTTGAATTTCGCCCAAGTCCTTCAGACTGTTCTAGGTTGCAATGGTAAAAACCTGCCCATTATACAAGAGCTAAATTTTAAAATAACTTCCCATACAGATTGCCAGATATTTAAAAGAATGTCGAAAAAGACTTGATCAGTAAATTAAAACTGGATTCATCCTGCTAAAAGAACAATCAAGACACCGACATTCTTACGGATTTACGATTGTCTTTCTGCCCATTTGAAGTGCTTTTCATTTGAGACAGTTACTAATTAAAAGACACAGCACAAAATTAGCCAATAACATAAAATATGTGCTGCAAAATACCAATTTCTTGAGTTGAGGTTGTGTATAGGGTAATGATTTTAACCAGAATAGACTTATTTTACCTGTGCCATTTAATATGTTTTTTATCGTCAACCTGTACTCATAGTCTGCTTTGATTTGGACGTCGTTCTTGAAGTGATAGGATCCTGAATGTTTTCCAGCTAAGCAAATTCCTTTCGCTTATTAACAGTGAACTATTGTAATTTAAATATGAATTGTGCTCATTTTAATCAGCTTAACTGTATATGTTCTTGGTTTTCTGAAATGAAAGTCATATGTATGCAGTCGACATGTGTTCTCAAGACCTTGACAGAAAATGAACGTCAAATCATGGACTCCAGGATCGATGTTGTTAAGAACATTTGTAAATTGAATAACAAAGGAAATTAATGACATTAGTTTAAAATATTTTTTTCCGAACTTTATACACTCATTGTAACTCAAAGGTCAATGGACGTTTTTAACATTAGTTTTTAATAGCAAATCTAAGAACTACATAAATCAAAGGTCAAAGGAAACAAATACCTACATGTATGTAATTTTGCCTTTTCATAGCCAATTTTGAGTCTACCGATGTAAAAACAAGCAATTATGAAAAGTATTTCATTTCTGAAACGCATCACAATACCTAAAGAGTGACCACAATTGAAAGTAGATACAATTTTTCATTTTGATCCTCTACGTACAAGAGTGTATATACGCGGGATATCGGCAAAATTGTATCTATCCAAAAACCTATTAAAAATAACCAATCAAATTGCACCAATACCTTTTCATGGAAAAACTGTTCTATTCAAATGGAATTCCAAAAATCACATAACAGCTTCCTTGTCAAAATACGTCTCATTTACATACGTAAAACAAAATATATTACCCAAAGTTGCTGATTTTCAAGGACTAAAAATTAAATGCTAGGATATGACGGTGTACAACCTTCGTTTATTAATCTGTCTGCAGGTTGCTTACTGCTGTGTATATGCGATTCAGCTCCCCATTCCATTTGAATTTGAAGGAAATCCTTACGGTAAGATTTCTTGGGACTGAATGTTTTGCTGTAAATTAGTAAGATAAATATTTTAAATGAATTATTTAAAATATCCTTCCAAGTGAATGCAGTTTACATTTACTTACTGAACATTAATTTTCGAACAATTACAAAGAACATTCATTTGTCAAATACTAGGATGATGTCAAAATGATTAAATATGATATTCAATTTAGTTTAATCATTAAATGCAATTTTAAAGTTTTATGCTTTATAACACGTTGAACGATTGAAGGTTCAGATTGGCAATATCAATAACCAAAAAAAGGTGAACACTGCTTTTTTTCTTCTTTTATCAAATTGCGAAATGTTTTTATTCTTCAATTTTCATTACAGTTATTTCCTTGATCTAATCCATAAAAATATATACAGTGTACATTCAATATTGCAGTTTATGACTTCGAGCAGTATATGCACTTGAAGAAGTCAATTTTTCCATGAGTAAACGGACTTGTATGTTTTCTTGAAATGCTTAGATATTGTGTTAAAATATGATATTTCTAATGTATAGTAGTCTACATTTCCTCTATTTTATTGGTTCTTTTAAATCATTCAATGAAAAAATATGGAGCACTACCCAACTCTATAATGTTATAAGCACTGAGTTTTAAAAATGAAACAATTGAAGATTTTTTTATCGCAAACACCAGTTCCTGTGAATACAAATATATCTTTTAACTACTTTTAAATTTCATGCATGTCAATAAAATCTGTACCGTGAATATAAAGCGTATTGTAATTGAGCATTGCAATGAATGTAATGTACATTTCATTGCCGCCATGATAACTTTTTATACATTGTACTTTTTTCTAATACCAACCTTATGAGAACAAAAAGTGTTGAAATAATGTTTTGCATTTTTATTATCGAGGTTCATTTCCTAAATTATTGAAATTTTTGTGACAAATTCTTTGAAGATATCATTTAAAAATTTTTTTAACTTACATATTGTAAGTTTTAAAAACTCCATTTAACTAGATTCCATTTTCAGACAGAACACTTCCTGTTCAAACAATAATGGAGTGGTTAACCTTACACCTCTTTTGAAATTCATTCTTTACACTTCGTTCTTGAAGACATGTTGAAACTACATTTTTATTGTTAGTTGAATATAATTTGCAGAGATGCAACTGATAAAAATGAAACCCAACCCACTTAAAAGAATGATACCAATACAAAGTATAGAAAGCGTAATTTAATTGTTTGTGAATTCAAAACTGTTTATATCCACCGAAATACTGTTCTTTTTACACTTAAAAGGAGACATAATTGCATGAATATAATTTATTTTGAAAAAAAACCCCTCTCTCTCACTGAAGCTTCAATAAAAAAAATTTACACAATAATCCCCTCTCCAGAAATAAAAAGTAAAAATACATGTGTATGGCTGCGTGTAGTTTTCAGAAAAATTACCACTTATAGTTGCAATTTTTCCAACGCCTTCAGCCCTCGATATCGTAGTCTCCTCATATTTCCTCGCTTCATAGTCAACTCCCAAAATCCTTGCTTTCGGACGGTCTAGAATTACTCGAACACAGTTGAATATTTCCAAATTATGTTCTTAATGAAGTGTTGCTAAAAATCAAATATCAGCCAAATTGCATTTTATTATGTACTTAAAACAACCTAACCTACCATTCAATAATTTACACCAACATATATATATACATATATACACATAGATATGATTAAAGTAAATATTTTAAAATAAAATGACAGTAAACAAACGAGATCGCAATGCACTATAATTATGTTTTGGATACAAAACTTATTTTTTAACATCTTTTTATCAATAGAATGTTTGCCAAAGGAAAGAAAAGATTTTTTTTAAAAAAATAATCTTATTAATATTTATGATACTCATACAGAATTAAACCATCATTGTAATACATTGCTCATTTGATATGCCAAACTTTACAAAGAAATTATAATATACAAACTAAAATACCAGCTAATGACATATGAACCAGCTTTTTCCTTTATCCGTTCGTTTCCTTCTGATGTTCACAGGCAGTTTGATCTACAAAAGAAAAAAAACCCAAATTATTTGATATCACCTTAAACTAAATATCAGAAAGTAAAGTTTAAGAAAAAGTCAATTTAACTTAACTATTACATACGTTGGTTCCTGGTGGTCTATAGGGCCAATTTTAATACCATTCATGTATCTAGTACGAACGTATCTTTTTTTAAATTTATAGATGAGGTCAAAATTATGGTTTGGGATGACGGAAGTAGATTTCGAAGGTCTGCTGATGATACCATTATTCCTGCTCAGAATTTGGAAGCCTCGTTTTCAGTTAAACAACATCCCGTGAATTTGCGCCTGAGCAGAAACGATGATCTCACACCAGAAGTCCCCGTGTACACAGCAAACGAAGATGGCATCATTAAAGAGGATATAAAGGATGATCACGTACTGTTTATTCTGCTTAACCTTGCTTTCTAATACAATCATGCATTACATAATGACGTTGGGGCCGCCTACTGAATGAATTTCAATAGATTATATGACAATCACTAATCAGAAAATCTCCTTTTTTATGATGACTATAGAATCATTAGCAGTCGCCGTGCCAAACTTTTGTAAATTTCGGTGATACCCTCACATGGGTACTAGCATTGAAAATCCCTAATAAAATATAAAACACATTCTTTTTTTTATTATGCCCACTACAAATTTGCGATTTTACCTTTTAACATCGACATGAAACTTCGAAATGATGAGAATACTAAATCATTGCCCAATGGATTTATATGATTCCATGGTGTGTAATGTTGGCACTGTTTTGATATAGTCTTTGCAGAGGGAGATTATGTTATATCCCAGGTATCGGCGTAGGCGTTTGAAGCTAGTTAATTTTTTTTGAGCAAATACTATATATAAGTTATTGACTGTCATACATTCACCAAACTTGCATTGGTTGTGCATCTGGACCTACTAATGGACTTTAAAGACTTGCATGCTGAATCTGGGCCATGGATTTCTGATACTGGAGGAGGTTAAGGTTTTTGGAGCAGGTTAAAGGTTTTGAAGCAGATGCAATTTGATAGCCACATCTAAGTTACTATATTAACAGGTCTTATTTTCACCAAACTTTCATGAATGGTGCGACTTATGATACTAATGAACTTGACGTGCTGATAAATTGAATGCTGAATTTGAGCAAAACGTTTCGAATGCTGGAGGAATTTAAGTTTTTGGAGTTGTTTTAGTTTTTGGAACAGGTGACCTTTGATGGCTGCATCTTAATTATCTTTTGCCACAATGTAGTTTTATCGTTACCAAATTTTGCTATATGAAGCATCTTGTAACTGATGCACTCCACAGAGTTGATGCTGAAACTGAACCATAGGTTTCGGATGCTAGAGGAGGTTAATGCAACTTTTATGGTTCATGTACCTTTTATTTGGGTGAAGCACAAGGCTAGTTTTAAATACAGAGGCTGATTTCCATTATCAAGGATGCTAGGAAAATTTGTCCTACCTCACTCAAATTTGCATGATGGATGGGAGTGTAGGAATATAATACATGAATATGATCATCCAATTTGTATGATATTCAGTCATATGATAAATATTTTATGATATAATACTGTATCGTATAATATGATTCAACCTACAACAACCTTCATATAATATGATAAGGGTGATCTTATAAAGGTGTTGCCTTATCTCGGCTCTGTAATGTTTGATTTTATACAATAGGTGGATAAAATGGCCCAGAACACTAACATTTCATAAAATGGGTCTATATGATATTCCTCTTTAAATAAACTTTAATTTTCTTAATTTTTCATTACAATTTTAGTATACATTTATTCGAATTGTTCCCTTGTATAAAAATAATATTATAGATATCCTTAGATTTAAACAGAAGCATCAAAACTTAAAATTTAGAATTATTTGTATTTATCAAAAAAATGTGTCCCTCTCACCTTGGTACGTTTTATTCGATACAGTATTCATTTTATGTCTAAGCTGACAAAAATTTAAGCTTTGTGCTGTAATTTTTTATTTTCAAGCAAAAATGCCCTTTTTATTCTCCCTCAAAATTCAGAATATATAAATATACCAGAGGTAAAAATTGAAATTAAAATTTTAATGTCGAAATAATTTTTGAGAGAGATGCCAAATTATCTTATAAAAATGTCAAAATTTTGTTTCACAATAAGTTGAAAACAACATCAAGAAAAAAAAAAGAACTTATGAATAAAAGTGCTTTACAAATTATGTTATTGATAAAAATCCTAAAAATTTGTAAAATAAATTTTAGAAAGCCTTTTTCTACCAAGACGTATCCAATGGAGCAGCAGTATTCGTACAAACATCCCAGTCATCCTATTGCCTGGTAGGAATCACTTTCCAATAAGACGGTCTGTTCTGGTTAATTTTGTGCGTTTGTTACATTAAATCGTATTTGGATATTTGGATGACCAATGTGAAATTTTCTAGTTTGGCAACTTTTTCATGGAAAACGATGAATATTTTCTGGAACCAAATCAAAGAGAATGCACAGATTTACTGGTAAATTCCACCTTTAGAGTATGGCGATCAAATTTCTCCGAAATCCAGAACTTTGATATTATAGGTACTTAGTAGGTTTCTTTCATGAAATTAAATCCCGAATGTGATATAAAATGAAAATTTTAAATTTAACTATTTACATATTTTATCGTAAGACGGGGACATAGTTGATGACTACGAACCAATCACTAGGAAAGAGAATGGACGTTTTAAGCGAAATGTAGCAGACCTTAAAATTGAGACTCTGTTTATCATAGACTACTCCATCTACAGTTAGTAAGTATACAGGTCATAAACAAAACCTCAGACTAATAATGGGTCAACATACGAGTTGAAAAGATTTGCATCGAAATATTTGTTTGTTATTTTTTTTTTAAATAAGAACAACATTGATCCAATTTATTATAGTATGCATAGTATCTGAAAATTTCTTTAAACTATTATTTTCAATAACGGTTCCAAAATGAGAGGCTTGGAACACTTAATAAGGATTAAAAGGAAAACAAATCCTCTTTATAATCGAATTCTTCAAAACCTTTTCATTAAAACTCGAAAATACAAATCCGCGTATTGGATTGTTGCTGGTGTAATAAATGAATATTAACTAAAACCCCTCTTTTATTAAAAAAGAAGAGTTAGAGGGAAGGGATCTATTTAATGACAATTTGTTTTACGTGTAATTCAAAACATAAGGTGAAAATTTCGTTTTAGTTATGTTTTAATCCCTTTGATTTACCACCAAAGCAAAAAGAAACCCAATAAAAAGTATGAAAATAAATGTCTCTTAAAACCTCAGGATGCAACTTAACTAAAGTTTTGAGTTTTAAATAAATTTGTATGGGCAAAATAAAAACGTGTGTCCAACACTGTATTTCTTACTGATGTAAAGAAAATGATACCTTATTTGATCAATAGTTCATGTGTAATTTATGTTTAAAATTTTAAATGTATTTGGTAGTTGGTATCACAAAGTAACCGTAAAAAAAGGGTCAGACAGGCCTCGGACCACTCGCAGCGTCATCAGACAGTATTATGCCTTTGTGATCAATGGGGTAAATTGTTAAAGTTTCTTTCGTCGCTAATTTGATATATACAAGCACATACATAAAACACGTTGTGTTAAATAGATTTTTGTTCGTTTTAGATGGACGTTCGTTTTAAAAACATCCCTCCGAACTCAAGTGGGTTTACTATCTCAGTGGTATTTTCTGGTATTTTTATTGCAGATGTAAGTAATTATTTTTTCCTTTAGTTCATGATGAAGCATAAGTATTTGTTTGTTATGTGCATTGTAAATTATACAAATGATTTCTTAATTAAGAAAATAGTACGACATTTATTTTCACATAAATTACATCGATTTTAGCTACAGGATACAATGTAGAAACGTTGGAACTTCTAATTTTTCTTACGATTAAATTATTTTTAAAATTAATAAATTAAATGAAAATACATCTTAAATTGTATACTAGCTCCTTTAATTTTTCACTCGTTGTTATCTGTACTGAAATTTAAATAAATCTACACATGCCACAGAGTGAGACAAAATCCCCTTTTACCGAAGACCACAAAGTGACATCTGTGATCCCAAACCAAGTGGATTCTTCTGCTGTCCTCAACCATACGAAAGAATGGCTACAACAGCAGACAGGACTTCCAGGGTTCGACCACGCCATGATGTTTTCTCGGTACTGTATAACATGAAAGTCATAAAGGACATCCCTAAGGTCAAAATTTATGGATTTTTTAAAATTAAATACTGAAGACCAATGACTTTGAAGGTAACAGTTAAGAAAAGACGTATTCAAATAAGAAAGGGGGTATAATTAAACAACCTATATGTTAAAATATGCAATCGATCAAGTGAGATTCATTGGCAGACTTCCAGTGCTTATAACTGAGTTATATCGATACTTATAAGCTTTGTATTTTCAAAACAACTACATGCAGATTGCTTACAAGAGATACAATGTTAAACTTAGATATCTTAATAAGTGTTGTATTTTCCGCATGTCTATAACTCCATAACTTTGAAAGTGTATTACAAACAGACATTGTTTCATGATTAAAATATATATGATGGGCATATGTCAAAGTTGGCCACAATTTATTATTACTTATGCTCAATATTTTATAGACATGATGTATATGTCTTCTAATGTGAATGTTAATTGAGTTGGGTTTTTTTGTGACATGCAGTTATAACTTGGCCAGTGAATTCTACACCAGCGTTATTGGTCGTGCGTATTTAGGAACCATGTGTACTCCTAAAAGTGTTTCCATTGTAGAGGACAGTTTCAGTTTCACTATTCTGGAAGTAGCCGCTCATGAGCTGGGACATAGGTATATTAAAATAATTTATAGTTCTTGAAATTGTCTAGACATGTGTATTAAAACATGATCACCGACAGTTCAGTTTAGATGATATGAATGGTTTTCATATTTTTTTAAATTGATGTCTTAGATTTTCATATAAACACCTCATTTAAGATTTATAATTTCTGTTTTAGCCTGAATGCATCTCATGATGGCTACAACAACCAATGTAGCAGCGATGACCATTACATAATGTCATGGTATACTAGCGTGGAAAAAGGACAACTCAATCCTTGGAATTTCTCAACATGTTCCATTCAGTATTTTCGAGATCTGATCACTAGTTTGGATGAGTAAGTACACAAAAAGCTGGGTATACATTGTGTATTACGTAATGAAAAAATCGATTGCAATCGGTAAATGTAACTAGGTTGATTCAATTGTTTTACTTTTAAAAAGCAAATGCTTCTCTTATTAATTATTCTTCAAGGAAATTCAATTTTTCATAAACTATTGCCCGTATAATTTACTCTTTTATAGAATAGAGTTACTTCAATCAATGAAAAATGCTGTTTAGTTACATATAAAAACAAATCGCATCTACAATCCTTATTGATTCCAAGACCGCTTGGCTTGTTTAAATTTTATGCAGAAAAGTTATTAATGTTAAATTTTTGGAAAGTCTTACCTGGTCCTGATATGAAATGTATAAAGATCCAGTATCATTCAACTATTTTGCCTCAAAGAACCTTCATTTTTTAAAAAGTCTGAAAGTTAACAGATGTGAACAAAAGTACATTTTAATACATGATTGAAATGGTAGCTAGAACTACTTGGAAGTCTGAAGGTGCGTGAAAGTCCGTTGAGTTCGTGCTCTAGATGTAGTTTTAGTTCAGAATGATGAAGAAATAACCCACGCAAAATCAATACCAGAAGTATAAAGAAGACACCAATGAACAATTTTACAATTATCTATCATTACCACTTAAAATGTTTTTGACATCTTATTATGCTAAACATTATATAAAAGCAGTTTTAAAAAGTTTAAAGAATTCGAATATTCTTACTCAGATTTCACTGGATCGCGTAGTTTTCAGCCAAATAAATCGATTTACATAAAATGTAGAGGGAAAACAATTTGATGTAAAAAGTACGGTATGCTATAAGAGTTTCTCGTAACGACTTCAGGCTAACGACACCAAACGACCTTCTTGTTTTTTATTGGCTCACCTGAGCTGAAGGCTCCAGTGAGCTATTCTGATCACATTTTGTTTGTCGTCCGTCTGTCTGTCTGTCAGTCTGTCTGTAAACTTTTCACATTTTCAACATCTTCTCAAGAATCACTGCGCCAATTTCAACCAAACTTAGCACAAAGTATCCTTAGCCTAAGGGAATTCAAAGTTGTGAAAATTAAAAACCACGCCTTTTTACAACGGGAGATAATTAGGAATTAAGGAAAATTTTCGAGACATTTTCAAAAATCTTCTTCTCACGAACCATAAAACCAGGAAAGCTAAAACTTGTGTGGAAGCATCCTCAGGTAGTGGAGATTCAAAGTTGTGAAAATCATGACCCCAGGGGTAGGGTGGGGCCACACTGGGGGAGGGGTGTCGAAGTTTTACATCGAAATATATAAAGTAAATCTTTAAAAATCCTCTCATCAGAAAGAAATCAGTAAAGAAAGCTGAGACTTGTGTTGAAGCATCCTCAGGTAGTTTAGATTCAAAGTTGTTAAAATCATGACCCCCGGGGGAAGGGGTGGGGCCACAATGGGGGGTCGAAGTTTTACATAGGAATATTTAGAGTAAATCTTTAAAAATCTTCTTCTCAGAAACTAATCAGCCAGATGATTCTATATAATTGTTAAGACTTTGGCTCCAGGACAATGTTTCGGCCTCACAAGAAGGTTCAGGGTTTGATCCCATATATAAACAATTGTTAAGGATCTTTTTGTTGAAGTTTGGTTAATACTTACATTCCTTAATATTTTACTGTTGCAGTCAAGGCCAAAACTGTATGGCTAATCTCCGAGACGACTTTGACCCAACAGCACTGGTTCCTGAAATCAACATATTGCCAGGAACTGTATATGACGTAGACGAACATTGTCGACACATCGTTGGAGAAGGATCAAGCTTTTGCAGAGTACGATTCTTATAACTTTTTGAAGTTCAACATTTTCTTTCAAAATTCAAATCTTGAAAGTGTTGATTAAACATTTACCGTCAATTTCTTCGGCTTGTGTAAAAAGCTGACAAAAGTCTCCACTTTGGAGAAACATTGAGGATCGACAGAAATTAAAGCGCACACTGATCCCAGAGCCTATATTTGAGAGAGAGAGAGAGAGAGAGAGAGAGAGAGAGAGAGAGAGAGAGAGAGAGAGAGAGAGTCAACTATGTCAACGAATCAAAAGAAACAAATATTCTACCAATATAAATAAAAACTTTGAAAAAATTGTACTTGTAATTTAAACAATAAAATGAATTGTTTCTTTATATAAAGAAACACAATAACAGAACTGGACCATATTTTGAACAGATGATTAAAAAAAACTGTGTCAATAAGAAATCCATTGAGATTAGAAAATACCAAAACATACGAAAAACAAATAATGCCAAATTTGATTATCAAACAGTAACATTTATTAAGAATGATAAAAGTGCAGTCTGTTATCAAGAAGAATGTTTGGTTCCTACCTGTCTGTTGAGAAAGATAAAGAAACAAGAGCATCACAAAGCGGAGCATCCCCTCGCGAAATGAAAATATTGTGTGGGAAAATGCATTGTTGCAATGGACACACATACATACACACAGGCACAGCAGCGATCGATGCTGTATCCCCTTCGCAACAAGTTGCGCGAGGGGAAAACAAAATAACATCTTTTAAACTTTAAAATACATTTTCTTTATTAAACGTTCACACTCAGTTTACAATTGTCAATGCATCTTCAATTTAACGCATTAAATCCTATGAGTGTATGCTAAAATTTAACAAACAGTATGCTATGCTGATTTACAGAAGCAAAATTTGGAGGTCTCGCTTTTTCCACCATCTTGAAACTATCTTGACAAGAGTCTATCCGCTGGTTGAACCGCTGTTTCATTTTCGTAAGACTTGGGTAAGGTAAGCTCGATGTCATACTACGGCGAGCGTAGTTTATGATCGAACTTGCCCTAAGTTTCTAAGCAAGTACACAACACATCTGATGACATAGAGAGACTTGCTCTAGATTTTCCTCTTTGGAGAGTCATAGAATACAAGGGATTGGGCTTGTTGTTATACCCTTTTAAAGAAAGTTCGGGTATATTGTTGTTACTCTGTTCCGCCCGTCCGTCCGTCCGTCCGTCTGTCACGTTTTACTTTCTCAAACTGCTCTTACATCTTATAAACCAGCAAACTGAACTCTTGGAGTTTGATTTGGGGTATCATGTTGTTTTGTAAAAAGGTTTCAAAAATTCTCTGATAGTCCTGGGGGTCAAAAAACGTTTTTTCACAAAAAACCTTCTTCCTCGAACTCCTCCTACATTTTCAACAGTAGACAAATCATCTTTTGGGATATGTTTTAGGGTATCCTATAGATGCGCAATAATGTTTCGGAATTTTCAATTTTGTCTGGGGGTCATTTAATGGCTGAAAAATGACGTTTTGTTTTTTGTTTTTTTTTTTTACAAAAAAACTGGTTTCAAAAACGTCATTTTTTTTTTGGCAGTAGCCAAATGATCTTCTAGAATATGATTGGGGGTGTCATATTGAGGTGTGATCGGGTTCCAGAATTTTTTTTTTATTAAGGGGATCAGTGGGCAACAAAAAATGACGTTTTTTTGCAAAAAATAGTATGGTTCCCAGAACTCCTCTTACAACTTTTGGAGTAGCTACGTCATCTCTTGGGATATAATCGGGGCTGTCCTATAGATGTGCAATAAGGTTTTAAAAATTTAAATATCATCCAGGGAGTCAATCACTTAACGTTTATCACTTAAAAAAAAACATAGATCCAAGAGCTCCTCTTATGATTTAATGGATAGACACATCATATCTTGGGATATGATAGGGACTGTTCTATAGATGTGCAGTAAGGTTTAAAAAATTTAAATTTCATCCAGGGAGTCAAAAAGTAGCAGAAAATTGACATTTATCACTTCAAAAAAACATAGATCCTAACACTCCATTTATGATTTAATGGATAGACACATCATATCTTGGGATATGATAGGAACTGTTCCAGAGATGTGCATTACAGTTTTGAAAAATTAAATTTAACCCTGAGGCCCATTACTTACATACCTTTTGATGCCCTTTAAGGATCAAGAATATATATTTTTAAGGGGTGGGGATCTCAACCGTTTTTGAGATATTCGTGCACTTCCTGTTCGAGGGGGTCATGACCACCCCCGGGGCCCATAACCTACATACCGTTTGATGCCCCTTGACACAAGGAACAAGAATATATATGGTTTAAGGGTGGGGATCTCAACTGTTTTGAAGATATTAAGGGACTTGCTGTTTTAGGGGGTCAGGACCACCCACATAACATTTGATGCTCCTTGACATCAAAAACATGAATATATATGGTTTAGGGGTCATGATTATAACAGTTTCTGAGATATATGGTAATTTCAAATTCCTGGGGGATGGGGATGACCCCAGGGGTCAGATCTAATAAACCCTATATATTGCCAGTAACAGTCAATATATGATTATGAAAACCCTATATTATTATCTTTGTCCGTCTTCAAATTACCATTTACAATAGAGTCTACGATTCTTCCTACAAGGTTCAATGTTAGACCCCACACCCTTTGACACCCCCCCCCCCCGAAAAGTGGTTGTCTAACCCGAAATGAGAAAAATCAAACCAGGGTGCACAACTAGATATGCAGGCCTATCATATCCTAGAGTTTTGTACTATTCTGTTCAGCCATCTCTGAGAAACAAGTTCAGAGCGGGAAAGAAGAAAAAGAAGAAGACGAAGAATAATAATACATGTATTAAGAACTGTACAAAAACAATAAGTCTCCAAATTTCATTCGGGAGACTTAATGATAAAGGTTAAATAGAGATAGGATCATCAAACATCAATAATTTAAAGATAATTGACAATTTCTGATTCAAAGGGGGTCAGGGTGACCCCTTAGGGTCATGACTCACATGCCATAATGATCTGATGCGCCATGACCTAAGGAGGAATAATATCTTTGGATTAAGGTGGGGATCTCAATGGTTTTTATGATATTTGATAATTTCAGGAGGAGCACTTGGGATCATGACCTACATACCATCTGAAATGCCTTGAACAAAGAAACAATAATATAATATGTACATGATATATGATTCAATTTAAGAACCCAGACATAGATCAATCATCTATGTTTTGCAATACTTCCTATGTATATATACATGTATTAGTTTGTGTTTTGTTCTATACTATTCATGACTTTAGTATGGCTTAGTTTTATTTTAAATTACATTAAAAAATTGTCAGATATATTACTTGGAACTTGGAACCCCCTCAAATATAAACTGTTATATATAATGATTCAAATTATAAATGTTTATACCCCACATTCACCCCCCCCCCCCAGCTAACCTGGTTCTAAAGATTCAGTCTTCTTAATACATTCTTACATGTGTACAGTAGCAAATTTCAAACCATTGGTTGATTGCTTTTTCTCTCCTGATGCACATTAACATTTTGGAAATTGCTTAATTCAATTTTCCGTGGGGTCAGAACAGTCCCATAAGGTCATGACATACATTGTATTTGATGCATTATAATACATTAAGAAAGAAATACTCCTTCCTTCCTATTATAACTCATATAAAAATGATAAGTGTCTACACTTACTTACATGTAATACACAAATTTAATAAGAAGTTGTTTATACAGGGTCAATATGGGGTCAACTCAATAGTGCAAGTCTGACAAATGAAAAAAATAACTTTTGCAACTAAAATGACAGAAACTTTACAAATGCGATAGGATAGGTAACGATGATAAGCTTATTTAAATATTAAAAGATGATGATACAGTATGCTGTCAAAGGGAGATCATATTTAGAAAGTGAAAGTAGAACTTATGTATGCTGGCATCTCATTATATTGTGCTACTGCTACTGTATGTATTATGCTTACCTATATTGGTCAACATCATAATGATAATCCAATTAAAACACAATAATGAATTCCTTTAGCTGATCTTAACTTATCCTTTTCTGCATATGGAAAACACAGACATGTATGTAATGACATGTATTTATACAATCGAAGAGCTGGGTAAAACTAGTACCCGCTAATGAGACCTGCAGACCTGTGTTGTGTACGTAACCTCAGACAAGATCAGTTATTTGTAACATGCATGTATTTTTATGACCTATTCCTCAAATCCACTTGCACTATTTTATAAGGTAAATAACAGCTTTAAGGTGGTACAGGACACCTGCATATTGTGATGTATACTTCCTATTGAGATAAACAATAAAGTATATTAAATATTAATTAAATATTTACCCCCCAAATAATGTGACCTAACATTGAAGCGCAATGGCTTAGAGCGTTTACATGTCTGTAAGAGCATTGGGGTCCAAGGTGTATTTTTGGTAATTTTACAAATTTTCATGGGGGGTCTGGACCCCTCACTCCCACCCCTTCTCTAAATCTGTGCACACGATGATGTACATGTAGGTACACAGAAGCAAATCTGAAACCGGCAACCGCCACGGGGAGGGGGCATAATAAACACTTGGTGCGGGTATTACTGTCTAATGACAGCATCTAGTTTCAATTTTTTTCACATTTTAATTATTTTTTTATCTGAAAGCAAACTGAATGTGAGATCAGTTTATGTAACATTTACAATAGAAGACAATGTTGGGATTTTTTCTTAAAATTGGTCAGTTATGGTATGGTTATATACTTGTAAAACACAGTGATGCAATTCAAATAAGATAATTCTTGCTAAACTGTACCAAAATGTGACAGATTATATGCGATTCAACGTATGAAGAAAAAAGAAACCAACCCTAATCTTTCATAAGCCATACCAGCCAACACTTTTATACTGTTAAACATGGATATTCTTGGCCCCTTTAAATTTTTTTTCATTACAGGAATGGTCATTTTAACTGATTCTGTAGAGCTAGATTTGTTAGCTTTGGGGTTGGGTGTTTCTGGTTGACGAACTGCTGATGTGCTTTGCATACTATTGTGTATGCTTTTAGACTTAATTTGTTTATGCTTTGTTCTAACTGTTAGTAAAGAACTTGCAGTTTAAGTACTTGTTAAGGATAGATTTGCGTCTCCGCTGTTAGTGATGTCAAGTTGTTGTGTCTGAACAGTTTGGGTTTAAACGTGTACCTCGACATACATCTTCAAAATGGCTCCATATGTTTCATTTTCAACAATGTGGTTGTATGAAGAGCAAGATTATCTTGGAGAACATGACTTATACCACCCTTTCTAATTCCCATGTGCTGTTAATGAGGCTTGTTGCCATTGTTGTTGCGGAGTGAGGTGTCATGGTGCCTGAGCAGGTGGTTGCAGAATCCACTGTCACTGTTGCTGAACACGGCGTTGTCACGGTTGCTTGGTTTGATGCTGTCAAGTTTGTTCCTGACTGTGATTTTTAAAATGTCTGTTTCCCAGATATTGTTGAGTAGTTAGTTGTTCTGCTTAATTGTTCTCTGCTGAGATTTGATCGGTTTCTTGATTGTCCCTGACATAGTGTTATTGATCTGATTATTGTTCTATTTCAATGTGAGGTTGTTGACTTACTCTTTGAGAGTGGATTTTAACTGGTAAGGAATAGTGTCCCTTGGTTCCTTTGATTTCTGTCTAGGAGATATGTTTGACTTTCAAGATCTTATTTAGTAAGGGCGGTGCCACCTATTTTTTCTTTTTTTCTAGGTAGTAGTAGTTGGGTTGACTTTTCATGTAGATGGCACATATTCTTCAATCATTTGTAATGTGGAATGTTTTGGTTCCGTTTGTGTGATATTCATTATTTGTAAAAAAAAAAAAAAAAAAAAAAAAAAAAAGGAAAAAAAGAAAGAATTTACGGCAGGAGCCTTGTTATATTTCAAAATAAATTGTACCGTTTTAATATAAAGCAATACTAGAAATTTCAATTCAATTCTTCTCCAAATCATAGAGAAAAAAATCTGATGAACAAACTTGAAACAGAATATTTACTGGCAAACGAAAAGACAGCGATAAAGACTATAGTCCCCCCTCCCCCTTCCGGTTCACCGGTAGGGGACTTATAACAAAACTGTTATCAGAAAAAGATAGCATTATGTTCAAATGTAGATGACTATAAAAGCTGGATGCAATTCACATATTGTCGGTGCTAAAGAAGTGTTCTGAGTTTTTTTCTATTGTGTTCTAGCATTTCTACAGCAAAAACGACTTAAATGATGTATGCACAATATTGTATTGCTACAATACAAAAGAAGGAAAATGTGTGGGTTATCTTGGGGGAGATGGTCTTTCATGTGGAAATAAAAAGGTAAGTTCAAATCCACGGCATTGTGATTTGCAAACATATGTTTAGACCATTGTAACCTTAATCATAAATTTCACAAACTTGACATTACAAAGGTTTCCATTGAACATACAATTGTAAATTGTAAATTGAGATGCATGATGGTAGTTCTTATTTTTTTAAAGGATAAAATGATAACTGATGGGCTAATATATTATCACTAATGAAACAGCTATCAATAATTTGCAGTCTTTACGTTGAAAAGGTGTGATTAAAGAGCCTTAATCTATGACTATACTCTGTCCAAAGTTTCTGTTTCCACCACTGTTTGCTTGATATTTCGATAATCATAAATACCTTTGTGCTTAAACTACGTTCATCCACTGAATTTTTTTTTATGAAAATCATCCAAATGTGATGGAAACAATATCTTGGGATAGTAATAGTTATAACTCTATCTTTAAATAAATCTCCTTCCTTGTAGTGGTGTTTGTCAGGAGTATGTACCTTTTCTGATTCTGCTCCAACAAAAAACGGTAACTATTGGTTCATATTTCACATTTAATTTCTTCATGTAAGATGTTGTCCGTTGTCCGTTCAATACACACACACACACACACACACACACACACACACACACACACATATATATATATATATATATATATATATATATATATATATATACATATACACTAAGGAATGTGTTTAAAAATTGTCTTAAAAACTACATAACTTCAATTTTTGATTGTACTATGCAAGCATCTTTATAAAGTATATATTCTACATGTTATTTATTTTTTCGAAACCAAGACCCCAATGGCAATACTTTGGACCAAGAGTACATGTAGCTCAAATAGTTCATAATAGAAAATAGGGAAATAATGTGCTTAAATGTGTTCCTAAAAAGAACTGTGCTACATTTTGTAATAACACTTTGCATTGACTGTTATATCTTTATATTCTCATTCATATCCTCATATCAAGGTCAAGTGGCCGTCTTTTGGTACTTTATAATTATTCATAGTCAAAACTATGAAATTATTTGGCCTATGAATATTAACCTTTGTTGATGGTTGTATCTTACAACCTCAGGACACATGTGTCTTTATTCAAAAGTAGGTATTTTATTATCATGTATTTCCCCTTTTTGTTTTATTTGATGTTGAAGCCTAGGATAATAAGATTGGTCTCTTTTATCTCTGAACATATGATGTTAGAAAAAGCAGGTCTTTCAATTATATTTTTATATTTTGTTTTTATGTTAATGTATTATCAAATCTTGAAATATACATGAAGGTGAAATTTTACGAGTTTTATACTGTTTAATGAGAGTTTCATATCTAAATGTTTCAAAAGAGATATAATATAACTGTTGTTCAGGTGGGCAACATGGTACATTGGCCTTTTGTGTTTATTTTTTGAATGCTGTTTGTTGAAGTTTGGAACCATTTTCCTGAATGTAATGTAAATGTCTTATTTCGTTTGTTCATAACCCTTGATACATGGATTAGTTGTATACCTCTTTTTCTTTTCCTCTTTGGGCGTAGACAATAATGTGTTGATGTACATGACATGTAAGCTTTAATGGCGGCCTTCAGATGTGTATTTTGCGGTTACTATTTACGTATGTTGCAGCTGCTAGATGAGATATTGTTTCTAGCCAAAATAAAAAAAATTAAAGTAAAAAATCATCGTAACTCTGATGAACATAATAAGTAAAATCACTGATACGTGTATTTAATATTTTTTTTATCTTTTAGAAGAATGCATGTTTGGTGATGACCCTGGCACTTTTCGATATGAATTCAAAATCATGACATGTAAAGGTGGTTATTACACTGTTCAAAATTCCCCCCATTTGTGTTACATTGGAGATATTAGACGTCGATGTTGTGATACTTGTTCATCTGTCCATACAGGCTTTTTAGGCAAGTATCTAGTGAACTTCCATCATTTTATTTATAAAGCTGTGGGGAGAACCTTGTACTACTGTGAACACTTCATTTCGTTTATTTTAAAAATCCACCGAATTTTTCTTAATCTGGTTTAATATTTTGCAAAGTAAAGTTAATCATTAAATGATTAATGATTTTATTCATGTTCAATTTTATTAATTAACTTATTTTCACAAGGGATGTGAGGATTAAAGCACCCACAGCTCGGAGGAATTTACACCATTTTATGAAATAGTGTAATATAATAATGTTGGGTAAAATATTTGAACATTGAATTGATTCTAATTCGAAGTTTATATTCCTGCAAACGAAGTTTAGGGGGCATAAAAATACACCCAATTTTGTCACACTGAAGAATTTTTTTTACTACTGTATGGAACAGTCAGAAAAATTGTACATATGTTAAACACCGTCCGAGATTGTGCACTGATCCTGCAATTTTTATTAAGATCAGAAAAGATTTTATGATTTTTATTATAGTTTTTATTTTTATTATTCTATATATTTAACACTGATTTTAAAAAGAAAGGGGGGTAATCCTTACAGAATTTATAAATTAATTAATAGCAAACGCTCTGAAATATTTTAATATAAATACATTCATTTCATGAATAAATATATGTTTTGTACGTATTCTTACAAACAATGTTTGTTTATCAATGATGAATTCTTAGAGGAGCCAATAAGAACATCAATGACAAGTGTGCCCCAAGGGGGAGGGGGTATTATCTGAGCCATGGTTTAGATGGAGCATGTGTTGAGGGAAAACTGGTTATCTTGAAAAAGGGCAGTAGTTTGTGGGTAATTTTAATGCTGTTTCATATTAACCAAAGGTTTCTATCATTATAAGGAAATAAATCGTATCATTATTAATAAAGAAATTTATCGTTTTGTATAAATAATGATACTTAGAAGCTGTTTAAATCTATAATTTATATTGACTCTTTGTAATTGAAATTCAAAATCATTGATATGATTGTAATGTTTTGGCAATTTTTAAAATTGAATGTTTGTAACATTGAATTCTTTTTTTTTTTACATTTAAATAATCAAAGTATGCAAACTATGATACTAGTAATGTTTTGCAAGCTTATCCAAGTTATCAAAATGCAAGCTCATCAAGTCCCATGGGATCAATTTTCTGAGACATGGAGTTGCATTGTACCATGGGAGAAAGTAATGGACATTTTGAAACAACTTACTTGTATTGCATCTGTCAAGACTAAGATTAGAAATAAATTCAAGGTTGTATCCGCAGAAAAACTTTGCATGGCTGTTTTCATTAACTGCAAAGGGAGGGTTTTTTAAAGTGAAGTTCTGAAAATTTTAGTTTTTTAAAGTTAATTAAAAACATTTTTTACAGTTCTAGAATATTTTTCAATTATGTGTCACAAACCCGTTATGATTCAGTTATATATTATATTATATGTTATATTTGAAATTAGCCTTGCTGGAGCATTAGTGTCATAAGGACAGTTCTAGTTTTTTATTGTTAACAATTTACTAGAAAGAAAAGAGTAATTTTAATGATGCACATTTTGCCATATATTGAATTATAAGCATATAACTTTAATATACCTGTACCAATTATAAAACAAATGTTGGAAAAAACTTCAGAGTTACGTCCATCTCTCTTTGTGAGTACAAATCATTCACCTTTCATTACAAATTCTGTATATTGTCTACGGTACTTATATACAAAAAAAATATTTTACTAAGACAACATTTTAGGTAGGCGTGGTACATGTACGTTTATATTTTTTTGTTAGCACGTCTTCATATTTTCCTGTTTTTTGTTTTGTTTTAAGGTTGTGAATATGGAGATCGTCGAAAAAGTTGTAGAAGAACTTATTGCTTTTTGTATCGGTATACCGCATATAGTTGTTGTCAAACTTGTGCAACAAAAAAATCTACTTCTCAAATAAAAACAACTTCACGATCAGCTTCATTATCATCTACAACAGGAACCACTTCAGAGCTGCTAGAAACATCAACTGTATTAAAGACAATTGTCAATATTGGCATAACAACATACAAATCAAGTAAATCCTCTATATTAACAACAACAACGGCAACATCAAAAAGGATGACAACAGACACACTTCAAAATACAACGGCGATAAAGGAATCTTCGTTGACTCTGTACACAGCAAATGAAGCAACGATGAAAACAAGACTATCTACCACCGGTTCAACGGCACCAATCCCAACTGTCACTTTAATGCCAAATGAAGTCAGCAAATCGAACACCTTAAGCACATCAACAAACCAATCACCGAGTAGTATCACGACAGGAACGATAACATCTTCATCTGTATCATCAACATCATCCAGTAGTACTTCATTACAACCACAAACAACAATTAGTACAACAACACAATCACCAAAAACATTATCATTATCTAGTTCAACAATACTATCTCCAACTACATTATCTAGTACAATAACACAATCAACAACGACATTACCTAGTGCAACAATGCAACTGCCAACAACTGCATCTAGTACAACAACACAACCAACAACAACATCCAGTACAACAATACAATCCCTAAAAACAGTATCACATACAACAAAACAGTCACCAAAAGCTGAATCGAGTCAAATGACACAAACACCAACAACTGCATCGAGTCCAACAACACGACCATCAACAACTGCATTTAGTACAACAACACTCTCTCAAGCAAAATCATCTGGTACATCAACAAAACACCTAACAAAAAAAGTGACTCAGAGAAAGATGATGTTTCAAATTTCTTTAAACGTATATGAAAAAAATACTGAGGAGTACGCTTATGTTGTTGGTGATTCTAATAAAACCGTAAGTACATAATTCTACAGGTGGGTGCACGCTATCATGCTTCTGGAATTTACGTATTTATGATATCGAATCGTTTTGTTAATTTCTTTTAAATTTGTTATTGTCAGCTCTTTAGCCTGTACCAAAGACAGCTTGGGGGTAACTTTAGAAAACTTCAGGTGAAGTCTGTCAGGTACTAACATTTTTATAAATTGACTTTGATTGCTTTCATTAATATAATCATCTTTGTACGATCATATATTATCTTATATTGGCATAGTTAGGCATAAAATGAAGTACATGCTCAAAGTGCCAGGGGGTCTGGGATCACCCTGAGGCCCCCAATAGGTCAAAGGCAAAGCCCTAATGGGGGCTAAGGGTGCAAAGTGTTACATATTCGCCCTAGCACTATAACACATGGATCACAACAGAGGCTGCCATCTTGGAACTACTTTATTATTATGTATTAATGCGCATGACATAAACAACATATAGAACCGAGCATGTAAACATTCCGGATATAACATCTTCTCCCTCCTTAAGAATGATGTACATACATGTTTCATTATACAATATTACTTATGCTAACTGTCAGATATTGTTGGTTGTCTGTGTTTATTGTTATTGCATAGCAAGTTCTCAAGAATTTTCCTTTTTATATATATAAACAAAGGTTTACTATAATACACATGCATTACGACCTTAGCATGTAAATAAAGATACATACAAAATACAAACATTCTTGACTAGGATTAATTGCAATGAAACCTCTTGGTTCCTGTAGGTTGCACAGGGGATTATTATGCCCCAAAACACAGTACAACTGAAAACTTAAACTAGATAACAAATTGGTTGGGGTTTCGCAGAGTTACTTGGAGTATATATAATCTTCCAGGATTTTTGGTTGACGGGTACGTAACGGGTAACGTCTCTCTGACTGGATGGGTGCTGTTGATTTCAGCGGTGTAGACAGACTAGACTCCATGTTTTTCGCAATAGTAGGTTTAACCAACGGAGTTGATCTCCTCGCACTGTCCGATAAAACCGACGGTAAAGATCTGCTGTTCGGCGTCTTTAACTTCTCTGCCCAATTGTCCATTGAAACTGAACTTGAAACACTCGGCTCAGGTATCTCGACATCTGGTAACATGATTGGAATCTGTGATGTTACAATCTGATTTGCATGCCTCCTCCACTGTGTTGAAGGGTCCACTTGCACACGATAGGAAACAGGTCCAGTTCTTTGAGCAATCATTCCCGGAATCCATTTATCCTTCCCACGATAATCACGCATCATTACCGACTGTCCTGGTTCAAATTCTCTGTTCTGTGTAGTTCTCTGTAAACACATTTCTTCTTGCTTCTGCTTGACATGTAACTCTGTGTTTGGCCTCAAAAGATCCATTTTCGTTCTCAACTCCCTCCCCATCATGAGCTTTGCTGGTGTTTCATTTGTTGTTGCATGTGCAGTATTTCTATACGCCAACAAGAAATTTGCCAGTTTTCTTTCAATGCTCCCTGCATCATTCTTACTGCATTTCATGGCTTGCTTGAAAGTTTGGACAAAACGCTCTGCAAGTCCATTACTAGATGGGTGGTACGGTGATGTCTTGATGTGCTTTATGCCGTTAGCATTCAAGAACTCTTCAAATTCTCTTGAGGTAAATTGTGGGCCATTGTCACTCACAATTGTTACTGGAAGTCCATTTCTGGAGAAAACGGTTCTCAGAACATCAATAGTACGGGTTGATGTGGTTGTGCTCATTTTCACCACCTCTGGCCACTTTGAATTTGAATCCACCATTATAAGAAACATATATCCTAAAAACGGTCCTGCAAAATCTATGTGAATTCGCTCCCATGGCTTGGTTGGCCACTCCCAAGCATTCAATGGTGCTCCCTTAGGCGAATTCTGGTTTTGTTGACATCCATTACATCTTTTGGCGATAGTTTCAATGTCCTGGTCAATTCCTGGCCACCAACAGAAACTCCTAGCAAGTGTTTTCATTTTGACCACTCCTAGATGTCCTTCATGTATCTGTGAAATCACCAAGTTGCGGAGTTTGGTAGGTATAATGACTCTTACTCCCCACATGATACAGCCATGATGAATAGATAGTTCACTTCGTCGTGAGTAGTATGGTGCTAACTCTCCATCTTTGTCAGTAGAAGTCCAATCACTGTTAATGCACGACATGACACGACCTAGAACTACGTCTTTACGAGTTTCGTTTTGAATGTTTTTGCTAGAAACTGGTAGAGTTTCAATCTGTCCAAGATAAAAAGCGTCCACCATATATATGGTTACATCAGACTCTGTGCTTTTCAGTGGTAAGCGTGACATGGAATCTGCATTCGCATGCTTAAAAGTTTTACGGAATCCAATTTCGTAGTCATAAGCAGACAAGAAGAGAGAATAGCGCTGTAATCTTGAAGATGCTGTAACCGGGACTCCTCTCTGAGGACTGAAAATGTGTATTAAGGGCTGATGATCGGTGATCAACTTGAATTTCCTACCAAACAAGTACGAATGGAATTTCTTGATCCCCCATATGATTCCCAAGGCTTCTTTATCAATCTGAGAATAGTTTTTCTCCGCTGGGGCTAATGTGCGAGAGGCGAATGCGATTGGTCTCTCTGTTCCATCAGGTAGCTCATGAGAAATAACTGCACCGAGTCCATAAGGTGATGCATCACATGCCAGGGAAATAGGCAAGTCAGGGCTATAATGTGTAAGTACCAGATCTGATGCTACTAAGTCCTTCACCTTGTTGAATGATTCTTCACAGGATTCTGTCCAATTCCAATGGCTGTCTTTTCGCAACAAGTTATGCAACGGTCAAAGTACTGTTGCCAGGTCAGGTAAGAATTTACCATAATAGTTCACTAAACCTAAGAACGATCTTAGTTGAGAGACATTACATGGGGAAGGTGCTTTAACTATGGCATCAATCTTCTCTGGTGTCTTGTGTAGACCATTTCTATCAATCACATGTCCACAAAAGGTAATGCTTTCCTTGAAGAATTCGCACTTCTCTAGATTTGCTCTCAGTCCATATTGGCTCAATCGCTTCAGTACCATGTCCAAATTCTTGAGATGTTCTTCATTACTTGCCGGTTATATCCATGTCGTCTAACATACACTGAGTTCCAGGGACTCCTTGTAATACTTGCTCAATGGTCCTCTGCCAAATAGCAGGCGCTGACGCTATGCCAAAGGCCATGCGATTATAACGATATAATCCCTTATGTGTGCTAATGGTAAGTAGCTCCTTGCACGATTCATCCACTGGAAGTTGCAAGTATGCTTGCTTCAAATCGATCTTGGAGAAATGCGTTCCACCATTTAGGTTGGCGAAGATGTCATCAATTTTAGGTAATGGATACTGATCAACATTGAGTAGTGGGTTAAGCGTAACCTTAAAATCGCCACATATTCTGATGCTTCCATTCTTCTTTAGAACAGGCACAATTGGAGTTGCCCAATCACTATGCTGTACTTTGGTCAGAGTTCCTTCCGCTTCTAATCTCGGAGTTCTTCTTCCACCTTTGTTCGTAAGGAAAAAGGAACAGTCCTGGCCTTGACATATTTTGGTTTGTTTTCTCTGAGTGTCAGTTTTGCTGTAATGCCCTTCACAGTTCCAACTTCATCAACGAAGACATCTTTATATTTGTCTATAATTTCACTTACGCTGGTAGGCTTCACAGTGCTAATGGCATGCGTGTCCTTAATCAATCTCCAGTCAAGTTGAATTTTTCTCAGCCAATCCCTGCCAAGAAGAGCTGGTCCTCCCTTTTCAACTGTGTATAATGGCAATGTCTGTTTAGTGCCACCGTATTCCACTTCCACGTCCATATAACCCACTGGCTTGATGTGTTCTCCCGAGTACGTGCGTAGAGTGATGTCTGCAGTTTTTAACTTCAGATCTCTGAACTTCCTCCTGAATTCTTCCTCCGCCATGACCGAAATAGCTGACCCAGTGTCCAATTCCATTTTCATCCTCATTCCATTTATTTTCAGATGGATCCATATGATGTCCGCACTTGTTAAATTGTTTAGTTCTAAACTAGCTATATAGTTGTCATCACTCACATCCTGAGGGTCATTTTCAACATAATGAACAGGTTTTCTTCTTTCATGTTTTCCAGACGTAGGCATTTGAGGTTTTGAAGTTTTACACGCTTTCTTTATGTGTCCCGTATTATGACAGTTGTGGCACTCTGCATTCCTGAATTTACAGTCCTTTGCTACGTGGCCACTTCCATTACAACGATAACACCGTGCTCCTCCTGACCGACAGTCTTTCGCTATATGTCCTTTCTCACCACACCGATAACACTGTACTTCATTTTTCCTGTCGTTTCCTCTGGAACGTCTATTCTTCACATGCAGTCTGTTCACGGCTCCTGTATCTGTCCGATTCCTAGCCTGTACTAATTCTGTTGCATCCTTAGCTGCCGCCTCCATTGCCACACTGATCTCCATAGCTTTTTCAAATGTCAAGTCTTTCTCTGACAGCAAGCGCTTTTGAATGTGAGGGTGTCTTATACCACATACCACTCTATCCCTCAACTTTTCATTTAGCGAAGCATTAAAATCACAATAAATCGAGAGTTTCTTTAACTGAGCTACATACTCCGTTATTGTTTCTCCTTCCTTCTGGTCTCTTTTATCGAAACGGAAGCGTTCTGCTGTTTTGATGGGCTTAGGGGACAAATGGCTGTTGAGTAATGTCACCAAGTCCTGATAAGTCTTCTCAGCTGGTTTATCAGGAAAAGTCAAGTCCCGCAGGAGAGAATATAATCGTCCACCGATGAGACATAATAAAGACGGTACCTTTTTTCCAGGATCTATCTCATTCACCGTGAAGTACTGCTCAAATCGTTCGACGTAAGATTCCCACGGTTCGATAGTCTCGTCAAATGGGTCAATCTTTCCAATTAAACCAAACGCCGCCATTACCACAGATCCAAAATATAATGGGACGGGTTAGAAACAGACAATTTGGAATAATTTGAGGTTACCGGAGTTTATCCTCGTCGCCAATATGTTACATATTCGCCCTAGCACTATAACACATGGATCACAACAGAGGCTGCCATCTTGGAACTACTTTATTATTATGTATTAATGCGCATGACATAAACAACATATAGAACCGAGCATGTAAACATTCCGGATATAACACAAAGCCCAGAGAAGCTCTCGGATTCTGACAATTTTAACAATTTTAAAATCATATAAGAAAATGCTTGGATTCAGCAATTGGAATTTATTTGATGAAACATATTAAGAACTCTATAATAAAAAATATCCACTGGTTTGAATAATATCGATTATATTAATACAGGTATCATAATTACAATTTGTTTTTTTATTTTATATACAGACTCGATCCGCTGATCATTGATCACGATATATTTATTGAAAATTCGCCAACGACATTAGTTGATGTAGTTAACATTTTGAAGAACATATCTGATGGGAAAACTAACGTGACGTATAACGGAAATGACGTCAAAATACTTTTCGTTTCCTATACCGATTCAACGAATAATCAAGGTAATTTTTTTAGCATGAATATCACAACTTTAAATATTTTAATCAATTTTATTAGGAAACGAATAAAAAACTAAATCTTCAGTTAAGTCTTTAATTAATTTCTTTTTAGTTTAAAACAGACCAAATATTGTATAACGAGCAAAATTTGTGAATTTTCTTTGTGGTTGCCCCCCCCCCCCCCCCCCCCCCCTCTGCGTGGAAACGTTCACGTTTACAGATCACGTATAAAGTGCATTAAATCGAGCTTGTGCAGAACAGTCATGCTTTAAAATAAACTCAAGATGGAAAGCCGCGCAAGCGCGGGAAGTGAAACTTTGCAATAGGCTAACCGCTTTGTATGTTGAGGCTGGATTTTTTTAAGGTATTACGTAGATATAATTTTTTTTTTAGTGTTGATCAACGACAAAACAGACCCTAAAACGGTGATTGAGGCAAGCTTTGTATGTACTTCGGACGAGTCATGTGAACGAACATCCACCACGTAAGCATTATACATAGAATTCTATTATTGACAGCATATATTTTTTCTTGTATGATTCTAATTCTTTTTCAAATGATTTGTTATTCTTTATTGAAGGAGCAATGCTGACAAAGATGATATACGTAAGTCAAATGAATATTATTATTTTATACAAGACCGAATCATATAATTTCATTGCAATTCTGTAGGAAAATTTTATGATAACTTTATATTACATAACATTGTTCTTTATTTTACAGCAACTTCCATAATTATTTCCATAGCTGCGGTAACTGCATTGATTGTCACATGTGCATTCACCATTTCCATGGCATGCACGATTTGCATGCGCAAGGAGAAACCAAAAGACCGACCCCAATATACCCTCGTACCTTCACATGCTAAAGTACCGGTATAAAACGGTTTATTTAAAAAAAAATAACAAACCAATATGACAGTTCCAAAGGCGATGTGTGAATTTTCCCTGATTTTGACGGATAAAAACTCAGCTGTAACAGTCGAGGTCAAAAATATGGTACTATTGATATGAAAATTCACATGAAAAATACAAGTAATACAGGAACAATTATAGAGAGAATATATTTTACATCTGCATTTTTATAATAAAAATACTAATATTTAATCAAATATGTTTACCCGATCTGCTTGATTTTTGTTTTAAAAAACATGATCAGAGAGAGAGAGAGAGAGAGAGAGAGAGAGAGAGAGAGAAGGGGGGCTGGGTGCCTTTGAACAGTTTTGAATATATTTATTTTTTAGAGTTGTCCGCTTTTAAATTTGTAAATTAAGAACAAGCAGTAAAAACGGACAGAAGATTGTCTTTATAGTGGGAATGTCAACGAGTACTCGACTACTCGACAATCGCGCGGTCATGATCATGACGGTCATTGATTAAGATTTTCTTAGTCAATTACTCCTTACATGTAAAAAAGTGAATAGAAATCATAAAACACTTTTACTTTCTCGGCAATTTTGGTCCGTAAGTAACGGGTTTTTCATCGGTGCCCGACCCTAGATGAATATTTTATGCGGCTAAAATATTGGTGTACAAGATTTCTTTTGATTTTATAGATCAAATTACAGCTGGGAATGATAGTATTTAGGCATACAATCAAACTATTTCTCTGTCTTCGTTATATAAAGATTAAATGCATGATAAGAGTCGACTTTCTTGCTGGGTGTAAACATGTAGGGAAAACTATGGTTATATAGCAGTTGAGAATGTCATTGATACCTGCCTCCAATTCTTTTTTGGTCTGATGTGAAAGCGAGAGCATGTTTATTGTAAGACGAATGTTTAATTTAATCAAACGATTAACAACTTGCATATACTTGACAATAGAGAGAATATGTATTGAGGAATTGCAAGAACCATGGCCAAAGATTACTGTCTAGTATATGAACTGTGTAGAGTACAGAGTGTTCATGTAGAGTCTTGACAGACAGACAGACACTGTTTGAGATACTCCTTCTTTTTGCCACTGATCTTTCTGATTCTTGGTTAAATATCTCTGTATATTTTGATAAATATGTATGAAGTTGAAACTTGAAATAGATATATATATATATATATATATATATATATATATATATATATATATATATATATATATATATATATATATATATATATATATATATATATATATATATATATATATATATATATATATATATAGTTTCTACCATTGAAGAATTGCAAACGCCAACGATTATTCAGACATTCCTCACATACATGTACGCGTAATTTGGACTGTGATGCGTTTCAGAACTGTTATCATGATTAAAACCCATTCACTTAGTGACATCCTTCCTCTGCTGTCTCATCCCTGTGGGCATGAATTTTTTTGACTGAGTTTATTTTGATATTGCATAAAAATATAATTGCTTTATATTATCATATTCATATTATCAATTTTCTTTGAGCCATTAATTTAGTACAATTATGTGCATAATATCAATGCATTATATTGCTATTACATAAAATTGGCTTACTGCATGCATGTGTATTTCTTAAGGAATCATTCTTTTAGTATTATGATGTGATAACTTTGGTCGGGGCGTGATCAAATCCAATAAAGCCCGAAGGGCTTTATGATAAATTTGATCACGCTCCCAACCGAAATTATCACCTCATAATATTCAAAGAATGATTCCTTATTACTGATATGTTATTAAGCCATTGTACGATTAGAACCATTTTAACAAGAGCTTGGACTTTGGGTAGTTGGTGTCAAACAGCATTGTGACGTAGGCCTGTCTATTTCATTGTAGGCCACCCAGCCATTGCTCTTTGAAATCAACAAGATTTGTCTGGCTTTTGAGCTTTGACTACGCAATCGGTGTATATTTCACTTGAAACCAGTGTCATTTTAACTTGTTTTGACGCAAGAAATAGATAGATACATCCTGCTTAAAGTCCAAGGCCGTGTTAAAATGGTTCTAAATATTTAAATTTAAATAAGCAAACCCCCACTGGCACCCCAATTGTACGTCATTTGAGGTTATGTGTTATATGGTACAAAATCGATACGTAGTGTTATCACAGGCAAAGACACTGGAAAATGTATATATTTGTGTTTATATGTAATCATAATTGTTACATGTCATACCCCATAAAGCCCTAATTTGCAATAAATTCTATTCTATGACTTTCTCTGACTTTCTCTGACTTTGCACATCATGACCATCCGACCGAGACTATACGCAAGGCCACAGTCAGATAAATTCAGGCACTTAGTATCGTCTTGGAAAGTTTGGGGAGGGGGGGGGGGGGGGCAGACTCATTCAAAAAATCTTGACAAGCAAAAATGTAAAAAAGGAAAAAGGTAACAATTCAAAATCCTGAAAATACTAATCGGGGGGGGGGGGGGGTGGGGTACCTTTAACTTCAATTTCACAGTTCATTTCCTTATTTTCAATTCAATTTTTTTTTACATGGTCCCATAAAAGTGTGTGTGTGTGTGGAGGGGGGGGGGGGGCAACTCCATGTTAATTCAATTTTTTGTATGTAAATTTACGAAAAATCTTTGCTGCACAAAAAAGTGCGTGGGGCGCCCCCCCCCCCCTCCCCAATGCTACGTGCTTGATTAATTCATATTTTGAATATATTAAACATTAAATATTATCTTTTGTTTCTTCCCCTTAGATATTATTTTTTTCACATACATCGATTGATTACATTTTTGTGGTTTTATATGGGGGGGGGGGGGTTTGCACTTAAATTTATGTGAATTTTTAAGCATTTAAGTTGAATATTTACATAGAAAATTATTCATTCGAGTTTCTGTATGCAACTATAAGATACACTGCTTATCGCCACTATCTTTGTGATCAAAAAATGTACCCACCCAGAAAACATCGTTTGAAGCCTTTAAATGGCCAATAAAATCGGTATTCCAGACCGATTCATTCGACACTGCTTCTATTTAAATGTAAAACCCACAGAATTCCATTATTCACGCAATAGCTTCCCTGTCATCAACCGGGTTATTTACTGATGACAAAACATTTAGCCCGAATGTGTTGATTTCAAAGCTTTGAAAATAAATGGAAGGAGATGGCGGTGTATGGCCTCCGTTTAATCGTATTACTGCAGGTGGCGTACAATTGTATACATGGAACTACTCTTCCCCTCCCGTCGGAAAACTCCACGGGTAAGTGTCTCCGAAGCTGAATATGCACCTGCTAAGATTTTTCTGTTTTAGAATATTGTAAAGAAATAACAGATACAAAGAATGTCCTCAACACCTGTAATCCCTCTGATATTTAGCATATTGTTACCTGAACTGCAACGCTTCATGATAAAAATATTGTCAGCGCATTTCTAAAAAATCGAAAGTTATTGAACGATTCGAATTTTCCTACAGTTCTCATTTGAAATATGACTGTTTGAATTGAACAATCATGGCAGAAACATGTTGACAAAGACGACACACCCAACCAGAATAATACGTAGTTTTACCTCCAGACATTTAAACAACGAAAAAAAAACCAATCGTTCAACAATATTACTTCTTTACACTTGCATTTTATGATTGTCTTGCGCTAAAGCATTATTGCTTGAATTAAACCACACACAGTAACTTTCCTTATTGATAATACAAGTGCATTTAAAGTTTTTAATGCATATCTCACGATAAGGCGGTTAGTGCAATGTGAGGTTTACAAGTGAATGCTTTACAGTGGGTATGAACGAGCAGCCGTCCAGATCACTAGTTTTCAATTACATGTAGCAAAGTTACTTTGAAGAAGGTCGGCTCCAAGTTTGTTTGAATATTCTAGGGATGGTATTTGTTTACCTTTTTTACGTATTCAAGCCAGAAAATTTCAAAAAGAAAATAAAGGCGATTGTAATTGAACAATGTGAAATACTGCTGGGGTACGTAACGAACAATTACTTAATTTATATTACTTGATGATTTGACAAGATATATGTATACATATTCATTGAATCATATATGTAAGAAAGGTGTGAAGGATTTAAACAGGAGAAAATTGACCCATAAAACAACCCCTTTAAGCATGATGAAAGACTACAAAGAGGATAAAACTGACCTATAAAGAAACCCCCCTAATCTCCATACCGAGGTCAAGAACATTAAACCAACCTTTAAGTTTTGTACAGACAAAAGGTCTTGAAGCTTTTGACCAACCAGATTACTCGGTGTCTGAGTTTTCATTGAACTATTTTATAGAGCATGTATATACTTACATTATTATATGTATTTTGTATGTTCTGTAGCTCTTTTTCATCTTAAGATCGTAAATCAAGATAACCATACGTTTCGTAATGTGATTCTCTAATCAGAGTTAAACATGATGTTCAGAAGATGTTAGTATAAAGTATTAGTTTTGTCACAAAAAATATGTGTTAACAAGTATACTACAGGTACATGTAGTACCATATATTATTCAATCTGTAAGATTCTGTATAAAGCATGTGCAAATCCTTTTTTTTTTGTTCTAATTGAATGATTGTGAATATGGAATTAAACTTCTCAACTGTGGTAGTGAATATCGTTCATATATTCCGCAATACTTGTACAATAATAGAAACGCCTTTTACATCTAAATCAACTGCAACAACAACAACGTAATGATCTTCTATCTTTCAGCTACTATGGAAACCACAACAGAACTATCGACAACACCAGAGGTTTCAGACACAATAGGCAATATTGACTCGACAACTTCCATATCAACACGTCTTTCTTCTATACCAACGACAGAACTATTGACAACATCAGAAGTATCGATCACAACATCAGTTAGAGAATTGTCATCAACTCAATCAGCAACTGTACAATCAACACAGCCTACAACAGAATCAACGACACAATTATCGAGTATCACATCAGAAACAATGACATCCTCATCTGTATCGTCATCACCATCCAGTAGTACTTCATCACAACCACAAACAACAATTAGTACAACAACACAATCACCAACAACAACATTATCTAGTACAACAACACAATCACCAAAAACAACATTATCTAGTACAACAACACAACCACCAACAACCACTTCAACAACACAATCACCAACAACAACATCCACTTCAACAACGAAACCGCCAACAACAACATCCACTTCAACAACACAATCACCAACAACAACATCCACTTCAACAACACAATCATCAACAACACCCACTTCAACAACACAATCATCAACAACAACACCCACTTCAACAACACAATCATCAACAACAACATCCACTTCAACAACACAACCGCCAACAACAACATCCACTTCAACAACACAACCGCCATCAACAACATCAACAACAACACAATCACCAACAACAACATCAACAACACAATCACCTACCACAACATCTAGTACAACAACAAAATCACCAACCACAACATCTAGTACAACAATACAATCACAAACCACAACATCTAGTCCAACAACAGAATCCTCATCAACATTATTGATGACAAGTCCAGAAACACAAACATCAAGTTCATCCACGCCAACGCAATCAACAACATCGATAACTCCCAGTACAACAACCTCACAAACAGCTCCAGTTCCAACAACTCAAAGGAAAATAAACTTCCAAATTGCCTTGAACATAGATGAAACAAGGAACCTCTCCAATACAGAAGAGTACGCTAAAGTGGTCGATGATTCTAAACACGCCGTAAGTATGAAAAAAATAGCCAGTATACCTCTATAATGTAGAAATACAGTCGTATTGTTTTGTTAATGTAGTTGGTATTTCTTTTTCAGTTGACTAGCTTATACACAAAACAATTGGGGGATAAATTTACTAAAGTTGATATCAAATATGTCAGGTAAGGCATTAAATACATTAAATGTTACATTCTAATACTCAGATAATACATTATGCATTAATAATCGTACGGTTTTAAGAAATTGATAAAGGATACATTGTAATAAAATGTGTTTATGGTTCAGCATTGGAATTACATGTTTTTTTTTAAAAATCTATAAAATAAATGTTTTAAGGAGACTGGTTGGTCACAGCCATCTAGCCCTCTTAATTCGATGTAGCTGCAGATCTGTAGCTCTCTGGTTGAACAAATTCGGATGGACAAACCAGAGAGCTACAGTTCCAAGCGTTGTAAAAACCTCCGATTTACACCGCCGTTTTTGTGTCGCTCGCTTCGGGAATTATATCCGACTTTAAAAGCATTCAACCGCCTAAAAAATTGGATTTATTAATTAAACATATAGTTTACCCTAACTCTGCTAACTTTGTTTTCCTGTCAATGGTTCACAACGGCCATCCTTCGCCTTGGAATGTCATCGTTTTAAAAAACTCGCCTTATGACAGCCATGTTTACCTAGTAGCGAGATCTCGGGTGCGTCGATTTACCCAAATGGACCCAAATGGCCATTAAAGTGGAAAACAATTATAATAAAATCCTTATTACAGGCACGTAGCATCAGGGGGGGGGGGGGGGCCAGGGGGGGGGGCTGCCCCCCCCCCCCCCCACTTTTTCTCGCAGCAACAAATTTTTTTAAATTTACATATAAAAAAAATGAATTATTATCTAGTTGGCCCCCCACTTTTTTGGAAGTTAGTAAAAAATTGATATGAAAATAAGGAAATGAGTAGTGAAATTGAATATACCCCCCCCCCCCCCACGGAGTAGGAATTTCATGATTTGGAGGGAAAAAAATTTTGGTAGGGAAGAATTTTGAGTCTGCTGTCAAAATATATAATGTATGTAATTATATTCAAATAATATAAATATATATATTATATAAAAATAAAACACCTTTTTAAAATAATTTTAATTATTGTTATGGACCTTCGGCTTTTATTTTTCCAAATTTCCCTAAATTATGAGGATTTTATTATAATTGTTTTCCGCTTGAATTTGGGTCCATTTGGGTTAATCGACGCACCCGAGATCTCGCTACTAGGTAAACATGGCTGTCATAAGGCGAGTTTTTTAAAACGATGACATTCCAAGGCGAAGGATGGCCGTTGTGAACCATTGAAAGGAAAACAAAGTTAGCAGAGTTAGGATAAACTATATGTTTAATTAATAAATCCAATTTTTTAGGCGGTTGAATGCTTTTAAAGGCGGATATAATTCCCGAAGCGAGCGACACAAAAACGGCGGCGTAAATCGGAGGTTTTTACAACGCTTGGAACTGTAGCTCTCTGGTTTGTCTATCCGAATTTTTTCAACCAGAGAGCTACAGATCTGCAGCTAAATTCGATGCGGTCTATATAATATTGGACTTCAGTGTCTCTCTCTTATTTCACATTCAGAATTGGTTCGTTGGTTATTGATCACGATGTATTCGTTCAAAATTCGCCCTCGGCATTAGTTGACGTCGTCAACCTAATGAAGAACATATCTGAAGGGAAAACTAACGTGACGTACAACGGAAATGACGCAAGTGCTCTCTCCGTTTCTTATACGGATTCATATAATAATCAAGGTATCAACGTAAATTAAAATATTTCATGCATAAGAAAACTTCAAACTTTAGGTTGTAAATATAAAATCAAATTGATAAACAAAAATTCAAATTAAAGGATTTATTTGGTTTTCATTTATTACAGACGGGATATTGCATATAAACGTTAAAAAAAAACGTGCACGAAACTCTTAAAACGTCGAATAATTGTACGTTAAATGCACTGCTTTTAATCAATTTCGAACAGAGAGCGAAATATAATGTCATTGCAATTTTTTTTTTCACCAATAAATTGTATTTCTTCACTGTTAAAAATTGTATTACTACTATGTGGCACTTCATTTTGATAGAAAGTTTTATCTGCTTTTACCCTTCTGATACATGTAGAATATTTGTTCTAGTGCCGATCGACGACAAAACAGATCCCACAGCTGTCATTGAGTCCAGCTATGTATGTAACTCCGACCAGACCTGTGAACGAATACCAACCACGTAAGTTTTTTGTACAGATCTGTATACTATAATTGTTCTGTAAGAGTCTTCTTTCCTTATCTTTTTTCAACATTAATCATTCACCATTGTGATAGGTTTGGTTACTTTTTCATTTTTCAGGACCAAAGACAACAAGGAAGACATTCGTAAGATAACTGTGGAATTTCTTATAGATTGTGTTAAATGTACAAAAATTCTTTCAAATAAATGTTGATGGCTACAGTTTTGTATTCAACATGATATGTTGTCTTTTATTTTACAGTGATTATCATAATAAGCTCTGTAGCTGGGGGTGTCGCCCTGTTGATAATCATTGCCGTAGTTAGCATTGTCTGCTCGCGCCGCAAAAAACCAAAGGAACCTGTGACAACTGATCGCCAATACCAGCATTTTCTCTTCTCCCAACAAACTACGGTATGTCACAGTTTAAAATCACACATCTTTATAATACAGCTTCAAAAATTGTTTTTTCAGGAACTTCTGCAATAATTCTTTCAATATTTTTTTCAGGATATATTAAACAAGGCCAACAACAGGCAACAGAGTTTAGGAAACGAATCAAACACGAGTCGACTTCAAGAAAACTACAGTGGCAGCCATTATGCTAAATTAGGACGAGTTCCAAGTCGACCTCCAGATAGCTACGGACTTTATGAGAGGACAGGGAACCAGAAATCTAGAGAACCAGATGTATTTGTTACCACTGCAAACACGAATAATTGGGGACTGCCATACGTACCTCCTCTTAATAACGAGAGGGGAAACAACAGAAGTAGAGGAACTGATGGAGTTGACCAAAATAGGACGATTTACACGTCAACTGAAGCGGTGAGAGATGACAAGCTTCAAAACAACCAAGCAATTCCATATAGAATAGAAAACAATGACAGAAACCCCCCAAAACCCATGACACAATTTATTTCACAAGGAAATAGAAAAGGCGGTTATGGAAGCACATTGGAGGCCACTTATTTGCCCAATTTGGAAACTAGACGCAATGAAACCCCGGTTAGACGGGATAATGTCCAAGTTCCCAACTATCATTCTAGAGAAAATATAAATTCCAGACAACACCCAAGAAACGACAGATATAGCTCAAAAGACAGAGTGGCTGAGCCGAATTACAGACAACCTGTTGGTTCAAGGAATCCGTATAATCCTGGATATGATAACAGCCGTAACCCTTACAGATCCGATTATGACGTCAGAAACCCACACACCAATTCTCATCCTGATTTGCATAAATCCGGGAAGCGATGGTACCCTGGCTATGACGATTATCTAGCTGAATTGGGCCAATCGCGAGCCGGTAATCCAAAATATGATGTAACACGTGGAAAACATTATAATGGACATTACTGACAGACTTTTGAATCACGATACACATTTCATAATAAAGGAAGATGTTTACTAAATTAATTTGTTCTACTATGATCATGTCAGTATACTTTATTTTCATAACTGAAATAAAAATGTAGAGAAAATATTCGTGAACAATGATTAAATAAACACTACAATTTTTACAAGTATATAACAGATGAAAATTACATGCTATAATATTTTTGCATTGAGGAGGTACAAATTTTAATATTAACGGACAGTTATTAACCAAGAGGGATAACTCTCTCAATCTTATAATAACTAGAAAACTGACCAGCCAGGAAGGGCCCCGCTGTCACAATTAATATAGAGAAGTGAAAAAAACTTTGAATTCCATCCTCTTTATATTAACAATGATGAAAAATAAATGCCCGGCATAAGATGTAAAGAACTGCAATATATATAAGGTGGTAAGAAAAAATATGAAAATTATAAGTAACAACTGTATTTTTAAAATTTCATGATAATTCCTGAATGTCCAAAAACTCTAAATAGTAACCTTGTATCTGCATAAAACAGGGATAACCTCATGTCTTATAAAAAAAACTAAATTAAATGTGTATTTAAAAAAGATTTAAACAGGTGTTTTATAAAATGCAAGGCTTCAGTGAATGCAAATACATTGTATCACCCAGGGATGACCTCAACTTCAAAACAAACATCAGTTGCAGACAAAGGTGTTCATTAATCTTCATATGACAGATAAAAATAAGCCTCTAAATTTTCTGCAGCAGGCAAGATAATTAATCCCAGGGGATTAATTGTTCTGCTCTCTCATCCTCTTCTTCTAAATTTACAATAAGATTTTTTTTTCAGAAATGACAGAATGGGGTTATTATCTGATTACCTGTTAAAATTAACAGCATTAAGGCAGAAAAAAAATAAAATTAATAATTAGAAAATAAAATAGTGAAAAAGAATATCTTAATATATATCTTGATTTTAGAATTCAATGAAATTATCATAAATCATTGTGTACGGTATTTTAACCAAAATAAAGTATGAATATTATATTTTAAATCCATATTTCAAAGAATGTACACAATACTACACATCATTCAAAATTGACCTTAACTTCAAAACAAGGTTCATTTGCAGACACAGACAGTGCAGTAATTAATCTCAATGTGACAGACTGTGGAAGGTTAATTAATCCCGAACTAATATTGCACAGCCTTCCAAGTATACTAACACGTTGTTACTTTGGGTGTTTTCCCGTGTTATTATTATTTTCGTTATAAAAGGGGAAATAACTCGCTTTGAGGGATATTATCCTTGTTGGATCAATTAACAGCTCTACTCGTGGGAGCTTTCCAAATATGGCTCGTCCTCTACGGTGGCTGGAAATCCAAAGAAAGGAGATATAAGTATAATAATTGTTATCAGATGTTTCATTTAGGATGGCGTTGATGGAAGTGTAAAATATCTTTATAAACACACAGTCACCAGTTACAAAATAGTATTCAATGTAATAAATTTACGTATAATGATACTTAATAAAATCTGGTGACTGTACAGAGGGTAAAACAATAATTATCAAAAATCCCTCTGCATATTAATTAAAATTACATGATCATAGTGAACTATAATAAGTGAAAATCATCTTAAATTCATAAAACGGCAACCCGTCTAATTGTTACTTTCTATCACACAAACTATGAACTAACTCAACTAAACTAAAAAGTTATATAATAGCTGACAGTCTCGCAGTGCCTATTCAATAATTCAATAGAGACAATTCGAACTACAAACATCTCGCTATCTAACCACTTTCCTTTAATATTTACTCGTTTAGCTCGAAGAGGTTAATAAATCTTACTCTGAAATAAGGGATTTAACAATTTTTTTTTTTTTGACGCAATCAATAAAGTGTTTAACTTACAATTTTAATGCGAACATCCTAACACTTATGATCCCGTTAGACATGTATTATAAACAAACAACCTTTTTACCTCTTTTCATAAAAGAGCGCGGGAATAAATAAAAGCGCCAAATTCAAAATCTACTTTTCTTATGATATGCATAAAAATAAAGGTGATATAAAAATATGACTGGAGACTGTAGCTAAATATGATATACAACAAAAATATTAAAACATACAATCTATAATCTATAAAGTACTGTACAATAAATGAGGTCATGTTGCACGTTACCTAATAGATGATGACTTTAATTTAACTTTTAAAGACTTTACTAAAAGCTCAAATTTAGAAGATAATAAAAACAGGATTATGTACAAAATAAAAAATACACTATCCTTTATCAAGGTGACTTTATATCTAATTGCAAATAAATGAAAACTTAAATTTACATACCTGGAAATCCAAAGAAAGGAGATATAAGTATAATAATTGTTATCAGATGTTTTATTTAGGATGGCGTCGATGGAAGTGACCAAGCTTGGGCGCATTTCCACCGACAAACCTGCGTCTTTGGATTCCAGGATTTTAGCCAATCAGAATTTAGGATTGGTTGATTTACCGAAACAAAGTTGTAAAAAATTTCCTAATAAAGAAGATTATTTAAAATGAGCAATCACGTGACCTTAAAAAGATAGTCACGATAATTGAGATAATAGGTACACCTGTGCTTGACCTCAGGCCTTGCGGCCTTCTTAACAAAAAAAAAAAGACAAACTAACAAAAGGAACTAAATATTATTACATAATCACTTGGGCATCGATGTGATTAAACATTGGTCAGTAACAGCTCAAAGTAAATCAATTACATATATACAATGGAGTTCCATTAGCGTGTCAGGCCAATGTTTTTATAAGCGGAAGCACCTTTGCGGTTTTTTTTGAAAAGACTAATTTACCCAGGTAACACCAAAAAAGGACATTTGTATGTCGTATTTATATTGCATAATAAAGAGACATCTGTAAAAAAAATCAACTCTGAAAATGTTATCAAAAACCAAAATTATAGTCCCAAATTATAGTCATAACACCAAATTTTATTTTTAAATAAACATTTGTGGGAAGACAGTGGTGTTAGTAGCACTCAAAAAGTCAATTCCTAAAATGAATGAGTGATGCAAACCATCAACAATATGAGCACTAAAGGTATACCTAGCATTATTGATTGTGAATTCAATATTTAATTTGCCTAACACTGCCAAATGTTGTCCACTGGCACCTATCACATGAAGAAAATCTGGATTTTGCAACTCTGACCCAAAATAAGCAGTTTTTTCAAAAAAAACTTTACTTAAAATTGTAACTGCAGCACCGGAATCTACAATAGCACTGGTTGTTTGTCCCTTAACATTAACATTTACTGTGTTTTTGGACATATGGGTGATCAAATTTACCCTAGGACATTTGTCACTGTGCCCATCTTTAGAAACATTCCTAAAGATAGGCTCGAATCCCTATGCCGAATTATTTGTTGATTGTGTTGTCAGTGCCTGTATGTCTGTCTGTCCAATTTTGCCTTTTTTTAAATCGTCCTCTAGTGTTCTACAGCATTTCCATAAATGATTATATCTATTACAATAAATACATTTTTGATTTCTGGCTCTACAATTGTAAAATGAATCACAAGACTCACCACATCGGAAGCACTGTTGGGACTGCCTAGGTCTGGAACCCATGTTCTTCTGCTGGTCAGCCTCCCTGTAACCATGGCGCTGGGGACCCCTCTGTGACTGGTTCTGGTTGTTACTGAAGTATGGCTTCTGCTTGGCCGGGCTGTTGAAACGTCTGGTCTCCTGAAGCACATTAATGTTTGATGTCTCTAGTGCACTCATTCGTTGTTCCAGAGAAGTTAGCGCATTGTTCATCGCTGCACCGGTTGCTGACTGGACCGCATCATCACTGCAGATGGACTGAGCCATCTCTGCTAACATGGCATGGGTTCGTAAGTCCTCCATATTGGTTGGATTTACCTTCACCATATCCGCTTTTATTTTTGGTTTTAGTCCTCTCATGATCTTGCCCATTGTTTGGTTGGTGTCCATTTTTAAGTTGGTAGCTTTTTCTGTAACTCTATGAATAAATTCCTCTACACTCTCTGTTGGTCCTTGCTGTAGCTCTAACAGATCAAAGACGTGGTTTGAGGGAGGTTTAAATCGATTGATGAAAGCTTCGTGGATTGAATTCAGGGTAAGCTTTTTTATTGTGTCCAACGAATTAAACCACGTCTCTGCTGCTCCGATTAGAAAGAACGGCAAGTGCAAAATGGCTGTTTGTTCTGAGAGTTTTTGAAGACTGATGAATGCCATGAACTTCATCCACCATTGCACAGCAGATGTTTTTCCATCAAACTTCTCCAATTTGATGTTTGATAGCTGTCTTATGTGGCTTTCTGCAGGGGCTGTCACTGATCTTTGCAGGGTATGTTGTGGCATGGGTGGTGGTGGTGGTGGTGGAAGAAATTCCCTCTGTTGTTGTTGTTGAAGTGTTTGTCTTTGCTGTCGTTGTTGTTCATGATGTTGGTGCTGTTGAATTTGAAGTTGTTGTTCTTGGATCTCTTGTTGCTGTGTGATATGTTCCTGTTGTAGGGCTTGAAGTCTCTGCCTCATTACATTCAATTCCTCTTCCTTTTCTTCTTGGCGTTGTTTTTCCGCCTCCACTCTTAATTTGAGGGCTTCAATTTCCTCATTCTTTTCCTGGAAAGTTGCCATGATCTCCGCTTGCAAATTTCCATTTTCTGGGTTTGAAGAATTTTCTGGAGTTCCAGTTGGCATCTTTCTTCTTGGTCTGAAGTTATATTTCTGCATGCGAGGTTGGGATCTAAAGGATGGTCTCCACCAGTTAACACGTTGTTACTTTGGGTGTTTTCCCGTGTTATTATTATTTTCGTTATAAAAGGGGAAATAACTCGCTTTGAGGGATATTATCCTTGTTGGATCAATTAACAGCTCTACTCGTGGGAGCTTTCCAAATATGGCTCGTCCTCTACGGTGGCTGGAAATCCAAAGAAAGGAGATATAAGTATAATAATTGTTATCAGATGTTTCATTTAGGATGGCGTCGATGGAAGTGTAAAATATCTTTATAAACACACAGTCACCAGTTACAAAATAGTATTCAATGTAATAAATTTACGTATAATGATACTTAATAAAATCTGGTGACTGTACAGAGGGTAAAACAATAATTATCAAAAATCCCTCTGCATATTAATTAAAATTACATGATCATAGTGAACTATAATAAGTGAAAATCATCTTAAATTCATAAAACGGCAACCCGTCTAATTGTTACTTTCTATCACACAAACTATGAACTAACTCAACTAAACTAAAAAGTTATATAATAGCTGACAGTCTCGCAGTGCCTATTCAATAATTCAATAGAGACAATTCGAACTACAAACATCTCGCTATCTAACCACTTTCCTTTAATATTTACTCGTTTAGCTCGAAGAGGTTAATAAATCTTACTCTGAAATAAGGGATTTAACAATTTTTTTTTTTTGACGCAATCAATAAAGTGTTTAACTTACAATTTTAATGCGAACATCCTAACACTTATGATCCCGTTAGACATGTATTATAAACAAACAACCTTTTTACCTCTTTTCATAAAAGAGCGCGGGAATAAATAAAAGCGCCAAATTCAAAATCTACTTTTCTTATGATATGCATAAAAATAAAGGTGATATAAAAATATGACTGGAGACTGTAGCTAAATATGATATACAACAAAAATATTAAAACATACAATCTATAATCTATAAAGTACTGTACAATAAATGAGGTCATGTTGCACGTTACCTAATAGATGATGACTTTAATTTAACTTTTAAAGACTTTACTAAAAGCTCAAATTTAGAAGATAATAAAAACAGGATTATGTACAAAATAAAAAATACACTATCCTTTATCAAGGTGACTTTATATCTAATTGCAAATAAATGAAAACTTAAATTTACATACCTGGAAATCCAAAGAAAGGAGATATAAGAATAATAATTGTTATCAGATGTTTTATTTAGGATGGCGTCGATGGAAGTGACCAAGCTTGGGCGCATTTCCACCGACAAACCTGCGTCTTTGGATTCCAGGATTTTAGCCAATCAGAATTTAGGATTGGTTGATTTACCGAAACAAAGTTGTAAAAAATTTCCTAATAAAGAAGATTATTTAAAATGAGCAATCACGTGACCTTAAAAAGATAGTCACGATAATTGAGATAATAGGTACACCTGTGCTTGACCTCAGGCCTTGCAGCCTTCTTAACAAAAAAAAAAGACAAACTAACAAAAGGAACTAAATATTATTACATAATCACTTGGGCATCGATGTGATTAAACATTGGTCAGTAACAGCTCAAAGTAAATCAATTACATATATACAATGGAGTTCCATTAGCGTGTCAGGCCAATGTTTTTATAAGCGGAAGCACCTTTGCGGTTTTTTTTGAAAAGACTAATTTACCCAGGTAACACCAAAAAAGGACATTTGTATGTCGTATTTATATTGCATAATAAAGAGACATCTGTAAAAAAAATCAACTCTGAAAATGTTATCAAAAACCAAAATTATAGTCCCAAATTATGAATTTCATAAATCATGAAATTATTTAATACATAACACCAAATTTTATTTTTAAATAAACATTTGTGGGAAGACAATACAATGGTAACATTCTCAGCAGTTATCTCTCTTTGCCCATTCATTCTTTTGCATAGTTAAGGAATCTACCCCACCACCCCAGCTCCAAACCAGAAGACATAGAGAACCAAACTCAGCATCAAAATATGTATTTCTGCCTAGTGAACTACCATACCAAATTTGAACTTGATTGGGCAACCATAAAAAAAAGTTATTAGAAAAAAACCAGAAAATTTGTAGACGGAAGAGTGACAGACGGACAGACAGACGGACGGACAGACAGAGTGATTACTAAAGGGGACCCGCAAATCCTTGCGGGGCCCTAATTTAAAAATCTTGATAAGTTGAGTTTTGTTCGTGACATTGATTAGTATTTGAATTTACAAATAATTTAAATTTGGAAATATTTTGGTAAAAATATATCCCTTGAATATGTAATACACATATCAGTAAATTGGAATAAATAGTACAAAAAATAACCCGATTTATCTACAAGCAAATAATAAATTTATTTTTCTCTTAAACGTTAGACCATTTATCTGTCTCAACAGGTAATTTCGCTTTAACAGTTCTTAAAAAAATAATATAGTTTCACATGCAAAATCAGTAAATGTACATGTTTATTTCAGCTATAGGCCTATACGCCATAAATCCCTTTCAATCATTTATGATATACATATAATTGTCAGATCGAGAATCAAAAGTTTTTTGATGTTTCTTTATTTATCGCGTTTATCTCTCCTTTCATGGTAGAAAAAATCTTCAACTTCCACTGAATTACTACATGTAATTCTTCATCTTCGCTAGCCAAGGGTTTCCGATACACTACGCTTCTCATAAACTTTATGAGAAGCGTAGTGTATCGGAAACCCTTGGCTAGCGAAGATAGAAATTCTTTCGACCAAATATTTATTTTCTAAAAATTCGTTCTTTTTTTAGTAACTGGCTACGAGAAGTAAGACAAGCTAGCTACTAGTAACTGGATGAACGAGATGAAATCAAAGCTGGCTACTAGTAACTGGCTACTAGTAACTGGCTTCGAGGAGTAAGAAGAGCTAGCTACTACATGTAGTAACTGGCTACGAGATGAAAGAAACTTGGCTTCTAGTTACTAGTTACTGTTCAAGTGAGAAAACATACCTAGGATTTTTATTTGTGTTCGTAATATGTACATTCCACTATCTCATCATTTACTCATATCTCATATATACTCATATTTCTCACATACTCTCAACGATAATTGATGCGTTTCGTTTAAACTATCTCTATTTTAGACAATATTGTCCAGTTGACTCAAGTACATGTAGCTGTACTTACAGATTGAAAAAATCAACAAATGTTATTAATTATAACAATCTATCATGTCATCCACATAATATTACAACAAAATTACCCAGATATCTCTCTTAATCTGGTCAGCTACCAGTGCATTTCGTTTCAACTATCTCTATTTTAAAGACATTTTTTTCATGCAACTCTAGTAGCTATGTCTGAAGACATTTGTAACAAAATGCACTAGTAGCTGACTACATAAAGAGAGATATCTGAGTAATTGTGTCGTAATATGATGTGGATGACTTGAAGGAATGTTGATATAAGCAAGACTGGCATATATCTTCAATCTATATATACAGCTACTTGAGATATATTGACAAAACCGACAAAAATAAAGATATTTGGAACAAAATGCACTAGTAGCTGACTACATAAAGAAAGATATCTGAGTAATTGTGTTGTAATATTATGTGGATGACTTGACAGAATGTTGATATAAGCATGTCTGGCATATATCTTCACTTTAAATATACAGCTACTTAAGATATATCGACAAAACCGCCAAAAATAAAGATATCTGTAACAAAATGCACTAGTAGCTGACTTCATAAAGAGAGATATATCTGCACTTCTATCGTATTATCTTGTGGATGACCTGATATATTGTTGATATTAACAACCCTTGAAGATGTCTTCAATCTTTATGTACGGCTATTTGAGTTGCATGAAAAAATTGTCTTTGAAATAGAGATAGTTGAAACGAAATGCACTGGTAGCTGACAAGATTAAGAGAGATATCTGGGTAATTTTGTTGTAATATTAAGCGGGTGACATGATAGATTGTTATAATTAATAACACTTGTTGATATTTTCAATCTATAAGTACAGCTACATGAGTCAACTGGACAATATTGTTTAAAATAGAGATATTTTAAACGAAACGCACCAATTATCGATGAGAGTATGAGAGGAATATAGGAAAATAATAATATAAAGCGCAATGTACATCTTAAGAACACAAATAGAAATCATAGGTATGTTTTCTAACTTGGACAGTAACTAGAAGCCAAGTTTATTTCATCTCGTAGCCAGTTACTAGTAGCTAGCTTTTCTTACTTTTCGTAGCCAGTTACTAGTAATCAGTTACTAGTAGCCAACTTTGATTCACCTCGTAGCCAGTTACTAGTAGCTAGCTTTTCTTACCTCTCGTAGCCAGTTACTAGTAGCCAGTTACTAGTAGCTAACTTTACCAATCTCTTTTTTTAACTGGTGGCCGTGGATACGAATTGTCTCTACAAATCATCACATTATCAAAAAATTTTCACCCTTTATTACATAAATGTCCGAATAACTTTTATAATATTTTCACATTTCTTGTATATTTATTATTTATTTATTTTGTATAGGTATTTTCTCATATGCAATCCATAATGTGGTAACACATCTAAAAAAAATATCTCTTATTTCTCAAATATAATTCAGTTTTACTTCTTGAAGTCACCCCTTACAAATGGTCCATGATCTACACTTTAGGAATTCTTTATCTGTTGATGCAGATCCTCAAAAAAGAACACACAAGAAGAGTCGGTTTTTAATGCTGGTTCAATTTCCTGGTAATATGTATTTATATAATAATGTATTTTCAATTTTAGAATATGAAAGAAATTAATGAAAAATGAAGATTTTCAAATACAATATATGTTATATTAAAAAACTATAATTGCTATTTCTAGAACTGTTTTTCGATTAGATGACGATTTTTTTTATTTCAAAACAAATGTACATTGTAGATTTATACGCAACTGACGCGCACCAATGCTTTAGCGCATCAAGTTTTAAATAGGAATCTTTGAAAAACTATCATTTGATCTTTACTCGAATCAAAACTTCTTTACACATTTTCAGTTTTCTCTCATTTAACCTGCATTTGTCAAAATTATTGGATGAGGATGTTTAGAAATGACTCGTACATAGCTAGTTTTACCATTCCCAGTCTCCCAGTCCCTTATGACTTTCCAGTATATAATCAAGATTACAACTAGACTTTAACTTCTGGACGCACAGACTGACCGAGTAAGATGAATAAAATTGGTAAAATGATCAGTTTTTAAAGTATTAGTGAAACCATGCCCTTTCTACAACCCCTTTTCTCCTAAAGAGTTCTCCATTTGATTTTATAGGTAGATACCGTTGAATAGAGAGCCCCGATTCCTCTGTTGGGTGGTCTGTCCTCACACACCGTTCTTATATTCTTCATATTCATGTGGTTTAAATTGGTAAAGTTTTGAGCGTATGTTGGATGAATGTATATTTAATTATTTGTTTCAAATAAAAATATAAATATTATGACTCTAAATCATCCCACTCCAACCTCGAATCCAAAGCTAATGCGTGTATTTAAAGACACCGTAGGTGCGCTGTTCTAACTTCATGTATAGTTATCAAGTGTTCAATAAAAATTATTTTCATCGTTACTATCCTGATGATAGACAACAAGGTCCTTTGTTACAACGCACTTTGAAATATTACACACTTTGAAAAAAATTTTCAAAGTGCGTAATTTTTTCAAAGTGCGTTGCCACAGTCCTTTGCAAAACTTGGACAGTTGGTTGGAGCCGTAAAATGTAAATCATCCCTAACACTGTGCCGGGTATTTATGCCAGTGCAAAGGTGACATTTTTGCACGCGTCTAAGCTGCATGTATCGAAAAATTAAAACGTACCATATGATAGTCCTTTGCTTAGAGAGTTTATTACCACCTTTGCTATTAATATTTTACACCTGCCAGGTGGAACATTTACCTTTAAAAAACAAATTCCTACAGGAAAATAATTTTTTTCATAGGAAAAACAATTTTTCTTTGGGATATTTGGAATTTCCAACCGGAATAAAAGAACTTCCTATAGGAATTTAAATTCCGATGGAATTCGAAAATAACTCCCATAGGATTTTATAATCCGATGGGAAATCTTAATTTCCTACAGGAAACTACTTTTCTGAATCTAATTCTTACAGGAAATACTTTTCTCCTACTGGAAATATAATATCATTCCTTTGGGATATTTTGAAAATCCGATAGGATTTTCAATATCTCCTATAGAAAAATTATTTCTCCAATGGGAATTATTTTTTTTCCTGTGGGATATTAACTCTTAAGTAACTATCTCATCTGTTTGGTGAGACACAAAAAACAAAAGTGGTTATACACTCTCTGGACAATTATCTATCATATGGTAAATAGACTTCTACAAAACTCCCATTTTAAGCGGGTGAAAAATGCCATCTTGGTACTGGCAGAAATATCCGGCACAGTGATCTCTATTAACTAAAATCTATGTGAAGCTTGACGATAACAAAGTTCATATTCATTCCTTTTCAAATTTCGAATTTTAAAGACTTAAATTTACCGATGATTAATTAATTAACTTTGATAGAAAAATGTTCCCATTTGATAATGAAATATTAAGTTTGGTTCAATTTTTAAAAAAAATATTACATGTACATTTTATCAAAAACAAAAGACAATTCTCTTCCTATTTAATATCGATATTAAAGCACAAAATATCGAGTCTATAATTGTTATAGCCTAGTACAGACTAGTAGAATTGATCAGAGTCTACAATGTCGATATTGTGGCTACGGATTTGTTACACACTCGTTTGGTTTTCAATCTGTAGCATATTGTGTTTTTAGTTTTGAGCATCTGTCTTTTATTTGAATTTTGTCGTAAGTGTACAAACGTTTTTGATTTTCTATACCATATTTCTAAAGTACTGATAGCCTATGTATATTAGTATACACTTGCATAAACGTCCTAAAAGCCTACGTGAAACATTATATTCAGTTAACAAAGAAGCATACATTCCCCATTATCGATTTATATATAAATAAATCCGAAGTCCACGAATTCATTGAATTTTGTTTACATTCATGCGCATATAGAGCCCAGTACATTTAAATAAAAATCACATGAGAATGTCTTGTTCCTTTAATTGTTTAAAAAAATAATCTGACGTACTATTTCCTTCGAAGCATGTTTGCTGACACAATTAACTGAATCTGACTCAGATAAAGTTGAAGCGGATTTTTAAATATAGATAAGGGGCGTTATGATTTTGTTTCCTTTTTTTACCTTTTGGTTTATGTTAATTCAAAATTTAGAACACTGGGAAAGGGTGCGCCGTGTTGTGTAACATTTCGGGAGATATTCGCAAATTCATCTACGTACCTTTTACTTACTTTTTACGCATTTATATCATATATTTTTAATTTACTTTTATTTCGTCTCGTTTATTTTGTCTGGAACCTAAACATTTTAAATCGCATTTTTAGATATGTTCATGTTTAATGAAAGTATTTGATTGTTGTATCATAATTTTTTCTAAGGAGAATAACTTATCTGGATATACTTCTCGTTTTTATTTATTTTGCAACATGAGAAAATATTTCTACAACTTGATACTTTTGAACAATTATTTATATTTCACATTTAGCATCGAAAAGAAATAATTTTGGAAATTAATTTCAACTTCACACAAAATCCTTCAAATTTTTAATCATAAATAACATCAACTTGAAATGAAATAAAAAAAGTAATTTTTGTTTCGTGATATATCTAATGCATGTCTGGAATAAAAACCAACTTTTTAAACTGTCCTTAGACATAGAGTTGAAATATCTCTATACAAAGATTTTTTTTTACAATTGTATCCCGAAATCTAAGGCCAATGTGCTTATAAATTTAAAATAGAAAGACATTTTATGTCTGATGAATTTCGATAAAGTTTTACTGTCCAAGATAATGTTGTTGAGATTTTTGTAAGCATAAAAAAGTTCCAAACAATATCGGCCTTCTAACCATTGACTGGCTAAGCTAATAAGAGGTTTAACAGGTGTAATTATAAACATCCAGACAACATTTCTACGACATGCATTAATAATCATTTTGTGTCGCATTCCTGTTTTTCGCCATTTCAGCTAGTTGTGATAACAATTAGCAGCTGATAACGACCCATCTATTTCAGTAATGGCCATCGAAATACCCCAAAACACGTCGATTCTGATAAACATTAAAGCCTTCTACCAGCAGCATGAGTACCCTTTAACTTTTTCCTCAGACCCCATTACAAACTATTGCGCAAAGTTGAGAAACCGTACCCGGTTCGTGACCAGAGAAATCGCAGTTCTTTTATTTTTACTTTTGAATTGACCGAGTCATCGTTCAGTGATGCATACCCGTAAATGAAGTTTAAATCGTGTCGCTCGGCCACGTTGTGTACATAATAAGCCTCTTACTACTAGGGATTCATTCTTTTGTAAACGTTCGAAGAATTGTTTACGTAGTATTCTCATTTTTATAGTTTGTTTCTTTCTCAATGGACGATAAGTTGATCGTTTGTATTACGTCCCTCTGTATATCGGAAATTTAAACTTTTATTTATAGAAGGTATAAATACCCGCTGTTATACATTAATGGTAGACAGTCTGACCACCCGGCCGCGATCTATAACACTCATTGAGAGAAGTCAGAGAGAAAAAAAGGCCGAGATATTTTAATATTTTCTTAACTGGAACCATTTTTTGTGTTACACCGTGCTGCTTTCTGTGATCTGACCTCTGGTTAGGGAAATCGATCTTTCCTTTTTTTTTTTGCTCTACATTATGCATTTAACAAAAATGTGTTTTAAATTCTTAATGAGTATGTGTCTTCTAATTGGGACTATGCGCCGTTCCTATGGGTTATCACTGCCTCTCCCATTGGACATGGAAGGAGAATATATGGGTAAGTCTGCACTTATTCAGCTCTGTGTTTAACATGAAGCAGTTCAAACCGGGTGGCTTCCTACTGTTATTTTACAATATTGATTTTTTCCCCTCCTGTAGAGATCTATAATTGAATTGTTCTGTAACATAAGCCAGCGATCTACCATACATGTAAATAGTTTCAAATTAACACGAAGTTTAATAGGAAATATATTAAACTGTGGATCTGGAATAGATGCATGTTAATTTACAAATTATGCTGGAATCAGGACACAGGCTGCTGATAAATACTGACAGCGTTAATTCATAAAATCCACCAGGCCTCGTAACGCACTATGAATTTTTTAATAGAGATATATGGCACCCGTATACTTAACGAGGATTAACAAGTCTTTCCGCTGGATTTATGCTTGATCATCGCTTTTCACATTCATAAAAGAAAACTGATCTCGAATGGGGAATTTCAATCCATCCTGTCATAAAACATTATTAAACTTAACATTTTCTGGGATATCTTTATCAAAAAAAATATTATATAGAAGATTTTGGAGGCTGTGCTGATCCATAATCACCGCCATAGGTCTGGGATCAAAAATCTGTATATCATTGAAAGCTTTAATATTTTATTCAACAACATAAAAACGTTTCTCGGGTCAGGTGCGGGATTAATTTGCAATGTCATCGCACGGAACAGACCCAAAAAGCTGGCAGCGATAGCAATCAGTGGTCATAAAAATCATTCCAAAACATTTACTCTCACAATTCTCTCATTATTCAAATTTTGAATTTATGAAGCATGTGGATGTCGTGCTCTTTAGAAATTAACACGTTCGTCCATTGGCTTTGCTGTTAAACAATTGATTCACGGCCATACTTTTATTAATATACATGTACGTCTAGAAGAACCCCTCGTAACATACTGACTTGAGTAATGGACATTTACATGTACCTATACACAGAAACGTACATAACGATAACAATCACGGCTCAACCCAGTATACATACATGTACACAATGTGTATAATTATACCTATAAAGACCTAACATAGATGCGATAATTCTGTGTACATATGTCGTCCCCAGATCTTTTCAAACATTTCGACAGCTTCATTGAAGACTTCATTGTCCTGAGCTCGCCTGCGGCAGAACTACGGGTGTATTTGAATCGGTCAAGTTATGGTAGTTTAAAGATCTTTACTTAGTTAAACGATTCATGATCTGTCTGTTCATTTTTGAAGATTCAATATCGGTATGTATTCTAAAAAAAAACCAGCTAATTTTTTGTTTGTTTGTTTTTAAATATGAAACAGGGACGTATAATTATACTAACCTGATAATACGCTGAAGTATTATCATAGTATACACTGTATATAGTGTATATTTCTATAAAAACGAAAATAAGTTAGGTCAATTAAACATAACGTTCTAAAAGAAAGAAAATTGGATTTTTGAATGACTCAGACATTTGTTTCTCGGAAAAATGCAATCACACGAGCGACTCCGGACTGCGGTCATGTTCACGAACAAAATAAATTCAAATGACACCCCTAATTACGCACGGTGAGATAGGTGTAGGCACCTATCCGACAGTCATCCTATTTCCTGTCATTGGAATCCTCAATTACTCATTGTTTTCAGGTGAGGTAACCGTCAATTTAAAAGAAGATGGCGAGCGCTTGCGGCGTTCTGCAGATGGCGTGTCCATTCCCGCCAAAACAATAGAGGTCACCTTCCCTTTCAATAACGGACAAGTGGACCTTCATTTAAAAAGAATGGATGAACTGTCAGCGAATGTTCCTGTCTTTGCTGCCAATGACAGAGGAGAGATAGTGCGACAGTATATACAGGACAAAAGTGTTAGTAATTAATGTACTTTCTCCACATCACACCTAAACTTTATTTATATGGTAAACACAAAACGTATATCACACGCGTTCACTTGTTGAATGCAAAGTACTAGTATATGAAAAATGCAGTATTCTTTTAAATACATTAATTCATATAAAAGTTTCATATATACAGTGTATATCTTCAGTGAAATTATTTTTTACAAATGGATAACTTCTTCCTGTGTATTTATCGTTTATAAGATTTTCGTGAGTTTGCTGACATGCATTGGAAATGAATTTCTCTATCTGAGTTATAAGAAATAGAAATAACTACGTGGCTTTAAAATAATTCTAATGACTTGATATATTTTGACAGAATGTGTTTTTCTATCAAGACGAAAGTAAATTTGCCGCTTTTTACGTCGAAACCACAGACAACGCACTGTGCATGGTATGTATAAAGAGAATGCAACATAATAAATGAATTAGAGTATATAAATGCATTTAAGATAAAGAATCTACCATGTTACACATTTTGTTATCCAACAAAGAATCTCTCGTGAATTTTAGTTTGGAAGTTTTGAAGATAGATCCAACGAATATTTTCTGGAACCAAAGGAGAAAAATTGTAATCCGGAAAGTTCTGGGGTGTTTAAAATTCTGATGGCCAAACACACAAATATCGCCTACAATGATAGCATACCAATTGGTAAGCTCATAAAATGACGTTAAAGCTTAAAATTATATATGCTGTTGATATAACTATTAATACGGTACTTAGCATGTAATTACGCTGATATGTTGTTCATATTTGTGCAGATAAAACACAGAGGCGATATAAAGCCACCCCGCCGGGGGCCCCTGTACCCGAAGCTCTTGTGAGGCGAAAAAGAGCCGTACCTGAGTACAAGATAGAAACACTGTTGGTCGTGGATTTCTCTGTGTATAATTAGTGAGTACAATTAGTGAGTATTTTACACGGCTTTTTTTCATAAACCTAAGAATCAACGCAAATTATCTCGCTTTTGTTACGAATTTTAAAAATGATACATGTACATAAACGGGTTCATTTAACAGCGGCTTCTATTGTTTCCTAAGGATATTTGGCCATCAAAACTTTTCTTATATATATACACACAGAAAAGAGAATTTCAAATCTCTTGCCTTTATTACATGGTGCCACTCTTATTACGTATTTTAAATAATGTGAAAGAAAAGAAAAGAATGAAGTAAATGAGTACCATAATACAGGACGAAAGCTGATACATCGTTATCTCTACTAGATGATGTCATTGTCGGTATGCTGCTGTATATAGTGTCAAATACGTTACAGATTAAACAAGATAATATTTAAAGAGAAGAAAACGATATAGCGTGCTAAAATATGATTACCTTTAACATTTAACTATATATCTAATATCATGGCGAAATGAATACATATACATTAACACAAGTATTTTAATCCAAATTTATTCGAGTAACACTATAAGTTGGGGGTGTATAAATTTATGTCAAATTGACACGTTCTTCAAAATAACCTGCATTGCTATCTTTAATATCACCCATAAACCGAAATATTTTGCGAATGTAAGTAAATTTCGGGACAAAATTACAATTATTTGAAGTTCTAAATAAGCATCACCAATAAAAGTGTATGGACCTTTTGAATTATTTTACTGTTACATGTATATAAACGGCAAGCCACAATTTCCGACAACTAATTGCTTTAATTCAGCTGTAAATAACGTTAAAGTAAAGCTAGTATTGTAAATCATTGATCGATACAATGATGGGGGTTGGTATACACGTTATCTACTACATGAAATGTATTTTTTGTCTCTAGCTGGTACACGCAAAGTACAAAGACGACTTCCGGTGAGAGGGATGCGGAAGCAAAAGCCAACATCCGGCAGTACTACGCCTGGGTCATCAATGGGGTAACTCGCATAGAGCTAATATTGCCTTGAATAAAAGATTATAATGTAAAGATATTTCATAACTTACATTATAAATGTGAACTAGTTTGCCAAAAGTTGATACAAAAAGAAATTTTGACGATTTTTATTTTATACATGTGATAAATATAAAGTTGAAATTTGATTACTTTTGATCAGTGATACTGAGAAAAAACATGTAAATCTGGGTTTTTTTTGGTCAAACTTTTAATTACTATTAATATTAAATCAATCAATATTATATTTAGACATTAGTGCATTAAGTGTCTGCATTGAAATAAGCGCCCCATGTGTTTACAGATGGATGTACGATACAAGAACATACAGACCTCCTCATACACAATATCCGTTGTTTTTGCTGGAATCTATATAGCAGATGTAAGTATCGTTATGAATTATTATTTTCAATATATTTTTTTTTTGCATGGAACTAATTTTAAAATTTCAGTATTTATTTGCACAGCTTTGTTTCAAATAAAAATCAATCCTTTAAAAAAAAAAAGAATTTCTTACTATTTTTGGGCTTTCTTCATTGGTGTTGCCCTTGGCATGCATGACATTGGTAAAAGAAAAGTTATACATTTTTATTCAATTTAAGATTTAATGTTCAAAAATTTTTGAAATGTGCTAGAATTTCAATGGCGAAAAATATAATGGGAATACTCATGTAAAGGTATAGGAGAGAGAAAAGGCCAATGACAGGCAAACGCCCGTACTCTATGACTTGTATTCCTTAGCCGACACTGAGTTCTGCCACAGCTCTCTTTTGTATAAAGGGTTTCTAAAATGTAATTAATAACAAAATTGTTACTTTGTTTGACTTCAATAAGAATGCAAGGCTGAATAAACACGTATTAAAAGAGTGATATATGGGGACATATTTTTTCCATTAATGCAACTGGGCATTAAGAAAGAAATCGGAAAACCATTGAAATCAAAATATACATGTAGTGAGCTTTTGAATGCTTTAATGAAGACTTTGCCTTCAAACCCAATAAACCACTATTATTACACAGCGCTGATATTGAAGAAAAGCATAAAAGTCGAAGAATACAATATCTTTCGAAATGTAACGAAATAAAAAATCATCAGAATAATCGTCACAAAGTCGTTTCTTGAAGAAAGTATAGAAGTCTGAAGCAATCGTTATCACGAATCAATAATTTTCAATCTTTCAAAAACAACAGTTTTAATTTTCTCAACTACACAATTTTGAATTGAATGTTTTTTAGACACCTTCAAAATCGACCTTCACGGAAAACAACAAAGATTCTTCAGTACCTACACCTAAAGTTGAGGCCTCGACCGTTCTTAATGACGTCACAAGCTGGGTTAACAGCAATGCGGGGAGCCTTCCCAGCAACGATCACGCAATGATGTTTTCAAGGTAAAATTTTTAAATACATTGTAGATTCAATTTCACGTGATTTTCAACAGTTCAACAATGTGGACAAAGTTAAAATAATCAAACGCCTTTATTTATGATTTTTTTTAGACAACGAAATTAAAACCTCAAAACAAAAACTCAAATATCATTGATATAAATTAAAGGCGTTTCAATCATATTACCACAGTAGGTATACATTTACATGAATTTTTTCTCTCGGTCTTTTACATATTCTCTAATGGGCCGGTCACCGGCTGGAGTTGGTATCATAATAACCGTTGTTTTGTCGCCACAGGTACGACTTCACGAGTTCAGGGTCCAGCAGTAACGCCGGCCTGGCCTGGGTCGGGGCGGTGTGTACTACCCAGAGTGTGTCCATCGTGGAGGACCATTTCAACTTCGTCATCCTGACAGTAGCGGCTCATGAACTCGGACACAGGTTTGTAAAACCATTATTATACATGTATATTAATAACTGTTTAGATGACTTCTTGACCGCGTGTATTTATCAATGATAATGAAATATAAATAATTTGGTGTTTTCTATTTGTCAGCCTGAGCGCCGAACACGATGGTACAGGGAATGCCTGTAGCAGCTCGGATGCCTTTATAATGGCCGCATCGTCCTCTATAGTAGATAACACGAATCCTTGGAAATTCTCAACTTGCTCAACGGGCTATTTCACAGCCTACATTTCGTCCTTAAACAGGTAATCGGGTCATTCGTATAAATGTATACATATACATGTGAAAACCTTCAAAAGAACATACTTACAATATATATACAATATATATTATATATATACAATATATACTTAACATGTATTCGGTTTTTGAAACAGCGGGAGTAGCGGAAACTGTATGACGACACTAAATGCAGGATTTGACCCGACAGCTTTAAACCAATACACAAGTTTACCTGGCCAAGTGTATGATGCAGATGCCATGTGTAGACATATAGTAGGGCCAGCATCTTCATTTTGCATGGTGAGATTATTCAGAAGTTTCTACTCTAAAACTAAGAAAGTTTGATGACTTTTTTCTATTTGTATTATATGGTCTCCATACATGTTTATGTATGGAGATCATATAATACAAATATAAAAAGCAAATGAAAAATAATAAACAAGATAAGAACAATTCAGAAATTGAGATTGAGAACGATAAATAATTTATGAATGTATATTTTTATGTGATAATTATAATGTACCGTATCTCCACAGTTTCCTTATAAAAACAATTACACGTCCATATGTACCACTTTGTGGTGTCACAAAACAGACGGAAGTGGGCAGTGTGAGTCGGCCGCGGGGGCGGACGGTCTTCAGTGTGGAAACAGAAAGGTATATATTTATGGAATATATAATGAATATATTTATATAAAGTCCAAACTAAATAATGGCAATTTTTTAAAATTTACCTATGTTTTGCATGTGTATTTTTGTAAATATTGATAATAATTTTATGATGAACAATAAATTATTATATTACCTTTACATTGAAACACACCTTCAAGGGGTAATAATGTACTTTAAAGGTCCAGGTAATATCTAGGAGTGAAATATGTTAACGTTATCAAAAATATCAGATCCTTCATTTTCAAATTACTTTTGTTAACATATTTTACGTTTGGTTGAATTCCTGAATTATGCTTCCATAGCACATTCCAAGAGAACTGAAATAACGGTATTAGTACCAACAAACAATATTTTGCCATTTATAAAATGATACGAACACAACCATCGATTTTAAAATGCACAGTCTATTATCGAATGTTTGATTTCATTAATTTGTTTTAAACATATGTTTAACTTAATCTGAAACTTTTGGCAAGGAAAAGTTCGAGTGAATCCTTTTTATTCTTCACACACAAAGGGTTTACTAGTATATCAGAAAAACAAATTACCAAGATTAAGTAAGTTTGCTTATCTGTTGTGTTCTAATCAGTTGCTGCACAAAACACCGAAACATATATTACAATGAGTACGAACCAAACAAACTAACATTAGTCCATGAATGTTTCGTTTTAGTGGTGTGTGTCGGGAGTATGTACGGACGACGACTGTGCGCCCTCTGGGGACGGTATGTGTTATAATAAAAGACGGGAAAAATTACTCTACCTTAGATTGAATAAATATATAAAGTCAACGATTTGTCGAACTTAGCATGCTATTGATTATTGTTGATATGATTATGCAATGCATATACGATATTATGTACACATTGAAAAGACTGGATGGTTGTGACCATTTTTGACTATATCTTAAGCTGTTAAGACGGAGACAAGAAATAATTCAAGGTAGATATGTTGGGTAATTTGCTGGTCATACAGCCTTCTTTAATATTCTGTGAACAATTTATTTCCAGAATCGTGTTTATATGGTGACAGAAGTGGTGAAGTGATAACTTTTAACAACGCTGGGAAAACCTGCTCACAGGTCTCCAACGAGCCGCACATATGCTACTTCGTCAGTGATGAATGTTGTCAAACCTGTGCCAAATTTTACACCGGAAGACAAGGTAAACAGATGCATCATAAAGGACGAATGATAATAAAGAAACGAGAACGAAAAGAACTCTGCTTATATCTGATCTGTTATTTTTTCAGGTTGTTTGTATGGTGACCAAGCCTCGGGTTGTACCAGCGGCCACTGTGCAGCAAATCAAGATTTATGTTGTGGAACCTGTTATACTGGCACAACAGCAGTGCCAGTGACAACAACTGAGACACCAAATTTGTGCAAAACAACAACAATACTTTCTACTTCAACAATTGCAACTTCTACTACAGAGCAACAAACAACTACAACAATTTCACAACAACCAACAACCACAGTGCAAGTAACAACAACCTTAGAGCCAACAACAACTACCACTATGCCAACAACAACTACAACCATTCCAACAACAACTACCACAGAGCCCACAACAACTACCACAGAGCCCACAACAACTACCACAGAGCCCACAACAACTACCACAGAGCCCACAACAAGTACCACTATTCCAACAACAACTACAACCATTCCAACAACAACTACCACAGATCCCACAACAACTACCACAGAGCCCACAACAACTACCACAGAGCCCACCACAACTACCACAGAGCCCACCACAACTACCACAGAGCCCACCACAACTACCACAGAGCCCACAACAACTACCACAGAGCCCACAACAACTACCACAGAGCCACCATCAACTACCACTATGCCAACAACAACTACAACCATTCCAACTACAACTACCACAGAGCCCACAACAACTACCACAGAGCCCACAACAACTACAACCATTCCAACAACAACTACCACAGAGCCCACAACAACTACCACTATTCCAACAACAACTACCACTATGCCAACAACAACTACAGCCATTCCAACAACAACTACCACAGAGCCCACAACAACTACCACAGAGCCCACAACAACTGCCACAGAGCCCACAACAACTACCACAGAGCCCACAACAACTACCACAGAGCCCACAACAACTAAAACAGAGCCAACAACAACTACCACAGAGCCCACAACAACTACCACAGAGCCCAAAACAACTACCACAGAGCCCATAACAACTACCATAGAACCAACTACCACTACATCAGAACAAACAACCACAACTACCATTATAACAACAACTACCACAGAACAAACAACAACTACCCCAGGACCAGTAACAGCCACAGTGCAAGAAACAACAACCTTACAGCCTGCAACAAGAACCATGGAGCTCACTACAGCAGAATCATCAGCAACCACAGAACCAACAACAACAACCACAGTACCAACAACAACCACAGATCCAACAACAACCACAGTACCAACAACAACCACAGATCCAACAACAACCACAGTACCAACAACAACCACAGATCCAACAACAACCACAGAACCAACAACAAGTACCATTAATACAGACACAACCTCTACAAAATTAACAACACTAAGCAGAGAATCAACAACTACCACCACGGAACCAATAACTACCAAAGAAACTACAACAGAGCAAACAACAACTACTACAGAACCAACCACAACTATCACAGAACCAACAACAACTACCAATGAACCATCAACAACCATTACGTCCACTGCGTCAGTTACAACCACTGCAGCAATAACCACTACCACCTTACCATCAACCACTACATCTACGGTTCCAGTTACGACAACTGCGACTGTTATTGGAACTAATGAGATACGGTTCATATTTGTGATCAGATTAGTGATTGTTATCACAGAGGACCTGACAATTAGTGCCCAGTACTCAATTGTGATGATAAGGGCGGAAACTGCAGTAAGTACATGTACTTATCATATTAACCAATCAGTGTGGAATGTCTTTAAGAGTGCTGGATTGTCAAAGACATTTATAAATTTCATTAATCTCATTTAGAAGTTCTTTATATAAGTATTTAGGAAAATATAATTATTTATGTAAAAATAATTTTTAAAAACTTTTTTTTTCATTGAATAATTGGTAATGAGTGAAATGCAGAGAAATCCTCTTTGAGCACTTTGAAAAATACCAATTTACCAATTCTAGAGTACCTAATAGTTTATTCATCTATTTCAAGCTTACAGAACTTTATCGGAGGAGACTCGGTAGTAGATTCAAACGATGCCGAGTCAAAAGAGTAAGGTATGATGAAATGGCATTAGCATTTTATTGGAAACTTCATATCATACAAGGTCTTAACAATTATTTTATCACATAAGCAATTACAAGTACTTCCTTTTAATATCGAAATTCCTTTTTTGTAAAGAGACGCATGAAGAGTAATATGTTCGAACTTATATATCTATCATTAATTACTAATATATCAAGTTATTTAAAGAAGTGTCATTAAATTGAAATATGAATAAATTTGACAGAAGTGGAAGCTTGATTGTTGATTATGATGTAATCACTGATGAGGAACCTGCTTCGGCTTCGGATGTCGTGTCTGTTGCCAAAGACCTCGTTTCCGGTACGGAGAATGTGACGTATGACGGACAAGCAGCACCGGTGTCGTCTGCAGCTTTTGTCGATTCGTCGGGAACAAACGGTATTTAATAGTAGTATTAACATTACAAGAAATAAATTGATGCAATCGTCAACAGAACGGCTGCAATTCTGCAAACTATTTGTATTTCTGAACCACAATATATATATTTATATACATATGTATTTGTAATGAAAAAATTCGAGTTTTGGCATTACATGAACATTCCCTTGCAGATATATGGACAAAGTTGTGTGTATCAACTTGAATATTTAGAGTTATACACATCATATATATTATACTTGTATTAAAAGTTAAAGGAACCTATAGCTAGAATTAAGATAAAAAAACATGTTTGTGAAGTTTTGATTATTACGAATATAAAAAGTTTATATTTTCAAAGAAAATAAAACCCAAATTAGGAAAAAAGTTAACTTTAGTATGGATAGTGTTGTCGGTGTGCCCGAACTTGACTTGTTTTGTGGTCATATTTTCGAATCATCAAGACCGAGAAAAAATCATAGTTATCATAACGTACCTTTCTCTTCCAGTAAATATAAGCAGCGCTACAACAGGTTGTGAAGTTTTGGAATCCTCCAGTTCCTGTGGGTCAGGATATAAGTGTATCGAGGGCAGTTCCGGCCCATACTGTCGGTACGCAAAAAATTTTAAAAAATTGATTTCGAATGAAAATATCAATTTTGTTTATATGACATACATGTGTACGTATGATTTTTGTTATCATTTATTTTATTTTTTTTTATAGCAAATCCGTCTCTGAATACGATACGCAAAGTAAGACATTTTTTATCGATCAAAACTTTGAAACATCTTTGGAAATGAAAAAAACCAAACATTTGTAATCGATTTAAAAATGACACACCAATTGAAAAATATATATAAGATATCAATGCGATTTGTTATTTCAGTGCTGATCATAATCGGTGCTGTAGTGGGGTCCGTTTGTCTCCTTGTCACAACAGCGGGGATTTTGGTGCTATGTATTTGTAAAAACCAGAGGAAAGAAAAAGACAGGAGTCGATATGGCATCGACAATCCTGCTATCACCCCGGTAAGGCTATTGACACTCTCTTGTATAGAGTATATTCATTCAGAAATTTGTGCTTTTCTACAACGAATTATCGCCTCTTTTATCCAAAGATTCCTTTGAAAGATTTTAAAGAATTTTTGTTTTTTAATTTTCAGGACGACTTTCATCATAACGGGCGACTTCATTATGAGAATGACAGCGACATGGGCAGTCCGTTTTATGGCAGACGATGGTATCCAGGGTATAACGAAATGGCGCCAAATGGCACATGGCACCAACAGCCAATGAGCAACGTAAAATACTCAATACCGAGGCCAAAATACTAGAGACAATAATTTTATTGATTATATTCATCATCAACGAAATGAATCTAAAGTCATGCAATTTTTCATTCAAATGCATAATAAGACTAAAAAAGTGCCAAATTCTCTCACGGATGAATGTGTTTTTGTTGTGCAATATTATAGCTCTTTATTTGTATCTTTTTGTACAAATGCGTTTTATAAATATCTTTTTATAGCCTGTACATGAAAATATATATAGTTTTTTAAAAATGAAAGTACTCTATATTTTTTATGCTTTTATTTTTCTCTCTTTACTTACTGCAGGTGAACGTCTTCATAACTACATGTAATTAAAATAACCTATCGTTAAAAAAATAAATCGCGTAAGATTGACCATATGAAGGTGTATCTAGGGTCTGTGGTTTTCGTTCGTGCTCTTTAAGTGATGTGGTTTCTAACATCTTGGCTGTAAAGACGCGCAACCATTAAATGGTCATCGTCACATGTAAACTTATGTATCATGATACACCAATTTGTCCATTTTATTGAAAGTTACATTTGTCCTATTCATTTTTATGGACTTTGCAGTTCAGATAAAAATCAGGCAAGGAAACTTAAATTCATATTTTCATCGAATGCAGCGATTTGATTTTAGAGTTTAAAGAATTTTAACAAATGGCATTGATAGCATTTGTTTGGTGAGTTATAATATAAAATGCGTCTATACAAATTTAAGACTATGGAATTAAAAAGATACAATGAACAACGTGAATGAAGCTAAAATGCACCAATGTACTTGGGGAGTAATATGAGCCACGAATCAACTTGCGTGCTTTATTACGAGCGTCGTTTATACAGACCCACGGGTGATGGAGAGAGGAACGACGCGTAATTAACTATAAGTTTTCGACGATGTGATTGCTTATCAGTTGTACAAATTCTATCCGTTCAAATAAGAATTTTGTTGTAGCAGTTATCTCTCTCATCTCTTGCAGTCCATCTTTCACTAAGATATCTGATTGTTTAAAAAAAATTATGTAGTCCTATACCAGGGCCAATAAAACGCGTTAACTATTTTGCGCTCTGCTGATTATCACCAAACACATTATTTGATGCACATACATTTATATAAAAATCATTTGTTTCATTGCATTTGATTAAAAGATGTTTTTTCCCCCAAATTTTGTACTCATGAATCAATCATTGTAAACATGGAAAACATCATACGATAAATTTAAAATGTCAGTACGCAACGATCAAACGCGTAGTTGTCATTTCAAAAAATCATTTCTGTACTCTTGTGTTTTTCTCTTGGCAGAATAAATGCCTCTTTGCCATGTGAAATTTAGTCAGCTTTGATGTTTTCATTTTTATTACTGCGTTCAACTACCGATGAATTAACTAATTCCTTTAATTAATTTATGTTGGCATAGATCTGTCACCACCTCTTTTCAGATAATTATGTCGACTTGTCAGATATTTATGTCAATTTGTCAGATATTATGTTGACTTGTCGGAATGTAGTCATATTGACTAGAAACTCAATATTTTGTTGTCAAAGCGTGTTAGTGTCATTAACTGCCATATCATTAAGTCTGACATAAAGATCTAACAAGTTAACATAATTATCTGACAAGTCGCCATAAAGATCTGACAAGTTAACAAAATTATCTGACAGAAGAAACAAAATTGTCATAAGTTTGAAGAAAGAAGATGGGGGAACAAGACAGCGAAAATGCCCATTTGGTTTTGTCGTAAAAAAATTTCAAATTAATTTTTTTTTTACTAAATATACTAGATGATGTTATACTACAAGTTTACAAAAGTACAATTTTAAACTATATTCAGTTTTGAATATTTTAACAAACGATAAGAAAAAAAAGAAATTCGAATATTTTGGTGGTATCGAACCCACAACCTAAAAACCCTAGCACTATAATGTTACCTAATGTCTGGTGCTTTAACCACTGAGCCATTTCAGTCACAATAAATTTCTTTGTTAAATTCTAAATGCTACTTCAATCACAAATTTACGGACTTGGAGTATTTCTCTAAAATGTTCAATTGTATGGATACAAAATGACATTTTTAAAGTATAGTGGGTCATCTCTCCACGTTTTTGTTGATTGAAATCGGTTTGATTCCCTTTAAACCTTATATAGACTATGACAAAATTATGGAGCCCAGACCCACTCTACAAAAGAGAAGGCATTGAAGTTCTAAAAATGACACTATTTGGAGTTTTTGACACACTTACTACAGTTTAAATCAACCTATTCCAAATATTTAACATATTTAAAGGTTATAAATCGATGTTATGGTAAACATACATTGTTTCTAATAATTTAGAAAGAAATCATGAGATTTGTTCATGTATTGATTTTTATAGTATCTTATCTATCCTCATATGGGCAGGTTACACGCCTTATTCACCCATCTTCTTATCATTCATTTCACAAGTTAACTTGCTAGATAATGATGTTGACTTGTCAGATGTTATGTCGTCTTGTCAAATAATTATGTCGATTTGATAGATTATTATGTCAACTTGTCAAATAATGAAGTCCATTTGAAAGATGACTATTTCGATCCTTATATGTCGACTTCTCAGAAAACATTATGTCAACTGGATGGCACAAATTGGGCATGGTAGTGTTGAATTTAAAAAAAAAGCGAATAAGAGACAAGTCGACATAAGGATTTGACAAGTCAACATACATGTAATTATCTCACCAGTAGACATCAAGATCAGACAAGTCGAAATAACTATCTAACAAGTGGTGGCAGAAATATGCCACCATAAAAATCCTTGGAGATAATTTTTGCAACCTTGTTTTATGTTATTTGTGTCGGTGTTTTCCAAAAGGAACCTATAATGCTGTCACATCTGGCTGCTCCGTGACGTCCTGCAACGTCATCTTTTTTATTTTAAATTCCATGAGAATAAATTTTCTTTTGACATCATTTCTGTTTAACAAAACAAGATATCACGTCAAATAGCATGTAAAATATAATAACACTGTTCATTTGAAGCATTTAAAAATCATTTGTTTCACGTCTATATGTACTCTACAGTGATACTGTGTAACTGTGATTATTGTTTTAATATAGTGTATTTATGTTTGTATATACATGTATATTTAAACAATAAAATGCTTTCTTTGGTGATTCATTCGGGTTATGAAGGTAGCGACATTGCAGGAAAAACAAGTTGCTGTCCTTTAAAAAAGGACTACAATACGTGGACCATTTGCACGTGTTTCCAACGAAAACGTGAAAGCCTTAAGATTATCAGAGATTCCACCGACTCTAGCCCTCTGCTTTTAACCACTAAATTTGTACGTTGTATTACGTATACATATGTATAGCCCTGACTTTTTATCTCAGAATTTAAAGGGTTCATACTTCTAAAATAATTATGATCTATCTATGAATGAAGTTTGCATGTATAGTATCAGGCATTCGGTGAATTCTACTATTTGTGCACACATTACGATTCGCACTACTTTGTTAACTAACGTTATGCAGTGACAGCTTTGTGTAAATTAAAAATTTCATATTTTGATGCATTTTTTCTGAGATTTAACTTTTTATAAAGTAAACTAATTATTCAATCATACTTAAATGCTTAAACAAATTTAATCGGGAAGTTCTCTAGTCTTGCCTACTATAAAAGTAAAGTTACATGTGTATTCGGATAACAACAAAACATTCCAAATTATGCTATTTGATGCATGTTGTAGTTTCGGCATAACATAAACTTATTTCATTATACTGATAGTTCATATCACATGCCAATTATTTCTTTAAAAGGAATACTTTGTTTCTGTACTGTTTACCGACAACTTTACAATTACAGCGCCTTTGAACTTATGTGTGCGTATGGCACGGAATCCCGATCCCGATTCAGATAAACGTGTGCTAGCCTGGTTCCCTGAGCTACCCATTACGCACAGGAACCAGACTAGCTCATGCGCAGGCTAAATTTTCCCCATAGCATCCGGTTTAACCTCGCTTATATATTTTCTGCGTGGACCTTAGGTCCACGCAATACATAACACGCGTTAGCGGGTTATGTAAATTTTTCCTGCAATGATCGCTACCTTCATAACCCGCATGAATCATCAAAGAAAGCATTTTATTGTTTATATTAACATCTTTCTTTAACTAATCAATAAACTGATTATGAAAAGTTAGTAAAATTCACTAAATTACTGTTAATGTACAAAAGTACGTTAGCTAAAAGAAACAGCCAAATCGTCTCCTGTGAGACTTTGAGTCTGGCATCGTCATGATTATGTCTTGCAGTCCGGGATTTTACTAAGGTAGCTGCAGGTTCAGACCAATCGATAAACAGGGCGTGTCAATTTCAGTCCTGTCACTTTCAGCCGCTGTAGATTTCGACCAATCGATAAATAGGGCGTGTATATTTCAGTCTGGCTGTTTTTATAGAGCTATGAATTAGCTATAAGTTTCCGTTAGAAATAGAGGAAATTATGCTTGGTAGATATAAATATATAATAATAAATATACCAAAGTCTGACTTGCGCTGCGGCTTCATTTTCTAAGTTTTGTAATAGTTCTGATTCATAAAAGTGTCATGTTGTAAAATTTTGTAGTTATACCCACCCAGTAAATAATTTACAACATGACAAAAGGTATATGAAATAGAATTTTGAAATAAACAATTGGATTTTAAAAATCAATTTTATATCCTTAATTAAAGTTAACATGATTTTTTTGTAAACAAAATGATAGAAGTCTACGTAATTTGTTTGATATAAAACTCGTATTTTTACCATTGTTATTTTCAAGTTCTTTTTTGCTGTTTCCTGTCATTTCTGTGTTACTTGTTCAACGCTAGACACGGTCCAAGGTTTGCAATCAACCAGTATCCTAAGATTTGCAAATGGATGTTAAAATGAAACCCATAAAGCTTGTTTTAATAATTTTTTTGGTTGGCAGAAACAGCTTTTTAATTTTTAATTCATTACAAACCCTCATTTGAATTCTCAACATGTATTATTAGGGTCTTCCGTTTCTAATGGAAGACCCTTTTGTTTTTCTTCGGTTTCTTTTTAAGGTCTTCCGTCTATATTATTATTATTTTTCTCCTTGGTAGACACTCTTAATTTCTCAGCCATTTCTCAATCGATTTTAATGATTTTTACAGGGATGATGTAATTGGTGAATGTCTCTTTGCATCCCACTTCCTGTCTGAAAATTCACTTCCGCTTCTGAATTATCTCCCTTTTTCATGTATTTTGGAACATGATATTGTCCACGCATCTCCTCATAAACTATTATAGTTAGAGACTTGAAATTTAAATGCAAGATAGAGTGGTTATGGTAGATTTGCTTGCTTGTTTTAGGTTTGACCAGAAGTCATTATCCGTGAAGCTCACCTGGACCTGAAAATGTTGAATTTAATTTTTTTTTATAATTTTTGAGAAATTTGAGATTTGATCACGAATAGCTTTATTCTCATAAATATTTTATTAACACATGTAGAGTATCAAAATTTATCTATACAAGAGCTTTCAACTGACACCAAGCAAAGCTGACACCTCGTATAGGGGACCAAGAGGGGTCTGAGGTCTTTTATCTATATATCTTTAATAAGAAATATTTTGTAATGCATTATAGAAGCAAAAATGTTTATCTTTCAGTTATTTATCTATACAAGGTAAAAGTGTTCTGTTGTGTTACATAATTAGGGGTTTAAAGGGGCTAGCAGTTCAATATTGTGATCATTTATATCTTAAAAAGGAGAAATATTTTGAAAAGTATTATAGAAGAGAATATGCTCATAACAACGTTTGTAATAATATTTAACCACCAAAGTTTCATTAAATGGCCCCTATAGGGAGATATAAGATCGGCCCCTAAAACAATCTTTCCCAAATATCTCAAGAACGGTAACAAATTTGGAAACACTTAAAGAACGAAATATGTTTAGAATAAAAAGACCTTTTATTTGATATCAAGAAAAAGGGGCTGGTCCCTCAAATTAGGGACCAAGAGGGGTATAAAGACTTTTATTTATATCTCTTTCATAATTAATATTTTTTAATGCATTATAGAAGCAAAAATGTTTATCTTTCAGTCATTTATCTGTTAATGTTTAAAGTTACCTGATATGTTACATAATAAAGGGTTTAAGGGGCTAGAAGTCCAATTTTTAGATAATTTGTATCTTAAAAAGTAGAAATATTTTGAAAAGCATTATAGAAGAGAAAATACACAAAATAACATTAGTATCAATATTTAACTATCAAAGTTTCGTTTAATTGCCCTTATAAGGTATAAAGGGTCGACCCCTAAAACAATCTTTCCAAAATATCTCAAGAACGATAACAAATCTGAAAACACTTAATGAACAAAATATGTTGAAAATAACAAGACCTTTCATTTGATCTCAAGAAAAAGGGGCTGAAACCTCAAATAAAGGACCAAGGGGGGTCTTAAGTTTTTTTTTATCTATATCTCTTTCATAATAAATATTTTGTAATGCATTATAGAATCAAAAATGTTTATCTTTCATTTATTTATCTATACATACTAAAAAGTTATTTAGCATGCTACATAATTAGGGGTTTTATGGGGCTAGAAGTCCAATATTTTGATCATTCATAAAGAAGAGATATATTTTGAAAAGCATTATAGAAGAGGATATGCTCAGAATAACGTTCGTAATCATATTTAACCACCAAAGATATAGGGTCGGTCACTGAAATAAATCTTCCTAAATATCTTTTGATACCAAAAAGGGGCGTGTCCCTCAAACTAGGGTACAAAAGGGATCTCAATGTTTCCAATCAAAACTCTTATACATGTATCAGAAACAAAACAAGGACGAGAAGTCCAATACATTAATGATTTATTTGTTTAAAAAAAAAGAGGATATAGAAATTGAAAAAAGAGTCTGTTTAAACTTAAAAGATCTTTTTCTACTATTTCCTAATCAAATTTACCTGGTAAATAGAAAAAAAGGTCATACATGTATTTCAACTTCTAAAATTGGACGGAAGACCTCCTCGTTGCTCGCAACGAGATCGTGTCTAGTTATTATTATTTTATTTTTTTTTTTATTTTTTCTGACTCCTTCTCGGCTTTATATCTCAAAAAGTTTTCATCCGATTTCAATGAAATTTTCAAAGCCGTTGTAAAGTTATTATGCCTCAACGATTTTAAAGATTCGGCATTTACGTCACTTCCGTTCAAATTTGACGGCCATTTTTCATTTTTGAAAAAGTGATTTTGTCCGGAGGATTTCTCCATAAACTTTAAAAATATCGCTTCGAAATTTTTACTGATGATAGATGTATCAATTCTATGGTGTACGTTTTATTCATCGATTTTGCCCAAAACTGGAAGTAGTTCCAATTTTCGTAAATTTTCAATTTTTTTTTAACAAAATAAGACAATACTACAGTCTTATAGAGCTTGCCATGGTGAATTCAAATTTGAAGTTTGTTTTAAAATCGGACGATGCATTGCAGAGATATTGGGGATTAAAAATCGATTTTTCCGGAAATTTTGATTCCGCATTCTTGGTTTAAAAAGTAGCGTAAAGTTCAAAGTGAAATTACACGTAACTCGTACCAAAAATAATTCGATTTTTTGTTAAGTCTTACTTTTACATGTTCGGAATTTTTTGCTAGGTCGTTCTTGAAATCGTTAAGGTTTTTGTTAATTCGTACTTTAGACCATGCGGATTTTGTTAAGTCGTACCAAGAATTATTCGATTTTTTTTTATCCTTTTGTTTCAGTGGCTCTTGATATTGATTTAAGAACTTTGCTTATTGCAGGAATATCAAGCTTTACTCTCAACATTAACGGAAGACCCACTCGTTGCTTTGAAACGAGCTTTGCTCTAGTGTTTAAATATTTTTTTCTTTCATGTGTGCTGAAGGTTTAAATCCAGCTTTTTTGATCATTTACAATTTTTTTTATCATAATTATACTTGCATTGCGTTTTGTATATAAACGGTGGTTAAGATGTTAGTTTACGGCAAATGAAAGAATTATAAAGAAAAATAGAAAGTAATTAGCAATATTAACCAGTGCACTAATAAATCCATGCATGACTTAGAGTTTATGCCGTCTGCCGCGTTGCTTTGTGTTTCTCCCAAGTCCGTATTAACCATTCAGTGTAATTAGGATAAGAAAAGATCAGAGCTAACATTGTCGAATTTATGGCTACAAAATTGTTACACACTTTGTTTAAAGTCCAATCTATTGCATTTTATGGTTTTCGATTTTGAACTTTTATCCTTCTCCTTAATTTAGTTATTTAAATCTTTTTATGTGTATAAAACATATTCTGTCTTTGATCTTTATGTTAATTAAAGGTACATTTATGTTTTAAAAGTACACACTTTTATTGATTGGAGTTTTGCGTTTGCATATGTGAAACAAGACATTCGCCAGATTATTTTTGGAACATAGCATTCCCATGTCTACTTTTTATACACTATGCCCTATGTACATGTATGCCTGAACGTATTTAACATTCAATGGCATCTTAGAATCTTAAACATACACTGAAAATGAGGGAAATCAACTTTACTTTTTGATCAACTAGCTTTTTTATTTGACGCTCGTATGCTTGTCAGGTAGATTCTCATGTGTGATATATTCACACCAACAAAAGAAAATTAATCTGACTAAGAACATGCGAGAAAAGGCTCAATTGTTTTGTGTTTTGTCTATGACGAATATATTCACTTATTTACACTTATTTATTTATAGATAAATCATTTATTTATTTGTTAAATCTATTTAAATTTTTGCCAATTTATGTTGTCTGAAACCTAAACATTATTTCATTATTTTTTATCTGTTTATTTTGAAAGTATTTGATATATGGATCCTGATTTATTTTAAGGAAAATAATTTATTATCCTTACGGTTTTTACATTTATTAAAGATTATATATTCAAAATAAGCAAGTACAGCGCTATCAATTACGAAAACTTTCTTCTTTTTTTTAGATTTTACATGTCTATCATTTCTTTGTACAAGAAATAATGTTCCACATTTAGCATTTAAAAGAAATAATGAACAAGGACACAAAACCCTCAAATCTTAAAATATAAATAACTTCATTTTGATAGGAAAAAAATGAAGTAGTTTTTGCTTTAGGCTACATTTAAGAATTTATGGATGTGTTCATAAAACATCAAATATACAATTTATACCTGACTGTTTTCATTCCTGCTTATGAGACTACAATAGTTTTGTGAATTTTGTGTAGCAGTTTTATTGTAGAATCAATACTTGGTCGAATAAAATTGATTTTGTTTTAACTATTTCTTTGTGTTATGAACTTTTTGTATTGAACAAATAAATAAAAAAAATAACAATTGCTAACAATTTTTTTTGGCCTACTAGTTCTTCTCCTACCATATGATGATAAATAAACGAATGTAGTATAAAGACAAAACTAAAGACAAAATAAATATTTTTATTTTCACCTATGAATTTACTTATAGCAGCATTTTCACCTATGAATCTATGTACAGCAGCAAATTTAAACCCATTTCCTTTAAAGTACTTCATGTTTACGATGAAATAATTTTGTTCAGTCAGGCGAGCATTTCGAAAAGCTATTGCTTGTTTATAAAAGGTATAAATACCCTCTGTTATATAGTATATTTATTTGTGATATGCTTGGTCCTCCGGTCGCGATACATACCCTTCACGTAATGAGAAAATAAGAGAAAATAAAAAGTCGAGAAATTTTGATATCCAATCAAATCAATTTTGTGCTGCATTGTGATTTGACCTCTGGTTAAGAAAACTGATTTTTTGTTTTGTCTTTTTGTTTACATTATATATTTATTGAAAATGTGTTTTAAATTCTTAATAAGTATGTGTGTTATAATTGGGACTATGCGCCGTTCCTATGGGCTATCACTGCCTCTCCCATTGGACATGGAAGGAGAGTATATCGGTAAGTCTGCACTTATTTAGCTTTGTGTTTAATATGAGGCATAGCAAAACGGGTGGTTTACAATTTTTATTTAATTGAGATTTGCAAATGTATTATTATGTATCATAAGCCACCTTACTATCATAAATAGTTTGAATTAACATGAAGTTTTAAAGGAAAATAAAGTGACTGTAATTTTTAAAAAATTAAAATTGGTCAATCGTATACAACTTAAGCTTAAGTCTGATGCAGGCTGTCGCTAAATATTGACAAGAATAGTTCACAAATCAATCGGGGCCCATAATACAAGGGGTATTTTTAATGGAGATATATGGTACCAATTTTTTCCTGGGTTTAACACGGTTTAAAACGTTGATTTCATTATACATCGTTATTCACATTCCAAAAGTGAAAATGGTCTCAAAAGCGATAATTAATTTCATCATTAAACTAAACAAGATCTTATCTCTACTATAACTATTTAAGAAATATCAGAGGACCTGGTGGTTTCTAGGATCACCGCTATAGGTCGCAGTGTATCATTTTTACATCCCAATGTATAGATCACAATGGCATCGCACAATACAGCCCCAAAACGTAGGGAGCGATAGAAAATCAGTGGTGATGAAAATCATTTCTTCCACTTTTCTCATTATTCAAACTTTAAAATTTTAAAGCATGTAAATACTAGTATCGTACTCTGTAAGAAGAGGTTCTCCTATTTTCATTCACTGTTATGCGTCCACATGTACAAACCATAGCTAGTGCATCCTCTATATAAATATTTTAGCATCTTTATACACAGCAAAATACATACACTAAAGGTTACATCACACATACAATGCAACCCAGTAATTTAATACACAACATAAATAGATAGACTGAAGTGTTGTTCGATCATATGAGTACATAATTTGTCTTAAGTTCTTGTTAAACATTTTTAAACATTTAGGGCCTCATTGTCCTGAGCTTTGCTGTAAAATTAATTCTGTCAGCTTTTGAAGTTGTATTTTCGACATGCATTGCAATGTAAAAAAAACTAAATTTGATTTTTTTTTATAAACTAGGGACCTATATACCTACATACTAGTAATATATTGTATATCATCATTAATAGGCCCCTAAATTTGAAAAGGTCTATTTGACCTTTATTATAACATTGTATTAATATCATGTTTAAAAAACAAATTAAATAGATATGTGATTAACAGTTTTTGAATGACTTATTCGTTATTTGCAAATGTAGTTATATGAGCGGCGAGGTAACGACCATGTTTACAAGATAAACAAGCATTCTGGGAGTATTGCATAAGTAATACACGTCCTCTACCAGGTTGTGGAAATTGTGAAAACAATGCACTGTTGTGCTGAATATCGAACCTAAACATTAAAAAATAGGAATACAAAAAATTAATTTTCTCGAAAATATGTCAACCAGACGCTAAAGAAGTGTAAACTTGATCTGTAGTTTAACATTTTGAAGCTGTTCAGCAAATTTCATATTATTCCTGAAACGCATAAGGAAAAAAGCGTGGAAAACTGAAGTGGGACAGACAGACGGACAGACAGATGGACGGACGGACGGACGGACAGACAGACAGACTGACGGACGCAGAGGAAAATTATAGTCCCCTCCGGTGAAACCGTTAGGGGACTAATAAATTCAACAGAAACCCCTCTGTTACTTATGGTGAGGTAGTCAATACATTTACAAAGTACTTTTCTGACAGTGATCCTATTTCCAGTCATTGAAATCACTAATTATCAATTGTTTTTAGGTGAGGTAACTGTCGATTTAAAGGAAGATGGAATGCGTCTGCGACGTTCAACAGACGGCGTGTCCATTCCCGCCAAAACAATAGAGGTCACCTTCCCTTTCAATAACGGACAAGTGAACCTTCATTTAAAGAGAATGGATGAACTGTCAGCGAATGTTCCTGTCTTTGCTGCAAATGACAGGGGAGAGATAGTGCGACAGTATATACAGGACAAAAGTGTTAGTGATGTACTTTCTCCTCTGTAACACACCACAACTTCACTAAATTAAACATCTTGATGTTTTATATACGCACCAAAAATATATCACACATGCGTTGCTGGACGTAAACTACTAAACTTAGTAAAGAAGAAGTGCAACATTCAATTCAAAATACCTACATGCATAGAAATGTGTATGTTTATCTATTCATAGCACAAGAAAAGAGTTTTTAAAACAAAAATCTTTGTTTTGGTAACTACGTTACACTTTCGAATTTTTTTTTGCTCATTTATTTTTCCTAGAAATGAGAAAACATATAGATTCGTGACTTTAAATAAGACTTATTATTTGATATATTTTTACAGAATGTGTTTTACTATCAAGACAAAAACAAATTTGCCGCTTTTTACGTCGAAACCACAGACAACGCTTTGTGCATGGTAGGTAATACTATAACTCTGTGGACGATACAACAAGTGAATTAGAGTTTATACATTCATTAAAACAAATATATTTACCATGATTATATATTTTGTTTTCTAATAAAGAAGCTCTCATGTATTTAAGTTTGGAAGTTTTGAAAACAAATTCGACGAGTATTTCCTAAAACCAAAAGCGAAAAATTGTGATCCGGAAAGTTCGGGTGTGTTTAAAATTCTGATGGCCAAACACACAAACATTTCCTACTATGATAGCATATCCATGGGTGAGTTTGTGGTTTGCACGGCAAAATTTTGGTATAGTTGTTATAATTCAGTTTAAACGATTTATATTTATATATCAATTTGTAAGCATTTTAATTTATGATATTGCCATCTACAGGATACAAGTACATTATACATGTACAAAACTATACTACACATACAATTAAGACTTATATTCGTAAGTGAACATGCATCCATTTTAAAGTCTTTTTAAAAGGTATTGTTATTCATTAAAAAAATAAAATAAAATAAATTTATTCTCGAAGCATGCGTATATATACACTATTATTTTTCATATCCAAGTAGACAGTAGATATATGCGATATAAAACTACCCCGCCGGGAGCCCCTGTACCTGAGGATCTGGTGAGGCGGAAAAGAGCCGCACCTGAGTACAAGATAGAAACGCTGCTGATTGTAGATTTCTCTGTGTATGAATAGTAAGTATTTGTATACTTTGGCCAGATTATGATTTTTTTGAGATACACCTTATGTTGTTTTCAAAATTTGGGGTTATCTATTTAATTTAAAAATGTGCTTTTACGGGTGAATAGTATTAGTATTGCACATAAGTTTTTTTCCTGAATTATTCTAATGTGTCTCTAATCATTAACGTGTGTTAATTATAATAAGTCAATTGCCAAATCAAAGTTTTCTTTTATCAAATGAGTTAAAAATTAAATTAAAGTAAATATATATAATATTGGAATTTAAACCAAGGTCTGAATGAATGAATGTTTTTCTCTCTCAAACCATATCAATGGTACATGGGGTACAAAAAAAAAATATTTACAAAGAATGTGGGCGCTTAATAAAAGATGTAGATTCGGCAGGAATCTGGGCGCACAAGGAGAGTGAAAATTTCATCAATTAATTTTGAATATTTTTCGAATTATAACCGTTATTTGGTTTCTGTTGGATGTGGAATGAGCGGAAAAATATTTGAAATGCAAAAGGTTTTATTATAATATGGGTCTAAATATAGCAACACGATGCAATTCATGCAAAATCCTACTTATTTACAACTGTTTTTAAATGATTTTGCTGTCTCTGGGTCTTCTCTCCACAAATTTGAAACGTGTAAAGGTTACATATTTCACCATTAAAAATGTCGCATTTTAAAAAAAGATGGAGAGATGACCCAGAGATGACTAATTATGTACTTTTCAAATTATTTTTTGAAGGATAAAAAAAACAAAGTCCATTGATATGACAGTGGTGTTTCAAACAGTACTTTATAGAGCATATATTGACAAGTCTCCGTGACTCAGTGGTTTCGTCCTGGATTTAGTTAATACATACATTCAGTGTTTTGGGTTCAAATCCAACTGGTGGTCTTTTGAAAAAAAAATTAAACTTTTTTGTTTTAAATGTATGTTATTATAACATGATGTTGAATTATTATATACCGGTATATTTTAATTTGTTTTTATTGATTTCTAGATCTGCTGTATGAACACTATAAAAAAATTCTTTTCTTATTACTAGTTTTTTAGGATAACGCAATATAACTTCATTAAATAATGTTTTCATTAACATTTCCAACTAGTTATCGGTTTACCTCTCATTGCCATTTTTTGAAAGCTTTGTGAGTTTTTTAATAACCGGAATAGCCATGTACTTCGACTCTCAACATAATATATTTTTGTTGAAACCTGTACATAGCCTTTCGAGGTTATAGACATTTAAATCCCAATTGATTCGTGTCGAGGATTCCTGCAAACTTACAATCTTGTGCGCTCACTTTCTTTACAAATGCAGGGTAAAGTAAGGAAGAGTACAGGAATTAAATAAATCGAGCTGATATTTTTTTTAAACAAATTTGGACAATTTTTTAAATGAACCAATATCAATGGTTTTAGTAAGATTCCCAAATTTATAAGTGTTAACATTTGATGAGTATTTTTATTCAATTAATTTGATGCGGAATAAAGTAAATGTCTGACATTCCATAACATGTGGTATTCGTCATCCAAAGTGTTTTGTTACACCATGAACAAATTCTATGACATCTTTCTATGTTACTTCATCTTCCAGTTTCAATTGGTAATATATGATTACATGTTCGAAATGTTGTAAATATGACTCTGAAATTGTTTGGAATGTTTTTAAAAGATAAATTTCCTGTTTTCGTGAAGATTCTGTAATTCAAACATATGGGTCTACAATTGTTAATGCTCTCTTTTCTCTAGCTGGTACACACAAAGTACGAAGACGATACCTTCTGAGAAGGATGCGGAAGCAAAAGCCAATATCCGCCAGTACTACGCTTGGGTCATCAATGGGGTAGCTCGTACAAAGTTTTTTTGTTTTTTTAGTTCCATATAATGCTTTTCAAATAAAGTAAATAATAAAAAAAGTAACTTAAAAATGTTTTTAAAAAAAGTATATACATGTGTGATATAAATAATTGATCGTTTAATCTTAGTTTAATCTTACATCGATGAAAATAAACGTGAACTGATTTGCTAAAGAAAAGTACGGTGTGTTGTTTAAGAGACTCTCCGTCCAAGTTTTGGAAATGTTGAAGCGAATAAAATCTTTTAAAAAGTAAAAAAAAACTTTTAAAATTTAATTGACTCATGTCAATCAAAGCATGTCTGGTTCTCCTTAATCTTTTCAATACATGGATCAATATCTAATATAGACATTAGTACGTTAAGTGTCCACATCAAGAAAATAATGAATATCTTGCGTTCCAGTTGGATGTACGATACAAGAACATACAGACCTCCTTATACACAATATCTGTTGTCTTTGCTGGAATCTACATAGCAGATGTAAGTTTCTTCTTAGCGTTTCTTTTGTAGTACATTTTCACTGCATGTAAATGTTAATTTTTTTCTGCAAAAATGCATCATTCCCCCCTTTAAAAAAATGCCATTTCATATATTTGTTTATTAAGGATCACTTTTGTCATATATAACATTAAAGCATCGTAAATGGATTGTTAAAGATACACATTATAATTGAGATTTAATTTTGAAATTCTGTTTTGAAAATTACTTGCTAATAGTTATTTGATGAAAATATGCTAGAGTTGTAATAGCTACATGTACCATTTTTTATGGGGATAAACATGTGAAAAATGAAGCGTATTAAGTTATAAGTAAGATTTAAGTACATGTATTTACAAAATTGTTACTTTATTAATATACAATGTTAAAAAATATTAAAATAATAATATAGGGGGCATAAGTTTTCGATTTATTAGACTGAACATTAAGTTAGACAACAGAAAACTATTGAAATCAAAAGTTAGACAACTGAAAACTATTGAAATCAAAATACACATGCATATAACTTTTGAATGCTATGATAACAAGAGACCCAGGAGCTACATTGCTCACCTTAGCAAAAGTAACCAACAAAAGCTGTAAGATGAGATATGTTACCTTTTATCGTTTTAAAGCATTTCCAGTATTTTTTGCACTGTGTTCCTTACTATTATCTTAATGAGTTAGTGAGATAAAAGCAACAGAAAATATGCGAAATACTAACAAATAAAATTTTAAAGTTTATCATTACAGTACAGTAACTGCTTAAGTGTTTCAAATTTTAAATGGTACCATACGCCAGAGTTTAATAAAACGTGTTTATCAAAGCGTCGTTTTTCAAGCGATATCATTTGGAATCAAGAGCAAACTATGAAAAAAAGAACTGAACAGAAAAGCTGGAAATTGCGTTAATTAATTTCAGGTAGTGTAAATTCAAGTTTGTTCATATCGTGATCCCTGGGGTTAGGGTGAGACCACAATGGTAGGGGGTCGAATTTTTAGATAGGATTATATCGATATTTCTTTGAAAATCATCTTCTCAAAATCCGATCGGTCAAAAAAAGCTGCATCTTGTGTAGGTTAATTTTACGTAGTGTAGATTCAAGTTTGTTCAAATCATGATCCCTGGGGATATGGTGGGATCACAATGGTGTAGGGGTTGGGTCCAATTTTTACATTGGATTATATCGAAATTTCTTTAAAAATCTTCTAAAAAAAATTAATGGCCAATAGAGCTGAAACTTTTGTGGAAATATCCATATGATTTGTAGATTCAAGTTTGTTGAAATCATGATCATTGGTGGTAGTTTGGGGCCACACTGGGGTGTCAAATTTTTACAAAGAAATATATAGAGAAAAATCTTCTTTTCAAAAAAGATTCTTATCCCCAGGATGGAATGGGACTTTAATTTAGTGGTCAAATATTTACGTAAGAGTAATAGAAAATAAAAACAAATGGCCAACAATTCTGTCAATTGTCTGGAAGCATTGTTCAAAAGCCTAAGAATAGTTTAAATTTTTATTTAAATCAAAATCCCAAGGGGTAGGTTAGGGTAACAATGTGGGGCGGGTAAGGGGGTCAACTTTTTACTAACAAAAAGATACTGGTGATTCTCAATTGCTTAGGTTGTCGCCCCTGAACAATGTTTTGGCCCCACAATGGCTCAACGTTTGATGTAGGTTTGTTTAAGATCAGTTTGAGAACTATAATACTCAGTACGTGATATGGCTATAAAATCATCCTGTTATGGAAAGGGCTGAATGTTTTACATAAGAATATCTGGAGAAATATTTGAAAATCTTTATAACAGGATTGTTTTTACTGCATTGTCCAGATATTCCAAATATGACTTCAAAAATTTTATTATGACGATGTGGCCCATGACCTCCCCCCCCCCCGATCCAAATTATGGTACTATTCAACCCCTGCGGATTTAAAGAATCTTTTACCTACACTACATGGAGATGATTCCACCAAAGTGTAAGATTTCCTGGCCAATTGGTTTTTTAAAAGAATGTTTAAAAGATATGTAAATATTCGACCCTCTCATTGCGACTTTACCCTGTCCCTGAGATCATGATTTGAATAAACTTAATTGATTCTACATTGCCTTAGAATGCTTTCCTAAAAATTGCAGCTTTCCTGGCTACGCGTATGTGGTCTTTTAGAAGATTTAAAAAGAGTTTTTCTCAATAGTCCTGTGTTAAATTCGACCCTTTCTCCATGTGGCACTTTTCTAACCCCGGGGATCATGATTTGAAAAATCACCTTGAATTTTCGCTATATTTAGATGCTTCCACACAATTTCCAGCTTTTCAGACCGAATAGTTTTAGAGAAGAAATTAAAAAGATACCAATAATTCAAATAGGAATTTATGATTTTGCATTGTTTAGAAAACTTTGACATTTTACATGCATTTGATTCTTTACAATAAGAATCCTTCAAAATCGACTTTTACGGAAAACCACAAAGATTCGTCAGTTCCTACACCACAAGTGGATGCCGTGACAGTTATTACAGACGTCACATCCTGGGTAAACAGCAATACTGCGGGCCTTCCTAGCCACGATCACGCAATGATGTTTTCAAGGTAGATATTTGAAAAAGATTGAATTCAACAGGTTACAACGTCAAAAAAACCTTATTTTTGGATTTGCGTTGTTAATTGTACCAGATGGTGATGATGCATCTTTTGTTGCACACAGGTACGACTTCACCAGGTCAGGGTCGAACGGTATCGCTGGATTAGCATGGGCCTCGAGAATGTGTACTAACCTTAGTGTGACTATAGTGGAAGATCATTTCAATTTCGACATCATTACAGTAGCAGCTCATGAACTTGGACACAGGTCTCTGAAAATACATGTACATCAACTATATTCTTTAAAGTGACAACTCGATCTCAATCAATAAGCTAATAATGATTATGAAATATAGATAATTTGGTGTTTCCCATTTGTCAGCCTGAGCGCAGACCACGATGGTACAATGAATGGTTGTAGCAGCTCGGACCTTTACATAATGGCCTCAACGTCGTCTATAGTAGACAACACGAATCCTTGGAAATTCTCAACTTGCTCAACAAATTATTTCACAGCTTACATTACTTTCTTAAACCGGTATGCAGGTAATTGGTATATATATATATATATATATATATATATATATATATATATATATATATATATATATATATATATATATATATATATATATATATATGTGATAGTTTTTCAAAACAACAGTTTTTACTGTAGCTTGGAATACACGATTTTGTATTGAATTTGGTTTCTGAACAGCGGAAGTAATGGAAACTGCATGGCGACATTACATGCTGGATTTGACCCGACAGCTTTAAACCAATACTCAAGTTTGCCGGGTCAGGTGTATGATCCGGATGCTATTTGTAAACATGTACTGGGGCCAACATCGTCATTTTGCATGGTGAGATTGTAACGACGTCTTATATATTGTTTATACTAATTATACCTGTTCCCTGCGAGGAAATCACGTCATTTTTTATTCCATCTGATGACATGGGATATTTGCCTTATACATATGGTATGGTTTCCATTCATGACCAAACAAAATAAAGAGCAATAAATGACATAAAAATTGATTTCATTTTAAAGATTAAAATGATAAATTTTGAAGTTATCAATGTTTCACTTTATTCGATAATGTACTATACAGTTCCCTTACGACAACAATTACACGTCCATATGTACAACTTTGTGGTGTTACAAAACAGACGGAAGTGGGGGGTGCAAGTCCATTGCTGGGGCGGATGGTCTTCACTGCGAAAACAAAAAGGTATAGTAAAGTCCAGCTGTATTTTAACCAAATGAAAGCAAACCTTTTAGATTTACTTATATTCTGCATGAGTATTAATTATGTATAGTAATACCTTAAGGTTTATATTTGAAAACAAATCAAGAGATGATCATTATGATTCGTTACGCACATCTAAGGTCAACGTAATACACAATGTTTAAAGATCGAATATTACGATATAGTCGGATGTAAGATTTTCAAAGTGAACCCCCCCCCCCCAACACACACACACACACACACAAATCTCATATTGATTTAAATCTAAAAACAGATATTAATCTTTACTTATTTGTGAACGCTATGCACGCTATGTATCAAATAGATTTCAAATGAGTGACAAACAGCACTTACTGACGATTTAGCATTTTCGCAGCTATGTGGTTATTTTTTTGTAATTATCACACAAAAATATATTTTAAAAAAATATAATTATCATTACAAGAAAAGGTATTATACAATTTAAAAATAACACTCAGGAGCGCTAGCACCTACCTTAGCCCATATTTCTAGGATACGCATGACTACACGGTTGGGCATTCTGGAAAATCTACTGAAGATAGACGGTACGACGACAATTTTGTTTTATAAAAAAAATAGACTGATATAATCCAAATTCTGAAGCTTCTTGATTTGTTGTCTAACAATAAACATAAAAGTAAAAGAAAAACTTACTAGGTCATATGATAACAAGGTTCTTTAGAGCAATTGGTAAAACCTAAAGTGCGTTCAAAATCGAAGCTGTTTCATAGGGCTATCCTTTTGAACGGTAATTACGCTAACCTAGCTCCTGCGTTGATATTCGTAGTTGAAAATTTTAATGCTTAGAATCAAATTTAAGATATTAACCTTAGTTTTCACTTCGCAACAAAAATGAAAAATATCTGATGTAGTGATACCTGAAGTTTGTCTTCAAATAAGAGACCTAGCGGTTAAACTACATGTGGCAATCCGTTGATTAGACCTATGACCTAGAATCCTTGAACGCAGCCCAAGCTTTGTTTGTATAACAGTGGCTAGAGCGCTAGCCCACCTATCTTTTTTTTAAAAACAATCTTGTTAATAACACGAACAGTTTAATATTAATGTAGTGTTTTAATGTAACGTTTGATTTCGTCCTGATTTTAAATGGTTTAAATTGATTTATTTGAAATCATTCGGCCAAAAAAGATAAGGATGGTTTACTACAATATCACATATACGAAGATTATTTATGTCCGAAGATGAAATATAAAAGAAGACAAGATCAAGTTTCTCTGTTGGGGAAATTCGCCTAATGTTTTCATATCAATTGTATGACGAAACACTGCAGCAGACATTTGAGTGGGTGTAAAATCAACCGTGTTTTCTATCATACTCCAGAACGCAATCGTTTATATATGATATGAAAGTTTTAAGTAGCTGTGCGATTTTTCGGAGCTGTTTTAAGCAAGTCTCGTTCAACAAGACGCTTTGTTTACTTTAAAATGCTTCAAAGCGTTGTGCAATTAGAGCTTCTCGTTTAAAAGACTACTGAGTATTTCTGCGACAGTTCTTTTGACGCTTGAATAAATGTTTTCTGTCGTTGTAGTGGTGTGTGTCGGGAGTATGTACGGACGACGACTGTGCGCCCCCTGGGGACGGTATGTGTAAGAATGAAAGAGAGGGAATAAATGTACTATTCATTTAAAAGGACATTAAGATAATTATACGTTAAAAGTAATATGATTATCGTTTTTACATATCCCGCATTGCCCCTTATATTAGATGTTGTATAAAGATTGAGATGTAAATTTATTTTCCAGAATCGTGTTTATATGGTGACAGAAGTGGTGAAGTTGTAATTGTAATTGACAACGCCCAAAAAACCTGTTCTGATATCGCCTATGAGTCTCATTTATGCTACTACGCTAGCGTCAGGGATAAATGTTGTCAAACCTGCGCCAATTTTTACACCGGAAGACAAGGTAAATCACCAAAAGCGAAATTGAACTTAAGAAATCAGTGGATGCACGATAATAAAGAAATATCAATGAAAAAAAAATTGATCTGTAATTTTTTTTCAGGTTGTGAGTATGGTAACAAATTCCCGGGCTGTATCAGCGCTTATTGTTCTAATTTTCCAGTACATTGTTGTGGTACTTGCTACACTGGCACATCGGCTGTGCCTGTGCCAGTGACAACCATACAAAATTTGTGCAAAACAACAACAATACAAACTACCTCAACAACTGCAACATCTACTACAGAACAACAAACAAAAGCAACCACTCTACAACCAACAACAACCTTAGTCTCAAAAACAACAGAACCAGAAACAACTACTACAGGGATTACACAAACTACAACAGAACCAATTATAACTACCACAGAACAAACAACAACTACTACAGAATCAACAACAACCATCACAGAATTAATACCAACTACTAGAGAAACTACAACTTCCACAGGATCAACAACAACCATCAGAAAACCTACAACAGAACCAACAACTACTACAACAGAACAAACATTTACTACCAAAGAACCATCAACAACTATCACAGAACCAACAACAGCAACTACAGAATCATCAACAACCATAGAATCAACAACAACTACTATAAAGCCAACACCAGGTACCATAGAATTATCAACAACCACCTTCGAAATGACTTCAAAATTAACAACAATGGAAGAACAAACTTCCACAAACAATGAACCAAACACAACTACTGCAGAACAACCGATAACAATGCTAGAAAAAACAACATTTCCCACAGAACCGACATCCACAACAATGCCAGCAACATTAACCACGATTCAAACTACAACACTCCCGGAATCAACTGCAAATATCACAGAACCAACGACAATCACAACGGAACCAACAACAAATATATTAGACCTGTCAACAACGGTCATAGGACCAAATACACAAGAACCAATTATAACTTCCACCGAACCAATGACAACTGCCACAAAAGCAACAACGTCTATCATAGGACAAACAACAACTTCTAGCGGTGAACCAACAACTGCCACAGAGCCAGCAACAACTACCACAGAGCCAATAATAACTACCACAGAACCAATAACTGTCACAGATCCAACAACAGCTACTTCGGAACTAATAACTGCCACAGATCCAGCAACAACTACCACAGAACCAACAACAACTATCCCAGGACCAACAACAACTTCCACAGAATCATCAAAAACTGCTACAGATCCAGCAGCAGCTACTTCGGAACCCATAACTGCAACAGAGCCAATAAAAACCACCATAGAACCAACAACTACCACAGAACCAACAACTACCACAGAACCAACAACTACAACAGAACCAACAACTACCACAGAACCAACAACAACAACGGAACCAACAACTACAACAGAACCAACAACTACCACGGATCCAACAACTACCACAGAACCAACAACTACAACAGAACCAACAACTACCACAGAACCAACAATTACAACAGAACCAACAACTACCACAGAAAAAACAACTACAACAGAACCAACAACTACAACAGAACCAACAACTGTTATGGAGCCAACGACAACTGCTGCAGAATTAAGAACAACAAGCGTAGAAATAACTACTTTCAGAGAACAAACGACCTATAGGACCATGGAACCAGCAACAACTACTAGAGAGCCAACATCAACCATTATTTCTTCCTTGTCATCATTAACCAAAACCACTTTGCTCTCAACTACTTCTTTCTCAGCAGCAACAACTAAATTAGCAGTTCTAGCAACAACAACTGCTACTTTGATTGAATCTAATGAGATTAGGTTCACATTTATGATCAGATTAGTGATTGTTATCACAGAGGACCTGACAAACAGTGCCCAGTACTCACTTGTGATGATAAGGGCCGAGACTGCTGTAAGTACAAATTTTTATCAGATTTGTGGCATTATTTTGGGTCTAATAGACGTACCTAATTCATCTAATTCATACTAAGTTCATATTACTTAAAAGTATTCACCTATTTCAAGCTTACCGAACTTTATCGGAGGAGACTTGGTAGTACATTTAAACGATGCCGGGTTAAAAGAGTAAGGTATGAATACGAAGATATGTTCCAAATATTTAAAGGGTATATGCAATGTCAAACGATTTTTACTACAATAGAAAGATCTAATTAAACTGAGCATGTTCCGAAAATTTCATCGAAATCGGCCGAGTAATAACGGAGATATTCCGATAAAACCCGAATTCTTACCTGAACGGTTTACTGAAACGCGCGCTTTTTTGTATACACAGGCTGTGACGTCACAACGAGGACAGCCATGTTTTGAATAACGGTAAACAGTGAGAGAAAGCGCTGTGATTTTATCGTCTTTACGTGTATTGTGGTGCTTTTTTGTGTAAATATGTGGACACTAAGGATATACGACAGTTTGCAGATATAGTACGTAGCTTTAGATTATTAGTTTAGACAGTGTTTATGAACATTTTGCCATCATGGATGGAGTAAATTCTGGCGGCAAAGGACGAAGGATGTGTGTTGCTGGAGGTTGTAGCAGAAGAAAATCCGATGGTGTGAGCTTACATCAGTTTCCATTCGATCGTCCTGCTATTCTTCGACAGTGGACGGCCTTTGTGCACAACTCCCGGAAAAATTGGAACGGTCCTACGAAAGCATCTGTGCTTTGTTCTGCCCATTTCACGGAGGATTCTTACCCAGCCAAGTATCGCCTAATGGAGTCGGTTGGAGTTCCCGTCCAGCGGAAAGAGTTGGAAAGAGACGCTGTTCCAACTATACAGACTAAACGTCCCCATGGAGATGAAACACCTGTATTGGGAAAACGTAGGGCTGAAGACGACATATCCCCTGCAATCCTGACCAGCACACCCAAGAAGCCAAGGAGAGCTTTTCTCAAGAGGGAATCTCAGCGGGTATATTTACTAATTTAGTTTTATTTTCTTTTTTTATATAGTGACCACAACTTATAATATTGATTATAATATATCTTTTACGTTATTTCTTCATTATATTAATTTATGAAATAATATTTTACACGTGAATTCAGACTTTATAGATAGCTCAATATTGTCTTTCATAGTCAGTAAAATAACGATTTCCTCATTCAGTCATTGTGAATTCAGTCATTACATAGGTTTTTTTTCATTTTTATGACTGGTTATCTTCATTCTTAAAATTGATTTTAAGATAATTTCTTAATTATATGCAACTTGATTTTTGAACACTTTTTATGTGACTTCAGATTTTGCTGGACTTCGAGATGCAGAAGGAGAGTGCTCTTGCAGAGTCTAATGAGGATCCTTTGCAGACTGATGGAAGTGCAGAAAACTTTTTGTCTCAGATTATAGACCAGGTATATATTTTGTTTTAGAAATAATAAAACATAATTTTTATTGTCTAATAATGAAAATATGAAATTGAAATAGCTTTATTAAACCAAGAGACAAAGAAATGATTACTAATTTTTCTTCGTTTGATTTTAGGTTGCAGATACCCCAACTCCCCCCAAGAAGGAGACCAGATCTGTCGGGTCTCAACTTTCTATGCCAAAACCCCAGAGAAGATCACTTTTCACTCAGACAAAGTGGAAGACTTGTGATAAAGGTATGTTAGTTTCTAGATTTTAAAGTAGAATTTTATTACATGATATTTTGACATGTGTCATCTTATTTTATCCGATAAATTGTTTTTTCTTTGTTTAAAATTTCCAGATCTTATTTAATAATGAAAAACAATTTCTCTGAAGTTTGATACCCAGTGGAATAGATGGAAACCACTATTGACTTAGTATTTTCAAAATGATTTCTTTCTCTCTCCCTCTCTTTCTTTCTCTCTTTCTCCTAAAACATGTTGTGTGTATTCAGTTATATAAATTTTATGTTCATGGGTAGGCAAAAAAAATATCTGAATTTTCTCTGACTTTTCTAGGGGTACAAGCTGTTGAAAAGGTGACAACGAGAGAAATAGGAATAAGTTGTAATCTACTACCAGCCCCTCCTTTAGGAGCACAACCCATAAATGTTCCAACACTCGACGAGTCGTTTGCCACTGAGGAAACTGACAGCATCCAGGATGAGGTAGAAGATCCTGATGAATCCTTCCAGTCCATCGAGTCTGATGACACTGACGGAAGTGATCTAGGGTAATCTTTCTCTCTTTTTTTTGATTTTATGAATGCTTATTTTTAAAAAATTTCTAATAAAGGAATGGTAACATTGAAATATCATGTAAAAAAATTAATCTCAGGCTAGAAAAAGAGATTGTGTGGTACATATTTGGTTTTTTTTATTCCATGCAAATTGTTTGTACTGTGTAATAAGAATGACTTTTTTTTCATAGGAATGATCGTGAAAGAAAGTTTCTTGTTTATGAAGGTCAGCTCATGGACCTATTTGGAAATTGTCCATCATGTGCACAACCAACATATGGGGAAATTCAGCAGATAAAGGGATCATTCATCACTATCACCCAGGATTGTGGATTTTGCGCATTCCAGAGAACTTGGAGCAGTCAACCCTTCATTGGTAGCATTCCTGCTGGAAATTTTGAACTGTCGTGTGCATTGCTGTTCTCGGGATCTTTACCAAGCAAAGCAACCCGGATGTTCCAATTTCTGAACATGGCGTCCATTTCCTACAGAACATTCATGTATCACCAACAGTGTTATCTACATCCAGTAGTGATTGAGGTGTGGAGAGACCAGCAAGCATCGTACATGCAAGAAGCACAGAATTCAGGTCGACATGTTCATCTTGGTGGTGATGGAAGGGCAGACACACCTGGCCATTGTGCAAAATTCGGAAGTTACACCCTAATGGACCTTGAAAAGAACATGGTGGTGGATCTGCAGCTCATACAGGTAAAAAGCAATGAAAGAATAGCTTTATAAGATATGGAACCTACTCTTAAATAAGTGCTTACTCTGCAATTTTAGAGTTGAAACTAAAATATTTGTTCGGAGTATTCAAGCAATTGTATCTTTTTATTAGAGTAATGAGGTTCATGGAAGTTGCAACATGGAGAAGGAAGGACTGATTAGAGGAATCAATTACTTTGAGCAGAATGGAGTTCCAATTGGCCAAATCGTCACTGACAGACATCTCCAGGTTGCCAAGTGGCTGCGGGAAAACTTGCCTGAGACAACTCACAATATTGATGTCTGGCACGTTGCCAAAGGTAACCAAAAAAAAAAAAAAATACCATTCATCCTAAAATTAATTTTTTACATCTATTAATTGAAGAGTATTACTCATCTATTGATTGTCATAGAAAATATACAGGTTTTATAATTTTTTCTATGAATATTTGTCAGGTTTGAAAAAGAAGCTCCTGGCTCTCAGTAAAGAAAAGGAGTGCGAGGACCTGAGGGACTGGATCAAGAGTTTAGTCAACCATTTGTACTGGGTGCCTTCCTCCACACAAGAAGATGAAGATGATGAGTTGAAATGGGAAAAGTGGACAAGCATAACAAACCACATCCAGAACATACATGATGGTCATGGGGAACAGTTTCAGCAGTGTGAACATTGGGATCTAGACCCAACTACTAGGCGAAAAAGATGGCTTAGACCAGGTTAGATCAACTCATTTGTTTGTATTTACTTTTAATCTTACTATTCACTTGTCACGAAAAAATTTCACTCTGAATTAAGCTAAACAAAGCTAATCAATATTTTATTTCAGGAACAAAGGTGATGGAAAAGTTGGAACTTATAGTGAACAGCCGACAAATGAAGAGAGATATCCCAATGCTTTCACCATCATTTCAAACATCAAGTTTAGAAGCGTACCACTCCATCATAAACCAGTTCGCCCCAAAGATGTACAAGTTTTCATACTTTGGAATGCAGAGTCGGTATGTAAATTGTTTGCACTTTTATAAACATTTGTTAATATTTCCTTTTTTCAAGAAAATTAGTTGATTTATATTCATGTAAACTGGCTTTATGTTTATTGTAGCCTAACACTAGCAGCTCTTCATTATAATGAAAATTCGGAAAAGGCCCAGGCAGCCACCAGAGAAGGGAATCTGCAATACAGCATTGTGTTTCCCAAGCAAAAGAAGGGGGAATTCACCGTAAAGAAAGTCAAGACTCGGAGTACTTATGGTAAATTTAATTAATATAACTTATCATGATATCACAGATATGCACATACATGTTACAATGGTAATTTATTCAGTCAGAGTAAATCAACTTATCATTTCAAAATTCAGATTATGTTGCTGTCCTCATGGACGCTGCAAAAAGCCGGGCCAGGGACACCAAGATGCCACACTGTGATGACGTTGGAGAGGCTCCACCACCACTTTGTGAACAGTTCTTACATCCAGAGAAAGAAGATGCATTAGATCAGATGCTCACACGTTACAGAAGGAATTAAGCCATGTTGAATCCCTGGTATACACCGTCTTCTGCCGGATATGTGTTGCGGATCTTTTGGACAGCACAGGCAGGAAGTGGTACGCGAACATGCTTCCCCAACCATCCCCAACACCATCTGGCAAGCTGTCTGTACCCGATGTACCGCATGCGCCTGAAAATGTTTTTTATGTTTAAATATTCATCAATGCTTTTCTGATATCATTGTTACTTATTGCAGAGTAGTTTGTTTTTTTTCAAATGATTTTTGATTTTCTCTTACTGAGAAATAAAGATGAAATACTGTTATATATATTAATGAATAGTTATAATCGTGGAAGATATAACATGTTACTATTGCTACATTCATAAATGTATCTAATTAAATTGTTTTCATAAAGCTACTGAGTTTTATGTTATACATTTTCTACCAAATAAGTATACATACTGGTTGGATTCTGGCAAGTTGTCATAATGCTGTCTGTAGTTGTAGTACGCCGTACGCAGACTGGAAGGGTGCAGACACACAGGTTCAAAGCCATTGTGCTCTATGATGCATGGCTTTCCAGGATCCTCCTCCAAAACTGTCATGACTTGAGGGATCTCATGACAGCACACTGACTCCTCAATGGTTGACATTGGAGGGCAGTTACCACATGAGCACCTATAATAGTTGTATCCACATTAATGAGAATAACATGTACATTTAATTACAATTAAAGATGTTTGCCAATTGAGGGCTCAACATAATCTGGATGAGTTACCCTATCTTATTATCAAGATAATTACCGCTTCCGATTGTAAAGGCTAATTTGTTGGTAATTAATGACGAAGTTAGCAAGAAGCCATTTTGAAAATATTTGTATAAATGCAATTGGATATGTACATACCAACGTTATGAAGAAAGAAACTGATAAATATTTAATTAAAAAATATTGTATATGATTAAAAGAATGATTTATTGGCAAAATATATGCGCAACGGGGTTTTTAAACACATACCAATCGGTGTTTCCCAGTCGGTCTTCGTCGGTTGACTCTGGGGAAGATTGCTGGTTAATTTCTTCATCCGAGCTGGCCTCAGGTTCAAACAGATAAGGCTGTGTGCCTAGGGGTACATTGTCTTCCATTTCTTCGAAACTGGACGACCCGGCTTCCATCATAAGGTCTAAACTCTCGCTGCTTTCGTCGCTGTGTTGACTTGTATTCGCCGCCATCGTCCTCGTTGTGACGTCACACAAGCAGAGCCACTATATCGAGTGTTTCGTATTTGGCTTAATTGGATTTCCGGTTCAGGTATAAATAGACGAATTTGAAGCGCTGTAACTCCGTTAATATCGAACGGATTTCGATGCGGTTTTTTTCTATCGTCTTATCTCTTTGAGTGTAACAAAATATAAAAAAACGAGTTTGCATTGCATATACCCTTTAAAGACCTCATTTTGCTAAATTTGTTTCTTTAATTGTAAAGAATTTTAATTGTAAAGAAATACTTCTGTACGAGCGATATAGTTTTTCTTTAAACAAGAGGTAAATGAAAGAGTATTATTGTTGACACTTTTTCTGATATTTATGTACCACTAATATATTAAAATGTTTATAGAGAAATGTCATTTTAATGAAATATTATATGATAGGAGTGGAAGCTTGATTGTTGATTATGACGTAATCACAAATGACGAACCTACTTCAGCTTCGACTGTCGTGTCTGTTGCCAAAGACCTCGTTTCAGGCACGGAGAATGTGACGTATGACGGAAAATCTGCACCAGTGTTGTCGGCAGCGTTTCGTGATTCGTCAGGAACAAACGGTAGGTAACAGAATTATATATAATCTGGAGAAAAAATATCAATTTTTTTAGGCTGAGTGACTACAGTCGATTTGCATGTGATATGAGAATTGCTGATCGTTGTTATTTAGAAAATAAAATATGTCAAAAATGTTCTGATATATAAAATACCAATATTATTGGGGTGTTTGCTTCAATTTACTGGTCAAAATATTTTCTTACATGTAAATTTAGGAATGCACTTTAGTGCCTTGTAAGCGCATCTTACTCTATAGGCAATAGGAAGGACAGGGCAACGCCAAATTTTTTTTTTTGAATCTCATACAATGACTTTATTTTTTGTTTATTCCGAGGTTTTTATTATATTCACAATCATCATAAATCGCTGTTTATATACATGAATGAGCCTTTTCCAGTCAATATAAGCAGTGCTACAACAGGCTGTGATGTTTTGGAATCCTCCAGCCCCTGTGGGTCAGGATATAAGTGTACAGAAGGCAGTTCTGGTCCATACTGTTGGTATGTCCAAATCTGAATTAGGAAGGTTTTATCTCAGATTTTCAAAAAAATTGATATGTTAATGATATCTGTAAATGCACTTGTCTCGTTTTGTTTCAGCAAACTTGTGTTCGACTTCGATATGCAAAGTAAGAACCGTTTTATCAAGAATTGTAAAATGTGACAAAATGTTTATTGTGAGAATTGAAAAAAAATAAATTATATTTTGGAATCGATTTTATCAGTTTAACGTCCAGTCAAAGAAAATAAATCTCAATGCGGTTTTTTCAGTGCTGGTCATGATTAGTGCTGTGATTGGATCGTTCTGTCTCCTCGTCATTATAACGGTGATATTTGTGCTACGTATGTGTAAAAACCAAAGGAAAGGAAAAGGCGGGAGTCGATATGGCATCGACAACCCCACCATGACACCGGTAACTCTAGGTTTAATAGACACACTTTTGTGTCGAGCACAAGATTATTTTTTGTAACTCAGGAAAAACATTAAAGGCCTTCTTTAACATTCCACAAAAACCTGCCTCCATAATTTGTGGAGTTATTGAGAAAATAAATATTTTTTATTTGAATTTTCAGGATGATTTTCTTTTTAATGGTCGACTTCATTATGAGAATGACCGTAACATGACTTGCCTTTCTTGCGACATAAGCAGTCCGTTTTACGGCAAACGATGGTATCCTGGGTACAACGAAATGGCGGCAAATGGCACATGGCAACAACAACCAATAAACAACATGAAATACTTAATACCAAGGCCAAAATACTAAAAACATGCAACAATTTTATTAATCGTGTTCATCATCAACGAAGTGATATCGATTAAAAGTGATTTCGTACGCAATTTCTCATGCAAATGCATAAAAAGACGAACGAAGTATCGCATTCTCTGAAGAGTGAATGTGTTTTTGTTGTGCAATATTATATTCATTTATTGCTTCTCTATGCAAATCTGTTTTATGAAGATCTTTTTATTGCGTGTTCAAATAATATATCAATTTTTGAAAATTAAAGTACTCCACGGTGTTTGAAAAATAATAAAGTTTTCTCTAATTACCTAAGAAGGCCGATTTGTTTTTTTTTTTGCAGAAAAACTACAGCAGCAAAACTCTTTATTTTTTAATTATTTAAACCAACTCTAGTTTATTTGCGAAGTTTCAAGAAAATCGACCGTTTGGTTCTTTTTAGGGATCATCTCAAAGTAGAGGAACATTTACTATAGGAATATATTAGAAACTGTCATTTTCCGCACATCAAAAAAGATTTAAAAAATACTACAATAGCTTATTTTCTAAAAATGTTATATATGATTAGTTAAATCATTTCCTACCTTATATGTAAAAAATACTAAATTCTATTGTCTGGTTTTTAGTGGTGGTCATCTCAAAATATTAAAATGCACCAAATTGTGCTATATATTTTGATCATTACGAATGAAGATTGATTAAAATGAATTCATTCAATAAATTAGGAAATTGTTCTCAAGGATAGTAGTATTCTGTATATAAAGTTTCAACGGCGTACAATTTTTACTGTTTTATGTTATTTCTTATAACGTACTCCTATAAAGCTTCATTTTATAATAACGCCATAAAAGCGCAATGGTAACGCTCCTTTACCCCACAATGGAAAAATCGTTATAAAAGAAAAATTTCCTTAAAAAATATAAATAATTTTATCTTTATTTTATTTATTGTGTTGAATTTTATAAACAATATCGAAAAAATCTCATAAGAAGTATAAATCAACTGTATTATCCTAGAATGCGCAAACACTTGCGCAATGAAAACTAAAGTCGGCCTCCTTAATGCAGGTAAATGTATGCATAAAATGTCAACATTGTCGTAAATGATTATAATAAAAATGTATCATGTAAAATAGATCAAATAAAAAAAAAACCAATTCAAATATTTTGTGTGTGTTTTAGACTATAGTATTGGTGATTATCTCTGTGTACAGCAAGTAATATAGTCTCCAAGGATGTGACCTCAAATACATCCTTCTTCTGTGGTGATTAAATGCATTGACTCATGTACTTAATCTAGTATATTAATGTAATGTGTGAAATGTAATCTAGTACATGTATATCTACATGTAGTTATCCACTTTATTGTAAGTTGCAGTAGACCATTCTGTTAATGAGCTTAAAAGTTCAGATACAAGTCAAAGATTAATACAGCAATTTAAGTTATAATCTGATAGAGGAAGGAAAAATAATATTTGTGTATTGGAGATTAAATCTGTTCAAAAATAGAAAAAATAAAATAAATACGATTTCATGGACAATGTGAATTAAGTTGGAATGTACCGGTTCATGAATTTAGATCTTTGTAATTACATAGAAAAAACGTAAGAATAATCTTCATGTAGTTACATTAACTATTATCTTTGACAATGTTATAGGTGGAAACCAAATGCGTCCACCTTAACTCTGAAAATATTCTTAGGGTAATAAAATGCACTCCTGTAATTATTTATTGCAAAAGTCGCATGAATTATATTTCTTCTTTTTTCGTGAATACCAACGAAACATTTTTTAATCAAAAAACAAATAAGATTTTATTTTAAAAGTTTATGTTTTCTGAATTTGTAATAATCATAACGACTAAATGACGAAAATCCGCCTACCAATGTTGTTGGAGTGATCATCGAACATCGTACAGTCATTGGTTACGTCCTGGTCAATAGTTGTACGATATACAAGTGATTGTACGATTGTACGATGGATGGTCTGTACATTTTGTTGATTTTTGTTTTCACATCAGTGGAGTTATTTTTGACACAGGGACTTCGTCTCCCACTTCCGAAAGATATCGAAGGCGAAGAAATCGGTAAGAGATTTGGGTATATTATACCTGGCAGTGCAAACATACCTTGCTACTTGTAATTCATCGATTGTTTGAATGTGCGAATCTGCATTCATTAGAAAATAGCTACATGTAATGCCGATGTTTACTTATTACGTAGGGTATGTGTTAATACACTAGGTTTAATTCTTTCATAAAAATATTTCCAGTCATTTGTTAGTTCCTCCATTTGTTTACTCCCATAATAATGTTAGATAACATGTTTGTGAATTCCATAAAAGGATAAATTAAGTTTGGGTTAATGACTTTCTCTGTATTACTGTATTTGAACGCTAGTTTTGGGGTACCTTAAATAAGTTAGAGTGAGCCTGCATTTATTCTAAAACAATGCAATGGATATGTTTACATTTTAATCAAATAAAGAATTTGAAACATTTAATTAAACCAAAACTTTTAAATATTAACCGGAATTTTGTTGTCGTTAAAAATTTGTTGTTGATAAAAGAGACAGTACCCTTTATGCGTTTTGATTTTTTTAAACTCCTAAGAAGCATTTCATTTAAAGTCTGTCCCAAGTTATCGCTTCCAGCACATTTTTATGATTTTTAATTTTAATAAACACATCTGTCGATGAAGTACAATTCAAATCGGTGAAAGGGAAAAAAATTCAAGAATTTTCCTTGATAAATCCTGTGTTTTTACCCGAAAAATTCCACAGGAACGACAACAAACATCGTACCGAGACTCAAAATGGGAAATGTTTACATCTGCTCCATTCGAAAGTATTCGGGACACCTCTCACAATTCGTTAATGTTATTTATGGGGTACTTTCATGTCTTTTGCAATGCAAAATCCCAATATACTTTCTATTTTTCGTTGTTTATTGAAACCTGAAGTAGAAGAGGGAGTACTGTCTAAAACAGTTACTAGTAATTTAGACTTTTTCATTCTAGTGATTGAACGTAGTTTTGGCGCTACCTTATATATGTATATAATGACCATCCACTCCAAAGCAATAACATTGTTATAACACGTTTATATCTTATAGATTATTCAAAGATGAGATAATTATGATAATTGTTATCAATAATAAATGAATTAACCATTGTACATTGTTATCATTATTGTGTTGTCTATTTCTCAAAACATGGTTTCAGGAGAGGTCGTTGTAAACATTAGAGAAGATGGCGCGCGATATCGACGTTCAGCGGACGGAGTGACGGTTCCCGCCAAAAATATGGAAATCGCATTCACACTCAATGAAAGTCTGGTTGACTTACATTTAAAAAGAAATGAAGAAATTTCAGCAAATGTGCCAATTTATACAATGAATCGACAAGGAACTGTTGAGGCTGAGCACATACAGGATAGAAATGTACGTTTCATACAAAAGTTCATGTACAGTATATTTTACATCTATGAGTTATATAGCCATGATAAATTGTCTACGTTCTGGACAATATATTAATTAAGTAGAATTGTATAAAGAGAGCAACTTAAAACTCAATATTAACATGAGTCCTATGTACAGTTCATGATGGTATAGTTAAGAAGGAATTTCACCTCTATGTACACATAAGGATTCCACCAGTCAGAGTATGTTATATATTAAGTGCATTACATGCACATCTCGTGTTCTGTGGAAGCTTTTACAAATGTATTATTTTTATTCAAAGCATTAATTCTGCATCAATGTTCTTTTATTAAAAAAGATGATATAATTTAAAGAGAGGCATGGTCACGATTTTGGTCACTTTTATTCTTCTATTTATGTTGTTTACAATGCTGGAGTAATGCATTTCTAACGATTGGCCAACATTTGAGATTGAGTCCTGGAGTTATGAGCCAGATACAGAACTTACAATTCCTAGTTATGTAAACAAGGCTCGTGCCGTGTTTTTGTTTACATTAGTTCAATATACTGGTGAAAATTCTTTTCCAAGCTGATTTGTCTGTCTGCTAGTTCATTTATGAAAAAATGAACAGTTCCTAGCGTTTATTATATTCATTTTATGTCTAAACTTAGAATTTATTTTCAACATTTAAAATGTAAACAAAAACATGACCTGAGCTTTGTTTAAATAACAAAGAATTGCATAACTGCATAACTCGACGACTGACACTCAAATTATGGTTGACCATTAGAAATGCCATACTGAATCATTGTAAACATTAAAAACGAAAAAATAAAATTTGACCAATATTGTGACCATGTCCCTTGAACAAAATATAGACCTTGTTGGTTGTTTCAGAATGTTTTCTTCTATCAAGATGAGCAAAAATTCGCAGCTTTTTATGTGGAGACCGCGGGCTCATCCAACTGCCTCGTAAGTACATGTAAATGAGAAAAGATTAAATTAAAATACCCTGCTCAAAGCTAAATTTTAATTGAAATTATCAGCAATATACAGTTACACTTTTATATTTCATCATAAACAGTTCGGTAGCTTTGAAGATCACAACAACGAATTCTTCCTGGAACCAAAAGACCTTGACTGCATGGAATCAACTAACAACAACCGATCAGTTTTCAGAGTTCTGAAAATCAAGCATGAGGGATTTCAGTACTCTGACAATATCAAAATGGGTACAATAACATACTAAATTCAATTTTCTCTGTAAAAAGTAAAAGAACGTATTCTTAGGATAATATACGGCTGAAAAAGAATATAATTTTTCTTCCCAGAAAACCGGACTTATCAGCCGTCACCTGATAAAAACGGGTACTTGGACGTGAAGCGCTCAGTGGCAGAGTACAAGATAGAAATGCTGCTCATTATTGACTATTCTATATACAATTAGTGAGTACAACCCAGTCTTAATTAGTTGATCATAGTGATATTTATCGTACAAAAAATAACAATACATGACCTTTAAAATACTCAATTTTTGTAGTTAACTATATACCATTAAATAAAGTAACACAAGTTGGATTTGTAAATATTCACTAAATTTTGGTTTATGAAGTACAAGACAGCGATGCAGCTCATAATTGACTATCCCATATACAATTACATGTAGAAATACACATGTCTTAGCTATAATGTGATATCAAACGGTTCATTTAATAACCAAAAAAATATCTAGAGTATACAAGACACCGCACGCCTTTCAGAACAAAGCGGTCTATGGTTCTGTAATTCAGTATTTGCCAAAATTTAAAGTTACCCACAAGCTGCATACGTTAACTGCATTAACTTTATTTTGTAAAAGTTGGTTCACACAGAGCACCGGCTCCAGCACTGCGGCGAAGGACACGGACGCCAAGTACAACATCAGACAGTACTACGCCTGGGTCATCAACGGGGTCTGATTAGGCGATAGTTACTTTGTCACTTTTTTCTGTCTTTTCTAATTCTTGTATTTTTTATATACATGTACTAGTATGATTGAACATACAAGTTTTCTCGATGGTACATTAATAAGTACATAACAAGTTCCTCAGTGTTATATTTAAATTATTCTTAATGTTACAGATGGATGTGAGATACAAAAATATCCAGTCCTCGGCATACACCATTTCAATTCTATTTGGAGGAATCTTCATCGCTGATGTATGTCATCGTGTTTTGATTGACCATATATACCATTCTCATAATGAACCTTAAATACAATAAACAATCTGTAGACGTATTCAAAGAGCAAGGAAACACGTAAAATCATTATTGCACTCGGGGTGATTCTTATGCAAAATTGATACGCACATTTGATATATAATAATCACACATTTGTAGAATATTGGAAAATCTAGCTTTACTGAACCGTTTAAAGATTCCTCGAGTCCGAGACCCGGAGTGGAGGCTAGTCCAGTGTTAAACAACGTCACAAACTGGGTACAGAATACTGCTGGTCTCCCGGCACACGACCACGCGATGATGTTTACAAGGTTTCATAATTCTATGCCTTTCAATAAAAGAAAATGATTGAAATGTTTACTCATTTAAAAAAAACCTAAAATTTACTCACCCTTAGGTGATATTTAAAAAGTCTAGGATCCAGCCATGATGTTTAAAAGGTCCCAGTTTGAAGATATTTTTCTTATATATACACCATTACGTTATTAATAAAATGGTAATAATTAAAAGGAAGGCTTTGTTAATGAAAAAATAAATAGTTATCATTGTAAGATAGGCTAAACTTTGCTCACTATTAGGTACGACCTGAAAAGTCAAGGATCCAGCAGCACTAAAGGCTTGGCTTGGGTAGCAGTGGTCTGTGAATCGCAAAGTGTTTCTATCGTTGAGGACGACTTCAACTTTGTTATACTCACGGTCGCTGCACATGAATTGGGTCACAGGTAAAAACTGATTCAGTGAAAATTGATTATTAAAATCGGAAAACTGCACCTTTTCTAATGTACTATTCTCGATTGTTTAAAGCCTGAGTGCATCTCATGACGGAGACGGCAATGGTTGTTCGGGTAATGACGCTTACATAATGGCTGCTAGTGTTGGTGTTCCTGTAAATACAAACCCTTGGAAATTTTCAACATGTTCGATCAATTACTTCACCACCTATATCGCCAGCTTAATCTCGTAAGTTGGGAAACGCCACAGAGAACAACTGCTATAATATGCTTCTGATTATTCTCAATTTAGAAATGCTATAGGACATAGAAGGTCCAGCGAAATAAGGGTTATGAAGAATAATAAATAATCTTTAAGTTTTTTGATTCATACGAATAAAAGATTCTTTTTAAGTAACTAATAAAATACTAGTAACCATTTAAAGAAATGTTTTATTTTAAAAAAATTGAAGTGATGTTTCATGTTCATTTATATACAGGTACCTTAAAATTATTTAACCTAAAGAATAAAATCAACCATGAAATTTGAAAACTCATAAGATTTAAATCTAAATTTAACAAGTTTTGTATGATTTATGTACTTCGGTGCTAGTGTCCGTTTTTTAAAGCTTGTATTTGTAAGTAAAGTGCATTTATCTTTATCATTGATACATCAGAAAGGGGTCGAATTGTCTGACGTCATTGAGTTCAAACTTTGACCCAACGGCTCTGAAACAGTTCACCAGTTTACCAGGTCAAGTCTATGACGTTGATGCCCTCTGTAAAAATCTTATGGGCCCTCAATCATCGTTTTGCAAAGTAAGTCATGCGTTTTAAACATCCTAAAATTTACTGGTTTATTTCTCTGAAGTCTAAAATAATAGTGTATCTCCTGACAATCATCTTTCAAAATTAATATATGTTAACTCAGCTTGCGGATTACCATGAAACCACAGGTGCTTGAGGATAAGACTGACCCTTTATTCCCACACCCAAGTATTGACTTTACCTCTTTTTTTCATTAGATTATTCTTTTTCGGGATATAAGATGAGAAATTTCTCCTAACAATAATTTAATAATAGAAAAGAGTAAAAACCCGGGGGCTGAGTCTATACTTCGGGACAGGGATCGCTCATGTCATCGAACACCTGTGTCATAAGCGCATTAAACCAAACTTAAAATTAGATTCATACAGAACTTTGAATATAAAGGTAAATATTCCAATTAAAAATATTTTCTGTACCGAAAAATATTTGTTAATAAAAACATTTCCAATTCAACAGTTTTAAGTGAGGGGATATCTAGGGTGAGGTTTGCTAATTATTTTCACTGCCCTTTTTAAATGGAATAAAACCTTCATTCAAACAGTTTCCATACAAAGGAGATTACACAACTCTGTGTCTCTCTCTGTGGTGTTACAAGACGGATGGTAGCGGGAGTTGTTCCGGTTTCACTGGAGTGGACGGTCTCCAATGCGGAAATAAGAAGGTACTTACTAGACGTCGTTACATAACGTGTAATAATCGAGCTAAACCTGAATGAAAATATATCTCATCAAATGAATTGATAAAAGAAAATCACAATGAATTTTTTTGTTTGTATTTATCAATAACTTGACTGGAAAATGCTTTGTTACAAATGTAACAGTGTTGTCATTTTCAGGTCCCTTTTGTACATGGTCATTTTCTGAATATCTGTAATTTTTCGTTTGTGATTTAGAGGTGTCAGACGGGAGTGTGTACCTATGATGTTTGCGCTCCACAAAAAGATGGCAAGTTTTTACAATAATGCTATAGCAGAAAAAGTATATTTCAAAGGACTTTCTAGAGGGTTAAAAGTAAATTTTGACTGAAACATTACCTAAAACATTACAAATACTTTTTTAAAGAGGCATGGTCACGATTTTGGTTAAAAATTATTTTTCCGTTTTTAATGTTTACAATGCTTCGATAAGTATTCTGTAATGGTCAACCAAAATTTGAGTGTCAGTCGTCGTGTAATAAGTGAGATACCTAGCTTACAATTCTTTATCATGTAAACAAATCTTTGTTTACGTTTTTACGTCAAAGTTCCTGTTTAGACCCAATATCAATGTGATAAAGGCAAGGTACTATTCATTTATGCTTTGAACAAGTTATAACAGAGAGAAAAATCAGCTTTAAAAAGAACGTTTACTGGTAATTATATTGAACCAAATCAATGTAAACAAAAACAGGACACGAGCCTTGTTTACGAAACAATGAATTGTGAGCTTTGTATCTTGCTTATTATAACTCTACAACTGACACTCAAATTTTGGTTGATTATTAGAAATGCATTTCTAAAGCATTATAAACATTAAAAATAGAGAAATGAAATTTCACCAAAATCGTGACCATGCCCCTTTAAAACTTCAAATCCTTTGAAACTATTTTATATTTTGAAGAAGTTCAACGCTAATTTTACAGAATCCTGTTTATTTGGAGATGACACTGGTACTGTAGTCACTTTTAACACTGGCGTAACGAAGACATGTGCTGATGTTTCGTCAGAACCCTCCTTATGCTACTATGAGAGTGTCCACAAAGGCTGCTGCCAGACATGCCCTCGATATCACACTGGCAGAGCAGGTGAGTACAACTTGTAAGAGGGTCTTATTACTCTCCAGCAATATAAAGACCATACATGTATGTTAAATAAAGGATCTTATTACTTTCAAGTAATCTTTTAATTATAAAAATGACTTTTATTTTCTCTCTTTTATTCGGTTTCCTTCTTTAGGAATTTGTGAATACGATAATAACGTGTCTCTTTGATTTGGTTTCTTTCTTTAGGATGTGAATACATGATAACGTGTCTCTTTGATTTGGTTTCTTTCTTTAGGATGTTAATGGTAACACGTCTCTTTGATTTGGTTTCTTTCTTTAGGATGTGAACACATGATAACGTATTTCTTTGATTTGGTTTCTTTCTTTAGGATGTGAATGATAACAAGTCTCTTTGATTTGGTTTCTTTCTTTAGGATGTGAATACATGATAACGAATCTCTTTGATTTGGTTTCTTTCTTTAGGATGTGAACACATGATAACGTATCTCTTTGATTTGGTTTCTTTCTTTAGGATGTGAACACATGATAACGTATCTCTTTGATTTGGTTTTTTTCTTTAGGATGTTAATGATAACAAGTCTCTTTGATTTGGTTTCTTTCTTAAGGATGTGAATACATGATAACGTATCTCTTTGATTTGGTTTCTTTCTTTAGGATGTGAACACATGATAACGTATCTCTTTGAATTGGTTTCTTTCTTTAGGATGTGAATGATAACAAGTTTCTTAGATTTGGTTTCTTTCTTTAGGATGTGAATACATGATAACGTATCTCTTTGATTTGGTTTCCTTCTTTAGGATGTGAATACATGATAACGTATCTCTTTGATTTGGTTTCCTTCTTTAGGATGTGAATACATGATAACGTATCTCTTTGATTTGGTTTCCTTCTTTAGGATGTGAATACATGATAACGTATTTCTTTGATTTGGTTTCTTTCTTAAGGATGTGAATACGGCGATAGGGTATCTGGTTGTACATCGGGGCACTGTCCCAAGTATAAAGATACACAGTGTTGTGGACTTTGTTATTCTGGACCAGTCATCACTACAACGACGGTACAGGCCGAGGACACGAACCCTTGTCAAAACTATACCCTCAAAACGGTATGCTGCATTCAAGAATTAAGTTATCAAACTTTAAAATTTACTGTTACCTGATCAAACTAAGATTATTTAAACTTTTCAGTTAGACCTTATCTTACAAAGATAGTAATTACGTAAATAATAGTATTAAACCGTGGCCAAAACCTAAAAATCTGATAAATATGACATCAAACTGATAGATTCAGACTTACTGCGGGTGTGATATACGAAATGTGACATTGGTGCCTCGTGTATTGAAGGCTCCTTATAAAATCAACTTACAGTCAGATGGCCGTAATTAGGTATGATTTGCAATCTCTTTTTCCAACTTCGTTGCAAAGTATGTAAAGCGTTTGTTTGTAATTGGTTGTTTGGTATCAATAGAAAGGAGAATACGTATGGAACCAGATCTTTGTCAGAATTCGATCTATGAAGTAGCGATTTTGACAGTAGCTTTTATGTTTACACCGTTTTAGTATACTGGTCATTTTCTGGTATTTTAAATCAGTAGCTAAACTGGCACAAACAATTCCGACAAATATTTTGAAATACCCGAAACTTAGGAGGGTTAAAAATGCATAAATTAGGTTTACATTTCATAGGTTTTGTAAAATAAACATTACAGTTCTTGAAGCAAATAAATAAAATTACCGATTTATCATCATATATTTATAGCATAAATGAAAAGTATAACTTTTATTGTAACATAAAATAAAACTAAATATCAATGGCGGATATATATGTTTTACTAATTTTATTGCCAATTCCATTCCCAGGAACTGTGATACAGACTATATCAATTAAGCAATTATCTCACCTTGTCAGATACTGGTTTCTCACACATTTTTTCAATTCTAATTTTAAATTGTAAATGTTGTCAAAACGTGAACAAACTGCAAGTTGCAAATGACTGAAAGTCATCTTAATCAATAGTCAGGACCATTTTAAATGCAAAGCAAATTGAGAAATTCCAAACATCAAATTGGAAATAAATCAACACTTGCCCGCTGTGCCACGTGGCCTTTACTGACCCCCCCCCCATCCCTTCCGCCCCCCAACCACCATTATGAAACAACGCAAAAATTCTGTTCTTTTACAACGTAATGGGAGTAGCAGAATGAGAGGCATGGAATGTTCTTCTGTGGTTTACTAAGATTCCTAATTGTATATAATTTCTTCAACTCATTTATAATTAACACTCGACCTCGATTATCAATTTTTGGCCTTGTACCGACAAAGATAATTTGTTTTGTAATTACATATCTATTTAGTATTTGGTAATTCCGGAGAGGTCTTTTTTATTAAAACTATTAATAGCTTCATTTTAAAGCTACATATCATATACATGTAACAGTTCACATTTCGAATTAAGATACCCGAACAAGTCTTTAGATGTGACGCGGTATACGTGACGCGGTATACCCTAAATTGGTTTTAAGCACAAGTCCTTTTAAAATCTTGTTAGGTCAATAAAGTTTTCATGCGAATTGTTAAATTAACTTAAAGATAAAACAAAAGCTTGAGATTAATACAAATCACGACATTTGGAAAATACAACCGATTCAATAGTTATTTGATTTATTCATTTAGTAACACCTTGGTTTTGCATGCGTTTAAGTGCGGACACAAAAAACCTGAATAACAACTACCTTAAGCTGCAGAACTGCACGTAGCTGTATATTTATTTCACGCTAAAAATGCGCACGGTTTTTGACATATTAAAATAACGGAAGACCTTATTGTTTTCGTACTTATTCTAATTATCATCATCATTTGCCCCACCACAAATTTTGTGCACGCGATATCTCGAAAACTATTCCACCAATTCCAACCATTATTTTACTCAGCTGATTGGAACTGGTCTGATTTTTTTTTTGTTTTTAGAATAGTTATTTTTAGAAATTTCCTACAAAATCAGAAAAAAGGGGCTGGCTTCTTTATTTAGGGAGCGAACGACTTGTAAAGTCTATTAAAAATAACTTTAAAAAACTGTGTGATGCATACTGCATGTCATGTACAAGCACAGTTGCGAATTGTAACAATACATGTAACTATCTGTATCATTGCTTTTAGACAAGTTTATAACGTAATTGGGAATTTTTAGGGGTCAAAGTCCTTAATTTTTGACGCAAAATATCTAGAGAAGAAGACATTTTTTGCTTAGCATTGTAGAAGAAAAAGTTTGCATTTATAATTCTAACCGATTCCTGAAATTGAAACATCAAAGTCCGTACCCACGTCCCTATTAGGAATCTACAGGGCTGGTCCATAGGTATTCAATTTTTATCTAAAAAAAATTAACAAGTTCAGTTGTGGTGTAAGGACAAAAAATGTTAGCATTCTTAAAACCTTTGGTATGACACTATATTCAAGAGAAAGGGACTGGCTCCTCTATGTAGGGAGCGAGAGACTCGTACAGTCTTTTACAGATTACTTTAGAACGATCAAGATTTTGAATGCAATATAGAAGCAAAGCTGTATATTGTAACAATACCTTTCTGGAAATTATCATTGCCGCGACATTTTCTACGTAATTAGGAATATTTAGGTGAGATGCACTCAGTTTTAAAAGCCGTATGTTAAAAAGGAAAAAAAACCTCTCTGTTGTGCATGTTAAAAAGAATGGTTATCCTATATATTATCTGAAAATTGTGGGTAATGTTTGTACTTTTATTGGTATTACATCGTATCTTTTAAAACACATTGGACAGAAGACCACTGGTTACTCGCAACGGGATCGTATCTAATTTAGACACATGTATACATGTATATTCTGTAAAAAAGAATAACCCGCAGAGATTTCCCCCTGCTTTGCTACTTTTGATTTATCTCAAACGTTTCCTAAACACCATAACCGACCTCGAAAAGTGATCAAAAAATGTGTGACATGGTTTTAAGTGTTTGATTAGAATCACGGTTGCTAAATGTATATATAAATGATTGGGTCATGCGGTAGCGCAGTACTCTAAGCTCGCTCGCTAGTGAAGTGATAACAGAATTGCTAATGTTTTGGACTACAGTGATCATGAATTGGGTCAGTCAAATGAAGAAGCAAGTAATAAATTTGCCTGCATGATAATAATGTTGTATTACTTGTGTTTGGGCGTAATCAGAGAACCGCTAGTTATAGCGAGCAGCGTTTTAAAGTTATGCTTGTTTTGTTATTCCTTTAGCACGCACTTCTTTAATTTTATATTTGTACGGCTTCCTTTGCTCCATGTATATAACTAGCAAAGACAAGACACATGACAGAATTATAAGTGAATATAACTTTTTATTACTTTAAAGTCAACGGCGGCAACATTCACAGGTATTACAGATTCACCAATAAGCAACATTTCCTCAACCGCCAACACGAAAACAATGTCCTCAACATCGACAGGTATAATATCTTTGTCCACAACAAAATGGTATGTCAACAACACATACAGTGAAATATCAAAAATATGAAACAACATCCACAATATAATATTTACTGTTTAACAAGACTTTGGGGACAACATACAGGAATATTTTATCGTATTGACACTTAAAGCAATATGTTCAAAATGTCAGAGTCAGAGTTTCATAAAGCGAGAATTTTGACGCCAAGAAACAAATGCACCCAAGATTCATTTGATATATGTTTTATAACGCTTTTTAAATTAATGATTACCTGTACATGTATCATTATCATCTTAATTCAAAGAAGTTTTTGTTTTTAATTTAACAGTTTCTTATATAAGAGAATCACAAATATAATGCAACGAGAAAAAATTCAAGGTATTAAATAAATAGATATGGATAAACATTTACAAAAAAAGCAAGCATCGTCAAGAAAGCATCGTCAATATCAACCGACTGAAGTCTTTAATTGACTTGAAACGATACTACATGTACATTCTTGAATGTGAATGTTTTATTTCCAACTTTAGTAGATAAAACTACGATGATCACCATATCAAACGAAGTAACATTCAAGTTTGTTTTACGGATGGATATTATTGTTGCAGAAGATCTTTCTAATAGCACTCAATATTCTATTGTTAAGGACAAAGCACAGTATGCAGTAAGTAGTATTTACTGATTATTAATACGCGTTTCATTCATAGGATTATTAAAACTACACCAAAATCTGATTGTAAGACACTGACGTTTTGGTTCGTTTTACAGTTGACTGATCTCTACAGAAAAAGACTTGGAAACAGCTTCAAAAGTTGCAGCGTAACAAATCTACGGTATTTAACTTGATGAAAAAAAATTACAGTAAATTTAAGAATAATCCATTTAAAGCTACAGGTTTAAGTAAGCTTTTCTGATCACTTGCAATTGTTGTCAGTCGTCTGTCTGTCTGTCCTTCACATAAATCTAACCAAACTTGCCCAAAGTTCTCTTATTTTTTGGAAAGGTAATTCTGAATTATTAGATAAAGGGCGAAGCCCTTATCAAAAGAGTGGTAATCACGGAACAGTTACAATGGGGAATGTGCCTTTAGAGATAACAACTTTAAAAACAACTGCACTAGAAACTCCAGTTTTGGCATCAAGAATTTTATCTATCAAAAACAATCAATTTAAACTGCCATCCCAAGATGAATAATGAGGCCTCAATAAGAGGTTCGAATTTCAAAACAGAAATATGTAGAATATTTTTTATTCAAGAATTACAATGCCACAATTTGTAAGAGTACTATGCATGCATAAATTTTCAGATAGTGTGGGTTTAAAGGATGAGGTATAAGGTGATAAGAGTGATCAGTTGATGTATAATTTAGTTTAATCTTAGATATGCAGTTAAAATATTTGTTAGTTAAACAACATTTTAGGCAAGTTTCATACAAAACCTGTTGTTCAGGTGAGCAGTATGGCACATGGACCATTTTTTCAAATAGTTGCAAGAAACAAAATGATTGATCAAAAGAAAAGTTTTTTCAGATCAAATTGAATATTGTTTCTAGTACTAGTATATAGAAAAACAGACAAGGAAATTTATAATAAACCAAATTTCTGCACAAATCAGTTCCATTTTTGCTATCATTTTAATTGTAGAAAAGGAAGTCTCGTCGTCGATTATAGAGTGTTCACTAAGAATAGTCCGTCCGCTACAGAGAACATGCTTTCAATTAACCAGGATATTTTGACTGGCAAAGCTAACGTAACGTACGACGGCAAAGATGCCCCAGTGTCATCTATGTCTTTCTTTGATTCATCAGGAAAAGCCGGTATAGATATAAATATTTATACATGTAAATCAAAACTAGTTATAAATCAAATAAGACATTTTCTGTGTTATCACATATTGATTTTCTTTAAGATTAATATTATGGGACTGATATAACTATTAGAATCTGGTATAGTGCTGTTTTAGATGCAATGTAATGGTTTACATGCATATTTCAACAATGCTACATTTTCTATTGTCTATAGATCGACATGCAAAGTAAAGTAAAAGGAATACTCTATAACCAAAATTAAAAATGGTTAAAAGCCACACTTTTTTTAAAGTGAATTATTTTCCTTTAGAAAAAGTCGTAATTACTCGATATGTTTCGGTAATATGCCACCTAGTGTTAATGAATCGCAATGGCTTTTCTATTTCAGTGAATTTGACTAGTACGACCACTGCCTGTGCACTGTTGGAGGCCAGTAAGCCATGTCAGTCAGGGTCAGAGTGTGTGGAAGAAGGGAATGGGCCAGTATGTCGGTAAGTGTGTTGATCCTAAAAAGACTAATCTAAGCACCAGTTTGCTTGTAAATAGAAATGTAGTCGTAAATAATACAAAAAGTTATTTCCATAGATATATTAGAAGAAATATGTGATCATACTTAATATAAAAATTAATTCACTGAGATTCTTTTCGTGTAGTGCTGTGTCCACAGAAAAAGGAAACGGTAAAAGAAATCCAAATTATTTACAACAAATATAATTATCTCTTTAACATATAATGTAATAATATTTGAATATTCTTCTTACAAATATTCACTTTTTATAGACTTCAGTTTTGACAAATTTCATGTACTTTTTGGGAGTTGATTCTAATCAACTCTCCCATGCAATCACTCTGGCAACCGAAAGTGAAACAGTATTTGGACCTAAGCACAAATCACCACCGCTGACAAGACTTTGTGCTTGAAAATAATAGAAAAATTCGATGTAATGTATGCTAAAGCATTGTTTTTCAATTGCCATGCAAGATAATAAATGATAATCGATAAAATCAACCCCCGTCAGTACTTCAGTACTTTGATTCTCTCTGTTATCTCAACGTATTGATTGTCGTTTTTCTTTTATTAATAATGCATTTAGAATTGTAACAGTAAAGCCAATATGTACATGTATCAACATAACGATAAGTCGATTTAAATACAATGCTTACAATTCAACATAGTTAATGGGTGCTATGTATAAAAAAAGAGCAGACAATGGTTAAATATTGTAAATTGTGTAAAGAGAAGCACAAAACAATAACATCTACCTCTTTTGTACATGTACAGTAGAGACAACTTGAAAAAAAAATAAATTTTGCGTGAGATTTGTGCTTGCATGATTATCGAAATTTAAATGATCATTTAATACCGATATGACAGTATATTATTGTCTTTCAGATTTACTACTGATGATGGCGGTAATTATTGGTGCTGCAATAGTGTTCGTTGTCATAGTGGCTGTTACCATGTACTTCGTGTGTAGAAGAAAAGAAACTGGACAGAAACCACAAGAGGGAAGCTTGCCATATTAAAGAGACATGTATTAAAATGTGTATGGATGAAAAAAAAAACCACTTGGAGAAAAATGTTTGATTGTAAAATGTCAAGCGTATATACTAGACTAAGTATTGTGTTAAGGTTTACGAATACATCTGATTAAACAACTTATTTATAACACGTCTGTTATAAAAGAAAGGAAAGTTGTTTGTAATATAATCAACTTTACATCAATCAATGCTTGGAGCGATTATAGATCTGTGAAGAAATTTCATACTCAATGTTGTTATACATATTTATTTTCTGTATGATTTGCAAACAACAACTATATCATGTTAAGTTGTCAAATCAGAAATACATTGCATTCTATGTGTTCAAAATTGCTATTTCATGTTTATAATACTTTATTGTTTTAACTTTGTTAAAAAATGCAAAACCATTTTGCTGATTTTTTTTTTTTAATTTAGTTAAAACTTTGCAATACAAGACACATCTTCACAACGTCAAGGTTTTGTGATTACGGAACTCCACACTGTGTGGGGTTCCGTAATCACAAAACATTGACGTTGTGAAGATGTAAGAGACGGTTATTGTATACTCAGATGAAAAGTCATGCTGATAAAACTATGATAATTGTCAATTATGTGCTCTTAAATCCTGGTAAACCCTACATTACTATTACTGTTGAATATAATCTGAAGCACATTTGCAGCTCTGTTCTGCTGCTACCTTGATAAAGAAAAACTATGGCTTGTGTGAAGAGCATTTATTAAAAATGCCAGATGAAGTTATACTGAATAAAAGAATGAAAATGTGAGACTGCATACATTTAGTAAGTTATCAACAATGCAGCAGAAGGTGGGGCCCAAAAAATAACCCAAACCTTTTACAAAAGGTAGTTATCCATACCAATCAAACAAACATAATAATAATATTTAGTAAGGAGGATAGAAGGGGTGGAGGTGGGCAAAACTTCCGATGCAAGCTAATTTGGAGCCAAAATTGAAATATTTAGGATCAGGCTAATAGCCTGAAAATGCTCTTACCCGTATGAGTATAAAAACCCCAAAATACCCTTTAAATCCTCATACTGCACAAATATGACTAATTAAATGTAACATAGTAGAAAACTATATGATACCTCAACTATAAGTATTTAGATCACATACATTCCTTTATATACATGTACATAAATACACGTATGTGCTCTTAAATCCTGGTAAACCCTACATTACTATTATTGTTGAATATAACCTGAAGCACTTTTGCAGCTCTGTTCTGCTGCTACCTTGATAAAGAAAAACTATGGCTTGTGTGAAAAGCATTTATTAAAAATGCCAGATGAAGTTATACTGAATAAAAGAATGAAAATGTGAGACTGCATACATTTAGTAAATTATCAACAATGCAGCAGAAGGTGGGGCCCAAAATATAACCCACACCTTTTACAAAAGGAAGTTATCTATACCAATCAAACAAACATAATAATAATATTTAGTAAGGAGGATAGAAGGGGTGGAGGTGGGCAAAACTTCCGATGCAAGCTAATTTGGAGCCAAAATTGAAATATTTAGGATCAGGCTAATAGCCTGAAAATGCTCTTACCGGTATGAGTATAAAAACCCCAAAAGACCTTTTAAATCCTCATACTGTACAAATATGACTAATTAAATGTAACATAGTAGAAAACTACATGATACCTAAACTATAAGTATTTAGTTCACATACATTCCTTTATATACATGTACATAAATACACGTATGTGCTCTTAAATCCTGGTAAACCCTACATTACTATTACTGTTGAATATAACCTGAAGCACATTTGCAGCTCTGTTCTGCTGCTACCTTGATAAAGAAAAACTATGGCTTGTGTGAAGAGCATTTATTAAAAATGCCAGATGAAGTTATACTGAATAAAAGAATGAAAATGTGAGACTGCATACATTTAGTAAATTATCAACAATGCAGCAGAAGGTGGGGCCCAAAAAATAACCCACTAGAGGAACACTGAACTGCATGAAAAGTGTCCCTCGCCCCACCCAAAAATGTGCTTCGTTTAACAGTAAAGATTCTAGTAAAATTTAAAGTAGAAATTAGTCTATCCCAACTTATGAAAATATTTCCTAAGAACATTAAGAACAGTGGTTAACTAAATTTACAGCAAAAGAGATGCAATAACATGTGTTAATTTTGACATGCATGCTCACTGTGAAATGAAATACATTGTTATTGCCCTAGATAACCCATTTCAATAATCATAAAGTTTATTAACTAAGACATATTTGGAATGCATCCAAATGTAAAATGTACATGTTTAAACTGAAACAATTGCTGTAACAATGCAAAACAAGCCCCTAAATGTCTACTTATCTAAACATGTAAACATCCATGTACACTTCCCTTGCCAACCAAAAAATTTAGAAACTCAAAAAAAAGAACAAAACCTGCCAAAACTTTGATGCAAGCTAATTTGGAGCCAAAATTGAAATATTTAGGATCAGGCTAATAGCCTGAAAATGCTCTTACCGGTATGAGTATAAAAACCCCAAAGGACCATTTAAATCCTCATACTGTACAAATATGACTAATTAAATGTAACATAGTAGAAAACTATATAATACCTAAACTATAAGTATTTAGATCACATAAATTCCTTTATATACATGTACATAAATACACTTAAGGGTTTTATTGTGCGGTGCGTAAATAAAAAATTACCATACATTTGTCATGTATCATTTATATGTCTGCACATTTGCTTGAAAGCAACACTTTGTTACTTTAGAGAAAAACTGAATTTCTTTTATAATTGTAGTATTGTGGTCGATGTTCCAATATATACAATAAACTGTTAAGTCATTGATAAAGTTAAAGATCCCAAGACATACAAATCTACATAGTTCATTTATTTTTCAAGGCAATTTGACAGGATATTGGTAAAGTGTTTTAAATTTTAATTATTAGTTTATTAAAAGGATCATTTTGAGCTGTTAAAACAAAACTCCTTTATCTTTCTGTAACGTTAGTATTGCATTAGAATAAATAAGTAATGCTACGTTCTTTTAAAGTTGCAGTGAAGCGTTTCAATCCGTTGAAATTTCAAGCGAAGCTTTGAACACGAGAGGTTTGACATCCCGAACTTGAACAATGACAGAAGTCGCGTGGTCATGCCCTAGTGTTTGTTTTATTATTTCAAAATCTCGCTCTGTGTAGATTGATATCATGTTATATATAAATCGAAAGACATTATTGTAGTCTAAACTATTAAATAAATGTGCTAGCACTCTTTGGACGTGAATTTAAACTTCGAGGTTGCCAGATTGTATTTTAGTATCGAACAATCTAAATTCTTCAGTTTTGGATTTTTTCTCAGGATTATAATCTAACGTATAGTTTGTGAAGACGGGTATTGTGACAAACATCAATCTTTATCATGTTTTCATCGATAATACACCTGGTTTTTCCTTTAGTTGTTGGATTTGAGTTTTTGGTCGCCATGCTTCCAGATTTTCTAACTAAGGAAGACATGCAAGTCGGTACGTAATTCATCGAATTATCTATGTACCCTAAAATATATAAGAGTTCACGAATGGTTTTAAGGAAAGTGCATGCATGACTTAATTCTACTAATTTTCTATTGATTAACATCATAAAAATGGTACCTTACATGTAGATATCGATTGAATGCGCATTAATTTTTCACGAAAAGCCGAAAGACAAAACACAAATGATATTGATTTTTAGGATCTAATATCTTCTGTACTAATAATTAAACAAGGTAAAGATTTAGAGAGTTTGTTTTAAGGCAAACCTTTAGGAGATATCCAAATATATGCTACTAAGAAATGCGGAACTGTATTGAAAAAGGGTTTGTTTAAAAAATTGAATTTTATTGTGTTCTTTGCTTTTTTTCAAATTTTTATCTAAAAAAAACATCTTTTCTTAAGTTCCAAAAATACACGCTTTCGAGGGTATTTTAAGAAATGCTATACAGAGAAACCGCTGAAGCCAACATCGACACTTATTTATTTATATTGAGGACACTTTTCAATGTTATATGTACATAATTTTACATTTAATTAATTTAAGATTGTTACATTCGTACTACCTATGCTTGAATGATACCTGATAAGAAGTACATACATAGAGAACTGCCTTCGCATAAATTAAGAGCTGTCAGATATCTTAAAAACACTTGATGTAATGGAACATTGTGCGTTGTTGCGATATGTCACCCGGTAATGGTGTGATTTTATCATTTTTAAAAATATTTTTTATCAAACATTTTCGATCGATCAGATCGTTAACTGTATACAATAATCTTTTATTTCCCACTGTTGTTATGATGGACGTTGACTTAAAATATAACTATTTACTATTTTAAAATTAAACTAAAATAAGTATGATGTTATGAAAGAAACGAATGTTATATCATTATAATGCTAATACTTCGTTAGGACTTTTGCGCTTTTTAATATTTCAATTTTTAGTAAAAGTTTTACTTTACCGGTTTTTATAGCCTCATCGTCAGATTAGATGTTACTTAATCAAATCATCATCTTAAACTCAATTGCAAACACCTGTAAATGACTCTGCAGCCAATCTGCACGGTGACATGGCCATAAAACGTCCATGAGATTTTGTATTAATAGTATATTGTAACTGCAGCAGAGAATTTTCCTTTAAAAATAAAATAACAAATCAAACATAACGGTAATTTCATAAACAATATTGTCTATCAACCTTATATTGTATGTTTATTCATTAGATCTCATTTAATGTTTACTCCTGATTTTCATAGCTGATGTCATGGTCCAGGTCTCTGCAGATAATGACAGAATGTCGAGGCATTCTGCTTTACCTAGGCATATGCTTGTCAGCTTGAACATAAGAAGTGATGAGATTATATTTGACTTGACTGAAAACAAAGAAATCAATTCGAATGTACCAATTTATGTAACAGATGATCACGGTAATATAAGAGTCCAACAAATTGCATCATCAGGGGTAAGTTAGTAAATCTACATTTAAGTGATAATACCGTAACTGCAATTACTATAAGGCTTAAATAGGTGTTTTAATAGTTTTTTCATCAGTGTCGTCAACAATTTAAGACGCTCAAACTCTGCTTGTTAAGGAAATAATACATTCTAAGTGTATTACTGTTTTTGCAGGATATAAATACTTTTGTTTACAACACTGTAAATATCTGTTAATGTGGACAAATTTAAATACTAATTAATTAAGTTAAGTGTGAAAACGAAATTGCCAACTAGTTTTCATTTGTTTTTCAGGCGAGCAATATAGTCAACAGACTTTGGTTCATTCACTAGTACTTTTGTATTTTCAGAATGTGAAATGTTATCAAGATCAGAAACATGAGGCTTCTTTCATGATAGAATCAAACTCATCTTCGTCCTGCATGGTATGATTTGCGGGATCGTCAAATTACGCAATCACGGACGTATATAATGGATATTTTGAATTCTATTTCATTGTAAACGATAGTGATTAAATCACAATACTTGATACACTTAATGGGGAACTCATTGAATGAATAGGCGTCAAATTTATTATCAGGTTGCCATATTTGTACACAAAGGAGAAGAGTATGTAATGAGACCAGATCACTGTTTGCTTGATGTTGGAGGAGAAATGAAATTCAAATTAGCTAAAGTAAAAAAGAACCATACATTGGATAATCACTCACTGAAATCCGGTAACTAAAGAAGTACATTTTTATAAACTTCATCTTATTCATCAAGATTGGTCGTGCTGTACATTCTTTAAAATACAAGTTATTATTCAAAAATTGTAAGTAATAACGTTCAAACAAAAATAGTGAATATCATTGCTAGTTTAAATCTAAAACTTAGAGTATGGATATATCCAAATGAAGAAAAATTAAGTTTACCTTCGTATTTTATGATTGTTTTTATGTCTGAAAATATTGTCTGGTTTGATAATTTTCAATCATAAACATACAGTTGAATAAAACAGATAACAATCTTATCTACAGATATTGATCGACATTGGTTTTCCACCGAAAAAATTGGGACGAAACTTCGACACAAACGAGAGAGTACAGACTACAAGATAGAAATGTTTTTCATAATAGACTACTCCATTTATAACTAGTAAGTGATTTGAGCCGAATTATGCTGACATGAAACAGTGTTTTGTAACAGATTCACATATCTAATTGTTCTTAATTTCAGTTGGTTTACACAGAGCCAAGCATCAACAGCAAACGATAAAGATACAGAGGCCAAAAACAGCATACGACAATTTTATTCCTTTGTTGTTAATGGAGTAATATATGCCATTCATTATTCCTTCAAATATCGATTTCACAATTGTCATTTTTTTTCTAGTTCTTTTTATTTATTCCAATTTTGATATTTTTTTCTCAGATGGATGTTCGTTATAAAACAATACAATCATCATACACAATTTCTATTTTGTATGCTGGGATATACATTGCCGATGTATGTATGCTAAATCACATGTATGAAAGATAAAAAAAAACTTTTTTAAATTAAGTTTTTATTGTATATGAAGACCAAGTTAAACTAGACTGTAAATATTTAAAAGAAGATTTTATACGTGTTGTTACTATTTTAGACACAATCTAAAGCACAATTCGTTGAAAACAATAAAGTTACATCGTCATCTGGAACTACAGTTGACTCTTCCGTTGCTCTTGATGCTGTCACAGCTTGGATCAAGAATTCTACAGGGATTCCGCAACACGATCATGCTATGCTTTTTACAAGGTGTGAAACAACGCAAACTATAGTCATTTGATTGAAGGACACTTATATTAGCTCTTTAAATGTCGTTTTTGTTTCTCTTTGTTTTGTATCTCGTCATTTAAGAAATATTCATTTGGTAGTAGCTTGGAAGTGAACGTTTGTTATGAAAGCTTATTTTTGTTATTATCATTTTTATGTGTGAGCTAAATGTAATACATACAAGATAATCAAGGGTACTTAAAAAACAAATACATTGTATTCGTAATCCATATTTTCTACCTGAAATCATTTCATGAATTATTAAGTAACAATCGCGTACATATTAATGTAAGCCATATATAAATGTACTAAACGTGAATTTTATTTCTTTATAGGTATGACTTGACAAGTGATGGATCTTCTAGCAATGCAGGACTCGCATACCTATCAGCCATGTGTTCGGACGAGTCAGTGTCCGTGGCGGAAGACCATTTTAATTTTGATTTGATTACCACGGCTGCACACGAATTGGGACACGGGTATTAAATTTAACCTCTTTAATTCGCAGATAAGAAGGGATCTGAATTATCGTTAAAATTTTTTCGAATGTCTTCTTAAGGTCAAAATCTAGTAAATGATTTCATAGTGTCGTTTTGCTGCTAGAACCATTATGACGTCATAATTGATTTGAAGAATATTTTTCCCGTACTTTACAGCTTTACGGCTTTAAAGGAATTTTGTAGGAAATTAAACAATTTTTTGACATTGTATGTTAACTCATGTAAAAAGTAATCCCGATACCTATATTAAATTTGACATTATTTGAAAGAGGAGGTTAAAAGCTTGTTTAATTCCGTTTTGGGGAGACTGTAGACATTCTAGATGTATTTCACAAGTCAAAAATTGACAAAACTTAAAAATGTGTTCATTATTTCCTTTATATTTCATTAAAAATAACAGTTTAAAACATGATGTTTCATTGTGTTTACCAAAAAATTTAGCCCTGGTACACCCTATCAAACAAAACTATTGTTATGAAGCATCGTTGAAATAATTCATAAGTTAAATTTTATGAACCTGTAGGCAACTTTCACTTACTAGATCTTGACCTTAACTGCAAGTTTCTGCCGGTAGGTAACCTAATTGTTGTTGGTGAAAAAAAATTAGTCCTCACGTTTACTATTTAAGTGTAAGAAACTGAATGATACAATCGCTGTAAGTTTTACATAGGAAGGTTATTTAAAACATTATGACAAACCTGTCGATCATATTGCTTGTTTTCTTCGAAAAGCTGTCAACATTTGCATTTACTTTTTTATCCTCTAGTATATAAAAGACAAAATGATTTGAAAGCACATTTAGTTTTTCCCTTCCATCAATCTTCAATTACATTAGCTTGAATTCATGATCAAGTTAAGTATATGAAATTTGTATGTTTGAAATGTGAACCTGAACACGATTTTCCATTGGGAAACCGGAAAATCCACATGACTGCGTTAAAATATATCTTACTAGACTTTGACCCGTGCGTGCACGGGCTGACATTGTATATGATATCGGGCATTTACAAAATAGATACATCGAAACACCGTATATTGTTGAGATTTGCAAAACCAAACTTCTAGTCTACAATAATGCTATTAATTTCACTACACTCTGCTGAGTTGGAATAATCTGTGTCTCGGGAAAGGCCCTCACCACAGTTAAAACGCCTCCCATATACCCGTAATGTAGCAGAAAATTGCAGAATCGCTCCAAAACACTTTTGGATAAAATTAATAAAGTTGCATTGAAAATAACAGTCAAATTGTTCATAACAAACCAGTTTGAAGCTGTAAATACTTTTCTTCGAAAAGTTTAATTCTATAATTGCAAAATTCAACATATATCAACAACGTATTTTACACACCATGTTGACATTCGACACTCACGGGATTTTTTATAGTAAATGCACTGTGTTAGAGTTATCTCCCGTATTTTCTTTGATGAACAGAAAAACTTTCCAATGAATATAAACACGCATTTGTTTTATCGTTTCCAAGTTTATCCATGGAAATGTGATATTGTGGAAACATATCCCGTGATTTAGCGTGAATGTAATGCGCATGCGCAAGATTGTAAAATAAAAAAATTCAGATGATTTCCGGAATATTTTGAGGAATTTTCGTTGAATATTAATTAACGAAGCTTGATTAAGTAAAAATAAAAACAAATTGGTAATCTTTAAGTACCAAATGAATGATGTTCAAAATATAGAAAACAAAAGACGGTATTTTTCCGATTTATTGGTATTAAAGCCCTAAAATTCGAGTCTATTATTTGAATATAGTAGTATAGATTGTGATTAACCTCGTTTTATAAAAACAAAGTTTTAAGTACTATTGTTTGTTAAAGGTTAGGTGCTGAACATGATGGGACTGGCAATTCCTGCAATAGAGCTGACTCTTACATAATGGCTGCAGTCAGTGGATCAGTCCAAAATCAAAATCCATGGAAATTTTCCACGTGTTCTGTCAACTATTTTACTACAAATATTAACAAACTTAACCAGTAAGCTCTTCTAAATACATGTACTTACTTTAACTTTTCTTTTGTCATTTTCTTTTCTTTTGATTAAAATGAATAAATAAACTGTTATTTTTCCATGGTTTCTAAAACAGGGAAAACAAAAATTGTATGACTGTACTAAGTCCCAGTTATGACCCCGAGGCATTGAAACAGTATACGTCACTTCCAGGTGAAATATATGATGCCCATTCTCACTGTGGTCACATTGTTGGACCAGGGTCTTCATTTTGTAAGGTATGCATTGAGGATAAGAGAGAGAGAGAGAGAGAGAGAGAGAGAGAGGTGTAAATAAAATAAAAATGAGTTAATTATGATATATATTCATATTTGAGAACATTTGAAAAGTTGAGAACTTGGTGGCATATTTTAAATCATAGAGTTTATACGATGGTAATTTCTCGACAATCTGCACAAAACTGTGGTGCAAGAAAACTGATGGAAGTGGTCTGTGTAGCAGTGCTGTTCCTGGGGATGGCCTTCATTGTGGAAATAAAAAGGTACTCTATACTTTTCTGATATAAATATATGTAAATTCGTTTTATGTATATTCATTAGTTTATGTACAATTTGGTTGATTAAAACAAGACAAAAGAGTCTTTTGTATTCAATGAACATATCATAATGTCATAAGATTTTTTATTACAATAGATAATAATGAACAAAACAAACTGTAAACTTTGTTTGGGGCTTTTGATGAATAAAATCTAATTTTTCTTTTTCAGTGGTGCGTGTCTGGTGAATGTATCTTCGATGAGTGTGCGCCTTCTGGAGATGGTGAATTTAACCTCTGAAAATACTTAACAAGATCAGAACGAAAAATTATTATGCTTAACGCAAAAAGAGAATGAATATATTGAAGCAAGTTAGGATGGATTATATATGGATATAATAGTGATTTTTAATTAAGATAGAATACCAGAAGTAAAACAAAAATAGAATGAAAGCATGTTCCGTTTAAAATTGAAAATATTGCAAATTTACGATTCCTAAGATTAATGTTTGAACCTCTTTTTACAAATTTAACATAAGAATATTTCAAATCTGGACTTCATAGGACATTAGTTTTATTTGATACGATTAAATATGCGTTGACGCTTCCATTATTCTGAAGAATCTCTTTGGATGCAAAAAAACCCTTTTTGTAAACCGGATTATCAATAAAAGATTAGCAATATCATTTAGAATTCAAAGTTTGAGATAAATATTTGAAAGCTCGATGAGCTCCAGCAGGTCTCTAAATGAAACTTTTAACAGATTTCTGATCAAATGTACTTCTGTTTATTACTTTGGACATTTAATACAGAAATATCGATAATCCAAGTTATCATTATTTAAAAAAAACCCTTATAAGAAGAAGAAAAATATGTTCTGGATTAGTTTATACACGTTCATGAATGTGCAAAAAATGAGCAGTTTTTAATTGTTTTGCCAATCTTTGCAGTTTTTTAATTACTTTCACTCACACTTTCAACTAAATAGAAGTAGCTGGTTATATTCAATGTTTACGCAGACCCCCCCCCCCTCAAAAAACCCCCAAAAACATGAATTGGGCTTGTCCAAAAGAATTAACATTACTAAGAATACACCGGATGTTTTTATATGTTTTTCAAATTATCGGTATGCATAACATCACCGCAAAATAGCAAAGACAAAGACAATTTCTATAAGACAGGTTTTGTAAATATCTAATACTTACATTTTAGAGGCGTGTTTATATGGGGATCGCGAAGGTGTAGTCATAACATATGGTGGTAAAAAATTCACCTGTTCCTTTGAGGACATACATGATGACCCATCTGTTTGCTATCACGTGAAAGACGATTGTTGTCGGCAATGCAGCCATTTCTACACTGGAATAACAGGTTAAAAAATAATTTCGATTTTAGGTAGTGAAAATTCAAGCAACCATTAAATTCACTCGACACTAAAACCTTTATAAATGTATATAATAGAAAACTTAAACAAATTAAACCAAACATTTTATGACACATGATACTTTTTGTCATTTTATATCAAATTGTTAGAATAACTATACTAATTGCAACTGTACAAGACGTTAAAAATATGTACTTTTTAAAACAAACTTTAAGTATAGAAGGCAACTGTAAGGTTAAGATTCATTTCACACAGTTTATATTTTATATATCTATAACTTTTTTTAAAGATGATTCTTACTTTATTGTCATATGGAATTTTTAATATAATTTCCCAGGATGTGAATACGGTGACAAAACAACAGGATGTACAACACAACATTGTCCTGCAGATCCTTCTCTTTGCTGTGGTACGTGTTATAGTGATACTGCAATCACTACGCCTTCACAGGAACCAACAACAACTAAGTATGTGAGCCCTTGCAAAACAACAGTAACAACTCTGGATGCAAATACAACCTCAACAACACCGCCATCTTCTGTTTCAACAACAACACAAATACCAGCCACATCAACGCAACAAACAATGTCGCAAACCTCTATCACATCGACAACACAACAAACAACGACGTCATCGCCGTCTTCTACTCCGAAAATATTACAAACAACGGCCCCAACACAAGCGCCGTCTCTTGTGTTCAGATTGGATATTACCTTGATGATTGATATATCTGAGGATTTGTCAATTGCTGCTGTTAAGGAAAATGTTACATATAAAGTGCAGACTGCGGTACAATTCTAAAACTTCGTGTTGCATTATTTATATGCTATACTATACTATACTAATATTCAATATTCTATACCTTTTTTACTCTCATTATAATCGAAATACAGATGCCATGCATGTGATATTTTTTAACAGTTTTAATGTATAATTTGCAATTTGTTTTATAGCTTACCTTATTCTATCAAATAAATGGGTTGAAATTCACAAGCTGTAGTGTCCAAAATATTAGGTTTGTATGTATATGTATGATTTGCTATTTGCATTTTTAAATAGTCTTAGTGTGCTAAAAATGCCTAAATATTCTTGCAACATATTTGATTTATCAAGTAATTTGCTTGATTGATGGTTAAGTATTATCTTTTACAATAATCATTTCTATTAGAACACACCAAGAAAATATTCTGTCACCAGTCATGTTTTGTAGGAAAGGCAGTTTGAAAGTTGAATATGAAGTTCAAACACCAGTAGATTCCCAAGTGGTAACCAACATGACATCTCTTTCTAAAGATATGGCAACAGGGGCATCTAAAGTGACGTATGAAGGACAAGTAGTGACTGTTTCTTCCGTGACTCTTGTGGACACATCCGGGAATTCTCGTAGTGTTTCTTTTAATTTTACTTGACAAAACTGTCTTCTCTGTTCTATCAGGCAATTTTGTAAAATTAGATATGCTGCTTTTGTCGAATTTGAAAAAGTAAACATAAAAAAGTGAAAAAGTAAAATGCACTTCAGATAAAGTCGATTTTCAGATATATATTCAATGAATCCTTTTTCTTGGTACCGGGGATGAATAAACACATAGAATAAGTGTATAAGTATATATATATATATATATATATATATATATATATATATATATATATATATATATATATATATACACTGTGGAATCATTAGATTTCGTGGTGGCTCAATTTCGTAGAATTCGTGGGTACCTCTCATCCACTAATTAGCATCCTCCACGAATTAATTAATTAGGGCAACGAAGTCATATTTCCTTTTGTAGGTATACGAGAATACACGAAATTACGTCCCCACGCACCTTAAGAATTAAAGCAATCCACGAAAAGTGGCTCCATCGAATTTAAATGATTCCACAGTGTATATATATATATATATATATATATATATATATATATATATATATATATATATATATATATATATGTGTGTGTGTGTGTGTGTGTGTGTGTGTGTGTGTGTGTGTGTGTGTGTTAATTTTAAAGGGATTCGTTGTATTTGACTCTTTATTCAGTAACTATTGGAAACAGTACAACAATCTGTGAAATACATCAGCTTGTAAGTGCCTGTCCCTCTGGTCAGTTGTGTGAGGAATCAAACAATGGGCCGGTTTGCAGGTTAGCAATACTGTTCCATTTCAATGAACTCTAGCTCATTGAAAGGATTGATTTGATGTGCATTTGCATAGAAAAAATGTTCTGATACAATTCGGTTTTTTTATTACAAATTGAAGAATATTAAGTATTTTATTAGAAAATTGATAATCAATATTCGTAATTGAACGTTAAATAATGATATTTTGTAGAGACACTGAAGAGGAAAGTATTTTTGAAAGTAAGAGCATGAATCATTTAACACATTTATGGAGATTTACAACTGTTATTATACAAAATTGTAATTTTAAAAAAATTCTTTAATTATAGACACAAATTATTACTATGTCAATATAACATATTGCATATGTTTATTAAGACATATTTTCTAATTTTTTTAAATTTTTTAGAATACCAGATTTACTTCATCTGTGTTGGTGCAGGTCTAGGTTTACTGGTTCTTATCTTAATTGTTTGCTGTTGTCTTAAGAATGGGAAGTCGAAACTGAAGCGTGCAAATAAAAACTCTGTGCATGGTGTGACAAATCGTGCTATGGTAAATGTTTTCTTGTTTTGATAGATCATTTAACATTCTGTTTCTTTTTGTATGTCATTTTGAAACAACTGCTTACATTACGATATATGAAATTGTGTCACATATTAGTCTTATCGTTTATTCAATTTACTTTAACTTAATATGATTTTGAGTGATTGTATATGTTACTGTATCTCTGGTGTTGAGATATTAAGGTAGTCCTATACTCGGCACTAAATGGGCTCAATCATTTAATGCTTAGCTTTATATGATAAATATACATTCTAGCAATACAAATACAAAAGAAAATATGTATGTTTACATGCTAGTTTGTTTGTTATCACCTCTCAGACGGGTTTACCCCCTTGTGAAAATTATTGACAATTATGAAATTTGACAGACGTCCATTTTCCCTAAAAATAATTACCAATTTTGGGAAAATTAGAACTGAACATACAAAATAGAGTATAAATATTTATTTAAACCATATCTCATCAATTATTTTGCGCAAATTTTTGTAAGTAAGTACGCTTTATGGACCTGATGTATCAAAATAGAATACAAAAAATGCAATGCTAGTATCGCGTTTGGTAATTTTTTTACTATTTTATGGACTCAAACTTAAATTCATGGTGTTTATTCTATAGATTGACATCTTAGAAAAAAGATTTGGCAAACAAATTATATGTTGACGGATTACTTTTCACGCTATAAGCTCTAAACCAAGTAGACCCTGACGAAAAAATTCGTAAAAATCATGTTTTGCTACAGTTTTCTGCCTAAATCTGTCAACAATGTTAGATTTCATTTAAACATTAATTAATTGACGATTGATTAAATTCGAAATAGCTTCTGTCTCTAAATTTAAACCGGTTTTAGTAAAAGAAAAAGAAAAATTCGGGGGGGGGGGTCAAAACAAAGAAGATATAAGCTTACCTGAGATCCTGGTTAATCAGAAACTTCGTTTTTCATTTTACTTTAACAGAATCGAGTTTCTCAACAGTAATCATTTCTATATCTCAAATAATACATATATTACCGTTCTAATTGCTTATTATTGCCATTGTTTACAACAGCGATGTAGTGCAAAATCAATACCGGGTATCAAAAACGCTTTGTAAAAGTCGTACCAATATTGTAAAATCCGTATTATGACGTAGTGCGATACTCGGACTACTTTAAGAATAAGTTTTAAACCCAAATTAAATGGTGAAAATAACATTTAACGCCTACCCTCCTAATTATTAGCAAATGCTAAAATAGATCATCTTGTCTGTTCAAAAACATCGCAAAACATTCCTTTCTGCTTGCTTCAAATAAAATTGTATTCATACCAAGATATTTATGCTGGTTTGTGTAATAATATTTTTTAAAATTCTTCGGATTGTTTACCGAAAAGAAAAAAAGTGTGAAACTGTATAACTCATAAATAAGCAGACGTGGGAATACAATGTTATAATAATATCTCTTTCAGGATGACTTATACAGTCAAAGGAAAAACAATCTTCACAGGCCGGATAGATATTAAAAGAAGAATCGAGAATTATAAGAGAATAATAATTCAGCTATTATCTAATTGTATATCAATTTGTGTTACATTCTGTAATTGAGTGCAATCAAACTTTTTATTAATATGTTATGTAACGTTAATAAAATCTATAATTATTGAAATTGCTAATTTTGATCCTGTATTAAAAAACCTCAAGACAAGTATGTATCGTGTTTACTTCCGTTGTTAAACTTGGTTTATATACTTGGTTATTTGCTCAGTTTAAAACACTGTGATCACGCACTTACGTTTGTTTAGAATTTTTAAAGGTTAAAATTAAAAACTAGTAAATCACGACTACATCATGAATACAGTTAAATGAAGAGTCAGTTTAATTGAGTACCTCTTTCTATTTTTAAAAGCTGCAACAAAGTTGGGATAATGTAATTCTCTTATCATATTTCACCTTTTAAACTTTAATATTTTTGAAAATGAATTTTTCCTTTAAGCTTGTATTTTTATAAAATACATTTGCCTTGTTATTTATTATTTTCTTTGATTATGTAAGCAATTGCCAACATGACAGATTAAATTGTTTTAGCATAGCTGTGGTGAAAGTTCAAGTCAGCTGTGGTGAAAGCTCAAGTCAGCTTTATTGATTACTTTTTGTTTGGCGTCCATCTGTCTGTCTGTCTGTCCGTCCGTCATCTTTTTACATTTTAGACTCTTTCCTAAATCCACTGGGCCAATTTAAACCAAACTTGGCACATAGCATCATAAGGCAAAGAAATTCATTTTCTTAAAATAAAGGATAATGTCATTTCCAGAGCGAGATAATTATGAATCATTGAAAATTTGTTGGTATATTTTAACAAAAGTTTTCTTAAAAACCATTTGGCAAGAAACAGATCATGAAATCATGAAACCCGGGGGTAGGGTTAAGCCACAATCGGGGATCAAATTTTTACATAAGAATATAATGAGAAAAATCAGTAATATTCTTCTTCTCAAAACCAATCAACTAGAAAATCTGTAACTTTAGAGAAAGCACAACCTCAATTAGTGAATGCTCAAATACTTCGTCAAAATCACGATCTTTGCGGGTAGGTTGGGACACAGTGGAGAAGAGTGACAAATTTTACAAATGAATATATAAAGAGTTTTTTTCAAATCTTAAAACGATTTGCCTCACGAAGCTGTTAATTTAATGAAAGCAACCTTGGTTAGTGTAGATTCAAATTGTCATAATAATGATAATGGGGGTGGGGGTTAAATGGGGCAACATAAATCGGTCCAATTTTACATAGTTAATCTTTTTAAAAGTAACAAGGTGATTACTATTTACCCCCCCCCCCCCCCAATATCGTTTTCATGTAGGTTTATATGTTTAAGATCTTCTTTCTTCAACTTTAGAATAACTGAGGGAAAATGTAGAAAACACTTTTTATACAGGATCTATTCTTCTACATCGTGTTTCAATATGACTTCATTAAGCTGATTTTATTAGGGCTATTGTTTCTCAGTTGAGCGATGTGGCCCATGAACCTTTATTTTATTCATTTATTAATATGTTAAGAAGGAATTCATGCTATTGTTTTCTTAAAAAAAGAAAAGAAAAAGAAAATGAATTGTTTTCCTGACGAATGTTTTTGGTTTTTTTTTAATTAAATAAAAATAGCAAAAAGGTTAATAAATCAGATAACTTTTAACATTTGTTTCGTAGTAAATTAATTCAATAGTCTCCTTATGCTTCGTTAGCGTCACTTCTTACTTAAGCTTAAGAATGAAGAAAATCAAAGGTTGTAAATGGGTGTTTTACAGTGTCAATGGCGCTTTAGTTTTTATGCTAATTAAAACATGTATTCAATATTTTATTCCCTACCTTTAGAGGACTTGTCTTATATTGAAATAAATAACCCGTTTTATTATTCAATAATTTTGTTTTTGAACACTCTATCAATCTGTAGGAGAAATTTAAAGATTGTTAGTACATGTATATGACTTATTGCTGTGCTTATATGGTGAAGGTAATGTTGAATCTTCTTTAAAACATAGTGTTTCTATTTCTTTTATCAGTCTTTTTGGAATAAAGGCATTTGATTTATCAAGATATGTCTATCTGCAGTGTTTAAAAAAGGATATGGTTATACCTGAAGTATGTAGAATTAATACCAGTACAGATAAAAATAGTAATGTTTTTAAATATACTTATCCTCTCATACACTAACTTTTAATAATTCATCAGATGCAATTTTAGTCTAATAGTTCTAACATAATTATCAAACTGAAAAGTGAATATTAGTTCATACGCTTTTTAGTTCAGCTGTACACTCTAGGTGTAAAAGTAACTGTGACCTATTACGATGTACATGTATCCTTATAATGTATATGCTACCTACATGTGTATTTCAAATGATTTGAAAATATTTAGTTTTATGGGTTCTAGTAAACTAACGATGATAATTATTCAACTGATTGGATTGTATGATCTATTCACAACGTATAATTTTCAAGCAAAAGAAACTGTTCTTTTTGTGTTGGGAACATACCTGACTGCTCAACGACGATTACATAAAAAGGGAATTCTACTTTTGAATTTTTTAAAGTCTGTAACACGACACTTTTTTGAAAGCCAGATTTGATTCAATGAAATTTGAAAATTACAGAGCTCAATATTGATTTCATAATTTCAAAATCTCGTTCGACGAGATATTTAAATCCAGAATATGAAGAGACACCATTGTTATAAACGAAGTCTGACTTGAATGGACATTTAAAACATTTGCCTCGGCACAGGCGTCCTTTGGATTTTGTGCTTTATCATCAGTGTTGTTCTGAGCGTTGGGATTTATTAAATGGAAATAGGAATATAGTGGTCAGAAGTCCTCAAGTTACCATGTTTTCATCGTTGATAAAGCGGGTTGTTATGATATATGTCATGATGGAGTTAATTGTCGCAATGATTCCTGACTTTCAATCCAAAGATGACATGGACTTTCGTAAGAATTTACAAAGGCATCACGCTTATATTTGATATATATGCTAAATGAATTTCTTCATTTGATCCTTAAATTGGCTCTATGTAATGAACATTTCATAAATCAATTAAAAAGACAATGCAATAATACCGAACTGCCTGACAGCAGATATTTAAACAAAGAGCACAAAACAATTATTCAGAGATCTTTTACAATTAGAATTATAACGAAAAAAAAACTATTGATTAAATGTGCAATTTTTAAAACAAAATGACTATTGAATAAAATAGAATGAGACATTTTTTATAAAGAAGAGTAGGTGAAATTTTTTTTTGATAAACATACCTTCAAAATTAACAAAATATGTAATGAAATCAATTAAGTGATCAATACTTCCTCTCCAGTTGATGTCACAGTCAAGGTCTCCACACACGTTGACAGAATATCGAGGTCAACTGACTTACCCAGTCAACTTCTTGTCAGCTTGAACATCAGCAATGATCAGATTACATATCATCTAACAGAAAACGAAGAAATAAGCTGGAATGTACCAATTTATACATCTGACACCGAAGGAGCACTAATAGTTGAACATATCGCATCATCAGGGGTAGGACTATAATTGTATTTAATCACGAACTAGATCTTTCTTTAAGTAAATTACACCCCCCCCCCCAATTTTATCTTAGATAACACAGTTAGATAGAGCGTAAATAAATGGTAACTCTTGTGTTTAGTTTTTGGAGAAATATGTTTTGAACTATAAAGACAGTATATTATTTTTTTTTAAGAAATGTAATTCAGGTTACTGTAATATTTTTTATAAAACATATGTAGCATTCTAACAAAGAACCATTTGTTACAAAGAACAATAAAAAATACATCTAGGTGTTTTTAAAAACGATACATAGTCAACATGTCATACTTCGTCCAATCTCTTCCACCATTAAGGTAAGATCAAGTAGCAGGATTTTTTTTTATTGAACAAACATTTACTCTTAATAAACATTGACATTGTACGCCTTTCTTGCCATATCTCACCAAATATGAATTAACCAAAAAAATTAAATGATCGTGATCGACGTACGAGTGCAATATGCGTCTATCCACAAATGATAATGTAACATCAGATGTCATTTGGGAATTTCAAAACAGAACGAAATGAATAGAATAACTTAGAAAGATGACACTGTTAAACCGTTGTTAATCTCAAGTATATTTTCTTTTTCCAGAATGTGAAACACTATCAAGACCAAAACCATGAGGCTTCTTTCATGATAGAAAGAAACGACTCATCGTCATGCATGGTATGTTTCTTAAGAATATCCAGTAAAAGGAAATTTGTTACCGTGTGTATGTGCATTTTAAAGTCAGAATGACATTTAGAAATGTTAAGTTAATGACATCCCTGATACTCGAAATGTAAACAAAACCTTTCATTTTATTTTTTCTGTCAGATTGCCATATTTTTATATAAAAGGGAAGAGTATGTGATGAGACCAGAACACTGTCTGTTTGATTTTGAGAGAAACATGAACTACAGAATTTCTAAAGTGAAAAGAAATCCCTTTTCAGACAGTTACGCAGTGAAATCGGGTAATTTAAAAAAAAATATGAAGTGTTATTAGTGAAAAGTTTTATCCATTTTTTTTGGAAAATTTATTTTAAAAGGAAATAGTCACACAAGTTCTAAGTATATCCAAATCTTTCAGTATTTAGAAAAAGATGACAACTACATCAACCTACTGATTAAACTTGGATTATCAACAATATTCCATATTTTCCACACACAAAAAAATCATCAATTTTTTAATTATTTTTTATAACAAATTGATCTTGAAATAGTAATAGCTGTAAAGGAACAAATAATCTAGTCAATCTAACAACATTGTAGACCTAACCCCTAGCGAATTGCAACGGAAATTATTTGTGATGAATACTATCTGCATACTAACACGCACATACTAAATATTTTTGAAAGAAAATCCGTTAAAATATGCTTAGTCGACACTTCAGTTTTGGCTCTATATAATTTCCTATTTCATGAATTTCTAGTAGAAAAGGGCATAACTCTGTAAAGTTTAATGTTTTGCTGAGATTATCATGACAAAATGCATAGTTATCATGTGATCTAGTTTCGACAGATTATTATTTCAGCTTGAAATGGCTGTAAACATCTACTAAAATGTTATTCTATAAGTTGAGTGAATGACACCTAATGCAACTCTGTAAAGTTTTACCCGCCTCCAATTTCTTCTTGATAGAAAAATGCACTATGATACCAACACAAATTTTCAGTAATGAAGACTCATGTTCCATTTATATGGTAATTAATTTACATAAAAAATGGATGTACTCTAAAATAATGTTTTTGTTTTTCCGATTTTTGTAAATTTTGCTGCATATATTTAGTTGGAAGTACAGTTAATTTTTCATAAAAAAAACATTCTGTTGCGATTTGTTTAACTTGAAACAATAATTTGACTAAACTAAAATGTTTATAAGTAGAATTTACAAAATATCAATTAATCAAACTTTATCTCATTCAGATATTGATAGACAGAGTTTCTCTACCGGTAAAGAAAGGAAACTGTCAAGACACAAGCGACAGAGCACGGACTACAAGATAGAAATGTTCTTAATCATAGACTATTCAATCTATATTTAGTTAGTACTCGATGTAATATTCAAAAATAGTTACCGTATGCTAATAAAGTAAATGATTTGAAACCTAACTTTACTTCTTGTATTAGTAAACTTGCCAAAATTAGGATAACTTTAATTTTAGTTGGTATACCCAGAGCCAAGCAACGACAACAGTTGGTAAAGACGCAGAAGCTAAAGACAACATTCGGCAGTTCTATTCTTTTGTTATAAATGGAGTAAGCATGTTTTAATTTTTTCTGTAACCTTTCGTAAATTGAAAGTTTTTAAATGTAGTTTTAATTTTATTATTCTTTTTAGATGGATGTTCGTTTTAAGAATATTCAATCCTCATACACTATTTCCATTTTGTATTCTGGAATATACATCGCAGATGTAAGTTAAACAAAATTATTTATATAGTTATCAAATATTCTGCAATTAAGTCTTTTTTGTTTAACTATTACTTTCTTCTCCTGAATAATACATTTGATATCAAGACATAATGCAATCAAATAGATTTATACAATTTATCAGAGTATTACCAAATTTAACTATTATTGTTTAGAATCATCTAATTTATCGTTTCTACTGTAGACACCATCTAAAGCACAATTTATTGAAAGCAAGAAATTTTCGTCCTCCTCCGGAACTCAAGTTGACTCTTCCGTCGCTCTTGATGCAGTCACTGCTTGGATAAAAAATTCTATGGGGATTCCTGAACACGACCACGCTATGCTGTTTACGAGGTTCGTAAAACACCAAGAAGTCATTTACTTTACTTTGTGTCAAAATTATGTTTTTAAACTGTTTACGAGAAATATATTCCGTTGCGCATTGCCTTTAAATAATAGATGCAGTGATGTCAAATCAAGCTGTGATACAAATACTTTTATCGCGTGTTTTTAAAGTTAAAAAATAGATTAACATTTATAACTCTCATTCATTTGATATAACTTCCAATTACAAAAGGTTTGTTGAATCATCAGTTATAGTCAGATAAATGTGAATTCAAATGTTACACTCATTTTTTTTTATTGAACTTTCACATATTCACATACCATAGTATAAGTATTGCACATAAACATATATATATATATATATATATATATATATATATATATATATATATATATATATATATATATATATATATATATATATATATATATATATATGTTGCAGTGTATAGACTCATTTTAATATGACATTTTTAAAAACATTCTTATTTATTCACAGGTATGATTTGACAAGTGATGGATCTTCTAGCAATGCAGGACTCGCATACCTATCGGAAATGTGTGCGGACAATTCAGTGTCGGTGGTGGAAGACCATTTTGATTTCAGAGTGCTTACTACAGCAGCGCATGAATTAGGACACGGGTAATCTTTTTATCAAACGAAGAAAGAAAAATTGTATTTTATTGCAGAAAACACGAGTAATTTTTAAGGCGTCGAGTTAATGCTCGGCAGCCCTCTAGCGATCGTCTGGATTGGCAATCGTCCAAAAATTCATGCTCTGCGCCGCCTTTTAAATGCGCATAAGAAATAAGTTCCTTAAAGTATTTAACGTTTTACAAGATTTTTTTCCCCATTTATTCAACTAAATTGTGTACAAAACCCCCAACTTTGCCTCCCTGGTTATTGACAACTCATTGCATAAGAATAAATTTCCTTAATCATGAAATGGCGGATGAATACAATCAGGCCTAGGTGTAAAGATTCACTAAATATTATTTTAGTTTATCGCTTACATTTTAATTGGAGACCGTGCCCGATAAAAATGACATTTTAGATGTAAATTTATTTGTTATCGGGCACGGTCTCCAAAATAAATGTAAGCGATAAACGTATCTAGCAATTTTGTTGCAAAAATTAAAAAAACGATAATAGAGTTGGTTTGGTCGAGCATTTTAGATAGCACGTGTTGTGGATTTGTTTGTAAACAACCATACCATAGGAAATCTTGTTTCATTATTGAAATAAATAAATGTATGTTTTGTTATTATAATTAGGAAAACACTGTTAATGCATTCAAATTTTGAACCTGTGAAAGTTGTTCAAAGACTGTTAATTTGAAGCAGAAAGAAAAAAAATATTTATTAACTTTGAAATTTCTTCGATTTTTGCAACTATGATGAGTAATTGTATTATAAAAGCACCACTACCTATTTTATAAGAAAATATACTGATTTTTGTTTTTAAAGCAGCAGAAAACAGAATTCATTTACTTTTCTATTCTAAGTCTAACATTTCTTGATATAACTATTAGTACAGAAATTCAAATTATTGATATCATTCTATATAAAAGAAAAAATGTCAGCTCGACGCCTTTGTGGCCGTTCCGGCCTTTGATTTATATTTTGTGTTTATTTTAATTCAATAATTCAGTAAATTCATACTGTTTCCACTTTTCTAGAAGCTACTTTGAAATGTAACGTATGCTTTATGAACAAAACATTAATCAAATATTTTAAAATTTCAAAAGCTTCCTTCCTTTATCAATTAAGGATATGACTTGGAATTAGAAAGTATAAATATTAAAGTGCATTGTAATGGATTATATGCTTTATTTTGTTTTGTATTCATCGATGTAATTCTTAAAGGGACAGTACAGCTGAAAACACATGTGTGAATAACTTCAGATTTACCTATTGTATAGTTAGGAAATAAGAAATAACGTTGATTGTAATAGTTGATATACATGAAAATCCCTTTCACATACTTAATTAACGTAATTATGAGCTTCCGGAAATTCGGAATAATATTATATCGTTTATTTGTACCACGTGGACTTTGATTGACAGTAATTGACACGTGCTGAAAACTACAAGATCTTCGTCCCACTACGGTCATCATGGAAAACGAGGTTAAAGCGATTCTCTAAATGAAACACATCCTTTCTTACTCGATAATTTATAAATGGTTTACCAATTCAGGTTCATTTTAAAATGAATAGACATATATATCTCAAATAACCCCTCAAGGGGCCTCATTTATAAAAATAGATTTAGGTTGTAGCAACTCCTACGATAAACACGATAAATACATGCTTACAAAATAATAATTGTGGTTATTTTAAAAACTCTGAACAGTTTTTACCTGTGAGAAGTAAAAAAGACATATTTTTATCAACAAACCTGTCCAGGAGATTCTTCGCGAGCCCTGCATGTGTTTTGTTTACAGTAAATACGCATGCGTAATAGTATAGAAGGCTGAACCCCGAACACGTTGCAATGTATTTATGTGATAGGTTATACGTAATTATTAATTTTAATGATATAATTAGATTTATTGCACGAAGAAATTTGTAATTTTCTGAAAGTTTATACATTCATGAGTAGTACAAAAATACCAAACCCGATCGGAAAATTTTTTCAAGTCGGGTTTTTGATAAGATGCGCCGTACTGTCTCTTTATAAATACAAGTAATAGAATCCTGATATCATAACCTTTCCAAAAGTGTTTAAATCCATATCCTTATTAGACATAATTAAAAAAAAAATCATACTTCAACAAGTCACTTTATACTTTATTAGAAACATATTATTGCATTTTATATCGCTTTACAACATAACACAAAAACTGACATGAATTCTTAAATACGCAATATTCCCCTTTCATCTCCTACCAGCATATTTGTTTTCGATTGCTAATGTTACGCCTATTAATACAGATTTACATGTACATGGGCGAGAGCTCTATTCATATTTTACCGCATGTAGATGCATGTTCGTTTGTTGATTTTTTTCTTTTCTAGGTTGAGTGCTAAACACGACGGGGATGGAAATACATGCAATGGTACCAGCTATTTTATAATGGCCTCATTCAGTGAACCTGTACAAAACCAAAATCCATGGAAGTTTTCACCATGCTCTGTCGACTATTTCACAACTTTTATCAACAAACTCAATCAGTAAATAATTTCATATCATATGAATGTCACGTATCCTCCAGGGTTATATCGTATGTCATTTTGTGGCCTTTAAGCGAGCACAATTTATGAAAATAACGCATAAAACTTTTCTCTTTGTAATGTGTTTGATCATTAAAACAGGGATGGCAAAAATTGTATGACTGTACTGAGTCCTAACTATAACCCTGGGGCACTACAACAATACACGTCACTTCCTGGAGAAATATATGATGCCGATTCTCATTGCAGACACATTTTTGGAGCAGGTTCTTCGTTATGTCAGGTATTATTAAAACTTATTGACATATATACTGCAGAGAGAGAGAGAGAGAGAGAGAGAGAGAGAGAGAGAGAGAGAGAGAGAGAGAGAGAGAGAGAAATTTGCAAAGTATAAGGGTTTTGTTTAGATAATAAGAACTTAAGTATATCAATCGCTTATTGTAAAAACAAAATTGTCTGCGCGATTAGAATTCGGGATGTATGAATCAGTAGTCCGGTGTTATATCCACTTCGCGACGAGGCGAGGCGAGCCAATAAATGTATCGGATGAACCATTTATACAGTACAGTTTATCTCAGTGATGTAACAAACTGTCTTAAGAAGGGAAAGTTTTGGGGTAAGGAGGCTCTTTGATGAAGAACATTATAGAACCAGTTTTGCATTTTACATTGTAGAACCCATATAATAAAACCTTTTCGACAATTTGCACTATATTGTGGTGTACGAAACCTGATGGAAGTGGTCTGTGTAACAGTGCTGTTCCTGGAGATGGCCTTCATTGTGGAAATAAAAAGGTACTCTTTGGGCATTCAACTTGTCTAGATGACGTTAACATTATGCAATGTGCATACACTTTTACGAAAATAGTGTTTGAGAAAACAAAAGCAGATTTAAATATTTCTTTAATTTTTGTATACTTTTGTGATAATTTTTTTGTGTGTGTGAAAAAAGCAAATAAATAGTATTAATTTCAAAATTTTTATGTACAGTTCATTTATAAACAAATATTTAAATAAACATTCAATTTTAGTGGTGCATTTCGGGCGAATGCAAATACGATGAGTGTGCCCCTCCTGGCGATGGTAAGTAGTCTCCGTAAATAAAAAATCAAAGTACTGAAGAACTGACAGGAGTTTATTTTGTCGACGCTTATTTATTTTAATATCAATAATATGTTATTTTGCATGACAAGTTTCTAATTTGTATTTGAATTACGCACATTTTTATAATATGAATTTTGGACATTTTCGACAAGAATGTCGAGAAACCCCCATATGAATCATGTTAAATAATATTTATAGATAAAATTAATTCAATCAAACTATGTATCACTAATAGAAATATTTCTCAAAAATTGTATGGATCCAAGCAATATTGAACTCTAGTCTCGTTCAACCAAACGCTCGGCTGAGACCGTAAATCTCCGACAAGCAAGAGAGACTCTCTGCTTGTCGGAGATTTACGGAGACAGCCGAGCGTCGAGTTGAACGAGACAGTTGAACTCTGGCGTAGGAATACATACGACTACAAAAAATATCTAAATTATTCGTACCATTTAAAATCTGACTATTTTCAAGGTATTTATAAATAAGTTTCCTTGAAAAACAATGCTTTAGCATACATTACATTGAATTTATCAATTATTTTCAAGAACTAGGTCTTGTCAGCAGCGGTGATTTGTGCTGAGGTCCAAACACTGTTTCACTTTTGGTTTGTCTGAGTAACTGCATAGGAGAGTTGATTAAAATCAACTCCCAAAAATAACAAAATACTTTTTTTTTTTTATTTTTCATGACCAATATACAAAAGCAAATTAAAACAATAACAAAATTGTTGGTTTATAAATAACTTGTTTATCAGTTATCTTTATTTGATATGCAATGATGAGAGATATTTATGAGTCAGACCTTGCGTTTTCGTAATTATTCATCACAACACCTTTATGAAATTATGTGTTCAAACCAAAAGAAAAAAGAAGAAGATTTAAACCATGTTCCCTATGATCAAATATTGTAAGGAAGTTATTATAAGCTAAAGGTAGCTCGCTGGAATTGCATTATGATATGCCGTAGAAAGATGAAGTATTGCAAGAGCAAAAAAAAAAATCAAGAGGCCCATGGGCAACATCACTTTATGGAGTCATATACAAAATATCTGGACAATGTGCAGTCTGTAGTAGAATAAATCCCGAATTTTCAAATATTTATCCAGATATTCATATGTATTACATTCAGCCCCTTTTTGTAACAGAATAAGTTGAGTCATATCACAAATTGAGCATTGCAGTTCTAAAGAGGATCATAAACATCTGTAGGCCTACATTAAACCTTGGTCCTCTTGTGGTGCATGAGAATTGTCCAGTGGCACACGTCTAGACAATTAAGAATAGTAATTAACAATATCTCAAAATACTTGCATATAAATATATTTGATACAATATATCATTACATTTGTGGTAACGCTTAAATCGGTAAAAAAAATCGACCCTCCAATGTGGCCTCACCCAAACCCCGAAGATGATGACTTGGACAAATTTCAATCTAGACTATCTGAAGGCTGCTTTCAAACTTGTAACAGCTTCTCTGACCGATTCCTTTTTGAGAGAAAGATCTCTTAAGATTTTTTTACTATATCTCTATGTAATATTCAAACACCAACTGAGGACCCACCCTACAGCCACGTATCATTCTTTGAATAATTTTGAATCTAATAATTATAAACAATTTTAGACTTTTCTTTTTAACCGGGTTTTGTGAAGAAGACTTTCAATGATTTTCCTCAATATATTCTCGAGTAAGACTTCGAACACTCATTCTGGCCCTCAGGGATCATGATTTGAACAAACTTGAATTTACATTACCTAAATTTGCTTCTTAACCTAACAAGTTTTAGCTTTTCTGGTAATTTAGCTTTTGAGATTTTCAAAGCGTGTTTTCTACATATTCCCCAATTCTAGTTCCACATTCCCTTAGGGATCATGATTTGAACAAACTTGAGTACACACCACCCGAGGAGAGGATGCTTTCACTTATGTTACAACTTTTAGATCGATTGGTTATTAAAAAGATTTTTCTCTATATAGTTCTCTGTAAAAATTAAAACCCTCATTGTGTTCCCACCTTCTCTCAATGCTTTTTAAAGAATTTTCTGTACATATTCTTATGTACACAATTAAACCCCTATTGTGCTACAACATTACCCCAGCGGATCAAAATTTGGACAATTTTAAAAGAACACTACCCGGGGAGGCTTCCACACATCTTACAGCGTTTCTAGGCCAATTTGTTTTTGAAAGGCTTTAAATGAGTTTTCTTTGTATACATGTATTCCTATATAAAGAAATTGATCCCCAATTGTTGCTCATCGCTAACTCCAGGGAGTATAATTTAAACAGATATGAATCTACAATGTTTAACTACTTTAGCTGATGGTTCTTCCATACAAGTTTCAGGTTTTCAGGCCATATGGTTTTTTGAGAGAAAATTTTTTTTAAAGATACCCAGAAATTTTCAATAATTCTGAGATATTTCTATTTATTTTGAAAGGAGTGGTCTCATTTCAACAACTTGAAATCCCTTAAATAAAAGATGATTCGTGCCAAGTTAGGTTGAAATCGGTCCAGTGGTTCTGGAGAAAAAGTAAAAAATGTAGAAGGTTAACAGGCAGACGGACAGACGAACGCAGGATTAAAAGAGTTCAGAATAGATCACTTTAGCTTTCAAATCAATAGGAAATATCAAACTAGTATGCCCTTTTCAAGACTCCTGCTAGGTAAATATAACAGCCCTTGAAAGATTATGTATTTTTTTTTTTTTATAAAAAAGGTATGTTAAGGTCAAGATTTAGTAAATGAAAAATGCCTACAGGTTTATAAAATTTAAGATATAAATTCTTTTAATGATGCTTCATAAAAATAGCTTTGTTTGATAGGGTATACAGGCCTAAAATTTTTGGTAAACACAATGAAAAGTCATGTTTTAAACTGTCAATTTCAATGAAATATGAAGGATAAAAGTAACAAACTAGGAGTTTTGTCCATTTTTGACCAATAAAATGCCTCGAATGCCTATAGTCTCTCCAAAAACGGAATTCAATAAGCTCTTGACCTCCTCTTTCAAATCTAGTCAAATTGTTTATAGGTACCGGGATTACTTTTTCCATGATTTAACATAGAATCTCAAGAAATTGTTTAATTTTCTACATAATTTCTTTAAAGCCGTAAAGTACGGGAAAAAGATTCTCCAAATCAATTATGACGTAATAATGATCATAGCACAAAAAGACACTCTGGAATCATTTACTAGATTTTGACCATAAGGTCAGACGCGACATATCTTTCATTTATTCAATTTTTTTCTATCTCCACAATGGGAAGATTTCCACTTAGTAATTTCATAATTATATTTTATTTATATGATTTTTTTTTTATTTAGATATAAAGTGTTCAATTGAAAATGTATAGTATGGCTTAATTTATAAGCATTCAAATGCATTTTGCATGCTATTTTAAGGAAAATTCGATATAATCTAGCTCCGAAAAGAGCCCGGTAATGAATTTTTGGGAATAAACAGGTTTATATATTAAGAAATAAAATATCAAGGAAAATTATTTAAAACTGATGAACGTCTCGTGTGTCCTTAATATTTTGAGTTTATGATATATATTTGAAGAGACGTGTTTATATGGGGATACTCAAGGTGTAGTCATTACATATAACAACAAGGAAACCACCTGTTCTTTTGAGGACATCAAAAATGATCCATCTGTTTGTTATCACGTGAAAGATAAATGTTGCCAGCAATGCAGACATTTCTACACTGGAATAGCAGGTATGGACCAAACTAATAAATCTTAAACTACTTATTATATCAAACAGCTGAAATCCGAACGCGATAATTTAAAAAAAAAAATGTCCTATATTAAAGAATATTGACAAGTATATGTAAAATTGTAGTTATCAAAATCAGAAAATATTGTGCAATCGAAATCTGATCAAATATAAAGCCTGTAGATATCTTTAAAAGGGTTCATTTCAAAATCAATTGTCAGCTAGACAATGTTATGATTATTTAAAAAAAAATAAACATACCAAAACACTCATAAAATTAATCCAAATCAATAGTGTATCGAGGAATTTTTTGTTCTGTAAGGATAGCAATAGTTATCATACAATACAAAAAAAAAAACAATGAATTATTATTTATGAAACATACATTTGATTGAAATGAAGATTTTTTTCATAAGTTAACATTTAGTTTTATTTAGTTTATTTGCTCCCTCAATGTCAGTTTCAAACAAATTTTCTCAAGATGTGAGTATGGACATAAAGAAACAGGTTGCTCAAATGGTTTTTGTTGGTCGTATCCTTCATCTTTTTTCCAGATTTTTGCTTATTTTATTGTCATATTGTCATATGGAATTTTTAATTTATATTTTCTCAGGATGTGAATACGGTGACAAAACATCAGGATGTACAACACAACATTGTCCTGCGAATCCTTCTCTTTGCTGTGGTACATGCCATAGTGGTCCTACACCTACTACGCCTTCACAGGAACCAACAACAACCAACAATAAGAATCCTTGTAAATCATCATTAACAACAGCAACACCAACGCCCTCTTCTACCTTTACAACAACTACACCAAAATCACCTTCTTATGTGTTCAGATTGACTGTCACCTTCATGATTGATATAACAGATGATTTGTCAAATAATGCTGTGAAAGAAAGTGTAATTTCTAAAGTGCAGGCAGCGGTACGTTTCTTTTTCTTCTTTCATAAATTATATGTATTTTCTTTTCTTTTTGACTTTCTTACCTGATATATATAAAGTAAATATTTCAAAATGCATCAAATGCGTTGTCATACTCCGCGAATTTTACATAGTAAGTCGATCAATTTTTTCCAGCTTATCTCCTTTTATCAAAATTCAGGACTGAAGTTTGTAAGCTGCATTGTAAGAAACATAAGGTATATATGTTTTTTTAATTAATATTTTACAGAAAAATCTATTTAGTTAAAATCTCCTAAATTTAAAGTTGACATGAAATTATAAAAGTATCTGGTTCCATTATAATTAATGGATTGCCACTTGCTACTTGGTTCATAGACTGGTCGAAAACATTTCGGTAGGTTGCTTTTTGATTCATACTGCATGGCTTTTTTAAGTACATGCCCACTTACTCTTTAAGTAATGAAATTGAAAAAGAATATAAGAGTTGTTCGGAAAGTTTTGAAAAAACACGAATATTTCCCTTTCTAATTGACCAGTAAGGTCTAAATTTGGCATAAACATTGAAGAAACCCCACGTATCCGATTCAGGCATAAACTTAGAGAATGAATAACTTAAACATTTTCTTTTTAAGTGTCCTTTGACTTACAGTTTATGATAAGAGAAGTTAAGTTGTATATATTGATTATGCTATTTATTATGAATAACTTTTTATCTAGTTTCACTACTGTTTGAGTTGAAATACGGATATAGATATGTACAGATATATTTACAAAGCAATAGAAATCTGTCACTGGTGAATTTTAACTTTGACGTCAAGGCAGCGCAGCGAATATACATCAAAATTGTAGAAGTTTTGGATAAAGACCTTTTTAGGCCGCCCAATTGCTTAAAAAAATTAAAAATCTATACGATGGCAAGGGATAAAGAGATTCAGTTAATCGTCTTTTTTCATTGATTATTTAACTAGAATTAAGACAATGTAATTAAATATCAGGTACGTTTTACACTAACTAATGTTAACAGTTCTAAAATATGTACACAGAATAATTGTAGAAGACATTTCACAATACATTAACTTTCGTTAGAAATACATTTAACTCAATTTATTTTATCACAAAAATAGAGAATGAAGAGATTATGCAAATGTTGACATCGAGAAATGAAAGCAAAAGATGAGAAATAAAGAATTTCTATTTTTCGTTCGTTTGTAAAGTGTTTAAAACGTAGGAGCAATGAAAAGCTTTAAAATGACGTTGCAATAAGTTTGTAGTAGGTCCGGGTCACTGGGCGAAGGCAAGTAAGTAAGCTTAGTAGGAATGATATAAGGATGCCATGGACAAGAAACTTTTCGCATTGATGAACTAAATCCCAGTGTATGTTCTGGTGGAATTTCAAAGGTTAATCTTTTCTCCAATGAAAATAAGCGAATTTACGAACAACCCTCGTACAATTGATATTAAAGAAGAGAAAAACTTTTTTAAAAGAGCTGCAAAAACATCCAGAATTTCATATAGGGTTGTCTTACATCTTCTAGACATCTAACACTTGTATATTCCCTATGGTATACAGATAAATTTATAGCATATGTAAGTAAGATCAACAAATTAACAAAACAAGCAAAAACCATTTACAAAACAAAATACAGCCATATTATACAAAATAAACCAACAAAAACTGAATAAAAATGATCGATAATAAGAAATTAGCTGTTATTATTAAGCTCTAGCCGATTTCTTTTTTAAAACATACAAGGATTACATGTTTCTTTTGATGGCATTATTTCATCCATTTTATAATTTTTATTCTAAAAATCTGAAAAGTGAGGTTCGAACATTGATCCCCAACCTAAAATTTTACAAGGCATAAACCTCTATTTATTAACGTAAGTGTGAAGTTTTTTGATGAACAAAGATGTGAAAATTATAGTTTGCATAGAAATTAAAGGGGCATGGTGACGATTTTGGTCAAATTTTATTTTTCTGTTTTTATTATTTACAATGCTTTAAGAATGCATTTCTAATGATCAAATAAAGATACAGGACTCACAATTTTATGTCATGTAAACAAGGCTCGTGCCCTGTTTTTGTTTACTTATGTTAAATATACCAGTAAAAATCTTTTTCAAACTGATTTGTGTATCTTCTTATGTATTACAAGCAACAAAACCCAGTTTCTAACGTTTAATACATTATTTCTGGTCTAAAACTGTAATTTTCACTTCAACATTCAAAATGTAAACAAAGGCTTTGTTTACATAGCAAAGAATTGTAAGCTGTGTAACTCGCTAATAACTCAACAAATGACACTCGAATTTTGGTTGCATATTAAAAATTCCTTACTGAAGCATTGTAAACATTTAAATCGGAGAAAAAGTTTTTGACCCAAATCGTGACCATGTCCCTTTAAGTTATTTTATAATGTTACTCAGTAGTTTTTACCGCCTTTCTTTCTTTCTTTCTTTCCTTCCTTCTTTCTTTCTTTCTTTCTTTCTTTCTTTCTTTCTTTCTTTCTTTCTTTCTTTCTTTCTTTCTTTCTTTCTTTCTTTCTTTCTTTCTTTCTTTCTTTCTTTCTTTCTTTCTTTCTTTTTTTTCTTTCAAGTAAGGCATGTGCAGTATAATAATGTATTGTGATTTAGGAACCAGGTATATCAATTACAACTCTTCAAATGTGTCAGATGTTCAACACTAATGTGTATAATCTGTTCTTTTACATTTTTTTGAATAATTTGTAGAAAAGGTAGTTTGAACGTTGATTATGAAGTTTACACAGCAATGAATTCCCAAGTGGTAGCCGACATGACATTTATTTCCAAAGATATGGTTACAGGGAAATCTAAAGTGACTTATGAAGGACACGAAGTGTCTGTTTCTTCCGTAACTCTTGTAGACACATCCGAAAATTCTCGTAAGATTACTTTTAATATACTTGATATCAATTTTCAAAAAAGCAAAACCACAAATTGTCGTGTAAATCTGTTTGTGGTTACTGATGACAAAAAGATTGTGCTGTTTAGTTTTGGTAATGCAATTTGTATATTTTGATTACAGAAAAGTTTATTATCTAATGTAAGGCTTAGTATTATAGATATGATATGGAGGTTAATTAAATCTTATTTTACCTTCATTTAAATTCACTAAGGTCAAGCAAGATTAGATTTTAATATAAATTCAAACAGAATTTCATGTCCTCGTCAACATTTTAAAAATAGCTGATCGTCGATTAATTATTTCAAAAAATATGCTACATGAAATTTAAAAATATATACATGTATCACGTCGCCGTCACTGAATAATTGTGTTTTCAAATTTAGTGAGCGTTGGAAACAATACATCAGCTTGTGATTTTTTAAAACAAGTGAGTAAATGTCCATCCGGTCACGTGTGTGAGGAATCAAACAATGCTCCGATGTGTAGGTGAGCAAATTTTTCACTTGTTTGTGTATTTCACCTCAATGAACTTAGATTTACCATTAGTTTTTAGCAATGTTTTACATACTAGTGATTCATCTTTTGTTCTTTAATATGTGACTAATTCATATTTATGTTCGCATTTATATTAATTAATGAATATTAAAATGGTTTTAAAGGAAAATAGCAGAGGAAAGTTCTTTCGACAGTAAGTAGATGAAATCAAATACAAATACATAATAATGATATAACTGTACCTTAGAATTATAAAAACAAATGATTGTTTCAAAATAATGTTGCTAATTGTTCTGTTGTAAGGTAAATATCGGTTATTAAGGTCTCCGTAAAGGAAGACCTTATAGTGATTGTAATTAAGGTCTTCCATTTCCAACGGAAGACCTTATAGTGATTGTAAGGTTTTTTTTATTAAGGTCTTCCGTTGGAAACGGCAGACCTTACTAATAAAATTAATAATAATTTTAAAAAACGTATCTTACAGTAATTTTCATGCTGAGTACAAAACTGAAATCCGTTTAAAAATCGGACGATGCGTTACAGAGATATCGGAGTTTAAAAATTTATTTTTCCGTAAATTTTGATTCTGCATTCTTGGTGTAAAAAATAGCGTAATGTTCAAAGTGAAATTAACTCGTACCAAAAATAATTGCTAAGTCGTACTTGAACTCATTTGGATTTTTTTTTGTTAAGTCGTTCTTGAAATTGGAAAGGTTTTTGTTAAGTCGTACCTAAAATCATTCGTATTTTGTTAAGTCGTACCAGGAATAATTCGATTTTTTCATCTTTTTATTTAAGTTACTCTTGTTATTGGGTTAAGAGCTCTGCTTCCTACAGGAACCCCCAGCTTTACTTCCGACATTAACGGAAGACCCGGTCGTTGCTTTGCAACGAGCATTGTTCTAGTTAGGGTCTTTCGTTTCCAACGGAAGACCCTCTTGTTATTCTTCGGTTTCTTTTTATTATTATTAGGGTCTTCCGTTTCCGGAACGGAAGACCCTTTTGTTTTTCTTCGGTTTCTTTTTATTATTATTATACTTTTTCGTTTTTTTCCTGACTCCTTTTTTGCTTCATAACTCAAAAAGTTTTCAACCGATTTCAATGACACTTCCCGAGATTTTAGCAAGTTATCGTCCCTCAACGATGTTAAAGTTTTAAAGACAACGTCACTTCCGTTTTGACGTTACGTCATTTTTAAAATTTTAAAAAAGTCATTTTGTCCGGAACTTTTCTCAAAAACACTTTAAGATAGAGGCTTGAAATGTTCAATGGTTATGATTTGGTCGATTTACCTCTGTAATGAGGCTATATGATAAAAATTCGTCACTTCCGGTCGAAACCGGAAGTGAATCAAATTTTTCAAAAAATTGAAATTTTTGCTCAAACAAAAAACGTATACGTATTTTGTAGAGCTTTTTAGGCTGAATCTAATGCTGAAAACCGTTTAAAATTCGGAGGATGCATTACAGAGATATCGGGGTTTAAAAACTGATTTTCCCGGAAATTTTGATGCCGCGTTCTTGGTTTCAAAAATAGTGCAAAATTCACACTAAATGTAACTTCTACTGTAACAATTCGTACTGATCATAAAACTTTATAAAAAACATAAAATTATATGCACATTGTATAGTTTGCAAAGCTAGATACAAAACTTAAATTCGTTTTAAAATCGGATACTGCATTGCAGAGAAATCGGGGTTTAAATATTGATTTTTCCGGAAAAGTTGATTCCTCGTTATTGGTTTAAAAAATAGTGGAAAATTCACACTTAAAGTAACTCCTGCTGAAAAGATTTCGTACAGGTCATAAAACCGAACTCCTTTTTTATATAGTTAATCAGAGTGTTTATTGAAACAATTTCGTTAATTCAGTCGATAATTACGTTGTTAGTTTTTATTAGTCTTATTAGTTTTAATCGAAAAAATTATCGTACGATTCACCATGTCAACTTGCTGTGCTGCTCTCGAAACGGAATAATATGTTCCGTCCGGTTTGGTTTTTTGTTTTATCGGTAATGGCAGCCATGAGCTTGGCCTGCTGTTTTTGTTTGCATCATTTTCTGGAATTCGGCCTATCTAAGGAGTAAGTTTTATTTTATTCATGTCAATTTATGTCCATTATGATCTTGTGTATCTAACGGTGTCATGCAATATCTCTTACTTTGTTTAAATTCTGCAACTGCATTGTTTTGTGTAAGCGCGTGTCTGCAATATAGGATAGGCATAGGCCTGTTTAGCTAGCATGTTCTAGTCACACATTTATCTGTGTATATGTCGTCGGGTAAAGTTTAGTCATATAACATTCAGTATTGTCACAGCTTATAATTACTGCCATATTTTTGGAAATTGTTATATTAGACAAATTCTGACTTTAATTATTGTACTTTTCAGTTTTTCACCCTCTCACGAGGTCTGGAAGTAATAAAGCAGATATACATCACAGTGAAAAATCCTTTAATTCGGGCTATATCCTATGGATCTTCGCCAGACTAGGAGGATGACTGATCTTGGATTTCAGCAATATGAACTAAGTGTTTCAAACTTTACATCAAAGTTGTTAGACATTAAAAGAAACATCGACTCTATCATTGCCAATACGAAACATGTGGACTTAGCACAGGGTCAAAATATCATTGACAATATCCATAAGCACTTGGAGTATTACGAGCTTCTTAGTGACAAGTACATAACTTATTTAAGGGGTCACAGAACCGTGGAGAGTTCAAATGAAGAGGCCTCTCACAGACTAGTCCGCTCATCTCTATGTGACAAGACAGCAGCCTTTGTCAATCAGTTGCAGTCTGCATTGCCAAAGATGGAATCATCCAAGGCCCCATCGCTTGTTTCCTCAGTCATATCGGGAAAATCAGGATCAAGTCAACTTACTGCTGTCTGGATGCAACATTCTGCCAATGTTGAGAAAGCAAAAGCACGTTTGAAGTATGCTGCCGAGGAGGCTGAGCTCATCAAACAGGAAGCTGCCTTGAAAGCCAGCAGGAATTTGTTGACGGTGAAGCGTGAACTGGAAGAAGCTGAATCCGGGTTGAGTGCTATCTGTAAAGTGTTGGACTTTTCCCAGTCTACCACAAAATCCGTGGAGAGTGATCATGGCAGTTACAAACCCCCTGTGTCATCCAAGTTTCATGTGCTTCGTTATTTGGATGATAACAGAGATGATCGTACCCCCCCCCCCTCCAGATGTTCCTCCTGAAGTGAACGTTCATGAACATGATAATGACAAATCTCTTCATCAAAACCCTACACATACATGTACCAAGCCCTCCTTGTGTGCAACAGAAAATAAGACATATGAAACAAACCCAAGTGTCGTTTTATCCACTCCTACGCAGAATCCGACTGAAGCCACTGACTTGGCAAAATTAGTTGCCAAGAACCAGTTACTGCCTAGGAGACTTTGGAACTTTAATGATGATTCCGGTCGATACCTGACATGGAAATACAGTTTCATGAATGTCATGAGTGAAATCAGTGCAACAACTCTGGAACACTTGGACCTGTTAGTGAATCACCTTGGACCAGAATCCAGAATCCAAGCTGAAAATATCCGAGCAACAATTTCGCGGAACCCAGAGAAAGCAGTCAATAATATATGGGAGCGTCTAGACCGTGAATATGGTAGTGCAGAATGTGACAGATATAAGATGAACAATCATGTTTCGCAAGTACCATTCTCTGTGTTTACAAAATTTCTGAGTGATCTCGCCCGTGTGCGCAACGATCCTAGTCTTCTGTTTGAGAGTTCCTCTACCCATACTGGCCTTGGAAACACACACCCAGCTCAGCAGAGGAGCAAGAGTGGACTACACAACGCTTATCGTCAAATGGCTGTGTCAGCTAAGAAGACGGATGTTATGACAGATGTGAACTCTAACATCAGTGTCAGTGTGAAATGCCCCATCCATGGAACTAGTTCAAGTCATTCGCTTAAAGACTGTATGAAATTCCGCGGAAAAACGTTCAAGGAACGCAAGGACTACCTTTTCAAGAACGGCTACTGTTTGAAGTGCTGTGGCTCAAGACGTCATCTTCGTAAAAACTGTAAAGAAAGTGTGAAATGTGACATGTGTGGATCTACAGAGCATGTTACAATCCTTCACCCTGAACCTGAGTCCAGAATTGAGCATGAGAGGGAGCAGCCTAGAGTGAGTCACGAGGGGGAGAGTCTCCATTTAGGCACCTACTGTACTGAAGTATGTGGAACTAAGTACAGCACCAGCAAGTCATGCGCAAAGATTGTGCCAGTATATGTGTACCCGGTTGGTGAACAATACCGTGCGCGCAAGGTGTACTGCATGATAGATGACCAGAGCAACAAATCGTTAGCCACATCCGCCTTTTTTTATGCCTTTAGGGAGTGTGGTGGGCAAACTGAATATGTTTTATCTTCATATGCCGGAAAGTTTGTTTCCTCGGGACGCAAGGCATCTGGATATTTCGTCCAATTGTTTGATGGATCATGTACTCTAAGTTTACCTTGTTTGATAGAGTGTAATGACATTCCGAACAATCTGCATGAAATACCGTCTCCTGCAGTGGCAGATAACTATACGCACCTTCATGACATTGCACCCTTCATATCGGATCTTGATGACGGTGCTGAAATTGAACTCCTGATCGGAAGGGATCTAGTCACTGCACACCACGTGTTGGATCAACGTGTTTGAGAAGAGGGACTTCCTTATGGCCAGAAGGTACCCCTTGGTTGGGTTATCATAGGAGATGTGTGTCTGGGCAAAGTGCATCAACCGGATGTGATAAGTGTAAATAAGACTTCAATTCTCATGAATGGAAGATTCACCCATTTACAGCCCTGTGAAAGTGAATTTATTGTGGAAGAGGAGCCTATCTTTCAACGTATACCAGGGGATGAGAAACCAGGGTTATCGATAGAAGATCGTAAGTTCCTACATATCATGGATGCTGGTTTCCAAAGAACGTCTGATGGCGAGTGGCAAGCTCCGTTACCCTTTCGCCATTGTAGACCTGTCTTACCTGACAACAGGTCACTTGCTCTTCGAAGAGCCAGATCATTGGACATTAGCTTGAGATGTAATCACCTCAAATATGAACAAGTTAAGGAATTCATGGAGAGACTACTCATGAACCAGCATGCTGAGTTAGCACCTGAGTTACCTATGTCAGTGGAGCGATGGTACCTACCTATGTTTGCAGTGTATCATCTCAAGAAACCAGACAGTGTGCGTATTGTATTCGACTCATCTGCCAAGTTTCAAGATGTGTCCTTGAACAGTGTTTTGTTTCAAGGCCCTGATTTGTGCAACAGCCTGCTTGGTGTCTTGCTAAGATTCCGAAGAGAAAAGATAGCAGTCACAATGGACGTTGAGCAGATGTTTCACAATTTCAAGGTCCCAGAAGACCAGCGTCGTTACTTACGATTCCTGTGGCACATGGACAGTGACTTAGACCAGCCATTGGTGGACTTTCAGATGATGGTTCACATTTTCGGCAATAGCCCGTCACTGGCCGTGGCAACGTTTGGTCTTAGGAGGGCAGTTGAGAGATCCCCAGAAGATGTGAGGGATTTAGTATGTAACAACTTCTATGTGGATGATGGCATTTTATCCTGCGCAACTGAAGAGGAGGCCATTAGCCTTGTGCATTGTACCAAGGAAGCACTACAAGATGGCGGAAACATTCGACTTCACAAGTTTTGCTCCAATAGCAGGAGAGTGTTAGATTCATTTGCCCCAGAAGACCTGGCAAAGAACTTGAAAAACCTTGACTTTGGGTCAAACACCCTTCCAGTACAACGCAGCTTGGGATTATTATGGAACACAGAGATGGATGAATTTACCTTTAAAGTCAACACAGTAGAAAAAGCATACACTAGACGAGGCTTGTTGTCTACTATAAACAGTGTATATGACCCGATTGGCTTTTCCCAGCCTGTCGTCATCAGAGGCAAGTTACTTTTACGAGAGATGATGTCTGTGACGACAAATACGGACTGGGATGAACCGTTGCCTGCATTTCTGCATGATGAATGGTCATCATGGGTTGATTCCCTGAGTCACCTGGAAAGCTTTTGTGTGCCGAGGAGTTACAGCAGTTCGTTTGTCAACGCCACCAGACGTGAAGTGCTTGTGTTCTGTGATGCTTCGAAGGACATTATTGCTGCTGTGGCATATCTCAAACTTCAGGAAAATGAGACGTCAAGCATCAGTTTCTTGCTTGGAATGGGCACACTATCCCTCGGCTCGAGCTGTGTGCGGCAGTTTTAGCAACCGAAATTGCCGAGATTGTGAGAGATCAGCTGAACATCCCACCACAGGACTTTCATTTCTTTTCGGACAGTCAGATAGTACTTGGCTATATCTCAAACGAAAGTCGTAGATTCTATGTGTACGTGGGAAACAGAGTGGCACGCATTCGTCTCTTCAGTATGCCAACCCAATGGAAGTTTGTTCAATCTGAACTTAATCCAGCAGACGTTGCCACCAGGCCTGTACACCCTTCTATGCTGCAAGATACAAGCTGGATATGTGGACTAACCAGCCCGCTCGGTGCTCCGATTGAACACTTTGAATTAGTGGACCCAGGGTGTGATGTGGAAATTCGCCCAGTGTTAGTCAGCAACAAGACAGACATAATAGATGTAGCACAGTCAAATCATGAGACAAAGCCACCAACTTGTCTGACAGAAGTATTCTCTGAGAGGTTCACTAGATTTTCCAAGTGGGACAGGCTTATACGTGCAGTCGCCCGTCTGAAATTTATGATTCGACAGTCTCAGAAAAACATTGACAACTTACCTGATAGTCCCAGTGATCCGGAACTCTTGAAGGAGAGTGAACGCTCCATCATTGCTTCAGTTCAGAGAGATGTATTCAGCACAGAATTTCGATGCATTGAAAACTGCCTGGACATTCCACATTCTAGTACTATCAGAACTTTATGCCCAAAAATTGGTGCAGATGGACTGTTATGTGTTGGTGGACGGTTGAACAATGTGTCTGTTGATGTGCTAAACGATAACATGCGCAACCCTATTATCCTACCAAAGAACCATCATGTTAGTTATCTCATCATACGTCAGTTACATCAGAAGGTATTCCATCAAGGTAGACTTTTTACAGAGGGAGCTGTATGTTCTGCCGGATTCTGGGTAGTGAATTCAAAACGGATGACCACTTTAGCGATAAGGACTTGCGTTGTATGTCGTAAACTTCGGGGACAGCCAGGATGGCAGAATATGGCGGATCTTCCAGAGGATCGTTGTGAACCGTGCCCCCCATTTTCGTATGTGGGAGTTGACACTTTTGGCCCATGGCCAGTTGTGCATCGTAAAACAAGGGGTGGAAGTTCAAATCAGAAACGTTGGGCAATATTGTTTACCTGCCTTGTAACTCGAGCTATTCATCTTGAGGTCATCGATGAACTTACCAGTGCTGCATTCATAAATGCATTGAGACGTTTTATTGCAATTCGTGGTCAAGTCACACAATTCCGCTCCGACAGGGGAACGAACTTCGTTGGCGCTGTAAGCGATCTCTCCATCAATGCAGAATTCATTGAGAATGGTCCTGTTTCCAAGTTCCTGTCAGATTCCCGGATTGTGTGGAAATTCAACCCTCCTCACGCTCCACACATGGGAGGAGCATGGGAGAGACTCATCGGTGTTTCAAAAAGAGTTTTGAATGCCATGTTACTTGATCACCAGCAAAGAGACATCACACATGATGTACTGACCACATTGATGGCAGAAGTGTGTGCTATTGTTAACAATAGACCATTAACAAGTGTTTCTAGTGATCCGGAAGCACCTACTCTACTTACCCCGTCGATGCTGTTGACAATGAAGACAAAACATGATGTTGAACTTTTCCCTTCATTTGGTTCCAAGGATGCCTTAAAATCTACCTGGAAACGCGTGCAAGTGATGGCAGATGAAATTTGGTATAGATGGAAAACTGAGTACCTCCATAACCTACAATATCGCAGGAAGTGGCAGGGCCATGCTGTGGATTTGAAACACGGAGACTTAGTTCTATTGATTGAAGATGATTCCCTGCGAAACGAGTGGCCCACCGGTATCATACAAAGAACATTCCCCAGCCAAGACGGAAAGGTCCGCAAAGCTGAGGTTGCAGTTTTTAAGGACAATAAACGTGTCACTTATGTGAGACCAGTCACCCGACTCATAACCCTTTTGGAGACTGATTGACATTTTGTGTACTGAGAATTTGTGATTTGTTAAGTCAAGACTTGTGTACCACGACATGAAGTTAGCTCAGTATATGTAGCATCGGATTATGTTATTACAGAAGTATGTAATGCAGAGTTAATTTTATCTTGTAATTTTTTGGGAGCTAAGTGATTTCTGGTAGAAATCAGAGGGGGAGTGTGCTGCTCTCGAAACGGAATAATATGTTCCGTCCGGTTTGGTTTTTTGTTTTATCGGTAATGGCAGCCATGAGCTTGGCCTGCTGTTTTTGTTTGCATCATTTTCTGGAATTCGGCCTATCTAAGGAGTAAGTTTTATTTTATTCATGTCAATTTATGTCCATTATGATCTTGTGTATCTAACGGTGTCATGCAATATCTCTTACTTTGTTTAAATTCTGCAACTGCATAATGTTTTGTGTAAGCGCGTGTTCGCAATATATGATAGGCATAGGCCTGTTTAGCTAGCATGCTCTAGTCACACATTTATCTGTGTATATGTCGTCGGGTAAAGTTTAGTCATATAACATTCAGTATTGTCACAGCTTATAATTACTGCCATATTTTTGGAAATTGTTATATTAGACAAATTCTGACTTTTATTATTGTACTTTTCAGTTTTTCACCCTCTCACGAGGTCTGGAAGTAATAAAGCAGATATACATCACACTCGCCATGTTTAGACTGCGAACAACAGCTGATAGCCTGATAGTGGTGTGTCAGAAGAATGGCCTGCAAGACGGCGATAGTTGAAATTTCAGCTCAACTAACGTATGACAGATCAAAAAGGTATGTTTCAATACAGGATATGTCGTATTGACTTTTTCTTTTCAAAGTGTTTGTGCACTTTTCAATCTAATCCGACATTCCTCTGACTCTAACCTCCGCTTTTGACGTGCGTAACAATTTAAAAGCGGGCATTTGAGTCAGAGAAATCTCGGGATATTATCTGTCCAATGTATTTTCACGTGTATGTTTTGCAAACTACTCTTTTGAATTTCTATTTATTATTATGTATATATATGTCTTATTTTGTATTGAACAACACACCACACACTGTAAAACAGTGCAATTAAAAGGGGTGGGGGGTCCAAAGGCACACAAGAGTAGAATGTTGTAATTAGAGTGCATGTTTGCATGATGATAACTTTACCCTAAATATTTGAATATAGCATATCTTTACCATATCACCTCCACTTAATTAATGAATTAAAGAACTCAGACAGGCTTGTGCTTAATTAAATAAATATATTTGACATGGTAAATATTCAGTCTAATTAAAATTATACCCTGTCCCGAGTTTTTGCTTCCACCACTTTTTGCTTGATATTTCAATAAAAGTAAAATCCTTTGTGCTTAAACTACGTTCATCCACTTATATAAAAAATGTCCAGATTATCTGTTTTGAAACGCCCCCTCTACTGCTTCAGGTTTCACACACATCCCGAAATCGAAAGTCTACGGAGATTTTGCATTGCAACAGCCATTAATAAGCCCGGATGATAACGTTAAAAAATTGCGCGATGTATTCCGAGTGTATTCCGAATGGAGAAAAGATGTAAATATTCCCCATTATAATTCTCCGTAAGGAATCTGTTTTCGTTCCTGTGAATTTTTCTGAGTGGAAAGGGGTAATTGTTCAATGAAGATATCTTGGATATATTCCCTTTTAACGATTTCAACTGTATTTCTTTCACAGGTATGTGTAATTTCATTAAAAATAATCAAAAAGCGATGGAAGCAATAACTTGGGACAGATTATAGAACTTTTGTCTGGCTGGCCGTTATATATGATTATCGCCTGCGAAAGAGCATGTAAAACAGAGTGCAAGATGAAAAGAACTTTAAGTTCAGATTTTAGGTTATAATGTTCCCTGATATCTATAAAACATTCTTCTCAAGATTTGATTATTTCACAGAACCATTGTAAATTCTTTGAGATTAGTTTATCTTTTATATATATTGAATTTTATTGAGTCATTTTAGGTAAACTTTACATGCAGAACACATCTACATTGTAAACAATTTTTACAGTAAGACAAATGTATGTAATAATTTTTACTACATGTGCCTCAGATCTCTCTCTCTCTCTCTCCCTCTCTCTCTCTCTCATGCTTTTAATCTTGGCAAAGCATCACAGAGCAACATCATTTTGTGCATATCTCTATAGTAAAAGAAATCAACAATGCTTTAAATTTCGAAATGAGCATGTATTAACGTGCAATCCCTCATTTTTTCATTGTGCAACTAAAATCCAAAGCTTTGTAAAATTGTTTATGGAATTTTATACATACTAAACATATTATTGTTCTTAAAACCTGTCATTAATAAGAAGAGAGAAAAAAATCTTCGCTAAATTTATTTGCAAAAAAACTCCCAGTAGAATTCATTTAATAAAAAATTGTATAGCAGAAAATTATACGTTGAGGCTGTTCGGATGAAATACTGTAAGTCGTTTTAATTCCACCATGTTAAAATTTCATGATTTTTACTAAAGTATCGATTGAGATGGTTTAAATTTCACGCTGCTGAAAAATTCAATTGATCAGAATAGAAGCTTTTAAATTTCATAATATTTGGTTAAAGTGTTCAAACTTAAATGCTTCTTAGGAAAATCAAAAAATAGGGGGAGGGTATACATGTAAGGGTATTTCTAAGTGATGTGATGCTTTTGTCATGATAATATCATGTATATGTATGTAGTTTTGAATAAGGTTTTCTTATTTAGGGAGGTTAAACAACAGTTGACCTCTAAAAGATTAGGTAAAGATGCTTTATTTATGGAGAGCCCTATGAATCTGTGTTAAATAGAGGAAAGTGGAAATGCTGGGTTCACTTAAATGGCCATATTTTTCTTAGTCCTTAATGGAATTGGCAAAATGAGGTATACTTTTCATCAGAATAGCATAAGCTTTATAAGTTAAAGACAAGATGACTTTTCAGAGAATGTTAGTGTAAGTTTCAAGACTACATGGTATTTCAAATTTCTCATTTAACTGTAATTTTGAGTGGATTTTGTACCAAAAGTTGTCTATTTTGGGAAAATGGATGATTTTGTTGGTTTTATATGTCATTACATGATTTATTAGCTATAATATACAAGGGAAGTACCGGTAAATCAATTTGTAGAATGACCACCACTAGAGTAAATTGGCTTAGAAAGTAGGTATTTCCTATCCTGATGACAATCAATAGGCTTAAGTTAATTACCGAGATAAGAATTAATACTGTAAAAGAGTTTTGATCAATTGAATTATTTAAATTATAAATTTGCAGCAATTTTGCTGTCTGATTTCATGAAATAACATTAAGCAACCTGACTTATATAACTCAATTTTTTTAAAACAGCATATTTTTTTTTCAAATAAAATTCACATGTAGACGAATGCAGTTATCAACTTGAGTCAAAAAACTCAAGTTTTTGCTCCTTCCTATCCAAAAGTGATATTTTAGATATATTTACAGAATTTAAAAAGCCACCCCCTCTTTCCAATTGTCTCCATTACCATTACATGTTGGATATGTAAATGTACATTTGACCTTGAAATAACAGCTGCTATAATAATTACTCTCGAAATGATCAAGAAACAACATATTTTACCCTTTTATTGTATATATGCATCAAAAATGTAGGAAAACATGTAAAATTTGAACATTTATCATGGAATTCTCATCCGTCCCCAGGTACCCGGTTGTGTTTGAATTTCATTTTAATTAAGAGCAGACATCACACTTGTAGGTCTTACTATTTTAGCAAAGTTAAAAGGAGACTAGAAACCAGAATGAATAAGATATTCACTAAATATGATTATAAGCTTACTGTTTCATGAAAACAAGAAATCACATGTATGGCGGCATGTCTTTTTGTGAAAAAAAATGTTACATTACATCCATTTATCAAGAAAAGATCAATTTTCAATATCAGTGATGGTTGTTTTCAAATATGTGTGAGAAATGACTCAAGAGAATTGCCACAAGTTTCATAATATTTGGTTAAAGTGTTCAAACTAATGCTTCTTAGGAAAATCAAAAAATAGGGGGAGGGTATACATGTAAGGGTATTTCTAAGTGATGTGATGCTTTTGTCATGATAATATCATGTATATGTATGTAGTTTTGAATAAGGTTTCTCATTTAGGGAGGTTGAACAACAGTTGACCTCTAAAAGATTAGGTTAAGATGCTTTATTTATGGAGAGCCCTATGAATCTGTGTTAAATAGAGGAAAGTGGAAATGCTGGGTTCACTTAAATGGCCATATTTTTCTTAATCCTTAATGGAATTGGCAAAATGAGGTATACTTTTTCTCAGAATAGCATAAGCTTTGTAAGTTTAAGACAAGATGACTTTTCAGAGAATGTTAGTGTAAGTTAAAGGTAGCAAGGGACAGTTTCGGATAAAGTACCCGTCAATATTTTTGTAAATTTGAGAGTTGCTGTACTTGAAGGCTTAATTATGAGTGTTGCTAAAGTTCATGAAATGATTTTTAATGATTATCATTAGTTAGAGGGATGTCTCTTGTTGAAATTGATATTCAATATGTAGGCCCCATATGTTAAGGTACATGAGATTCAGAAGTAAAATGCGAAACCTGTGGCTATGACTCATGTTGTGTTGACTTTAGACAGTGAAAATGCAAGTTACAGACGGGAAGGTAAATATCACGAAAAGTAGGTTGATGGGGCATAATAAACTATACGCCGGTAAGTTTCTGACATGTGATGGTGCAACATGCACATGGTACGGAAGGTCAACCCTTTGCAGGGAATTGGCTGAGGGAGGTCTTAAAAGCTGAAAAATCATGAAAAATTAGCAAAATATGGAAGGGTCAAAATCTCATAAAAACCAGTATATAGAAAATTTTACAGGTTTTGACTGGTAATTTTCTTCAGAAATTGGTGATTGGCCTTATAAAGAGTGAATTAAAGGTATTTGTGCTGAATGGGAACTGAGGAAATTCTAGTTACATGGTTCCGAAGACACACGTCCCCAGGCTACGATGAAATGTATCAAAAAAACTATCCTGTGCCATCTAATGTCACGTATCGGGATATGTCATACTAATTACACTGCATGGTCAGTGGTTTTTTTTTTTCAGAAATACTATGCATAAATTATTATGTTAATGTAAACACAGCTATTATTAGTACCGGTACATGTATTAACACAGCTTATTGATTTTTTTTAATTTCAGATATTGGTGGCCACATGGTTTTTACCTGTTGATTCTTTTCAGCTCTTGAGGTTAACCTGTCACCTCTACCCACATGCATATTCTTTAATGTGTTCTACAGACTATTTACCAGTAATTCAAATTAAATCGGTTAATTATACCCCCGCTCCGACGGAGAGGGGGTATACTGTTTTACCCTTGTGTGTCTGTCTGTCTGTCTGTCCGTCCGCCTGTCTGTCTGTCTGTCCGTCCGTAACAAAAATTTCTGTCGCATTTATCTCAGCAACTATTTATCGCAGATGCTTGAAATTTTAACACAGTGTTTGTTAAGGCATGCCATATCGTGGGATATATTTTTGTACCAATCGGAGGTCAACTTCCTGTAAAATGACGACTCTGCTTATTTTTTAACCAAAATTTTCAAACAAATTTTCGTCAAAGATTTCTCAGCAACTGTTTATCGGAGATGCTTGAAATTTTTACACAGTATTTGTAAAGGCATGCCATATCGTTGGATATATTTTTGTACCAATCGGAGGTCAACTTCCTGTTAAATGACGACTCTGCTTATTTTTTAACCAAAATTTTCAAACAAATTTTCGTCAAAGATTTCTCAGCAACTGTTTATCGGAGATGCTTGAAATTTTTACACAGTATTTGTATAGGCATGCCATATCGTGGGATATATTTTTGTACCAATCAGACGTCAACTTCCTGTTATATGACGACTTTGTTTATTTTTTGCCAAAATTTTCAAACAAATTTTCCTCAAAGATTTCTCAGAAGCTATTTAAATGACGACTTTGTTTATTTTTTGCCAAAATTTTCAAACAAATTTCCGTCAAAGAATTCTCAGCAACTATTTATCGCAGATGCTTGAAATTTTAGCACACTATTTGTTTAGGCATGCCATATTGTGGGATATATTTTTGTATCAATCGGACGTCAACTTCCTGTTAAATTACGTATTTGTTTATTTTTTAACCAAAATTTTCAAACAAATTTTCGTCAAAGATTTCTCAGCAACTATTTATCGCAGATGCTTGAAATATTTACACAATATTTGTATAGGCATGCCATATCGTGGGATATATTTCTGTACCAATCGGGTGTCAACTTCCTGTTAAATGACGACTGTTTATTTTTAGCCAAAATTTTCAAACAAATTTTCGTCAAAGATTTCTCAGCAGCTATTTATCGGAGATGCTTGAAATTTTTACACAGTGTTTGTTATGGCATGCCATATTGTGGGATATATTTTTGTACCAATCGGACGTCATCTTCCTGTTAAATGATTACTTTGTTTATTTTTTGCCAAAATTTTCAAACAAATTTTCGTCAAAGATTTCTCAGCAGCTATTTATCGGAGATGCTTGAAATTTTTGTCCCCCGCCGCAACGCGGAGCGGGGATATAGAAATGCCAGGCGTCCGTCTGTGCGTCCGTGTGTCCGTGCGTCCGTGCGTCCGTGTGTCCGTGCGTCCGTGTGTCCGTCCGTCACACTTTTTTGTAAGCGCTCTCATGCCTACAAATTTTGACGGATTTTCATTAAATTTATACCAAATGTTTATACCACTATTACCTTGGTCAAGTTCGAAAATCAGCATTGGTCGATACTTTTTGTTAGCGTTATGGGACTTTGCAAAAATGACTCTGTTTTATCCAAATATTGACCTTGTAAGCGCTCTCATGCCTACAAATTTTGACGGATTTTCGTTAAATTTATACCAAATGTTTATATTACTAATACCTTGGTCAAGTTCGAAAATCAGCATTGGTCGATACTTTTTGTTGGAGTTATGGGACTTTGTTTACAATAATGACTCCGTTTTATCCAAAAATTGACCTTGTAAGCGCTCTCATGCCTACAAATTTTGACGGATTTCATTAAATTTATACCAAATGTTAATACCACTATTACCTTGATCAAGTTCGAAAATCAGCATTGGTCGATACTTTTTGTTGGAGTTATGGGAATTTTACCACAATAATGACTCCATTTTATCAAAAAATTGACCTTGTAAGCGCTCTCATGCCTACAAATTTTGACGGATTTTCATTAAATTTATACCAAATGTTTATATTACTAATACCTTGGTCAAGTTCGAAAATCAGCATTGGTCGATACTTTTTGTTTGAGTTATGGGACTTTGACCACAATAATGACTCTGTTTTATCCAAAAATTGACCTTGTAAGCGCTCTTATGCCTACAAACTTTGACGAATTTTCATTAAATTTATACCAAATGTTTATATTACTAATACCTTGGTCAAGTTCCTAAATCAGCCTTGGTCGATAGACTCGTTACTAGTATACTGCTTGACCGGCGGGGGACCCAGGAATTTTATTCTTGTTACACAGTGTTTGTTAAGGCATGTCATATTGTGGGATTTATTTTTGTACCAATCGGACGTCAACTTCCTGTTAAATAATGACTTTGTTTATTTTTTGCCAAAATTTTCAAACAAATTTTCGTCAAAGATTTCTCAGCAGCTATTAACGGAGATGCTTGAAATTTTTACACAGTGTTTGTTAAGGCATGCCATATTGTGGGGTGTATTTTTGTACCAATCAGACGTCATCTTCCTGATAAATGAGTACTTTGTTTATTTTAGCCAAAATTTTCAAACAAATTTTCGTCAAAGATTTCTCAGCAGCTATTTATCGCAGATGCTTGAAATTTTAACACACTATTTGTTTAGGCATGCCATATTGTGGGATATATTTCTGTACCAATCGGATGCCAGCTTTCTGTTATATGTCGACTTTGCTTATTTTGCATATTCACATCAGAGCGGGGGTATCACTAGTGAGCATTGGCTCACAGATATCTTGTTCATGAACAGTTACTGTAATGGAACTTAAAGAAAGCATCATGCCTTGTTGTGGTTTGTGTTTGATAAGAAATTATAACAAACAAAATTATGGCTGTTTAAAGTAATTTACAATTGTTAGCTGTGAAAATTTGTTTTTCAATAAAAGTATGCAATTATGTTTCCTTTATTTTGTTTTTAGCTCACCTGAGCCAAAGGCTGAAGTGAGCTTTTCTGATCACAATTTGTCATTGTCGTTGTTGTAAACTTTTCATATTTTCATCTTCTTTTCAAGAAGCACTGGGCAGATTTCAACCAAATTTGGCACTAAGCACCACTAGGTGAAGGGGATTCAAGTTTGTTCAAACGAAGGTCCACGCCCTCTTTAAAGGGGAGATAATTGAGAATTATTGAGAATTTGTTTGTATTTTTCAAAAGTCTTCTTCTCCAAAACTATTCGGCCTGAAAAGCTTAAATTTGTGTGGAGGCATCCTCATGTGGTGTAGATTCAAGTTTGTTCAATCACGGCCCCCGGGGGTAGGGAGGGGCCACAAGAGGGGGATCAAGTTTTACATAAGAATATATAGAGAAAATCTTTAAAAATCTTTTTCTCAGAAACTAATCGGCCAGGAAAGCTGAAACTTATGTGGAAGCATCCTCAGGTAGTGTAGATACAAAGTTGTGAAAATCATGACCCCGGGGTAGGTTTTGGCCACTGGGTGGGGGGGGGGTCAAAGTTTAACATAGGAATATATAGAGTAAATATTTTAAAATCTTCTTCTCAGAAACTAATCAGGCAGATGATTCTTTATAATTGTTAAGACTTTGGCCCCAGGACAGTTCTTTGGCCTCACAATAAGGTTCAGAGTTTGATGTAGGTTTATATCCCATATATACACTTTTGTTAAGGATCTTTTTGAGAACTGCAATACTCAACATGCGATATGACTATAAAATCAATATAAAATCATCCTTTTAGAAAAGTTACTAATGATTATAAACATAAGCATATTTAGGGGGGAAAATCGATTTATTTTATATAGGATTTACATGTATTATTGTACATTGTCCAGATAGTTTGCATTGTGACTCCATTAAGCTGATTTTATCACACCTATTGTTCCTCAGGTGAGCGATGTGGCCCATTTGCCTCTTGTTTTAGTTTTTCATTGTTTTTCAATATTAAAAATTAAACATATGTAACCTACGGTATATTTCATGATGAGTAAAAAACTAAAATCCGTTTTTAAATCGGACGATGCATAACAGATATCGGGGTTTAAAAATTGATTTTTCGGAAATTCTGCGTTTTTGGTTTCAAAAATAGCGTAAAGTTCAAACTTTTACCAAAAATAATTCGATTTTTGTTAAGTACATGTACTTTGACACCTTCGGAATTATTTTTTTGTTAAGTCGTTCTAAGAATCGTTAAGGTTTTTGTTAATTCGTACATAGTATCATTCGTATTTTTTTTTTATCTTTTAGTTTAAGTTGCTCCTGTTATTGATTTAAACACTCTGCTTCTTGCAGGACATCAAGCTTTACTCTTGACATTAACGGAAGACCCACTCGTTGCTTTGCAACGAGCTTTCCTCTAGTTATTCTTTTTCTTTTCTTCTGACTCCTTTTTTGCTTCATAACTTAAAAGGTTTTTAACCGATTTTGATGAAATTTTCAGAGATTTTTGCAAGTTGGCGTCCCTCAAAAATGTGTTTTAAAGAGAACGTCCCCTCCGTTTTGACGTGACGTCATTTTTAAAAATTTGAAAAAGTCATTTTGTCCCGGACTTTTCTCAAAAACGCTTTAAGATAGAGGCTTGAAATTTTCAATGGTTATGATTTGGTCGATTTACCTCTGTAATAAGGCTCGAAATGAAAATCTGTCTCTTCCGGTCGAAACCGGAAGTGAAACCAATTTTTCGAAAAAAAAAAATTCTGATCAAATCAAAAATGAATATGTGTTTTGTAGAGCTTAATAAGCTGAATCTAACACTGAACGCCGTTTTTAAATCGGACGATGCATTACAGAGATATCTTGGTTTAAAAATTGATTTTTCCGGAAATTTTGATTTCCACCTCCTTTGTTTAAAAAATAGCGTAATGTTTATAGTTAAGTTAACTCGTACCAAAAATAATTGTTAAGTTGTACTTAAACACATTCGGATTTTTTTGTTAAGTCGTTCTTGAAATCAAATTGGTTTTTGTTAATTCGTACTTAAAATCATTCGGGTTTTGTTAAGTCGTACCAGGAATAATTCGATTTTTTTCATCTTTTTAGTTTAGTTACTCTTGTTATTGGTTTAAGAGCTCTGCTTCTTACAGGAACTTCCAGCTTTACTTCCGACATTAACGGAAGACCCACTCGTTGCTTTACAACGAGCTTTGCTCTAGTTATTATTCTTTTTTCTTTTCTTCTGACTCCTTTTTTGCTTAATAACTCAAAAGGTTTTTAACTGATTTTGATGAAATATTCAGAGATTCTTGCAAGTTTGCGTCCCTTTAGAATGTTAAAATTTTGAAGAGAACGTCACCTTCGTTTTGACGTGACGTCTTTTTTAAAAATTTAAAAAAGTCATTTTGTCCCGGACTTTTCTCAAAAACGCTTTAAGATAGAGGTTTGGAATTTTCAATGGTTATGATTTGGTCGATTTACCTTTGTAATAAGGCTCGAAATGAAAATCTGTCACTTCCGGTCGAAACTGGAAGTGAAACAAATTTTTCGATACTATGCTATGGTATGCTAAGAGATTTGAACAAAAACGCCTCCATACACAGAAGAGTTCCACACATTTCGAAGTGAAATAATAAGAAGCCAAAGTTTACAACAAATATATCATGTAAACATTTATTTTTTCATATAAAAACATTTAAAACCGAGTTTAACTAATGTTGTATGCTATGCTATGGTATGCTATGGTATGATATGACGAATGCGATTCTATGAGATTGTATGCTATGGTATGAGATTCCAATGTTATGCTATGAGATTCCAATGCTATGCTATGAGATTTCAATGCCATGCTATGCTATGGTGTATGTTGTAAAAGATATGCTTGAACTGACTGTATCTCAAGAACGGTAACGAATTTCTAAACATTTGTTGACAAAATGTGTTAAGAATGAAATGGCCTTCCATTTGATTTCAAGAAAAAGGGGCTGGGCCCTTAATTTAGGTGATGAAAGTGCTCTAAAGTCTTTAATATATAGCGTTTTATTAAGAGCTATTTTGTGAGAGGTTATTTAAGCTGAATTGGATATAATACGTTTATATATCCTAACAATACAATGATTTTTTCTTGCGTTACCTAATAAGGGTTTTTTGGGAGCCAGAGGTAAACAAGTTTAATCTCTTCTATCTTAATTTGAAGAAATGCAAGTATTTAAAAAAGCAATAAAAGAGAAGTTATAAAATGTGATACAAAAAAGCATTAGTTCTCCACTCTTTTTTCCATATCATGTTTTTTTGTCGAAAATCAAAGTCGATGATGTCAAATTTCCTTCTAAAAATTGGACAGAAGACCTCCTCGTTGCCCTAAAACATTCTTTCTCAGATATGTCAAGAACGGTAACGAATTTCTAAACACTTGTTGAACAAAATATCATTATAATCAAACGATCTTTCATTTGATACCATGAAAAAGGGGCTGGTCCCTAATATTAGGGACCTAGAGGGCTCTAAAGTATTTTTCCTATAGCTCTTTACCGAGGGATATTTTGTAATAGTTTATAGAAGCAAATATGTTTATCTTACATTTATTTAGCCTAACAATATACCGATTTTCTCATGTTTTACGTAATTAGGGGTTTTTAGGGGTCAAAAGTCCAAAACTTTGATCACCTATATCTAAAAAAAAGAACAATAGTTTTAAGTGCAGTTTAAAGAAAAAATGTTTTAAATGATGTACTTGTCAACATGCAACCTTAAGGACTGAGTTCAGTGGCCCCAATAAGGAGATAAGGGACCGGCCCCTTAAAAGTTTTTCACAGATATCTTAACAACTCAGGAATTTCTAAACACACGTTGAACAAAGTTCTTACACCTGAAACAAAACAAAACAGTATCTGGCCCTTAAAATGTAGACCATTTTTTCCCTGTTTGAATCTCATGTTTAGCTGTTAAATAGCAAAATCAAGATCGAACATGAATTTCAATTTCTAAAATCAGACGGAAGACCTCCTCGTTGCTCGCAACGAGATCGTGTCTAGTTATTATTTTTTTTTTCTTACCGATTTTGTGCACGCGATATCTCGGAAACGGCTCAACCGATTTACGTCAAATTTTCAGTTCTGATAGGTAATGATCTGAACCTTGTTGGAAATTTTTTTTGTTGATAACGTCACTTCCTGTCTTGAGATATCGTGGATTTAACTGTTTTTATAGGGGTATTTTGTTCGGAGAACTCCTCTTTTATCATTTAAGATATGATGTTGAACTTTTCAGGGCTGATAGACGAAAGATTGAAATAGTGTCTAATGGTCATTAATCATCTTTATCTCAAAGAGCGCCGAAGCTCGCCCGAGCTTGAAAATTAGGATTAAAAAGGCGTCGTGATTTTTCTTGGTTTTCTTTGAATATCTCTTTCCTCGAAAGAATTTTGTTAAAACAAGTAGAACAAAAAAACTTAATTAAATCAAGAGCTTTCATTTGAGATCAAGAAAAAGGGGCTGACCCTTCAAATTAGGGGCTGAAGGGGCTCCAAAGTCTTTTAATGATAACTTTTTACCGTGAAATATTTTGTGATGCATTGTAGAATCAATTATGTTTATTCTTAGGTCATTAACCTAATCATGGCAATCATTTACTCCTATGTTACGTAATTAGGGATTTTAAGGGACCAGAAGTCTAAAACTTTGATGCTCAATATCTCAAAATGAAGAAAAATTTGGATAAGCAATATTGAACAAAAGATGCTCAAAATATTGAGCTTAACAATCTGAAACCATAATTTCCTTGTTATGCGGTCCCTAAAAGGAGTTACAGGGTCGGCCCCTAAAACGACCCTCTCCTGATATCTCGAGAACGGTACAAAATTTGTAAACACTTTTTGAACAAAATGTGTTTGAATTGACAAGAGCTTTCATTTGAATCATGAAAAAGGGGCTGGCCCTTCAAATTAGGGGCTGAGGGGGCTCTAAAGTCTTTTAATGATAACTTTTTACCGTGAAATATTTTGTGATGCGTTATAGAAGCAATTATGTTTATTCTTAGGTCATTAACCTAATCATGGCAATCATTTACTTCTATGTTACGTAATTAGGGATTTTAAGGGGCCAGAAGTCCAAAACTTTGATGCTCAATATCTCAAAATGAAGAAACATTTGGATAAGCAATATTGAACAAAAGATGCTCAAAATATTGAGCTTAACAATAATCAACTATAATTTCCTTGTTATGCAGTCCCTAAAAGGAGTTACATGGTCAGCCCCTAACACGACCCTCTCAAGATATCTCGAGAACGTACAACATTTGTAATTACTTGTTGAACAAAAAGTGTTTGAATTGACAAGAGCTTTCATTTGAAATCATGAAAAAGGGGCTGGCCCTTCTAATAAGGGGCTGAGGGGGCTCTTAAGTCTTTTAATGATAACTTTTTACTGTTAAATATTTTTGATACGTTATAGAAGCAATTATGTTCATTCTAATGTTATGTACATGTACATGGCAATCAGATACTCTTATGTTACGTAATTAGGGATTTTAAGGGGCCAGAAGTCTAAAGCTTTGATGCTCAATATCTCAAAATGGAGGAAAACTTTGGAAAGCAATATTGAACAAAAGATGCTCAAAATATTGAGCTTAACAATGGACAACCATATATTGTTTTTATCTGGACCCTAACAGGAGTTTTAGGACCGGATATCAAAACGATTTTTCCCAGATATCTCAAAAACGGTAACCAATTTCTAAATACTTATTAGTGGTACACAAAAATACCTTTTGACTAAAATGAATGAAAAGGAGCTGATCCCTCAAATAAGGGACACCAAAGGGATAAATAGTCTTTCACCCATTACTCATAGATCCCGCCTCGTTTACCGGATACGTTTCGTTGATGAAGGTCAAGAGTAAGGTTATTCCATATTCTAAAAATCGGTCGGAAGACCTCCTCGTTGCTGGCAACGAGATCGTGTCTAGTTTATTATTATTATTTTTTTTTTCCAAATTTTGTGCACGAGATTTCTCAGAATCTATTCGACCGATCTCAACCATTTTTTCACAGATGTTAGGGCGTGATCTAAACTTCAAACATTTTCTTAATTTTTTCGTTGTCACTTCCATTACCGAATTGTCGGCCATTTTGTAATTTTTGACGACCCATTTTGTGCAGCTATAAACTCGAAAACCATAAGAGATATGAATATGAAATTTTCAGGATAGGTAGACGATAGTTTGAAGTTGTACAGCAATAGTTGTTTAATGCCTGTTGCTCCATTTCTTGGAGCTCGCCTGGGCACGAAAATTGGGTATGAATTTTCATTCAAAATTTTCACACGTTTTGATTTATATCTTTTTATCAGTTGATATTTTGTTAAGACATATATTACAAAAGTGGTAGAAAATCAAAAGTTTTTTCCAACAAAATCAAGAAAAAGGGGCTGGCCCCTCTATTTAGGGGCAAAGACTTTCTTAAACTCTATTACGAATAACTTAAAAACGATAAAGATTTTGTAATGCATTATAGAAGCAAAGTTGTTGATCGTACCAATATCTATTAGAAAAAATCATTGACACGCCCATTTATTACGTAATTAGGGATTTTTAGGGGCAAGAGTACTTAAACTTTGACGCAATATAACTACAAAAGTAGAAATATTTTGTTAGACATCATAGAAGAGAAAATATTTGAATTTATGATTTAAATCGATTCCACTTATCAAAACACGAATTTCCGTCCCCATTAAGGATCTAGAAGGCTGGCCCCTAAAATATTCAAACATTTGTATCTAAAAAATGATCAACAATTTTAAATGTGTGTAAGAACAAAAAAAGTTAGTATTCTTAAGACCTTTTCAAAGAAATCAAGAAAAAGGGGCTGGCCCCTTAAATTAGGGGCCAAGACACTCGTTAACTCTATTACAAATTACTTAAAAACGATAAAGATTTTGAAATGCATTAAAGAAGCAAAGTTGTTGATCATACCAATATCTATTGGAAAAAATCATTGCCACGCCCATTTATTACGTAATTAGGGATTTTTAGGGGCCAAAGTACTTAAACTTTGACGCAATATAACTAGAAAAGTAGAACTATTATGTTAGACATCATAGAAGAGAAAATGTTTGAATTTATGATTTAAATCGATTCCACTGATCAAAATACGCATTTCTGTCCCCATTAAGGATGTAGAGAGCTGGCCCCTAAAATATTTAAACATTTGTATCTCAAAAATGATCAACAATTTTAGATGGGTGTAAGAACAAAAATTGTTAGTATTCTTGAGACCTTTTCAAAGAAATCGAGAAAAAGGGCAAGAGACTCGTAAAGTCTATTACAAATTACATAAAAAGATTAAGATTTCGTAATGCATTATAGATGCAAAGTTGTTGATTGTAGCAATATTCATCTGGAAAACTCATTGCCACACCCATTTATTACGTAATAAGGGATTTGTATTCATAATCTAAAAGTGTGGGGGGAGGGATAATTCTGAAATGATATCGATTATTCATGGTATGATTTAAAACAGAAATCACACGGAAGACCTACTCGTTATTTTTTTTCTTACCGATTTTGTGCACGCGATATCTCGGAAACGGCTTAACCGATTTACGTCAAATTTTCAATTCTGATAGGTATTGATCTGAACCTTGTTGAACATTTTTTTTTGTTGATGACGTCACTTCATGTCTTGAGATATCGTGGATTTAACTGTTTTTATAGGGGTATTTTGTACGGGGAACTCCTCTTTTACCATTTAAGATATGATGTTGAATTTTTCAGGGCTGATAGACGAAAGACTGAAATAGTGTCTAATGGTCATTAATCATCTTTATGTCAAAGAGCGCCGAAGCTCGCCCGAACTTGAAAATTAAGATAAAAAAGGCGTCGTGATTTTTCTTGGTTTTCTTTGAATATCTCTTTCCTCGAAAGCATTTTGTTAAAACAAGTAGAACAAAAAAAACTTAATTAGATCAAGAGCTTTCATTTGAGATAAAAAAAAAAGGGGGGGGGCTGTCCCTTTCAATTAGGGGCCAATAATGCTCTAAAGTTTTTTATTGATAACTTTTATCTGTGAAATATTTTAAACGTTTTAGAAGCAATTATGTTTATTCTAACGTTATTCACCTACACATGGCAATCATTTACTCCTATGTTACGTAATTAGGGATTTGAAGGGGCCAGAAGTCTAAAACTTTGATGCTCAATATCTCAAAATGAAGAAACATTTGGATAAGCAATATTGAACAAAAGATGCTCAAAATAAAGAGCTTAACAATCTGCAACCATAATTTCTTTGTTATGCAGTCCCTTAAAGGAGTTACAGGGTCGGCCCCTAAAACAACCCTCCCCAGATATCTCGAGAACGATGCAAACTTTGTAATTACTTTTTGAACAGAAAGTGTTTGAATTGACAAGAGCTTTCATTTGAAATCATGAAAAAGGGTCCTTCAAATAAGGGGCTGAGGGGGCTCTAAAGTCTTTAAATGATTACTTTTTACCGTAAAATATTTTGTGATACGTTATAAAAGCAATTATGTTTATTCTAACGTTATTCACCTACACATTGCAATCATTTACTCTTATGTTACATAATTAGGGATTTTAAGGGGCTAGAAGTCCAAAACTTTGATGCTCAATATCTCAAAATGGAAAAAAAAACTTTGAAAAGCAATATTGAACAAAAGATGCTCAAAATATTGAGCTTCACAATGGACAACCATATATTGTTTGTTATCTGGACCCTAAAAGGAGTTTTAGGACCGGATATCAAAACGATTTTTCCCAGATATCTCAAAAACGGTAACCAATTTCCAAACACTTATTAGTGGTACACAAAAATACTTTTTGACTAAACTGAATGAAAAGGAGCTGATCCCTCAAATAAGGGACACCATAGGGATAGATAGTCTTTCACCCATCACCCATAGATCCCGCCTCGTTTTCCGGATACGTTCCGTTGACGAAGATCAAGCGTAAGGTCATTCTATATTCTAAAAATCGGACGGAAGACCTCCTCATTGCTCGCAACGAGATCGTGTCTAGTTAAGGTCTTCCGTTACAACGGAAAACCTTATAGTGATTGTTATATTTTTTATTAAGGTCTTCCGTTTCCAACGGAAGACCTTATAGAGATTGTAATGTTTTTTATTATTATTTTTTTCCCATTTTTTGTCCACAAGATATCTCAGAGATGGCTGGATCGATTTACTTCAAGTTTTCAGGAGTGATAGAAAATGATCGTATCTCGAGGTGTTTTTTTCATTTTTTCAAAATCGACTTCCTGTCGTCTGTTTCCTGTCCCGCGACAAAAAGCTTGTCACATCGAGATCTCAGAAACGATAAAGATTTGAACATCTAAACTTTGAGGGATGATAGACCTATAGTTGTAGATGTGTTTAAACACTTTTGTTTTGTTCGTCGTAACTTCCGGTTGTCACCGGAAGCTCTTCAAAATTTTATGTTTTTACGTATTTAATTTATTTTCCATAGAAGAAAAATATTAGTATAGATCCTAACAAATGTCATCTATGCAATGTTAAATAAACAAAAAAGTTCTACTTCCGGTGAGATTTCTCGATTATCTCAGGAAGCTTTTTTAAAACATATTTTGCATCCGCAAGTTCTCAGGTACTGTACGTGATCAAAACACAAAACTTTCACTAATCATAGACATTTGATTGAAGATGTGTTTAAACAGTTTCATTTTGTCGTCCGTCACTTCTGGTCCACAGCGGAAGAGTTCAAACAAATCAAACTGTTTATCCGTTAAACTGTTTTTATTTTGATAGTTTTAGCTACTTTGATGAATGATAATGAAAAATGTGAAATTAAACAAGATATAAAAAATTTAAATTTCATTAAGCACTTCCGTTTGTCCGTTTCCTGTCCCGAGACAAAAAACCTTATATCGAAGAGATCTCAAAAACGGTAACGACTTCAACAACCAAACTTTGTAGGATTATAGACCTGTGTATGGATACGTGTTAACACTAGTTTGTTTTAACCGGCGTAACTTCCGGTCGTCACAGGAAGTACACCAAATTCTGATTTTTAAAAAATATGTTGGTTATTTAGCATGGAAGTAACATTTTAGTTACAAAAATACAGGAGGTCATCCACACATGGTAAAAAAACCAAAAAAAGTTCTACTTCCGGTGAAACATGTCAAATATCTCAGATAGCCTTCTTTTAAAAAAACAAACTACCCCCAAGATCTCAGAAACAGTGAGAGATCAAGACACAAAACTTGTATGGATAATGGACATTTGAATGAACATGTGTTGAACAGGTTCCATTTGGTCGTACGTCACTTCCGGTTTTCACTCGAAGTGTTCAAGCAATAAAAGATTTTTTGTTTTGTTTTAACATTAGAATTTTTTTAACATTTTACTCAATCTGATGAACAATAACGTATGAAAGGTAAATGTACTAAAATACGTATTTTCAATTTCTTAATCACTTCAGTTCGTTCGTTTCCGGTCCCGAGACAAAAACCTTTTCTCAACGAGATATTATAACCAACAAAAACTTGAACATCCAAACTTTGAGGAAAAACAAGGCAATGTATAAAAATATGTTTACTATGTTTTGTATGATCCGGCGTAACTTCCGGTCGTCACAGAAAGTACTCAAAAATTGACGTTTTGTCTTTTTGTTTTGTTTATTTCTTGGGAATTCCTTTACAGTATAAATTATATCCGTTTTCTGTTTACAACAGAAATGGATCTTTTGTACAGATTTATATGTGAGGAACGGAAGACCTTTTTGTTGCTATAGCAACAAGAGTCTAGTTATTATTATTTTTTTTCCCCCTTTTTTTGTCCACAAAATTTCTCAGAGATGGCTAGATAGATTCTTTTCAATTTTTCAGGACTGATAGAAAACGATAATATCTCCAGGGTTTTTTTTCCTTTTTTTAAAATTCATTTCCGGTCGTCCGTTTCCTGTCCCGCGACAAAAAGCTATGGACAATGAGATCTCAGAAACGATAAAAACTTGAACCTCAAAACTTTGAGGAATGATAGACCTATAGTTGTAGATGTGTTTAAACTATTTTGTTTTGTTCGTCGTAATTTCTGGTCGTCACCGGAAGCACTTTAAAAATTACATTTTTACGCATTTCATTTGTTTAACACAGAATTGAAATATAAGTATACACGCTTTCATATGTCATCTATCCGATGATTAATAAACAGAAAAAAATTACTTCCGGTGAGATATCTCAAATATCTCAGGTACTCTTTTTAAAACAAATATTAATACAGCGAGACCTCATAAACTTTAAGTGACCAAGACACGAAACTTACATGGATGATAGACATTTGATTGAAAATGTGTTTAACCGTTATTATTTTGTCAACCGTCACTTCGGGTCCACACCGGAAGAGTTCAAACAATTCAAGTTGTTTTAGAGTTTAACTGTTTTTGTTTGACAATATAAGATAAGTTCATAGCCAATAAAGTCCTGTTGTGTCATGGTTAAGAAATACTAACTTTTATTTTCATTGAACACTTCCGTTTGTCCGTTCCTTGTCCCGAGACAAAAAACCTCGTTTCCTAGAGATCTCAAAAACGGTGACAACTTGAACCTACAAACTTTGTGGTATCGTAGACCTATGTATGTACATGTGTATACACTATTTTGTTTTGTTCGGTGTAACTTCCGGTCGTCACCGGAAGCACTTCACAAATTTGTTTTTTTTCCATATTTTATTCATATAAAATGAAAATAGCAGTATTCATTCTAACATATGTCATCTATATAATGTTAAATTAGCAAATAAATTTTACTTCCGGTCAGATATCTCAAATATCTCTATGTAGCTTTCCTTCTTACAAATTTGATTTCCGCGAGATTTTTGTCACTGTATGTAATTGAGAAACGAAGCTTTCATGATTGATAGAAAGTTGATTGGGGATGTGTTTAATTTTGTCAACTGTCGCTTCCGGTTCTTACCGGAAGGGTTCAAACAAATCATGTTTTTAACAAGTTTAACTGACTTTCTTGGGTGTTTCATCTAGCCTGATAAACAATGATGTACGTTAAGCAAATGTACAAGAAATACCAGCTTTTGTGTTTATTAATCACTTCCGTCCGTTTCCGGTCCCGAGACAAAAAATATTGTTTCAAAGAGATCTTAAATTAAGCAGAGACTTGAGCAACCAAACTTTGAGGAAAGATTGACTTATGATTGTGCAAATGGTTAACATTTATGTATAGTTCGGCATTACTCCCGGTCGTCACAGAAAGTACTTCAAAAAATGATTTTTTTTTCATTCTCGTTGTTTTACATGGAAGTAACGTTTGGATATATCATTCACAATAATTATCATATCCACTTTTTTCTATGTGAGAGAAGCAATGTCTTACAGTTAAATTGATACATGTATATCAAAACGGAAGACCTTTTTGTTGCTTTTGCAACAAGAGTCTAGTTATTAAGGTCTTCCGTTTCCAACGGAAGACCTTATAGTGATTGTAATGTTTCTTTTTATTAAGGTCTTCCGTTTCCAACGGAAGACCTTATAGTGATTGTAATGTTTCTTTTTATTATTATTATTCTTATTATTATTCTTATTTTTTTCCCCGTTTTTCTCAGAGATGACTAAATATATTTTCTTGAAATTTTCAAGAATGATAGAGAATGATAATATCTCGAGACGTTTTTTTTATTTTTTCAAAATTTATTTCCGGTTGTCCGTTTCCTGTCCCGCAACGAAAAAGCTTGTCACCTCGAGATCTCAAAAATGGTAAAGTCTTGAGCAACAAAACTTTGTACGATGATAGACCTGTGTATGTAGATGTGTTTAAACTATTTTGTTTTGTTCGTCGTAACTTCCGGTCGTCACCGGAAGCACTTCAAAAATAGTTATTTTACGCATTAAATTCATTTTCGAAATATATAAGTATAAATCTATACATATGTTATCTATGCAATGTTAAGTCAACAAAAAAATTCTACTTCCGGTGAGATATCTCAATCATCTCAGGTAACCTTTTTAAAACACATTTTGTACCCGCGAGATCTCAGAAACTGTAAGTGATCAAATCGCGAAACTTTCATGGATGAAAGACATTTGATTGAAGATGTGTTTAACCGGTTTTATTTTGTCTTCCGTCGCTTCCGGTCCACACCGGAAGAATTCAAACATATCGAGCTGTTTATTAGTTTAATTGTTTACCTTTGACATTTTTTGTTAGATAAATGGAAAATAATCTACAAAAGGCAAGTATACAAGAAATATTTCATACAATTTAAATTGAGCACTTCCGCATGTCCGTTTCCTGTCCCGAGACAAAAAACCTTATATCGACGAGATCTCAAAAACGGTGACGACTTGAACAACCAAACTTTGTGGGATGATAGACCTATGTAAGAACATCAGTATATAATCTTACATATGTCATTTATATAATGTTAAATTAGCAAATAAATTTTACTTCCGGTGAGATATCTCAAAAATCACTATGTAGCTTTCTTTTTTACAAATTTGATATCCGCGAGATTTTTGTCATTGTGAGTGATTGAGACACGAATCTTTCATGGTTGATAGAAATTTGATTGGGGATATGTTTAACGGGTTTAATTTTGTGAACTGTCACTTCCGGTTCTTACCAGAAGGGTTCAGACAAATCATGTTTTTAACAAGTTTAACTGACTTTCGTGGGTGTTTCATCTAGCCTGATAAACAGTGATGTACGTTAAGCAAATGTACGAGAAAAGCCATCTTTTGTTTTCATTAATCACTTCCGTTCGTCCGTTTCCGGTCCCGAGACAAAAAATATTGTTTTAAAGAGATCAGAGATGTGAACAACTAAACTTTGAGGAAAGATTGACTTATGATTGTACAAATGGTTAAAATTTTTGTTCAGTTCGGCGTTACTTCCGGTCATCACAGAAATTACTTCAAAAATTGATTTCTTTTTCATTCCCGTTGTTTTTATTAGAAATAACGTCTGGATATATCATTCACAATAATTATCATATCCACTTTTCTTTCTATGTGAGAGAAGCAATGTCTTACAGTTGAATTGATACATGTATATCAAAACGGAAGACCTTTTTGTTGCTTTTGCAACAAGAGTCTAGTGTTTTTTATTATTATTTTTTCCCCATTTTTTGTCCACAAGATATCTCAGAGATGGCTGGATCGATTTACTTCAAGTTTTCAGGAGTGATAGAAAATGATCGTATCTCGAGGCGATTTTTTTATTTTTTCAAAATCGACTCCCTGTCGTCTGTTTCCTGTCCCGCGACAAAAAGCTTGTCACATCGAGATCTCAGAAACGATAAAGATTTGAACATCCAAACTTTGAGGGATGATAGACCTATAGTTGTAGATGTGTTTAAACACTTTTGTTTTGTTCGTCGTAACTTCCGGTCGTCACCGGAAGCTCTTCAAAATTTTTTGTTTTTACGTATTTAATTTATTTTCCATAGAATAAAAATATTAGTATAGATCCTTACATATATCATCTATGCAATGTTAAATAAACAAAAAACTTCTACTTCCGGTGAGATATCTCGATTATCTCAGGAAGCTTTTTTAAAACATATTTTGTACCCGCAAGTTCTCAGGTACTGTACGTGATCAAGACACAAAACTTTCACAAATCATAGACATTTGATTGAAGATGTGTTTAAACAGTTTCATTTTGTCGTCCGTCACTTCCGGTCCACAGCGTAAGAGTTCAAACAAATCAAACTGTTTATCTGTTAAACTGTTTTTATTTTGATAGTTTTAGCTACTTTGATGAATAATAATGAAAAATAGGAACTTTAACAAGATATAAAAAATTTTAATTTCATGAAGCACTTCCGTTTGTCCTTTTCCTGTCCCGAGACAAAAAACCTTATATCGAAGAGATCTCAAAAACGGTAACGACTTCAACAACCAAACTTTGTAGGATTATAGACCTGTGTATGGACACGTGTTAACACTATTTTGTTTTAACCGGCATAACTTCCGGTCGTCACAGGAAGTACACCAAATTCTGATTTTTAAAAAAATATGTTGGTTATTTAGCATGGAAGTAACATTTTAGTTACAAAAATACAGGAGGTCATCCACACATGGTAAAAAAACCAAAAAAAGTTCTACTTCCGGTGAGACATCTCAAATATCTCAGGTAGCCTTCTTTTAAAAAAACAAACTACCCCCAAGATCTCAGAAACAGTGAGAGATCAAGACACAAAACTTGTATGGATAATGGACAATTGAATGATCATGTGTTGAACGGGTTCCATTTGGTCGTACGTCACTTCCGGTTTTCACTCGAAGTGTTCAAGCAATAAAAGATTTTTTGTTTTGTTTTAACATTAGAATTTTTTTAACATTTTACTCAATGTGATGAACAATAACGTATCATAGGTAAATGTATTAAAATACGTATTTTCAATTTCATAATCACTTTCGTTCGTTCGTTTCCGGTCCCAGAACAAGAACCTTTTCTCAACGAGATATTATAACTTACAAAAACTTGAACATCCAAACTTTGAGGAAAGACAAGGCAATGTATGAAGATATGTTTACTATGTTTTGTATGATCCGGCGTAACTTCCGGTCGTGACAGAAAGTACTCAAAAAATGACGTTCTGTCTTTTTGTTTTGTTTATTTCTTGGGAATTCCTTTACAGTAATATATATCCGTTTTCTGTTTACAAGAGAAATGGATCTTTTGTACAGATTTATATGTGAGGAACGGAAGACCTTTTTGTTGCTATAGCAACAAGAGTCTAGTTAAGGTCTTCCGTTTCCAACGGAAGACCTTATAGTGATTGTAATGTTTCTTTTTATTATTATTATTCTTATTTTTTTCCCCGATTTTCTCAGAGATGACTGGATATATTTTCTTGAAATTTTCAGGAATAATAGGAAATGATAAACGCTAGGGACGTTTTTTTCATTTTTTCAAAAATCATTTCCGGTCGTCCGTTTCCTGTCCCACAACAAAAAAGCTTGTCACCTCGAGATCTCAAGAATGGTAAAGACTTGAACAACGAAACTTTGTATGATAATAGACCTGTGTATGTAGATGTGTTTAAACTATTTTGTTTTGTTCGTCGTTACTTCCGGTCGTCACCGGAAGCACTTCAAAAATAGTCATTTCACGTAATAAATTCATTTTCCACAAATTAAATATATAAGTATAAATCTACACATAAGTTATCTATGCAATTTTAAATCAACAAAAAAATTCTACTTCCGGTGAGATATCTCAATCATCTCAGGTAGCTGTTTTAAAACACATTTTGTACCCGCGAGATCTCAGAAACTATAAGTGATCAAGGCCCAAAACTTTCATGGATGATAGACATTTGATTGAGGATGTGTTTAACCGGTTTCATTTTGTCTTCCGTCACTTCCGGTCCACACAGGAAGAGTTCAAACAAATCGAGGTGTTTATCAGTTTAACTTTTTGTCTTTGATATCTGTAGTGTGCTCGATGAACAATAAAATGCAAAGGGCAAGTATACAAAAAATAACTAATAAAATTTACATTAAGCACTTCCGTTTGTCCGTTTCCTGTCCCGAGACAAAAAACCTTATTTCGATGAGATCTCAAAAACGGTAACAACTTGAACAATAAAACTTTGTGGGATGATAGACCTATGTATGTACATGTGTTTACACTATTCTGTTTAGTTCGGCGTAACTTCCGATCGTCACCGGAAGCTCTTCAAAAATAACTATTTTTACGCATTAAATTCTTTTATCATAGAATAGATATATAAGTATAAATCTATACATAGGTTATCAATGCAATGTTATATCAACAAAAAAATTCTACTTCCGGTGAGATATCTCAAATATCTCAGGTACCTTTTTTGAAACTCATTTTGTACAAACAAGTTCTCAGAATCTATAAGTGATCAAAGCGCAAAACGTTCATAAATGATAGACATTATATTGAAGATATGTTTAACCGGTTTCATTTTGCCTTCCGTCACTTCCGGTCCACACAAGAGGAGTTCAAACAAATCGAACTTTTTATCAGTTTAACTGTTTTTCATTGATATTTGTAGTGACTTCGATGAACAATAATGTACAAAAGACAAGAATACAAGAAATATTTAATACAATTTACATTGAACGCTTCCGTTTGTCCGTTTCCTGTCCCGAGACAAAAAACCTTATTTCGACGAGATCTCATAAATGATGTCGACCTGAACAATCAAACTTTGTGGGATGATAGACCTATATATGTACATTTTTTTAAACTATTTTATTTTGTTCGGCGTAACTTCCGGTTGTCACCGGAAGCACTACAAATAATATGTTTTTTTCTTTCTTTATTTCTTTTACATGGAATGAATATATCAGTATACAATCTTAGATGTGTCATCTTTATAATGTTAAATTTTCAAATAACTGTTCCTTCCGGTGAGATATCTCAAATATCTCTGTGTAGCTTTTCCTTTTACAAATTTGATGCCCGCAAGATTTTTGTCACTGTAAGTGAATGAAACACAAAGCTTTCATGAATGATAAACGTTTGATTGATGATATGTTTAGCGGGTTTTATTTTGTCAACTGCCATTTCCGATTTTCACCGGAAGGATTCAAATAAATCATAATTTTAACAACCAAACTTTATAACCTGTTTTGTTTAGTTCGGCATTACTTCCGGTCGTCACAGAGAGTACTTCAAAAATTGATTTCTTTTTCAATCTCGTTGTTTTACATGGAACTAACGTCTGGATATATCATTTACAATACTTATCATATTAACTATTTTTTCTATGTAAGAGAAGCAATGTCTACGGTTAAATTGATTCATGTATATCAAAACGGAAGACCTTTTTGTTGCTTTTGCAACAAGAGTCTAGTTAAGGTCTTCCGTTTCCAACGGAAGACCTTATAGTGATTGTAATGTTTCTTATTATTATTATTATTATTATTATTATTTTTTTTTGTCCGTTTTTTGTCCGCAAGATTTCTCAGAGATGGCTGGATGGATTTTCTTGAAATTTTCAGGACTGACAGAAAATTATAATATCTCCAGGCGTTTTTTTCATTTTTTCAAAATTCACTTCCTGTCGTCCGTTTCCTGTCCCGCGACAAAAAGCTATGGACAATGAGATCTCAGAAACGATAAAGACTTGAACATCCAAACTTTGAGGGATGATAGACCTATAGTTGTAGATGTGTTTAAACTATTTTGTTTTGTTCGTCGTAACTTCCGGTCGTCACCGGAAGCTCTTCAAAAATTATGCTTTTACGCATTTAATATATTTCTCGGAGAATTGAAATATAAGTATAAATGCTTACATATGTCATCTATCCGATGATTAATAAACATAAAAATTCTACTTCCGGTGAGATATCTCAAATATCTCATGAAGCCTTTTTTAAAGTAAATGTTTGAACCCCGAGATCTCAGAAACTGTAAGTGATCAAAACACGAAACTTACAGGGATGATAGACATTTGATAGAAGATGTGTTTAACCGTTTTTATTTGGTTGACCGTCACTTCCGGTCCACACCGGAAGAGTTCAAACAAATCAAGTTTTTTAAAAGTTTAACTCGATTTTTCAGAGATGCATGGATGGATTTTCTTGAAATTTATAGGACTGATAGAGAACGAAAATATCTCTAGGCATTTTTTTTATTTTTTCAAAATTCCTTTCCTGTCGTCCGTTTCCTGTCCCGCGATAAAAAGCTATGGACAATGAGATCTCAGAAACGATAAAGACTTGAACATCCAAACTTTGAGGGATTATAGACCTATAGCTGTAGATGTGTTTAAACTATTTTGTTTTGTTCTTCGTAACTTCCGGTCGTCACCGGAAGCACTTCAAAAATTATGTTTTTACGCATTTTATTTGTTTAACACAAAATTCAAATATAAGTATAAGCGCTTTCATATGTCATCTATCCGATGATTAATAAACAAAAAAAATTACTTCCGGTGAGATATCTCAAATATCTCAGGTAGTCTTTTTAAAACAAATATTATGACAGCGAAGTCTCATAATTATTATTATTATTTTTTTTTTCCTTTTTTTGTCCACAACATTTCTCAGAGATGGCGGGATGGATTTTCTTGAAATTTTAAGGACTGATAGAAAATGATAATATCTCTAGGCGTTTTTTTCATGTTTTCAAAATTCACTTCCTGTCGTCCGTTTCCTGTCCCGCGACAAAAAGCTATGGACAATGAGATCTCAGAAACGATAAAGACTTGAACCTCTAAACTTTGAGGGATGATAGACCTATAGTTGTAGCTGTGTTTAAACTATTTTGTTTTGTTCGTCGTAACTTCCGGTCGTCACCGGAAGCACTTCAAAAATAACTATTTTTTCGCAAAAAATTCATTTTCGATAAAATAAATATATAAGTATAATTCTATGCATAGGTTATCTATGCGATGTTAACTCAACAAAAAATTTCGACTTCCGGTGAGATATCTCAAATATCTCAGGTAGCTTTTTTGAAACACATTTTGTACAAACGAGATCTCAGAAACTATAAGTGATCAAAGCACAAAACTTTCATGGATGATAGACATTTGATTGAAAATGTGTTTAACCGGTTTCGTTTTGTCTTCCGTCACTTCCGGTCCACACAGGAAGAGTTCAAACAAATCGAGCTGTTTATCAGTTTAACTTATTTCCATTGATATTTGTAGTGTGCTGGATGAGAAATGAAGTACAAAGGGCAAATTTACAAGATATATTAAATACAATTTAGATTGAGCACTTCCGTTTGTCCGTTTCCTGTCCCGCGTTGGAAAAGCTTGTATCAACGAGATCTCAAAAACGGTAAAGACTTGAACATCCAAACTTTGTGGGATGATAGACCCATAGCTGTAGATGTGTTCACACTATGTTGTTTTGTTCGTCGTTACTTCCGGTCGTCACCGGAAGCACTTCAAAAATAACTACTTTTTCGCATAAAATTCTTTTTCCATAAAATAAATATATAAGTATAAATCTATGCATAGATTGTCTATGCGATGTTAACTCAACAAAAAAATTCTACTTCCGGTGAGATATCTCAAATATCTCAGGTAGCTTTTTTGAAACACATTTTGTACAAACGAGATCTCAGAAACTATAAGCGATCAAAGCACAAAACTTTCATGGATGATAGACATTTGATTGAAGATGTGTTTAACCGGTTTCGTTTTGTCTTCCGTCACTTCCGGTCCACACAGGAAGAGTTCAAACAAATCGAGCTGTTTATCAGTTTAACTGTTTTCCTTTGATATTTGTAGTGAAGTCGATGAACAATTAAGTAGAAAGGGCAAGTACAAAAAAAATATTAATTACAATTTACATTGAGCACTTCCGTTTGTCCATTTCCTGTCCCGAGACAAAAACCTTGATTCCTGGAGATCTCAAAAACGGTAACGACTTGAACGATCAAACTTTGTGGGATGATAGACCTATGTATGTACATGTGTTTACACTATTTTGTTTTGTTCGGCGTAGCTTCCGGTCGTCACCGGAAGCACTTCAAAAATTTGTTTTATTCATTTTACATAAAATGAAAATATCAGTATACAATCTTACATATGTCATCTATATAATTTTAAATTGGCAAATAAATTTTACTTCCGGTGAGATATCTCAAATATCTCTATGTAGCTTTTCTTTTTACAAATTTGATGTCCGCAATATTTTCGTCATTGTAAGTGATTGAGACACGAATCTTCCATAGATTGTTTGATAGAATTTTGATTGGGGATGTGTTTAACGGGTTTAATTTTGTCAACTGTCACTTCCGGTTCTTACCGGAAGGGTTCAAACAAATCCTGTTTTTAACAAGTTTAGCTGACTTTTTGGGAATTTCATCTAGCCTGATAAACAGTGATGTACATTAAGCAAATGTACGAGAAATACCAGCTTTTGTTTTTATTAATCACTTTCGTTCGTCCGTTTCGGTCCCGAGACAAAAAATATTGTTTCAAAGAGATCTTAGATTTGGCAGAGTCGTGAACAACCAAACTTTGAGGCAAGATTGACTTATGATTGTACAAATGGTTAACATTTTTGTTTAGATCGGCGTTACTTCTGGTCGTCACAGAAAGTACTTAAAAAATTGATTTCTTTTTCATTCTCGTTGTTTTACATGTAAGTAACGTCTGGATATATCATTCACAATAATTATCATATCAACTTTTTTTGCATGTAAGCGAAGCAATGTCTTACAGTTAAATTGATACATGTATATCAAAACGGAAGACCTTTTTGTTGCTTTTGCAACAAGTGTCTAGTTATTATTATTATCATTTTTTTTTTTGTCCGTTTTTTGTCCACAAGATTTCTCAGAGATGGCTGGATGGATTTTCTTGAAATTTTCAGGACTGACAGATAATTATAATATCTCCAGGCGTTTTTTTCATTTTTTCAAAATTCACTTCCTGTCGTCCGTTTCCTGTCCCGCGACAAAAAGCTATGGACAATGAGATCGCAGAAACGATAAAGACTTGAACGTCCAAACTTTGAGGGATGATAGACCTATAGTTGTAGATGTGTTTAAACTATTTTGTTTTGTTCGTCGTAACTTCCGGTCGTCTCCGGAAGCTCTTCAAAAATTATGCTTTTACGCATTTAATATATTTCTCGGAGAATTGAAATATAAGTATAAATGCTTACATATGTCATTTATCCGATGATTAATAAACATAAAAATTCTACTTCCGGTGAGATATCTCAAATATCTCATGAAGCCTTTTTTAAAGTAAATGTTTGAACCCCGAGATCTCAGAAACTGTAAGTGATCAAAACACGAAACTTACAGGGATGATAGACATTTCATAGAAGATGTGTTTAACCGTTTTTATTTTGTCGACCGTCACTTCCGGTCCACACAGGAAGAGTTTAAACAAATCAATTTTTTTAAAAGTTTAACTCCATTTTTCAGAGATGCATGGATGGATTTTCTTGAAATTTATAGGACTGATAGAGAACGAAAATATCTTTAGGCATTTTTTTCATTTTTTTCAAAATTCACTTCCTGTCGTCCGTTTCCTGTCCCGCGACAAAAAGCTATGGACAATGAGATCGCAGAAACGATAAAGACTTGAACATCCAAACTTTGAGGGATGATAGAACTATAGTTGTAGATGTGTTTAAACTATTTTGTTTTGTTCGTCGTAACTTCCGGTCGTCACCGGAAGCTCTTCAAAAATTATGCTTTTACGCATTTAATATATTTCTCGGAGAATTGAAATATAAGTATAAATGCTTACATATGTCATCTATCCGATGATTAATAAACATAAAAATTCTACTTCCGGTGAGATATCTCAAATATCTCATGAAGCCTTTTTTAAAGTAAATGTTTGAACCCCGAGATCTCAAAAACTGTAAGTGATCAAAACACGAAACTTACAGGGATGATAGACATTTGATAGAAGATGTGTTTAACCGTTTTTATTTGGTCGACCGTCACTTCCGGTCGACACAGGAAGAGTTCAAACAAATCAAGTTTTTTAAAAGTTTAACTCGATTTTTCAGAGATGCATGGATGGATTTTCTTGAAATTTATAGGACTGATAGAGAAAGAAAATATCTCTAGGCATTTTTTTTCATTTTTTCAAAATTCCCTTTCTGTCGTCCGTTTCCTGTCCCGCGATAAAAAGCTATGGACAATGAGATCTCAGAAACGATAAAGACTTGAACATCCAAACTTTAAGGGATGATAGACCTATAGCTGTAGATGTGTTTAAACTATTTTGTTTTGTTCGTCGTAACTTCCGGTCGTCACCGGAAGCACTTCAAAAATTATGTTTTTACGCATTTTGTTTGTTTAACACTGAAATGATATAAAGGTATAAACGCTTTCATATGTCATCTATCCGATGTAATATAAACGAAAATATTCTACTTCCGGTGAGATATCTCAAATATCTCAGGTAGTCTTTTTAAAACAAATATTATGACAGCAAAGTCTCATAAACTGTAAGTGACCAAGACACAAAACTTACACGGATGATAGACATTTGATAGAAAATGTGTTTAACCGTTTTTATTTTGTCAACCGTCACTTCCGGTCCACACCGGAAGAGTTCAAACAATTCATGTTGTTAAAGAGATTTACTGCTTCTGTTTGACAAAGTGAGACAAATTGATAGTCAATTAAGTCCTGTTGTCTAATGGTTATGAAATACTGAGAGAAGCAATGTCTTACAGTTAAATTGATACATGTATATCAAAACGGAAGACCTTTTTGTTGCTTTTGCAACAAGAGTCTAGTTATTATTATTATTATTATTAAGGTATTCCGTTTCCAACGGAAGACCTTATAGTGATTGTAAGGTTTTTTATTAAGGTCTTCCGTTTCCAACGGAAGACCTTATAGTGATTGTAATGTTTCTTTTTATTATTATTATTTTTTTCCCCTTTTTGTCTTGTGAATTTCTCAGAGATGTCTTGATGAATTTTTATAAAATTTTCAGGAATGACTGAAAATATAAACATCTAGCGGTTTTTAGTAAAAGATTTTCTAAATTCACTTCCGTTCGTCCGTTTCCTGTCCCGCGACAAAAAGCTTGTCACCTCGAGATCTCAAATACAGTAAAGACTTGAACATCCAAACTTTGTGGGGTGATAGACCTAAAGCTGTAGATGTGTTTAAACACTTTTGTTTTGTTCGTCGTAACTTCCAGTCGTCACCGGAAGCACTTAAAAAATAATTATTTTAAGGCATTAATTTTTTTGTCCGTAGAATAGCTATATAAGTATAAATCTATAAATAGAATATCTCTGCGATGTAATATAAACGAAAATATTCTACTTCCGGTGAGATATCTCAATTATCTCAGGTAGCTTTTATAAAACACATTTTGTACCCGCGATATCTCAGAAAATAAAAGTGATCAAGGCACGAAACATTCACGTATGATAGACATTTGATTGAAAATGTGTTTAAACGCTTTTATTTTGTCTTCCGTCACTTCCGGTCCACACCGGAAGAGTTCAAACAAATCGAGCTGTTTGTCAGTTTAACTTTTTTCCTTGATAGTTTTATTTATTTCGATAAATAATAATGTAAGATAGGCAAGTAAACAAGAAATCATAAATTTAATTTTTATTGAGCACTTCCGTTTGTCCGTTTCCTGTCCCGAGACAAAAATTCTTATTTTGAAGAGATCTAAAAAACGGTAACAACTTGAACAACCAAACTTTGTGGAATGATAGACCAATGTACGTACATGTGTTACCACTATTTTGTTTAATCCGGCGTAATTTCCGGTCGTCAAAGGAAGTACACCAAATTTTGATTTTTTAAAAATTATTTTGTTTACTTAGCCTGGTAGTAACATTTAAGCAAAAGAAATATAAAAAATCATGTTCAAATGGTAAAAAAAAATCTACTTCCGGTGAGATATCTCAAATATCTCAAATAGCCTTATTTTATAAAAACATATAGTACTCGCAAGATCTCAGAAACTGTAAAAGATCAAGACAACAAACTTATATGGATGATGAACATTTGTTTGTACATGTGTTTAACGGGTTTCATTTTGTCGTACGTCACTTCCGGTTCTCACTTGAAGCATTAAAGCAGAAGACTTTTTTTTACTTTAGATTTTTTTAACATTTTACTCAATGTGGAAAACAGTAACGTTCCGTAGGTAAATGTACTAAAAATATCTACTTTTAATTTCATCAATCACTTCCGTTTGTCCGTTTCCGGTCCCGAGATAAAACTCTTTTCTTAACGAGATACTATAGATAACAAAAACTTGAACATCCAACCTTTGTGGAAAAACAAAATGTATATATTATATCCATTTTCTGTTTACAAGATAACTGGATTTTTTTGTGCAGATTAATACATGAGGAACCGAAGACCTTTTTGTTGCTATAGCAACAAGAGTCTAGTTAAGGTCTTCCGTTTCCAACGGAAGACCTTATAGTGATTGTAATGTTTCTTTTTATTATTATTATTATTATTATTATTATTCTTATTTTTTCCCCGATTTTCTCAGAGATGACTGGATATATTTCCTTGAAATTTTCAGGAATAATAGGAAATGATAAACGCTAGGGACGTTTTTTTCATTTTTTCAAAAATCATTTCCGGTCGTCCGTTTCCTGTCCCACAACAAAAAAGCTTGTCACCTCGAGATCTCAAGAATGTAAAAACTTGAACAACGAAACTTTGTACGATAATAGACCTGTGTATGTAGATGTGTTTAAACTATTTTGTTTTGTTCGTCGTTACTTCCGGTCGTCACCGGAAGCACTTCAAATTTAGTCATTTCACGTAATAAATTCATTTTCCACAAATTAAATATATAAGTATAAATCTACACATAAGTTATCTATGCAATTTTAAATCAACAAAAAAATTCTACTTCCGGTGAGATATCTCAATCATCTCAGGTAGCTGTTTTAAAACACATTTTGTACCCGCGAGATCTCAGAAACTATAAGTGATCAAGGCCCGAAACTTTCTTAGATGATAGACATTTGATTGAGGATGTGTTTAACCGGTTTCATTTTGTCTTCCGTCACTTCCGGTCCTCACAGGAAGAGTTCAAACAAATCGAGCTGTTTATCAGTTAAACTTTTTGTCTTTGATATCTGTAGTGTGCTCAATGAACAATAAAATGCAAAGGGCAACTATACAAAAAATAACTAATAAAATTTACATTAAGCACTTCCGTTTGTCCGTTTCCTGTCCCGAGACAAAAAACCTTATTTCAATGAGATCTCAAAAACGGTTACAACTTGAACAATAAAACTTCGTGGGATGATAGACCTAAGTATGTACATGTGTTTACAGTTTTCTGTTTTGTTCGGCGTAACTTCCGGTCGTCACCGGAAGCTCTTCAAAAATAACTATTTTTATGCATTAAATTCTTTTGCCATAGAATAGATATATAAGTATAAATCTATACATACGTTATCAATGCAATGTTATATCAACAAAAAAATTCTACTTCCGGTGAGATATCTCAAATATCTCAGGTAGCTTTTTTGAAACTCATTTTGTACAAACAAGTTCTCAGAATCTATAAGTGATCAAAGCGCAAAACGTTCATGAATGATAGACATTATATTGAAGATATGTTTAACCGGTTTCATTTTGTCTTCCGTCACTTCCGGTCCACACAAAAAGAGTTCAAACAAATCGAACTTTTTATCAGTTTAACTGTTTTTCATTGATATTTGTAGTGACTTCGATGAACAATAATGTACAAAAGACAAGTATACAAGAAATATTTAATACAATTTACATTGAACGCTTCCGTTTGTCCGTTTCCTGTTCCGAGACAAAAAACCTTATTTCAACGAGATCTCATAAATGATGTCGACCTAAACAATCAAACTTTGTGGGATGATAGACCTATATATGTACATTTTTTTAAACTATTTTATTTTGTTCGGCGTAACTTCCGGTTGTCACCGGAAGCACTACAAATAATATGTTTGTTCTTTATTTATTTCTTTTACATGGAATAAATATATCAGTATACAATCTTAGATGTGTCATCTTTATAATGTTAAATTTTCAAACAACTGTTTCTTCCGGTGATATATCTCAAATATCTCTGTGTAGCTTTCCCTTTTACAAATTTGATGCCCGCAAGATTTTTGTCACTGTAAGTGAATGAAACACAAAGCTTTAATGAATGATAGACATTTGATTGATGATATGTTTAGCGGGTTTTATTTTTGTCAACTGCCACTTCCGGTTTTCACCGGAAGGATTCAAATAAATCATATTTTTAACAACCAAACTTTATAACCTGTTTTGTTTAGTTCGGCATTACTTCCGGTCGTCACAGAGAGTACTTCAAAAATTGATTTCTTTTTCAATCTCGTTGTTTTACATGGAAGTAACATCTGGATATATCAATACTTATCATATTAACTATTTTCTCTATGTAAGAGAAGCAATGTCTACGGTTAAATTGATTCATGTATATCAAAACGGAGGACCTTTTTGTTGCTTTTGCAACAAGAGTCTAGTTATGTTTTGCTTTGATATTTTTAGTTAGATAAATGAAAAATAATGTACAAAAGGCAAGTATACAAGAAATATTTAATACAATTTACATTAAACACTTCCGTTTGCCCGTTTCCTGTCCAGAGACCAAAACTCTTATTTCGACGAGATCTCAAAAACGGGAACGACTTGAACAACCAAACTTTGTGGGATGATAGACCTATGTATCTACATGTATAAACACTATTTTATTTTATCCGGCGTAACTTCCGGTCGTCACAGGAAGTACACCCAATTTTGATTTTTTTAAAAATATTTTGGTTATTTAGCATTGAAGTAACATTTTAGCTATAGAAATACAAAATGGTCATCTACACATGGTAAAAAAAAGTTCTACTTCCGGTGAGACATCTCATGAATCTCATATAGCCTTCTTTTTTAAAAGCAAAGTATAAATAAGATCTCAGAAACTGTGATAGATCAAGACACAAAACTTATATATATAATATAGATTTTCTATTTACAAGATAACTGGATTTTTGTGCAGACTAATACATGAGGAACGGAAGACCTTGTTGTTGCTATAGCAACAAGAGTCTAGTTTATTAAGGTCTTCCGTTTCCAACGGAAGACCATATAGTGATTGTAATGTTTCTTATTATTATTAAGGTCTTCCGTTTCCAACGGAAGACCTTATAGTGATTGTTAGGTTTTTTCTTTCTTTCTAATTAAGGTCTTCCGTTTCCAACGGAAGACCTTATTGTTATTGCTTTGTTTCTTTTTCCCTTTTATTATTTTTTTTTTTCTTACGCTTTTTTGTACAAGCGATTTCTTGAAAACGGCTTGACCTATTTTCGTGAAAATTTCAGATCTTGTAGATATTGATGAAAACCTTATATATAATTTTTTATTTTAATGACGTCATTTCCGTTCGGGAGATATTGACGTTTTAGTGATTTTTAGAGGGTCATTTTGTCCTGCTATCTCCTCCTAAACGAAAAAAGATATTGAATTTAAATTTTCAGGGATTGTAGACAAAAGATTGTAGATGTGTTTAAAGGCATTTATGGTTGTCTGGCTTCAAAGGCGTCGAAGCTCGCCTGGACCCGAAAATCGAGTTTGAAAAAACGACGTAATTTTTAATGGTTTTCGTTCTTTATTTCCTTTCCTGAAAATATTTTACTATAACATATAGAGCAAATAAAATTTATAATTACAAGAGCTTTCGTTTGATAACAAGAAAAAGGGGCTGGTCCCTCAATTTAGGGGCCAAAAGGGCTCTAAAGTCTTTCTTCCATATCCCTTTCTTAGAAATATTTTGTAATATGTTAAAGAAGCAAAAATGTTTATCTTTCACTAAAAAAACTATACATTATAAAATTTTTATTCTGCGTTACGTAATTAGGGGTTTGAAGGGGCCAGAAGTCCAAAACTTCGATCGAATATATCTCAAAAAGGACAAATATTTTGAAAAGCAATATAGAATAAAAGATGCTTAGAATGATGTTTTAAACAATATTCAATCATAAAAGTTTCGTTATCTGGCCCCAATAAGGAGATTAGGGGTCGGCCCCTAAAATGTTCTATCCCAGATAGCTTTAAAACAGCAAAGAATTTCTAAACACTTGTTGAACAAAATATGTTTAATATCAAAAGAACTTTCGTATGATGCCTAGAAAAAGGGGCTGGCCCTTCAATTTAGGGACCAAAAGGGCTCTAAAGTCTTTCTTCCATAGCACTTTACTGAAAAATATTTTGTTATATGTTTAGGAAGCAAAAATGTTCATCTTTCACAAATAAACCTATACATTTTAAAATTTTTATTATGTGTTACGTAATTAGGGGTGTCAAGGGGCCAGAAGTCCAAAATTTCGATCGAATATATCTCAAAAAGGACAAATATTTTGAAAAGCAATATAGAATAAAAGATGCTTAGAATGATGTTTTAAAATATATTCAATCATAAAAGTTTCGTTATCTGGCCCCATTAAGGAGATTAGGGGTCGGCCCCTAAAACGTCCTATCCCAGATAGCTCAAAAACGGCGAAGAATTTCTAAACACTTGTTGAACAAAATATGTTTAATATCAAAAGAACTTTCGTATGATACCAAGAAAAAGGGGCTAGCACTTCAATTTAGGGGCCAAAAGGGCTCTAAAGTCTTTCTTCCATAGCACTTTACTGAGAAATGTTTTGTAATATGTTTAAGAAGCAAAATTGTTCATCTTTCACTAATAAAACTATACATTATAAAATTTGTATCATGCGTTACGTAAAAAGGGGTTTTAAGGGGCCAGAAGTCCAAAACTTCGATCGAATATATCTCAAAAAGGACAAATATTTTGAAAAGCAATATAGAATAAAAGATGCTTAGAATGGTGTTTTAAACAATATTCAATCATAAAAGTTTCGTTATCTGGCCCCATTAAGGAGATTAGGGGTCGGCCCCTAAAACGTCCTATCCCAGATAGCTCAAAAACGGCAAAGAATTTCTAAACACTTGTTGAACAAAATATGTTTAATATCAAAAGAACTTTCGTATGATGCCTAGAAAAAGGGGCTGGCCCTTCAATTTAGGGACCAAAAGGGCTCTAAAGTCTTTCTTCCATAGCACTTTACTGAAAAATATTTTGTTATATGTTTAGGAAGCAATATATTCATCTCACATTTATTTAACAATATATTATAATTATTTTATCATGTGCTCCGTATTAAGGGGTTTTTAATGGGTTTTAAGGGGCCAGAAGTACAAAACGTTGATAACATACCTCAAACAGTACAAATATTTTAAAAAGCATCATTTTGAAATTCAATATAGAATAAAATGCTGAGAATGATGTTCCTGACAAAATTCAACCATCAATTTTTTTTATTGTTGCCCCGATAAGGAGATAAAGGGTCAAATATCAAAGTCAAGGTCATATAACCTTCAAAAATTGCACGGAAGACCTCCTCGTTGCTCGCAACGAGATCGTGTCTAGTTATTATTATTATTATTATTTTCCCCTTTTTCTCTCGTGAATTTCTCAGAGATGACTTGATGGATTTTTCAAATTTTTTTTAGGAATGACAGAAAATAAAAAGATCTAGAGGATTTTAATTAAAAATGTTCTAAATTCACTTCCGGTCGTCCGTTTCCTGTCCCGCGACAAAAAGCTTGTCACCTCGAGATCTAAGAAACGGTAAAGACTTAAACATTCAAACTTTGTGGGATGATAGACCTATAGCTGTAGATGTGTTTAAACACTTTTGTTTTGTTCGTCATAACTTCCGGTCGTCACCTGAAGCACTTAAAAAATATTTTTTTTTACGCATCAATTTTTTTGTCAATAGAATAAATATATAAGAATAAATCTATACATAGGAAATCTTTGCGATGTAATATCAACAAAAAATTTCTACTTCCGGTGAGATATCTCAATTATCTCAGGTAGCTTTTTTAAAACACATTTTGTACCCGCTAGATATCAGAAACTATAAGCGATCAAGACACGAAACTTTCATAGATGATAGACATTTGATTGAAGATGTGTTTAACCGGTTTCATTTTGTCTTCCGTCACTTCCGGTCCATACCGGAAGAGTTAAAAAATCGAGCTGTCTATCAGTTTAACTGTTTTCCTTTGATATATTTTAGTTAGATAAATGAAAAATAATGTACAAAAGGCAAGTATACAAGAAATATTGAATACAATTTTCATTGAACACTTCCGTTTGCCCGTTTCCTGTCCAGAGACCAAAAACCTGATTTCGACGAGATCTCAAAAACAGTAACGACTTGAACAACCAAACTTTGTGGGATGATAGACCTATGTATGTACATGTGTTAACACTATTTTGTTTTATCCGGCGTAACTTCCGGTCGTCACAGGAAGTACACCAAATTTTGATATTTTTATCATTCACAATAATTTTCATATCCATTTTTTATTTGTGTGAGAGAAGCAATGTCTTACAGTTAAATTGATACATCTATATCAAAACGGAAGACCTTTTTGTTGCTTTTGCAACAAGAGTCTAGTTATTATTATTTTTTTTTTTTGTCCGTTTTTTGTCCACAAGATTTCTCAGAGATGGCTGGATGGATTTTCTTGAAATTTTCAGGACTGACAGAAAATTATAATATCTCCAGGCGATTTTTTCATTTTTTTTAAAATTCACTTCCTGTCGTCCGTTTCCTGTCCTGCGACAAAAAGCTATGGACAATGTGATCTCAGAAACCATAAAGACTTGAACCTCAAAACTTTGAGGGATGATGGACCTATAGATGTAGATGTGTTTAAACTATTTTGTTTTTTTCGTCGTAACTTCCGGTCGTCACCGGAAGCACTTAAAAATTTTTAATTTTACGCAATTTATTTCTTTTACACAAAATTGAAATATAAGTATAAGCGCTTTCACATGTCAGATATCCGATGATTAATAAACAAAAAAAAATACTTCCGGTGAGATATCTCAAATATCTCAGGTACTCTTTTCAAAACAATAATTATTACAGCGAGATCTCAGAAACTGTAAGTGACGAAGACACAAAACTTACATGGCTGATAGACATTTGATAGAAGATGTGTTTAACCGCTCTCATTTTGTCAACCGTCACTTCCGGTCCACACCGGAAGAGTTCAAACAATTCAAGTTGGTAAAGAGTTTAACTGTTTTTGTTTGACAATATAAGATATGTTGATAGCCAATAAAGTCCTGTTGTGTAATGGTTAAGAAATACTAACTTTCATTTTCATTTAACACTTCCGTTTGTCCGTTTCTTGTCCCGAGACAAAAAAACTTGTTTCCTAGAGATTTCAAAAACGATGACAACTTGAGCAATCAAACTTTGTGGGATGATATACCTATGTATGTACATGTGTATAGACTATTTTGTTTTAATCGGCGGAATTTCTGGTCGTCACCGGAAGCACTTCAAAAATTTGTTTTTTTTCATATTTTTTTCATTTTATATAAAATGATAATATCAGTATACAATCTTTCATATGTCATCTATATAATGTTAAATTAGCAAATAAATTTTACTTCCGGTGAGATATCTCAAATATCTCTATGTAGCTTTCCTTTTTACAAATTTGATGTCCGCGAGATTTTTTCACTGTCAGCGAATAAGACACGAAACATTCATGATTGATAGAAATTTGATTGGGGATGTGTTAAATGGGTTTAATTTTGTCAACTGTCACTTCCGGTTCTTACCGGAAGGGTTCAAAAAAATCATGTTTTTAACAAGTTTAACTGACTTTCTTTGGTGTTTCATCTAGCCTGACAAACAGTGATGTACGCTGAGCAAATGTATGAGAAATTCCAGCTTTTGTTTTTATTAATCACTTCCGTTTGTCCGTTTCCGGTCCCGAGACAAAAAAATATTGTTTCAAAGAGATCTTAGATTTGGCAGAGCCGTGAACAACCAAACTTTGAGGAAAGATTAACTTATAATTGTACAAATGGTTTACATTTTTGTTTAGTTCAGCGTTACTTCCGGTCGTCACAGAAAGTACTTCAGAAATTGATTTCTTTTTCATTCTCGTTGTTTTACATGTAAGTAACGTCCGTATATTATATACAATAATTATCATACCCACTTTTTTCTCTGTTAGAGAAGCAATGTCTTACAGTTAAATTGATACATGTATATCAAAACGGAAGACCTTTTTGTTGCTTTAGCAACAAGAGTCTAGTTATTATTATTATTTTTTTCCCAGTTTTTGTCCAAGGGATATCTCAGAGATGGCTGGATAGATTTACTTGAAATTTTCAGCATTGATAGAAAATGATCATATCTCTAAGCGATTTTTTCATTTTTTGAAAATTCACTTCCTCTCGTCCGTTTCCTGTCCAGCGACAAAAAGCTTGTCACATCGAGATCTCAGAAACGATAAAGATTTGAACATCCAAAATTTGAGGGATGATAGACCTATAGTTGTAGATGTGTTTTAAACATTTTTGTTTTGTTCGGCGTAACTTCCGGTCGTCACCGGAAGCTCTTCAATTTGTTTTGTTTTTACGTATTTAATTTATTTTCCATAGAATAAAGATATTAGTATAGATCCTTACATATGTCATCTATACAATGTTGAATAAACAAAAAAATTCTACTTCCGGTGAGATATCTCGATTATCTCAGGAAGCTTTTTTAAAACATATTTTGTACCCGCAAGTTCTCAGGTACTGTACGTGATCAAGACACAAAACTTTTACTAAACATAGACATTTGATTGAAGATGTGTTTAAACAGTTTCATTTTGTCTTCCGTCACTTCCGGTCCACAGCGGAAGAGTTCAAACAAATCAAACTGTTTATCCGTTAAACTGTTTTAATTTGATAGTTTTAGCTACTTCGATGAATAATAATGTAAAAGAGGAAAGTAACAAGATATAAAAAAATTAAATTTCATTAAGCACTTCCGTTTGTCCGTTTACTGTCCCGAGACAAAAAACCTTATATCGACAAGATCTCAAAAACGGTAACGACTTCAACAACCAAACTTTGTAGGATTATAGACCTGTGTATGGACACGTGTTGACACTATTTTATTTCATCCGGCGTAACTTCCGGTCTTCACAGGAAGTACACCCAATTTTGATATTTTTAAAAATATTTTGGTTATTTAGCGTATAAGTAACATTTTAGCTATAGAAATACAAAAAGTCATCTACACATGGTAAAAAAATGTTCTACTTCCGGTGAGACATCTCATATATCTCAGATAGCCTCCTTTTTTAAAAACAAAGGATAAATTAGATCTCAGAAACTATGATAGATCAAGACACAAAACTTATATATATTATATTCATTTTCTGTTTACAAGATAACTGGATTTCTTGTGCAGATTAATACATGAGGAACGGAAGACCGTTTTGTTGCTATAGCAACAAGAGTCTAGTTATTGTAATTAAGGTCTTCCGTTTCCAACGGAAGACCTTATAGTGATTGTAATGTTTCTTTTTAAGGTCTTCCGTTTCCAACGGAAGACCTTATAGTGATTGTAAGGTTTTTTATTAAGGTCTTCCGTTTCCAACGGAAGACCTTATAGTGATTGTAATGTTTCTTATAATTATTATTATTTTTTTTTTCCTTTTTTTGTCCACAAGATTTCTCAGAGTTGGTTGGATAGATTTTCTTGAAATTTTGAGGACTAATAGAAAATGATAATATCTCTAGGCGTTTTTTTCATTTTGTCAAAATTCATATCCGGTTGTCCGTTTCCTGTCCCGCGTCGAAAAAGCTTGTACATTCGAGATCTCAAAAACGGTAAGGACTTGAACATTCCAACTTTGTGGGATGATAGACCTATAGCTGTAGATGTGTTTAAACTATTTTGTTTTGTTCGTCGTAACTTCCGGTCGTCACCGGAAGTACTTAGAAAATAACAACTTTTCAGCATTTATTTCATTTTAAATAGAATAATATATAAGTATAAATTTTATGCATAAGGTATCTATGCGATGTTATATAAACAATAAAATTCTACTTCCGGTGAGATATCTCGAATATCTCAGATAGCTTTTTTGAAAAACATTTTGTAAAAACGAGATCTCAGAAAGTATAAGTGATCAAAGCACAAGACTTTCATGGATGATAGACATTTGATTGAGGATGTGTTTAACCTGTTTCATTTGGTCTTCCGTCACTTCCGGTCCACACAGAAAGAGTTTAAACAAATCAATCTGTTTATCAGTTTAACTTTTTGTCTTTGATATTTGTAGTGTGCTCCATGAACAATAAAATACAAAGGGCAAGTATACAAAAAATATTTCATAAAATTTAAATTAAGCACTTCCGTTTGTCCGTTTCCTGTCCCGAGACAAAAAACCTTATTTCGATGAGATCTCAAAAACAGTGACGACTTGAAGAATAAAACTTTGTAGGATGATAGACCTATGTTTGTACATGTGTTTACACTTTTCTGTTTTGTTCGGCGTAACTTCCGGTCGTCACCGGAAGCACTTCAAAAATAACTTCTTTTACGCATTAAATTCTTTAGACATAGAATAGATATATAAGTATAAGTCTATACACATGTTATCAATGCAATGTTATCTCAACAACAAAATTCTACTTCCGGTGAGATATCTCGAATATCTCAGATAGCTTTTTTGAAAAACATTTTGTACAAACGAGATCTCAGAAAGAATAAGTGATCAAAGCACAAGACTTTCATGGATGATAGACATTTGATTGAGGATGTGTTTAACCTGTTTCATTTGGTCTTCCGTCACTTCCGGTCCACACAGAAAGAGTTTAAACAAATCAATCTGTTTATCAGTTTAACTTTTTGTCTTTGATATTTGTAGTGTGCTCCATGAACAATAAAATACAAAGGGCAAGTATACAAAAAATATTTCATAAAATTTAAATTAAGCACTTCCGTTTGTCCGTTTCCTGTCCCGAGACAAAAAACCTTATTTCGATGAGATCTAAAAAACGGTGACGACTTGAAGAATAAAACTTTGTGGGATGATAGACCTATGTTTGTACATGTGTTTACACTATTCTGTTTTGTTCGGCGTAACTTCCGGTCGTCATCGGAAGCACTTCAAAAATAACTTCTTTTACGCATTAAATTCTTTAGCCATAGAATAGATATATAAGAATAAGTCTATACACACGTTATCAATGCAATGTTATCTCAACAACAAAATTCTACTTCCGGTGAGATATCTCAAATATCTCAGGTAGCTTTTTTGAAACACATTTTGTACAAACGAGATATCAGAGACTATAAGAGATCAAAGCACAAGACTTTCATGGATGATAGACATTTGATTGAGGATGTGTTGAACTGGTTTTATTTTGTCTTCCGTCACATCCGGTCCACACAGGAAGAGTTTAAACAAATCGAGCTGTTTATCAGTTTAATTTTTTGTCTTTGATATTTGTAGTGTGCTCCATGAACAATAATGTACAAAAGGGAAGTATACAAAAAATATTTCATAAAATTTAAATTAAGCACTTCCGTTTGTCCGTTTCCTGTCCCGAGACAAAAAACCTTATTTCGATGAGATCTCAAAAACGGTGACGACTTGAAGAATAAAACTTTGTGGGATGATAGACCTATGTTTGTACATGTGTTTACACTATTCTGTTTTGTTCGGCGTAACTTCCGGTCGTCACCGGCAGCACTACATTTAATATGTTTTTTCTTTATTTATTTCTTTTACATGGAATGAATATCAGTATACAATCTTAGATGTGTCCTCTTTAAAATGTTAAATTTTCAAATAACTGTTACTTCCGGTGAGATATCTCCAATATCTCTATGTAGCTTTCCTTTTTACAAATGTGATGCCCGCGAGATTTTTGTCACTAAAGGTGATTGAGACTCGAAGCTTTCATGAATGATAGACATTTGATTGATGATATGTTTAGCGGGTTTTATTTTGTCAACTGCCACTTCCGGTTTTCACCGGATTCAAATAAATCATATTTTTAACCAGTTTAACTGAATTTCTTGGGTGTTTCATCTAGCCTGATAAACAGTAATGTACGCTAAGCAAATGTACGAAAAATACCAGCTTTTTTATTAATCACTTCCGTTTGTCCGTTTCCTGTCTCCAGACGAAATCTTTTGTTTCAAAGAGATTTCAGACTTGGCAGAAACGTTAACAACCAAACTTTGAGGAAAGATTGACTTATGATTGTACAAATTTTCAACCTGTTTTGTTTAGTTCAGCATTACTTCCGGTCGTCACAGAGAGTACTTCAAAAACTTATTTCTTTTTCAATCTCGTTGTTTTACATGGAAGTAACGTCTGAATATATTTATTATTATTATTTTTTTCCCCTTTTTCTATCGTGAATTTCTCAGAGATGTTTTGATGGACTTTTATAAAATTTTCAGGAATGACAGAAAATAAAAATATCTAGAGGATTTTAATTAAAATTGTTCTAAATTCATTTCCGGTCGTCCGTTTCCTGTCCCGCGACAAAAAGCTTGTCACCTCGAGATCTAAAAAACGGTGTAAAGACTTAAACATTCAAACTTTGTGGGATGATATACCTATAGCTGTAGATGTATTTAAATACTTTTGTTTTGTTCGTCATAACTTCCGGTCGTCACTGGAAGCACTTAAAAAATATTTTCTTTTACGCATCAAATTTTTTGTCCATAGAATAAATATATAAGAATAAATCTATACATAGGAAATCTCTGCAATGTAATATCAACAAAAAAATTCTACTGCCGGTGAGATATCTCAATTATCTCAGGTAGCTTTTTAAAAACACATTTTGTACCCGCGAGATCTCAGAAACTATAAGCGATCAAGACACGAAACTTTCATGGATGATAGACATTTGATTGAAGATGTGTTTAACCGGTTTCATTTTGTCTTCCGTCCCTTCCGGTCAATACCGGAAGAGTTAAAAAAAATCGAGCTGTTTATCAGTTTAACTGTTTTCCTTTGATATTTTTTAGTTAGATAAAAGAAAAATAATGTACAAATGGCAAGTATACAAGAATATTGAATACAATTTAGATTGAGCACTTCCATTTGCCCGTTTCCTGTCCAGAAACCAAAAACCTTATTTCGACGAGATCTCAAAAACAGTAACGACTTGAACAACCAAACTTTGTGGGATGATAGACCTATGTATGTACATGTGTTAACACTATTTTGTTTTATCCGGCGTAACTTCCGGTCGTCACAGGAAGTACACCCAATTTTGATTTTTTAGAAATATTTTGATTATTTAGCATTGAAGTAACATTTAGCTATAGAAATACAAAAAGTCATCTACACATGGTAAAAAAAAGATCTACTTCCGGTGAGACATCTCAAATATCTCAGGTAGCCTTCTTTTTTTAAAAACAAAGTACCCACAAGATATCAGGAACTGTGATAGATCAAGACTTATATAGATAATGCACATTGATTGAACATGTGTTTAACGGGTTTCATTTGGTCCAATGTCACTTCCGGTTAATACTTGAAACGTTCAAAAGCAATAGAACTTTTTTAAAAACTTTTAACTTTTTCAAAAACATTTTACTTAATGTGATGAACAGTAACGTACGTAGGTAAATGTACTAAAATATCTACTTTCCGTTTCTTAAATCACTTCTGTTTGTTCGTTTCCGGTCCCTAGAAAAAAAACCTTTTTTCAACGAGAAATTATAACTAACGAAAACTTGAACATCCAAACTTTGAGGAAAGAAAAAATGTGCATGTATCCATTTTCTGTTTACAAGATAACTGGATTTTTTGTGCAGATTAATACATGAGGAACGGAAGACCTTTTTGTTGCTATAGCAACAAGAGTCTAGTTATTATTATTTTTTTTTTCCTTTTTTTGTCCACAAGATTTCTCAGAGATGGCCGGATAGATTTTTTTGAAATTTTCTGGAATGAAAGAGAATGATAATATCTCTAGGTGTTTTTTTCATTTTTTCAAAAATCGTTTCCGGTCGTCCGTTTCCTGTCCCGCAACGAAAAAGCTTGTCACCTCGAGATCTCAAAAACGGTAAATACTTGAACAACCAAACTTTGTACGATGATAGACCTATAGTTGTAGATGTGTTTAAACTATTTTGTTTTGTTCGTCGTAACGTCCGGTCGTCACCGGAAGCACTTCAAAAATAATTATTTTTACGCATTGAATTTCTTTTCCATAGAATAAACATAAAACTATAATTCTGTACATAAGTTATCTATGCGATGTTATATCAAAAAAAAATTCTACTTCCGGTGAGATATCTCAATTATCTCAGGTAGCTTTTTTAAAACACTTTTTGTACCTGCGAGATCTCAGAAACTATAAATGATCAAATCATGAAACTTTTATGAATGATAGACATTTGATTGAAGATATGTTTAACCGGTTTCATTTTGTCTTCCGTCACTTCCGGTCCACAAAGGAAGAGTTAAAAAAAATCAAGCTGTTTATAAGTTTAACTGTTTTCTTTTGATATTTTAAGTTATTTTAATGAACAATTATGTACAAAAGGCAAGTATACAAGAAATATTTAATACAATTTACAATGCGCACTTCCGTCTGTCCGTTTCCTGTCCCGAGACAAAAAACCTTATTTCGACGAGATCTTAAAAACGGTAACAATTTGAACAACCAAATATTGTGGGATGATAAATCTATGTATGTACATGGGTTCACATTAGTTTGTTTTGTTCGGCGTAACTTCCGGTCGTCACAGGAAGTACACCCAATTTTGATTTTTTAAAAATATTTGGTTAATTAGCATGGAAGAAATATTTAAGCTATAGATATACAAAAGTTCATATATACATTATAAATAAACAACAAAAAGTTCTACTTCCGGTGAGACATCTCAAATATCTCAGGTAGCCTTCTGTTTAAAAAACAAAGTACCCACAAGATCTCAGAAACTGTGAGAGATCAAGAAACAAAATTTATATGTATAATTAACATTTGATTGAACATGTGTTTAACGGGTTTCATTTGGTCGTACGTCATTTCCGGTTCTCAATTGAAGCGTTCAAGGAATAGAAGTTTTTTTTTAACTTTAGATTTGTTTTAATATTTTACTTAATTTGATGAACAGAAACGTACCGTAGGTAAATGTACTAAAATATCTACTTTTAATTTCTTAAATCACTTCAGTTTGTTCGTTTCCGGTACCGAGACTAAAAACCTTTTTTCAAAGAGATATTATAACTTACAAAAACTTGAACATCAAAACCTCGAGGAAAGACAAAACAATGTATGAATATATGTTAACTATGTACTATATGATCCGGCGTAACTTCCGGTCGTCACAGAAAGTACTCAAAAATTGACATTTTGTCTTTTTGTTTTTTTTTTTATTTCTTTGGAATTCTTTCTCAGTATATGTTATAGCCATTTTCTGTTTACAAGAGAAATGGACTTAACAGATTAATACATGAGGAACGGAAGACCTTTTTGTTGCTATAGCAACAAGAGTCTAGTTATTATTATTATTATTATTTTTTTTTTCCCCTTTTTCTCTCGTGAATTTCTCAGAGATGTCTTAATGGATTTTTATAAAATTTTCAGGAATGACAGAAAATAAAAAGATCTAGAGGATTTTAATTTAAAATGTTCTAAATTCACTTCCGGTCGTCCGTTTCCTGTCCCGCGACAAAAAGCTTGTCACCTCGAGATCTAAGAAACGGTAAAGACTTAAACATTCAAACTTTGTGGGATGATAGACCTATATCTGTAGATGTGTTTAAACACTTTTGTTTTGTTCGTCATAACTTCCGGTCGTCACCGGAAGCACTTAAAAAATATTTTTTTTTACGCATCAGTTTTTTTGTCAATAGAATAAATATATAAGAATAAATCTATTCATAGGAAATCTCTGCGATGTAATATCAACAAAAAATTTCTACTTCCGGTGAGATATCTCAATTATCTCAGGTAGCTTTTTTAAAACTCATTTTGTACCCGCGAGATATCAGAAACTATAAGCGATCAAGACACGAAACTTTTATAGGTGATAGACATTTGATTGAAGATGTGTTTAACCGGTTTCATTTTGTCTTCCGTCACTTCCGGTCCATACCGGAAGAGTTAAAAAAAAGAGCTGTCTATCAGTTTAACTGTTTTCCTTTGATATATTTTAGTTAGATAAATGAAAAATAATGTACAAAAGGCAAGTATACAAGAAATATTGAATACAATTTAAATTGAACACTTCCGTTTGCCCGTTTCCTGTCCAGAGACCAAAAACCTGATTTCGACGAGATCTTAAAAACAGTAACGACTTGAACAACCAAACTTTGTAGGATGATAGACCTATGTATGTACATGTGTTAATACTATTTTGTTTTATCCGGCGTAACTTCCAGTCGTCACAGGAAGTACACCCAATTTTGATATTTTCATCATTCACAATAATTTTCGTATCCATTTTTTATTTATGTTAGAGAAGCAATGTCTTACAGTTAAATTGATACTTCTATATTTAAGGTCTTCCGTTTCCAACGGAAGACCTTATAGTGATTGTTAGGTTTTTTCTTTCTTTCTTATTATTATTATTTTTTTCCCCTTTTTCTCTCGTGAATTTCTCAGAGATGTCTTGATGGATTTTTATAAAATTTTCAGGAATGACAGAAAATAAAAAGATCTAGAGGATTTTAATTACAAATGTTCTAAATTAACTTCCGGTCGTCCGTTTCCTGTCCCGCGACAAAAAGCTTGTCACCTCGAGATCTAAAAAACGGTAAAGACTTAAACATTCAAACTTTGTGGGATGATAGACCTATAGCTGTAGATGTGTTTAAAAACTTTTGTTTTGTTCGTCATAACTTCCAGTCGTCACCGGAAGCACTTAAAAAATAATTTATTTTACGCATCAAATTTTTTGTCAATAGAATAAATATATAAGAATAAATCTATACATAGAAAATCTCTGCGATGTTATATCAACAAAAAATTTCTACTTCCGGTGAGATATCTCAATTATCTCAGGTAGCTTTTTTAAAACACATTTTGTACCCGCGAGATCTCAGAAACTATAAGAGATCAAGACACGAAACTTTCATGGATGATAGACATTTGATTGAAGATGTGTTTAACCGGTTTCATTTTGTCTTCCGTCACTTCCGGTCCATACCGGAAGAGTTAAAAAATCGAGCAGTTAATCATTTAACTGTTTTCCTTTGATATATTTTAGTTAGATAAATGAAAAATAATGTACAAAAGGCAAGTATACAAGAACTATTGAATACAATTTACTTTGAACACTTCCGTTTCCCCGTTTCCTGTCCAGAGACCAAAAACCTGATTTCGACGAGATCTCAAAAACAGTAACGACTTGAACAACCAAACTTTGTGGGATGATAGACCTATGTATGTACATGTGTTAAAACTATTTTGTTTTATCCGGCGTAACGTTCGGTCGTCACAGGACCGTACACCCAATTTTGATATTTTGAAAAATATTTTGGTTATTTAGCATTGAAGTAACATTTTAGCTATAGAAATTCAAAAAGTCATCTACACATGGTAAAAAAAAGATCTACTTCCGGTGAGACATCTCAAATATCTCAGGTAGCCTTCTTTTTTAAAAACAAAGTACCCACAAGAAACTGTGATAGATCAAGACTTATATAGATAATGGACATTGATTGAACATGTGTTTAACGGGTTTAATTGGGTCCTACGTCACTTCCGGTTAATACTTGAAATGTTCAAAAGCCATAGAACTTTTTTTAAAACTTTTAACTTTTTTAAAAACATTTTACTCAATGTGATGAACAGTAACGTACGTAGGTAAATAAACTAACATATCTACTTTCCTTTTTTAAAACACTTCCGTTTGTTCGTTTCCGGTTCCTAGATAAGAACCTTTTTTCAACGAGATATTATAACTAACGAAAACTTGAACATCCAAACTTTGAGGAAAGACAAAATGTACATGTATCCATTTTCTGTTTACAAGATAACTGGATTTTTTGTGCAGATTAATACATGAGGAACGGAAGACCTTTTTGTTGCTATAGCAACAAGAGTCTAGTGTTTCTTATTATTATTATTTTTTTTTTTGTCCGTTTTTTGTCCACAAGATTTCTCAGAGATGGCTGGAATTTTCTTGAAATTTTCAGGACTGATAGAAAATGATAATATCTCTAGGCGTTTTTTTCATTTTTTCAAAATTCACTTCCTGTCGTCCGTTTCCTGTCCCGCGACAAAAAGCTATGGACAATGAGATCTCAGAAACGATAAAGACTTGAACCTCCAAACGTTGAGGGATGATAGACCTATAGTTGTAGATGTGTTTAAACATTTTTGTTTTGTTCGTCGTAACTTCCGGTCGTCACCGGAAGCTCTTCAAAAATTATGCTTTTACGCATTTAATGTATTTCTCGGAGAATTGAAGTATAAGTATTCATGCTTACATATGTAATCTATCCGATGATTAATAAACATAAAAATTCTACTTCCGGTGAGATATCTCAAATATCTCATGTAGCCTTTTTTAAAACAAATGTTTGAACCCCGAGATCTCAGAAACTGTAAGTGATCAAGACACGAAACTTACAGGGATGATAGACATTTGATCAAAGATGTGTTTAACCGTTTTTATTTTGTCGACCGTCACTTCCGGTCCACACAGGAAGAGTTTAAACAAATCAAGTTTTTTAAAAGTTTAACCAGATTTCTCAGAGATGCATGGATGGATTTTCTTGAAATTTTTAGGACTGATAAAAAACGATAATATCTCCAGGCGTTTTTTTTTCATTTTTTCAAAATTCACTTCCTGCGGTCCGTTTCCTGTCCCGCGACAAAAAGCTATGGGCAATGAGATCTCAGAAACGATATGGACTTGAACCTCCAAACTTTGAGGGATGATAGATCTATAGTTGTAGATGTGTTTAAACTATTTTGTTTTGTTCGTCGTAACTTCCAGTCGTCACCGGAAGCACTTCAAAAAATTATGTTTTAATGCATTTTATTTCTTTAACACAAAATTGAAATATAGGTATAAGCGCTTTCATATGTCATCTATCCGATGATTAATTAACAAAAAAATTTTCCTTCCGGTGAGATATCTCAAATATCTCAGGTACTCTTTTTAAAACAAATATTATTACAGCGAGATCTCATCAACTGTAAGTGACGAAGACACAAAACTTACATGGCTAATAGACATTTGATAGAAAATGTGTTTAACCGATTTTATTTTGTCAACCGTCACTTCCGGTCCACACCGGAAGAGTTCAAACAATTAAAGTTGTTCAAGAGTTTAACTGTTTTTGTTTGACAATATAAGATATGTTGATAGCCAATAAAGTCCTGTTGTGTAATGGTTAGGAAATACTTACTTTCATTTTCATTGAACACTTCCGTTTGTCCGTTTCCTGTCCCGTGACAAAAAACCTTGATTCCTGGAGATGTCAAAAACAGTAACGACTTGAACGATCAAGACCTATGTATGTACATGTGTATACACTATTTTGTTTTGTTCGGCGTAACTTCCGGTCGTCACCGGGAGCACTTCAAAAATTTGTTTTATTCATTTTACATAAAATGAAAATATCAGAATACATTCTTACATATGTCATCGATATAATGTTAAATTGGCAAATAAATTTTACTTCCGGTGAGATATCTCAAATATCTCTATGTAGCTTTCCTTTTTACAAATTTGATGTCCGCGAGATTTTCGTCATTGTAAGTGAATGAGACACGAATCTTTCATGATTGATAGAATTTTGATTGGGGATGTGTTTAACGGGTTTAATTTTGTCAACTGTCACTTCCGGTTATTACCGGAAGGGTTCAAACAAATCCTGTTTTTAACAAGTTTAACTAACTTTCTTGGAATTTCATTTAGCCTGATAAACAGTGATGTACACTAAGCAAATGTACGAGAAATACCAGCTTTTGTTTTTATTAATCACTTTCGTTCGTCCGTTTCGGTCCCGAGACAAAAAATATTGTTCCAAAGAGATCTTAGATTTTGCAGAGACGTGAACAACCAAACTTTGAGGAAAGATTGACATATGATTCTTCAAATGGTTAAAATTTTTGTTTAGTTCGGCGTTACTTCCGGTCGTCACAGAAAGTACTTCAAAAACTGATTTCTTTTTCATTCTCGTTGTTTTACATGTAAGTAACGTCTGGATATATTATTCACAATAATTATCATATCCACTTTTTTTCTATGTGAGAGAAGCAATGTCTTACAGTTAAATTGATACATGTATATCAAAACGGAAGACCTTTTTGTTGCTTTTGCAACAAGAGTCTAGTTAAGGTCTTCCGTTTCCAACGGAAGACCTTATAGTGATTGTAATGTTTCTTCTTATTATTATTAAGGTCTTCCATTTCCAACGGAAGACCTTATAGTGATTGTAATGTTTCTTATTAAGGTCTTCCGTTTCCAACGGAAGGTCTTATAGTGATTGTAATGTTTCTTTTTAAGGTCTTCCGTTTCCAACGGAAGACCTTATTGTTATTGCTTTGTTTCTTTTCCTCTATTATTAAGGTCTTCCGTTTCTAACGGAAGACCTTATTGTTATTGCTTTGATTCTTTTCCTCTATTATTATTATTATTCTTTTTTTTTTCTCCCACGTTTTCTCAAAAATGCTTCAGCCGATTTTCATGAAACTTTCAGATCTTATTCATGACAAAATTTGTAAGAAAATTACACGAGCTTTTTTTGGTCCTCACTTCCGGTACCGAAATATTAAAGATTTTACGTTTTTGCTTGTTCACAATTTTTCTCAAAAAGTATTTAAGATAGAACCTTCAAATTTTCAGAGATGGTAGAGAGTGAACGGCCGCAGTGCCCTTCGCATATCCGAACGTCCGTCGTCACTTCCGGTCGTCAACGGAAGGATATGAAAAACCTTAATTTTTCAATTTTTTGGACTTGAATTTTTTTTATGTTACTATTCGATAGAGACGGTCTCAAAACTTCTGAATATGAAATCTGTTTTAAAATCGATCCACGCATTCCCGAGATTTTGGGCTCCAAAATTCTGAAGCGAGAGTCTGCGTAGCTCAGTCGTTAGAGTGGTTGACTTGTGCCCAGGCGACCCGGGTTCAGTCCCCGAGTGCCGATTATTTTTTCTTGCTTATTTGTGTTTTGTTTAACGATTTTATCTTTATAATGATGGATTTGAATGTTTTCCGTTTTCTTTTTGTCATAAATAAAAATAATAGCGGCTTTTTTTTCAGTACAAATATAAAAGCTCTCTTCTGTCAGCAGCTCGCTAAATTCGGACGCTTGTCGCGTTGCCGGCATCAAAGACATGCCGTCGAAGCACCCCTGCAATTCGACCGCATTAGAGTTCACTGTGTCACTTTGCCGGCATCAAAGAAATACCACCATCTCAATGATTGTATACACACAACATTTAGCAATACACCAACGTTTTTAGTATTTAACATGGCTTTAAAAGAAGGGCTGTTTTGTATTTATTCAAACAATTAGATATGTATACATGTATACATGCGTTTATTGACAAATGTTGCGTTTATATTGAATTCCTGAACACTAAATCTCTCTCTCTCTCTCTCTCTCTCTCTCTCTCTCTGTAATACACAACGCTTCGTGTTCTTCTACCTTTTAAACCACAAATAATTTAAATGCATGTTCACTGATACTTTGTAAGAAAATAATTCAACTCATATAACTGTTTTTTTTTTCTCTCAGTTATATTGATATAGATAAAAAGAATATCAACTATCCTTTGATTTAGCATTAGTGCGTAAAAACAAAAAGTCGAAATATTATGCAACGTTTTAGACCGATTTGAACGGTATATTTTTATTTCTAAAAAAAAAATTATATATACTAGCGTTTTAAAAGATTAATACAGTTAGGCGTGTTTATTTCTGTTAATTACTGCGTGGACTCTGATGAAATAACAAGCCAGACTTCAACACATTAAGACGATATTCACACCTTGCTTGATCAACCTGTCTTATTCTCACCTTGTTGGGGATCGTGCAGGAGGCGAAGCCTCCAGAATCTTCGGTAATTACAATTTCAGATGTAGATAATAGATACTTATGAAAATTAAAAAAAAAATGGGTTCTTTTTTTTATTCTTAAAAAAACCCCTGCAGTTTCTTCGTTATATTTGCCCGATGATTATAGGATGTACGTGCACCGGGTTATATATGTTGCAAATGCGGAAAGTTCACAAGGGAGGTAGTAACAAGTCGGGGTCTGCCTTGAAGCCCCCACTTGCCAGTGCAGGCATGAGTCCGGCAAAGGTAAACAAATGGAGGGGATGCGTCTGGTAATCGAAGCATATGTGTAGAATCCGCTTTTGAAAGCCTGCATGTGTACTAAACAAATATATAACCCCTCCCAACCGATCTACAATATGCCGAGTTTCTTAATGTTTTTATTTTGCCGTCTTTTTACAAAAGGATTTTAAAGAAGATAGGAGAGGGGATAAGATAGCGCAAACGCGCACTTGGTTTAGTCGTAAAATACAATAATATTTTTAATCTATTTTTTATTACATCTATTAAAATATATCTTAATGCAAATTTGCAAAACCATGCACAATTTCTAACTATATTCAGTAAATAATATATTTAACAAACCATAAGAATCTCATTGAGATTATGGCGAAAATATGGATCCCAGACCAACATTATAAGAGTTCTAAAAATGACACTATTTGGAGGTTCTGATAAGTACATACATATATACCCAATATGAATCAACATATTCAAAGTATATATATATATTAAACATAATTTAAATGATGATATGTAATATATCTGTTGTTTTAAATATATTTTTTTTTTTAAATTGTAAGTTTGTTGATATTTTGATATTCAAAATCTTATCTGTCCGTGTATAGACATTTTACACGCCTCACTTATAATTTCATATTTGCGCAATCCGAATCATCTTTAGTACGCTTTACTATAAATGATGTATGACGTCAGCTTGTTTACATAGTGGAAGTAACCTACGCTGTTCAGAGTTCTGCAAACTTTCATCTACGCAACTGTTTACCTAACTGTTCTAAGAATTACGAAATTTTTAGAACGTTTTCCCAGCTCAAGAAATCACTGTAAGTATCATGAATATGTGTTGCACATCGAAAATAGCTGTTTCAATGCTTTTGAGGAATTGCAGACGTTTAGGCCCCAACATGTTTAGGCCCCAAGACGGTTAGCCCCAGGTAAGATGTTTAGGCCCCAAGATGTTTAGGCACATGTTGTTTATAATAATAACTGATAGTTAAAAGAACATGGCTTTTAAGCACTTTTGAGCCAATAAATGCAATTTACTTTGATTTGTAGTAAACTTACAATGGCAATCGGTTTTTAGAACGCAGTTCGCAATTGAATAGTGAACTACGTTCTAGAACGCAGTTCGCAATTCAAAATTTAGAATTCATATTTGGGGCCCGAAATTTTCAGGGGCATCTACTAGTGGTATTTCACTACCACTGTGAAAATATGGTGATGCAGCTCTCTCTAGTTTTTAAGAATCGGGCTAATATGCAATTGAATAGTGAACTGCGTTCTATCTAGAACGCAGTCCGCAATTCAAAAGTTAGAATTCATATTTGGGGCTCGAAATTTTCAGGGGCATCTACTGGTGGTATACCACTGCCATCATGAAAATTTGGTGAAGAAGTCTTCTCTACTTTTTGAAATTTTGACCTTTTCGCAATCGATTAGTGAACTGCGTTCTAGAACGCAGTTCGCAATTCAAAAACTTGTATTTGGGTATGTAGATGTATATTTTAATAAATAGATTATTACAGTCAGTTCAAGCATATCTTTTACAACATACACCATAGCATAGCATAGCATTAAAATCTCATAGCATAACATTGAAATCTCATATCATAGCATTGGAATTTCATACCATAGCATACAATCTCATAGAATCGCATTTGTCATATCATACCATAGCATAGCATACAATATTATTTTTACTCGGTTTTAAATGTTTTTATTGAAAAAATAAATGTTTACATGATAGATTTGTGGTACACTTTATCTTCTTATTATTTTACTTCGAAATGTGTGGAACTCTTCTGTGTATGGAGGCGTTTTTGTTCAAATCTCATAGCATACCATAGCATAGCATAGCATAGCATACCATATCATTAAGCCCTTCATTTAAATTTCTTATGGCATAGCATACAAATCTCATAGCATACCATACAAATCTCATAGCATATCATTAAAATCGCATACCATAGCATAGCATTAAATTGTAAAAGATATGCGTGAAATGACTGTAACATTATTCTCTGGTATTTCTTTGGCAGGCAAAACAAAAACACATCGAGATCATTTATATTCTTTTATTATCAATGAAAAACAAAATCATTGAATAAACAAGCAATCATTTTAAGCATATCATGTTAAGTATACTGTAGACGTGGAAAACATTACGGTGTTTTTAATTTCACTATGTTCACGGTCAGACAATTTTCCGTGAACATTTAGCCACTGTGAATATATTCAGCTGTGCATTCACCATCTCCGTGTAGGCCGCCATTACAGATAATAAGCTTAAGCCCGGCCTAAGTAACTACTTGTTTATCGTAATCATAGTATATTTAAAATTCGTTAAAAATAGCAAGAATGAGTATTACATTAATTTAATACAATTAATATCGTAATTAAACAATTTTTATAACGGAATATTCGTTTCATCTTTATCTCTGCGGCCCTATCGAAGCCATTGTGAACACGGGTACTAATTTTCACTTATTATCTCGGACATCTCCCTAGGGCAAAAGCCCCTGTACAACCATGAAGTTGTTTGCGATCGGCATCCATCTTGAACAGCTCATTTTAGGATTGATTGATTATAACGGTGTACTTCTTTCTAACAGATTTCACACACGTTTCCCCCATAATTTTCGTGCCCAAAATATCAAATGCGCATTTTACACCAGTGCTTATTACATTCGACACAAACATGTTTTATTATTCTCATAGCACTTTACCTAAACAAGGCTTTGATTTTACGTTTTACAAAAGAAAATAACAAAATTACATGATGCAGGTTCATCACTCATCAGATTATTTATAATCAGGATTTACTTTTCTAGGATAAGAAATCGATTATCAGTGAAATTAAAAACACTGTGAAAGGTACTTATACAGGAAATCGTGAAATTTTAGACACATGAAATTAAAGACGTTTACAGTATATATATATATGCAGTAAAAATACACATTAACCACCTTATAAACCACCTTGTAAATGAAGTTTTAAATAATAAAATGTAAATTATAATTAACTTAGACAAATGTATGCTGGTGCCTAAACCATTATTCATTTAAAAAATAAAATGAAAATTATAATTAAGTTAGAAAAATGTAGGCTGGTGCCTAAACATCTTGGGGCCTAAGCGTCTTATCAATGAAGGGCCTAAACATCTTGGGGCTACCCTTTTGAGCTGCTAGCGGCAGAAGTATGATGTACTTCTGCTGCAGAAGGTTGTTGAACTTAGCTGCATTTTAATTGCAATAAATTGTGAAACTGTAGAGAACGGGTTTTTTTTGTTAATTATCTATATTTTTTTCTAAAAAATTTATACAATATTCCTTCAAAATGGTAAGGAAGCTGGTGATGCATGTTAATCAAATGCTGGACAACTCCCCCCTTAATGTCCTTCTGATCATTTACAGCTTCGCTCTCATATAGAGTATCCCAAATTATTGCTTCCATCATTTTTAGCTCACCGAGACGAAGTCATGGGGAGCTTATGCTATACCCTCGGTGTCGGCGTCAGGACCTGGTTAAAGTTTTTGTTGCAGGTCCTGTATCTAAGTTATTACTTGTCCTATCTTCACCAAACTTGCATGGATGATGCATCTGGACTTATGGACTTGAAAGACTTGGATGCTGAATCTGGGTCCTAAATTTCAGATATATTTTAATCGAATTAAACAACGGGTTATATACACATCATGGCATTAATACAACTTGAATACATGTTGATTACCGAATATCAGAACATGATTAACGATGCTATTTTATATGAATTATGGTTATAATCTAGGGAAAGCATGAGATGTTTTATTCATAGTGTTTAGTAAGGACCGGTACCGGGAGTGAAAAAGTTGCCGATTTATATGAAAGTTTTCATGCCATAAAATCAGGTATTGTTGTCTTGAATATTGCGTAGCAAAGAAATCAAATAAAACGCAGCTCATTGAACCTTTATAAGCAATAACCACAAGCAAAAACGTATATATACTAGCGGGATAGGAATCTTTAATTCTATATTCGCCATGTTTACTTCCCATGCTAGCATGCGAGCCTTGACAAGTTTATAGAACTATGTTCAATCCCAGTAACATATAATGGTTTTTAAAGTGATCTGGTTCGACCATCGTTGGGGAGGCACTGTACCCGAGAACTTGTGTCTCAACTGGTTAAAAGCACCGAATGTTTTACCAAAGATCACACATATTTTCTTTTAAAGTTTATATTTTCAAGCACTGCGATTGGATCAGCTACTCGCAGCTGCAGCTAATCATAAAATGAAGCTTGTCACCAAGTTTTCGTAACGAAATCTGCCAAGGGTTTATGGGGAGCAAAGTGGACCGAAAACCCTTGGCTAGCGAAGATGTTCTATTTTGGGTTGTGTATTGAAAGCTGAAGCTGTTGAGGGGGCACTTCAAAACAGATAATCTGGACATTTTTCATATTAGAATAGCGGATAATGTTGTTTGCATGAGCACAGAGGTCTATATGATTATTGAAATATTAAGTGACAGGTGGTGGAAGCAAAAACTTGGGACAGAGTATAGTATATGATGATTCCATTTCACTTATAATTATAATCACAATATCGTAATGGCTGCAATGCCTTTGTCTGATTGCTAATTGATAATTAAATTGGTTATACTCATAGCAATTGAAAGTAATAAGTTAGATGTTCTATTTAGATTTCATATGTTTCCTAAATTAATTCATTGGTTTTTTTTCAAGAACATTTTATACATGTATTTGTTAATAATAAATAATTCAGGAATTTTCAACAAAATGAAAAAATCCGATATATTAACCACTTTAAAAAAAAATTCTCAAGGAGCACCAATGGAACAGACTGTAAGGAATTAAGAATGCTGCAAAAAGAACATGTGAGGAGTTAAAATAATATGTTTTGATTTTTTCCCACTTTATAACAAGTAAATTTTAGTCAATGATTAATGACCTACTAGTGATAGTCAAGGACTTGATTACTTGTTGACATCCCTATTCAAAATATTTTTAATTATTAAGAACTGCAATTCTACCATTTGGAATATTATTTATCGAATAAGGAATCATTCTTCGAGTATTATGAGGCGATAATTTTGGTTGGGGCGTGGTCAAATCCAATAAAGCCTGAATGGCTGTATGATAGATTTGACCTCACTTCGACCGGAATCATCACCTCATAATATTCAAATAAAGAGTCTTTATTACTTATACATGTATTTATATTGTTTCCAATTTCTACACTTTAAAACAACATAAATTAAAGTCACTATTTCTTTATGTAGCACCTGTTATGTATTACAATGCAGCCATATGTTTCTTGATTATGCTATAAGACCTGCCCATTTTGTGTCACTCATCATTTATGAAATGATTATGTTTTATGCTTCAAAATTGATTCGTAAGGCATAAAAAAGTTGTTTGTTATCACTTTCCCGACCTACCCTAACTTTTTTACGCCGACTCAAAACTTTTATTACGGGTAAAAGAATTTTGATGGAAAATCGTTTATTTGCATTTTTATCCAATTTGGAAGAAAATTACTCAAAATTTTGGTCACAAAAACGCTTGTAGCAATTACTCTTTTCAAATCAGTGTAACTCAAATGTTTTGTTTCAAAATGGGTGTATATTTCCTTGTGTTGTAGATACATGTATTAATAATACTCTCATCACTGGCAGAGGAAGTATTTGTCTGATATATTATATCATTTTTGTGTTTTCTTTAGACCAGCTTAATAGTCAGGAAAGATATTAAAAGTATTTCTCATTTTTTACCATTCAGCAGTGTCAGTATCTAACTTGCATGTATGGATAATGCAATATTAAAGGAAAAAAAATATTTGAAAAATTTTTTTCAGCATGAAAGCGGAAACAAACAATTATTTTTTTTTTATGCCAAATGATATCACAGACAAATACAGTAGAAAATATAAATGTTATGTATTAAAGCATTTACTTTTAGTTTTTGACACAACTACCACTGAAACAGCACTGGCTTAAATATTTTATTGACTTTATAAAGCTACTTTGATTAGAGTTACATGTAGCTGCTTTTATTAGACTTATGGGTAATGTTACTCAGGTGAGCAATGTGACCCATTGGCCTCTTGTTGAATACAGGATAGAAGTGTATATATAAGTTAGTTCTTTATACAAAGTACAAACATGTGTTTAAGATGGTAGTGTGTATTTTCATTAGATTCAGACAATCTTTGAATTTTAGGGCATATACTGAAAGAATTTGTAATTGAAGAGTTTTTGTTTGTCATTTAATCATGAAACTTGAAAACTTTAGTGATTTATAAATTTTTTTAAGTGGACATGTATTTCTAAATAGTACGGATTTCATTTTGTTTAATTAATAAACAGCATTGTTTGTTAACGGGAAAGAATTTTAGAAAAAGAAAATGTTCTATTGTATAATGTATGAAATGTGTTTTTTAAAATTGGAGTAGAATTCTCATGGTCTAAGTTTAGAATTTTTGTTCTTTTTTTTAGGACACCTTAATCACTCAAGTGACTTATTGCCATCTGTTTTTGTTTGTCATGTTGTTCGTCAGTTCCAAACTTTTAAAACATTTCTAACTTCTTCTCTGGAACCACTGAACCAATTTCAACCAAATTTGGCATATAGTATCTATGGCTGAAGGGTAGTAAAACTTGTGAAATTCATGGCCCCTGAAACCCCCCCACCCCACCCCCGGGCCTGAGGGGTGGGACTAAAACCATCAAAATTTATGCAATCATTAAAAAATGTTCTTCTTTACGCCTGGATCTCAAGCAGTCGAACTGCTGGCATGATTGTTATAAACATTGAGCTCTCTACCAAAATTGTGAAATTCATAGCCCCCGTGTCAGGAGTTCTTGCTCTAGGGTTTGGCTCTAATGATTATATAGTGAAAATACATTAATTCTTTTAAAATCTCCTCTCCTGCTCCTGGTATTTAGACATTGAACTTAGTAATGGCACATAGTTATGATGAAGAAGAATGATTCCTAAAAAAAAATGAATTTTATGGCCCCTGGGTCAGGGGTTCTTGTGTTAGGGCAGGGTTCTACTAATTACCTAGTGAAAAAACAGTAATTTTTTTAAAGTCTTCTCTGCTCCTGGATATTAAGCCCATGAACTAAGTACATAGTTATGATGAGGAAGAGTGCCTCTTTCAAAATAATGAATTTCATGGCCTTTGGATCAGAGGTTGTAGTGTTAGGGCACGGCTCTTATGATAATATAGTGTAGGGTGGTGTAATTTGGACCGATTATTATTAAGGTGTTCAGCTAACCAGTCTTCTAGCAATTGTCAAGTTGGCAATTATCCAGATTTTTTTTCTGCACTGCCATATAAATGCACATAAGAAATAAGTTTCTTAAAGTATTAAAAGGTTTTTTTTTTTCATTTATTCAACTAAATTGTACACTAAAACCAAATGGTGCCTTCCTGGTTTTTGACAAATCATTGCAAATATATAACATTTAACATTGCTTAATCAAGATATGGTGGTAAAAATACGATAAGGTATAAAAATTCACCAAATATGATATTAGCTAGGTTTTCCCTAACATTTTATTTGGAGACCGTACCCGATAAAAATTAAATTTATGTAAATTTAATTTTTGTTGGACTCGGTCTCCAAATTAAATGTAAGTGATAAAATTGTCATTTTATTGCAATAAGTAAACATGATATTGCACCTGATTTGGTGGAGCATTACACAAACGGCAGATCGACGGATGTGGTGTTGGTTTGTTTGCAAACAACCATACCATAGGTAATCTTGTTTCAAATGGGAAATGAAATTGATAAAAGTAAATTTTATTATATTTAGGGGTTTGCTGTTAATCAGTTGTATCGTCGCATTCAAATAATTTTTTGATAGACGTTTGACTAGATTTTATACAAGACAGTATGGATGAAAACATCCAGACTTGCTATCAATGACCAAAATTTTCTTAATCAGTAAACAGGTTAAAAGTCTTTTGAACAGGTCTATGTCCAAGTAACTTTAAGTCCTACTTAAACACACTTAATATATTAAATTGATCTTGAGATGTACACTAACTAGACATAATAATATGATGCGAGAGTTGCCATACTTATAAATCACGTTCGTCGAGGTGAGCTTCATAATCTTTGATTACCTGTGTTTAAAATATGAAGTTTTTTTTGCAGATCGATTGTACATATATCAGAATGTTCATAGTGCTTGGGTTTTGAAAGCTCAAGTGAGCTTTATTGATCACTTTTTGTCCAGCGTCCGTCTGTCTGTAAACTTTTACATTTTTGACTTTTTCGCCAGAAGCACTGGGCCAATTTTAATCAAATTTAGCACAAAGCGTCCTTAGGTAAGGGGATTCAAGTTTATTAAAATGAAGAGCCACGCCCTCTTTCAAGGGAAGATACTAAAAAATAATAGAAAATTTGTTGGTATTTTTCAAAAATCTCAAAAACCATTTGACCAGAAAAGCTGCAACTTGTGTGAAAGCATCCTCAGGTAGTGTAGATTCAAGTTGTTCAAATCATGATCCCCGAAGGTAGGGTGGGGCCACAATTGGGGGGGGGGGGGGGATTATTACATAAGAAGATATAGATTAAATCTTTAAAAATCTTCTCTGAAACTGATCAGCCAGGAAAGCTGAAACTTGTGTGGAAGCATCCTTAGGTAGTGTAGATTCATGTTTGTTCAAATCATGATCCCCAGGTGTTGAGTGGGGCCACAATGGAGGGTTGAATTTTACATAGGAACATATAGAGTAAATCTCTAAAAACCTTCTTCTCAGAAACTGATTGGCCAGAAAAACTATTACTTGTGACGAAGCATCTCAGGTAGTGTAGATTCAAGTTTGTTCAAATCATGATCCCCAGGGGTAGGATGGGGCCACAATTGGGGTCAAATTTTTACATAGGAATGTAAAGAGAAAAATCTTTAAAAATCTTCTCAGAAACTGATCAGCCATAAAAGCTCTAACTTGTGTGAAAACATTTGTGGTTAAGGTAGATTTAACTTTGATAAAATTATGATTCTTATGGGTAGGGTGGGGCCACAGGGGGGGGGGGGGGGGGTTGAATTTTCAAATTTGATTATATAGAGAAAAATCTTTAAAAATCTTCTCAGAAACTGATCATGTAGAAAAGTTGCAACTTGTATGGAAGCAACATCAGTTAGAGAAGATTCAAGTTTGTTCAAATCATTATCCATGGGGGTGGGGGGGGGGGGGTGTCCAAATTTTACATAGGAATATGTAAGGAAAAATCTTTAAAAATCATCTTCTAAAACACAAATTGTCTAGAAAAGCTCTAACTTTAGTCAGTTCCGATAGTGAAGAATAAAATTTGTCAAAATTATATTCTTCAGGAGTAGGGTTGGTCCACATGGGGGGGGGGGGGTAGATGGGGGGATTCCAATTTTTCAAAGGAAAACATTTAAATTATTCATAAAAACTCAAATGTTCTCAAGTTAAGAAGTTCTTATTTTTATCAGAGATGAGCATAGTTCTTGTACTTTGAATTTTTTTGTAATTTATTAGAAAAATACAACAAGATTTTTATTTTGCACATCAATTGTACATCTATTGGAAATGTACGGAATCCCGTTCAGACGGTTCAGGTCATACTAGTATCTTAAAATGGCTGAGGATGCATGCCAAACCTAACTACACTTAAGGGATAAATCCATTGCACTATAAAGCTTCAAAAAGGATTTCATCAGCCCTGTAATTATAATGCACATCAATGTACAAAAGCCACACTGCTGTTACTCAGGTGACCAATTAAGCCCATGGGACTCTTGTTGAACTTGAGCCTAGTAACAATACATTTGGAAAGAAAATTACGTCGTCTTAAAATTACTTTCAGTCCAAGTTAAGGGTTTAAGGGAACATATACTCCTTCAGAATAATGAATCTTGAATTTAATCACCACTGTTTTGGTTTTTTTCTTGTCATTTTGTAGATGCCGAAACGTAAAACATTTGATGGCAGGAAGCAGAGGGAGAAACAAAAAATGAGAATGAGGGAGAAGAGACAGCAGTCTCGGTATCCAGACACTCCTCCCAATGAGCTGGTTGTAGAGTCCAGTGTTTCTGTTGAACCAGTGGATGGAGCAATCTCTGCTCCCCCCAGTAATTTTCTGGGGCAGGTTTCCATGGGGTTTCCTAATAGTAAAAAACCCCTGGCCAGAGTGCAGGCCTCTCTTCGCGAGAGAATGCACTCACCTGCCTCGAGGTTGCCATCTCCTCGAGGAAGTCGTCTGTTTGTCCGTGAACAGGACAAGGCACCGTCCCCTGACTCCCCAGCGTGGGTTTGTGCTCCACCGAGGGCACCTGGACTGGACACCGTGCACGTGTCTGGTCCAGCAGGTCAGGCGCAGCTGGATACCTCCAGGGAGGAAGAGACCAGCAGTATTCTAAAAGATGAGGAAACCTTAACGAGAAACAAAACGGATAATGAACGAAAAACAAAACGTATTCTGAATGAACACAAGATACTAGAAACTATATATGAGAACCAGAACAATGATATATCAGAGGAAATATATGATGAGATATCAAAGAATATATATGATGAGATATCAGAAAGTATTATAGAAAACCAGTGCATTAAGATATCAGAGAATATGTATGACAGCCATAATGAGATATCAAAGAATCTTAATGAGAATGAAGAGAGTGAGGTTACAGAGAATATGAATGAAAAACGTGTAACTGCCATACATGTGAATCTGTATGAGAATCAACAGACAAGGACAATGAAGGATATAAATGGCAAAATAGAAAATGAGAATGATCTTGAAGTAAATAAAAATGCTGGAAGAGGGAGAAAGAGGCAAAGGAATGTTATTGCATCACAAAGGAATAACATGCTAGGAAATCTCAATGACAATGAATTTGCTTGTGGAAAAAATTTGATAGTTAAGGCTAATTTTCCAAGTAATGAAAACTTTAATTTTGTCTCAAAAAAAGTAATTCAAGGGACTTTTCATCAGGGAGACATAATGTTTGGAGAAAATGCTGGTACTCAGTGTGTTGCAAATTGTCTGGCAAGTATTTCTTATCACAAAATGAAAAACACAGTGTATTGGACATCAGAAGACATGGACCAGATACTTATTACAGGCAATGAACTGTACACATTTCTGCAAAGAAGTTCATCTATAAATAATACATACTTGTTGGTAGAGGAATTACCACAACTTTTTGAATGTTTTGATATGTCATATGTTTTCAAAGCAGATGAGCCACTGACCAGTGTGATTTTGCCAAGTGATGAATTGAATTATGCAGATTTTCATGCCTTGCCACTGAATGAAGCATTAGAAATATCTCTTGGAGAGACAGATGGTTGTTTTGTTTGTTATGGAGGAAACTCTTTTTTAATTGGCAAATTTGAACATGGTTTTTTTCTGTTTGATTCTCACTCAAGGTCTGTTAATGGAATGGTGAATGAAAATGGGAAAAGCACAAGAATTCTTCTAGCTGATCTGGGACAGGTGTATATGCATGTTCATTCTTTAGCTATTTCAATGGGATACTCGTCGAACGTGATTTGTAATTTAACTGGGGTGTATTGCAAAACTGCTGTTATGACAGACACAGATAGTAATTTTGAATCACTTGTTAGGACTGTTGATGCAGAGAGAGAGTCAAAAGGGAACAATAAAATGTTGAAGAATGATGATTTTATGATTTTATCTCATGAAATCGAACGGTTTATGTTTTTGCCTCTAAATGAAGATGTCAAAAGGAATCTGTGTGAACAACTGAATGTTCCTTTAATGTGCATTGAAAATGAACATATCTCTCAAGTTGTAGAAAAAGAATTAACTTCACCTGCAACAGAAAAAGAAATTATTGGAGATGGTAATTGTTTCTTCAGAGCAGTTTCCTATAGTGTATCAAACTCAGAAGATTTTCATAGTTCCATTCGAAGTGCTGTTTGCGGACACATGATGACAAATCAAGAGTTATTCAAAACATTTTTACGTAATGGAGAGGGGTCTATTGAGAGTCATCTTTCTGCTTCGTTGATGAGACAAGAAGGGACATGGGCAACTGAGGTAGAAATTTTGGCTATGGCACACTTTTTGAGAGTTGATATTTTTACATATTCTGGAGGTCAATGGCTGAAGTTCTCGGGGGACATGGTTACCAAGTGTCTGAACAAAAGACGTGGAGCAATTTATTTGCATCATTTACATCAAAACCATTACAATGTTGTGATTTCTATGCATGTCAACTTGGAAAGAAATGAAACAGTACTTATGCATGAGAAAATTGAAGAACATTTTATGCAAAGGAGGAATATCAGGAAATCTTCATCAAGATTAACCTCTTATGAAAAGCAGAAAAACATAAAGAGAGAGAAATATAATCAGAACCCAGTACTACGAAACAGAAAATTAGCTGCAGCGGCTCTTAAATATAGAGAAGACAAGTATTACCAATCATTTGTGAAGGAAAGATACAAGGAAAAATATAGATCTGATACCAAATGCAGAGAAAGAAGTAAGAAGTTGTATGACAAAAATCGAGATGTTAAGAGAGAGATAAGCACAGAGAAATACAGAAGAAACACTTCGCATAGAGAAGATGTAAAACTGAGAAGCAAAGAGAAGTACAGAACAGATCCTGTACACAAAGAGGAGATGAAGAAAAGAAGTACAGTGAAATATCAAACTAATGCAAAGCATAGAGAAGAGATGAAAAAGCGAAGTATAATTAAATACCAATCAGATGAAAAACACAGAGAAGAGATGAAAAAGAGAAGTATAATTAAATACCAATCAGATGAAAAACACAGAGAAAATGTTAAGATTAGGAGTAAGCAGATCTACAATAGTGATGAAGCTCACAAAAAGCGTGTAAATTCTGCAAGTATTCGGAGATACAATACTGATGAATCATACAGGAAAAGAAATCTTAGGAAAAGGTCAATGAAGTATGAAACAGATGATGGCTTCAGAACAAGAGCTAAAGTCTATAGTAAAGAAATGTATGCATCAAGTTCTAATGTCAGATTAAAGAAAAAAGATGCATTAATACAGCAAAGAAGAGCAAAAAGACAAAAACTAGATAACGAAGAGGAAGTAGCAGCCTTGTTTAGGTGTAAAGTAAAGGAAGGCATTAATTACATATGTTGTTGTTGTAATCGGCTCTTGTTTGAAAATCAAGTCCAAAGATGCAATCCCCCATCTTATGAAAAGAACACAGAAGGAGCATCAGCAGCCGAAGTCTGCATACAGACAAAATATTTGCATCAGTGTTCAGAATTTTGCCTTCCGAACTGTACAAGATCATCATTGTGGATTTGCTTTACCTGTCATAGGAAGATTCTAAAAGGAAAAATTCCAGCAGAGGCGACCGTGAACAATTTGATTTTGGAAGATATTCCGAAGGAACTTTCCGACTTGAATAGCCTCGAAAGACACCTAATTGCATTACAAATACCTTTTATGAAGGTAATGGGGCTTCCTCATGGTGGTCAGAAGAATGTTCATGGACCGGTTGTTTGTGTGCCATCAGACATGAAAAAGGTAGCAAATTTACCGCTGAAGGAAGATGAAAATTTGTTGTTGCGTGTAAAATTGAAAAGGAAATTAAATTACAAAGGATATTTTGAATATCAGTTTGTAGACCCAAAGCACGTTTTTGCTGCCTTAGATTACTTGAAACAGAATAACAAATGGTATGCAAGTGTTACAATAGACAAGAATTGGAAAGAAAATGATTTTGGTGAAGAAGTTACAGAAGTAACTGATGAAGTACAATTAGATGATGTAGAACACCAAGAATTAGCTACTGACACCTGTTTACAGCCACTGGATATTGCACAGGAAGTTTTAGATCATTTCTTTGATGACATATACAGTATTGCACCTGGAGAAGGTAAGAATCCTGTTCGCATGTTGCAAGAACCAGGAAATGAAGCTAAATCCTTTCCATACCTTTTTCCTAGCGGAAAGTTCTCATGGAATGACGATAGGCCGGAAAGGATAACGTTATCTAGATATTTCAACAACCGGTTAATGAATGCAGATAACCGATTTGCTAAAGATACAAGTTACATTTTTTTCAGCCAGTATTTGTCAGAACTGAATCAAGTAATAGAGAAAACTCAAATCTCAATTCGAAAATCTGTCACAAAGATTGGGAGTGATAAATTAGTTACACCAGACATGTTACAAGATCCGGAGACCCTTTCAAAGCTGTTGAGAAATGACGAGGCATTACGCTTTATGCAGCCTATTCGTGGAACACCGGCATATTGGTCTGCAGCCCAAAAAGATCTCTTTGCAATGCTGCGGCAGTTGGGAATACCTACATGGTTTTGTTCGTTCTCTGCTGCTGAACATAGATGGAATGATTCTATTAGAACAATTTTACAACAACAGAATGATCACAGAGATCCAGATTTGTTAGATTGGTCTGAAAAAAACGAAGTACTAAAAAGTAATCCAGTTACTGTTGCAAGGATGTTTGAACAGAGATTCCACGTGTTTCAGAAAGATGTCATTTTATCGCCATCGGAACCAATTGGAAAAGTTATAGACTTTTTTCAGAGAGTTGAGTTTCAACAAAGAGGATCGCCTCACATGCACTGCTTATATTGGGTTGAAAACTCTCCTAAAATTGATCAAGATGGCGAGGAAGCAGTGTGTAATTTCGTCGATAAATATGTATCTTGCGCAGTTCCTTTGGAGGAGGAAGATGCTGAGCTAAGAAGCATTGTGCTGGCTGTTCAACAACACAGTAAAAAACACTCCAAGTCATGCAGAAAGAAGGGCTCAGAGTGCAGGTTTAATTTTCCTAGACCGCCTTCTGTACGCACATTCATCACTTCACCTGAAACTGATGAAATAGATCAAAATATTGAAACAGAAACAAAAAATGAGACAGAGAAAAGGGTTGCTAAAGATATGCTAATGCGTGTCTGGGATGAAATGCAACTAGACAGCAATTCATCAAGCACAGTGGGCGAAATCTTCAATGCATTGGGATTGACGCAAGAACAATATGAAACAGCATATAACATTATTACAAAAAAGAAGGCAATTGTTCTGCAAAGAGAACCGTGTGAGCTCTGGACCAACCAGTACAACCCATGTCTATTAAGGTGCTGGGATGCAAACATGGACATTCAATTTGTTTTAGATCCATTTAGCTGCATTGTTTATATCATTTCTTATATCTCAAAATCTGAAAGAGAAATGGGGATGTTGCTGAAACAAACAAAGATAGAGGCCGAGGAAGGGAACTGTGAAGCACGCCAAACATTGAAAAAAATTGGGTCTGCCTACTTAAAACATCGGGAAGTGAGTGCACAAGAAGCTGTTTATCGTGTCTGTAATTTGAAAATGAAAGAGTGTTCGAGGAAGGTTGTTTTTATACCAGTGGGAGAAAACCCAACCCGTTTAACCAAACCACTTTCTCAGATAAAACGAGCCACACATAAGGAGAGAGAAGAAGCCAATGACGATGGAAATGAGGAAGAGGATTTATGGATGACAAATATTGTTGAAAGGTATGAAAATCGACCAAACAAGATAATGTTTCACGACATGTGTTTGGCTCAATTCTGTTCAGAATACCGCGTTCTTGCAAAGTCTCAGGTTCCAAAGACTCCAAATGAAAATGTATTTGAATTGCAAAATTCAAAGGGATTTGTACAAAAGAGAACCAGAACAAAACCAGCTGTAATTAGATACCCACGGTTTAGTGTTGACAAAATGTCTGAAAAATATTATCAGTGTCTCCTACAGCTCTTCCTGCCTCACGAGAGAACAACTCAATTAAAACCAACAGGTTTTGATCTCTATCAGACATTTTATGAGAATGGCCATGTTAAAGTGAGAAATGATAAGACATTACAAGCAGTCAAGATATTGGTCGATACAAATCATGCAAAATTTGCAGAAAATGAAGAAATGATAGCGGACGCACAAGAAACATTTGAGACTATCGGAGAACCGCAGGATGCATGGGCAAGTTTATGTCCAGAAACTGAATTGATACGAAAGGAATGTATTGAAGAAAGAAGTACACTGAATGTGTTGGATGATCATGTCGATGAAATACCGGAGATGGAGACCGAGGCAAACTCAGCTGATGTCATGTTCAAAGTCCAACAAAATAACCAATCCAGAGAAGAAGCCTTGCAGATAATCCAAAACCTAAATGAGACACAGAGAAACATCTTTTATTATATAAGAGACTGGTGTATAGAAAAATCAACAGGACAAAACCCAGACCCCTTTCACATATTTATAACAGGTGGTGCAGGTACAGGAAAAAGTCATGTTATTAAGGCAATTCATTATGAATCCTCACGTTTGCTTGCAAAAAACTTGTCGACGCCAGATAGTTTATCAGTTCTGTTGTCTGCTTTCACAGGAACAGCTGCATTCAACATTGGTGGAAATACAATTCATCACCTTTTTGCATTGCCAAAGTATATGCGTCTACCTTATGAACCATTAAAAGAACAGATTCTCAGTGAAATAAGAGTACAACTTCGAGATCTGAGTGTTCTGGTAATTGATGAAGTGTCTATGGTTTACAAGAGACTGCTGTATTATATCCACGAAAGACTTGTGCAAATAAAAAAAAGCAAAAAGCCGTTTGGAGGAGTCAGTGTCATTGCGGTAGGCGACTTTTACCAGCTCCCTCCAGTGAAACAACGTAAAGATGAAAGACTCTACAAAAGCAACATTTCATATCCAGTTGATCACTGGCAAGAATTATTCAAAGTTGTCGAGTTAACAGAAATCATGAGACAAAAACAGGATGTACCATTTGCAGAAATTCTTAATTCTCTCCGTACACGAGAATTGCGGGAACCTCTTAAAACTGACACCTTGTCCATGCTTCATGAATGTGTTAGAGAGGGACCAGAGGACGTGTTGCATGTATATGCTACGAACGACGAAGTAAATAATTTCAATCTTAAAATGCTGCGTAAAAGTTGCAAGGAATTTGTTGAGATTGATGCTCGGGATTTCGAAAAAGACACAGCAACAGGGAAACTAACACTGAGAAGAAAGCCTATATCTAGATCAAAAACGGACGGTCTGTCCAGTTCCCTTTTGATTGCGGTAAATGCACGGGTAATGCTTACTCGAAATTGTAATGTAGAGGACGGACTTGTAAACGGTGTCATGGGAAACATTTCAAATTTCATTTTGAAAGACGGAAATGTAGATCATGTTCTTGCAGTTGGGGTGATATTCGATAACAAGAATGTTGGAAAACATACTGGAAGAAAAACATCACAGGGAAATGTTGTTTTAATCGAGAGGGTGCAAGAGGAAGTGGTGGAAAAAAAATCAAAATCATATGTCAGACATCAGTTTCCTCTACGATTATCATGGGCGTGTACAGCTCACAAGGTCCAAGGAATGACTGTTGACAAAGTCGTTGTCAATTTAGACCGAACATTTTCTGCAGGTCAAGGATATGTTGCGCTAACAAGAGTGAGATCCAAAGACGGATTATTCATCGAAACCGATGATGTCAAAACATTAGAGAAAAAGGTATACGCTGATGCTGAAGTAAAAAATGCCCTTTTTGATATGACGAAGTTGAGGTTTTCAAATATCTTTGAGAGGTCATCGCTGTGTACCAGAATTATACTTCACAACATTCAGAGTCTTAAAGCACACTTTTTAAATCTGCAGCTCGATTTGCGTTTTACAGAAGCAGATATAATCTGTTTGACAGAGACTTGGTTGAGACCAAATGAAAATCTCTTCAACTTTTCCTTAGATGGATTTTCTTTCCACTCTCAAGCTAGAGGAAATGCATACGATGATCAGTCTACAGATATGCAAAACAAAAGTGTTGGAAAGGGTGGCGGTGTTGCTGTGTATATCAAAAGCAATGGACATGATAATAAAGCTAATCCTCTTCCTGTGAAGAATATTGAAGGTATTGCTGTTCATTTACAAAATATTGAAACAGTAATTCTTACTTTATATCGCCCGAGCACTACCACTGTATGCACGTTTCTACAGCACCTTCAAAAGTTAATTGAACATTATAGGAATAAAAACTGGAACATTGTTTGCGTTGGGGACTTCAATGAGGATGCACACAAAAAAGGACCAATACAATCCTTCATGACAAAAGAGGGGTTTAGGCAGCTTGTTGCTTTCAATACAACAGAAGGAGCAACAATTCTTGACCACGTGTATGTGTCTGGATCTTTGCAAGTGGAAGTTAACAAAATGTCCACGTACTTTAGTTATCATGAAGCTATTGTTGTCACAGTTTATCAAAATGATCATAATGCTTGACATTTTCTATTCTTGTTGCTGGTCAGGAAATATAACGCCAAATATTATACATCATCGCAAACCACGGTTTTGAGTCCACAAGTTTTCTCAAGTGATGATAGAGATAATCGATGTGAATCACATGTAGGTCACCAACGATGAATATTATAGTGTTTCATAAATTTTGTAAATTTTGTAAATAATGCATTGACCAATTTATTTGATGTAAGTATTCTCTTAGCTTTAAAAAAAGTGCGTACAACTTGATAATTTCATCGCGTTTGAGTAATACGACGAGGCAAGTTGTACATCCACACAGGTGAAGCCTCTACAACAAATTACTTTAAACTGTTTCGAGGTCTTCGCCTTACATAAGGGTTGTAGGAACAGCAGTAATGAAAGAGAAATATGGCGGACACTGCCTATTTACGAGCGGTGTTCAGCTTTAATTTGAAAAATCGGATCTAAGTTGTTGCTCTTGCAATTCAAACGGAAGACCTACTCGTTGCTCGCAACGAGATCGCGTCTAGTTATTATTATTTTTTTTTTCTCCCACGTTTTCTCAAAAACGCTTCAGCCGATTTTGATAAAACTTTCAGATCTTGTTTATGACAAAATTTGTAACAAAAGTGCGTGGGATTTTTTTGGTCGTCACTTCCGGTCCCGAGATATTAAAGATTTTATGTTTTTGCTTGTTCACGAGTTTTCTCCAAAAGTATTTAAGATAGAACTTTCAAATTTTCAGGGATGGTAGAAAGTGTCCAGCCGCAGTGTACTACGCATATCCGAACGTCCGCCGTCACTTTCGGTCGTCACCGGAAGGAAACAAAAAAAGTCATTTTTTAACTTTTTTGTGTTGAAAATTTTTTTCTGTTACTATTCGATAGAGGCACATAAATCACTTCAGAATATGAAATCCGTTTTAAAATCGATTCACGCATTCTCGAGATTTTAGGCTTCAAAGTTTTGAAGCGAGAGTCCGCGTAGCTCAGTCGCTTAAGTGGTGGACTTGTGCCCAGGCGACCCGGGTTCAGTTCCCGAGTGTCGAACGTTTTTTCTTTCTTAATTGTGGTTTGTTTTACGATTTTATCTTGAAAATGATGGTTTAAAATGTTTTCCGTTTAAATTTTATCATAAATTTAAATAATATCGGGGGTTTTTTTTCACTACAAATATAGAGCCCGGTTAGAAATACCGTTAATTTCCTGCTTTGTGACAGTCTTTTTTTTATCAGCAGGTATCTAAATTCAGGCGCTCGTAGCATAGCCGGCATCAAAGTCATGCCGTCGAAGCACCCCTGTAATACGACCGCATTAGAGCTCGCCGGGTCGCTTTGCCGGCATCAAAGAAATGCCGCCATCTCAGTGACAATATGCTTATGTTTCAATTATTATACATGACTTAAAACTGAGGGTTGTTAAATGTTTCTCCACATACGTGGATACATATATTATTTGATTTGGAATTCATTTAAACGTACTTAGTCTATAGTCCTACTGTCCTACCTAATTGAAAATATATCACAAATTAATAATTATTATAATAAAATAGTCTACATACAATTGTGTATGGAATACAGATACATATTAGGGGCCTTAATATAACATGTCTGTATCAATACTAACGTATTGCTTTGAGCAAGGGATTGTGTACTTATAATTTATTTCTGTACCTTCAAATAAATGTATACCCTTGCATGCGTATGACAACTTTGTATGTGTAATATCAGATGTTCCTTCCATTGTAACTTACTATGCTTACTTAACAGTACAATACCTTTATATTTCATCCATTATTTGTTATATTCATGTTGTTTTATTGTTTTAATGCATACCCCCCCCCCTCCCCGAAGGCCTTTGATTGGTGAATAAACACACACTGCAGAGACTTTAATGAATTCACACGGAAGATTTCGACACTTGCATAATATGTAGACGACAACATGCGCGGATCAAGAGGGGTTGGGAGGGGCAGCCCCCCCCCCCTAAAAAATGAAAATTTATAAATTTACATATAGTAAAATTATCGCAAATATGCCTCGGACACCCCCCCCCCCCACCCGGCAAACTCAATTATCCTGCGAACACCCCCCCCCCCCCTTCCTGGAAAAATTTTCTGGATCCGCGCGTGGACATTCACACCTCACCTGATCAAACTGTCTTATAAGTTGCCACCTTGTTAGTTTTCATGCAAGAGGCAAAAAAAAAAAAAATCTCCTGTATTTTAAAATTCTATAAGGTAGTTAATATGAAAACAATTATTCTTCATCATTTAAGTTTGTTCTTTTAAAAGATTTTAATGTGTAATTTTTTTCGTAACATTTGTCTGATAATTGGATGTACGTGTGCCAAGTTACATATCAAACGATTTATTTTTTTGTTCCAAAGCTGGTTGCGGAGGGGGTGAGGCAGAAACGTCCACATTTGTCATAGGAACTATGATGCACGTCGTCGGCGGTGAATCCGCTTTTAAAGCATGTAAACATATGTACACCCCCTCTTAACTTTACCGATCTATGATATGCAGTGTTTCTAAATTTATTCAATTTGTCGTCTTTTTTTACGAAGGAAATTATTCTTTTAATTTGAAACACAGGCGATGAAATTCATATGCGTCATCCGAAACACTTTTAGTACGCGTTACTAAAAATGATGTGTGACGTCAGCTTGTTTACATAAGATCGAGTCTACGCAGTTTCAGAGTTCTGCAAAACTTTCATAACTGTTTGCTGTTGTAAGAATTACCAAACTTTTAGGACGTGTTCCCAGCTCAAGAAATCACTGTAAGTATGTGTTGCACATCGAAGTCGATGTTGAATGTTATACCTATGAGCTTTGCGAGCGAGTGTACTGTGACCTACCTTTAAATAATGGCAATAAATTGTTGAAACTGTTGAGTACAGTTTGTGTTTATTTTCAAAATAACTTTTTCATAAATTTAAACAATATTGTTTCGATTGTAACAGGGACATATAAACTTTATGGATTATGCATCTCCGATTGAAAGGAAGCTGGTGCTGATTGTCTAATCAAATGCTGGAAAACTAGTCTAATTAAATTGTTTGCCATGTTAGTTATAGCAGGTCCAGTACAATCTCTTGATTTAGCTATATAGCTTGAATAAGCTATATAGCTTTATATTGCTATTCAGAGTAGCTTTATTTAGCTATATTGTCATACATTTTTCATAAATTCATATTTTTTTCAGCATGTATAAAAAATCGCACTCTAGTGCAGTGATAGTTTTTAACTTTGAACTGTTCTGTAAACAATGCATGTAAAGATTACTCATCAAATTGTGTCTCCTTAGGAGACTTTACACTCTAAGTTCTAAAAGTTTTAGGGCAATTGTGGTGGACAGTTATTAAAACAATGGAAATGGTTGGTTTTTTTTGCTTGATATTGTTTAAAAGCTGCAACTTTAAAACTATCTTTAAATAGAATTACTTTACTAATGGTCAATAATGTAAATATGAGTAGATAGTTTATTGCGATTTTTTGTTTATTTCTTATAATTAACATTTTGGTGAATAACTGCATTTTCAAGCTATTCTGAATAGCTAAAAAAAGCTATATAGCTTTTTCAAGCTATATAGCTAAATATAGAGATTGTACTGGACCTGTATAGTTTGTCTCACATTATTGCTTCCATCACTTTTTGATGATTTTTAATAAAAATACACAAACCTGTGAAAGAAATACGGTTGAAAACGATAAAAAGGAAAATATCCAAGATATCTTTATTGACACATTTTGATTTTTCACTCATTACAGTTCTAAAGTAAAACAAATTTCTTACGGATTTTTGTAATGGGAAATGTTTACTTCTTTTTGCCATTCGGAACTCACTCAGAAAACCTCACAGTTTTTCAACGTTATTATCTGGGCTATTTCATAGCTTATGCAATGCAAAATCCCTGGATTTTCTATTTTGGTTTGAGTATTAAAGCCTCAAGCGATAGAGGGGTCATTTCAAAACAGATAAACTGGACATTTTTCATATTAGTGGATGAACTCAGTTTGAGCTAAAAGGTATTTGTGATTATCGAAATATTAAGCAAAAAGTGGTAGAAGCAAAAACTCAAGACACAGTTTAGTTGAGTAATAACAGCATTATGTGCATTTTGGTTTCCAATAACATTGATTTCTGTTGTATATATAGTTCTTAGATATGAAATCAAAGAGGGGGAGGTAGGGATAATTAGTTATTGAAGCTGCTTTTGTCAAAATGGAGTTATGGAGCATAGTGTAAATACTTTTATTATATACCCATCAATTTTCCCTTCTTGATACAAAGTGTGTGATGGGAATGGGTTTCTGATTCCGTATTACAACTCTCTGAAACTGGTGACGTAGTACACATTAAATACTCATTATTGTCTTTATTTTAGCGCATTTTAAAAGAGTTTTTAGTATTAAAATAGCTTTGTTGTATAATTAAACGTCTTATAGATAGTTTTTGTAATAAAAACATTGAAATTGACATATATTTATCATCGTAACAGTAACTTATCCAAATAGCCGAATCACGTCTCAGCTATGTGTGGATCATCAGATCAAACTCGATGCTTTGTGTCTCGTTTGATCTGATAATATGCACTTGGCAACTCAACGTGATCCAACCCTTTGGATCAAGTTACTGTTATAATAATATTTATGATTTAATTCTGAAATAAAGATTCCTAATTGTTACATGTATACAGTGGCAGCAACTTTATTGTTGACAAAAGACACGCAAGATTCTGATACACGAACGATCACGCACGATACACGAACGATCACGCACGATACACGGACGATCACTAACTTACTGAATTTTTACGATAAACGAACCAAAACGATAAAACACGCAACCGAACGATTCTACACCAATAAACATGCAAAATCAAAATTAATTTTTAAGATTAGAATTAAGGAAACATATTGCTTTAATTTGTATTGTTTTTTGTTTGCGTTTTATTGAAAAGCGGCATGTACTTTAGTCATGCACTCAGTCTGTTTTATATTTTATGAGTAAACAATTTTACACATTCATACACAAATATATAGGTTTCACACACAAATTAATTTTTTTGTCTCCATAACAAATATTAACTTCTGTCATAAGTAAAAGAAAATTAAGTGTAAAAGAAATGAAGATAATACATAAACTATACTAAATGATTTCCAAACAAGTTGACTGTTTATGTAATCCAATTTCCTTGCGTACAATTTAATTATTCGGAATACTGGTAAATTTGTTACCTTGTTTCATAGAATTTCGATTTTTCACGTCCAATATTTTCATAATTTCCTACATGTAACAGTATATAATTGATTTATTTCTATATATTCTAAATTTTAAAGCATCTAAATAGATCTTATTTCAAATGTTTATACAATGTGTCAGATAGGAATGGGCATTTAAAAGAAAAATGTTGAGAATATTTGTTTAGTTTAAAACGGGGAATGTGTAAGCTAGAGCGCTTTCATTCAACGAGTCGCTCTTGCTAATATGTTTAAAATTATGTGTCAAGACACATGGATGATTGATAAAGGCTGATTATAAAATTATGCAAAAGTAACTCGACCGAACGAAGGATCGAATGAGCTATGGAAATACTTACTAAATGTATTTAAAGACGAAAGAGAGAATGACTGTTAACAACTGTCAATGTTCTTCTATAAAAAAAAAGTTAAGAATTCACATTATTTTACAAAAATTACTTGTCGTTGTTTTAAGAATAAATCCTGGCATTCCGTAAAAAAGTAACAAAACGAAAAAAACGCAAAATCACGCACGGTAAATAACGCAAACCAATTTTCCTGATACACACACGATCCCACACATTACAGGAACGATCACCAACGTAACACGAACTATTTAACACGATTGGCTTGTCAACAATAATGTTGTTACCACTGTATGCCTGTCTATAACACATCATATAGATTGATGATCATCTCTTCCCAAGTCAAAGCTTTCTGATCTAGATCTGCTCCGGTTCTCACAGTTCTTGAAAATATGCAATCATATCCATCTTATCTTTTTTGTGTCCGACTGATATTTTCATAGCGGTAATAAGGTCGAGAGTCTCCACAGTTTTTGCTTCTTACAGGGAAGGTGTATCTGGTTTATATCTTTAATGACCAAATTCCGTACACAAACCATTTTTAGGTGAAGGAGATTCAAGTTTGTTAAAATAAAGAATAAAGGGGAGATAATTAATATTCATTCAAAAATTATGGGCATTTTTAGGTCACCTGGTCTCTCGGATGACCTATTGCAAATGGTCTTTCTGCATCACCGTGCGTAATGTGTCGTCCGTTAACAATTTAACATTTTTAACTTTTTTAAACTACAAGGTCAATTGTTACCATTTATAGAAGCATCTCTATGGTAACTGGAGTCTAAATTGTAAAATTCATGGCTTTGACCACCCTCAGGGCCTTATGGGGGGAATTATACAAAAAAGCCAAATTTTAAAAAAAATTTCCTCTCTACTCCCACAATGTGGGAAACAAAATAATTGCATTGTTATAATACTTGAAACCTTCTACGAAGTTGTGAAATTCATGGCCCCTGGGTCAGTGGTTCAGACCCTAGGTTGGGGCCAATATGGCTGTATAGTAAAAATGTATTAAATTTTAGAAAATCTTCTTCTCTACGCCCATACATATCATTCTGAGAAAAACTAAAATGCATGGATATGATGTCCACAAAGTCATTTATCTAAATTTTAAAATTATTCACCCCTGGGTTAGGGGGTAAGACCCTAGTGTAAGGTTAATATGGCCACATATTGAAAATGTATTGATTTAATAAAATTTATAGTTCACTTCAACAGAATGTTCAAAATGAGCTTTTCTGATCACCTGTTGACTGTCGTCTATCTGTCTGTCTCTCCATCTATGTCTGTAAACTTTTAACATTTTTGACTTCTTCTCTAGAACCACTGGATCGAATTGAACCAAACTTGGTACAAAGGATTCTTATGGAAATGGAATTCTAAATTGTTAAAATATAGGGCGTGATCCTTTTTTAAAGGGAAATAAAAATGAAATAGTGAAAAAAGGGTTTGTGTCTTAAAAAATCTTCTCAAGAACCACTGCACCAGAAATGCCATTATTTACAACAAAGTTTAAGTATATAATTGAAGATTCTAAATCGTTAAAATCATAACCCCAAGACCAATATTGGTTCAAATTTTAACATAGAAATATATTAGGAAAAATGGTTAAAAACTTTCTTATTAAGAACTACAATGCAACAATTTATAATATTACTATACAAGCATTTTCAGATAGTGTAGATTCTAAATTGTTAAAATTGTGACCCTGGGACCAATACCGAGACCCCTAGAGGGGTTCAAACTTTAACATAGAAATATAAAGGGAAAGTGTTTTAAAATCATCTTCTCTAGAACTTCAATGCTACAATCTTTGAGATTACTATACAAGCATCCTCAGATAGTGTAAATTCTAAGTAATCAAAATCTGGACCCCTGGACCAATACTGGGGCCCCAAAAGAGGTTGAAATTTACATAGAAATATACAGTACAGGACTGGCAGACCCAACCTAGCACCACAGCAGACCCAACTAAACCTTGGGTTTACTGTCAGGTTTTACTTGGGGTTTAGTTGGAGTCTGCTTTAAATTAAAACTTTGCATTCACTCAGGGTTTACTTGGGTCTACTCGGGGTTTACTTTGGGTTTATTTGGGATTTGCTTTTGTGGTCCACTTTATGCACTGAAGTGTGAAGCAGACCTGTCTTTTATCTTGCCACTTTACCGTTTGCATATTCCAAATACATATGTAGCATCTGCTTTCAGGAGTCTACTTCTGTTCACTCTGGGTCTACTCTGTGTCAGAGATGGGGTCAATTTCATTGGAAAGTAATTAATAAAATTACAATTACTTGCTTAAAACCTTCAATTAAACTACCATTACCATTACAAGGATTTTCAAATATAATTAATTAAATTACAATTACTTTGCAAATGTAATTAGTTAAATTACACATTACATTTGAGAAAAATACATTTATTGAATTTAAGCAGATATTATTGACCTGTACAAATTTTGTCATGAAAATTTACTAATGATTTAGCTACAACACCTACACAGTTTCATTTAATGATTATTTATTGTTCAGTATCCATGTCCCTTATTCACACCGATTTCTTTTTATTTCACATATACTGCAGACATACAATGCATAATTATGATGTTTCAAATATAAAAATTCGGAAGTGTTTATTTTATTTTAGAGATTTTGGGAAGAGAGAGAGAGAGAGAGAGAGAGAGAGAGAGAGAGAGAGAATATCAAGTAAAATGTCAAGTAAAAATTGGATTCCAAATGTTCCAGTGAGTATTAAAAATATCAAACCTACACCTATTATGTTTAAAAGTCTTTTCTGGGATACAAAAAGTAAACATTTATCTCCCCTAATTTTTTTTTATAATTTGGAAATACAGGCTAGATAAATCTTAGGTACATGTAATTGTTATCAAAACGCATTTCACACCTATTGGTCATTAAGGGAACCCAAGATTTGGCAACAAAAACTTTAAAAACTCTTCTGAAGCCATAGCTCTATATAGGCAAAGTGGCATTTAAAAAGCATGATTTAAAAGTTTATACAATTCAAATAACATTAATTTTATTTGTAAAATAAACAGATTTTTTTTTTATTCAAACTTAATACATGTACTTGGAAAAATTAATTATTCCAATAAGATAAAAAAATTTAAGGTAAAAGAGATTGAGCATAACATCAAAATTATTTGGTCCCAAAGAAACTCCCAAAGATAAATTATATTAGAAATATTGATATTTGGCATAAATTTAGGAACCTCATGGTATGTTAAAAAGTTTATATAAGAAAAAGTACAAGTATATTAAGTCAAATGCATTTAAGTACTCTTCCTAATTTGATCTTCTATTTGTATTGTTTTATACTTTTGTACTATTGGAAGTATGGGGAACAAAGGATAGTGGACAGCTTTCTTATTTATATACACAATCATCAGAGTGTAATTGAAAAGTAATTTGAATTACAAGCCTTTTTTTAAGTAATTAATTAAATTACCATTACATGTAATTGAAAAATAGATCAATTACACATTAAATTCAATTACTTCAAAATTTGTAATCAATTACACTCAATTATTGTACAAATTACCATTACCCCATCCCTGCTCTGTGTTTACTTTGGGTTTACTCTGGGTCTGCTCGTGTAAACATGGAGTAAACCTTGAGCAGACCCTGAAAGAGGTCTACTATCTGATAGGTGGCTGAGTCTGGTCAGTCCTGTATAGGGAAAATGTTTAAAAATCTTATTCTCAAGAACTACAATGCTACAATCTGTTAGTTATTATTGATTCAATTTTTAATGAATTTGAATAGATGATGCAACTTGTGTTCTGATGCACTCCACAAGCATGGATGCTGAATCAGAGCCATGGTTCAAAAACCATTTGGCTAGAAAAGCTTAATTGAACTTTGTGTTGAAGCATCCTCAGATACACTACGCAGCTAAGGTCAATGCGGTTTGCCAATTTACAGTGAGTCCTTGTGGTGTGAAATTGATTGTGGTTTATCATAGATAACTCCAGTAAAACTGTGCATCGTTCAGATGCCTACTCGTGCATCCACGCCGTCGTGGTTTTCTGAATTCAAATTCAAGTGAATACTGTTTGTCTTTAAGGTACCTCACTCTTTCAAGACTTATACTTGTTAAGTCACTATATCATGCAATTTAAATGAATATATTAATAAATTACAAACATATTTCTGAATTATGAAGTTAAATTAAAGTCAACAACAAGATTTTCAAATGTATGAACAAACAATGGAACCCGAAAGTGAAAGTATATATAGCAATGCACATGCACATATAATGCACACTTGATTTAAATAGCTTAACTGGGCCATGTGCACGGGTGTCAACATTTTGTATTGTATATGAAGAACACTTAAATGTGATGTGTACAGGGTGTAGGTAAAATAAGAATAAATATGATAAAAGATTTGCAATTTTTAACAGAAAATCTGATGTTCAGCGACAATCGGAGGTTTTTACAGAAATAATACAGTATAAAATAAACCCATTTGACATTGCAATTTAATGGATTAAAACCAAACAAAAGACAACTTATAAGTGACTTCTTTTATATTACTTAAAATTATATGTTAAGTTTCCAATCATAACATTTATAATTGTCCACCATATTTGTTTTGTGCTACACCCAACAACACATGCACCTGACTCGGTGTAGAAAATTGTACACTAGGCGTACACCAAAATACTACACCACTGCCCTTGATTTACAAAAGTGTACACTGTGTACACCATTTTGAAAAATCAAGTGCATCCATATTTATTGCATTCATTTTAGTTTGACTCACTTTAATTATTTTATTTGTGGACTTAAGGGAAGGAAAATTTTAATCAAGTTGCTTCTTTATAGCTACACAATTTCAGGCAATATTATATTGAGGGGAAATCTTTACAAAGGAAATATGTGAAAATTATCTGCTATAGTGTTGATACTTAATTTATCAAACTGATTCCATAAAATTATGGGACGCCAAAGTTTCAAACTTTGGTATAATAAATAATATGGAAACTTGACATTTTGTCAACAACTCCAATGCTAGAATGTTGTGATGCTTACACCTAATTGATCTGTTTATCAACCTAAGGCAAATCAAATGTTGTCCTGTGCCTAATCAACAACTAATGTTTAATGATTATTAAAACAAGTGAGAAGTGAGAGAGTAAATGTTTCATAAAATGATTTATATATTTAACCTTTGTTTACAATAAAAAAAAATTCCTTCAGATAATTATTGATATGATTACATTTTTAATTATATATAAAACATATAATCCAATAATTAACTGAATTGATGTTGATAAGTAATATAAATCAAATTGGTCTTTTTAATTACATGTATGCCTAAAAAGTTTTATTCCAAAAAAACAATAATTTGATCTACACAATCAAATGATCTTGAATATTTATATATTAGCTGCTTAAGATGGAATAACACACCTGGAAAAAGTCATTGAAATTAACAGTGAATTGTTTGATTATGAAAGATATAATGATAATTAAACTAATCATGTCAAATAAGGGAAAACTTTGCAGTTTGGGAATAAAAAATGAATTTCTAAAAATTTCAATTCAGTAAGTAACAACAAAAGCCACTGCAGGATTCAAACTCGGGATGTACGCATTACAAGTCTGACACTTTATCCACTCTGCTATGGAGTAAGTTACATGTTGCTGTCGATAAAATCCTTTAAATAAAACAAAATGTCGTTTCAATCGGAAGTCAGCCATTTTGTGATGATGTCTTATTTCACTTTTAAAAAATACACCAGGGACCAATAGAACAGACTGTAAAGAATAAAAAATGCTGCGAAAATTGAAAAAAAATTGTTAGGAAAAAAAATTTATCTGTTTTGATTTTTCCCCACATTATAACAAGTTATCAACTAATAAAATTTTAAAACAAGTACTGTGGTTTCATTAATATTCAAGGATATCAATTTTCGTGGATAAAGTGAAAATCACATTTTCAAGGATGCATAAATTCGTGGCCAACGACCCTATCAATGTCAAATGTTAATAGAAATTGCACTTCAATGAACATTTGATTTCATGGATCAACTCAACAACGAAATCCACGAAAATTGGTGTGCAACGAATATTGATGAAACCACAGTAATTAACTAAGAAAATTTAAGTCAACGATTGTCGTGACAGAGTAATTATCAAGTTCTTGAAAACTTGTTGACATCCGTATTAAAAAGATTAAGAACTGAATTGCTACAAGTTGGAATATTATTATGTATGAAAGCATCATAATTCTTTTTGACACAACAACTAATGAAACAACACTGATTGAAATATTTGTATTGACTTTATAAAGCTGCTTTGATTAGAGTTCGCTGCTTTGATTAGAGTTCGCTGCTTTGATTAGAGGTACAACTATTGTACTCAGGTGAACAATATGGCCAAAGGGCTTCTTGCTGAAAAGATGATAATAGTGTATAATTAAGAACTTAAGTTTATACACACGTTTAAGATACTATATATCTATTTGAATGAGAATTAAACAATCTTTGAATTTTAGGGCTTTAATATTGAAATAAACTTTTGTTGTTTTTTTTTTGTGTTTTGTTTTGTTGTTCTTGTTGGTTTTTTTTTTTTTGGGGGGGGGACAAGCCCAGCCTTGTGCTTTGATTTCTTTTGAACTTGTATATTAAAAAAAAACTTGTGATTTATTGATGGACATGCATTTGGAATTAGAAGGGATTGAAGTTTGTTCATTTTAAAATGCCATTGTTTTAAATTGAAAAGAATTTTAGAAAAAAAAAAGAAAATGTTCTAATGTATATGTATGAAAGAATTCTCATGGTCTAACTTTACAGTATTTTTTCTTTTATTTTGATTTGGTAAGAGTACATTGAGAAAAAATAACGCTAAGTCTTTAAATCACTTTTAGCCTGTAAATGGCATTGGGGAACATATGCTGCTTCAGAATAAAGAACCTTGCATTTTATCACAAAGGTTTTTTTTTTGTCATTTTGTAGATGCCAAGACGTAAAACACTTGAAGGCAGGAAGCAGAGGGAGAAACAAAAAATGAGAATGAGGCAGAAGAGACAGCAGTCTCAGGGCCCAGACACTCCTCCCAATGAGCTGGTTTTAGAGTCCAGTGTTCCTGTTGGACCAGTGGATGGAGCAATCTCAGCTCCCCCGAGTAATTTTCTCGGACAGGTTCCAATGGGGTTTCCTCAAAGTAAAAAACCCCTGGCCAGAGTGCAGGCCTCTCTTCGCGAGAGAATGCACTCACCTGCCCCGAGGTTGCCATCTCCTCGGGGAAGTCGTCTGTTTGTCCGTGAACAGGACAAGGCACCGTCCCCTAACTCCCCAGCGTGGGTTTGTGCTCCACCGAGGGCACCTGGACCGGACACCGTGCACGTGTCCGATTCAGCAGGTCAGGCGCAGCTGGATACCTCCAGGGAGGAGGAGACCAGCAGTATACTAAAAGATGAGGAAACTTTAACGACAAACAAAACGGATACTGAACGAAAAACAAAACGTATTCTGAACGAACACAAGATGCTAGAAACTATATATGAGAACCAGAACAATGATATTTCAGAGGAAATATATAATAACAAACACAATGAGATAGCAAAGAATATGTATACTGATCAGGACATTGAGATAACAAATAATATGATAGAGAACCAATGCATAAACGTTTCAGAGAATATGTATGATAGCCATGATCAGAGATCAAAGAATCTGTATGAGAATGAAGAAAATATGAATGGGAAACAAGTGAATGCCATATATGTTAATCTGTATCAGAATCAACAGACGAGTACAATGAAGGATATAAATGATAAAACAGAAAACGAGAATTGTCTCAAAAGAAATAAAAATGATGGAAGAGGGATAAAGAGGCAAAGGAATTTTATTTCAATACAAAGGAGTTACTTGGAAGGAAAGCCCAATGACGATGAATTTGCTTGTGGGAAAAAATTGAAAGTGTCCTCTAAATTTCCAAGTAATGAACACTTTCGTTTTGTTTCCAATAAAGTTATTCAAGGTTCATTCCATCAGGGAGACGTAATGTTTGGAGAAAATGCAGGTACTCAGTGTGTTGCAAATTGTCTGGCAAGTATTTCTTATCACAAAATGAAAAACGTAATGTATTGGACATCAGAAGACTTGGACAAAATACTTATAACAGGCAATGAACTGTACACTTTTCTGCAAAGAAGTTCATCAATAAGTAATAGATACTTGTTGGTAGAGGAACTACCACAACTCTTTGAATGTTTCGGTATGACATATGTTTTCAAAGCAGATGAGCCTCTGACCAGTGTGATTTTGCCTAGTAAGGAAGTGAATTATGCAGATTTTCATGCCTTGCCACTGAATGAAGCATTAGAAATATCTCTTGGAGAGACGGATGGTTGTTTTGTTTGTTATGGAGGAAACTCTTTTGTAATTGGCAAATTTGAACATGGTTTTTTTCTGTTTGATTCCCACTCAAGGTCTATTGATGGAATAGTAAATGAAAATGGGAAAAGCACAAGAATTCTTTTAGCTGATCTGGGGCAGGTCTATATGCATCTTCATTCCTTAGCTTTTTCAATGGGATACTCCCAGAACGTGCTTTGTAATTTAACTGGGGTGTATTGCAAAACTACTGATTTGACGAACACACAGAGAGAATTTGAATCGTTTGGTTTGACTGTTGGTGGAGAAAAAAAATCAGAAGGGAACAATGGAGAGTTTCAGAATGATGATTTCATAATTTTATCCCATGAAATCGAACGCTTTACGTTTTTGCCTCTAAATGAAGATGTCAAAAGGAATCTGTGTAAAGACCTGAATGTTCCTTTAATACGCATTGAAAATGTGAATATCGCTCAAGATATAGAAAAAGAATTAACTTCACCCGAAACAGAAAAAAAAATTATTGGAGATGGGAATTGCTTCTTTAGAGCAGTATCTTTCAGTGTGTCAAACTCAGATGATTTCCATAGTACCATTCGGAGTGCTCTTTGCGCACACATGATGGCAAATCAAGAGTTATTTAAAACATTTTTACGTAATGGAGAGGAGTCTATTGAGAATCATCTTTCTGCTTCTTCTATGACACAAGAAGGAACATGGGCAACTGAGGTAGAGATTTTGGCAATGGCACACTTCTTAAGAGTTGATATCTTTACGTATTCTGGAGGTAGATGGGTGAAGTTTTCGGGGGACATGGTTACCAAGTGTCTGAACAAGAGACGTGGAGCAATTTATTTACATCATTTACATCAAAACCATTACAATGTCGTGGTTTCTATGCATGTCAACTCGGATAGTAATGAAACAGGACTTGTGCATGGAAAAATAGGAGAACATGTTATACAAAAGAGGAATATTAAAAGATCTTCATCAAGATTGACCTCTTATGAAAAGCAAAAAGACATAAAGAGAGAAAAATATAATCACGACACAGAATTTCGAAGCAAGAAATTAGCTGCAGCAGCCCTCAAGTATAGAGAACACAAGAGTTACCAATCATCTGTGAAGGAAAAATACAGAGAAAAGTATAGGTCTGATAACAAAGTCAGAGAAAGAAGCAAGAAGTTGTATGACAAAGATAGATATGTTAAGAGAGAGATAAGCAAAAAAAAAGTACAAGTATAATGATGCCCATAGAGATGACCTTAAAGCAAGGAGCACAGAGAAATACAGGAGAAACACCTCGCATAGAGAAGATGTAAAAATGAGAAGTAAAGAGAAATATAGGACAGATCCTTTACACAAAGAGGAGATGAAGAAGAGAAGTATAACCAAATACCAATCAGATGATAAACACAGAGAAAATGTTAAGAATAGGAGTAAGCAGATCTACAAAAGTGATGAAGCTCACAGAAAGCGTGTGAATTCTGCAAGTACTTGGAGATATAATACCGATGAATCATACAGGAAAAGAAATCTAAGGAAAAGGTCTGTGAAGTATGAAGCAGATGAAGCCTTCAGGTCAAAAGCGAAAGTCTATAGTAAGGAAATGTATGCATCAAGTACTTCTGTCAGACTAAAGAAAAAAGATGCAGTAATACAGCAAAGAAGAGCAAAAAGTCAAAAACTAGAGAACGAAGAGGAAGTAGCAAACTTATTTAAGTGTAAAGTAAAGGAAGGCATTGATTACATATGTTGTTCTTGCAATCGACTCTTATTTCAAAATCAAGTCCAAAGATGCAATCCAAATACTTATGAGAAGAACACAGAAGCAGCATTAGCAGCCGAGGTCAGCATTCAGGAAAAGTATTTCCATCAGTGTTCAGAGGTTTGCCTTCCAAATTGTACAAAATCATCATTGTGGATTTGCTTTACCTGTCATAGGAAGATTCTTAATGGGAAAATTCCAGCAGAGGCGACAGTGAACAATTTGTTTTTAGAAGATATTCCGAAGGAACTCTCTGATTTGAATTGCCTCGAAAGACACCTAATTGCATTGCAATTACCTTTTATGAAGGTAATGGGGCTTCCTCATGGTGGTCAAAGGAATGTTCATGGACCAGTTGTGTGTGTGCCATCAGACATGAAAAAGGTAACAAGTCTACCACTTAAGGAAGATGAAAATTTGTTGTTGCGTGTTAAATTGAAAAGGAAATTGAATTACAAAGGATATTTTGAATATCAGTTTGTAGACCCAAAGCATGTTTTTGCTGCCTTAGATTATTTGAAACAGAATAACAAATGGTATACAAATGTAACAATAGACAAGAATTGGAAAGAAAATGATTATGATGAAGTTGCAGACATCACTGAGGAAATACAACTAGATGATGAAGAAAATCAGGTAGCTACTGATACTTGTTTACAGCCATTAGATGTTGCACAGGAAGTTTTGGATCATTATTTTGATGACATATACAATATTGCACCTGGTGAAGGTAAGAATCCAGTACGTATGTTGCAAGAACCAGGAAACGAAGCTAAATCCTTCCCATATCTTTTCCCAAGCGGAAAGTTTTCGTGGAATGACGAGAGGTCGGAAAGGATAACGTTATCTAGATATTTCAACAACCGGTTAATGAATGCAGATAACCGATTTGCTAAAGATACAAGTTACATTTTCTTCAGCCAGTATTTATCAGAACTGAATCAAGTTATTGAAAAAACTCAAATCTCAATTCGAAAATCTGTCACAAAGATTGGTAGTGAGAAATTAGTTACACCAGACATGTTACAAGACCCTGACGCCCTTTCAAAGCTATTAAGAAATGACGAGGCATTACGGTTTATGCAACCTATTCGTGGAACACCAGCATATTGGTCAGCAGCCCAAAAAGATCTCTTCGCAATGCTTCGGCAGTTGGGAATACCTACGTGGTTTTGTTCTTTCTCTGCTGCAGAACATAGATGGAATGATGCTATTAGAACAATTTTACGACAACAGAATGACCACAGAGATCCAGATTTGTTGGATTGGTCTGAAAAAAATGAAGTACTGAGAAGTAATCCAGTTACTGTTGCGAGGATGTTTGAGCACAGGTTCCACATGTTTCAGAGAGATGTCATTTTATCACCATCGGAACCGATTGGAAAAGTTGTAGACTTTTTTCAGAGAGTTGAGTTTTAACAAAGAGGATCACCTCACATGCATTGCTTATATTGGGTTGAAAACTCTCCTAAAATTGATCAAGATGGCGAAAAGGCAGTTTGTAATTTCATTGATAAATATGTAACCTGCGCAGTTCCTTCAGAGGAAGAAGACGCTGAGTTAAGAAACATTGTGCTAGCCGTTCAACAACACAGTAAAAAACACTCAAAGTCATGCAGAAAGAAAGGCTCAGAATGCAGGTTTAATTTTCCTAGACCGCCTTCCGTGCGCACATTCATCACTTCACCTGAAACTGATGAAATTGATAAAAATATTGAAGCAGAAACAAAAAGCGAGGCACAGAAAACCGTTGCTAAAGATATGCTTATGCGTGTTTGGGATCAAATGCAACTCGACAACAATTCTTCAAGGACAGTAGAGGATATTTTCAATGCATTGGGATTGACGCAAGAACAATACGAAACAGCATATAACATGATTACGAAAAAGAAGGCAATTGTTCTAAAAAGAGAACCATGTGAGCTTTGGACCAATCAGTACAACTCGTGTCTTTTAAGGTGCTGGGATGCAAACATGGATATTCAATTTGTTTTGGATCCATTTAGCTGCATAGTTTATATCATTTCTTATATTTCAAAGTCCGAAAGAGAAATGGGGATGTTGCTTAAACAAACAAAGATTGAAGCTGAGGAAGGGAACTGTGAAGCACGCCAAACATTGAAGAAAATTGGCTCTGCGTACTTGAAACACCGGGAAGTGAGTGCACAAGAGGCTGTGTATCGTGTCTGTAATTTGAAAATGAAAGAGTGTTCAAGGAAGGTAGTTTTTGTACCAGTGGGATAAAACCCAACCCGTTTAAGCAAACCGCTTTCTCAGATAAAACAAAAGACACATAAGAAGAAAGAAGAGACAAATCAGGAGGAAAATGAGGAGGAGGAGGATATATGGATGACAAACATTGTTGAAAGGTACGAACATCGACCGAACAAAACAATGTTTCATGACATGTGTTTGGCTGAATTCTGTTCAGAATACCGCGTTCTTGCAAAATCGCAGGTTCCGAAGACTCCAAATGAAAATGTATTCGAATTGCAGAATTCAAAGGGATTTATACAAAAGAGAACAAGAACAAAACCAGCTGTTATCAGATACCCAAGGTTTAGGGTTGACAAAATGTCTGAAAAATATTATCAGTGTCTCCTACAGCTCTTCCTGCCTCATGAGAGAGCAACTCAATTAAAACCACCAGCTTTTGATCTATATCAGACATTTTATGAGAATGGTCATGTTAAAACTAAAAATGATCAGAACTTACAGGCAGTCAAATTATTGGTCGATAGAAATCATGCAAAATTTGCGGAAAATGAAGAAATGATATCGAATGCACAAGAAACGTTTGAGACTATTGGGGAACCGCAGGATGCATGGGCAAGTTTATGTCCAGAAACTGAACTAATGCGAAAGGAATGTATGGAGGAAAGAAGTACTCTAAATGTGTTGGATGATCATGTCGATGAAATACCAGATATGGAAACCGAGGCAAATTCAGCTGATGTCATGTTCAAAGTGCAACAAAATAACCAATCCAGAGAAGAAGCCATGCATATTATTCAAAACCTTAATGAGACACAGAGAAATATATTTTATTATGTAAGAGACTGGTGTCTAGAGAAATCATCAGGACAAAACCCAGACCCCTTTCACATATTTATAACAGGTGGTGCAGGTACCGGAAAAAGTCACGTTATCAAGGCTATTCATTACGAAGCTTCACGTTTGCTTGCAAAGAACATGTCGACGCCAGATAGTTTAGCAGTACTGCTGACTGCTTTCACGGGAGCAGCTGCATTCAACATTGGTGGAAATACTATTCATCACCTGTTTTCAATGCCAAAGTTTATGCGTCTACCATATGAACCATTGAAAGAACAGACTCTCAGTGAATTAAGGATACATCTTCAAGATCTTAATGTACTGGTAATTGATGAAGTGTCAATGGTTTACAAGAGACTGCTGTATTATATTCATGAAAGGCTTGTACAAATAAAAAAGAGCAAAGAGCCGTTTGGAGGAGTAAGTGTCATTGCGGTAGGTGACTTTTACCAACTACCTCCTGTGAAACAACGTAAAGATGAAAGACTCTACAAAGACAATATTTCATATCCAGTTGATCATTGGCAAGAATTGTTCAAAGTTGTCGAGTTATCAGAAATCATGAGACAAAAACAGGATATACCATTTGCAGAAGTTCTAAATTCTCTTCGTACACGAGAATTGCAGGAACCACTTACTAATGAAACCTTGTCTATGCTTCATGAGTGTGTTAGGGAGGGACCAGATGATGTGTTACATGTATATGCTACAAACGATGAAGTAAACAATTACAATCTTAAAATGCTACGTAACAGTTGCGATAATTTTGTTGAGATTAATGCTCAGGATTTCGAGAAAGACACAGCAACAGGGAAACTGACTCTGAGAAAAAAGCCTATATCTAGATCAAAAACAGAAGGTTTGACCAGCTCCCTTTTGGTTGCGGTGAATGCACGGGTAATGCTGACTCGAAATTGTAATGTAGAGGACGGACTTGTAAACGGTGTCATGGGGAAAATTTTGCATTTTTTATTGAAAGATGGAAATGTTGATCATGTTCTTGCAGTTGGTGTGTTATTCGATAATATGAATGTTGGACAAAGAACTGGGAGAAAAACCCCAGAAGGAAATGTTGTTTTAATCGAGAGGGTGCAAGAGGAAGTTATTGAAAAGAAATCACGATCATTCATCAGACACCAGTTTCCTCTACGACTATCATGGGCATGTACAGCTCACAAGGTTCAAGGAATGACGGTTGACAAAGTCGTTGTCAATTTAGACCGAACATTTTCTGCAGGTCAAGGATATGTTGCCTTAACAAGAGTGAAATGCAAAGACGGATTGTTCATCGAAACCAACGATGTCAGTACATTACATAAAAAGGTATACGCCGATGCTGAAGTAAAAAGTGCCCTCTTTGGTATGAATAAATTAAAGTTTCCAAATAGATTTGATAGGTCATCTCTGTGTACCAAAGTTATACTTCACAACATTCAGAGTCTTAAAGCACACTTTTCAGATCTGCAGCACGATTTGCGTTTTACAGAAGCAGATATAATCAGTTTGACTGAGACCTGGTTGAGACCAAATGAAAATCTCATCAACTTTTCTTTGGATGGATTTTCTTTCCACTCTCAAGCGAGAGGAATTGTAAATGATGATCAGTCTATAGATTTGCATACCAAACGTGTTGCAAAGGGTGGTGGAGTTGCTGTGTACATTAAAGGTAATGAAAATGATAAAAAAGTTACCCTTCTTCCTGTGAACAATATTGAAGGTATTGCTGTCAATTTACAAAGCATTCAAACAGTAATTCTTACCTTACACCGCCCCGGCACAACCACTGCATGCAAGTTTCTACAGCGCCTTCAAATGTTACTTGAACATTATAGGAAAGACAACTGGAACATTGTTTGCATTGGGGACTTCAATGAGGATGCACACTTAACAGGACCAATTCAATCGTTCATGAAAAATCAGGGATTTAGACAGCTTGTTTCTTTCAATACAACAGAAGGGGCAACAATTCTTGACCACGTGTATGTTTCTGGATCTTTGCAAGTGGGCGTTAACAAAATGTCCACGTACTTTAGTTATCATGATGCTGTTGTTGCCACAATTTATCCAAATGATGATAATGCTTGAAATGTTCCATACTTGTTGCTGACAAGCAAATATCAATGAGTGCCAAATACCACAGAGCATCAAAAACACATGGTTATTATATTGTTAAGATAATGCATTTACAGTTTAATATTGGTATCGTGAACAAGGGATACATGAATACTCTTAATAAGTCAAAGTCAATTGCCGGTCCCGACCGTTTTCTCCAAGTAAATGTTTTAAAACTCGAATACGGAAATCTAGAATACCCCGCTTATATCGATGTAAATTGAAGAGCCGAACCCTACTTTAACCCCGTTTATCTCAAAGTAGAGCTATTTTTTCCGATCGGGTGAACATAATTAGTGTCATTACTTCACATATTTCTGCCCAGGACATTATTCACATCTTTCAAACTAGTGTTACCTCAAACATGTAGAATGTATGTTAATTAGGAGCTCGAGTGTTTTGTACAGTTTACTATATATTTTTAAAATTAGGTTTAAAACACAGCCATGGTTACCGATAATGTGCTTAATTAAACACCATATCGATCTAAGAATGATAGTTGCCAAATTCATAAAATGATTAATTACGGAACCGAGTTTATTATTTCATGTACAATTATAAAAACAATGTAGCATGAATAGGATACGAAGATTAAATACCAATTCAAGTGTTTCAGAAACAGCTCATGTGTATTGAACATTTTAAACTAATCAGATTACCATCGCATAAATGAACGTCCACCGTCATTTCCGTTCGTCACCGGTAGGAACTATAAACATTAAATTTTCAACTTTTTTGTTCTTAAATATTTTTCTGTTATTTATCAATTAACGCGCTTTAATAAATCTATAGAGGATTAAATGGAATTTGAAGAAGTGATAAGACATGAAGGAAAAGAAACACTATCCAAATAGTTTTTAAAGGTGAATTCAAACGGAAGACCTCTCGTTGCTCGCAACGAGATCGCGTCTAGTTATTATTATTATTCTTATTATTATTCTTATTTTTTTCCCCGTTTTTCTCAGAGATGACTAAATATATTTTCTTGAAATTTTCAGGAATGATAGAAAATGATAATATCTCGAGACGTTTTTTTTATTTTTCGAAAATTCATTTCCGGTTGTCCGTTTCCTGTACCGCAACGAAAAAGCTTGTCACCTCGAGATCTCAAAAATGGTAAAGTCTAGAGCAACAAAACTTTGTACGATGATAGACCTGTGTATGTAGATGTGTTTAAACTATTTTGTTTTGTTCGTCGTGACTTCCGGTCGTCACCGGAAGCACTTCAAAAATAGTTATTTTACGCATTAAATTCATTTTCGAAATATATAAGTATAAAACTATACATACGTTATCTATGCAATGTTAAGTCAACAAAAAAATTCTACTTCCGGTGAGATATCTCAATCGTCTCAGGTAACCTTTTTAAAACACATTTTGTACCCGCGAGATCTCGGAAACTATAAGTGATCAAATCGCGAAACTTTCATGGATGAAAGTCATTTGATTGAAGATGTGTTTAACCGGTTTTATTTTGTCTTCCGTCGCTTCCGGTCCACACCGGAAGAGTTCAAACAAATCGAGCTGTTTATTAGTTTAACTGTTTACCTTTGACATTTTTTTGTTAGATAAATGGAAAATAATCTACAAAAGGCAAGTATACAAGAAATATTTCATACAATTTAAATTGAGCACTTCCGCATGTCCGTTCCTGTCCTGAGACAAAAAACCTTATTTCGACGAGATCTCAAAAATGGTGACGACTTGAACAACCAAACTTTGTGGGATGATAGACCTATATAAGAACATGTGTTAACACTATTTTGTTTTGTTCGGCATAACTTCCGGTCGTCACCGGAAGCACTTTAATTTTTTTTCTTCATATTTTATTCATTTTACACAAAATGAAAATATCAGTATACAATCTTACATATGTCATCTATATAATGTTTAATTAGCAAATAAATTTTACTTCCGGTGATATATCTCAAATATCTCTATGTAGCTTTCTTTTTTACAAATTTGATATCCGCGAGATTTTTGTCATTGTAAGTGATTGAGACACAAATCTTTCATGATTGATAGAAATTTGATTGGGGATATGTTTAACGGGTTTAATTTTGTGAACTGTCACTTCCGGTTCTTACCGGAATGGTTCAGACAAATCATGTTTTTAACAAGTTTAACTGACTTTCGTCGGTGTTTCATCTAGCCTGATAAACAGTGATGTACGTTAAGCAAATGTACGAGAAAAGCCATCTTTTGTTTTCATTAATCACTTCCGTTCGTCCGTTTCCGGTCCCGTGACAAAAAATATTGTTTTAAAGAGATCAGAGATGTGAACAACTAAACTTTTAGGAAAGATTGACTTATGATTGTACAAATGGTTAAAATTTTTGTTCAGTTCGGCGTTCCTTCCGGTCATCACAGAAATTACTTCAAAAATTGATTTCTTTTTCATTCCCGTTGTTTTTATTAGAAGTAACGTCTGGATATATCATTCACAATAATTATCATATCCACTTTTTTTTTCTATGTGAGAGAAGCAATGTCTTACAGTTGAATTGATACATGTATATCAAAACGGAAGACCTTTTTGTTGCTTTTGCAACAAGAGTCTAGTTTAAGGTCTTCCGTTTCCAACGGAAGACCTTATAGTGATTGTAATGTTTCTTATTATTATTATTTTTTGTCCGTTTTTTGTCCACAAGATATCTCAGAGATGGCTGGATAGATTCTCTTGAAATTTTCAGGACTGATAGAAAATGATAATATCTCTAGGCGTTTTTTTCATTTTTTCAAAATTCACTTCCTGTCGTCTGTTTCCTGTCCCGCGACAAAAAGGTATGGACAATGAGATCTCAGAAACGTTAAAGACTTGAACCTCCAAACTTTGAGGGATGATAGACCTATAGTTGTAGATGTGTTTAAACTATTTTATTTTGTTCGTAGTAACTTCCGGTCGTCACCGGAAGCTCTTCAAAAATTATGCTTTTACGCATTTAATATATTTCTCGGAGAGTTGAAATATAAGTATAAATGATTACATATGTCATCTATCCGATGATTAATAAACACAAAAATTCTACTTCCGGTGAGATATCTCAAATATCTCATGAAGCCTTTTTTAAAATAAATGTTTGAACCCCGAGATCTCAGAAACTGTAAGTGATCAAGACACGAAACTTACAGGGATGATAGACATTTGATAGAAGATGTGTTTAACCGTTTTTATTTTGTCGACCGTCACTTCCGGTCCACACAGAAAGAGTTTAAACAAATCAAGTTTTTTAAAAGTTTAACCCGATTTCTCAGAGATGCATGGATGGATTTTTTTGAAATTTTGAGGACTGATAAGGAACGATAATATCTCCAAAGATTTTTTTTTATTTTTTTCAAAATTCACTTCCTGTCGTCCGTTTCCTGTCCCGCGACAAAAAGCTATGGACAATGAGATCTCGGAAACGATAAAGACTTGAACCTCCAAACTTTGAGGGATGATAGACCTATAGTTGTAGATGTGTTTAAACTATTTTGTTTTGTTGGTCGTAACTTCCGGTCATCACCGGAAGCACTTCAAAAATCCTGTTTTTACGCATTTTATTTGTTTAACACAGAATTGAAATATAAGTAAAAAAGCTTTAATATGTCATCTATCCGATGATTAATAAAAACTAAAAAATTGCTTCCGGTGAGATATCTCAAATATCTCAGGTAGTCTTTTTAAAACAAATATTATGACAGCCAGATCTTATAAACTGTAAGTGACCAAGACACGAAACTTACATGGATGATAGACATTTGAAAGAAGATGTGGTTAACCGCTCTCATTTTGTCAACCGTCATTTCCGGTCCACACCGGAAGAGTTCAAACAATTCAAGTTGGTTAAGAGTTTAACTGTTTTTGTTTGACAATGTAAGACAAATTGATAGCCAATAAAGTCCTGTTGTGTATTGGTTAAGAAATACTAACTTTCATTTTCATCGAACACTTCCGTTTGTCCGTTTCCTGTCCCGAGACAAAAAAACTTGAATCCTAGAGATCTCAAAACGGTGACGACTTGATCAATCAAACTTTGTGGGATGATAGAAGTATGTATGTACATGTGTTTACACTATATTGTAATGTTCGGCGTAACTTCCGGTTGTCACCGGAAGCACTTAAAAAATTTGGGTTTTTTTTCATATTTTATTCATTTTACATAAAAATGAAAATATCAGTATTTTATCTTACATATGTTATCTATATAATGTAAAATTAGCAAATAAATTTTACTTCCGGTGAGATATCTTAAATATATCTCTGTAGCTTTCCTTTTTACAAATTTTGATGTCCGCGAGATTTTTGTCACTGTAAGTGATTGAGACACGAAGCTCTCATGATTGATAGAAATTTGATTGAGGATGTGTTTAACGGCTTTAATTTTGTCATTTGTCACTTCCGGTTAATACCGGAAGGGTTCAAACAAATCATGTTTTTAACAGGTTTAACTGACTTTCTTTGGTGTTTTATCTAGCCTTATAAACAGTGATGTACGCTAAGCAAATGTATGAGAAATACCAGCTTTTGTTTTTATTAATCACTTCCGTTTGTCTGTTTCCGGTCCCGAGACAAAAAATATTGTTTCAAAGAGATTTTAGATTTGGCAGAGACGTGAACAACCAAACTTTGAGGAAGAATTGACTTATGATTGTACAAATGGTTATTGATCACATTTTTGTTTAGATCGGCGTTGCTTCCGGTCGTCACAGAAAGTACTTCAAAAATTGATTTTTTTTTTCATTCTTTATGTTTTACATGTAAGTAACATCTGGATATATCATTCACAATATTTATCATATTCACTTTTTTTCTATGTGAGAGAAGCAATGTCTTACAGTTAAATTGATACATGTATATCAAAACGGAAGACCTTTTTGTTGCTTTTGCAACAAGTGTCTAGTTAAGGTCTTCCGTTTCCAACGGAAGACCTTATAGTGATTGTAATGTTTCTTATTATTATTATTATTTTTTTTTTCCTTTTTTTGTCCACAACATTTCTCAGAGATGGCGGGATGGATTTTCTTGAAATTTTCAGAACTGATAGAAAATGATAATATCTCTAGGCGTTTTTTTAATTTTTTCAAAATTCACTTCCTGTCGTCCGTTTCCTGTCCCGCGACAAAAAGCTATGGACAATGAGATCTCAGAAACGATAAAGACTTGAACCTCCAAACTTTGTGGGATGATAGACCTATAGTTGTAGATGTGTTTAAACTATTTTGTTTTGTTCGTCGTAACTTCCGGTCGTCACCGGAAGCACTTCAAAAATAACTATTTTTTCGCATAAAATTCATTTTCGATAAAATAAATATATAAGTATAAATCTATGCATAGATTGTCTATGCGATGTTAACTCAACAAAAAAATTCGACTTCCGGTGAGATATCTCAAATATCTCAGGTAGCTTTTTTGAAACACATTTTGTACAAACGAGATCTCAGAAACTATAAGTGATCAAAGCACAAAACTTTCATGGATGATAGACATTTGATTGAAGATGTGTTTAACTGGTTTCGTTTTGTCTTCCGTCACTTCCGGTCCACACAGGAAGAGTTCAAACAAATCGAGCTGTTTTCAGTTTAACTTATTTCCATTGATATTTGTAGTGTGCTGGATGAGAAATGAAGTACAAAGGGCAAGTTTACAAGATATATTAAATACAATTTATATTGAGCACTTCCGTTTGTCCGTTTCCTGTCCCGCGTTGAGAAAGCTTGTATCAACGAGATCTCAAAAACGATAAAGACTTGAACATCCAAACTTTGTGGGATAATAGACCCATAGCTGTAGATGTGTTCACACTATTTTGTTTTGTTCGTCGTAACTTCCGGTCGTCACCGGAAGCACTTCAAAAGTAACTACTTTTTTGCATAAAATTCTTTTTCCATAAAATAAATATATAAGTATAAATCTATGCATAGATTGTCTATGCGATGTTAACTCAACAAAAAAATTCGACTTCCGGTGAGATATCTCAAATATCTCAGGTAGCTTTTTTGAAACACATTTTGTACAAACGAGATCTCAGAAACTATACGCGATCAAAGCACAAAACTTTCATGGATGATAGACATTTGATTGAAGATGTGTTTAACCGGTTTCGTTTTGTCTTCCGTCACTTCCGGTCCACACAGGAAGAGTTCAAACAAATCGAGCTATTTATCAATTTAACTGTTTTCCTTTGATATTTGTAGTGAAGTCGATGAACAATTAAGTAGAAAGGGGAAGTACAAAAAAAAATTTTACTTACAATTTACATTGAGCACTTCCGTTTGTCCGTTTCCTGTCCCGAGACAAAAAAACCTTGATTCCTGGAGATCTCAAAAACGGTAACGACTTGAACGATCAAACTTTGTGGGATGATAGACCTATGTATGTACATGTGTTTACACTATTTTGTTTTGTTCGGCGTAGCTTCCGGTCGTCACCGGGAGCACTTCACAAATTTGTTTTATTCATTTTACATAAAATGAAAATATCAGTATACAATCTTACATATGTCATCTATATAATTTTAAATTGGCAAATAAATTTTACTTCCGGTGAGATATCTCAAATATCTCTATGTAGCTTTTCTTTTTACATATTTGATGTCCGCAATATTTTCGTCATTGTAAATGATTGAGACACGAATCTTTCATAGATTGTTTGATAGAATTTTGATTGGGGATGTGTTTAACGGGTGTAATTTTGTCAACTGTCACTTCCGGTTCTTACCGGAAGGGTTCAAACAAATCCTGTTTTTAACAAGTTTAGCTGACTTTCTTGGAATTTCATCTAGCCTGATAAACAGTGATGTACATTAAGCAAATGTACGAGAAATACCAGCTTTTGTTTTTATTAATCACTTTCGTTCGTCCGTTTCGGTCCCGAGACAAAAAATATTGTTTCAAAGTGATCTTAGATTTGGCAGAGTCGTGAACAACCAAACTTTGAGGAAAGATTGACTTATGATTGTACAAATGGTTAACATTTTTGTTTAGATCGGCGTTACTTCCGGTCGTCACAGAAAGTACTTAAAAAATTGATTTCTTTTTCATTCTCGTTGTTTTACATGTAAATAACGTCCGTATATATCATTCACAATAATTATCATATCAACCTTTATTTGCATGTAAGAGAAGCAATGTCTTACAGTTAAATTGATACATGTATATCAAAACGGAAGACCTTTTTGTTGCTTTTGCAACAAGTGTCTAGTTATTATTATTATTATTTTTTTTTTTGTCCGTTTTTTGTCCACAAGATTTCTCAGAGATGGCTGGATGGATTTTCTTGAAATTTTCAGGACTGACAGAAAATTATAATATCTCCAGGCGATTTTTTCATTTTTTCAAAATTCACTTCCTGTCGTCCGTTTCCTGTCCCGCGACAAAAAGCTATGGACAATGAGATCTCAGAAACGATAAAGACTTAAACATCCAAACTTTGAGGGATGATAGACCTATACTTGTAGATGTGTTTAAACTATTTGTTTTGTTCGTCGTAACTTCCGATCGTCACCGGAAGCTCTTCAAAAATTAGGCTTTTACGCATTTAATATATTTCTCGGAGAATTGAAATATAAGTATAAATGCTTACATATGTCATCTCTCCGATGATAAATAAACATAAAAATTCTACTTCCGGTGAGATATCTCAAATATCTCATGAAGCCTTTTTTAAAGTAAATGTTTGAACCCCGAGATCTCAGAAACTGTAAGTGATCAAAACACGAAACTTACAGGGATGATAGACATTTGATAGAAGATGTGTTTAACCGTTTTTATTTGGTCGACCGTCACTTCCGGTCCACACAGGAAGAGTTCAAACAAATCAAGTTTTTTAAAAGTTTAACTCGATTTTTCAGAGATGCATGGATGGATTTTCTTGAAATTTATAGGACTGATAGAGAACGAAAATATCTCTAGGCGTTTTTTTCATTTTTTCAAAATTCACTTCCTGTCGTCCGTTTCCTGTCCCGCGACAAAAAGCTATGGACAATGAGATCTCAGAAACGATAAAGACTTGAACATCCAAACTTTGAGGGATGATAGACCTATAGTTGTAGATGTGTTTAAACTATTTTGTTTTGTTGGTCGTAACTTCCGGTCGTCACCGGAAGCTCTTCAAAAATTATGCTTTTACGCATTTAATATATTTCTCGGAGAATTGAAATATAAGTATAAATGCTTACATATGTCATCTCTCCGATGATAAATAAACATAAAAATTCTACTTCCGGTGAGATATCTCAAATATCTCATGAAGCCTTTTTTAAAGTAAATGTTTGAACCCCGAGATCTCAGAAACTGTAAGTGATCAAAACACGAAACTTACAGGGATGATAGACATTTGATAGAAGATGTGTTTAACCGTTTTTATTTGGTCGACCGTCACTTCCGGTCCACACAGGAAGAGTTCAAACAAATCAAGTTTTTTAAAAGTTTAACTCGATTTTTCAGAGATGCATGGATGGATTTTCTTGAAATTTATAGGACTGATAGAGAACGATAATATCTCGAGGTGTTTTTTTCATTTTTTCAAAATTCCCTTCCTGTCGTCCGTTTCCTGTCCCGCGACAAAAAGCTATGGACAATGAGATCTCAGAAACGATAAAAACTTGAACCTCCAAACTTTGCAGAATGATAGACCTATAGTTGTAGATGTGTTAAACTATTTTGTTTTGTTCGTCGTAATTTCCGGTCGTCACCGGAAGCTCTTCAAAAATTATGCTTTTACGCATTTAATATATTTCTCGGAGAATTGAAATATAAGTATAAATGCTTACATATGTCATCTATCCGATGATTAATAAACATAAAAATTCTACTTTCGGTGAGATATCTCAAATATCTCATGAAGCCTTTTTTAAAGTAAATGTTTGAACCCCGAGATCTCAGAAACTGTAAGTTATCAAAACACGAAACTTACAGGGATGATAGACATTTGATAGAAGATGTGTTTAACCGTTTTTATTTGGTCGACCGTCACTTCCGGTCCACACAGGAAGAGTTCAAACAAATCAAGTTTTTTAAAAGTTTAACTCGATTTTTCAGAGATGCATGGGTGGATTTTCTTGAAATTTATAGGACTGATAGAGAACAAAAATAGCTCTAGGCGTTTTTTTCATTTTTTCAAAATTCCCTTCCTGTCGTCCGTTTCCTGTCCCGCGATAAAAAGCTATGGACAATGAGATCTCAGAAACGATAAAGACTTGAACATCCAAACTTTGAGGGATGATAGACCTATAGCTGTAGATGTGTTCAAACTATTTTGTTTTGTTCGTCGTAACTTCCGGTCGTCACCGGAAGCACTTCAAAAATTATGTTTTTACGCATTTTATTTGTTTAACACTGAAATGATATAAAGGTATAAACGCTTTCATATGTCATCTATCCGACGATTAATAAACAAAAAAAATTACTTCCGGTGAGATATCTCAAATATCTCAGGTAGTCTTTTTAAAACAAATATTATGACAGCGAAGTCTCATAAACTGTAAGTGACCAAGACACAAAACTTACACGGATGATAGACATTTGATAGAAGATGTGTTTAACTGTTTTTATTTTGTCAACCGTCACTTCCGGTCCACACCGGAAGAGTTCAAACAATTCATGTTGTTTAAGAGATTTACTGCTTCTGTTTGACAAAGTAAGACAAATTGATAGTTAATTAAGTCCTGTTGTCTAATGGTTATGAAATACTGAGAGAAGCAATGTCTTACAGTTAAATTGATACATGTATATCAAAACGGAAGACCTTTTTGTTGCTTTTGCAACAAGAGTCTAGTTATTATTATTATTTTTTTTGTCCGTTTTTTGTCCACAAGATATCTCAGAGATGGCTGGATAGATTCTCCTGAAATTTTCAGGACTGATAGAAAATGATAATATCTCTAGACGTTTTTTTCATTCTGTCAAAATTCACTTCCTGTCGTCCGTTTCCTGTCCCGCGACAAAAAGCTATGGACAATGAGATCTCAGAAACGATAAAGACTTGAACCTCCAAACTTTGAGGGATGATAGACCTATAGTTGTAGATGTGTTTAAACATTTTTGTTTTGTTCGTCGTAACTTCCGGTCGTCACCGGAAGCTCTTCAAAAATTATGCTTTTACGCATTTAATATATTTCTCGGAGAATTGAAATATAAGGATAAATGATTACATATGTCATCTATCCGATGATTAATAAACATAAAAATTCTACTTCCAGTGAGATATCTCAAATATCTCATGAAGCCTTTTTTAAAATAAATGTTTGAACCCCAAGATCACAGAAACTGTAAGTGATCAAGACACGAAACTTACAGGGATGATAGACATTTGATAGAAGATGTGTTTAACCGTTTTTATTTTGTCGACTGTCACTTCCGGTCCACACAGAAAGAGTTTAAACAAATCAAGATTTTTAAAAGTTTAATCAGATTTCTCAGAGATGCATGGATGGATTTTATTGAAATTTTTAGGACTGACAGAAAATTATGATATCTCCAGGCGTTTTTTTCATTTTTTCAAAATTCACTTCCTGTCGTCCGTTTCCTGTCCCGCGACAAAAAGCTATGGACAATGAGATCTCAGAAACGATAATGACTTGAACATCCAAACTTTGAGGGATGATAGACCTATAGCTGTAGATGTGTTTAAACTATTTTGTTTTGTTCGTCGTAACTTCCGGTCGTCACCGGAAGCTCTTCAAAAATTATGCTTTTACGCATTTAATATATTTCTCGGAGAATTGAAATATAAGTATAAATGCTTACATATTGCATCTTTCCGATGTTAACTAAACATAAAAATTCTACTTCCGGTGAGATATCTCAAATATCTCATGTAGCCTTTTTTAAAACAAATGTCTGAACCGCGAGATCTCAGAAACTGTAAGTGATCAAGACACGAAACTTACAGGGATGATAGACATTTGATAGAAGATGTGTTTAACTGTTTTTATTTTGTTGACCATCACTTCCGGTCCTCACAGGAAGAGTTCAAACAAATCAAGTTTTTTAAAAGTTTAACCAGATTTCTCAGAGATGCATGGATGGATTTTATTGAAATTTTCAGGACTGATAAGGAACAATAAAATCTAGAGAATTTTTTTTCATTTTTTCAAAATTCACTTCCTGTCGTCCGTTTCCTGTCCCGCGACAAAAAGCTATGGACAATGAGATCTCAGAAACGATGATGACTTGAACATCCAAACTTTGAGGGATGATAGATCTATAGTTGTAGATGTGTTTAAACTATTTTGTTTTGTTCGTCGTAACTTCCGGTCGTCACCGAAAGCACTTCAAAAATTATGCTTTTACGCATTAAATATATTTTACGCAGAATTAAAATATAAGTGTAAATGCTTACATATGTCGTCTTTCCGATGTTAACTCAACATAAAAAATCTACTTTCGGTGAGATATCTCAAATATCTCATGTGGCCTTTTTACAAACAAATGTTTTAACAGCGTGATCTCAGAAACTGTAAGTGATCAAGACACGAAACTTACATGGATGATAGATATTTGATAGAAGATGTCTTTAATTGTTTTTATTTTGTCAACCGTCACTTCCGGTCCACAAAGGAAGAGTTTAAACAAATCAAGTTTTTTTTTTAAGTTTACCCAGATTTCTCAGAGATGGCTGGATAGATTTTCTTGAAATTTTCAGGACTGATAGAGAACGATAATATCTCCAGGCGTTTTTTTCATTTTTCAAAATTCACTTCCTGTCGTCCGTTTCCTGTCCCGCGATAAAAAGCTATGGACAATGAGATCTCAAAAACCATAAAGACTTGAACATCCAAACTTTCAGGAATGATAGACCTATAGCTGTAGATGTGTTGAAACTATTTTGTTTTGTTCGTCGTAACTTCCGGTCGTCACCGGAAGCACTTCAAAAATTATGTTTTTACGCACTTTTTTGTTTAACATAGAATTGATATAAAGGTATAAACGCTTTCATATGTCATCTATCCGATGATTGATAAACAAAAAAAAAAAACTTCCGGTGAGATATCTCAAATATCTCAGGTAGTCTTTTTAAAACAAATATTATGACAGCGAGATCTCATAAACTGTAAGTGACCAAGACACAAAACTTACACGGATGATAGACATTTGATAGAAGATGTGTTTAACCGTTTTTATTTTGTCAACCGTCCCTTCTGGTCCACACCGGAAGAGTTCAAACAATCCATGTTGTTTACGAGATTTACTGTTTTTGTTTGACAAATTAAGACAAATTGATAGTCAATAAAGTCCTGTTGTCTAATGGTTATGAAATACTGAGAGAAGCAATGTCTTACAGTTAAATTGATACATGTATATCAAAACGGAAGACCTTTTTGTTGCTTTTGCAACAAGAGTCTAGTTATTAAGGTCTTCCGTTACAACGGAAGACCTTCTAGTGATTGTAATGTTTTTTATTATTATTAAGATCTTCCGTTTCCAACGGAAGACCTTATAGTGATTGTAAGGTTTTTAAGGTCTTCCGTTGGAAACAGAAGACCTTATTGTTTTTGCTTTGTTTCTTTTCCTCTATTATTATTATTTTTTTTTTCTCCCACGTTTTCTCTAAAACGCTTTAGCCGATTTTGATAAAACTTTCAGATCTTGTTTATGACAACATTTGTAAGAAATGTACGTGGGATTTTTTTGGTCGTCACTTCCGGTCCCGAGATATTAAAGATTTTATGTTTTTTCTTGTTCACAAGTTTTCTCCAAAAGTATTTAAGATAGAACTTTCAAATTTTCAGAGATTGTAGAGAGTGAACGGCCGCAGTGTACTACGCATATCCGAACGTCCGCCGTCACTTCCGGTCGTCAGCGGAAGGAAATGAAAAACCTTAATTTTTCAATTTTTTGAACTTGAATTTTTTTTATGTTACTATTCGATAGAGACACTCTAAAAACCTCTGAATATGAAATCTGTTTTAAAATCGATCCATGCATTCTCGAGATTTTGGGCTCCAAAGTTCTGAAGCGAGAGTCCGCGTAGCTCAGTCGTTAGAGTGGTGGACTTGTGTCCAGGCGACCCGGGTTCAGTCCCCGAGTGCCGATTATTTTTTCTTGCTTAACTGTGTTTTGTTTAACGATTTTATCTTTATAATGATGGATTTGAATGTTTTCCGTTTTCTTTTTGTCATAAATAAAATAATAGCGGCTTTTTTCAGTACAAATATAGAGCTCTTTTCTGTCAACTACTCGCTAAATTCGGACGATTGTCGCATTGCCGGCATCAAAGACATGCCGCCGAAGCACCCCTGCAGTTTGACCGCATTAGAGTTCACTGGATCGCTTTGCCGGCATCAAAGAAATGCCGCCATTTCAATGATTGTATACACACAACATTTAGCAATGCACCAACGTTTTTAGTATTTCACATGGCTTAAAAAGAAAGGTTGTTTTGTATTTATTCAAACATTTAGATATGTACATGTATGCATGTATACATGCGTTTATTGACAAATGTTGCGTTTATATTGAATTCCTGAACACTAAAATCTCTCTCTCTCTCTCTCTCTCTCTCTCTCTCTCTCAAAGATCTACTACAGGTAACATGGAGTAATGAGGCTAGAGGCTAATGTACATTTGACGTCAAAAAAGTAAATACGTATTTTTTTCTAGTTACGGGATATTGTCTACGGATGTTATTTTTTGAAATTCACTGTTCAATGATTTAATAACAAATCTATTGACTGTCTGGGATTAAAAAAAAACCGATTTTTATTATCAACTGAATGCTTAACATTGGTCATTTAGACATAACACTTGGGTATCGTTTGGATTCGGGAAAATGGGGAATAAATAATCATACTATATTTTAATGATGTAGGTTATTTTATTTGCTGACTTACCAGAATTTTTTTATTATGCAGTTATTGTCGGCAAAGAAAAACTTGAGAAAAAAAAGAAATATAATTCATATGAAAAAGCAGATAAAACAATTATAAATTTCTTTATCAAATCAGAGACGTAAATGTTATTTATGTCTCTGATCAAATCGATTTCTGATTAATCTCTCTCTCTCTCTCTCTCTCTCTCTCTCTCTCTCTCTCTCTCTCTCTCTCGTCATACATATGTAGTGTTTAGCATGTAAATGTAATGGCATTTTATATATTTTATTTCTGAAAACTTTAAAAGTAAAAAGTAAATCCATAAATTGCGTTTGATGTAAGATTTCAAAAGATTATTGCAAATGTTTCTCGACTTGTTGCAATACTGCTGTTGTCATAGGCAAAATCCCATCGTGAGCTCTGGACCGGTAAATGTCCGAGTAAAAATAAACTGGCGACTTCGAGAGAATAATGCGTATATCTCCCCTATTGTAAGACCCATCAACTTAAAATTCGGCAGGAGTGTATCTCAGACATTACTTTTATGAAAAATACATGCACGTTGCGAGTGTTTTAAAGATTAATTGATTTTTTAGGATTTTGAAGCGAGCTGGTAGTTTTCTATCTGGGTCAGAGTTCGACCTCTTTCTTTATTTATGGTTTCATTGAAATTAATGTTGAAATGGACTTGGCCCCTGTGCAGCCACGTAATATTTCTGTTGCATGTATATTTCTTTTTTTCCGTTTAGTCTGAATCTACGATAGCGTGTGAACTACTTATGAATGTTAGAACTGTGGAAATTACTGCATCAAATTTTTACCGAATAAATTTACGTGTTACTGATTTCGTTATTTCTACATTTATAAAGATTCTATCAATCCTGCTGAAATAAAACAGTCAAACATAATAGTAAACGACACGAACAAAAATTCTCAACACTGAAATACATGGGTAAACTGCATCAGTCATTGTTTTAGGACTTCCCCTAATAGTTGTTACACGAATCCGAGATCCACACCTCAAAATTCTATTTTCGATTTATTTACGACGAAAATCAAGCTCGGGTCTTTTCACCCCCCTCCAGACAAAAACACGCGTCAATATTTCAAATGACCTCGCACTGTTACCAAACCTAAATAGTCAGACATCTTACACTTTGTTTTTCATCTCATACAAAAACTCAGCTTATCTCCCGGGCGAAAACGCCCCAAATTCAAACACAAATTCGGGAATTATTTCGCGTCAGCCATGTTTTGAGACACCTGCAAAGGCGTTGTTTTCTAATCTCGCCGGAGCCAAGATTTGTTCTTTCTCTCTATTTCTTTCTCTGCTATTTATTTAATTTTCTAACTAAAATAATCAACATAAAAGGGTTGTTGGACTGTAGTACAAGTTGAAAAACACTCTTCAATTAAGATTTAGACAAAAACAGTCTTTTATTATTAGGGTCTTCCGTCTTCAGCGGAAGACCCTTCTACTCTTATTGTTATTAGGGTCTTCCGTTAACAAAGGAAGGCCTTCTTTTTTTCTTCGGTTTCTTTTTATTACAGGTTATTAGACCTGTTATTAAGTCAAAAGACCTCTTATTTAATATGAAATAAAATGGGACTGGTCCTTAAAATTAAGGATCCTACAGGTGTATAATCCTTCATCCATCGCTCTTTTAGATCACATCTGCATTTCCTGATATGTTTCGTTGATGATGATAAAAGGCAAGGTCATTTCCTGTTCTAAAAATCGGACGGAAGACCTCCTCGTTGCTCGCAACGAGATCGTGTCTAGTTTATTATTATTTTTTTTTCCTTTTTTTGTCCACAAGATTTCTCGGAGATGGCTGGTTAGATTTTTTTGAAATTTTCTGGAATGAAAGAGAATGATAATATCTCTAGGCGTTTTTTTTCATTTTTTCAAAATTCATTTCCGGTCGTCCGTTTCCTGTCCCGCGACAGAAAGCTTGTCACCTCGTGATCTAAAAAACGGTAAAGACTTAAACATTCAAACTTTGTGGGATGATAGACCTATAGCTGTAGATGTGTTTAAACACTTTTGTTTTGTTCGTCATAACTTCCGGTCGTCAACGGAAGCACTTAAAAAATATTTTTTTTTACGCATCAAAATTTTTGTCCATAGAATAAATATATAAGAATAAATCTATACATAGGAAATCTCTGCGATGTTATATCAACAAAAAAATTCTACTTCCGGTGAGATATCTCAATTATCTCAGGTAGCTTTTTTGAAACACATTTTGTACCCGCGATATCTCAGAAACTATAAGCGATCAAGACACGAAACTTTCATGGATGATAGACATTTGATTGAAGATGTGTTTAACCGGTTTCGTTTTGTCTTCCGTCACTTCCGGTCCACACAGGAAGAGTTCAAACAAATCGAGCTGTTTATCAGTTTATCTGTTTTCCTTTGATATTTGTAGTGAAGTCGATGAACAATTAAGTAGAAAGGGCAAGTACAAAAAAAATATTAATTACAATTTACATTGAGCACTTCCGTTTGTCCGTTTCCTGTCCCGAGACAACAAACCTTGATTCCTGGAGATCTCAAAAACGGTAACGACTTGAAAGATCAAACTTTGTGGGATGATAGACCTATGTATGTACATGTGTTTACACTATTTTGTTTTGTTCGGCGTAGCTTCCGGTCGTCACCGGAAGCACTTCAAAAATTTGTTTTATTCATTTTACATAAAATGAAAATATCAGTATACAATCTTACATATGTCATCTATATAATTTTAAATTGGCAAATAAATTTTACTTCCGGTGAGATATCTCAAATATCTCTATGTAGCTTTTCTTTTTACAAATTTGATGTCCGCAATATTTTCGTCATTGTAAGTGATTGAGACACGAATCTTTCATAGATTGTTTGATAGAATTTTGATTGGGGATGTGTTTAACGGGTTTAATTTTGTCAACTGTCACTTCAGGTTCTTACCGGAAGGGTTCAAACAAATCCTGTTTTTAACAAGTTTAGCTGACTTTTTTGGAATTTCATCTAGCCTGATAAACAGTGATGTACATTAAGCAATGTACGAGAAATACCAGCTTTTGTTTTTATTAATCACTTTTGTTCGTCCGTTTCGGTCCCGAGACAAAAAATATTGTTTCAAAGAGATCTTAGATTTGGCAGAGTCGTGAACAACCAAACTTTGACGCAAGATTGACTTATGATTGTACAAATGGTTAACATTTTTGTTTAGATCGGCGTTACTTCCGGTCGTCACAGAAAGTACTTAAAAAATTGTTTTTTTTTTATTCTCGTTGTTTTACATGTAAGTAACGTCTGGATATATCATTCACAATAATTATCATATCAACTTTTTTTGCATGTAAGAGAAGCAATGTCTTACAGTTAAATTGATACATGTATATCAAAACGGAAGACCTTTTTGTTGCTTTTGCAACAAGTGTCTAGTTATTAAGGTCTTCCGTTTCCAACGGAAGACCTTCTTGTTATTGCTTTGTTTCTGTTTCCCTTATTATGATTCCTTTTTTTTCTTACGCATTTTTGTGCACGCGAGTTCTCGGGAACGGCTTGGCTGATTTTAATAAAACTTTCAGAACTAACACATATTGATCTGAATCTTATTGGAAATTTTTTATATTGATGACGTCATTTCCGTTTTAGAGATATTGACGTTTTTACGATTTTTAGAGGGTCGGCTTGTCCGGTGATTTTCTCCTAAACGAAAACAGATATTTGATTCTAATTTTCAGAGTTTATAGACCTATGATTGTGGATATGACAGAAGCATTTTCATTGTTCTGTGACAAAAAACACCGAAGCTCGCCTGAGCTTAAAAATTGAGATAAAAAGCGTCATGATTTTTTTGTGGTTTTCTTTGAATATATTTTTTCAAAAAAGTATTTTGTTAAGACTTATAGAACAAAACAACTTTAAAAAGTCAAGAACTTTCATTTGACATTAGGGAAAAGGGGCTGGCCCTTTAAATTAAGGGCCGGAAGGGCTCTAAAGTATTCTAATAAAATCTTTTTAATGTGAAATATTTTGTAATACTTTATAGAGGCAATTATGTTCATCGTAACGTTATGTACCTATACATGACAGTTGTTTACTCCTTTGTTACGTATTCAGGGATTTTAAGGGGCCAGCAGTCCGAAATTTTGATCTTATATATCTGAAAGTGGAGAGAAATTTTGAAAAGCAATGTTGAACAAAAGATGCTCCAAATAATATCGTTTACAGTTTGCAACCAAATTTTTTTTGTTATCCGGTCCCTAAAAGGAGTTATACGGTCGGCCCTTAAAACGATCTCTTCCAGACATCTCGAGAACGGTACATAATTTCTACATACTTGTTGAACAAAATGTGTTTAAAATGACAAGAGCTTTCTTTTTATATCACGAAAAAGGGGCTGGCTATTCAAATTAGGAGCCGATAGAGTTCTAAAGTCTTTTAATCATAACTTTTAATGGTGAAATATTTTGAAATACATTACCGAAGCAATTATGTTAATCGAAATGTTATGTACCTATACATGAAAATTGTTTACTCCTATGTTATGTAATAAGGGATTTTAAGGGGTCAAAAGTCCAAACTTATCATCAACGTCCCAAAATTAAAGAAAAAGCAATTCTAAGGAGCAGTATTAAACAAAATACGCTAAAAAATGTGATTAACAATCTGCAACCAAAACTTGTTTGTTATCCGTTCCCATGATCTCTTCCAGATAATTCAAGAACGGTTACAAATTTCTAAACTTTTTACACAAAATGTATCGAAATCAAAAGACCTCTTATTTGATATGAAATACAATGTGGCTGGTCCCTAAATAAGGGATCCAACGGGGTGTATAATCCTTCATCCATCGCTCTTTTAGATCACATCTGCATTTCCTGATATGTTTCGTTGATGAAGATAAAAGGCAAGGTCATTTCCTCTTCTAAAAATCGGACGGAAGACCTCCTCGTTGCTCGCAACGAGATCGTGTCTAGTTAAGGTCTTCCGTTTCCAACGGAAGACCTTATAGTGATTGTAATGTTTCTTTTTATTAAGGTCTTCCGTTTCCAACGGAAGACCTTATAGTGATTGTAAGGTTTTTTAAGGTCTTCCGTTTCCAACGGAAGACCTTATAGTGATTGTAATGTTTCTTTTTATTAAGGTCTTCCGTTTCCAACGGAAGACCTTATTGTTATTGCTTTGATTCTTTTCCTCTATTATTATTATTATTCTTTTTTTTTTCTCCCACGTTTTCTCAAAAATGCTTCAGCCGATTTTCATGAAATTTTCAGAGCTTATTCATGACAAAATTTGTAAGAAAATTACACGAGCTTTTTTTGGTCGTCACTTCCGGTACCGAGATATCAAAGATTTTACGTTTTTGCTTGTTCACGATTTTTCTCAAAAAGTATTTAAAATAGAACCTTTAAATTTTCAGAGATGGTAGAGAGTGAACGGCCGCAGTGCCCTTCGCATATCCGAACGTCCGCCGTCACTTCCGGTCGTCACCGGAAGGAAATGAAAAACCTTAATTTTTCAATTTTTTGAACTTGAATTTTTTTTATGTTACTATTCGATAGAGACACTTAAAACACTTCAGAATAGGAAATTCGTTTTTAAATCGATCCACGCATTCTCGAGATTTTGAGCTCAAAAGTTCTGAAGCGAGAGTCCGCGTAGCTCAGTCGTTAGAGTGGTGGACTTGTGCCCAGGCGACCCGGGTTCCGTCCCCAAGTGCCGATTATATTTCTTCCCTAATTTTGTTTTGGTTAATGATTTTGTCTTTAAAATGATGGTTTTTATTGTTTTCCGTTTTATTTTTATAATAAATAAAGATAATAACAGCTTTTTTAGTACAAATATAGAGCTCGTTTCTGTCAGCAGTTGGCTTAATTCAGACGCTCGTCGCATCGCCAGCATCAAAGACATGCCGCCGAAGCTCCCTTGCAGTACGACTACATTAGAGTTCACTGGGTCGCTTTGCCGGCATCAAAGAAATGCCGCCATCTCCTTGACTGTATGCACACAACATTTACTAAGCAATGCACAAACGTTATTCTACATGGCTTTAAAATGAGGACTGATTAGTATTTATTTACATAATTATATAGATAAACGCATGCATGAATACATGCGTTTATTGACATAGGTTGCTTATATATTGATTTCCTGAACACTATAAAACACTATGAAATCTCTCTCTCTCTCTCTCTCTCTCTCTCTCTCTCTCTCTCTCTCTCTCTGACAACCGGGTGACTGCGATACGGTGTGAAAACTGACCACCCTTGTATCTGTGTTTGGGCCTATGTATTAACAGATGTAAACACTGATCGTTGATATACACTGTTGAAACAAAGAGTCTGATTATTCACTTTTGATTTATAAAAATCATTACGGCAGGGTGGATTGGGATTATAATCATTTACAATCAGTCTTTTAAAGTTTAGATTTATTTACAAAAGTTTATAAACATGTACATGTTCGCCCAAAAGCGGGATTAATGATTAAGCAGCGGGGTCAATAATTCTCTCTCTCTCTCTCTCTCTCTCTCTCTCTCTCTCATTATAGCTAGATAAACAATGAATGTGCATATCCGTATAAATTAGCCTAGCGAACATTTTTATATGGGTATAATATATGTATTAATTTATTAAATCGGAATTTGAATTAATTATTCTCCCCTGGGAATAAACCCCGTTTCAAAATCGCCCTCACTTGGTTTCAGACTTTTGACGAGTCATGGGACAATATGCTTTGCCCTGCGTATAATCTCTCTTGGATGGGGATCCGATTATTGATGAAATAAAATCACTATTATTGATGAAAAAAAATGTTTTTCTATTAACTTATATAGCAAATTAAAAATGCTGAGGTGGATTGAAAATACGCTTCATATATCAGACGTCCGCGTCAATTTGTTCCCGCCCATTTCAAACGTTTTGACCTGTTGCATTCATCTCCATGTACCTAATGTTAATGCTATACATATATTAGAATAAAAGTAAAAATCAAAGAAAAAATCAGAATTAAGATTTTGAGATTTTTAAATTTCAAATCAATGGTACAGTGGCTTATACAGCGCTTATACATTGTTCTAACATATGTATTTTGTTTAGAAATTGTGTAATATGTGATATTTAGAATTTAATATTCTATTTTAATATAGAAGTCACCAACCAACCCCCCCCCCCCCTTCATAAAATCATTTAGTTTTTCTGGTCCGATTTTACTTGATCTTTGATATTAGGCCTTTAAGGTGGCTCTATACACCCACAGTTTATTCCAGTATTCAATAGAAGACCACAAAACATATACTTATCAAATATTAAAATGATGATAGGGATACGATAAGTATTTTTAAAGATTTTTTTAATGTTTTTTCGTGTTTTTGTAAAATGATTTTTAAAAAGTTAACTACTAACAAATTGAGAGAATTTTTTTTGTCATATGATCAATATTTCCTTCGGACATCTAAAAAAATATATAACACTTCTTAACATTCAAAAATGTTATTATTGCAATTTTTTTTAGTATTTCCCCAAAACATAATTGTTCATATTTTCTTACTCTGTTCACAACTCATCTGAAAAAGCTGCTTGATGTTTTAAGGAAATGTATTTTAATAAATGTGACATAAAAAATTGAATGAAAATCATTGCAAATAAACACAAAAAATGTTTTAAATTTTATTTGGAATGAAAGTTCTTCAGGTAAGAGTTATTGTTCCTAAGTCCCAAGGCCCAAACACCTTGGGGACTTTTCATTTCTGAGTTGAAGAAAATTTCCTAAATATCATGTTGGAATGATAAATACATAGATATTTCATTATTGGCCTATATAAGTGAATATATTCGCTTTAATGCAAAAATAAATCAAATAAATAAAGTGGAAAATTAACTTATAGGATTTATGTATTCCATCTGAGAGAAATTCAAAGCCACCCTCCCATCCACTTAAGGTGGTAAGGAATATTTGTCGACATTAATGTGGATTAAAGTTTATTATATGAATATGTGAAATACTTTCACCGGTTTAGAATTCAACAGAATTCAACCCAAAAATACGTTTTAGAAAATTTTGAAAATTAAAATTTTTATCGTCCTCAACGGGATTCGAACTCATGGCCTTCAGGTATGTAATGAACCCACTAACCCACTGCGCTACGCTGCAATACGTCGATGATGGGAAAGAAACTATAAGTATTTAAGAAATTACACTTGATTTTATTGTTTATTTCGATAAATAATACGACGCAAAGTGAAGGTGTCAAATACCACATTACTTGTAAGTATTGAACTTTCCAATTATGAAATTCAATCTATTCATTTAACAAATTTTTCAAAAGAACGGTCCCAACACAATTCGCCTCAGTTTAAATCAGCCAGTACCGGAATTGCATTCTTCCAGATTTACTTTTTTGCGTACTGCGTCATCAAAAAGTGGTGTATAGAGCCACCTTAATTTCAACTAAGTACCATTCTAGATTACTGTACTAATTACAATTAATTATAGTACAAATTATATTAAACTATACTTCTATAGTACAAGTTGAAAAACACTCTTCAATTAAGATTTAGACAAAAACAGTCTTTTATTATTAGGGTCTTCCGTCTTCAGCAGAAGACCCTTCTATTCTTATTGTTATTAGGATCTTCCGTTTACAAAGGTAGACCCTCTTTTTTTTCATCGGTTTCTTTTTATTACAGGTTATTAGACCTGTTATTAAGTCAAAAGACCTCTTATTAAATATGTAATAAAATGGGACTGGTCCTTAAAATTAAGGATCCTACAGGGTGGATAATCCTTCATCCATCGCTCTTTTAGATCACATCTGCATTTCCTGATATGTTTCGCTGATGAAGATAAAAGGCAAGGTCATTTCCTTTCTAAAAATCGGACGGAAGACCTCCTCGTTGCTCGCAACGAGATCGTGTCTAGTTATTATTATTATTTTTTTCCCCTTTTTCTCTCGTGAATTTCTCAGAGATGTCTTGATGGTTTTTTATAAAATTTTCAGGAATGACAGAAAATAAAAAGATCTAGAGGATTTTAATTAAAAATGTTCTAAATTCACTTCCGGTCGTCCGTTTCCTGTCCTGCGACAAAAAGCTTGTCACCTCGAGATCTAAGAAACGGTAAAGACTTAAACATTCAAACTTTGTGGGATGATAGACCTATAGCTGTAGATGTGTTTAAACACTTTTGTTTTGTTCGTCATAACTTCCGGTCGTCACCGGAAGCACTTAAAAAATATTTTTTTTTAAACATCAATTTTTTTGTCAAAAGAATAAATATATAAGAATAAATCTATTCATAGGAAATCTCTGCGATGTAATATCAACAAAAAATTTCTACTTCCGGTGGGATATCTCAATTATCTCAGGTAGCTTTTGTAAAACACATTTTGTACCCGCGAGATATCAGAAACTATAAGCGATCAAGACACGAAACTTTCATAGATGATAGACATTTGATTGAAGATGTGTTTAACCGGTTTCATTTTGTCTTCCGTCACTTCCGGTCCATACCGGAAGAGTTAAAAAAAAGAGCTGTCTATCAGTTTAACTGTTTTCCATTGATATATTTTAGTTAGATAAATGAAAAATAATGTACAAAAGGCAAGTATACAAGAAATATTGAATACAATTTAAATTAAACACTTCCGTTTGCCCGTTTCCTGTCCAGAGACCAAAAACCTGATTTCGACGAGATCTCAAAAAGAGTAACGACTTGAACAACCAAACTTTGTGGGATGATAGACCTATGTATGTACCTGTGTTAACACTATTTTGTTTTTTCTGGCGTAACTTCCGGTCGTCACAGGAAGTACACCCAATTTTGATATTTTTATCATTCACAATAATTTTCGTATCCATTTTTTATTTATGTTAGAGAAGCAATGTCTTACAGTTAAATTGATACTTCTATATCAAAACGGAAGACCTTTTTGTTGCTTTTGCAACAAGAGTCTAGTTATTATTATTATTTTTTTTTCCTTTTTTTGTCCACAAGATTTCTCGGAGATGGCTGGATAGATTTTTTTGAAATTATCTGGAATGAAAGACAATGATAATATCTCTAGGCGTTTTTTTCATTTTTTTTAAATTTATTTCCGGTCGTCCGTTTCCTGTCCCGCGTTGAAAAAGCTTGTCACCTCGAGATCTCAAAAACGGTAAAGTTTTGAACACCAAAACTTTGTGGGATGATAGACCTATAGCTGTAGATGTGTTTAAACTATTTTGTTTTGTTCGGCGTAACTTCCGGTCGTCACCGGAAGCACTTCAAAAATAATTATTTTTTCGCATTGAATTTTTTTTCTATAGAATAAACATAAAACTATAATTTTATACATAAGTTATCTATGCGATGTTATATCAACAAAAAAATTCTACTTCCGGTGAGATGTCTCAATTATCTCAGGTAGCTTTTTTTAAACACATTTTGTACCCGCAAGATCTCAGAAACTATAAATGATCAAATCATGAAACTTTCATGAATGATAGACATTTGATTGAAGATATGTTTAACCGGTTTCATTTTGTCTTCCGTCACTTCCGGTCCAGACAGGAAGAGTTAAAAAAAATCAAGCTGTTTATAAGTTTAACTGTTTTCTTTTGATATTTTAAGCTTTTTTAATTAAAAATTATGTACAAAAGGCAAGTATACAAGAATAATTAATACAATTTACACTGTGCACTTCCGTTTGTCCGTTTCCTGTCCCGAGACAAAAAACCTAATTTCGACGAGATCATAAAAACGGTAACAATTTGAACATTCAAACATTGTGGGATGATAGATCTATGTATGTACATGGGTTCACATTAGTTTGTTTTATCCGGCGTAACTTCCGGTCGTCACAGGAAGTACACCAAATTTTGATTTTTTTTAAATATTTGGTTAATTAGCATGGAAGTAACATTTCAGCTGTAGAAATACAAAAGGTCATATACACATTATAAATAAACAACAAAAAGTTCTACTTCCGGTGAGACATCTCAAATATCTCAGGTAGCCTTCTTTTTAAAAAACAAAGTACCCACAAGATCTCAGAAACTGTTAGAGATCAAAAAACAAATTTATATGTATAATTAACATTTGATTGAACATGTGTTTAACGGGTTTCATTTGGTCGTACGTCATTTCCGGTTCTCACTTGAAGCGTTCAAGGAATAGAAGTTTTTTTTTAAACTTTAGATTTGTTTTAATATTTTACTTAATTTGATGAACAGAAACGTACCGTAGGTAAATGTACTAAAATATCTACTTTTAATTTCTTAAATCACTTCCGTTTGTTCGTTTCCGGTACCGAGACTAAAAACCTTTTTTTAAAGAGATATTATAACTTACAAAAACTTGAACATCAAAACTTCGAGGAAAGACAAAACAATGTATGAAGATATGTTTACTATATTCTGTATGATCCGGCGTATCTTCCGGTCGTCACAGAAAGTACTCAAAAATTGACATTTTGTCTTTTTGTTTTTTTTTATTTCTTTGGAATTCCTTTACAGTATATGTTATATCGATTTTCTGTGTACAAGAGAAACTGACTTTTTGTACAGATTAATACATGAGGAACGGAAGACCTTTTTGTTGCTATAGCAACAAGAGTCTAGTTATTATTATTATTATTATTTTTTTCCCCTTTTTCTCTCGTGAATTTCTCAGAGATGTCTTGATGGATTTTTATAAAATTTTCAGGAATGACAGAAAATTAAAAGATCTAGAGGATTTTAATTAAAAATGTTCTAAATTCACTTCCGGTCGTCCGTTTCCTGTCCCGCGACAAAAAGCTTGTCACCTCGAGATCTAAGAAACGGTAAAGACTTAAACATTCAAACTTTGTGGGATGATAGACCTATAGCTGTAGATGTGTTTAAACACTTTTGTTTTGTTCGTCATAACTTCCGGTCGTCACCGGAAGCACTTAAAAAATAATTTTTTTTACGCATCAATTTTTTTGTCAATAGAATAAATATATAAGAATAAATCTATTCATAGGAAATCTCTGCGATGTAATATCAACAAAAAATTTCTACTTCCGGTGAGATATCTCAATTATCTCAGGTAGCTTTTTTAAAACACATTTTGTACCCGCGAGATATCAGAAACTATAAGCGATCAAGACACGAAACTTTCATAGATGATAGACATTTGATTGAAGATGTGTTTAACCGGTTTCATTTTGTCTTCCGTCACTTCCGGTCCATACCGGAAGAGTTAAAAAAAAAGAGCTGTCTATCATTTTAACTGTTTTCCTTTGATATATTTTAGTTAGATAAATGAAAAATAATGTACAAAAGGCAAGTATACAAAAAATATTGAAAACAATTTACATTGAACACTTCCGTTTGCCCGTTTCCTGTCCAGAGACCAAAAACCTGATTTCGATGAGATCTCAAAAACAGTAACGACTTGAAAAACCAAACTTTGTGGGATGATAGACCTATGTATGTACATGTGTTAACACTATTTTGTTTTATCCGGCGTACCTTCCGGTCGTCACAGGAAGTACACCCAATTTTGATATTTTTATCATTCACAATAATATTCGTATCCATTTTATATTTATGTGAGAGAAGCAATGTCTTACAGTTAAATTGATACTTCTATATCAAAACGGAAGACCTTTTTGTTGCTTTTGCAACAAGAGTCTAGTTAAGGTCTTCCGTTTCCAACGGAAGACCTTATAGTGATTGTAAGGTTTTTTATTATTATTATTTTTTTTTTCCCCTTTTTTTGTCCACAAGATTTCTCAGAGATGGCTGGATAGATTTTCTTGAAATTTTCAGGACTAATAGAATGTGTTAATATCTCGAGGCGTTTTTTTCATTTTGTCAAAAATCATTTCCCGTCGTCAGTTTCCTGTCCCGCGTTCAAAAAGCTTGTACATTCGAGATCTCAAAAACGGTAGAGACTTAAACATCCAAACTTTGTGGGATGATAGACCTATAGTAGTAGATGTGTTTAAACTATTTTGTTTTGTTCGTCGTAGCTTCCGGTGGTCACCGGAAGTACTTCAAAATAAACAACTTTTACGCATTAAATTCTTTTTCAATAGAATGAATATTTAAGCATAAATATACACAAAAGTAATCTTTGCAATGTTATATCAACAACAAAATTCCACTTCCGGTGAGATATCTCAAATATCTCAGGTAGCTTTTTTGAAACACATTTTGTACACGCGAGATCTCAGAAACTATTAGTGATCAAAACACAAGACTTTTATGGAAGATAGACATTTGATTGAGGATGTGTTTAACCGGTATCATTTTGTCTTCCGTCACTTCCGGTCCACACAGGAAGAGTTCAAACAAATCTAGCTGTTTATCAATTTAACTTTTTGTCTTTGATATCTGTAGTGTGCTCGATGAACAATAAAATGCAAAGGGCAAGTAAACAAAAAATAATTAATAAAATTTACATTAAGCACTTCCGTTTGTCCGTTTCCTGTCCCGAGACAAAAAGCCTTATTTCGATGAGATCTCAAAAACGGTGACAACTTGAACAATAAAACTTTGTGAGATGATAGACCTATGTATGTACATGTGTTTACACTATTCTGTTTTGTTCGGCGTAACTTCCGGTCGTCACCGGAAGCTCTTCAAAAAATAACTATTTTTACGCATTTAATTCTTTTGCCATAGAATAGATATATAAGTATAAATCTATACATAAGTTATCAATGCACTGTTATATCAACAAAACAATTCTACTTCCGTTGAGATATCTCAAATATCTCAGGTAGCTTTTTTGAAACACATTTTGTACAAACGAGTTCTCAGAAACTATAAGTGATCTAAGCGCAAAACGTTCATGGATGATAGACATTTTATTGAAGATATGTTTAACCGGTTTCATTTTGTCTTCCGTCACTTCCGGTCTACACAAGAGGAGTTCAAACAAATCGAACTTTTTATCAGTTAAACTGTTTTTCTTTGATATTTGTAGTGAGTTCGATGAACAATAATGTACAAAAGACAAGTATACAAGAAATATTTAATACAATTTACATTGAACACTTCCGTTTGTCCGTTTCCTGTCCCGAGACAAAAAACCTTATTTCGACGAGATCTCATAAACGATGTCGACTTGAACTATCAAACTTTGTGGGATGATATACCTATATATGCACATTTTTTTAAACTATTTTATCTTGTTCGGCGTAACTTGCGGTTGTCACCGGAAGCACTACAAATAATCTGTTTTTTCTTTATTCATTCCTTTTACATGGAATGAATATATCAGTATACAATCTTAGATGTGTCATCTTCATAATGTTAAATTTTCAAAAACCTGTCCCTTCCGGTGAGATATCTCAAATATCTCTGTGTTGCTTTCCTTTTTACAAATTTGATGCCCGCAAGATTTTTGTCACTGTAAGTGAATGAGACACAAAGCTTTCATGAATGATAGACATTTGATTGATGATATGTTTAGTGGGTTTTATTTTGTCAACTACCACTTCCGGTTTTCACTGGAAGGATTCAAATTAATCATATTTTTAACAACCAAACTTTGTAACCTGTTTTGTTTAGTTCGGCATTACTTCCGGTCGTCACAGAGAGTACTTCAAAAATTGATTTCTTTTTCAATCTCACTGTTTTACATGGAAGTAACGTCTGGATGTATCGTTTACAATACTTATCATATTAACTTTTTTCTCTATGTAAGAGAAGCAATGTCTACGGTTAAATTGATTGATGTATATTAAAACGGAAGACCTTTTTGTTGCTTTTGCAACAAGAGTCTAGTTATTATTATTATTATTATTATTTTTTTCCCAGTTTTTGTCCACAAGATATCTCAAAGATGGCTGGATAGATTTACTTGAAATTTTCAGGATTGATAGAAAATGATCATATCTCTAGGCGATTTTTTCATTTTTTGAAAATTCATTTCCTGTCGTCCGTTTCCTGTCCCGCGACAAAAAGCTTGTCACATCGAGATCTCAGAAACAATAAAGATTTGAACATCCAAACTTTGAGGGATGATAGACCTATAGTTGTAGATGTGTTTAAACATTTTTGTTTTGTTCGGCGTAACTTCCGGTCGTCACCGGAAGCTCTTCAAATGTTTTTGTTTTTACGTATTTAATTTATTTTCCATAGAATAAAGATATTACTATAGATCCTTACATATGTCATCTATACAATGTTGAATAAACAAAAAAATTCTACTTCCGGTGAGATATCTCGATTATCTCATGAAGCTTTTTTAAAACATATTTTGTACCCGCAAGTTCTCAGGTACTGTACGTGATCAAGACACGAAACTTTTATTAAACATAGACATTTGATTGAAGATGTGTTTAAACAGTTTCATTTTGTCTTCCGTCACTTCCGGTCCACAGCGGAAAAGTTCAAACAAATCAAACTGTTTATCCGTTAAACTGTTTTGATTTGATAGTTTTAGCTACTTCGTTGAATAATAATGTAAAATAGGAAAGTAACAAGATATAAAAAATTTAAATTTCATTAAGCACTTCCGTTTGTCCGTTTCCTGTCCCGAGACAAAAAACCTTATATCAACGAGATCTCAAAAACGGTAACGGCTTCAACAACCAAACTTTGTAGCATTATAGACCTATGTATAGACACGGGTTAACACTATTTTATTTCATCCGGCGTAACTTCCGGTCTTCACAGGAAGTACACCCAATTTTGATATTTTTAAAAATATTTTGGTTATTTAGCATTGAAGTAACATTTTAGCTATAGAAATACAAAAAGTCATCTACACATGGTAAAAAAAAGTTCTACTTCCGGTGAGACATCTCATATATCTCAGATAGCCTTCTTTTTTAAAAACAAAGAATAAATAAGATCTCAGAACTATGATAAATCAAGACACAAAACTTATATATATTATATTCATTTTCTGTTTACATGATAACTGGATTTCTTGTGCAGATTAACACTTGAGGAACGGAAGACCTTTTTGTTGCTATAGCAACAAGAGTCTAGTTATTATTATTATTATTATTATTTTTTTCCCCTTTTTCTCCCGTGAATTTCTCAGAGATGTCTTGATGGATTTTTATAAAATTTTCAGGAATGACAGAAAATAAAAAGATCTAGAGGATTTTAATTAAAAATGTTCTAAATTCACTTCCGGTCGTCCGTTTCCTGTCCCGCAACAAAAAGCTTGTCACCTCGAGATCTAAGAAACGGTAAAGACTTAAACATTCAAACTTTGTGGGATGATTGACTTATAGCTGTAGATGTGTTTAAACACTTTTGTTTTGTTCGTCATAACTTCCGGTCGTCACCGGAAGCACTTAAAAATATTTTTTTTTACGCATCAATTTTTTTGTCAATAGAATAAATATATAAGAATAAATCTATTCATAGGAAATCTCTGCGATGTAATATCAACAAAAAATTTCTACTTCCGGTGAGATATCTCAATTATCTCAGGTAGCTTTTTTAAAACACATTTTGTACCCGCGAGATATCAGAAACTATAAGCGATCAAGACACGAAACTTTCATAGATGATAGACATTTGATTGAAGATGTGTTTAACCGGTTTCATTTTGTCTTCCGTCACTTCCGGTCCATACCGGAAGAGTTAAAAAAAAAGAGCTGTCTATCAGTTTAACTGTTTTCCTTTGATATATATTAGTTAGATAAATGAAAAATAATGTACAAAAGGCAAGTATACAAGAAATATTGAATACAATTTACATTGAACACTTCCGTTTGCCCGTTTCCTGTCCAGAGACCAAAAACCTGATTTCGACGAGATCTCAAAAACAGTAACGACTTGAACAACCAAACTTTGTGGGATGATAGACCTATGTATGTACATGTGTTAACACTATTTTGTTTTATCCGGCGTAACTTCCGGTCGTCACAGGAAGTACACCCAATTTTGATATTTTTATAATTCACAATAATTTTCGTATCCATTTTTTATTTATGTGAGAGAAGCAATGTCTTACAGTTAAATTGATACTTCTATATCAAAACGGAAGACCTTTTTGTTGCTTTTGCAACAAGAGTCTAGTTATTATTATTTTTTTCCCAGTTTTTGTCCACAAGATATCTCAGAGATGGCTGGATAGATTTACTTGAAATTTTCAGGATTGATAGAAAATGATCATATCTCTAGGCGATTTTTTCATTTTTTGAAAATTCATTTCCTGTCGTCCGTTTCCTGTCCCGCGACAAAAAGCTTGTCACATCGAGATCTCAGAAACGATAAAGATTTGAACACCCAAACTTTGTGGGATGATAGACCTATAGTTGTAGATGTGTTTAAACATTTTTGTTTTGTTCGGCGTAACTTCCGGTCGTCACCGGAAGCTCTTCAAATTTTTTTGTTTTTACGTATTTAATTTATTTTCCATAGAATAAAGATATTAGTATAGATCCTTTTATATGCCATCTATACAATGTTGAATAAACAAAAAAATTCTACTTCCGGTGAGATATCTCGATTATCTCAGGAAGCTTTTTTAAAACATATTTTGTACCCGCAAGTTCTCAGGTACTGTACGTGATCAAGACACGAAACTTTTACTAAACATAGACATTTGATTGAAGATGTGTTTAGACAGTTTCATTTTGTCTTCCGTCACTTCCGGTCCACAGCGGAAGAGTTCAAACAAATCAAACTGTTTATCCGTTAAACTGTTTTAATTTGATAGTTTTAGCTACTTCGATGAATAATAATGTAAAAGAGGAAAGTAACAAGATATAAAAAATTTAAATTTCATTAAGCACTTCCGTTTGTCCGTTTCCTGTCCCGAGACAAAAAAACGTTATATCGACGAGATCTCAAAAACGGTAACGACTTCAACAACCAAACTTTGTAGGATTATAGACCTGTGTATGGACACGTGTTAACACTATTTTATTTCATCCGGCGTAACTTCCGGTCTTCACAGGAAGTACACCCAATTTTGATATTTTTAAAAATATTTTGGTTATTTAGCGTATAAGTAACATTTTAGCTATAGAAATACAAAAAGTCATCTACACATGGTAAAAAAATGTTCTACTTCCGGTGAGACATCTCATATATCTCAGATAGCCTTCTTTTTTAAAAACAAAGAATAAATAAGATCTCAGAAACTATGATAGATCAAGACACAAAACTTATATATATTATATTCATTTTCTGTTTACAATATAACTGGATTTCTTGTGCATATTAATACATGAGGAACGGAAGACCTTTTTGTTGCTATAGCAACAAGAGTCTAGTTATTAAGGTCTTCCGTTTCCAACGGAAGACCTTATAGTGATTGTAATGTTTCTTATTATTATTATTATTTTTTTTTTTGTCCGTTTTTTGTCCACAAGATTTCTCAGAGATGGCTGGATGGATTTTCTTGAAATTTTCAGGACTGACAGAAAATTATAATATCTCCAGGCGTTTTTTTCATTTTTTCAAAATTCACTTCCTGTCGTCCGTTTCCTGTCCCGCGACAAAAAGCTATGGACAATGAGATCTCAGAAACGATAAAGACTTGAACATACAAACTTTGAGGGATGATAGACCTATAGTTGTAGATGTGTTTAAACTATTTTGTTTTGTTCGTCGTAACTTCCGGTCGTCACCGGAAGCTCTTCAAAAATTATGCTTTTACGCATTTAATAGATTTCTCGGAGAATTGAAATATAAGTATAAATGCTTACATATGTCATCTATCCGATGATTAATAAACATAAAAATTCTACTTCCGGTGAGATATCTCAAATATCTCATGAAGCCTTTTTTAAAGTAAATGTTTGAACCCCGAGATCTCAGAAACTGTAAGTGATCAAAACACGAAACTTACAGGGATGATAGACATTTGATAGAAGATGTGTTTAACCGTTTTTATTTTGTCGACCGTCACTTCCGGTCCACACAAGAAATGTTCAAACAAATCAAGTTGTTTAAAAAGTTAACTCGATTTTTCAGAGATGCATGGATGGATTTTCTTGAAATTTATAGGACTGATAGAGAACGAAAATATCTCTAGGTGTTTTTTTTATTTTTTCAAAATTCACTTCCTGTCGTCCGTTTCCTGTCCCGAGACAAAAAGCTATGGACAATGAGGTCTCAGAAACGATAAAGACTTGAACATACAAACTTTGAGGGATGATAGACCTATAGTTGTAGATGTGTTTAAACTATTTTGTTTTGTTCGTCGTAACTTCCGGTCGTCACCGGAAGCTCTTCAAAAATTATATTTTTACGCATTTAATAGATTTCTCGGAGAATTGAAATATAAGTATAAATGCTAACAAATTGCATCTTTCCGATGTTAACTTAACATAAAAATTTTACTTCCGGTGAGATATCTCAAATATCTAATGAAGCCTTTTTTAAAGTAAATGTTTGAACCCCGAGATCTCAGAAACTGTAAGTGATCAAAACACAAAACTTACAGGGATGATAGACATTTGATAGAAGATGTGTTTAACCGTTTTTATTTTGTCGACCGTCACTTCCGGTCCACACAGGAAGAGTTCAAACAAATCAAGTTTTTTAAAAGTTTAACTCAATTTTTCAGAGATGCATGGATGGATTTTCTTTAAATTTATAGGACTGATAGAGAACGAAAATATCTCTAGGCATTTTTTTCATTTTTTCAAAATTCCCTTCCTGTCGTCCGTTTCCTGTCCCGCGATAAAAAGCTATGGACAATGAGATCTCAGAAACGATAAAGACTTGAACATCCAAACTTTGAGGAATGATAGACCTATAGCTGTAGATGTGTTTAAACTATTTTGTTTTGTTCGTCGTAACTTCCGGTCGTCACCGGAAGCACTTCAAAAATTATGTTTTTACGCATTTTATTTGTTTAAAACTGAAATGATATAAAGGTAAAAACGCTTTCATATGTCATCTATCCGATGATTAATAAACAAAAAAAAATTACTTCCGGTGGGATATCTCAAATATCTCAGGTAGTCTTTTTAAAACAAATATTATGACAGCGAAATCTCATGAAATGTAAGTGACCAAGACACGAAACTTACACGGATGATAGACATTTGATAGAAGATGTGTTTAACCTTTTTTATTTTGTGAACCATCACTTCCGGTCCACACCGGAGGAGTTCAAACAATCCAAGTTGTTTAAGAGATTTACTGTTTTTGTTTGACAAAGCAAGACAAATTCATAGTCAATAAAGTTCTGTTGTGTAATGGTTAACAAACACTAACTTTCATTTTCATCGAACACTTCCGTTTGTCCGTTTCCTGTCCCGAGACAAAAAACCTTGATTCTTAGAGATCTCAAAAACGGTGACGACTTGAACAATCAAACTTTGTGGGATGATAGACCTATGTATGTACATGTGTTTACATCATTTTGTTTTGTTCGGCGTAACTTCCGGTCGTCACCGGAAGCACTTCAAAAATTATGTTTTTACGCATTTTATTTGTTTAACACAGAATTGAAATATAAGTATAAACGCTTTCATATGTCATCTATTCGATGATTAATAAACACAAAAAAATTACTTCCGGTGAGATATCTCAAATATCTCAGGTAGTCTTTTTAAAACAAATATTATGACAGCAAAATCTCATAAACTGTAAGTGACCAAGACACGAAACTTACATGGATGATAGACATTTGATAGAAAATGTGTTTAATTGCTCTCATTTTGTGAACCGTCACTTCCGGTCCACACCGGAAGAGTTCAAACAATTCAAGTTGGTAAGAGTTTAACTGTTTTTGTTTGACAATGTAAGACAAATTGATTGCCAATTAAGTCCTGTTGTGTAATGGTTAAGAATTACTTTCATTTTCATCGAACACTTCCGTTTGTCCGTTTCCTGTCCCGAGACAAAAAACCTTGATTCCTAGAGATCTCAAAAACGGTGACGACTTGATCAATTAAACTTTGTGGGATGATAGAAGTATGTATGTGCATGTGTTTACACTATATTGTAATGTTCGGTTTAACTTCCGGTCGTCACCGGAAGCACTTCAAAAATTTAGGGTTTTTTTCATATTTTATTCATTTTACATAAAATGAAAATATCAATATATAATCTTACATATGTTATCTATATAATGTAAAATTAGCAAATAAATTTTACTTCCGGTGAGATATCTCAAATATATCTCTGTAGCTTTCCTTTTTACAAATTTGATGTCCGCGAGATTTTTGTCACTGTAAGTGATTGAGACACGAAGCTCTCATGATTGATAGAAATTTGATTGGGGATGTGTTTAACGACTCTAATTTTGCCAACTGTCACTTCCGGTTCTTACTGGAAGGGTTCAAACAAATCATGTTTTTAACAAGTTTAACTGACTTTCTCAGGTGTTTCATCTAGCCTGATAAACAGTGATGTACGCTTAGCAAATGTACGAGAAATACCAGCTTTTGTTTTTATTAATCACTACTGTTTGTCTGTTTCCGGTCCCGAGACAAAAAATATTGTTTCAAAGAGATCTTAGATTTGGCAGAGACGTGAACAACCAAAGTTTGAGGAAAGATTAATTTATGATTGTACAAATGGTTAACATTTTTGTTTAGATCGGCGTTGCTTCCGGTCGTCACAGAAAGTACTTCAAAAATTGATTTCTTTTTTATTTTCGTTGTTTTACATGTAAGTAACGTCTGGATATATCATTCACAATAATTATCATATCTAATTTTTTTCTATGTGAGAGAAGCAATGTCTCACAGTTAAATTGATACATGTATATCAAAACGGAAGACCTTTTTGTTGCTTTTGCAACAAGTGTCTAGTTATTATTATTTTTTTTTGTCCGTTTTTTGTCCACAAAATTTCTCAGAGATGGCTGGATAGATTTTCTTGAAATTTTCAGAACTGATAGAAAATGATAAAATCTCTAGGCGTTTTTTTCATTTTGTCAAAATTCACTTCCTGTCGTCCGTTTCCTGTCCCGCGACAAAAAGCTATGGACAATGAGATCTCAGAAACGATAAAGACTTGAACCTCCAAACTTTGAGGGATGATAGACCTATAGTTGTAGATGTGTTTAAACTATTTTGTTTTGTTCGTCGTAACTTCCGGTCGTCATCGGAAGCTCTTCAAAAATTATGCTTTTATGCATTTAATGTATTTCTCGGAGAATTGAAGTATAAGTATACTTGCTTACATATGTCATCTATCCGATGATTAATAAACATAAAAATTCTACTTCCGGTGAGATATCTCAAATATCTCATGAAGCCTTTTTTAAAATAAATGTTTGAGTCCCGAGATCTCAGAAACTGTAAGTGATCAAGACACGAAACTTACAGGGATGATAGACATTTGATAGAAGATGTGTTTAACCGTTTTTATTTTGTCGACCGTCACTTCCGGTCCACACAGGAAGAGTTCAAACAAATCAAGTTTTTTAAAAGTTTAACCCGATTTCTCAGAGATGCATGGGTGGATTTTCTTGAAATTTTTAGGACTGATAGGGAACAATAAAATATGGAGGTGTTTTTTTTTCATTTTTTCAAAATTCACTTCCTGTCGTCCGTTTCCTGTCCCGCGACAAAAAGCTATGGACAATGAGATCTCAGAAACGATAAAGACTTGAACATCCAAACTTTGAGGGATGATAGACCTATTGTTGTAGATGTGTTTAAATTATTTTGTTGTGTTCGTCGATACTTCCGGTCGTCATCGGAAGCACTTCAAAAATTATGTTTTTACACATTTTATTTCTTTAACACAAAATTGAAATATAACTATAAGCGCTTTCATATGTCATCTATCCGATGATTAATAAACAAAAAAAAATACTTCCGGTGAGATATCTCAAATATCTCAGGTACTCTTTTTAAAACAAATATTATTACAGCGAGATCTCATAAACTGTAAGTGACCAAGACACAAAGCTTAGATGGCTGGTAGACATTTGATAGAAGATGTGTTTAACCGCTCTCATTTTGTCAACCGTCACTTCCGGTCCACACCCGAAGAGTTCAAACAATTCAAGTTGGTTAAGAGTTTAACTGTTTTTGTTTGACAATGTAAGATAAATTGATAGCCAACAAAGACCTGTTGTGTAATGGTTAAGAAATACTAACTTTCATTTTCATCAAACACTTCCGTTTGTCCGTTTCCTGTCCCGAAACAAAAAACCTTGATTCCTTGAGATCTTAAAAACGGTGATGACTTGAATAATCAAACTTTGTGGGGTGATAGAAGTATGTATGTACATGTGTTTACACTATAATGTATTGTTCGGCTTAACTTCCGGTCGTCACCGGAAGCACTTCAAAAATTTGTTTTTTTTTCCAAATATTATTCATTTTACATAAAAAGAAAATAACAGTATATAATCTTACATATGTCATCTATATAATGTTAAATAAGCAAATAAATTTTACTTCCGGTGAGAAATCTAAGATATATCTGTGTAACTTTCATCTTTAAAAATTTGATGTCCGCGAGATTTTTGTCACTATAAGTGATTCAGAAACGAAGTTCTCTTGATTAATAGAAATTTGATTGGGGATGTGTTTAATGGGTTTAATTCTGTCAACTTTAAGAACCGGTTCTTACCGGAAGGGTCCAAACAAATCATGTTTTTAACACGTTTAACCGATTTTATTGGGTGTTTTATCTAGCCTGATAAACAGTGATGTACGCTAAGCAAATGTACGAGAAATACCAGCTTTTGTTTTCATTAATCACTTCCGTTTGTCTGTTTCCGGTCCCGAGACAAAAACTATTGTTTCAAAGAGATCTTAGATTTGGCAGAGACGTGAACAACCAAACTCTGAGGAAGGATTAACTTATGATTGTACAAATGGTTAACATTTTTGTTTAGATCGGCGTTGCTTCCGGTCGTCACAGAAAGTACTTCAAAAATTGATTTTTTTTTCATTCTCGTTGTTTTACATGTAAGTAACGTCTGGATATATCATTCACAATAATTATCATATCCACTTCTTTTTCTATGTGAGAGAAGCAATGTCTTACAGTTAAATTGATACATGTATATCAAAACGGAAGACCTTTTTGTTGCTTTTGCAACAAGTGTCTAGTTATTATTATTATTATTATTCTTATTTTCTCCCCCGTTTTTCTCAGAGATGACTGAATATATTTTCTTGAAATTTTCAGGAATGATAGAGAATGATAATACCTCGAGACATTTTTTTTTATTTTTTTGAAAATTCATTTCCGGTCGTCCGTTTCCTGTCCCGCAACGAAAAAGCTTGTCACATCGAAATCTCAAAAATGGTAAAGTCTTGAACAACCAAACTTTGTACGATGATAGACCTGTGTATGTAGATGTGTTTAAACTATTTTGTTTTGTTCGTCGTAACTTCCGATCGTCACCGGAAGCCCTTCAAAAATAGTTATTTTACGCATTAAATTCATTTTCCATTAATGAAATATATAAGTATAAATCTATACATATGTTATCTTTGCGATGTTAAGTCAACAAAAAAATTCTACTTCCGGTGAGATATCTCAATCATCTCAGGTAACCTTTTTAAAACACATTTTGTACCCGCGAGATCTCAGAAACTATAAGTGATCAAAACACGAAACTTTTTATGGATGAAAGACATTTGATTGAAGATGTGTTTAACCGGTTTTATTTTGTCTTCCGTCGTTTCCGGTCCACACCGGAAGAGTTCAAACAAATCGAGCCGTTTATTAGTTTAACTGTTTCCCTTTGACATTTTTAGTTTGATAAATAAAAAATAATGTACAAAAGGCAAATATACAAGAAATATTTCATATAGTTTACATTGAGCACTTCCGCATGTCCGTGTCCTGTCCCGAGACAAAAAACCTTATTTCGACGAGATCTTAAAAACGGTGACGACTTGAACAACCAAACTTTGTGGGATGATAGACCTATGTATGAACATGTGTTAACACTATTTTGTTTTGTTCGGCTTAACTTTCGGTCGTCACCGGAAGCACTTCAAAAATTTTGTTTTTTTCATATTTTATTCATTTTACATAAAATGAAAATATCAGTATACAATCTTACATATGTCATATATATAGTGTTAAATTAGCAAAACATTTTTATCTCCGGTGAGATATCTCAAATATCTCTATATAGCTTTCTTTTTTTAAAAATTTGATGTCCGCGAGATTTTTGTCATTATAAGTGATTGAGACACGAATCTTTAATGATTGATAGAAATTTGATTGGGGGTGTGTTTAACAGGTTTAATTTTGTCAACTGTCACTTCCGGTTCTTACCGAAAGGGTTCAGACAAATCATGTTTTTAACAAGTTTAACTGACTTTCTTGGGTGTTTCATCTAGCCTGATAAACAGTGATGTACGTTAAGCAAATGTACGAGAATAACCATCTTTTGTTTTCATTAATAACTTCCGTTCGTCCGTTTCCGGTCCCGAGACAAAAAATATTGTTTCACAGAGATCGGAGATGTGAACAACCAACATTTGAGGAAAGATTGACTTATGATTGTACAAATGTTTAACATTTTTGTTTAGTTCGGCGTAACTTCCGGTCGTCACAAAAAGTACTTCAAAAATAGATTTCTTTTTCATTCCCGTTGTTTTTATTAGACGTAACGTCTGGATATATCATTCACAATAATTATCATATCCCCTTTTTTTCTATGTGAGAGAAGCAATGTCTTACAGTTGAATTGGTACATGTATATCAAAACAGAAGACCTTTTTGTTGCTTTTGCAACAAGAGTCTAGTTAAGGTCTTCCGTTTCCAACGGAAGACCTTATAGTGATTGTTAGGTTTTTTCTTTCTTTCTTATTATTAAGGTCTTCCGTTTCCAACGGAAGACCTTATTGTTATTGCTTTGTTTCTTTTTCACTATTATTTTTATTGTTTTTTTTTTCTGTCACGTTTTCTCAAAAATGCTTCAGCCAATTTTCATGAAATTTTCAGATCTTATTCATGACAAAATTTGTAAGAAAAGTACACGGGCTTTTTTTGATCGTCACTTCCGGTACCGAGATATTAAAGATTTTACGTTTTTGCTTGTTCACGATTTTTCTCAAAAAGTATTTACGATAGAACCTTCAAATTTTCAGAGAAGGTAGAGAGGGAACGGCCGCAGTGCCCTTTGTATATCCGAACGTCCGCCGTCACTTCCGGTCGTCACCGGAAGGAAATGAAAAACCTTAATTTTTCAAATTTTTAGATTTTATTTTTTTTTATATTTTTATTCGATAGAGACGCTTAAAACACTTCATAATATGAAATTCGTGTTAAAATCGATCCAGGCATTCCCGAGATTTTGAGTTCAAAAGTTCTGAAGCGAGAGTCCGCGTAGCTCAGTCGTTAGAGTGTTGGACTTGTGCCCAGGCGACCCGGGTTCAGTCCCCGAGTGCCGATTATTTGTTCTTGCTTAACTGTGTTTTGTTTAACGATTTTATCTTTATAATGATGGATTTGAATGTTTTCCGTTTTCTTTTTGTCATAAATAAAAATAATAGCGGCTTTTTTTCAGTACAAATATAGAGCTCTTTTCTGTCAACTGCTCGCTAAATTCGGACGATTGTCGCATTGCCGGCATCAAAGACATGCCGCCGAAGCACCCCTGCAGTTTGACCGCATTAGAGTTCACTGGATCGCTTTGCCGGCATCAAAGAAATGCCGCCATTTCAATGATTGTATACACACAACATTTAGCAATGCACCAACGTTTTTAGTATTTCACATGGCTTAAAATGAAAGGTTGTTTTGTATTTATTCAAACATTTAGATATGTACATGTATGCATGTATACATGCGTTTATTGACAAATGTTGCGTTTATATTGAATTCCTCAACACTAAAATCTCTCTCTCTCTCTCTCTCTCTCTCTCTCTCTCTCTCTCTCTCTCTCTCTCTCTCTCTCTCTCTCTCTCTCTCTCTCTCTCTCTATAAAAGATCTACTACAGGTAACATGGAGTAATGAGGCTAGAGGCTAATGTACATTTGACGTCAAAAAAAGTAAATACGTATTTTATTCTAGTTACGGGATATTGTCTACGGATGTTATTTTTTGAAATTCACTGTTCAATGATTTGATAACAAATCTATTGACTGTCTGGGATTTAAAAAAAACCGATTTTTATTATCAACTGAATGCTTAACATTGGTCATTTAGACATAACACTTGGGTATCGTTTGGATTCGGGAAAATGGGGAATAAATAATCTTACTATATTTCTAATGATGTAGGTTATTTTATTTGCTGACTTACCAGAATTTTTTATTATGCAGTTATTGTCGGCAAAGAAAAACTTGAGACAAAAAGAAATATAATACATATGAAAAAGCAGATAAAACAATTATAAATTTCTTTATCAAATCAGAGACGTAAATGTTATTTATGTCTCTGATCAAATCGATTTCTGATTAATCTCTCTCTCTCTCTCTCTCTCTCTCTCTCTCTCTCTCTCTCTCTCTCTCTCTCTCTCTCATCATACATATGTAGTGTTTAGCATGTAAATGTTATGGCATTTTATATATTTTATTTCTGAAAACTTTAAAAGTAAAAAGTAAATCCATAAATTGCGTTTGATGTAAGATTTCAAAAGATTATTGCAAATGTTTCTCGACTTGTTGCAATACTGCTGTTGTCATAGGCAAAATCCCATCGTGAGCTCTGGACCGGTAAATGTCCGAGTAAAAATAAACTGGCGACTTCGAGAGAATAATGCGTATATCTCCCCTATTGTAAGACCCATCAACTTAAAATTCGGCAGGAGTGTATCTCAGACATTACTTTTATGAAAAATACATGCACGTTGCGAGTGTTTTAAAGATTAATTGATTTTTTAGGATTTTGAAGCGAGCTGGTAGTTTTCTATCTGGGTCAGAGTTCGACCTCTTTCTTTATGTATGGTTTCTTTGAAATTAATGTTGAAATGGGCTTGGCCCCTGTGCAGCCACGTAATATTTCTGTTGCATGTATATTTCTTTTTTTCCGTTTAGTCTGAATCTACGATAGCGTGTGAACTACTTATGAATGTTAGAACTGTGGAAATTACTGCATCAAATTTTTACCGAATAAATTTACGTGTTACTGATTTCGTTATTTCTACATTTATAAAGATTCTATCAATCCTGCTGAAATAAAACAGTCAAACATAATAGTAAACGACACGAACAAAAATTCTCAACACTGAAATACATGGGTAAACTGCATCAGTCATTGTTTTAGGACTTCCCCTAATAGTTGTTACACGAATCCGAGATCCACACCTCAAAATTCTATTTTCGATTTATTTACGACGAAAATCAAGCTCGGGTCTTTTCACCCCCCTCCAGACAAAAACACGCGTCAATATTTCAAATGACCTCGCACTGTTACCAAACCTAAATAGTCAGACATCTTACACTTTGTTTTTCATCTCATACAAAAACTTCTCCCGGGCGAAAACGCCCCAAATTCAAACACAAATTCGGGAATTATTTCGCGTCAGCCATGTTTTGAGACACCTGCAAAGGCTGTGTGTTCTAATCTCGCCGGAGCCAAGATTTGTTCTTTCTCTCTATTTCTTTCTCTGCTTTTTATTTAATTTTCTAACTAAAATAATCAACATAAAAGGGTTGTTGGACTGTAGTACAAGTTGAAAAACACTCTTCAATTAAGATTTAGACAAATACAGTCTTTTATTATTAGGGTCTTCCGTCTTCAGCGGAAGACCCTTCTATTCTTATTGTTATTAGGGTCTTCCGTTTACAAAGGAAGGCCCTCTTTTTTTCTTCGGTTTCTTTTTATTACAGGTTATTAGACCTGTTATTAAGTCAATAGACCTCTTATTTAATATGAAATAAAATGGGACTGGTCCTTAAAATTAAGGATCCTACAGGTGTATAATCCTTCATCCATCGCTCTTTTAGATCACATCTGCATTTCCTGATATGTTTCGTTGATGAAGATAAAAGGCAAGGTCATTTCCTCTTCTAAAAATCGGACGGAAGACCTCCTCGTTGCTCGCAACGAGATCGTGTCTAGTTAAGGTCTTCCGTTGGAAACGGAAGACCTTATTGTTTTTGCTTTGTTTCTTTTCCTCTATTATTATTATTATTTTTTTTTTCTCCCACGTTTTCTCGAAAACGCTTCAGTCGATTTTGATAAAACTTTCAGATCTTGTTTATGACAACATTTGTAAGAAAAGTACGTGGGATTTTTTTGGTCGTCACTTCCGGTCCCGAGATATTAAAGATTTTATGTTTTTGCTTGTTCACGAGTTTTCTCCAAAAGTATTTAAGATAGAACTTTCAAATTTTCAGAGATCGTAGAGAGTGAACGGCCGCAGTGTACTACGCATATCCAAACGTCTGCCGTCACTTCCGGTCGTCAGCGGAAGGAAATGAAAAACCTTAATTTTTCAATTTTTTGAACTTGAATTTTTTTTATGTTACTATTCGATAGGGACACTCTAAAAACCTCTTAATATGAAATCTGTTTTAAAATCGATCCATGCATTCTCGAGATTTTGGGCTCCAAAGTTCTGAAGCGAGAGTCCGCGTAGCTCAGTCGTTAGAGTGGTGGACCTGTGTCCAGGCGACCCGGGTTCAGTCCCCGAGTGCCGATTATTTGTTCTTGCTTAACTGTGTTTTGTTTAACGATTTTATCTTTATAATGATGGTTTGAATGTTTTCCGTTTACTTTTTGTCATAAATAAAAATAATAGCGGCTTTTTTTCAGTACAAATATAGAGCTCTTTTCTGTCAACTGCTCGCTTAATTCGGACGATTGTCGCATTGCCGGCATCAAAGACATGCCGCCGAAGCACCCCTGCAGTTCGACCGCATTAGAGTTCACTGGATCGCTTTGCCGGCATCAAAGAAATGCCGCCATTTCAATGATTGTATACACACAACATTTAGCAATGCACCAACGTTTTTAGTATTTCACATGGCTTAAAAAGAAAGGTTGTTTTGTATTTATTCAAACATTTAGATATGTACATGTATGCATGCGTTTATTGACACATGTTGCGTTTAAATTGAATTCCTGAACACTAAAATCTCTCTCTCTCTCTCTCTCTCTCTCTCTCTCTCTCTCTCTCTCTCTCTCTCTAAAAGATCTACTACAGGTAACATGGAGTAATGAGGCTAGAGGCTAATGTACATTTGACGTCAAAAAAAGTAAATACGTATTTTTTTCTAGTTACGGGATATTGTCTACGGATGTTATTTTTTGAAATTCACTGTTTAATGATTTAATAACAAATCTATTGACTGTCTGGGATTAAAAAAAACCGATTTTTATTATCAACTGAATGCTTAACATTGGTCATTTAGACATAACACTTGGGTATCGTTTGGATTCGGGAAAATGGGGAATAAATAATCATACTATATTTCTAATGATGTAGGTTATTTTATTTGCTGACTTACCAGAATTTTTTATTATGCAGTTATTGTCGGCAAAGAAAAACTTGAGACAAAAAGAAATATAATACATATGAAAAAGCAGATAAAACAATTATAAATTTCTTTATCAAATCAGAGACGTAAATGTTATTTATGTCTCTGATCAAATCGATTTCTCTCTCTCTCTCTCTCTCTCTCTCTCTCTCTCTCTCTCTCTCTCTCTCTCTCTCTCTCTCTCTCTCTCTCATCATACATATGTAGTGTTTAGCATGTAAATGTTATGGCATTTTATATATTTTATTTCTGAAAACTTTAAAAGTAAAAAGTAAATCCATAAATTGCGTTTGATGTAAGATTTTAAAAGATTATTGCAAATGTTTCTCGACTTGTTGCAATACTGCTGTTGTCATAGGCAAAATCCCATCGTGAGCTCTGGACCGGTAAATGTCCAAATAAAAATAAACTGGCGACTTCGAGAGAATAATGCGTATATCTCCCCTATTGTAAGACCCATCAACTTAAAATTCGGCAGGAGTGTATCTCAGACATTACTTTTATGAAAAATACATGCACGTTGCGAGTGTTTTAAAGATTAATTGATTTTTTAGGATTTTGAAGCGAGCTGGTAGTTTTCTATCTGGGTCAGAGTTCGACCTCTTTCTTTATGTATGGTTTCATTGAAATTAATGTTGAAATGGGCTTGGCCTCTGTGCAGCCACGTAATATTTCTGTTGCATGTATATTTCTTTTTTTCCCTTTAGACTGAATCTACGATAGCGTGTGAACTACTTATGAATGTTAGAACTGTGGAAATTACTGCATCAAATTTTTACCGAATAAAACATAATAGTAAACGACACGAACAAAAATTCTCAACACTGAAATACATGGGTAAACTGCATCAGTCATTGTTTTAGGACTTCCCCTAATAGTTGTTACACGAATCCGAGATCCACACCACAAAATTCTATTTTCGATTTATTTACGACGAAAATCAAGCTCGGGTCTTTTCACCCCCCTCCAGACAAAAACACGCGTCAATATTTCAAATGACCTCGCACTGTTACCAAACCTAAATAGTCAGACATCTTACACTTTGTTTTTCATCTCATACAAAAACTCAGCTCTTCTCCCGGGCGAAAACGCCCCAAATTCAAACACAAATTCGGGAATTATTTCGCGTCAGCCATGTTTTGAGACACCTGCAAAGGCTGTGTGTTCTAATCTCGCCGGAGCCAAGATTTGTTCTTTCTCTCTATTTCTTTCTCTGCTTTTTATTTAATTTTCTAACTAAAATAATCAACATAAAAGGGTTGTTGGACTGTAGTACAAGTTGAAAAACACTCTTCAATTAAGATTTAGACAAATACAGTCTTTTATTATTAGGGTCTTCCGTCTTCAGCGGAAGACCCTTCTATTCTTTTGTTATTAGGGTCTTCCGTTTACAAAGGAAGGCCCTCTTTTTTTCTTCGGTTTCTTTTTATTACAGGTTATTAGACCTGTTATTAAGTCAATAGACCTCTTATTTAATATGAAATAAAATGGGACTGGTCCTTAAAATTAAGGATCCTACAGGTGTATAATCCTTCATCCATCGCTCTTTTAGATCACATCTGCATTTCCTGATATGTTTCGTTGATGAAGATAAAAGGCAAGGTCATTTCCTCTTCTAAAAATCGGACGGAAGACCTCCTCGTTGCTCGCAACGAGATCGTGTCTAGTTATTATTCTTTTTTTTTTCTCCCACGTTTTCTCAAAAACGCTTAAGCCGATTTTGATAAAACTTTCAGATCTTGTTTAAGACAAAATTTGTAAGAAAAGTACGTGGGATTTTTTTGGTCGTCACTTCCGGTCCCGAGATATTAGAGATTTTATGTTTTTGCTTGTTCACGAGTTTTCTCCAAAAGTATTTAAGATACAACTTTTAAATTTTCAGGGATGATAGAAAGTGTCCAGCCGCAGTGTACTACGCATATCCGAACGTCTGCCGTCACTTCCGGTTGTCACCGGAAGGAAATGAAAAACCTTAATTTTTCAATTTTTGGGATTTGAATTTTTTTTATTATTTCATTCGATAGAGACGCCCTCAAAACTCCTAAATATGAAATTTGTTTTAAAATCGATCCACGCATTCTTGAGATTTTGGACCCCAAAATCCAGAAGCGAAGGTCCGCGTAGCTCAGTCGTTAGAGTGTTGGACTTATGCCCAGACGACCCGGGTTCAGTCCCTGAGTGCCGAATGTTTTTTCTCTCTTATTTGTGTTTTGATTAATGATTTCGTCTTTAAAATGATGGATTTGAATGTTTTTCGTTTTATTTTTGTCATAATTGAAAATAATATCGGCTTTTTTCAGTACAAATATGGAGCTCTTTTCTGTCAGCAGCTCTCTAAATTTAGACGCTCGTCGCATTGCCGGTATCAAAGACATGGCGAATGTTGGTTTTTCTTAATTTTGTTTTGTTTAACGATTTTATCTTTAAAATGATAGATTTTAATGTCTTCCGTTTTATATTTATTATATATAGAAATAATAGCGGCTTTTTAAAATTACAAATAGATAGCTTGCTTCTGTCAGCAGTTCGCTAAATTCAAACGCTCGTCGCATCGCAGGCATCAAAGACATGCCGCCAAAGTACCCCTGCAGTACGCTGGGTCGCTTTGCCGGCATCAAAGATATGCCGCCATCTCAATGACACACACAATATTTAGCAATGCACCCACGTTTAAGTAAGTATTCAACATGAACTTAAAGGAGGACTGATTAGTATTTATTCACATATATAGATACACGCATGCATGTATATAAATGTGTTTATTGACATACGTTGCTAATATACTGATTCCCTAAACACTATAAAAAAACTAGAAAATCTCTCTCTCTCTCTCTCTCTCTCTCTCTCTCTCTCTCTCTCTCTCTCTCTCTCTCTCTCTCTCTCTAAAGTACAAATGTTTTAACATTTAAATAAGAACTTGTACAGTAACATGCAGTAAATTGGATAGAGGCTTAATGTACATTGGCGTCCAAAAAGTATACATGTATTTATTTCAAGTTACGGGATAATGTCTATGGATTCAAATAATTTGAAATTCATTGCTTAATGATTGTCTTCATACTGATTGGAAGTCAACGCTAAAAAGTCATTTTTATTAAAGATGGTGGACTTTTTCCTTTTTTTGTGCATGTCTATATACTGATACAAATCTGTTGCCTGTCTGGGATTAAGAAAAACCTCCAAAGTTTATACACGTAACTATACAAACGAACGGGTGACTGCGACAAGGTTTGAAAACTGACTAGCCGTTTATGAGTGTTTGAGCCTAAGATAAACAGATGTTAAGAAATCAATAGTTACATCTTTCAAACAACGCTTATACATTGTTCTAACATATGTATTTTGTTTAGAAATTGTGTAATTTGTGATATTTAGAATTTAATATTCTACGTTTAATATAGAAGTCATCGACCGAGCCCCCCCCCCCCCCAATTCATAAAATCATTTAGTTTTTCTGGCCCGATTTTCCTTGATGTTTGATCTTGGGCCTTTAATTTCAACTAAGTACCATTCTAGATTACTGTACTAATTACCAGACCAATTCGTTCATTATTAAGAGAGTTATGAAGTTTTTGGCATTTGAGTTTCAATTGTCGTGATTGACATGTACTGTAAAAAAAATCATAACTCCCAAGCCCTTCACTCAATCCTAATGAAAATTCGTGAAAATGAACCTCGGACACCATTCTTATTGTCTGCCAAATATGCAGCGGATTGAACAATCAAGACGAAATTCCTGAGATTAAACGGCGCTTATTGCCTATATCGGAAAATTAAATTTACACAGTACACGCACCGACCCCCCCCCCTCATATTCAGAAAATCATTTAGTTTTTCTGGCCTGATTTTACTGGATCTTTCATCTTGAACTTTTATTTTCAACCTAGTTCAATTCTAGATTACTGTACTACATGTAATGACCGAATCCGAGATCCACACCTCAAAATTCTATTTTCGATTTATTTAAGACGAAAATCAAGCTCAGGTCTTTTCACCCCCCTCCGGACACAAACACGCATCGATATTTCAAATGACCTCGCACTGTTACCAAACCTGAATAGTCAGACATCATACACGTTGTTTTTCATCTCATACAAAAACTCAGCTCTTCTCCCGGGCGGAAACGCCCCAAATTCAAAGACAAATTCAGGAATTATTTTTGCGTCAGCCATGTTTTGAGACATCTGCAAAGGATGTGTGTTCTAATCTCGCCGGAGCCAAGATTTGTTCTTTCTCTCTATTTCTTTCTCTCCTTTTTATTTAATTTTCTAACTAAAATATTCAACATAAAAGGGTTGTTGGACTAAAGTTCAAGTTGAAAAACACTCTTCAATTAAGATTTAGACAAAAACAGTCTTTTATTATTAGGGTCTTCCGTCTTCTTATTGTTATTAGGGTCTTCCGTTTACAAAGGAAGACCCTCTTTTTTTCTTCGGTTTCGTTTTATTACAGGTTATTAGACGTGTTATTAGGTCAAAAGACCTCTTATTTAATATGAAATAAAATGGGGCTGGTCCTTCATATTAGGGATCCAACGGGGTGTATAATTCTTCATCCATCGCTCTTTAAGATCACATCAGCATTTCCTGATATGTTTCGTTGATGAAGATAAAAGGAAAGGTCATTTCCTCTTCTACAAATCGGACGGAAGACCTCCTCGTTGCTCGCAACGAGATCGTGTCTAGTTATTATTATTATTTTTTTCCCCTTTTTCTCTCGTGAATTTCTCAGAGATGTCTTGATGGATTTTTATAAAATTTTCAGGAATGACAGAAAATAAAAAGATCTAGAGGTTTTCTTATTAAAAATGTTCTAAATTCACTTCCGGTCGTCCGTTTTCTGTCCTGCGACAAAAAGCTTGTCACCTCGAGATCTAAGAAACGGTAAAGACTTAAACATTCAAACTTTGTGGGATGATAGACCTATAGCTGTAGATGTGTTTAAACACTTTTGTTTTGTTCGTCATAACTTCCGGTCGTCAGCGGAAGCACTTAAAAAATATTTTTCTTTACGCATCAATTTTTTTGTCAATAGAATAAATATATAAGAATAAAAATATACATAGGAAATCTCTGCGATGTAATATCAACAAAAAATTTCTACTTCCGGTGAGATATCTCAATTATCTCAGGTAGCTTTTTAAAAACACATTTTGTACCCGCGAGATATCAGAAACTATAAGTGATCAGGACACGAAACTTTCATAGATGATAGAAATTTGATTGAAGATGTGTTTAACCGGTTTCATTTTGTCTTCCGTCACTTCCGGTCCATACCGGAAGAGTTAAAAAAATCGAGCTGTTTATCAGTTTAACTGTTTTCCTTTGATATATTTTAGTTAGATAAATGAAAAATAATGTACAAAAGGGAAGTATACAAGAAATATTGAATACAATTTACATTGAACACTTCCGTTTGCCCGTTTCCTGTCCAGAGACCAAAAACCTGAATTCGACGAGATCTCAAAAAAAGTAACGACTTGAACAACCAAACTTTGTGGGATGATAGACCTATGTATGTACATGTGTTAACACTATTTTGTTTTATCCGGCGTAACTTCCGGTCGTCACAGGAAGTACACCCAATTTTAATATTTTTATCATTCACAATAATTTTCATATCCATTTTTTATTTATGTGAGAGAAGCAATGTCTAACAGTTAAATTGATACATGTATATCAAAACGGAAGACCTTTTTGTTGCTTTTGCAACAAGAGTCTAGTTATTATTATTATTTTTTTTCCTTTTTCTTGAAATTTTCAGGACCGATAGAAAATGATAATATCTCTATGCTTTTTTTTTTTCTTTCAAAATTCACTTCCTGTCGTCCGTTTCCTGTCCCGCGTCAAAAAGCTATGGACAATGAGATCTCAGAAACGATAAAGACTTGAACATCCAAACTTTGAGGGATGATAGACCTTTAGTTGTAGATGTGTTTAAACTATTTTGTTTTGTTCGTCGTAACTTCCAGTCGTCACCGCATGCTTTTACGCATTTGATATATTTTACGGAGAATTGAAATATAAGTATAAATGCTTACATACGTCATCTTTCCGATGCTAACTAAACATAAAAAATCTACTTTCTGTGAGATATCTCAAGTATCTCATGTAGCCTTTTTACAAACAAATGTTTGAACTGCGAGATCTCAGAAACTGTAAGTGACCAAGAACCGAAACTTACATGGATGATAGACATTTGATAGAAGATGTGTTTAACCGCTCTCATTTTGTCAACCGTCACTTCCGGCCCATACCGGAAGAGTTCAAACAATTCAAGTTGATTAAGAGTTTTATTGTTTTTGTTTGACAATGTAAGATAAATGGATAGCCAATAAAGTCCTGTTGTGTAATGGTTAAGAAAAAATAACTTTCATTTTCATCGAACACTTCCGTTTTTCCGTTTCCTGTCCCGAGACAAAAAAACTTTGATTCCTAGAGATCTCAAAAACGGTGACGACTTGATCAATCAAACTTTGTGGGATGATAGAAGTATGTATGTTCATGTGTTTACACATATTGTATTGTTTGGCGTAACTTCCAGTCGTCACCGGAAGCACTTCAAAAATTTGTTTTTTTCATATTTTATTCATTTTACATAAAATGATAATATCAGTATATAATTTTACATATGTCATCTATATAATGTTAAATTAGCAAATAGATTTAACTTTCGGTGAGATATCTCAAATATATCTGTGTAGCGTTCTTTTTTACAAATTTGATGTCCGCGTGATTTTTGTCACTGTAAGTGATTGAGAAACAAACCTCTCATGATTGATAGAAATTTGATTGGGGATGTGTCTAATGGGTTTAATTTTGTCAATTGTCACTTCCGGTTCTTACCGGAAGGGTTGAAACAAATCATGTTTTTAACAAGTTTAACTGATTTTCTTGGGTGTTTCATTTAGCCTGATAAACAGTAATGTACACTAAGCAAATGTACGAGAAATACCAGCTTTTGTTTTTATTAATCATTTCCGTTTGCCTGTTTCTGGTCACGAGACAAAAACTGTTGTTTCAAAGAGATCTTAGATTTGGCAAAGACGTGAACAACCAAACTCTGAGGAAGGATTGACTTATGATAGTACAAATGGTTAACATTTTTGTTTAGATCAGCGTTGCTTCCGGTCGTCACAGAAAATACTTCACAAATTGATTTCTTTTTCATTCTCGTTGTTTTACATGTAAGTAACGTCTGGATATATCATTCACAATAATTATCATATCCACTTTTTTCTGTGGGAGAGAAGCAATGTCTACAGTTAAATTGATACATGTATATCAAAACGGAAGACCTTTTTGTTGCTTTTGCAACAAGTGTCTAATTATTTTTTTTTCCCTTTTTTTGTCCACAAGATTTCTCAGAGATGGCTGGATGGATTTTCTTGAAATTTTCAGGACTGATAGAAAATGATAATATCTCTATGCGTTTTTTTTTCATTTTTTCAAAATTCACTTCCTGTCGTCCGTTTCCTTTCCCGCGTCAAAAATCTATGGACAATGAGATCTCAGAAACGATAAAGTCTTGAACATCCAAACTTTGAGGGATGATAGACCTATAGTTGTAGATGTGTTTAAATTAATTTGTTTTGTTCGTCGTAACTTCCGGTTGTCACCGAAAGCACTTCAAAATTTATGTTTTTATGCATTTAATATATTTTACGGAGAATTGAAATATAAGTATAAATGCTTACATATGTCATCTATCCGATGTTAACTAAACATGAAAAATCTACTTTCGGTGAGATATCTCAAATATATCAAGAAGCCTTTTTACAAACAAATAATTGAACCGCGAGACCTCAGAAACTGTAAGTGACCAAGAACCGAAACTTACATGGATGATAGACATTTGATAGAAGATGTGTTTAACCGGTTTTATTTTGTTAACCGTCACATTTGGTCCACAAAGGAAGAGTTCAAACAAATCAAGTTTTTTTTTTAGGTTTAACCAGATTTCTCAGAGATAGCTGGATAGATTTTCTTGAAATTTTTAGGACTGATAGAGAACGATAATATCTCGAGGGTCTATTTTTACTTTTTCAAAATTCACTTCCTGTCGTCCGTTTCTTGTCCTGCGACAAAAAGCTATGGACAATGAGATCTCAGAAACGATAAAGACTTGAACCTCCAAACTTTGAGGGATAATAGACCTATAGTTGTAGATGTGTTTAAACTAATTTGTTTTGTTCGTCGTAACTTCCGGTCGTCACCGGAAGCACTTCAAAAATTAAGTTTTTACGCATTTTATTTGTTTAACACGGAATTGAAATATAAGTATACACGCTTTCATATTTCATCTATCCGATGAGTAATAAACGAAAAAAATCACTTCCGGTGAGATATCTCAAATATCTCAGGTACTCTTTTTAAAACAAATATTATTACAGCGAGATCTCATAAACTTTAAGTGACCAATACACAAAACTTACATGGATGATAGACATTTGATTGAAAATGTGTCTAACTTCTCTCATTTTGTCAACCGTCACTTCCGGTCCACACCAGAAAAGGTCAAACAATTCAAGATGGTTAAGAGTTTAACTGTTTTTGTTTGACAATGTAAGTCAAATTGATAGCCATTAAAGTCCTGTTGTGTAATGATTAAGAAAAGCTAAGTTTCATTTTCATCGAACACTTCCGTTTGTCCGTTTCCTGTCCCGAGACAAAAACATTGATTCCTAGAGATCTCAAAAACGGTGACGACTTAAACAATCAAACTTTGAGGAATGATAGAAGTATGTATGTACATGTGTTTACACTATATTGTATTGTTCGGCGTAACTTCCGGTCACCGGAAGCACTTCAAAAATTAGTTTTTTTCATATTTTATTCATTTAACATAAAATGAAAATATCAGTATATAATCTTACATATGTCATCTATATAACGTTAAATTAGCAAATAAAGTTTACTTCCGGTGAGATATTTCAAATATATCTGTGTAGCTTTCCTTTTTACAAATTTGATGTCCGCGTGATTTTTGTCACTGTAAGTGATTGAGACACACAGCTCTCATGATTGATAGAAATTTGATAGGGGATGTGTTTAACGGCTTTAATTTTGTCAACTGTCGCTTCCAGTTCTTACCGGAAGGGTTCAAACAAATCATGTTTTAACAAGTTTAACTGATTTTCTCTATATCTTCTGATATTTGTCTTACAGAAGCTACATAAGAATCAATTAATTTCAACTTGTGCAGATAATAATTTGTAGGTATAATTCTAAGTAAAATTTTATATTGGAGCCAGTTGAGTTTACTTTTTTGAACCGCTTTAAAGCAGAGACAGTAGATTCTATTGCATTCTAAATCGGTGAAATTTTCTTCAAGATCTCTCCATCTAATTAAGGAAGTTATTGGTTCTCTTTTCTTTTATACATTAGCTTACATCCTTTTGTATCCTTATAAAAAAGATAAATAGAGTTTGAATTTTTAGGTCCATGTTCTTTGCTTATAAATGTACTGTCTATGTGTTTTTATTATTGTTTTTTTTTAAACCTACATATTCTGTAAAATTTGTATTCACTTTTATGTCATTTAATATTTCTAAGCTAAAAAAAATTCCCATTTCAGTCAAACAGATCACTAATTAACGTAAACCCTACTCTAAAATATTTTTTTAAAATACTGAGGAATATCCTATCAAAATGTTTGGGTTGTCCCATAAAAGATCATTATTAAATTGTTTTTCAGTTTACTTACTTGTTGATTTTATTACCTTTGCCCAGCTTAGTAACACTTTTTCTCAAAATAAATTTGGTATTTTTTTAATCATTTCAAAATAAAATCTTATCCTCTTTTCCATAAATCTGATATTTCAATTTCTAATGTTGTTTCTAAAAGTTTTACCCATTTTGCATTGGAATTAACTAATTAATCTTTTCATCAAGCTGGATTTTAGGGCAGTGATAAACGATGGGTAATCAATCATTTTTAGCCCTCCATATTTATTATCTTGTATTAAAGTGGTTTACTTTATTTTATGCATTTGGCATCCCCATAAAAAGCGGAAAAAATCATTTTCCAATTTATTTTTATCAAGTTTGTATCCGGATTTGGTAGACTTTATATTAAGTGATTTAAGTTTGGTATTAATTTTAAGACCGTTATATTTTCAAAGAAGTCTAATTCTCTTAGAATGCCATCAAGTGTTAGGGGAGAACCATCGGAAATAAGAGATGTATCGTGTGCATATTGGGACAGCTTATATTCTACATAACCAATTTTAATACCTTTTATGTCTTTTTTTTTATAATTTCGAATTATTATTCCAAGAATTTCTGCACAGAGGAGAAAGAGATAGGGCGATATAGGATATCCTTGTCTGCAGCCCCTTTGAGGGTATATGTAATCTGAGCTAAGTCCGTTCTGTAAAACACATGACTTTATTCCTTTATAAAATGTGTTAATCCTTTTTTTTTTTAGCTTATAACCAAAGTTATATTATTCTCTTAGAATTAGAATAGAATATATTATTATTTAATCTAATGTTTGATTAATGAATTCTAAGGAAATTGTGTCAAAAGACTTTTCAAAATCTATATGCATTAGCCTTCCAGGTATTTATTTATGATCTATATATTGTGTATTAATATCATAGATTAGTCTTATATTTTCTCCAATAAACCTTCCTTTAATGAGCCTAGTTTGGTCTCTATTTCTTAGTTTATCTAAGAGTATTTTGATACATTCTGCTCTACATCCTATTTTATAGACAACATTAAATAGGGTAATTGGGCGCCAATTTTTTGGTTTACAAGTAATTAAACCAAGTTTATTATGGTCTGAGAATTGACCTATTTCATAAGAATTATTAATAGCTCTAATCACAAAAACACCAAAGTCTTTCCAAAAAATGTTGAAGAATTTACAGGTGAAACCATCCGGGCCAGGACTTTTGTCATTCCTTATTTCTTTTTTTTTTTCAGAAAATTATACACTTCAGTATTATTTAATGGACCCTCTAAAGTATCAGAATCTTCTTTTGTTAACTTTGTTACATTGAATTTGTTTAATTTAAATCGAAAATCCTCTGTATATTTAGTTTCTCTTTTTCTGTAAAGATTTTCATAAAACATTTTAATTTCATTTAGAATTTTGAATTGGTAGGTAATAATTGACACGTCATCTTTTTGTATTCTTGGAATTTGTTTGCTAATAAAGGTTCTGGATTCTAGGCTCAAAAAACACTTGATGGGCTTTTCTCCTTCTTCAATCCATTTAGCTCTGGATCTAATACATTGCCTTTTAATATACCACTCCTTATTTACTCTAATTCATTCTGTTTATCGTGAAGTTCGGCAATTGTGTTTTGAGTTAGGTTTTGCTCGATTTCGGTTATTTCTTCTCCAGTTTTAATTTTTTAATTTTGTTTTTGGGAGTTGATTTTAATCAACTCTCCTATGCAGTTACTCTGGCAAACCGAAAGTGAAACAGTGTTTGGACCTAAGCACAAATCATCACCGCTGACAAGACTGAGTTCTTGAAAATAATAGACAAAAAAATAGTCTCGTTCAACCAGACGCTCGGCTGTCTCCGTAAATCTGCGACAAGCAGAGAGGGGGCTCTCTTGCTTGTCGGATATTAACGGAGATAGCCGAGCGTCTAGCTATAGTTAAACGTGACTAGACTTCGATATCAATAGTGCTTGGATCCATACAATTTTTAGAATTGTTTCGATAACTAATACATACTAGTAGTTGAAATCTATCTTTAAATATTACACAACATGATTCATATGGGGTTTCTCGAAATTCTTGTCGGAAAAGTCTAAAAATTTATATTATAAAAAAGTGAGTAATTCAAATACAAACTAGAAACTAATTGCCATGCAAGATAAATTGATTTTAAAATAAATGATAATCGATAAAATCAACTCCCGTCAGTACTTCAGTACTTTGATTTCTTTTTGTAACTAGCAAAAGAATTTGTTTTCCCCTAATTTTATGTTATAATGAATCTTAACATGTATATTTCAGCTTGAAATTTAAAAATTATGTCGATGTAATTAGTCTTTAGTTGAATATTTTCATATTCAAATTTGAGACCTAGCTACTAACTTGCCAGTTCGTTCAATAGACCTAGATATGTACGACTGAGCGGCTTGGCTAGCTTGTACGATCTTGAACCCAGCTCTGGTAAGAAAAGGAGGAGAGCGTACGATGCCTGTCAAATATCCCACAGCTAGGATATTTAAAAAACTTGTGTATATCTCATGTACATTTGAAGGTGTACACCAGTATATGTGCAATATAGAAGTGCATTACCTGACCATTAACATGTATACATTTTTACTTCACATTTTCCTCCTTAGTTTCTTTTCTTTTTTTTTAACATTCACAATGTGATTTCAAACAATCTCTAAATATACTAGCACTTCTGTTTATTTCAGATTATTTGGACTGAATAAGAACATTATATAAATTTTATTGCTATCTGAAGGATTTTTAAAAAAAAATCAAAGTAATTCTATTATATAATACTTGAAGAATAACTGTTTTATCTAAAAGAAAACAAAACGCATAAATAAAAAAGAAAACGCCCACTATGATTCAAACACCCTCTCAGCCAAGAGGTACTCTCTTCAATCTTATGCCTATCACACTGAGCTACTTAGACACATATCAACCCCTGCGAATAACTTTCATAAGTTGACAGTTATAGATAAAGTTTCAAGGTTTTGTGAAACCACGAATTTTGACCCATAATGGGATAAAACTCCTCTTAAATAAATTAATAATGAAAAAAAAAATAATAAAAACTTATCCTTTTAGAAAAAAGTACTTTTAGAATGGAGTATAGACCCATTTATGCCACAAATTTGCAATTTATCCCAGTAAATAGTCAAGATTTAGACATAAAACATCGTGTAGTTTAATTTGGAAACCTAAATCTCTTGTGATTACAGATTGAAAGCACATTATTGTAGATCATCTTCAAACGTGTAGCATAAACAATATATACCAGCCGAAAAAAAGAAATTAAGCAACTTTTGTTAAATTTCCTTTTGGATGTCTTTGTTGTTTTATGGAATTTTGAGATTTTTAAAGGTTTGTTATTGTCATTTTTTCATTAAAGGACGACCCCGAACAAGGCGTTAAATGTCCTCCATTTGGATCAATACGTATTGATCCAAATGGTGATGAAAAAATGACAATATCAAAGGACGGCGCCGAACAAGGCATTAAATTGTCCTTTGATGAAAAAATGACAATATCAAAGGACGGCCCTTTCACATTCCAGTAACCTTTCAGTCACATTTCAGTTGACTGAATAGCACAAATTCATCATGTGGGTTCAGGTTCGTCCACTTAGTATATTCAAAGCAGATTTGAATGCCATACTAAAAAAGAGACAATACATTTACAGATCTATCTATACTACTATATTAATATAATAGACTCGCATTTTTGGGCTTTAAGGAAGGAGTCTTTTCTGGTTTTCGACTTGTCAAACGTAAATTTGATTCATTGATGATTAAATCAAGATGAAAGGAAATTGAAATAGTATATTTTCCGTTCTTTTTCATTATCATACAAATTGGCATAGAAAAAGTAATCAATGTTTAAAATCTAACAAAGACTATATTTTTGGCGTAACATTGGCGTAGGAAAATATCACATGTTTCGCAATTCAGAGCTGCTGCAGGTTAATGAGTCTGTTTTAGCATTTTAAAAACAATAACATTAATGTTGGATTTTTTTACTAATGTGAACTAATGATATGATACTTTGGTTTCAGAATATGTTATTAAAATATGATTTGCCTATCAAATTACATTTTTATAAGCTTTTTAAAGCGCCCATTCTATACATTTATTTTGTGAAAAAATCACTAAAATCAGTTTTTCTCTCTTATCAAATGGTCAATATATTAGTTTTTCTGTCAATTTATATCTTTGTATAAAGTCTTCATTATACATAAAAATCAGAAATATTTTATTATTGGAAGCACAAAAAAATAATCAAAATTTCTTCAAAATTTAAGAAAATTAGAGGAAATGCGGGCTAAGCAATATCAATTTTAGCATAAATATTCATTCCAATTTAGTAGTACAAGCTGATAGACATTCTGAAATTCTATCATTTCATTGAAGAATGGAATCTTAAAATCTTAAACAAATGTCTACAGAACAACAAAGAGCTACACTTATATTTCTCATCCTTTATGTTGAAGAAAAAGGTAGTGACCTTGACCTTACCTTTATGCGAAAACAAAAAGATCAAATTTGATTTAACTGATAGAATCATTTGGTAATATGATCTGTTTGACTGTGTCAAAATTTCATGAATTTCTTATTATAAGAAGTATGTTTGATAATGAAAAGACTCCTCCCTTAATACCGATAAATCGGAAGAGTATTGTCTTTTGTTTATATATTTTAAATATCATTGGTACTTGAAGATTACCAATTTATTTATTTTTCTCAATCAGGGTTTGGTTATTAATAACGAAAATTCCTTTTTTTTTGATTTTACAATCTTGCAAATACGCATTACATTTATGCTAAATCACGGGATGCTCTTTAGTTTATGTTTCCACAATATCACATATGCATAGATAAACTCTCACAGAAACGATATTACAAATGCGTGTCAATTTTTCAATGAAAATCTCTTATATACTCTGTTAATCAAAGGACATATGGAAGATATCTCTAACTCGGTGTATTTGATATGAAAAATCCCGAGATCTCCGAATGTCACCGTGGTGTGTAAATTCGAAGCGAGTTAAAAAAACGTTTGTGACAAATTGTTAAATTCTTCATAAATGTAAATTAAATTTAAGGTATTTACAGCCTCAAAATGATTCGTTATAAATGATTTGACTGTTATTTTCAATGCGGCTTCATTAACGTTCTCCAAAAATCGTTTCGGAGCAATTCTGCAATTTTTTGCTACATTACGGGTATTTAGGAGGCATTTTAACTGTTGTGAAGGCCTGTCCCGAGACACAGTTACCTTTTTCTTGCCAAGCAAAGTGTAGTGAAATTAATAACATTATTGCAGGCTTAAAGCTTGGTTATGTAAATGTAAAGAATACGGTGTGTCGCTGTAACTATTTCGTAAATGTCCGATATCATTTGCAATGTCATCCCGTGCATGCACGCGTCAAAGTCTAGTATAATTATATTAAAAGTAGCTTAAATAATAAAACGTTTCTATCTAATTTTTGAAAACTCTTAAAAAATATATTTGATTACTCTCTCCCATCGAATCATAAATCTGCAAATTAAAAATAAAAGAACGACAACTCTGCGAGACTTAAGGGGTTTTCAAACAGGGGCGAGTATAAAAAATAGATCAATGTTCAAGAGTTTGTATTGATTTTTTTATCATAAATATAGGTATGAAAAGTGAATTTTTATTTATAATGGTAACTGTTGAATATTTTACTGTTCTATGAAATATTTGTTTCTGTGTACCCCATATCAAGAGTACGAGTATGGAAGATTCACAAAGTACCTCTAGGTAGTTGTAATATTAATGAATGTGCTATAAACGAAAAATAGAGAAAAAAATTAACATACTCTTTATGCCCCAAACCTTATATACCTTTGGATTTGAAAAAAAGTAGATTCATATTAGTTTTATTGCTTCCTAAATTATCCCTCCGTTTATCAGTCCTTTCAATACTTTGTTTGTAGGTGTTAATATAATATGTTTTACGGTGCGACCGTTGGGGCGAACGCAGCATGTGATCAAATGATGAATATTGATAAATCAATACAAATGTGTACCCCATATCAAGAGCACGAGTATGTATAATTCTCAAAGTACCTCTAGGTAGTTCTATCATTAATGAATGTGTTATTAACGAAAAAAAAAATTGAAACTCTTTATGTCCCAAACCTTATATACCTTTGGATTTGAAAAAAAAACGTAGATTCATATTAGTTTTATTTCTTCTCAAATTATGCCTATAATATGTTTTACGGTGCGACCGTTGGGGCGAGCGCAGCATGTGATCAAAAAATGAATTATTATAAATCAATAAAAATAAAAGTAGCAACATAACGCAAATGATTTTGAATGCAAAATAAAATAAAACATTTTTTTTATTATTATTTCTAATTTATAAAAAAAAATTATTTATTGGTAAAATTTATCTCAGACACAATGTTGTTGAATAAATAAGATTTTAACATTATGTTCATTGAAGTTTATTTCCTCTTTTCTTGCAGCAGACATTTTTTTAAACTCACATAAAAAATTGACTTATCATAGAGTCCCCCCCCCCGTTTTTTTTTTAATTTACGTATAAAAAAACCTTGCTGATCATATAATGAGAATGTCGCAACCCCCCCCCCCCTCACGGGAGCATGAAATGGAAGTGAAAATAAAGATACCATTGAGCAGCTAAAGATAAAAGGCATACTACACACTCCCAATTCCCCACCCCGGATGAGAATTTTCCTGATTTTGAGAATTTTTCTTTTTGCATGTGAAGATTTTTTAATGAGGCTGCCACGCCCCCTTTCAAAAAACGTTCCAGGAAATTACTGTAAGTATAGTGTATAAAATAAATATGAGCATTCATTCTAATGAGAGCAAGTAACAACTGTTCACTTTCTCTAAAGAAAAGTCCCCATTCGTTAGTTCTGCAAGATTTTGAGAAGATTTTGGTTTTTATTTTTCTGCACAATAATTAGTTAGAGTAATTTCCCCTCATTACTACGTCAAAGTTCGCATCGGTCAAGTGTCGTATGTTTTTACTGTTTAATTTCCTTTAAAAAAAGCATGATGTTCTTGGAATTACACATTTCCTCTGTTTCTCAAAAGTTTCACTTTGATTCTCGCGAGAATTAAATTGAGAACGTCATTTTTGGAACTGCATTGTGGGTCAAAATTTACTGACGCCAAAAAATCTGTCGGATCAATGTGTAAATCCATTGTGAAGTCACTTGAAAGGACGATAACTCCGTTAGTCTGTGTCAGCGGTATTTTTACAATGCATGTACAATGTACATACTCTTTTTTCTATTTTCATCCATATCTACAGGGAACTGCTGTTCCGATAAAAATAGAGCATAACTGGTCTGAGTAACTGACGCCAAAATAATCCGTTGAATCAATGTGGAACTAGTCCGAATTTTATTAACACATGTCATGCCACAAATTAACCATCAGAACTACTTAATATTTTAAGATATAATTATATCCCCCTCAAAAGAAGTTTGGATGGGGTGTATAGGAATCACCTTGTCTATCTGTCCATCTGTCTGTCTGTGCAAAATTCATGTCCGGTCCATATCTTTCTAGTGGAGAAACATTGGAATTCCTACTTCACACATATATTCCTTATGACCTGAGGGTGTGTCATGACCTTGACCAATGGTCATTTAGGCAAGGTCCTTGGCAGGAAAAATGCAAACTTTGCGACCGGTACATATCTTACTAATGAAGAAACATTGAAAGTTCCTACTTCACAAAAAGATTGCTTATGACTTAAGAGTGTGTTATGATCTTGATTTAAGATCACTTGGGCAAGGTCACTGGCAGGAAAAATGCAAAATTTGCGTCCGGTCCATATCTTTCAAATGGAGAAAATTTGAAGTTTCTACTTCACACAAAGATTACTTATGACCTGATGGTGTGTTGACCTTGACCCAAGGTCATTCGGGCAAGGTCAAGAGTACTTACAGAAAAAGTGAAAATTGTGTCTATTTTATATCTTTTTTATGTAGAAACATTGGAAGTTCCTTTTTCGCCAAAGATTGCTTATGACCTGAAGTTTGACATGACCTTGACCCAAGGTCAATTGGCAGGTTCAGGGTCATTGTTTCTAAAAATACTGAATTCAAGTCTGTACGTGTCATGAAAATCGAATAGATGGTAAAATTTGACACAAATCTTACTTAACTTAACTCACCTTATCTTAACTATTAGATTATCATCCCCGTTGCTTCTGTTCTGATGCATTTTATATTTTTTTAAAATTGTATGGGGAAAAATTTAAAACAATTCGGGCTCGGTATACAAAAAATTCAAAACTGATAATGGCTGCTTAAAATGTAAATTATCGTTTGATTCCAGTCAGTTTTTTATCATAAGGATGCATATGTCTTCATGCATTAACAGTTAAATTGAAATAAAATGGAATTTAAAGAAGAGAAATGAATTTGTGTACTCATATTAGCATTAACATTTTAAAAACATAGAGCAGTTGTTTTCGATAGAACATGGACGGTTGAATAGATAGCATCCATCATTTTCTATTACAGAAAATATTTGAGTTATGCTTTTTGATGTTATGATGATGTTATGATGATGTTTTTCTTACGGGGGCATCGTTTGTGAGCTAGCTCAGAGTAATTTTAGTTTGTGTAGCTACAATTTGTTGTTAAGTAAAGTTTTACCTTTATATTTAAATATATTTTATAGAACTCTTCTTTTAATGTAGGTCATAAGATTCTTTAATTGGCTACGACCATCGAGTCTTTTTAAGATTCTACGGCAAGAGATGGCGATTTAAATATTTTGTTAAAATGTTTTTATTAATGTTATCATCATGTCTTAATGGTTAAAGTATCGGGTTATGAACTGTAGATCATGAGTTCGAATCCGCCCGGGGCTTTTGTTGATGCGTACATGTACTGAACTTAATTTTTGTAAATGATTTTATTCGAAATTGCATATATTTTCCCCCTATTTATGTAATATACTTCTTATGCACCACTTTACCTATAATTATCAAATAATTTCCTCCGGGGTTGAGAAATTATTTCAGTATGTAATGTGCCATATTTATTTTTTTTTTAAAGAAAAGTTAGAAGTGCCTTGTTGTAATAAATATATTTTTTTTAAATCAAGGGCAATCTCCTTTCCTGGTTCCTATTTTGTCTGGAAGCGCAGTATTAATAGTTGTCATTATTTTTGCCATCATTCTAGGAAATATATTGAGGTAATTGCGTTATCATTTTTAAAAGATACTAAACGGTTTTATTTTTTACTAACAGTCTAATGTATGCATAATTATACCTAGTACCCTTAAATGTGATAAATTGGATTTCAGATACGTAATGAAAATACAACTCTTTCCCTTTTGAATAAGCTTTAAAGTTAGATTAAACCACTAAATATTTACTAATATGAGTATAATCAAACTATTTTAAGTTATTACTTTTACACCGATTTTAAAATTAATAAGAAAGTGTTTGGTACTAGTAAATGAAAAAAAAGTTCTAGTCTTCACATACCTCACCATAATATCAAACATGAAATAGCATGAAACAAATTATTTTCAATTTTAATTAAAGACGGCATCTTTGTCAACAACAAGTGAACAGAAGTGCTTATGAAGAACATAGAGCTCCAATACCAAATAATAATGAAGACCACTACACAGAACTGGACTTCACTGAGGCTCACCAATACATCGAGCTGGATTCAGTACAGGCGGATATATCAACGGTGACAGGTCAATTCGCTTCCTCCTCAGATAACCAATACACAGAGCTGCATACGATAAACCGACAGCTGGAGATAGACCAAGCAAGCCTTACCCCAGACCACCCATATACCGCACTATATACAATTCAGAATACCCAGACCACCAATATACCAAGCTGAATGCAATAAAAATAAACCAATCAATGAAAAAACAAAACTCTCAGCAGTTACTCTTTATTTAATATGTATAAGTATGTATGATTTTTTAATCTTTCATTCTTTTGAAAATCAACTTGATAGTTTTCGATCATATTGCTAAAATGCCTAAAATATTGCACACACAGCGATAGATAGACACCACATGTATGGTGGAAATAACATGTCATTGTAGACATAGCGTGCTGGAATGGTCATTTGCTAATGAAAATGCTTTCCTCTCATTTTCACATCAACTTATATATGCTATATCCATAGGTTATTATAATTAGTTTTTACTTTTTGTATCTGATCAATGATCAAAATTTGAGATAAGGTGTCTTTTATCATTTTAAGCATTTTTTGATATTTTTGAAGTGTGTGCCATACGATTTTTCAAAAGAAAAAAGCTATATTAAAACAACTGAAAATAAGCAAAATTATGTTAACTAACAAATCAAATCTTAACTTTAAATATTATAGTTCTACAAACAATATTTCAGTAAAACACAAAATCTGAAAAATTTAGTCCGAATTTCCTCTGTTTTGCTAAACGTCAAACTTTTTTAGAGCCTAATTCCATAATTAAGTAAATACAAATATTGTTATGTCAATAATAATTCATTTCATAAATATTTTTTGTATTTAAAACAAATTTTACTCATGAATTTTAACTATTAACAATCCGGATTTGAGAACTCAAACCCTGAGTAAACAATGTCTTTGATGTTATATGTAAGTCTTTGATTAATAAAACATATTACTAATTAAAAATACAAAGGTCTGGCCAAACACAACATTTGGTATATATATAGGTTTTATTTCACATTTAAATATTTAAATACTCGCAAAAGGTTATTGAAATATATATTTTTGCGTGCATATTTTTGAATTAATTTATGTTATTCAATTAATAATGCATAGTATAGAAATAAGGATTTATATATCATATTAATAGTGAATATTTGAAAGAGTAAAGATATGCAGCAAAAGATCATGGTCGTTATTTTTTTTGAGTCGGACGTCATAGCAGCCATCACGAAATGTCCTTTTCCAAAATCAGTGACCACTGATGGTTCTCTCATAAACGCCGATGTCTGTAAGCATAACAGGTCACATACAGTCTACAATATAAAGTATTTCTTACCTCATCTATTGAAAACAATTATTATTAATTTTATTAAGCAGTGCTAGAGCATTCTCCGTGAAGAAATAAAAAAGAGTATTCTTGAATTATGAATACATTAGTATTTTATCAGAAAGGGTAACATCAGGATTTACATTCTTGACATTATTTTATCTACTTCCCTATACTAGTAAAGCATATTTTAAACTATTTTACAAAAGATACACCCGATAAAGAAGAAAAATTGTTTTATTTGTCAAACATCTGCATCGATGCATGTCTAACATTTGGTCACTTGTTACTTGCATTATAACTCACTACCCACATGACTTAACAGAGGGAAATTTTTTCTAACATTGTTTTTCTAACTTTAAACACAAAGAATAATGTTTTTAATTTTGAAAATAGACTGTAACTACAAGGTACTTTCTATCGGCATATTTAGCTTGGAAACTGAAAATAGCTATAAATAGAACCACACAATCCAAATTTAAAGAACAATAACATTCTACGGTAGGATGTTGTACACTGCCAAAAAGACCAAATGGAGTTTAAAAGATTAATTTGTTTAACTTTATTAATCTTAATTTTAGTCAATTAGGCAGATGAGTTATTTTGTGTTAAGTTCGGGGTTTTTTCACTCTCAAGGTACATATGATGACAACTAAGGATCTTCTTATTTAAATATACCAAAAACGGTAAAACTTTGGACTTCGGAATGTTTCACGAATTTTTAGTTTCAGCCTTGATAAGAAAAAAAACCCAATCTATTTTCTTGTTACTAACAAACCTACAGAATGCATTTCTTGCTTATTTCGAAAGTATGTACACATGTAAATAAGGGCTGGAAAAACCAGTTGGTTTGAAAAGAAAATCTTATTTTAAAACATTTACATTATGATACATTGAGAGCATAGAAAAGCAATATGTCTTTGTTTTCAAATTTTCTAGCTAAAATAGCATATCCCTATGGAGTTTGAGAAAAGCACAAGATGTATCGTATAGTGGTTTAAATCTATAACATCATTAAAAAATATATGACTTCACACCTTTATGACGTCATAGTATACAGACAGAGCAATTGCGATTATACATCATGTGCTTTTCTCAAACTCCATAAAATTGATGTATTTATTATTAAAATTATGTCTTATAATAACATTTTAAAGGAATTACTGTTATCACATACATTGATTTTGTTAACAAATCTATGTGAATTTAAAAAAAAAGATACATTACAGTCTGAATGTTTTTTTTATTCAGTATCTTAATGTCAAGGTCTAGGCTAATACAGGGTATTTGCAAGTGGTAAAATGCAAATATAAGTAATAAACAACGATTATTTATGCCAACAGAGCAATTGCTATTCATACGCCATTTTCACTAAATAACGTTGTTTATTTCTTATATATATATATATATAAATATATATATATATATATATATATATATATATATATATATATATATATATATATATATATATATATATATATATATATATATATTTCTGTCTTTTTAAGCATTGAATCATTATTTTTTGAAAGATATAGTCTCATAACTGCAGCGGTGTGTGCATACAAATTGAGTAACGCGCGCTAGCGCGTTATGAAAATTTGTATGCACACACCGCTGCAGTTATGAGACTATATCTTTCAAAAAATAATGATTTAATGCTTATATTTACATTTGTTTAACTTTTTCGCCTTGTCTGCAAATGTGATTCATAGGTCAAAATTTCTGTTTTATCCTAAGGGTAAGTTCAAATTAATGGAAGAGCCCCTGTAGCAACCGCAAGCGTGAACTTTGATTCTTGCTTGTGACGTTGCATTTTACAGCGTTCAACGTTTGTGACGTCATAATAAAACTTGTCATTTTAACCTTTGAGTACCGTGTGTGTGTTACGGTCTCATAACTGCAGTACCTTTTCACACACTTTACATGCAAAAAATATATGGAATGTAAATATTTTGATATATTGTGACTGGTTTTGTAGCAAACTAACCATTTAGAGGTGTATCTTTTATATTTATGTCATAACGTTTATCTTCCCTTCTACGGAAGAATGTGGAACCACCAACATTCAGGCAGCAGATGGTAAGTATTATTCCCGTCATTGCCAGTGGTCAAGAACCTGAAAATAAAACAACCTCATTGAGTTTGTTTGCATATATTCTAATTCTCTTTTTTATTTTTCAAAGAAACGGTAGTTGTGTCTTGCTGAATTATAAATATCTCTTTTTCTTTTTCAAAGCAAGCGCAATCTTCGTCTTTCCAGGGACAGCTTTTTTATTTTAACGAGGCCGAGTACAGAACGAGTACGCACGCTTTCGCGCAGCGTTTCATTTGTATTGTGACGTCATCTTTTTGCTTGGTTGACGCCATGGCGTGATAGTTTCAACTGCAGATATTCAGCGAAAATTGTTGAAAATATCTCGTTTGGTGCGTAAAAATAATGTTATATTGTGGAATAAACATAAATGTCTCGAAGTATAAACTATATTTGGGCTCGGGTCGAAAACGTGAAGAGGGTTCAGCAAGCCTAGCCTTCTGTCACGTGTTCTTAACCCGCCTAAATATAGCTAAATTCATATATTTCAGACAGTAACCATGTATTTTATATCAATGACCCTTAACATGTGATGTTATATATTTTTTATTACTTAAATATGTCTGAATGTTTTAATAATACTATTTAGATCACCTTTTCCGCTTTTGTCAAATAAAAAATAGCCATTATATGACGAATCTGGGAAATTGGGCATACAAAAATCAACTTTGATAAGACCCCTGGAACAAACCAGGAGGTAAAAGGTTTTTTTTATTTGACCATTAGATGCCTTTTAGCAATAACTTTAATATGAAGAACAGAAAAAGAAATCCCTAGGGCAGAAGTTTTGAAAAAATGTAAAAAATATGCAAAATTTATACATTTCAAGCAAAATCCCATAGGGTCCTATGTTAAAGATTAACACACTTTGAGATGACCCCCTAAACAAATGGTGTGGTAAATGTCTTATTTTTTAATCTTAAAATAATAATTATATCAGTAGAAATTCATGTAAAAAGTTTCATCCAAAAATCTAGGGCAGAACAAATTAGACCCGGCCTCGTTAAGATATATTGAAACAATTTTTTCTTTATGTTAATGGCCATTAAAAGTTATGGTACCAAACGACCCTTTGCTTAATAACTCCTAGAACTTACAAAGTTATTGTCCTTGTGTACGAAAAGTTTGTTATCGTTACTCCTCTGAAACCATATGAGATAGAAACCTGGAATTTTTACCAATGTCTTCAGTACACATAGGGGGTCCTTCAATCTCTTCATACCGAAAGGATCTGAGCCCCCCTTCTTATAGTTATTGCCCCTGAAAGTATTTAAGTTTCCATAAAATCACTTCCAACTTTTTTATTATTTGACTTAGAGACTTCGGACCACTTGGGATGAAAGCGTCTACCTTGGCCAAACAAAAAAACATAAAGGTCAAAGGTCAAGTTCATTTGGTAATCTGTTAATTAATGAGTTTTTAAAACTCTTTTGTTTAGGGTGGTAGAGAAAAACTTTTTCTTGGATGTAATAGGATATCTTAAGACATTTTGAAAAATAGCCCCTTGACTCCTTATTTTAAATAATAACAGAGTAATTGCCCTTATTGTACGAAAAACTTGTTATCGCTACTCCTCTGTAACCATTAGAGATAAAAACTTGAAACTTTTACCAATGTCTTTAGTACACTTTGAGGGTTCTTCAATCTATTCATACCAAAAGGATCTGAGGCCCCCTTCTAGTAATTATTGCCCCTGAAACTATTTACATTTCCATAAAATCACTTCTTACATTTTTATTACTTATGAAAGAGAGTTCGGACCACTTGGGATGGAAGCGTCGCTCTTGGCCGAACAAAATAACATAAAGGTCAAAGGTCAAGGTCATTTGGAGATCTCTAAACTAATGAGTTTTTAGATCTCTTTTGTTTTGAGAAAAACTTTTCCAAGGATGTAGTAGCACATCATATGAAATTTCAAAATATAACCCTTTGACCCTTACCATGTTGTAATTTTAGAGTTACTGCCCCTACTTACGAAAAGCTTGTAATCGCTACTACTCATTAACCGTTAGAGATAGAGACTTGAAACTTTTACTAATGTATTCAGTACACTAAGATATTTCTTCAATCTATTCATACCGAAAGGGTCCAAAGTCCCTTTCCAGCAGTTTTTGCCCCTGAACGTTTCGAACATTCAATAAAAAACACAAATAACTTTTGAATCAATAATCATAGAGTCATCGGACCATTTGGTATTGAAGCGTCCACCTTGTCAGATCAAAATGACATTAAGGTCAAAGGTCAAGGTCAAGCAATGAAAAATTGCAAACTTAATCGTTTGACAATTTTTTATGAAGTAACGCAGAAAAAATACTTTATTCTATTTAAAGTAGTCCGAGTATCGCACTGCGTCATAATACGGATTTTACAATATTGGTTCGACTTTTACAAAGCGTTTTTGATACCCGGTATTGATTTTGCTCTACACCGCTGTTGTAAACAATGGCAATAATAAGCAATTAGAACGGTAATATATGTATTCTATGAGAGATAGAAATGATTAATGTTGAGAAACTTGATTCTGTTAAAGTAAAATGAAAAACGAAGTTTCTGATTAACCAGGATCTCAGGTATGCTTATATCTTCTTTGTTTTGACCCCTCCCCCCCCCCCCCGAATTTTTCTTTTACTAAAACCGGTTTAAATTTAGAGACAGAAACTATTTCGAATTTAATCAATCGTCAATTAATTAATGTTTAAATGATATCTAACATTGTTGACAGATCTAGAAAGAAAACTGTAGCAAAATGTGATTTTTATGGATTTTTTGGTCAGGGTCTACTTGGTTTAGAGCTTACAGCGTGAAAAGTAATCCGTCAACATATAATTTATTTTACCAAATCTTTTTTCTAAGATGTCAATCTATAGAATAAACACCATGAATTTAAGTTTGAGTCCATAAAATAGTAAAAAAAATTACCAAACGCGATACTAGCATTGCATTTTTTGTATTCTATTTTGATACATCGGGTCCATAAAGCGTACTTACTTACAAAAATTTGCGCAAAATTATTGATGAGATATGGCTTAAATAAGTATTTATACTTTTGTATGTTCAGTTCTAATTTTCCCAAAATTGGTGATTATTTTAGGAAAAACGGACGTCTGACAAATTTCATTATTGTCAATAATTTTCGCAAGGGGGTACACCCGTCTGAGAGGTGATAACAAACAAACTAGCATGTGAACATGCATATTTTCTTTTGTATATGTATTGCTATAATGTATACATATCATTTAAAGCTAAGCTTTTAATGATTGAGCCCATTAAGTGCCGAGTAAAGGACTACCTTAAGCAATCTTATTTCAAACCTTATAAACAATGAGGTGGAAAGACCTCTAATTGTTCGAGAACAATTAGTCTACTAGTTATATCATTTTATTTTTAAACACAATAGATATGATTTTAGCTCACATCAGCTGAAGGCTAATTTGGGCTTTATTAAGGTCTTCCGTTTCCAACGGAAGACCTTATTAGGTCTTTCCACCTTTCAGGTGAAAGACCTTTTGTATTTCTTATGTTTTTTATTATTATTAGGTCTTTCCACCTTTCAGGTGAAAGACCTTTTGTATTTCTTATGTTTTTAGGTCTTTCCACCTTTCAGGTGAAAGACCTTTTGTTTTCTTTATGTTTTTTAGGTCTTTCCACCTTTCAGGTGAAAGACCTTTTGTTTTCTTTATGTTTTTTATTCTTATTATTTTTCTTTTCTATTTTCCAAGGGACACCTTTTTTATTATAAGACATATTGAAACAATTTTTTCTTCATGTAATTGACCATTTAAAGTTATAATACCAAATGACCCTGATCCTGATAACCCCCAGAACTTACAAAGTTATAGCCCTTGTTTACGAAATGCTTGTTATCGCTACTCCTCTGAAACCATAAGAGATAGATACTTAAAACTTTTACCAATGTCTTCAGTACACTTAGAGGGTTCTTCAATCTACTAATACCGAATGGATCCAAGACCCCCTTCTATCAGTTATTGCCCCTGAAAGTATTTGAATTTCCATAGAACCACTTCCAACTTTTGTATTACTTATCATAGAGACTTCGGACCACTTGGGATGGAAGCGTCTACCTTGGCCGAACAAAATAACATAAAGGTCAAAGGTCAAGGTCATTTAGAAATCTGTTAATAAATGAGTTTTTAGATCTCTTTTGTTAAGGGTGGTAGAGAAAAACTTTTTCATGGATGTATTAGGACATCTTAAGACATTTTAAAATATAGCCCCTCGGCTCATACCTTTGAATAAACACAAAGTTATTGCCCCTATTGTACGAAATGTTTGTTATCACTACTCCTCTGAAACCATAAGAGATAGAAACTTGAAACTTTTACCAATGTCTTCAGTACACATAGACGGTTCTTCAATATATTCATACCGAAAGGATCTGAGGTCCACATCTAGAAGTCATTGCCCCTGAAAGTATTCACATTTCCATAAAATCACTCCAAATTTTTTATTACTTATCATAGAGACTTCGCACCACTTGGGATGGAAGCATCTACCTTGGCCAAACAAAATAACATAAAGGTCAAAGGTCAAGGTCATTTGAAAATCTCTTAATTAATGAGTTTTTGTATCTCTTTTGTTTAGGATGGTAGAGAAAAACTTTTTCATGGATGTAGTAGGACATCTTAAGACATTTCAAAATATAACCCTTTGACCCTTACCATGTAATAATTATAGAGTTATTGCCCCTATTGTACAAAATGCTTGTTATCGCAACTCCTCATTAACCATTAGAGATAGAGACTTGAAATGTTTACTAATTATTCAGTATACTTAGACGCTTCTCCAATCTATTCATACCGACAGGGTCTAAAGTCCCTTTCTAGCAGTTATTGCCCCTGAAGGTTTCGAACATTCACACAGGATGAATTTCTGCCGTTCCGTCAATTGAAATATGACTGAACGGTAACTGAAATGTGACTGAATGGCATAACTATGCCATTCAGTCACCTTTCCAGACCATTCAGCTACCATTCAGTTGACTGAATGACAGAGATTCATACTGTGTCAATAAAGAAACACAAATAACTTTTGAATCAATAATCATAGATACATCGGACCACTTGGTTTTGAAGCGTCTACCTTGTCAGATGAAAATGACATGAAGGTCAAAGGTCAAGGTCAGGCATTAAAAAATTGCAAACTTAATCGTTTGACACTTTTTTTTATGAAGTAACGCAGAAAAAATAATTTATTCTATTGAAGCAATCTTATTTCAAACATAGAAAACAATGAAGTGGAAAGACCTCTAATTGTTCGAGAACAATTAGTCTACTAGTTATTCTTATTTTTTTTTCTCTATTTTCCAAGGGACAGCTTTTTTATTATAAGACATATTGAAACAATTTTTCCTTCATGTAATTGACCATTTAAAGTTATGATACCAAATGACCCTGTTCCTGATAACCCCCGGAACTTACAAAGTTATTGCCCTTGTTTACGAAAAGCTTGTCCTCGCTATTCCTTTGAAACCATAAGAGATAGAATCTTAGAATTTTTACCAATGTCTTCAGTACACTTAGAAGGTTCTGATAACCCCCGGAACTAACAAAGTTATTGCCCTTGTTTACGAAAAGCTTGTCATCGCTATTCCTTTGAAACCATAAGAGATAGAATCTTGGAATTTTTACCAATGTCTTCAGTACACTTAGAAGGTTCTTTAATCTATCATACCGAAAGGATCTGAGGCCCCTTTTAGTAGTTATTGCCCCTGAAAGTATTTGAATTTCTATAAAATCACTTCCAATTTTTTTATTATTTGTCACAGAGACTTCGGACCACTTGGGATGGAAGCGTCTACCTTGACCGATCAAAATGACATAAAGGTCAAAGGTCAAGGTCATTTGGAAATCCGTTAATTAATGAGTTATTAGATCTCTCTTTGTCTAGTGTGGTAGAGAAAAACTTTTTCATGAATGAAATAGGACATCTTAAGACATTTTAAAATATAGCCCCTTGGCTTTTCCTTTTAAATATTAACAGAGTTATTGCCCCTATTGTACAAATCGCTTGTTATCGCTACTCCTCATTAATCGTAAGAGATAGAGACTTGAAACTTTTACCAATGTCTTCAGTACACTTAGAGGGTTCTTCAATCTATTCATTCCGAAAGGATCTGAGGTCCCCTTCTAGTAGTTATTGCCCCTGAAAGTATTTAAATTTCTATAAAATCTCTTCCAACTTTTTCATTATTTGTCATAGAGACTTCGGATTACTTGGGATGGAAGCGTCTACCTTGGCCAAACAAAATGACATAAAGGTCAAAGGTCAAGGTCAAGCAATAAAACAATTGCAAACTTTATCGTTTGACACTTTTTTTTTTATGAAGTAACGCAGAAAAAATACTTTAATCTATTAAGGCAATCTTATTTCAAACATAAAAAAAGAATGAGGTGGAAAGACCTCTAATTGTTCGAGAACAATTAGTCTACTAGTTTACTTTTTTTTTCTTCTCTTTTTTTCCAAGGCCAGCTTTTTTGTTTCTAGAGATATTGAAACCCTTTTTTTCTTTATGTAATTGACCATTAAAAGTTATGTTACCAAATGACCCTTTGCGTGATAACTCCCAGAACTTACAAAGTTATTGCCCTTTGTGTACGAAGTGATTGTTATCGCTACTGCTCTGAAACTATAAGAGATAGAGACTTGGAACTTTTACCAATGTCTTCAGTACACTTAGAGGGTTCCTCAATCTATTCGTACCGAAACGATCTGAGGCCCCCTTCTAGTAGTTATTGCTCCTGAAAGTGTTTACATTTCTTTAGAATCACTTCCAACTTTTTTATTATTTGTCATAGAGACTTCGGACCACTTGGGATGGAAGCGTCTACCTTGGCCAAACAAAATGACATAAAGGTCAAAGGTCAAGGTCATTTGGAAATCCGTTAATTAATGAGTTTTTAGATCTCTTTTGTTTAGTGTGGTAGAGAAAAACTTTTTCATGGATGTAATAGGACATCTTAAGACATTTTAAAATATAGCCCCTTGGCTCCTTCCTGTAAATAGTTACAGAGTTATTGCCCCTATTGTACAATATGCTTGTTATCGCTACTCCTCATTAACCGTAAGAGATAGAGACTTGAAACTTTTACCAATGTCTTCAGTACACTTAGAGGGTTCTTCAATCTATTCATACCGAAACGATCTGAGGCCCCCTTCTAGTAGTTATTGCCCCTGAAAGTGTTTACATTTCCATAAAATCACTTCCAACTTTTTTATTACTTATCATGGAGACTTCGGACTACTTGTGATGGAAGCGTCTACCTTGGCCAAACAAAATGACATAAAGGTCAAAGGTCAAGGTCATTTGGAAATCCGTTAATTAATGAGTTATTAGATCTCTCTTTGTCTAGTGTGGTAGAGAAAAACTTTTTCATGAATGAAATAGGACATCTTAAGACATTTTAAAATATAGCCCCTTGGCTTTTCCTTTTAAATATTAACAGAGTTATTGCCCCTATTGTACAAATCGCTTGTTATCGCTACTCCTCATTAATCGTAAGAGATAGAGACTTGAAACTTTTACCAATGTCTTCAGTACACTTAGAGGGTTCTTCAATCTATTCATTCCGAAAGGACTGAGGTCCCCTTCTAGTAGTTATTGCCCCTGAAAGTATTTAAATTTCTATAAAATTTCTTCCAACTTTTTTATTATTTGTCATAGAGACTTCGGATTACTTGGGATGGAAGCGTCTACCTTGGCCAAACAAAATGACATAAAGGTCAAAGGTCAAGGTCAAGCAATAAAACAATTGCAAACTTTATCGTTTGACACTTTTTTTTTTATGAAGTAACGCAGAAAAAATACTTTAATCTATTAAGGCAATCTTATTTTAAACATAAAAAAAGAATGAGGTGGAAAGACCTCTAATTGTTCGAGAACAATTAGTCTACTAGTTTATTTTTTTTTCTTCTCTTTTTTTCCAGGGCCAGCTTTTTTGTTTCTAAAGATATTGAAACCCTTTTTTCTTTATGTAATTGACCATTAAAAGTTATGTTACCAAATGACCCTTTGCGTGATAACTCCCAGAACTTACAAAGTTATTGCCCTTTGTGTACGAAGTGATTGTTATCGCTACTGCTCTGAAACTATAAGAGATAGAGACTTGGAACTTTTACCAATGTCTTCAGTACACTTAGAAGGTTCCTCAATCTATTCGTACCGAAAGGATCTGAGGCCCCCTTCTAGTAGTTATTGCTCCTGAAAGTGTTTACATTTCTTTAAAATCACTTCCAACTTTTTTATTATTTGTCATAGAGACTTCGGACCACTTGGGATGGAAGCGTCTACCTTGGCCAAACAAAATGACATAAAGGTCAAAGGTCAAGGTCATTTGGAAATCCGTTAATTAATGAGTTTTTAGATCTCTTTTGTTTAGTGTGGTAGAGAAAAACTTTTTCATGGATGTAATAGGACATCTTAAGACATTTTAAAATATAGCCCATTGGCTCCTTCCTGTAAAAAGTTACAGAGTTATTGCCCCTATTGTACAAAATGCTTGTTATCGCTACTCCTCATTAACCGTAAGAGATAGAGACTTGAAACTTTTACCAATGTCTTCAGTACACTTAGAGAGTTCTTCAATCTATTCATACCGAAAGGATCTGAGGCCCCCTTCTAGTAGTTATTGCCCCTGAAAGTGTTTACATTTCCATAAAATCACTTCCAACATATTTATTACTTATCATGGAGACTTCGGACTACTTGTGATGGAAGCGTCTACCTTGGCCAAACAAAATGACATAAAGGTCAAAGGTCAAGGTCATTTGGAAATCCGTTGATTAATGAGTTTTTAGATCTCTTTTGTTTAGGGTGGTAGAGACAAACTTTTTCATGGATGTAGTAGGACATCATAAGACATTTTAAAATATAACCCATTGACCCTTACAATGTAACAATTATAGAGTTATTGCCCCTATTATACAAAATGCTTGTTATCGCTACTCCTCATTAACCGTTAGAGATAGAGACTTGAAACCTTTACCTATGTATTCAGTACACTTAGACGCTCCTTGAATTTATTCATACCGAAAGGGTCCAAAGTTTCTTTCTAGCAGTTATTGCCCCTGAAATTTTCGAACATTTAATAAAAACACCAATTATTTTTGAATCAATAATCATAGATACATCGGACCACTTGGTATTGAACTGTCTACCTTGTCAGATCAAAATGACATAAAGGTCAAAGGTCAAGGTCAAGCAATAAAAATTTGCAAACTTCATCGTTTGACACTTTTTTATGAAGTAACGCAGAAAAAATACTTTATTTCATTAAGGCAATCTTATTTTAAACATAAAAAACAATGAGGTGGAAAGACCTCTAATTGTTCGAGAACAATTAGTCTACTAGTTCTAATTTTTTTTCTTCTCTTTTTTTCCAGGGACAGCTTTTTTATTTCAAGAGATATTGAAACATTTTTTTTCTTTTTGTTATTGGCCATTAAAAGTTTTGGTACCAAATGACCCTTTGAGTGATAACTCCCAGAACTTACAAAGTTATTGCCCTTGTGTACGAATAGCTTGTTATCGCTTCTCCTCTGAAACCATAAGAGATAGAGACTTGAAAGTTTTACCAATGTCTTAAGTAAACTTAGAGGGTTCATCAATCTATGATTGAAGCCCCCCTTCTAGTAGTTATTGCCCCTGAAAGTGTTGACATTTCTATAAAATCACTTCCAACTTTTATTATTTGTCATAGAGACTTCGGACCACCTGGGATGGAAGGATCTACATTGGCCAAACAAAATGACATAAAGGTCCAAGGTCAAGGTCAAAAGTCAAGGTCATTTGGAAATCCGTTAATTAATGAGTTTTTAGATCTCTTTTGTTTAGGGTGGTAGAGAATTTTTTTTTCATGGATGTAATAGGACATCTTAAGACATTTTGAAACATAGCCCTTTGGCTCCTTCTTTTAGATAAGTACAGAGTTATTGCCCTTGTGTACAAAAAGCTTGTTATCGCAACTCCTCTAAAACTATAAGAGATGCAAACCTGGAACTTTTACCAATGTCTTTAGTACACTTAGAGGGTTCTTCAATTACTTCATACCGAAAGGATCCGAGGCCCTCTTCAAGTAGTTGTTGCCCCTGAAACTGTTGACATTTCTATAAAATCACTTCCAACTTTTTTATTATTTGTCATAGAGACTTTGGACCACTTGGGATGGAAGCATCTACCTTGGCCAATCAAAATGACATAGAGGTCAAAGGTCAAGATCATTTGGAAAAAATTAGAGAAAAAAACTTTTTCATGGATGTAATAGAACATCATAAGACATTTTAAAAAATAACCCTTTGACCCTTACCATGTAACATTTATAGAGTTATTGCCCCTATTGTACAAAATGCTTGTTATCGCTAATCTTCATTAACTGATAGAGATAGAGACTTGAAACTTTTACTAATGTATTCAGTACACTTAGACGCCCCTTCAATCTTTTTATACCGACAGGGTCCAAAGACCCTTTCTAGCAGTTATTGCCTCTGAAAGTTTCGAGCATTAAAAAAACACAGATAGCTTTTGAATCAATAATCACAGATACATCGGACCACTTGGTATTGAAGCGTCTACCTTGTCCAATCAAAATGACATAAAGGTCAAAGGTCAAGGTCAAGCAATAAAAAATTGCATACTTAATCTTTTGACACTTTTTTTCTGAAGTAACGCAGAAAAAAAAAACTTTTTCTTTTGAAGCAATCCTATTTTAAACATAAAACACAATGAGGTGGAAAGACCTCTAATTGTTCGAGAGCAATTAGTCTACTAGTTGTTTTCGTACTGTTTCTTATTAAGGTCATCCCTTTCCAGCCGAGGACCTTATTGTTTTCGTACTGTTTCTTATTAAGGTCTTCCATTTCCAGCGGAAGACCTTATTGTTTTCGTACTGTTTCTTATTAAGGTCTTCCGTTTCCAACGGAGGACCTTATTGTTTTCGTACTGTTTCTTATTAAGGTCTTCCATTTCCAGCGGAAGACCTTATTGTTTTCGTACTGTTTCTTATTAAGGTCTTCCGTTTCCAACGGAAGACCTTATAGGGATTGTAATGTTTCTTATCATTAAGGTCTTTCGTTTCCAACGGAAGACCTTATTGTTTTCGTTCTGTTTCTTTTTCTTCGCTATTTTTCCAACAAATTTTGTGCACACGATTTCTCAGAAACGACTCAACCGATTTTCACTAAACTTTCAGATATGATAGATACTGATCTAAACTTTATAAGTAATTTTTTATTTTGATGACGTCATTTCCGTTTTTGATATATTAACGTTTTAGCGATTTTCAGAGGGTGGGCTTGTCTTGGGATCTTCTCCTTAACGATTGAAGATATTGAGTTCAAACTTTCAGGGATTGTAGTCAAAAGATTGCAGATGTGTCTTTAGGCATTCATTTTTATCTGATTCAAAAGGCGCTGAAGCTCGCCTGGTACCGAAAATTGAGAGTTTAGAAACGTCGTTATTTTTTCTGGTTTTCTTTGTTTATCTCTTTTCTGAAAAATATTTTGTTAAAACATATTATGTAAAATGTGTTAAAAATTAAATGACCTTTCATTTGATATCAAGAAAAAGGGGCTGGCCCCTCAAATTAGGGACCCAAGGGACTCTTAAGTCAGTTATCTGTTGCCCTTTACTGAGAGATATTTTGTGAAAAGTTATAAACGCAAATATGTTTATTTTACAATTATGTATCCAAGCAATGTAATGATTTCATCATGGATTACGTAATTAGGGGTTTTTAAGGGGTCAAAATCCAAAATTTTGATCACCCATATCTCAGAAAGGATAAATATTTTGAAATGCAGTGCAGAGGAGAATATGCCCAAAATGATATACTAAATAAAATGCAATCTTCAAAATTTCGTTAAACGGCCCCAATAAGGCGATAAGGGACCGGCCCCCAAAACATTCTTTCTCAGATATCTCAAAAATGGTTACAAATTTCTAAACACTTGCTGAACAAAATGTCTTTATAATTAAATGACCTTACATCTGACACCAAGAAAAAGGGGCTGACCCTTAAATGTAGGGACCTAGATGGCTCTAAAGTCTTTTTCCTATAGCTCTTAACCGAGGGATATTTTGTAATAAATTATAAAAGCAAAATGTTTATCTTACATTTATGTAGCATAACAACATAATGATTTTCTAATGTGTTACGTAATTAGGGGTTTTTAGGGCTCAAAAGACCAAATCTTTGATCACCTATATCAAAAAAAAAATGATGTTCTTAACAACATGCAACCTTAAAAATTTGGTTCAGTGGCCCCAATAAGGAGATAAGGGACCGACCCCTTAAACATTTTTCACAGATAACTCAAGAACGGTGACGAATTTCTAAACACTTGTTGAACAAAGCTCTTACACCTAAAACAAAATAGCATCTGGCCCTTAAATTGTAGACCCTCCTTTTCCTGTTTTAAATCATTTTATCTGTTAAATAGCAAAATCAAGATAACATAAATCTCAAGTTCTAAAATCAGACGGAAGACCTCCTCGTTGCTCGCAACGAGATCGTGTCTAGTTAAGGTCTTCCGTTTCCAAAGGAAGACCTTATAGTAATTGTAAGGTTTTTAGGGTCTTCCGTTTCCAACGGAAGACCCTCTTGTTTTTCTTCGGTTTTTAAGGTCTTCCGTTTCCAACGGAAGACCTTATAGTGATTGTAATGTTTCTTTTTATTATTATTATTAAGGTCTTCCGTTTCCAACGGAAGACCTTATAGTGATTGTAATGTTTCTTATTAAGGTCTTCCGTTTCCAACGGAAGACCTTATAGTGATTGTAAGGTTTTTAGGGTCTTCCGTTTCCAACGGAAGACCCTCTTGTTTTTCTTCGGTTTTTAAGGTCTTCCGTTTCCAACGGAAGGCCTTATAGTGATTGTAATGTTTCTTTTTATTATTATTATTAAGGTCTTCCGTTTCCAACGGAAGACCTTATAGTGATTATAATGTTTCTTATTAAGGTCTTCCGTTTCCAACGGAAGACCTTATAGAGATTGTAAGGTTTTTAAGGTCTTCCGTTTCCAACGGAAGACCTTATAGTTTTCGTACTGTTTCTTATTATTATTAAGGTCTTCCGTTGGAAACGGAAGACCTTATTGTTTTTGCTTTGTTTCTTTTCCTCTATTATTATTATTATTTTTTTTTTTCTGTCACGTTTACTCAAAAACGCTTCAGCCGATTTTCATGAAACTTTCAGATCTTATTCATGACAAAATTTGTAAAAAAATTACACGAGATTTTTTTAGTCGTCACTTCCGGTACCGAGATATTAAAAATTTTATGTTTTTGCTTGTTCACAATTTTTCTCAAAAAGTATTCAAGATAGGACTTTGAAATTTTCAGAGAAGGTAGAGAGTAAACGGCCGCAGTGCCCTTTGCATATCCGAACGTCCGCCGTCACTTCCGGTTGTCACCGGAAGGAAATGAAAAACCTTAATTTTTTAATTTTTTGGATTTGATTTTTTTTTATTTTTTCATTCGATAGAGACGCTCTCAAAACTTCTGAATATGAAATTCGTTTTAAAATCAATCCACGTATTCTTGAGAATTTGGACTCCAAAGTTCTGAAGCGAGGGTCCGCGTAGCTCAGTCGTTAGAGTGGTGGACTTGTGCCAAGGCGACCCGGGTTCAGTCCCTGAGTGCCGAATCTTTTTTCTCTCTTATTTGAGTTTTGATTAATGGTTTTATCTTTAAAATGATGAATTTGAATGTTTTCCGTTTTATTTTTGTCATAAATAAAAAAAAAACAGCGGCATTGTTATCAGGACAAATATCTAGCTCTTTTCTGTCAGCAGCTCTCTAAATTCCGACGCTCTTTGCATCGCCGACATCAAAGACATGCCGCCGAAGTGCCCATGCAGTTCGACCGCATTAGAGTTCGCTGGGTCGCTTTGCAGGCATCAAAGAAATGCCGCCATCTCAATGACTGTATGCTCACAACATTTAGCATTGCACCCACGTTATTCTACTCGGCTTAAAAAGGAGGACTGCTTAGTATTTAATCCCATATATAGATACACACATGCATGTATACATGCGTTTATTGACCTAGGTTGCTTATATATTGATTTCCTGAACATTATAAAATACTGTAATCTCTCTCTCTCTCTCTCTCTCTCTCTCTCTCTCTCTCTCTCTCTAAAGTACAAATGTTTTAGCATTTGAATAAGAACTAGTACAGGTAACACGAGTAAAGTGGATAGAACCTAAATGTACATTGGCGTCCAAAAAAATGACATATTTTATATCAAGTTACGGGATAATGTCTATGGATTCAAATAATTTTGAATGCATTGTTTAATGATAGTCTTCTTACTGATTGGAAGTCAACGCTAAAAAGTCATTGTTATGAAAGATAGTATACTTTTTTTCTTATTTTTGTGCATGTCTATATACTGATACAAATCTGTTGCCTGTCGGGATTAAGAAAAACCTCCGAAGTTTATACACGTAATACATGGGTAAAATGCATCAGTCATTGTTTTAGGACTTCCCCTAATTGTTGTTAACCGAATCCGAGATCCACACCTCAAAATTTTATTTTCGAATTTATTGAAGACGAAAATCAAGCTTGGGTCTTTTCACCCCCCTCCAGACACAAACACGCATCAATATTTTAAATGACCTCGCACGGTTACCAAACCTGAATAGTCGGACATCTTACACGTTGTTTTTCATCTTATACAAAAATTCAGCCCCTCTCCCGGGCGGAAACGTCCCAAATTCAAAGACAAATACGGGAATATTTTTGCGTCAGCCATGTTTTGAGACAACTGCAAAGGCTGTGTGTTCTAATCTCCCCGGAGCCAAGATTTGTTCTTTCTCTCTATTTCTTTCTCTCCTTTTTATTTAATTTTCTAACTAAAATATTCAGCATAAAAGGGTTGTTGGACTGTAGTACAAGTTGAAAAACACTCTTCAATTAAGATTTAGACAAAAACAGTCTTTTATTATTAGGGTCTTCCGTCTTAAGCGGACGACCTCTCCATTCTTATTGTTATTAGGGTCTTCCGTTTACAAAGGCAGACCCTCTTTTTTTTCTTCGGTTTCTTTTTATTACAGGTCATTAGACTTGTTATTAGGTCAAAAGACCTAATTTGATATGAAATGAAATGGGGCTGGTCCTTTAAATTAGGGATCCAACGGGGTGTATAATCCTTCATCCATCGCTCTTTTAGATCACATCTGCATTTCCTGATATGTTTCGTTGATGAAGATAAAAGGCAAGGTCATTTCCTCTTCTAAAAATCGGACGGAAGACCTCCTCGTTGCTCGCAACGAGATCGTGTCTAGTTATTATTATTTTTTTTCCCAAATTTTGTGCACGCGATTTCTCGAAAACTATTCAGCCGATTTCAGTCATTTTTTCAGAGATGATGAGTCATGATCTGAATTTTATATGTTTTTGAAATTTTTGTTGTCGTCACTTCCAGTACCGATTTATCGGCCATTTTGTAGTTTTTTACGACCTATTTTGTGCAGAGCTGATCTCAGAAACTATCAGAGATATGACTATGAAATTTTCAGGATAGGTAGTCTATAGTCTGAAGTTGTCCATTATTATGTTGTTTTACGCCAGTGGCGCCATTTCTTGGAGCTCGCCTGGGCATGAATATTGGGTACGAATTTTTATCCAAAATTTTCATACGTTTTGATCTGTATCTTTTTATCAGTTGGTATTTTGTTAAGACATATATAACAAAAGTGGTAGAAAATCAAAAGTTCTTTTCAACGAAATCAAGAAAAAGGGGCTGGCCCTTTAAATTACGGGCCAAGACACTCGTAAACTCTATTAGAAATAACTTTAAAATGATAAAGATTTTGTAATGCATTATAGAAGCAAAGTTGTTGATCGTTACAATATCTATCAGAAAAAATTATTGCCACGCCCATTTATGACGTAATTAGGGTTTTTTAGGGGCCAGAGTACTTAAACTTTGTCACGATATATCTGGAGAAGGAGACATATTTTCTTAAGTATTGTAGAACAGAAAATGTCTGTCTTAATAATAATAATCAATTCCACTAATCAAAACACCAATCTCTGTCCCCATTAAGGATCTATAGGGCTGGCCCCTAAAATATTCAGTCATTTGTATCTCAAAAATGAAAAACAATTTTAGATAGGTGTAAGAACAAAAAATGTTATTATTCGTGAGACCTTGCGAATGAACTCAAGAAAAAGGGGCTGGCCCCTTAAATTAGGGGCCAAGAAACTCGTAAACTCTATCACAGATAACGAAAAAACGATAAAGATTTTGTAATGCATTATAGAAGCAAAGTTGTTGATCGTTACAATATCTATCAGAAAAAATCATTGCCACGCCCATCTATTACGTAATTAGGGATTTTTAGGGGCCAAAGTGCTAAAGCTTTGACGCAATATTTCTAGAGAAGAAGACATATTTTGTTAAGCATTGTAGAAGAGAAAATATCTGTATTGATGATTCTAATCGACTCCATTAATCAAAACACCAATGTCTGTCCCCATTAAGGATCTAGAGGGCTGGCCCCTAAAATATTCTATCATTTGTAATTATAAAATGAACAACAATTCTAGATAAGTGTAAGAACAAAAAATGTTATAATTCGTGAGACCTTTCGAATGAACTCAAGAAAAAGGGGCTGGCCCCTTTATTTAGGGGCCAAGACTGTCGTAAACTCTATTACAGATAACTTAAAAACGATACAGATTTTGTAATGCATTGTAGGAACAAAGTTATTGATCGTAACAATATCAGTTTGTAGAACTCATTTCCAAACCCATTGATGACGTAATTAGGGATTTTAGGGGACAAAAATCTTACATCTTTAATGTTCTGTATGAGAAAAAGCAAAACTTTTTGTTAAGCATTTTAAAGGATAATGACAATCGTTTACATTTTCTGAAAGGGAGTGGTTGAGGGGAATTCTGAAATTTCATTGATATTTTAATGCTATCGTTTGAAAATTGAACGGAAGACCTACTCGTTACTCGTAACGAGATCGTATCTAGTTTATTATTATTTTTTTCCCAGTTTTTGTCAACAAGATTTCTCAGAGATGGCTGGATAGATTTACTTGAAGTTTTCAAGATCGATAGAAAATGATCATATCTCCAGGCGTTTTTTTCATTTTTTGAAAATTTATTTCCTGTCGTCCGTTTCCTGTCCCGTGACGAAAAGCTTGTCACCTCGAGATCTCAAAAATGGAAAAGACTTGAACATCCAAACTTTTTTGGGATGATAGAACTATAGTTGTAGATGTGTTTAAACATTTTTGTTTTGTTCGTCGTAACTTCCGGTCGTCACCGGAAGCTCTTCAATTTTTTTTGTTTTTACGTATTTAATTTATTTTCCATAGAATAAAAATATTAGTATAGATCCTTACATGTGTCATCTATACAATGTTAAACAAACAAAAAAATTCTACTTCCGGTGAGATATCTCGATTATCTCAGGAAGCTTTTTTAAAACATATTTTGTACCCGCAAGTTCTCAGGTACTGTACGTTACCAAGACACGAAACTTTCACGAATCATAGACATTTGATTGAAGATGTGTTGAAACAGTTTCATTTTGTCTTCCGTCACTTCCGGTCCACAGCGGAAGAGTTCAAACAAATCAAACTGTTTATCCGTTAAACTGTTTATATTTGATAGTTTTAGCTACATCGATGAATAATAATGTAAAACAGGAAAGTAAACAAGATATTAAAATTTAAATTTCATTAAGCACTTCCGTTTGTCCGTTTCCTGTCCCTAGACAAAAAAACTTATATCGACGAGATCTCAAAAACGGTAACGACTTCAACAACCAAACTTTGTAGGATTATAGACCTGTGTATGGATACGTGTAAACACTATTTTGTTTCATCTGGCGTAACTTCCGGTCGTCACAGGAAGTACACCAAATTCTGATTTTTTAAAAATATGTTGTTATTTAACATGGAAGTAACATTTTAGTTATAAAAATACAAGAGGTCATCCACACATGGTAAAAAACCAAAAAAAGTTCTACTTCCGGTGAGACATCTCAAATATCTCAGGTAGCCTTCTTTAAAAAAAAAAAAACTACCCCCAAGATTTCAGAAACTGTGAGAGATCAAGACACAAAACTTGTATGGATAATGGACATTTGATTGAACATGTGTTTAACGGGTTCCATTTGGTCGTACGTCACTTCCGGTTTTCACTCGAAGTGTTCAAGCAATAAAAGGTTGGTTTTTTTAACATTATAATTTTTTCAACATTTTACTTAATGTGATGAACAATAACGTATCATAGGTAAATGTATTAAAATACGTATTTTCAATTTCTTAATCACTTCCGTTCGTTCGTTTCCGGTCCCGACACAAAAACTTTTTCTCAACGAGATATTATAACTAACAAAAACTTGAACATCTAAACTTTAAGGAAAGACAAGGCAATGTATGAATGTATGTTTACTATGTTTTGTATGATCCGGCGTAACATCCGGTCGTCAGAGAAAGTACTCAAAAATTGACATATTGTCTTTGTGTATTTGTATTTTTGGGGAATTCCTTTACAGTATGAATTATATCCATTTTCTGTTTACAAGAGAAATGGATCTTTTGTACAGATTTAGATATGAAGAACGGAAGACCTTTTTGTTGCTATAGCAACAAGAGTCTAGTTAAGGTCTTCCGTTTCCAACGGAAGACCTAATAGTGATTGTAATGTTTCTTTTTATTATTATTATTATTTTTTTCCCCTTTTTGTCTTATGAATTTCTCAGAGATGTCTTGATGAATTCTTATACAATTTTCAGGAATGACTGAAAATATAAACATCTAGCGGTTTTTAGTAAAAGATTTTCTAAATTCACTTCCTGTTGTCCGTTTCCTGTCCCGCGAGAAAAAGCTTGTCACATCGAGATGTCAGAAACGATAAAGACTTGAACATCCAAACTTTGAGGGATGATAGACCTATAGTTGTAGATGTGTTTAAACATTTTTGTTTTGTTCGGCGTAACTTCCGGTCGTCACCAGAAGCACTTCAATTTTTTTTGTTTTTAAAAATTTAATTTATTTTCCGTAAAATAAAGATATGAGTATAGATCCTTACATATGTCATCTATGCGATGTTAAATCAACAAAAAAATTCTACTTCCGGTGAGACATCTCAATCATCTCAGGCAGCTTTTTTAAAACATATTTTGTACCCGCGAGATCTGAGAAACTATAATTGATCAAGACACGAAACTTTCATGGATGATAGACATTTGATTGAAGATGTGTTTAACCGGTTTCATTTTGTCTTCCGTCACTTCCGGTCCAGACAGGAAGAGTTCAAACAAATCGAGCTGTTTATCAGTTTAACTATTTGTCTTTGATATCTGTAGTGTGCTCGATGAACAATAAAATGCAAAGGGCAAGTATACAAAAAATAACTAATAAAATTTACATTAAGCACTTCCGTTTGTCCGTTTCCTGTCCCGAGACAAAAAACTTTATTTCGATGAGATCTCAAACATGGGGACAACTTGAACAATAAAACTTTGTGGGATGATAGACCTATGTATGTACATGTGTTTACACTATTCTGTTTTGTTCGGTGTAACTTCCGGTCTTCACCGGAAGCTCTTCAAAAATAACTCTTTTTACGCATTAAATTCTTTTGCCATAGAATAGATATATAAGTAGAAATCTATACATACGTTATCAATGCAATGTTATATCAACAACAAAATTCTACTTCCGGTGAGATATCTCAAACATCTCAGGTAGCTTTTTTGAAACACATTTTGTACAAACGAGTTCTCAGAAACTATAAGTGATCAAAGCGCAAAACGTTCATGGATGATAGACATTTTATTGAAAATATGTTTAACCGGTTTTATTCTGTCTTCCGTCACTTCCGGTCCACACAAGAGGAGTTCAAACAAATCGAACTTTTTATCAGTTTAACTGGTTTTTTTTTATATTTGTAGTGAGATCAATGAACAATAATGTACTAAAGACAAGTATACAAGAAATATTTAATACAATTTACATTGAACACTTCCGTTTGTCCGTTTCCTGTCCCGAGACAAAAAACCTTATTTCGACGAGATCTCATAAACGATGTCGACTTGAACAATCAAACTTTGTGGGATGATAGACCTATATATGTACATTTTTTTAAACTATTTTATTTTGTTTGGCGTAACTTCCGGTTGTCACCGGAAGCACTACAAATAATATGTTTTTTTTCTTTATCTATTTCTTTTACATCGAATGAATATATCAGTATACAATCTTACATGTGTCATCTTTATAATTATAGATTTTCAAATTACTGTTCCTGCCGGTGAGATATCTCAAATATCTCTATGTAGCTTTCCCTTTTACAAATTTGATGCCAGCAAGATTGTTGTCACTGTAAGTAAATGAGACACAAAGCTTTCATGGATGATAGACATTTGATTGATGATTCGTTTAGTGGGTTTTATTTTGTCAACTGCCACTTCCGGTTTTCACCGGAAGGATTCAAATAAATCATATTTTTAACAACCAAACTTTGTAACCTGTTTTGTTTAGTTCGGCATTACTTCCGGTCGTCACAGAGAGTACTTCAAAAACTTATTTCTATTTCAATCTTGTTGTTTTACATGGAAGTAACGTCTGGATATATCATTTACAATACTTATCATATTAACTATTTTCTCTATGTAAGAGAAGCAATGTCTACGGTTAAATTGATTGATGTATATTAAAACGGAAGACCTTTTTGTTGCTTTTGCAACAAGAGTCTAGTTAAGGTCTTCCGTTTCCAACGGAAGACCTTATAGTGATTGTAATGTTTCTTTTTAAGGTCTTCCGTTTCCAACGGAAGACCTTATAGTGATTGTAATGTTTCTTTTTATTAAGGTTTTCCGTTTCCAACGGAAGACCTTCTTGTTATTGCTTTGTTTCTTTTTCACTATTATTAAGGTCTTCCGTTGGAAACGGAAGACCTTATTGTTTTTGCTTTGTTTCTTTTCCTCTATTATTATTATTATTATTATTTTTTTTTTCTGTCACGTTTACTCAAAAACGCTTCAGCCGATTTTCATGAAACTTTTAGATCTTATTCATGACAAAATTTGTAAGAAAATTACACGAGATTTTTTTAGTCGTCACTTCCGGTACCGAGATATTAAAAATTTTATGTTTTTGCTTGTTCACGATTTTTCTCAAAAAGTATTCAAGATAGGACTTTCAAATTTTCAGAGAAGGTAGAGAGTAAACGGCCGCAGTGCCCTTCGCATATCCGAACGTCCGCCGTCACTTCCGGTTGTCACCGGAAGGAAATGAAAAACCTTAATTTTTTAATTTTTTGGATTTGAATTTTTTTTATTTTTTCATTCGATAGAGACGCTCTCAAAACTTCTGAATATGAAATTCGTTTTAAAATCGACCCACGCATTCGTGAGATTTTGGACTCCAAAGTTCTGAAGCGAGGGTCCGCGTAGCTCAGTCGTTAGAGTGGTGGACTTGTGCCCAGGCGACCCGGGTTCAGTCCCTGAGTGCCGAATCTTTTTTCTCTCTTATTTGAGTTTTGATTAATGGTTTTATCTTTAAAATGATGAATTTGAATGTTTTCCGTTTTATTTTTGTCATAAATAAAAAAAAAACAGCGGCATTGTTATCAGGACAAATATCTAGCTCTTTTCTGTCAGCAGCTCTCTAAATTCCGACGCTCTTTGCATCGCCGACATCAAAGACATGCCGCCGAAGTGCCCATGCAGTTCGACCGCATTAGAGTTCGCTGGGTCGCTTTGCCGGCATCAAAGAAATGCCGCCATCTCAATGACTGTATGCTCACAACATTTAGCAATGCACCCACGTTATTCTACTCGGTTTAAAAAGGAGGACTGCTTAGTATTTAATCCCATATATAGATACACACATGCATGTATACATGCGTTTATTGACCTAGGTTGCTTATATATTGATTTCCTGAACATTATAAAACACTGTAATCTCTCTCTCTCTCTCTCTCTCTCTCTCTCTCTCTCTCTCTCTCTCTCTCTCTCTCTCTCTCTCTCTCTCTAAAGTACAAATGTTTTAGCATTTGAATAAGAACTAGTACAGGTAACACGGAGTAAAATGGATAGAAGCTAAATGTACATTGGCGTCCAAAAAAATGACATATTTTATATCAAGTTACGGGATAATGTCTATCGATTCAAATAATTTTGAATGCATTGTTTAATGATTGTCTTCTTACTGATTGGAAGTCAACGCTAAAAAGTCATTGTTATGAAAGATGGTATACTTTTTTTCTTATTTTTGTGCATGTCTATAATCGATACAAATCTGTTGCCTGTCGGGATTAAGAAAAACCTCCGAAGTTTATACACGTAATACATGGGTAAAATGCATCAGTCATTGTTTTAGGACTTCCCCTAATTGTTGTTAACCGAATCCGAGATCCACACCTCAAAATTTTATTTTCGAATTTATTTAAGACGAAAATCAAGCTTGGGTGTTTTCACCCCCCTCCAGACACTAACACGCATCAATATTTTAAATGACCTCGCACTGTTACCAAACCTGAATAGTCAGACATCTTACACGTTGTTTTTCATCTTATACAAAAATTCAGCCCCTCTCCCGGGCGGAAACGTCCCAAATTCAAAGACAAATACGGGAATTTTTTTGCGTCAGCCATGTTTTGAGACACCTGCAAAGGCTGTGTGTTCTAATCTCCCCGGGGCCAAGATTTGTTCTTTCTCTCTATTTCTTTCTCTCCTTTTTATTAGCTCACCTGAACCGAAGGTTCAAGTGAGCTTTTCTAATCACCCGTTGTCCGTCGTCCGTCCGTCCGTCCGTCCGTCTGTCTGTCCGTCCGTCTGTAAACTTTTCACATTTTCAACTTCTTTTCAAAAACCACTGGGCCAAATTTAACCAAATTTGGTACAAAGCATCCTTATGGAAAGGGGGTTATAAATTGTTAAAATAAAGGGCACAGCCCTTTTCAAAAGGTAGATAATTGCGAAACAGTTAGTTTAGGGTGCATGTCTTTAAAAATCTTCTTCTCAAGAACCACGGCACCAGAAATGCCAATATTTACACAAAAGCTTGTATATATAGTGAAGATTCTAAATTGTAAAAATCGTGACCCTCGGACCAAAACTGGGGCCCCAGGCGGGGTTCAAAGTTTAACATAGAAATACATAGGAAAATGTTTAAAAAATCTTCTTCTCAAGAACCACTGCACCAGAAATGCCAATATTTACACAAAAGCTTTTATATATAGTGAAGATTCTAAATTGTAAAAATGGTGACCCTCGGACCAAAACTGGGGCCCCAGGCGGGGTTCAAAGTTTAACATACAACAACATATGGAAAATGTTTAAAAAATGTTCTTCTCAAGAACCACTGCACCAGAAATGCCAATATTTACACAAAAACTTGTATATATAGTGAAGATTCTAAATTGTAAAAATCGTGACCCTCGGACCAAAACTGGGGCCCCAGGCGGGGTTCAAAGTTTAACATAGAAATACATAGGAATTTTTTTTAAAAATCTCCTTCTCAAGAACCACTGCACCAGAAATGCCAATATTTACACCAAAGCTTGTATACATAGTGAAGATTCTAAATTGTAAAAATGGTGACCCTCGGACCAAAACTGGGGCCCCAGGCGGGGTTCAAAGTTTAACATAGAAATACATAGGAAAATGTTTAAAAATCTTCTTCTCAAGAACCACTGCACCAGAAATGCCAATATTTACACAAAAGCTTGTATATATAGTGAAGTTTAAATTGTGAAAATCGTGTCCCTCGGACCAAGACTGGGGCCCCAGGCGGGGTTCAAAGTTTAACATAGAAATACCTTAGGAAAATGTTTAAAAAATCTTCTTCTCAAGAACCACTGCACCAGAAATGCCAATATTTACACAAAAGCTTGTATACATAATGAAGATTCTAAATTGTAGAAATCGTGACCCCTCGGACCAAGACTGGGGCCCCAGGCGGGGTTCAAAGTTTAACATAGAACTACATATGAAAAATGTTTAAAAATTTTCTTCTCAAGAACCACTTCACCAAAAATGCCAATACATACACAAAAGGTTGAATACATAGTGAAGATTGTAAAAATCGTGACCCCCGAACAAAAAGTGGGGCCCCAGTAGGGGTTTAGATTTTAACATATGTAGGAAAATGTTTTAAAATCTTCTTCTCAAGAACTATAGTGCAACTGTTTGGGATATTACTATGCATATATGTACATCCTTAAATAATGTAGATTCAAAAAATTGTAACTCCCGGACAATTGATGGGCACCAAGAGGGGTTCAAAATTTAAACATTTTAAAAAACATAAAGGAAAAGTTAAAAAATGTTCTTCTCAAGAACTACAATGTTTTAGTTTGTGGAATTTTTATGCATGCATCCTTCGCTTATGTAGATTCCTAATTGGTAAAATCGTGACCCCCGGACCAATACTGGGGCCCCAAGATGGGGTCAAAATTTATTAAAGAAATATAAAGGTAACATGTTAAAAAATCTTCTTCTCGAGAACTACAATGCTTCAATTTGTGAGATTACTATCATGCATACAACCTTGGATAATGAAGGTTCGACAGTTTTAAAATAGTGCCCCCTGGACTTATACTAGAGACCCAAGATGGGTTTAAAGTTAAATGTAGAAGTACCGGTATATATGGAAAATGTTTAAAAATCTTCTTTTCGAGAACTACAATGCATCAATTTGTCAGATAACTACGTCAGCACCCTCAAATAGTGTAGATTCGAAATTATAATAGCCGTGATCTCAATCTAATACTGGGGCCCCAAGAGGTGTTCAAAGTTTAGCATAGAAATATAGAGGGAAAATGTTGAAAAATCTTTTTCCAGGGAACTATAATGCTTCAGCTTGTGAGATAACTAGGCAAGCATCCTTAAATAATGTAGATTCCAAATAATTAAAACTTTAGCACTGGACTAATACTGTGCCCCAAGAGGGGTTCAAAGTTTAACATAGAAAGATATATTGAAAATGTTTTTAAAAAGTTTTTCTCGAGAACTATAATGCTACAGTTTGTGAGATTACTATGCAAGGATCCTCAAATTGTGTAAACTCTAATGTAGTGGAACCAAGAGTTATCTTCTTGTGTTCTGTACAGTCTGAGAGTTATTCCTCTTGAAGTGGAACTCTGCTACAGTACAGGCAACGCGGATCCCGTATTGGCCCGCGTTACCGTCACGGTATTTTTACCGTTCCCGCGATACATCATCGCGGTTTTTGATCGCGGTATGGATTGCGACCGTGATGACACCGCGACGGTGTGATTTACCGTTTATCCCGCTGCTGCTTGTTGTTGTTACTTTACCTGTGCTGTACATTACAGGCAATGTGGGTCGCGTAAATCCACGTCAAATATGTGACTTCAGATTTAAGCATAACAGCTGCATTGTAAATAAATTGTGATCCATATTATTATAAAATTAATAGATTAAATTTATGGAAAAGAATTTCATGAAATCGGAAACTACATTCGAATTACAACATAACATGATTATTACGCTGTTAAATTTTGTGATGTGTAAATAAGAACACATATCTTTTTATTTGACGTGCTTATTTCAGTTATTATTTCTATTAGTTGATAATCCTGTTTTTATAACAATATTAACATTGAATATTTTCATTAGATGAACTCGTATCAATGCAGAGCAATTTCATCTTCTCATTTTATAAGTTGACACGCATAGCGCCGTAAACTGTCAATACATGTGTATGTTTTAAATTGAGAAATGAACAAATGTCGGGAATCAACTAACAAATCTATTTTTCCATTCAGTAATAGAATTATCATTCATATATAAAGTTGGTGCTGCGTTAAAACACATGGAATCGTAACGTGTTATCAGTATGCGTTTCCTGTGTATACATAATTATACAGTTTAAGTCACGATCATTTTCTGTGTATAAATGTTGTGATTAACAAACTCAGGGTAGAAAACGACATGCCCTTGAGGGTTTTCACACCTATTCACGACAAAAGAAAAAGTCTATATCGCGTACGGCTTCGTCTAATCGCACAACAACTTACAGGAGAGAGAGAGAGAGAGAGAGAGAGAGAGAGAGAGAGAGAGAGAGAGAGAGAGAGAGAGAGAGAGAGAGAGAGAGAGGAAAGACAGAGAGAGGAAAGACAGAGAGAGATAGAGAGAGAGAGGCGTTTAGGCGTAATTTAACTTACACTTATGTGAAATATACTAATATCCAATACTAAATATTCATAAAATTAGTATTCATAAAAGATTATGGTACACTGTGATTGAATCCATCATGCAATTTCAAATTTGAGTCCACGTGCTGCATCTGTCAATCAAATTAGCCCGCTAGCTCTACCACATGTTTCCTCCATGATAAAGTTTCGTTCTATTAGTTTTATTTTCAATAAAGAAAATAAGAGGTATGTTTAACAGTTTAGTTTTTTTACAATGTTCGTGATGCATGATATACTGTGTTTGGAAAGTTTAATTCGTTGTTGTTTTTCCCTATCTCCCGTTTAGTTTATTATGGAGGTTTTTTGCGGGAAGGAACATCTTCAACACGTTTAGCGGTTAAAGAACGCAGTAAAATGAATTAATTATTTGATGTAACTATTAGTAAAATTGTTTGATATGCATGTAGAATTCTTCTTGGTCAATCGTTACACAGATTATCTACCTGCCTCATTCCTGTGTATTCTGTGCGTTCAAGCGTAGAGTGATTTCCTGTCAGTGCGGCCACAGGTTTCACACCTTTGTGTAAAACAATTGGGACTAAAGTCAAATAAAGTTAACTCCGACAGTCATAAAGCGGTGGGGGGTAAGGTTACGATAACAGGAAACGGGTTTATATATTTTTAGTCAAGCTTTCAATAAGATTACATGTACATGCACACATAAAATAATATCAATACATTTACTGAAATGTTTTTTTTATCGGCATGAAATATCAACAGCAACACTTTCAAAACATGTTCTTAATTTCTTTGAAATGTGAAAGAACAAAAGAACGGTTTAACAACATTTCCTTCTCAAAATTTTTTATCTAGTTATTCTGTTAAAGCTGCTTGGTCCGATTTAATATAAAATTTTATGCACGCTTTTAAACGATGGGTATGCTAAGTATATGTATAATAATAGACATTGCAGTAGTTTTCCCAGTCAATTATGCCAAATTTCAATGAAGAAAAATACGTACAAAATTTGCTAACAAAACAAACGACATAGAAGGGTACCGCGTTATTTCGCCTCATGTTAAATTTCACCCCCTGACGACGAGACGGGTATGGTTGTATTACGACTTTGTCATCGCTTTAAATAAAGGTCGAAATTATCAGACAAATTACAAATAAACATGCATACGTTTTGTTCGCTAATATTTCTTAAGTTTGCTTTCTTTACAATCGATGCATAGTATGCGTGTTGAATGATCCCAATCATTCGGGGGACGAAACCAGACGGTTTCTTTTTCTAAACATTCCCGTGATGCATTTTGGTTTGTTTTTTCGTTTGGCCAACAAGAAATTATTTTTATTTACTTTGAATTTTTCTAACTTTGAAAGGAGACTGATTCTCCTGGTGTAAATAGGATAAAGTCCATAACTTTCAAAGATAAATGGTTTGTATGGAAAAAATTGTGATACTGTACTAACAAATAAATCGGACCAAGCAGCTTTAAGAGAGAGAGAGAGAGAGAGAGAGAGGCTCGGTCGCGAGCGAACGCTAACCTCCGTCACGGCAGGTAGCTGGTACACCACATGGGATACCCACAATATCTTTCGATTACATAATTTTATGCAACTCTGGGTATCTCTAAGGCTCCTTACTCTCTATTTGTTATAATTCAGTTCAGAGAGATATACGTTAATTTGACTTTTCGCATTACAATGGGGCGTATTCGAAGGTGGCAAAGATTTTGATGAGAAAGGAGAGGCTGGTAGACACTCGGTATCTTCCATCTCTCGCAGCTTGGCCCTCATGTCCTGCTCACATCCAGTATGCAAGACCACAGCTCGATCGACTTCCTCAGGCCGGCCCCACTGAACGTCATTCTCATTTCCACACTGAATATTCAAGTCAGACTGAGTTTTGAAGAACACACGGCTTTGCACTTAAAGATTGTCGTCGCAAACGTAACGCACTAGAAAGTGGGAATCCTCGCGCAATGACAAACGACGAGCCAAACATGTACCTAAAGTAACGCAACACAAATTCACTAAAACGTGAATTCACAAAAAATGTTCTTTACACAAAAAAGACCTTGTAAGAAATGAACGGAACGTGCTAAAAATACTGGGTTGGTAATTTTATAGGAAGCCCTAATTTTTAATCACTTGCTCATGATTAGTTGACACGCATGGACTTCAACAACAAACAATACAAATGTAGGCGGACCAATTAATTGTTAAGAAAACACAATCACACTGCGTACACATTTATAATTTTATTGGCAATTAAAATCATTTCATGATAATTTTTAATTTAACGACCTTTTTAAAATATGATAATGGATTCGAAAATATTTTATTTGCAATTGCTGCACAAGTATTAAATTAAATACTTTTATAATTTAATTAATAGCTATGAAATAAAAAAAAGATTAAAAAAGACTCCAAGTATTTCGATTATAATCTCTGTCAAAATCTGGTTAAATATCGTCATTAAATATAAAGAAACATGCAATTTATTTGTCATTCGGGGAGATAACTCCCGCTTGTATACGATACTCTTCCATCGATAATTTTACCGTGGCGGGGACAGGTAGATGATGAGTTTACCGTGATGGGAACGCGGTATACCTGTCTCACCTGGCCGATCACCTCGATGTGTTTATACCGTGACGGGTCGCGGGAAACACGGGATCCGCGTTGCCTGTACTGTATGTTCAGTTTTTCAGGTTGTGTACGTGCGGTCCCACCGCAGTGCTTCACATTTTCATTCCTATGTTACTATTTATGTTGTTCAAGCCAACCATAAACCTCGGACCATAACTGGGTCCCCAGAAAGGGGTTCAATGTTTAAAATAGAAAAAACATATGCTACGAAATGTAATATTACAAGGAACTGCTGTTCAGGTGAGCGATGTGGCCCATGGGCCTCTTGTTTAAATTTCTAACTAAAATATTCAACATAAAAGGGTTGTTGGACTGTAGTACAAGTTGAAAAACACTCTTTAATTAAGATTTAGACAAAAACAGTCTTTATTATTAGGGTCTTCCGTCTTAAGCGGACGACCTTTCTATTCTTATTGTTATTAGGGTCTTCCGTTCACAAAGGCAGACCCTCTTTTTTTTCTTCGGTTTCTTTTTATTACAGGTCATTAGACCTGTTATTAGGTCAAAAGACCTAATTTGATATGAAATAAAATGGGGCTGGTCCTTTAGATTAGGGATCCAACGGGGTGTATAATCCTTCATCCATCGCTCTTTTAGATCACATCTGCATTTCCTGATATGTTTCGTTGATGAAGATAAAAGGCAAGGTCATTTCCTCTTCTAAAAATCGGACGGAAGACCTCCTCGTTGCTCGCAACGAGATCGTGTCTAGTTTTTATTGGGTTTTTTTTCTGTCACGTTTTCTCAAAAATGCTTCAGCCAATTTTCATGAAATTTTCAGATCTTATTCATGACAAAATTTGTAAGAAAAGTACACGGGCTTTTTTTGGTCGTCACTTCCGGTACCGAGATATTAAAGATTTTACGTTTTTGCTTGTTCACGATTTTTCTCAAAAAGTATTAAAGATAGGACTTTCAAATTTTCAGAGATGGTAGAGAGTGAACGGCCGCAGTGCCCTTCGTATATCCGAACGTCCGCCGTCACTTCCGGTCGTCACCGGAAGGAAATGAAAAACCTTAATTTTTCAATTTTTTAGATTTGAATTTTTTTTATTTTTTCATTCGATAGAGACGCCCTGAAAACTTCTGAATATGAAATTCGTTTTAAAATCGAGCCACACATTCTTGAGATTTTGGACTCCAAAATTCTGAAGCGAGGGTCCGCGTAGCTCAGTCGTTAGAGTGGTGGACTTGTGCCCAGGCGACCCGGGTTCAGTCCCTGAGTGCCGAATCTTTTTTCTCTCTTATTTGTGTTTTGATTAATGGTTTTATCTTTAAAATGATGGATTTGAATGTGTTCCGTTTTTTTTTTGTCATAAATAAAAAAAAAAAATAGCGGCTTTTTTCAGTACAAATATAGAGCTCTTTTCTGTCAGCAGTTCTCTAAATTCCGACGCTCGTCGCATCGCCGACATCAAAGACATGCCGCCGAAGTGCCCCTGCAGTTCGACCGCATTAGAGTTCGCTGGGTCAAAGAAATGCCGCCATCTCAATGACTGTATGCACACAACATTTAGCAATGCACCCACGTTATTCTACTCGGCGTAAAAAGGAGGACTGCTTAGTATTTAATCCCATATATAGATACACACATGCATGTATACATGCGTTTATTGTCCTAGGTTTCTTATATATTGATTTCCTGAACATTATAAAACACTATGTAATCTCTCTCTCAATCTCTCTCTCTCTCTCTCTTTCTCTCTCTCTCTCTCTCTCTCTCTCTCTCTCTCTAAAGTACAAATGTTTTAGCATTAGAATAAGAACTAGTACAGGTAACATGGAGTAAAGTGGATAGAAGCTAAATGAACATTGGCGTCCAAAAATTATACATATTTTATATCAAGTTACGGGATAATGTCTATGGATTCAAATAAATTTAAATGCATTGTTTAATGATTGTGAATGTCTTCTTACTGATTGGAAGTCAACGCTAAAAAGTCATTTTTATTACAGATGGTGTACTTTTTCCTTTTTTTGTACATGTCTATATACTGATACAAATCTGTTTCCTGTCGGGATTAAGAAAAACCTCCGAAGTTTATACACGTAACTATACAAACGAACGGGTGACTGCGACAAGGTTTAAAAACTGACCATCCGTTTATGAGTGTTTGAGCCTAAGAATAAATATATGTAAAAAAAAAAATCAATAGTTACATCTTTCAAACAACGCTTATACATTGTTCTAACATATGTATTTTATTTAGAAATTGTGTAATATGTGATATTTATAACTTAATATTCTACCTTTAATATAGAAGTCACCGACCGACCCCCCCCCTCCCAATTCATAAAATCATTTTGTTTTTCTGGCCCGATTTTACTTAATCTTTAGTTTCAACTAATTACCATTCTAGATTACTGTACTAATTACCAGACCAATTCGTTCATTAATAACAGAGTTATGAAGTTTTTGGCATTTGAGTTTCAATTGTCGTGTTTGACATGTACTATAAAAAAAATTCTAACTCCCAAGCCCTTCACTCAATCCTAATGAAAATTCGTGAAAATGAACCTCGGACCCCATTCTTATTGTCTGTGAAATATGCAGCGGATTGAACAATAAAGACGAAATTCCTGAGATTAAACGGCGCTTATTGCCTATACGTGGAAATTAAATTTACACAGTACACCCACCGACCCCCCCCCCCCCTTCCTTCCTATTCACAAAATCATTTAGTTTTTCTGGCCTGATTTTACTGGATTTGTCATCTTGAACATTTATTTTCAACCTAGTTCAAGTCTAGATTACTGTACTAATGACCAGACCTATTCGTTCATTTTTAAAAGAGATATGAATTTTTGGGCATTCGAGTTTCGATTGGCGTGCTTGACATGTACTGTAGAAAAAAATTCTAACTCCCGAGCCCCTTACTCAATCCTAATGAAATTGTGTGTGAATGTACCTCGGACCCCATTCGTATTGTCTGCCAAATATGCTGTGTTGCCTTTGATTTTTAAGAGTTATCTTTCTTTTCATTTGTTGGAGTTATTGCCCTTGTTAGGAAAGTCTCGTCAGCCATGTTTGCTGATCGTTGTTTGTAGTTCGAGGCAATTGTGGCCTACCACAGTGTAAGTTAAATGTTTATTTGTCTTATGCATTGTGTAAATGATTAGATATGAATGTAGGCTATCTTCTGATGCAACCTTTTTTATGCATGGTGTCTAATTTCTGCAAAATAACTGTTCGATGTTTTATACACATGTACTACACGTGGTTGACAGTCAACTTTCAATTATTGCAATTTAGGAAAGATTTACTCATAATTCTGTCTTCTATTTTTTGTAAGTGATTTAACTATTATCTATAAGTAATTTAGCGAGAAATTTGTTAGGAAATTTGTATTATTTACAAACCTCCCCTATTTGTTCTAAAAAAGTATGGAACACTGTTCCTGTCATAAGTCATTTTATTTCTACTCTATTGTCACATTGCTGTAATTGTTTTTTGTATTCTTTCAGCTTTTTACCTTACACAATAAAGGTTATACTACTGTCTCCAGGACAGCACAGTAAAAAGACTACAACTGGCCAAGACGCCTTCATCATAAGTCATAACCATGAGTACTACCACGGAACCCAATTCTGCGGAGAAGGAGATAGAGCAGGCAGCTTCAGGAGATTTGAAACGAAGCATTTTCATGACCGAAAAGGGTGTAGAACAATTTGAAGCATCTTGTAATACACATCTCAAGAAAATAAAGAAGGTATGGTGTGCCATTCAGGACACAATTAAGGAAATAGAAGATAGTAAATCATCTCGAGTGGAAGATCTGTTGAATCTGCATGAAGAGACAAAAAGACATGTGGCAGAAGTAGAATCTTTGAGCACTAGTTATTTAGATTTTTTAAACAGATGTCATTCGGATCAAAGTAACAAAGAAATGGAGCGGTTCAGTGCAACATTGAGGGGCTATCGGATATCCATAGATTCAGCCATGAGGAAACTTGCTCTGTCTAAACAGGATCAACAGATCAAAGACAGTGTGTCTCACGTCTCGACAACATCTACATCCTCCAGAAACAGTTTGAGTTCAATCGCAACCAAAAAGAGAGCGAAAGCAAAGGCTCTCAAAGCCTCACTTAAGTTCGCTGAAGAGCAGGGAAAGTTAGAACGAAAGCAGGCGGAGCTGACCCTTCAACACGCAATCACAGAAAAGGAAAGTGCTTACATAAACACTGAAATGACTTTGCTGAACTTGAAAAAAGAAACGTTAGAACTGGAAACAGAAGCCAGTGTATTAGAAGAAGGAGCGGATGGTGATTCCATGAAGTCAGCCCTTAGAAGCTTAGAACAGGAAGCTACAGAAGACCGTACGATGGCTTATGTGGAAAACATTTCACCAGCTTCAGGTTCAAATCAGCCGGAGCCTACATTTCAAGAACCTTCATTGAATGTTCGAGCTCCTCCATTTGAACCACGAGTAACGAAGACCCAACATCCACATGTGTCTCCAGAGACTGAAACACCATCAACTTCTGTTACATCGGACTTCACAAGATACTTGTTAAAGAAAGACTTATTGTTATCTCGTTTGACAAACTTTAATGACAAGCCTGAGTTTTACCCCACATGGAAAAACAGTTTCAAAGCAATCATGCAGGAGTTACAAGCTTCACCCATAGAGGAAATGGATCTGCTTGTGAAATGGACAGGTCCCTTGTCACAACGCCATGTACTAAGCATCAAAGCTGCAAATCCGAACAACCCAAGACAAGCAGTCATAAGGAGCTGGAGTCGTCTCGACGAAAGGTACGGTTGTCCAGAAATGATGGAAGCAGCGTTGAAGTCCAAGCTAGATTCCTTTCCGATGCTAACCAACAACGATGTTAGTCGTCTTTATGATCTGTCCGACATTTTGGATGAAATTGAGGCTGCAAAGGAGGACACGCGATACTCTTGCCTTCTGTCATATTTCGATTGCTCGACTGGTATCACTCCGATAGTCAAGAAACTACCTAACGATTTGCAAGGAAAATGGACTTCGGTAGCCGTGAAGCATATGGCAGTGAATGATGTACCATTCCCACCGTTTAAGGTGTTTGCAGAATTTATTCGTGAGCAGTCAAGGATTAAGAACAACCCATCATTTTCCTATGGTGTTGACACGAGAGGAGACAGACAAGTGAGAAACCAGCGAGACAGAGTGTTGAATGTTTCTTCAAGGAAAACAGAGGTTGCACAACCCAGAAGAGAAAATTCCTCAGACCGGAAGTGCCCCTTACACAACACCTTTCATACATTGAACAAGTGCAAGGGGTTCAAGCAGAAGTCATTAGAAGAGAGAAGGAAGTTCTTAAAAGAGAATAATATATGTTTCCGTTGCTGTGACTCTCGTTCCCACAAGATGCGTGATTGTCGAGCAGCAGTCAAGTGTGAGGATTGTGACAGTTCAACCCATCCGACAGCACTTCATGTGGAGACTCAGAGTAGGAGACACTATGGCGGGGAGTCGCAGAATTCATTAGATGTCAACTCTGCATGTACGCAGATTTGCAGAAAGCAGTTTGGAGGCAAGTCTTGCTCCAAAACTGTGCTCGTGCGTGTGTATCCTCAAGGAGAACCTCAGTTAGCAGTCAATATGTATGCGGTCATAGACGATCAATCAAACCGCTCACTTGCAAGCCCCAGATTCTTTACCTATTTCGAATGTGGAAGTGAAGCAATAACCTATACACTTTCATCTTGTGGAGGCACTATACAGACCTTTGGAAGGAAGGCAGAAGGATTTGTTGCGGAGGCATATGGCGGTGGATGTGTCCTGAACCTTCCAGCCCTCATCGAATGTCAGCAGGTTCCTTGTGCACGGGATGAGATCCCTACACCGGAAGTGGCTTTACATTACAGTCATCTGGCCGACATAGCAAAGCTAATACCTCCACTAGATCCGGATGCTGACATCTTGTTACTACTTGGAAGAGATTTGATAGAAGCGCACCATGTACTTGATCAGCGTATTGGACAAGGCAATCAACCCTATGGACAGAAACTACATCTGGGGTGGACCATAATTGGTGAGACATGCCTTGGCAAGACTCATGCACCTACACAGGTTACAACCTACAAGACTCATTTACTGGGATCGGGCCGTGTATCCTTACTTCCACCATGTACGAATGAGTTCAAGATACGAGAAAACCTGAACTATGTGACGTATGGCATGGAAACTGGAAAACCCCCATCATTATATGACAATGAAGACTTTGGTAGGAATGTTTTCCAAAGAACACAAGATGATGAGAAATCAGGTATGTCTGTGGACGACTTGACATTTCTCAAGATAATGGACCAGGAATTTCAGAAGAGCGAGAATGGGCATTGGACAGCTCCACTCCCATTTCGACAGCCACATAGTAAACTGCCAAACAACAGGGACAGTGCTCTAAGAAGAGCCAAAGCACTAGAAGCTAGTCTACGGAGGGATGCAGTGAAGAAGGAACACTTCCTTACCTTCATGGATGGACTGATAAAGAATCGCCATGCAGAGATTGCGCCACCTCTGACACAGACGGATGAATGCTGGTACTTGCCTATATTTGGTATATATCATCCAAAGAAACCAAACCAGCTGAGAGCAGTTTTCGACTCCTCTGCTAAGTATGGTGGAATATCTCTCAATGACGTCCTTCTTACTGGCCCTGATCTCACCAACAGCCTGTTAGGAGTTTTGATGAGATTTCGTCAAGAAGCTGTTGCTATTATGGGCGACATACAACAGATGTTTTATTGCTTCAAAGTGCGGGAGGACCATCGCAACTTTTTGCGATTTTTCTGGTTTCGAGATAATGACCCAGATCAGCCTCTGACAGAGTATCGTATGACGGTACATGTTTTTGGCAACCGACCCTCCCCGGCAGTTGCCACGTACGGACTCCGTAGAGCTGCACTGATGGCAGAGTCTACATTCGGTAAAGATGTGACAGACTTTGTTGTGAACAATTTCTATGTAGACGATGGTCTTGTCTCTGTACCTGCCCCATCAGAGGCAATTGATCTCATGAAGAGGACGCAGAGAGCTTTGATGTCAGAAGGCGGCTTGCGATTGCACAAGATTGCATCAAATCAGTCAGAGGTCTTAGGCGCCTTCCCCCCAGAAGATCTTGCAAAGGATATGAAGGACTTAGAATTCGGAATTGACCTGCTTCCAAGTCAACGCAGTTTGGGCCTCAACTGGAACTTGGAAACTGACGCCTTCTTTGAGGTTATGATGCAAGACAAACCGTTAACCAGAAGAGGCGTACTGTCATGCATAAACAGTATATTCGATCCCCTTGGATTCGCAGCGCCCGTCATCATAGAAGGAAAAAGCATTCTGAGGAACCTGGTTCTTGGCACCATACACTGGGATGATCCATTACCCTTAGACCAGCTAAATACTTGGAAACAGTGGAGAGACTCTTTATCTCACTTAGAGAACCTACACATCTCACGGAACTACTCACCTGAGTCCCTGCAACTGTGTAAGGACAAATCCATCCATGTATTTTGCGACGCTTCAGAACTCGCCATTGCGGCAGTTGGTTATATGAAGATAACCTCCTCAGATAATGAAAGCCATCTCGGATTTGTGTTAGGAAAGGCAAAACTTGCTCCTACTCATGGACATTCAATTCCGAGACTGGAGTTGTGTGCTGCTGTGCTAGCAGTAGAAATTGCATGCTCTATTGCAGACCACTTGTCTCTACCAATCCAAGACTTCAAATTTTACTCAGATAGCAAAGTAGTGTTGGGATACATATTTAACACTACTCGTAGGTTTTATACCTATGTAGCCAACCGCATATCGTACATTCGGAAATTTACAAAGCCAGAGCAATGGGCCTTTGTACCAACTGAAGACAACCCGGCCGATGCAGCCACTAGGCCGCTGCCGACTCATCAATTAAAGGACAGCTCTTGGCTGAAAGGTCCCACTTACCTGCTTAAACAAGGCAAAGGCAAAGAGCAAGACTTTGACATTGTGAATCCTGAGAGTGATAAGGAAATCAGACCCATTATCTGCATGAAAACCATCTCATCTGTGCAATTGCTAGGATCCCACAGATTCTCCAAATTTTCAAACTGGACGATACTCATACGGACATTTGCATTCCTTCAACACATCATCAGATCATTTTGTGGCCACAACGAGTGCAAGGGTTGGCATTATTGCACAAAATCGAGAACCGTTGAAGCATATCAAGAATCAGAAAAACTGATCATCAAGACCGTTCAACAAGAGGCTTATAGAGAGGAAATTGACTATCTAAAGCAAGGCAAAGCCTTACCTTGCACGAGCTCCTTGTTGTGTTTAGGAGTTTTCCTTGACTCAGATGACATTCTCAGAGTGGGAGGACGTTTGAATAGGAGTAACATATTGCCACAAGCTGAGATAAATCCTATTGTGATCCCAGGAAAGCATCACATAGCCACACTCCCTACCAGACATTTCCATGATTTAGCACAACACCAGGGGAGACACATTACAGCTGGAACCATTAGGAATGCTGGCTACTGGATTACAGGCAGCAAACGCTTGATATCGTCCATTATCTACAATTGCGTGAAATGTAGAAAACTGCGTGGAAAATTTGCATATCAGAAGATGGCAAATTACCCCCTGACCGTCTCGAGCCAGGTCCACCATTCACGTATGTCGGCCTAGATACGTTTGGCCCCTGGGAAGTAGTAACCAGGAAGACAAGAGGTGGGGCTGCTAATGCCAAAAGATGGGCCATTCTCTTTACATGCATGGTTAGCAGAGGAATACATATTGAGGTCGTTGAGGAGATGTCCTCGTCATCATTTATTAATGCCTTCAAACGCTTTGTTGCCATCAGAGGTAAAGTCAAGCAGATACGCTCTGACAGGGGGACAAATTTCGTTGGCGCCACGGATGATCTTCACATCAACGCGGTAAATGTTGAGGATGGACCCGTGAAAGAGTATCTGTACAAAAGTGGAGTTGTATGGCTATTCAATCCACCTCACTCCTCTCATTTTGGAGGTGTATGGGAACGCCTCATTGGAGTGACCAGGCGCGTCCTTGATTCCATGCTGTTGGAAATACCACCAGGAAGTTTGACGCATGAAATACTTACCACGTTTCTTGCAGAAGCATCGGCCATCGTGAACAGTCGTCCGTTGGTACCGGTGTCGACCGATCCTGAGGATCCTCTTCCTTTGAGTCCTTCGTTAATCCTGACTCATAAACCAGACAATACAGTTGATTATATACCCACCGATGGTAAGGACCTCTTACGTTCCCAGTGGAGGAGAGTGCAACATTTGGCTGACACCTTTTGGAAGAGATGGAGAACCCAGTACCTTCAGACATTGCAAAATTACAGGAAATGGAAACAAGAAAAGCGGAACTTGGTCATTGGAGATGTGATCTTGCTAAAAGACAATTCGGTGACCCGTAACTCGTGGCCCCTTGGAAGAGTCGTCAGAGTGTTCCCGAGCACTGATGAACGAGTACGCAAAGCAAAAATTTGTGTAGTGTATCGCGACCGACACTCCACAACGTTTGTCCGACCTGTAACCGAACTGGTCGTTTTGATCCAAAATGAATGAACTGTTTTGCATTAACTTGGTACTGTTTGTATATTTGAAACTCAGTTGATTTGAATTATTGCATAGTGATGTTTGTAACATCAGGCGGGGAGTGTGTTGCCTTTGTTTTTTAAGAGTTATCTTTCTTTTCATTTGTTGGAGTTATTGCCCTTGTTAGGAAAGTCTCGTCAGCCATGTTTGCTGATCGTTGTTTGTAGTTCGAGGCAATTGTGGCCTACCACAGTGTAAGTTAAATGTTTATTTGTCTTATGCATTGTGTAAATGATTAGATATGAATGTAGGCTTCTGATGCAACCTTTTTTATGCATGGTGTCTAATTTCTGCAAAATAACTGTTCGATGTTTTATACACATGTACTACACGTGGTTGACAGTCAACTTTCAATTATTGCAATTTAGGAAAGATTTACTCATAATTCTGTCTTCTATTTTTTGTAAGTGATTTAACTATTATCTATAAGTAATTTAGCGAGAAATTTGTTAGGAAATTTGTATTATTTACAAACCTCCCCTATTTGTTCTAAAAAACTATGGAACACTGTTCCTGTCATAAGTCATTTTATTTCTACTCTATTGTCACATTGCTGTAATTGTTTTTTGTATTCTTTCAGCTTTTTACCTTACACAATAAAGGTTATACTACTGTCTCCAGGACAGCACATATGCAGCGGATTGAACAATTAAGAAGAAATTCCTGAGATCAAACGGCGAGTATAGCCTGTACGGGGACTTAAAATTTACGCAGTACAAGGGATGTAAGCAGCCGCGTAATATTTCTGTTGCATGTATATTTCTTGTTTTCCATTTAGTCTGTATCTACGATAGCGTGTGAACTACATATGAATGTTAGAACTGTGGAAACTACTGTCATCAAATTTATACCGAATAAATTTACGTGTTACTGATTTCTACATTTATAAAGATTTTATCAATCCTGCTGAAATAAAACAGTCAAACAAAATAGTAAACGACACAACCAAATATTCTCAACACTGAAACACATGGGTAAAATGCATTAGTCATTGTTCTAGGACTTCCCCTAATTGTTGTTAATCGAATCCGAGATCCACACCTCAAAATTCTATTTTCGATTTATTTAAGACGAAAATCAAGGGTCTTTTCACCCTCCTCCAGACACAAACACGCATCAATATTTCAAATGACCTCGCACTGTTACCAAACCTGAATAGTCAGACATCTTACACGTTGTTTTTCATCTCATACAAAAACTCAGCTCCTCTCCCGGGCGGAAACGCCCCAAAATCAATTTGTTCTTTCTCTCTATTTCTTTCTCTCCTTTTTATTTAATTTTCTAACTAAAAAATTCAACATAAAAGGGTTGTTGGACTGTAGTGCAAGTTGAAAAACACTCTTCGATTAAGATTTAGACAAACACAGTCTTTTATTATTAGGGTCTTCCGTCTTCAGCGGAAGACCCTTTATTCTTATTGTTATTAGGGTCTTCCGTTTACAAAGGAAGACCCTCTTTTTTTTTCTTTTTTATTACAGGTCATTAGACCTGTTATTAGGTCAAAAGACCTCTAATTTAATAAGAAATAAAATGGGGCTGGTCCTTTAAATAAGGGATCAAACAGGTTGTATAATCCTTCATCTATCGCTCTTTTAGATCACATCTGCATTTCCTGATATGTTTCGTTGATGAAGATAAAAGGGAAGGTCATTTCCTCTTCTAAAAATCGGACGGAAGACCTCCTCGTTGCTCGCAACGAGATCGTGTCTAGTTATTATTATTAAGGTCTTCCGTTGGAAACGGAAGACCTTATTGTTTTTGCTTTGTTTCTTTTCCTCTATTATTATTAAGGTCTTCCGTTGGAAACGGAAGACCTTATTGTTTTTGCTTTGTTTCTTTTCCTCTATTATTATTATTATTATTATTTTTTTTTTCTGTCACGTTTTCTCAAAAACGCTTCAGCCAATTTTCGTGAAACTTTCAGATTTTATTCATGACAAAATTTGTAAGAAAATTACACGAGATTTTTTTGGTCGTCACTTCCGGTACCGAGATACTAAAGATTTTATGTTTTTGCTTGTTCACAATTTTTCTCAAAAAGTATTCAAGATAGGTCTTTCAAAATTTCAGAGAAGGTAGAGAGTGAACGGCCGCAGTGCCCTTCGCATATCCGAACGTCCGCCGTCACTTCCGGTCGTCACCGGAAGGAAATGAAAAACCTTAATTTTTTAACTTTTTGGATTTGAATTTTTTTTAGTTTTTCATTCGATAGAGACGCTCTCAAAACTTCAGAATATGAAATTCGTTTTAAAATCAATCCACGCATTCTCGAGATTTTGGACTCCAAAGTTCTGAAGCGAGGGTCCGCGTAGCTCAGTCGTTAGAGTGGTGGACTTGTGCCCAGGCGACCCGGGTTCAGTCCCTGAGTGCCGAATCTTTTTTCTCTCTCATTTGTGTTTTGATTAATGGGTTTATCTTTAAAATGTTGGATTTGAATGTTTTCCGTTTTATTTTTGTCATAAATAAAAAAAGATAGGGGCTTTTTTTAGTACAAATATAGAGCTCTTTTCTGTCAGCAGCTCTCTAAATTACGACGCTCGTCGCATCGCCGACATCAAAGACATGCCGCCGAAGTGCCTCTGCAGTTCGACCGCATTAGAGTTCGCTTGGTCGCTTTGCCGGCATCAAAGAAATGCCGCCATCTCAATGACTGTATGCACACAACATTTAGCAATGCACCCACGTTATTCTACTCGGCTTAAAAAGGAGGACTGCTTAGTATTTAATCCCATATATAGATACACACATGCATGTATACATGCGTTTATTGACCTAGGTTGCTTATATATTGATTTCCTGAACATTATAAAACGCTATGTAATCTCTCTCTCTCTCTCTCTCTCTCTCTCTCTCTCTCTCTCTCTCTCTCTCTCCATCAAGTACAAATGTTTTAGCATTTGAATAAGAACTAGTACAGGTAACGTGGAGTAAATTGGATAGAAGCTAAATGTACATTGGCGTCCAAAAATTATACATATTTTATATCAAGTTACGGGATAATGTCTATGGATTCAAATAATTTGAAATTCATTGTTAAATAATTGTCTTCTTACTGATTGGAAGTCAACGCTAAAAAGTCATTTTTATTAAAGATGGTGTACTTTTTCCTTTTTTTGTGCATGTCTATATACTGATACAAATCTGTTGCCTGTCGGGATTAAGAAAAGCCTCCGAAGTTTACACACGTAACTATACAAACGAACGGGTGACTGCGACAAGGTTTAAAAACTGACCACCCTTTTATGAGTGTTTGAACCTAAGAATAAATAGATGTAAAAAAATCAATAGTTACATCTTTCAAACAACGCTTATATATTGTTCTAACATCTGTATTTTATTTAGAAATTGTGTAATATGTGATATTTAGAATTTAATATTCTACGTTTAATAAAGCAGTCAACGACCGACCCCCCCCCCCTCCCAATTCATCAAATCATTTAGTTTTTCTGGCCCGATTTTACTTGATCTTTGATCTTGGGCCTTTAATTTTAACATATTACCATTCTAGATAACTGTACTAATTACCAGATTAATTCGTTCATTAATAACAGAGTTATGAGGTTTTTGGCAATTGAGTTTCAATTGTCGTGTTTGACATGTACTATAAAAAAAATTCTAACTTCCAAGCCCTTCACTCAATCCTAATGAAAATTTGTGAAAATGAGCCTCGGGCCCCATTCTTATTGTCTGTGAAATATGCAGCAGATTGAACAATTAAGACAAAATTCCTGAAATTAAACGGTGCTTATTGCCTATACCTGGAAATTAAATTTACACAGTACACGCAACGACCCCCCCCCCCCCCCGCCCCTTCCTATTCACAAAATCATTTAGTTTTCCTGGCCTGATTTTACTGGATCTGTCATCTTGAACCTTTATTTTCAACCTAGTTCAAGTCTAGATTACTGTACTAAAGACCAGACCTATTCGTTCATTTTTAAGAGAGATATAAATTTTTGGGCATTCGAGTTCCGATTGGCGTGCTTGACATGTACTGTAGAAAAAAATTCTAACTCCCGAGCCCCTTACCCAATCCTAATGAAATTTTGTGTAAATGTACCTCGGACCCCATTCTTATTGTCTGTGAAATATGCAGCGGATTGAACAATTAAGAAGAAATTCCTGAGATCAAACGGCGAGTATAGCTTGTACGGGGACTTAAAATTTACACAGTACAAGGGATGTAAGCAGCCGCGTAATATTTCTGTTGCATGTATATTTCTTGTTTTCCGTTTAGTCTGTATCTATGACAGCGTGTGAACTACTTATGAATGTTAGAACTGTGGAAATTACTGTCATCAAATTTTTACCGAATAAATTTACGTGTTACTGATTTCGTTATTTCTACATTTATAAAGATTTTATCAATCCTGCTGAAATAGAACAGTCAAACATAATAGTAAACGACACGAAAAAACATTCTCAACACTGAAATACATGGGTAAAATGCATCAGTCATTGTTTTAGGACTTCCCCTAATTGTTGTTAACCGAATCCGAGATCCACACCTCAAAATTCTTTTTTCGATTTATTTAAGACGAAAATCCAGCTCGGGTCTTTTCAACCCCCCCCCCCCCCTCCAGACCCAAACACGCATCAATATTTCAAATGACCTCGCACTGTTACCAAACCTGAATAGTCAGACATCTTACACGTTGTTTTTCATCTAATACAAAAACTCAGCTCCTCTCCCGGGCGGAAACTCCCAAAATTCAAAGACAAATTCGGGAATTATTTCGCGTCAGCCATGTTTTGAGACATCTGCAAAGGCTGTGTGTTCTAATCTCGCCGGAGCCAAGATTTGTTCTTTCTCTCTATTTTTTTCTCTCCTTTTTGTCTAATTTTCTAACTAAAATATTCAACATAAAAGGGTGTTTGACTGTAGTACAAGTTGGAAAACACTCTTTAATTAAGATTTAGACAAAAACAGTGTTTTATCATTAGGGTCTTCCGTCTTCAGCGGACGGAAGACCTCCTCGTTGCTCGCAACGAGATCGTGTCTAGTTATTATTATTATTTTTTTTTTCTGTCACGTTTACTCAAAAACGCTTCAGCCGATTTTCATGAAACTTTTAGATCTTATTCATGACAAAATTTGTAAGAAAATTACACGAGATTTTTTTAGTCGTCACTTCCGGTACCGAGATATTAAAAATTTTATGTTTTTGCTTGTTCACGATTTTTCTCAAAAAGTATTCAAGATAGGACTTTCAAATTTTCAGAGAAGGTAGAGAGTAAACGGCCGCAGTGCCCTTCGCATATCCGAACGTCCGCCGTCACTTCCGGTTGTCACCGGAAGGAAATGAAAAACCTTAATTTTTTAATTTTTTGGATTTGAATTTTTTTTATTTTTTCATTCGATAGAGACGCTCTCAAAACTTCTGAATATGAAATTCGTTTTAAAATCAACCCACGCATTCGTGAGATTTTGGACTCCAAAGTTCTGAAGCGAGGGTCCGCGTAGCTCAGTCGTTAGAGTGGTGGACTTGTGCCCAGGCGACCCGGGTTCAGTCCCTGAGTGCCGAATCTTTTTTCTCTCTTATTTGAGTTTTGATTAATGGTTTTATCTTTAAAATGATGAATTTGAATGTTTTCCGTTTTATTTTTGTCATAAATAAAAAAAAAACAGCGGCATTGTTATCAGGACAAATATCTAGCTCTTTTCTGTCAGCAGCTCTCTAAATTCCGACGCTCTTTGCATCGCCGACATCAAAGACATGCCGCCGAAGTGCCCATGCAGTTCGACCGCATTAGAGTTCGCTGGGTCGCTTTGCCGGCATCAAAGAAATGCCGCCATCTCAATGACTGTATGCTCACAACATTTAGCAATGCACCCACGTTATTCTACTCGGTTTAAAAAGGAGGACTGCTTAGTATTTAATCCCATATATAGATACACACATGCATGTATACATGCGTTTATTGACCTAGGTTGCTTATATATTGATTTCCTGAACATTATAAAACACTGTAATCTCTCTCTCTCTCTCTCTCTCTCTCTCTCTCTCTCTCTCTCTCTCTCTCTCTCTCTCTCTCTCTCTCTCTCTCTCTCTAAAGTACAAATGTTTTAGCATTTGAATAAGAACTAGTACAGGTAACACGGAGTAAAATGGATAGAAGCTAAATGTACATTGGCGTCCAAAAAAATGACATATTTTATATCAAGTTACGGGATAATGTCTATCGATTCAAATAATTTTGAATGCATTGTTTAATGATTGTCTTCTTACTGATTGGAAGTCAACGCTAAAAAGTCATTGTTATGAAAGATGGTATACTTTTTTTCTTATTTTTGTGCATGTCTATAATCGATACAAATCTGTTGCCTGTCGGGATTAAGAAAAACCTCCGAAGTTTATACACGTAATACATGGGTAAAATGCATCAGTCATTGTTTTAGGACTTCCCCTAATTGTTGTTAACCGAATCCGAGATCCACACCTCAAAATTTTATTTTCGAATTTATTTAAGACGAAAATCAAGCTTGGGTGTTTTCACCCCCCTCCAGACACTAACACGCATCAATATTTTAAATGACCTCGCACTGTTACCAAACCTGAATAGTCAGACATCTTACACGTTGTTTTTCATCTTATACAAAAATTCAGCCCCTCTCCCGGGCGGAAACGTCCCAAATTCAAAGACAAATACGGGAATTTTTTTGCGTCAGCCATGTTTTGAGACACCTGCAAAGGCTGTGTGTTCTAATCTCCCCGGGGCCAAGATTTGTTCTTTCTCTCTATTTCTTTCTCTCCTTTTTATTAGCTCACCTGAACCGAAGGTTCAAGTGAGCTTTTCTAATCACCCGTTGTCCGTCGTCCGTCCGTCCGTCCGTCCGTCCGTCTGTCTGTCCGTCCGTCTGTAAACTTTTCACATTTTCAACTTCTTTTCAAAAACCACTGGGCCAAATTTAACCAAATTTGGTACAAAGCATCCTTATGGAAAGGGGGTTATAAATTGTTAAAATAAAGGGCACAGCCCTTTTCAAAAGGTAGATAATTGCGAAACAGTTAGTTTAGGGTGCATGTCTTTAAAAATCTTCTTCTCAAGAACCACGGCACCAGAAATGCCAATATTTACACAAAAGCTTGTATATATAGTGAAGATTCTAAATTGTAAAAATCGTGACCCTCGGACCAAAACTGGGGCCCCAGGCGGGGTTCAAAGTTTAACATAGAAATACATAGGAAAATGTTTAAAAAATCTTCTTCTCAAGAACCACTGCACCAGAAATGCCAATATTTACACAAAAGCTTTTATATATAGTGAAGATTCTAAATTGTAAAAATGGTGACCCTCGGACCAAAACTGGGGCCCCAGGCGGGGTTCAAAGTTTAACATACAACAACATATGGAAAATGTTTAAAAAATGTTCTTCTCAAGAACCACTGCACCAGAAATGCCAATATTTACACAAAAACTTGTATATATAGTGAAGATTCTAAATTGTAAAAATCGTGACCCTCGGACCAAAACTGGGGCCCCAGGCGGGGTTCAAAGTTTAACATAGAAATACATAGGAATTTTTTTTAAAAATCTCCTTCTCAAGAACCACTGCACCAGAAATGCCAATATTTACACCAAAGCTTGTATACATAGTGAAGATTCTAAATTGTAAAAATGGTGACCCTCGGACCAAAACTGGGGCCCCAGGCGGGGTTCAAAGTTTAACATAGAAATACATAGGAAAATGTTTAAAAATCTTCTTCTCAAGAACCACTGCACCAGAAATGCCAATATTTACACAAAAGCTTGTATATATAGTGAAGTTTAAATTGTGAAAATCGTGTCCCTCGGACCAAGACTGGGGCCCCAGGCGGGGTTCAAAGTTTAACATAGAAATACCTTAGGAAAATGTTTAAAAAATCTTCTTCTCAAGAACCACTGCACCAGAAATGCCAATATTTACACAAAAGCTTGTATACATAATGAAGATTCTAAATTGTAGAAATCGTGACCCCTCGGACCAAGACTGGGGCCCCAGGCGGGGTTCAAAGTTTAACATAGAACTACATATGAAAAATGTTTAAAAATTTTCTTCTCAAGAACCACTTCACCAAAAATGCCAATACATACACAAAAGGTTGAATACATAGTGAAGATTGTAAAAATCGTGACCCCCGAACAAAAAGTGGGGCCCCAGTAGGGGTTTAGATTTTAACATATGTAGGAAAATGTTTTAAAATCTTCTTCTCAAGAACTATAGTGCAACTGTTTGGGATATTACTATGCATATATGTACATCCTTAAATAATGTAGATTCAAAAAATTGTAACTCCCGGACAATTGATGGGCACCAAGAGGGGTTCAAAATTTAAACATTTTAAAAAACATAAAGGAAAAGTTAAAAAATGTTCTTCTCAAGAACTACAATGTTTTAGTTTGTGGAATTTTTATGCATGCATCCTTCGCTTATGTAGATTCCTAATTGGTAAAATCGTGACCCCCGGACCAATACTGGGGCCCCAAGATGGGGTCAAAATTTATTAAAGAAATATAAAGGTAACATGTTAAAAAATCTTCTTCTCGAGAACTACAATGCTTCAATTTGTGAGATTACTATCATGCATACAACCTTGGATAATGAAGGTTCGACAGTTTTAAAATAGTGCCCCCTGGACTTATACTAGAGACCCAAGATGGGTTTAAAGTTAAATGTAGAAGTACCGGTATATATGGAAAATGTTTAAAAATCTTCTTTTCGAGAACTACAATGCATCAATTTGTCAGATAACTACGTCAGCACCCTCAAATAGTGTAGATTCGAAATTATAATAGCCGTGATCTCAATCTAATACTGGGGCCCCAAGAGGTGTTCAAAGTTTAGCATAGAAATATAGAGGGAAAATGTTGAAAAATCTTTTTCCAGGGAACTATAATGCTTCAGCTTGTGAGATAACTAGGCAAGCATCCTTAAATAATGTAGATTCCAAATAATTAAAACTTTAGCACTGGACTAATACTGTGCCCCAAGAGGGGTTCAAAGTTTAACATAGAAAGATATATTGAAAATGTTTTTAAAAAGTTTTTCTCGAGAACTATAATGCTACAGTTTGTGAGATTACTATGCAAGGATCCTCAAATTGTGTAAACTCTAATGTAGTGGAACCAAGAGTTATCTTCTTGTGTTCTGTACAGTCTGAGAGTTATTCCTCTTGAAGTGGAACTCTGCTACAGTACAGGCAACGCGGATCCCGTATTGGCCCGCGTTACCGTCACGGTATTTTTACCGTTCCCGCGATACATCATCGCGGTTTTTGATCGCGGTATGGATTGCGACCGTGATGACACCGCGACGGTGTGATTTACCGTTTATCCCGCTGCTGCTTGTTGTTGTTACTTTACCTGTGCTGTACATTACAGGCAATGTGGGTCGCGTAAATCCACGTCAAATATGTGACTTCAGATTTAAGCATAACAGCTGCATTGTAAATAAATTGTGATCCATATTATTATAAAATTAATAGATTAAATTTATGGAAAAGAATTTCATGAAATCGGAAACTACATTCGAATTACAACATAACATGATTATTACGCTGTTAAATTTTGTGATGTGTAAATAAGAACACATATCTTTTTATTTGACGTGCTTATTTCAGTTATTATTTCTATTAGTTGATAATCCTGTTTTTATAACAATATTAACATTGAATATTTTCATTAGATGAACTCGTATCAATGCAGAGCAATTTCATCTTCTCATTTTATAAGTTGACACGCATAGCGCCGTAAACTGTCAATACATGTGTATGTTTTAAATTGAGAAATGAACAAATGTCGGGAATCAACTAACAAATCTATTTTTCCATTCAGTAATAGAATTATCATTCATATATAAAGTTGGTGCTGCGTTAAAACACATGGAATCGTAACGTGTTATCAGTATGCGTTTCCTGTGTATACATAATTATACAGTTTAAGTCACGATCATTTTCTGTGTATAAATGTTGTGATTAACAAACTCAGGGTAGAAAACGACATGCCCTTGAGGGTTTTCACACCTATTCACGACAAAAGAAAAAGTCTATATCGCGTACGGCTTCGTCTAATCGCACAACAACTTACAGGAGAGAGAGAGAGAGAGAGAGAGAGAGAGAGAGAGAGAGAGAGAGAGAGAGGAAAGACAGAGAGAGGAAAGACAGAGAGAGATAGAGAGAGAGAGGCGTTTAGGCGTAATTTAACTTACACTTATGTGAAATATACTAATATCCAATACTAAATATTCATAAAATTAGTATTCATAAAAGATTATGGTACACTGTGATTGAATCCATCATGCAATTTCAAATTTGAGTCCACGTGCTGCATCTGTCAATCAAATTAGCCCGCTAGCTCTACCACATGTTTCCTCCATGATAAAGTTTCGTTCTATTAGTTTTATTTTCAATAAAGAAAATAAGAGGTATGTTTAACAGTTTAGTTTTTTTACAATGTTCGTGATGCATGATATACTGTGTTTGGAAAGTTTAATTCGTTGTTGTTTTTCCCTATCTCCCGTTTAGTTTATTATGGAGGTTTTTTGCGGGAAGGAACATCTTCAACACGTTTAGCGGTTAAAGAACGCAGTAAAATGAATTAATTATTTGATGTAACTATTAGTAAAATTGTTTGATATGCATGTAGAATTCTTCTTGGTCAATCGTTACACAGATTATCTACCTGCCTCATTCCTGTGTATTCTGTGCGTTCAAGCGTAGAGTGATTTCCTGTCAGTGCGGCCACAGGTTTCACACCTTTGTGTAAAACAATTGGGACTAAAGTCAAATAAAGTTAACTCCGACAGTCATAAAGCGGTGGGGGGTAAGGTTACGATAACAGGAAACGGGTTTATATATTTTTAGTCAAGCTTTCAATAAGATTACATGTACATGCACACATAAAATAATATCAATACATTTACTGAAATGTTTTTTTTATCGGCATGAAATATCAACAGCAACACTTTCAAAACATGTTCTTAATTTCTTTGAAATGTGAAAGAACAAAAGAACGGTTTAACAACATTTCCTTCTCAAAATTTTTTATCTAGTTATTCTGTTAAAGCTGCTTGGTCCGATTTAATATAAAATTTTATGCACGCTTTTAAACGATGGGTATGCTAAGTATATGTATAATAATAGACATTGCAGTAGTTTTCCCAGTCAATTATGCCAAATTTCAATGAAGAAAAATACGTACAAAATTTGCTAACAAAACAAACGACATAGAAGGGTACCGCGTTATTTCGCCTCATGTTAAATTTCACCCCCTGACGACGAGACGGGTATGGTTGTATTACGACTTTGTCATCGCTTTAAATAAAGGTCGAAATTATCAGACAAATTACAAATAAACATGCATACGTTTTGTTCGCTAATATTTCTTAAGTTTGCTTTCTTTACAATCGATGCATAGTATGCGTGTTGAATGATCCCAATCATTCGGGGGACGAAACCAGACGGTTTCTTTTTCTAAACATTCCCGTGATGCATTTTGGTTTGTTTTTTCGTTTGGCCAACAAGAAATTATTTTTATTTACTTTGAATTTTTCTAACTTTGAAAGGAGACTGATTCTCCTGGTGTAAATAGGATAAAGTCCATAACTTTCAAAGATAAATGGTTTGTATGGAAAAAATTGTGATACTGTACTAACAAATAAATCGGACCAAGCAGCTTTAAGAGAGAGAGAGAGAGAGAGAGAGAGGCTCGGTCGCGAGCGAACGCTAACCTCCGTCACGGCAGGTAGCTGGTACACCACATGGGATACCCACAATATCTTTCGATTACATAATTTTATGCAACTCTGGGTATCTCTAAGGCTCCTTACTCTCTATTTGTTATAATTCAGTTCAGAGAGATATACGTTAATTTGACTTTTCGCATTACAATGGGGCGTATTCGAAGGTGGCAAAGATTTTGATGAGAAAGGAGAGGCTGGTAGACACTCGGTATCTTCCATCTCTCGCAGCTTGGCCCTCATGTCCTGCTCACATCCAGTATGCAAGACCACAGCTCGATCGACTTCCTCAGGCCGGCCCCACTGAACGTCATTCTCATTTCCACACTGAATATTCAAGTCAGACTGAGTTTTGAAGAACACACGGCTTTGCACTTAAAGATTGTCGTCGCAAACGTAACGCACTAGAAAGTGGGAATCCTCGCGCAATGACAAACGACGAGCCAAACATGTACCTAAAGTAACGCAACACAAATTCACTAAAACGTGAATTCACAAAAAATGTTCTTTACACAAAAAAGACCTTGTAAGAAATGAACGGAACGTGCTAAAAATACTGGGTTGGTAATTTTATAGGAAGCCCTAATTTTTAATCACTTGCTCATGATTAGTTGACACGCATGGACTTCAACAACAAACAATACAAATGTAGGCGGACCAATTAATTGTTAAGAAAACACAATCACACTGCGTACACATTTATAATTTTATTGGCAATTAAAATCATTTCATGATAATTTTTAATTTAACGACCTTTTTAAAATATGATAATGGATTCGAAAATATTTTATTTGCAATTGCTGCACAAGTATTAAATTAAATACTTTTATAATTTAATTAATAGCTATGAAATAAAAAAAAGATTAAAAAAGACTCCAAGTATTTCGATTATAATCTCTGTCAAAATCTGGTTAAATATCGTCATTAAATATAAAGAAACATGCAATTTATTTGTCATTCGGGGAGATAACTCCCGCTTGTATACGATACTCTTCCATCGATAATTTTACCGTGGCGGGGACAGGTAGATGATGAGTTTACCGTGATGGGAACGCGGTATACCTGTCTCACCTGGCCGATCACCTCGATGTGTTTATACCGTGACGGGTCGCGGGAAACACGGGATCCGCGTTGCCTGTACTGTATGTTCAGTTTTTCAGGTTGTGTACGTGCGGTCCCACCGCAGTGCTTCACATTTTCATTCCTATGTTACTATTTATGTTGTTCAAGCCAACCATAAACCTCGGACCATAACTGGGTCCCCAGAAAGGGGTTCAATGTTTAAAATAGAAAAAACATATGCTACGAAATGTAATATTACAAGGAACTGCTGTTCAGGTGAGCGATGTGGCCCATGGGCCTCTTGTTTAAATTTCTAACTAAAATATTCAACATAAAAGGGTTGTTGGACTGTAGTACAAGTTGAAAAACACTCTTTAATTAAGATTTAGACAAAAACAGTCTTTATTATTAGGGTCTTCCGTCTTAAGCGGACGACCTTTCTATTCTTATTGTTATTAGGGTCTTCCGTTCACAAAGGCAGACCCTCTTTTTTTTCTTCGGTTTCTTTTTATTACAGGTCATTAGACCTGTTATTAGGTCAAAAGACCTAATTTGATATGAAATAAAATGGGGCTGGTCCTTTAGATTAGGGATCCAACGGGGTGTATAATCCTTCATCCATCGCTCTTTTAGATCACATCTGCATTTCCTGATATGTTTCGTTGATGAAGATAAAAGGCAAGGTCATTTCCTCTTCTAAAAATCGGACGGAAGACCTCCTCGTTGCTCGCAACGAGATCGTGTCTAGTTATTATTATTTTTTTCCCCTTTTTGTCTTATGAATTTCTCAGAGATGTCTTGATGAATTATTCTAAAATTTTCAGGAATGACTGAAAATATAAACATCTAGAGGTTTTTTGTAAAAGATTTTCTAAACTCACTTCCGTTCGTCCGTTTCCTGTCCCGGGACAAAAAGCTTGTCACCTCGAGATGTCGGAAACGATAATGATTTGAACATCCAAACTTTGAGGGATGATAGACCTATAGTTGTAGATGTGTTTAAACATTTTTGTTTTGTTCGGCGTAACTTCCGGTCGTCACCGGAAGCTCTTCAAAAATTTTTGTTTTTAAGTATTTAATTTATTTTCCATAGAATAAAGATATGAGTATAGATCCTTACAAATGTCATCTATACAATGTTAAATAAACAAAAAAATTCTACTTCCGGTGAGATATCTCGATTATCTCAGGAAGCTTTTTTAAAACATATTTTGTACCCGCAAGTTCTCAGGTACTGTACGTGATGAAGACACGAAACTTTCACTAATCATAGACATTTGATTGAAGATGTGTTTAAACAGTTTCATTTTGTCTTCCGTCACTTCCGGTCCACAGCGGAAGAGTTCAAACAAATCAAACTCTTTATCCGTTAAACTGTTTTTATTTGATAGTTTTAGCTATTTCGATGAATAATAATGTAAAATAGGAAAGTAACAAGATATAAAAAATTTAAATTTCATTTAGCACTTCCGTTTGTCCGTTTCCTGTCCCGAGACAAAAAATCTTATATCGACGAGATCTCAAAAACGGTAGCGACTTCAACAACCAAACCTTGTAGGATTATAGACCTGTGTATGAACAGGTGTTAACACTATTTTGTTTCATCCGGCGTAACTTCCGGTCGTCACAGGAAAAAGACTCAATTTTGATATTTTTAAAAAGATTTTGGTTATTTAGAATTGAAGTAACATTTTAGCTATAGAAATACAAAAAGTCATCTACACCTGGTAAAAAAAGTTCTACTTCCGGTGAGACATCTCATATATCTCAGATAGCCTTCTTTTTTAAAAACAAAGTATAAATAAGATCTCAGAAACTGTGATAGATCAAGACACAAAACTTATATATATTATTTGATAGATGTGTTTAACCGTTTTTATTTTGTCGACCGTCACTTCCGGTCCACACAGGAAGAGTTCAAACAAATCAAGTTTTTTTAAAAGTTTAACTAGATTTCTCAGATTTTTGTCACTGTAAGCTAATTAGACACGACACTTTCATGATTGATAGAAATTTGATTGGGGATGTGTTTAACGGGTTTAATTTTGTCAAAAGTCACTTCCGGTTCTTACCGGAAGGCTTCAAACAAATCATGTTTTTAACAAGTTTAACTAACTTTCTTGGATGTTTCATCTAGCCTGACAAACAGTGATGTACGCTGAGCAAATGTATGACAAACACCAGCTTTTGTTTTTATTACCGCTTCCGTTTGTCCGTTTCCGGTCCCGAGACAAAAATAATTGTTCCAAAGAGATCTTAGATTTGGCAGAGACGTGAACAACCAAACTTTGAGGAAAGATTAACTTATGATTGTACAAATGGTTAACATTTTTGTTTAGTTCGGCGTTACTTCCGGTCGTCACAGAAAGTACTTCAGAAATTGATTTCTTTTTCATTTTCGTTGTTTTACATGTAAGTAACGTCCGTATATATCATTCACAATAATTATCATATCCACTTTTTTCTCTGTTAGAGAAGCAATGTCTTACAGTTAAATTGATACATGTATATCAAAACGGAAGACCTTTTTGTTGCTTTTGCAACAAGAGTCTAGTTATTATTATTATTATTTTTTTCCCCTTTTTGTCTTGTGAATTTCTCAGAGATGTCTTGATGAATTTTTATAAAATTTTCAGGAATGACTGAAAATATAAACATCTAGCGGTTTTTAGTAAAAGATTTTCTAAATTCACTTCCGTTCGTCCGTTTCCTGTCCCGAGACAAAAAGCTTGTCACCTCGAGATCTCAAATACAGTAAAGACTTGAACATCCAAACTTTGTGTGGTGATAGACGTATAGCTGTAGATGTGTTTAAACACCTTTGTTTTGTTCGTCGTAACTTCCGGTCGTCACCGGATGCACTTCAAAAATAATTATTTTCAGCCATTAATTTTTTTGTCCATAGAATAACTATCTAAGTATAAATCTATACAAAGGATATCTCTGCGATGTAATATCAACGAAAATATTCTACTTCCGGTGAGATATCTCAATTATCTCAGGTAGCTTTTATAAAACACATTTTGTACCCGCGATATCTCAGAAACTAAAAGTGATCAAGGCACGAAACATTCACGTATGATAGAAATTTGATTGAAAATTTGTTTAAACGCTTTTATTTTGTCTTCCGTCACTTCCGGTCCAGACCGGAAGAGTTCAAACAAATCGAGCTGTTTGTCAGTTTAACTTTTTTCCTTTGATAGTTTTAGTTATTTTGATAAATAATAATGTAAGATAGGCAAGTAAACAAGAAATTATAAATTTAATTTTTATTGAGCACTTCCGTTTGTCCGTTTCCTGTCCCGAGACAAAAATTCTTATTTTGAAGACATCTAAAAAACGGTAACAACTTGAACAACCAAACTTTGTGGAATGATAGACCAATGTACGTACATGTGTTACCACTATTTTGTTTAATCCGGCGTAACTTCCGGTCGTCAAAGGAAGTACACCAAATTTTGATTTTTTAAAAATTATTTTGTTTACTTAGCCTGGAAGTAACATTTAAGCTAAAGAAATATAAAAGGTCATATTCAAATGGTGAAAAAAAATCTACTTCCGGTGAGATATCTCAAATATCTCAAATAGCCTTATTTTATAAAAACATAAAGTACTCGCAAGATCTCAGAAACTGTGAAAGATCAAGACAACAAACTTATATGGATGATGAACATTTGTTTGTACATGTGTTTAACGGGTTTCATTTTGTCGTACGTCACTTCCAGTTCTTACTTGAAGCATTAAAGCAGTAGACTTTTTTTTACTTTAGATTTTTTTAACATTTTACTCAATGTGAAGAACAGTAACGTTCCGTAGGTAAATGTACTAAAAATATCTACTTTTAATTTCCTTAATCACTTCCGTTTGTCCGTTTCCGGTCCCGAGATAAAACTCTTTTCTTAACGAGATACTATAGATAACAAAAACTTGAACATCCAACCTTTGAGGAAAAACAAAATGTATATATTATATCCATTTTCTGTTTACAAGATAACTGGAGTTTTTTGTGCAGATTAATACATGAGGAACGGAAGACCTTTTTGTTGCTATAGCAACAAGAGTCTAGTTATTATTATTATTATTTTTTTTTTTTTTTTGTCCGTTTTTTGTCCACAAGATTTCTCAGAGATGGCTGGATGGATTTTCTTGAAATTTTCAGGACTGATAGGAAATAATAATATCTCTAGGCGTTTTTTTCATTTTTTCAAAATTCACTTCCTGTCGTCCGTTTCCTGTCCCGCGACAAAAAGCTATGGACAATGAGATCTCAGAAAAGATAAAGACTTGAACATCCAAACTTTGAGGGATGATAGACCTATAGTTGTAGATGTGTTTAAACTATTTTGTTTTGTTCGTCGTAACTTCCGGTCGTCACCGGAAGCTCTTCAAAAATTATGCTTTTACGCATTTAAGATATTTCTCGGAGAATTGAAATATAAGTATAAATGCTAACATATTGCATCTTTCCGATGTTAACTAAACATAAAAATTCTACTTCCGGTGAGATATCTCAAATATCTCATGTAGCCTTTTTTAAAACAAATGTTTGAACCCCGAGATCTCAAAAACTGAAAGTGATCAAGACACGAAACTTACAGGGATAATAGACATTTGATAGAAGATGTGTTTAACCGTTTTTATTTTGTCGACCGTCATTTCCGGTCCACACAGGAAGATTTCAAACAAGTCAAGTTTTTTAAAAGTTTAACCAGATTTCTCAGAGATGGCTGAATGGATTTTCTTGAAATTTTTAGAACTGATAAAGACCGATAATATCTCCAGGCTTTTCTTTTATTTTTTCAAAATTCACTTCCTGTCGTCCGTTCTCTGTCCCGCGACAAAAAGCTATGGACAATGAAATCTCAGAAACGATAAAGACTTGAACCTCCAAACTTTGAGGGATGATAGACCTATAGTTGTAGATGTGTTTAAACTATTTTGTTTTGTTCGTCATAACTTCCGGTCGTCACCGGAAGCACTTCAAAAATTATGTTTTTACGCATTTTATTTCTTTAACACAAAATTGAAATATAAGAATAAGCGCTTTCATATGTCATCTATCCGATAACTAATACACAAAAAACAATTACTTCCGGTGAGATATCTCAAATATCTCAGGTAATCTTTTTAAAACAAATATTATTCCGGCGAGATCTCAGAAACTGTAGGTGACCAAGACACAAAACTTACATGGCTGATAGACATTTGATAGAAGATGTGTTTTTTCGCTCTCATTTTGTCAACCGTCACTTCCGGTTAACACCGGAAGAGTTCAAACAATTCAAGTTGTTTAAGGGTTTAACCGTTTTTGTTTGACAATATAAGATATGTTGATAGCCAATAAAGTCCAGTTGTGTAATGGTTAAGAAATACTAACTGTCATTTTCATTAAACACTTCCGTTTGTCCGTTTCCTGTCCCGAGACAAAAAACCTTGTTTCCTAGAGATTTCAAAAACGGTGACGACTTGAACAATCAAACTTTGTGGGATGATAGACCTATGTATGTACATGTGTATACACTATTTTGTTTTGATCGGCGTAATTTCCGGTCGTCACCGGAAGCACTTTAAAAATTTGTTTTTTTTTCATATTTTATTCATTTTACATAAAATGAAAATATCAGTTTACAATCTTACATATGTAATCTATATAATGTTAAATTAGCAAATAAATTTTACTTCCGGTGAGATCTTTCAAATGTCTCTATGTAGCTTTCCTTTTTACAAATTTGATATCCGCGAAATTTTTGTCACTGTAAGCAATTAATACACGAAACTTTCATGATTGATAGAAATTTGATATGGGATGTGTTTAAGGGGTTTAATTTTGTCAACTGTCACTTCCGATTCTTACCGGAAGGGTTCAAACAAATCATGGTTTTAACAAGTTTAACTGACTTTCCTGGGTGTTTCATCTAGCCTGACAAACAGTGATGTACGCTGAGCAAATGTATGAGAAATACCAGCTTTTGTTTTTATTAATCACTGCCGTTTATCCGTTTCCGGTCCCGAGACAAAAAATATTGTTTCAAAGAGATCTTAGATACATGTATATCAAAACGGAAGACCTTTTTGTTGCTTTTGCAACAAGAGTGTAGTTATTATTTTTTTTTTTTCCTTTTTTTGTCCACAAGATTTCTCAGAGATGGCTGGATGGATTTTCTTGAAATTTTCAGGACTGACAGAAAATTATAATATCTCCAGGCGTTTTTTTCATTTTTTCAAAATTCACTTCCTGTCGTCCGTTTCCTGTCCCGCGACAAAAAGCTACGGACAATGAGATCTCAGAAACGATAATGACTTGAACATCCAAACTTTGAGGGATGATAGACCTATAGTTGTAGATGTGTTTAAACTATTTTGTTTTGTTCGTCGTAACTTCCGGTCGTCACCGGAAGTTCTTCAAAAATTATGCTTTTACGCATTTAATATATTTCTCGGAGAATTGAAACATAAGTATAAATGCTTACATATTGCATCTTTCCGATGTAAACTTAACATAAAAATTCTACTTCCGGTGAGATATCTCAAATATCTCATGTAGCGTTTTTTAAAACAAATGTTTGAACCCCGAGATCTCAGAAACTGCTAGTGATCAAGACACGAAACTTACAGGGATGATAGACATTTGTTAGAAGATGTGTTTAATCGTTTTAATTTGTCGACCGTCACTTCCGGTCCACACAGGAAGAGTTAAAACAAATTAAGTTTTTTAAAAGTTTAACCAGATTTCTCAGAGATGGCTGGATGGATTTTCTTGAAATTTTTAGGACTGATAAAGAACGATAATATCTCCAGGCGTTTTTTTCATTTTTTCAAAATTCACTTCCTGTCGTCCGTTTCCTGTCCCGCGACAAAAAGCTATGGACAATGAGATCTCAGAAACGATAATGATTTGAACATCCAAACTTTGAGGGATGATAGACCTATAGTTGTAGATGTGTTTAAACTATTTTGTTTTGTTCGTCGTAACTTCCGGTCGTCACCGGAAGCACTTCAAAAAATTATGTTTTAACGCATTTTTTTTCTTTAACACAAAATTGAAATATAAGTATAAGTGCTTTCATATGTCATCTATCCAATGATTAATTAACAAAAAAATTTTACTTCCGGTGAGATATCTCAAATATCTCAGGTACTCTTTTTAAAACAAATATAATTACAGCGAGATCTCAGAAACTGTAAGTGACCAGACACAAAACTTACATGGCTAATAGACATTTGAGAGAAAATGTGTTAAACCGTTTTCATTTTGTCAAACGTCACTTCCGGTTCACACTGGAAGAGTTCAAACAATTCAAGTTGTTTAAGAGTTAAACTATTTTTGTTTGACAATATAAGATATGTTGATAGCCAATAAAGTCCTGTTGTGTAATGATTAGGAAATACTAACTTTCATTTTCATTGAACACTTCCGTTTGTCCGTTTCCTGTCCCGAGACAAAAAACCTTGTTTCCTAGAGATTTCAAAAACGGTGACGACTTGAACTATCAAACTTTGTGGGATGATAGACCTATGTATGTACATGTGTATACACTATTTTGTTTTGATCGGCGTAATTTCCGGTCGTCACCGGAAGCACTTCAAAAATTTGTTTTTTTTTCATATTTTATTCATTTTACATAAAATGAAAATATCAGTATACAATCTTACATGTGTCATCTATATAATGTTAAATTAGGAAATAAAGTTTACTTCAGGTGAGATATCTCAAATGTCTCTATGTAGCTTTCCTTTTTACAAATTTGATATCTGCGAGATTTTTGTCACTGTAGGTGATTGAGACATGAAGCTTTCATGATTGTTAGAAATTTGATATGGGATGTGTTTAAGGGGTTTAATTTTGTCAACTGTCACTTCCGGTTTTTACCGGATGGGTTCAAACAAATCATGTTTTTAACAAGTTTAACTGACTTTCTTGGGTGTTTTATCTAGCTTGACAAACAGTGATGTACGCTGAGCAAATGTATGAGAAATACAAGCTTTTGTATTTATTAATCACTTCCGTTTGTTCGTTTCCGGTCCCGAGACAAAAATATTGTTTCAAAAGAGATCTTAGATTTGGCAGAGACCTGAACAACCAAACTTTGAGGAAAGATTAACTTATGATTGTACAAATGGTTAACATTTTTGTTTAGTTCGGCGTTACTTCCGGTCGCCACAGAAAGTACTTCAGAAATTGATTTCTTTTTCATTTTCGTTGTTTTACATGTAAGTAACGTCCGTATATATCATTCACAATAATTATCATATCCACTTTTTTATCTGTTAGAGAAGCAATGTCTTACAGTTAAATTGATACATGTATATCAAAACGGAAGACCTTTTTGTTGCTTTTGCAACAAGAGTCTAGTTAAGGTCTTCCGTTTCCAACGGAAGACCTTATAGTGATTGTAATGTTTCTTATTATTATTATTATTATTATTATTATTTTTTGTCCGTTTTTTGTCCACAAGATTTCTCAGAGATGGCTGGATGGATTTTCTTGAAATTTTCAGGACTGACAGAAAATTATAATATCTCCAGGTGTTTTTTTCATTTTTTCAAAATTCACTTCCTGTTGTCCGTTTCCTGTCCCGCGACAAAAAGCTATGGACAATGAGATCTCAGAAACGATAAAGACTTGATCATCCAAACTTTGAGGGATGATAGACCTATAGTTGTAGATGTGTTTAAACTATTTTGTTTTGTTCGTCGTAACTTCCGGTCGTCACCGGAAGTTCTTCAAAAATTATGCTTTTACGCATTTAATATATTTCTCGGAGAATTGAAATATAAGTATAAATGCTTACATATGTCATCTATCCGATGATTAATAAACATAAAAATTCTTCCGGTGAGATATCTCAAATATCTCATGAAGCCTTTTTTAAAGTAAATGTTTGAACCCCGAGATCTCAGAAACTGTAAGTGATCAAAACACGAAACTTACAGGGATGATAGACATTTGATAGAAGATGTGTTTAATCGTTTTTATTTGGTCGACCGTAACTTCCGGTCCACACAGGAAGAGTTCAAACAAATCAATTTTTTTAAAAGTTTAACTCGATTTTTCAGAGATGCATGGATGGATTTTCTTGAAATTTATAGGACTGATAGAGAACGAAAATAACTCTAGGCATTTTTTTCATTTTTTCAAAATTCCCTTCCTGTCGTCCGTTTCCTGTCCCGCAATAAAAAGCTATGGACAATGAGATCTCAGAAACGATAAAGACTTGAACATCCAAACTTTGAGGGATGATAGACCTATAGCTGTAGATGTGTTTAAACTATTTTGTTTTGTTCGTCGTAACTTCCGGTCGTCACCGGAAGCACTTCAAAAATTATGTTTTTACGCATTTTATTTGTTTAACACTGAAATGATATAAAGGAATAAACGCTTTCATATGTCATCCGATGATTAATAAACAAAAAAAAAATACTTCCGGTGAGATATCTCAAATATCTCAGGTAGTCTTTTTAAAACAAATATTATGACAGCGAGATCTCATAAACTGTAAGTGACCAAGACACAAAACTTACACGGATGATAGACATTTGATAGAAGATGTGTTTAACCGTTTTTATTTTGTCAACCGTCACTTCCGGTCCACACCGGAAGAGTTCAAACAATTCATGTTGTTTAAGAGATTTACTGCTTCTGTTTGACAAAGTAAGACAAATTGATAGTCAATTAAGTCCTGTTGTCTAATGGTTATGAAATACTGAGAGAAGCAATGTCTTACAGTTAAATTTATACATGTATATCAAAACGGAAGACCTTTTTGTTGCTTTTGCAACAAGAGTCTAGTTATTATTATTTTTTTTTCCTTTTTTTGTCCACAAGATTTCTCAGAGATGGCTGGATGGATTTTCTTGAAATTTTCAGGACTGACAGAAAATGATAATATCTCCAGGCGTTTTTTTCATTTTTTCAAAATTCACTTCCTGTCGTCCGTTTCCTGTCCCGCGACAAAAAGGTATGGACAATGAGATCTCAGAAACGATAATGATTTGAACATCCAAACTTTGAGGGATGATAGACCTATAGTTGTAGATGTGTTTAAACTATTTTGTTTTGTTCGTCGTAACTTCCGATCGTCACCGGAAGCTCTTCAAAAATTATGCTTTTACGCATTTAATATATTTCTCGAAGAATTGATATATAAGTATAAATGCTTACAAATTGCATCTTTCCGATGTTAACTAAACATAAAAAATCTACTTCCGGTGAGATATCTCAAATATCTCATGTAGCCTTTTTAAATCAAATGTTTAAACCGCGAGATCTCAGAAACTGTAAGTGATCAAGACACGAAACTTACAGGGATGACAGACATTTGATAGAAGATGTGTTTAACCGTTATTATTTTGTTGACACTCACTTCCGGTCCACACAGGAAGAGTACAAACAAATCAAGTTTTTTAAAAGTTTAACCAGATTTCTCAGAGATGGCTGGATGGATTTTCTTGAAATTTTCAGGACTGATAAGGAACGATAATATCTCCAGGCGTTTTTTTTCTTTTTCTCAAAATTCACTTCCTGTCGTCCGTTTCCTGTCCCGCAACAAATAGCTATGGACAATGAGATCGCAGAAACGATAATGACTTGAACCTCCAAACTTTGAAGGATGATAGACCTATAGTTGTAGATGTGTTTAAATTATTTTGTTTTGTTCGTCGTAACTTCCGGTCGTCACCGGAAGCACTTCAAAAATTATGTTTTTACGCATTTTATTTCTTTAACACAAAATTGAAATATAAGTATAAGCGCTTTCATATGTCATCTATCCGATGATTAATAAACAAAAAAAATTACTTCCGGTGAGATATCTCAAATATCTCAGATACTCTTTTTAAAACAAATATTATAACAGCAAGATCTCAGAAACTGTAAGTGACCAAGACACAAAACTTACATGGCTAATAGACATTTGATAGAAGATGTGTTTAACCGCTCATAATTTGTTAACTGTCACTTCCGGTTCTTACCGGAAGGGTTCAAACAAATCATGTTTTTAACAAGTTTAACTGACTTTCCTGGGTGTTTCATCTAGCCTGACAAACAGTGATGTACGCTGAGTAAATGTCTGAGAAATACCAGCTTTTGTTTTTATTAATCACTTCCGATTGTCCGTTTCCGGTCCCGAGACAAAAAATATTGTTTCAAAGAAATCTTAGATTTGGCAGAGACGTGAACAACCAAACTTTGAGGAAAGATTAACTTATGATTGTACAAATGGTTAACATTTTTGTTTAGTTCGGCGTTACTTCCGGTCGTCACAGAGAGTACTTTAGAAATTGATTTCTTTTTCATTCTCGTTGTTTTACATGTAAGTAACGTCCGTATATATCATTCACAATAATTATCATATCCACTTTTTTCTCTGTTAGAAAAGCAATGTCTTACAGTTAAATTGATACATGTATATCAAAACGGAAGACCGTTTTGTTGCTTTTGCAACAAGAGTCTAGTTATCAAGGTCTTCCGTTTCCAACGGAAGACCTTATTGTTATTGCTTTGTTTCTTTTCCTCTATTATTATTATTCTTTTTTTTTTCTCCCACGTTTTCTCAAAAACGCTTCAGCCGATTTTGATAAAACTTTCAGATCTTGTTTATGACAAAATTTGTAAGAAAATTACGTGGGATTTTTTTGGTCGTCACTTCCGGTCCCGAGATATTAAAGATTTTATGTTTTTGCTTGTTCACGAGTTTTCTCCAAAAGTATTTAAGATAGAACTTTTAAATTTTCAGGGATGATAGAAAGTGTCCAACTGCAGTGTACTATGCATATCCGAACGTCCGCCGTCACTTTCAGTCGTCACCGGAAGGAAATGAAAAACCTTAATTTTTCAATTTTCGGGATTTGAATTTTTTTATTATTTCATTCGATAAAGACGCCCTCAAAACTTCCAAAAATGAAATTTGTTTTAAAATCGATCAACACATTCTTGAGATTTTGGACCCCAAAATCCTGAAGCGAAGGTCCGCGTAGCTCAGTCGTTAGAGTGTTGGACTTGTGCCCTGACGACCCGGGTTCAGTCCTTGAGTGCCGAATGTGTTTTCTCTCTTATTTGTGTTTTGATTAATGATTTCGTCTGTGAAATGATGGATTCGAATGTTTATCGTTTTATTTTTGTCATAATTAAAAATAATAGCGGCTTTTTTCAGTACAAATATGGAGCTCTTTTCTGTCAGAAGCTCTTTAAATTTAGACGCTCGTCGCATTGCCGGTATCAAAGACAATTTCTTAATTTTGTTTTGTTTAACGATTTTATCTTTAAAATGATGGATTTTAATGTTTTCCGTTTTATATTTATTATATATAGAAATAATAGCGGCTTTTTTTTTCATTACAAATAGATAGATTGTTTCTGTCAGCAGTTCGCTAAATTCAAACGCTCGTCGCATCGCAGGCATCAAAGACGTGCCGCCAAAGTACCCCTGTAGTAAGCTGGGTCGCTTTGCCGGCATCAAAGAATGGCCGCCATCTCAATGACACACACAATATTTAGCAATGCACCCACGTTTAAGTAAGTATTCAACATGACCTTAAAAGGAGGACTGATTAGTATTTATTCACATATATAGATACACGCATGCATGTATATAAATGTGTTTATTGACATACGTTGCTAATATACTGATTCCCTTAACACTATAAAAAAAACTCTCTCTCTCTCTCTCTCTCTCTCTCTCTCTCTCTCTCTCTCTCTCTCTCTCTCTCTTAGCATTCAAATAAGAACTAGTACAGGTAACATGCAGTAAATTGGATAGAGGCTAAATGTACATTGGCGTCCAAAAGTATACATGTATTTATTTCAAGTTACGGGATAATGTCTATGGATTCAAAAAATTTGAAATTCAATGTTTAATGATTGTCTTTATACTGATTGGAAGTCAACGCTAAAAAGTCATTTTTATTAAAGATGGTGGACTTTTTCCTTTTTTGTGCATGTCTATATACTGATACAAATATGTTGCCTGTCTGGGATTAAGAAAAACCTCCAAAGTTTATACACGTAACTATACAAACGAACGGGTGACTGCGACAAGGTTTGAAAACTGACCAGCCGTTTATGAGTGTTTGAGCCTAAGATAAACAGATGTTAGAAAATCAATAGTTACATCTTTCAAACAACGCTTATACATTGTTCTAACATATGTATTTTGTTTAGAAATTGTGTAATTTGTGATATTTAGAATTTGATATTCTTCGTTTAATATAGAAGTAACCGACCGACCGACCCCCCCCCCCCCCCCATTCATAAAATCATTTAGTTTTTCTGGCCCGATTTTCCTTGATCTTTGATCTTGGGCCTTTAATTTCAACTAAGTATATGTACCATTCTAGATTACTGTACTAATTACCAAACCAATTCGTTCAATATTAACAGAGTTATTAAGTTTTTGGCATTTGAGTTTCAATTGTCGTGATTGACATGTACTGTAAAAAAATCATAACTCCCAAGCCCTTCACTCAATCATAATGAAAATTCGTGAAAATGAACCTCGGACACCATTCTTATTGTCTGCCAAATATGCAGCGGATTGAACAATCAAGACGAAATTTCTGAGATTAAACGGCGCTTATTGCCTATACCGGGAAATTAAATTTACACAGTACACGCACCGACCCCCCCCCCTCCTATTTACAAATCATTTAGTTTTTCTGGCCTGATTTTATTGGATCTTTCATCTGGAACCTTCATTTTCAACCTAGTTCAATTCTAGATTACTGTACATGTAATGACCGAATCCGAGATCCACACCTCAAAATTCAATTTTCGATTTATTTACGACGAAAATCAAGCTCAGGTCTTTTCACCCCCCCCCCCCCCCCCCCCTCCAGACACAAACACGCATCAATATTTCAAATGATCTCGCACTGTTACCAAACCTAAATAGTCAGACATCTTACACTTTGTTTTTCATCTCATGCAAAAACTCAGCTCTTCTCCCGGGCGGAAACGCCCCAAATTCAAACACAAATTCGGGAATTATTTCGCGTCAGCCATGTTTTGAGACACCTGCAAAGGCTGTGTGTTCTAATCTCGCCGGAGCCAAGATTTGTTCTTTCTCTCTATTTCTTTCTCTCCTTTTTATTTAATTTTCTAACTAAAATAATCAACATAAAAGGGTTGTTGGACTGTAGTACAAGTTGAAAAACACTCTTCAATTAAGATTTAGACAAAAACAGTCTTTTATTATTATCTTCAGCGGAAGACCCTTCTATTCTTATTGTTATTAGGGTCTTCCGTTTACAAAGGAAGACCCTCTTTTTTTCTTCGGTTTCTTTTTATTACAGGTAATTAGACCTGTTATTAAGTCAAAAGACCTCTTATTTAATATGAAATAAAATGGGACTGGTCCTTAAAATTAAGGATCCTACAGGCTGGATAATCCTTCATCCATCGCTCTTTTAGATCACATCTGCATTTCCTGATATGTTTCGTTGATGAAGATAAAAGGCAAGGTCATTTCCTCTTCTAAAAATCGGACGGAAGACCTCCTCGTTGCTCGCAACGAGATCGTGTCTAGTTATTATTATTATTCTTATTTTTTTCCCCCGATTTTCTCAGAGATGACTGGTTATATTTCCTTGAAATTTTCAGGAGTAATAGGAAATGATAAACGCTAGGGACGTTTTTTTCATTTTTTCAAAAATCATTTCCGGTCGTCCGTTTCCTGTCCCGCAACGAAAAAGCTTGTCACCTCGAGATCTCAAAAATGGTAAAGACTTGAACAACCAAACTTTGTACGATGATAGACCTGTGTATGTAGATGTGTTTAAACACTTTTGTTTTGTTCGTCGTAACTTCCGGTCGTCACCGGAAGAACTTCGAAAATAGTTATTTTACTCATTTAATTCATTTTCCGTAAATTAGATATATAAGTATAAATATATACATAGGTTATCGATGCGATGTTTCATCAGCAAAAAAATTCTACTTCCAGTGAGATATCTCAATCATCTCAGGAAGCTTTTTTAAAACACATTTTGTACAAACGAGATCTCAGAAACTATAAGCAATCAAGACACAAAATTTTCATGGATGATAGACATTTGATTGAAGATGTGTTTAACCGGTTTCGTTTTGTCATCCGTCACTTCCGGTCCACACAGGAAGAGTTCAAACAAATCGAACTGTTTATCAGTTTAACTTATTTCCATTGATATTTGTAGTGTGCTGGATGAGAAATGAAATACAAAGGGCAAGTATACAAGAAATGTTAAATATAATTTAGATTGAGCACTTCCGTTTGTCCGTTTCCTGTCCTGAGTTGAAAAAGCTTGTATCAACGAGATCTCAAAAACGGTAAAGACTTGAACATCCAAACTTTGTGGGATGATAAACATATAGCTGTAGATGTGTTCACACTATTTTGTTTTGTTCGTCGTAATTTCCGGTCGTCACCGGAAGCACTTCAAAAATCACTACTTTTGCGGATAAAATTCCTTTTCCATGAAATAAATATATAAGTATAAATCTATGCATAGGTTGTCTATGCGATGTTAACTAAACAAAAAAATTCTACTTCCGGTGAGATATCTCAAATATCTCAGGTAGCTTTTTTGAAACACATTTTGTACAAACGAGATCTCAGAAACTATGAGTGATCAAAGCACAAAACTTTCATGGATGATAGACATTTAATTGAAGATGTGTTTAACTGGTTTCGTTTTGTCTTCCGTCACTTCCGGTCCACACAGGAAGAGTTCAAACAAATCGAACTGTTTATCAGTTTAACTTATTTCCATTGATATTTGTAGTGTGCTGGATGAGAAATGAAATACAAAGGGCAAGTATACAAGAAATATTAAATACAATTTAGATTGAGCACTTCCGTTTGTCCGTTTCCTGTCCCGAGTTGAAAAAGCTTGTATCAACGAGATCTCAAAAACGGTAAAGACTTGAACATCCAAACTTTGTGGGATGATAGACCTATGTATGTACATGTGTTTACAATATTTTGTTTTGTTCGGCGTAACTTCCGGTCGTCACCGGAAGCACTTCAAAAATTTGTTTTATTCATTTTACATAAAATGAAAATATTAGTACAAAATACAATACAATCTTACATATGTCATATATGTAATTTTAAATTGGCAAATAAATTTTACTTCCGGTGAGATATCTCAAATATCTCTATGTAACTTTCCTTTTTACAAATTTGATGTCCGCGAGATTTTCGTCATTGTAAGTGATTGAGACACGAATCTTTCATAGATTGTTTGATAGAATTTTGATTGGGGATGTGTTTAACGGGTTTAATTTTGTCAACTGTCACTTCCGCTTCTGACCGGAAGGGTTCAAACAAATAATGTTTTTAACAAGTTTAACTGACTTTCTTGGAATTTCATCTAGCCTGATAAACAGTGATGTACATTAAGCAAATGTACGACAAATACCAGCTTTTGTTTTTATTAGTCACTTCCGTTCGTCCGTTTCCGGTCGCGAGACAAAAAATATTGTTTCAAAGAGATCTTAGATTTCGCAGAGACGTAAACAACCAAACTTTGAGGAAAGATTGACTTACGATTGTACAAATGGTTAACATTTTTGTTTAGTTTGGCGTTACTTCCGGTCGTTACAAAAATTGATTACTTTTTTATTCTCGTTGCTTTACACGTAAGTAACGTCTGGATATATCATTCACAATAATTATCATATCCATTTTTTTTTCTATGTGAGAGAAGCAATGTCTTACAGTTAAATTGAAACATGTATATCAAAACGGAAGACCTTTTTGTTGCTTTTGCAACAAGAGTCTAGTTTTTATTATTATTTTATTTTTTATTTTTTTTCTGACTCCTTCTCGGCTTTACATCTCAAAAAGTTTTCATCCGATTTCAATGAAATTTTCAGAGCTTTTGTAAAGTTTCCGGGCCTCAAAGATTGTAAAGTTTCAGCATTTACGTCACTTCCGTTCAAATTTGGCGGCCATTTTAAAATTTAAAAAAAGTGATTTTGTCCGGAAGAAATCTCCGTTAACTTTAAAGATATCGCTTTGAAATTTTTACTGATGATAGATGTATCAATTCTTTAATGTACTGGGGGGTTTAAAATTTTGTTCATCAATTTTGCTCAAAACCGGAAGCAGTTCCAATTTTTGGAAATTTTCATTTTTTTGAACAAAATAAGACAATACTACAGTCTTATAGAACTTGCCATGGTGAATTCAAATCTGAAATCCGTTTGAAAATCAAACAATGCATTACAGAGATATCGGGGTTTAAAAATTCATTTTTCCGGAAATTTTGATTCCGCGTCCTTGGTTTAAAAAATAGCGTAATGTTCAAAGTAAAATTAATTCGTACCAAAAATAATTGTTAAGTCGTGCTTGAACACATTCGGATTTTTTTGTCAAGTCGTTCTTGAAATCAGAAAGGTTTTTGTTAATTCGTACTTTAAATCATTCGGATTTTGATAAGTCGTACCAGGAATAATTCAATTTTTTCATCTTTTTATTTTAGTTACTCTTGTTGTTGGTTTAAGAGCTCTGCTTCTTACAGGAACTTCCGGGTTTACTTCCGACATTAACGGAAGACCCACTCGTTGCTTTGCAACGAGCTTTGCTCTAGTTTATTAAGGTCTTCCGTTTCCAACGGAAGACCTTATAGTGATTGTAAGGTTTTTTAAGGTCTTCCGTTTCCAACGGAAGACCTTATAGTGATTGTAATGTTTCTTTTTATTATTATTATTATTATTATTTTTTTCCCCTTTTTCTCTCGTGAATTTCTCAGAGATGTCTTGATGGTTTTTTATAAAATTTTCAGGAATGACAGGAAATAAAAAGATCTAGAGGATTTTAATTAAAAATGTTCTAAATTCACTTCCGGTCGTCCGTTTCCTGTCCCGCGACAAAAAGGTTGTCACCTCGAGATCTAAGAAACGGTAAAGACTTAAACATTCAAACTTTGTGGGATGATAGACCTGTAGCTGTAGATGTGTTTAAACACTTTTGTTTTGTTCGTCATAACTTCCGGTCGTCACCGGAAGCACTTAAAAAATATTTTTTTTAAGCATCAATTTTTTTGTCAATAGAATAAATATATAAGAATAAATCTATTCATAGGAAATCTCTGCGATGTAATATCAACAAAAAAATTCTACTTCCGGTGAGATATCTCAATTATCTCAGGTAGCTTTTTTAAAACACATTTTGTACCCGCGAGATATCAGAAACTATAAGCGATCAAGACACGAAACTTTCATAGATAATAGACATTTGATTGAAGATGTGTTTAACCGGTTTCATTTTGTCTTCCGTCACTTCCGGTCCATACCGGAAGAGTTAAAAAAAAGAGCTGTCTATCAGTTTAACTGTTTTCCATTGATATATTTTAGTTAGATAAATGAAAAATAATGTACAAAAGGCAAGTATACAAGAAATATTGAATACAATTTAAATTAAACAGTTCCGTTTGCCCGTTTCCTGTCCAGAGACCAAAAACCTGATTTCGACGAGATCTCAAAAACAGTAACGACTTGAACAACCAAACTTTGTGGGATGATAGACCTATGTATGTACATGTGTTAACACTATTTTGTTTTATCCGGCGTAACTTCCGGTCGTCACAGGAAGTACACCCAATTTTAATATTTTTATCATTCACAATAATTTTCGTATCCATTTTTTATTTATGTTAGAGAAGCAATGTCTTACAGTTAAATTGATACTTCTATATCAAAACGGAAGACCTTTTTGTTGCTTTTGCAACAAGAGTCTAGTTAAGGTCTTCCGTTTCCAACGGAAGACCTTATTGTTATTGCTTTGTTTCTTTTTCCCTTTTATTATTTTTTTTTTTTCTTACGCTTTTTTGTACAAGCGATTTCTTGAAAACGACTTGACCGATTTTCGTGAAAATTTCAGATCTTGTAGATATTAATAAAAACCTTATATATAATTTTTTATTTTAATGACGTCATTTCCGTTCGGGAGATATTGACGTTTTAGTGATTTTTAGAGGGTCATTTTGTCCGGCTATCTCCTCCTTAACGAAAAAAGATATTGAATTTAAATTTTCAGGGATTGTAGACAAAAGATTGTAGATGTGTTTAAAGGCATTTATGGTTGTCTGGCTTCAAAGGCGTCGAAGCTCGCCTGGACCCGAAAATCGTGTTTGAAAAAACGACGTAATTTTTAATGGTTTCGTTCTTTATCTCCTTTCCTGAAAATATTTTACCATAACATATAGAGCAAATAAAATTAATATTTACAAGAGCTTTCCTTTGAATACAAGAAAAAAGGGGCTGGTCCCTCAAATTAGGGGCCAACAGGGCTCTAAAGTCTTTCTTCAATAGCACTTTACTGAGAAATATTTTGTAATATGTTTAAGAAGCAAAAATGTTCATCTTTCACTAATAAACCTATACATTATAAAAATTTTATAATGCGTTACGTAATTAGGGGTTTCAAGGGGCCAGAAGTCCAAAACTTTGATCGAATATATCTCAAAAAGGACAAATATTTTGAAAAGCAATATAGAATAAAAGATGCTTTGAATGATGTTTTAAACAATATTTAATCATAAAAGATTCGTTATCTGTCCCCAATAAGGAGATTAGGGGTCGGCCCCTAAAATGTCATATCCCAGATAGCTCTAAATCGCCAAAGAATTTCTAAACACTTGTTGAACAAAATATGTTTAATATCAAAAGAACTTTCGTATGATGCCAAGAAAAAGGGACTGGCCCTTCAATTTAGGGGCCAAAAGGGCTCTAAAGTCTTTCTTTTATAGCACTTTACTGAGAAATATTTTGTAATATGTTTAAGAAGCAAAAATGTTCATCTTTCACTAATAAACCTATACATTATAAAAATTTTATAATGCGTTACGTAATTAGGGGTTTCAAGGGGCAAGAAGTCCAAAACTTTGATCGAATATATCTCAAAAAGGACAAATATTTTGAAAAGCAATATAGAATAAAAGATGCTTTGAATGATGTTTTAAACAATATTTAATCATAAAAGATTCGTTATCTGTCCCAAATAAGGAGATTAGGGGTCGGCCCCTAAAATGTCATATCCCAGATAGCTCAAAAACGGCAAAGAATTTCTAAACACTTGTTGAACAAAATATGTTTAATATCAAGGAACGTTCGTATGATGCCAAGAAAAAGGGGCTGGCCCTTCAATTTAGGGACCAAAAGGCTCTAAAGTCTTTCTTCCATAGCACTTTACTCAAAATTATTTTGTAATATGTTTAGGAAGCAATAATGTTCATCTCACATTTATTTAACAATAAATTATAATTATTTTATCATGTGTTCCGTATTAAGGGGTTTTTAATGGGTTTTAAGGGGCCAGAAGTACAAAACGTTGATAACATACCTCAAACAGAACAAATATTTTAAAAAGTATGAAAATCAATATAGAATAAAATGCTGAGAATGACGGTCCTAACAAAATTCAACCATAATTTTTTTTTTGTTGCCCCGATAAGGAGATAAAGGGTCAAATATCAAAGTCAAGGTCATATAACCTTCAAAAAATCGCACGGAAGACCTCCTCGTTGCTCGCAACGAGATCGTGTCTAGTTATTATTATTATTTTTTTTCCTTTTTTTGTCCACAAGATTTCTCGGAGATGGCAGGATAGATTTTTTTGAAATTTTCTGGAATGAAAGACAATGATAATATCTCTAGGCTTTTTTTTTTATTTTTTTTAAATTTATTTCCGGTCGTCCGTTTCCTGTCCCGCGTTGAAAAAGCTTGTCACCTCGAGATCTCAAAAACGGTAAAGTTTTGAACACCAAAACTTTGTTGGATGATAGACCTATAGCTGTAGATGTGTTTAAACTATTTTGTTTTGTTCGGCGTAACTTCCGGTCGTCACCGGAAGCACTTCAAAAATAATTATTTTTTCGCATTGAATTTTTTTTTCTATAGAATAAACATAAAACTATAATTCTATACATAAGTTATCTATGCGATGTTATATCAACAAAAAAATTCTACTTCCGGTGAGATATCTCAATTATCTCAGGTAGCTTTTTTTAAACACATTTTGTACCCGCAAGATCTCAGAAACTATAAATGATCAAATCATGAAACTTTCATGAATGATAGACATTTGATTGAAGATATGTTTAACCGGTTTCATTTTGTCTTCCGTCACTTCCGGTCCAAACAGGAAGAGTTAAAAAAAATCAAGCTGTTTATAACGTAACTGTTTTCTTTTGATATTTTAAGCTTTTTTAATTAAAAATTATGTACAAAAGGCAAGTATACAAGAATAATTAATACAATTTACACTGCGCACTTCCGTTTGTCCGTTTCCTGTCCCGAGACAAAAAACCTAATTTCGACGAGATCATAAAAACGGTAACAATTTGAACAACCAAACATTGTGGGATGATAGATCTATGTATGTACATGGGTTCACATTAGTTTGTTTTATCCGGCGTAACTTCCGGTCGTCACAGGAAGTACACCCAATTTTGATTTTTTTTAAATATTTGGTTAATTAGCATGGAAGTAACATTTCAGCTGTAGAAATACAAAAGGTCATATACACATTATAAATAAACAACAAAAAGTTCTACTTCCGGTGAGACATCTCAAATATCTCAGGTAGCCTTCTTTTTAAAAAACAAAGTACCCACAAGATCTCAGAAACTGTTAGAGATCAAAAAACAAATTTATATGTATAATTAACATTTGATTGAACATGTGTTTAACGGGTTTCATTTGGTCGTACGTCATTTCCGGTTCTCACTTGAAGCGTTCAAGGAATAGAAGTTTTTTTTAAACTTTAGATTTGTTTTAATATTTTACTTAATTTGATGAACAGAAACGTACCGTAGGTAAATGTACTAAAATATCTACTTTTAATTTCTTAAATCACTTCCGTTTGTTCGTTTCCGGTACCGAGACTAAAAACCTTTTTTCAAAGAGATATTATAACTTACAAAAACTTGAACATCAAAACTTCGAGGAAAGACAAAACAATGTATGAAGATATGTTTACTATATTCTGTATGATCCGGCGTATCTTCCGGTCGTCACAGAAAGTACTCAAAAATTGACATTTTGACTTTTTGTTTTTTTTTATTTCTTTGGAATTCCTTTACAGTATATGTTATATCCATTTTCTGTGTACAAGAGAAACTGACTTTTTGTACAGATTAATACATAAGGAACGGAAGACCTTTTTGTTGCTATAGCAACAAGAGTCTAGTTATTATTATTATTTTTTTTGTCCGTTTTTTGTCCACAAGATTTCTCAGAGATGGCTGGATAGATTCTCTTGAAATTTTCAGGACTGATAGAAAATTATAATATCTCTAGCCGTTTTTTTCATTTCTTCAAAATTCACTTCCTGTCGTCCGTTTCCTGTTCCGCGACAAAAAGCTATGGACAATGAGATCTCAGAAACGATAAAGACTTGAACCTCCAAACTTTGAGGGATGATAGACCTATAGTTGTAGATGTGTTTAAACTATTTTGTTTTGTTCGTCGTAGCTTCCGGTCGTCACCGGAAGCACTTCAAAAATTATGCTTTTAAGCAATTAATATATTTCTCGGAGAATTGAAATATAAGTATAAATGCTTTCATATGTCATCTATCCGATGATTAATAAACATAAAAATTCTACTTCCGGTGAGATATCTCAAATATCTCATGAAGCGCTTTTTTAAATAAATGTTTGAACCCCGAAATCTCAGAAACTGTAAGTGATCAAGACCCGAAACTTACAGGGATGATAGACATTTGATAGAAGATGTGTTTAACCGTTTTTTTTTGTCGACCGTCACTTCCGGTCCACACCGGAAGAGTTCAAACAAATCAAGTTTTTTAAAAGGTAAACCCGATTTCTCAAAGATGCATGGATTGAGTTTCTTGAAATTTCTAGCACTGATAAAGAACGATAATATCTCCAGGGCTTTTTTTCATTTTTTTCAAAATTCCCTTCCTGTCGTCTGTTTCCTGGCTCGCGACAAAAAGCTATGGACAATGAGATCTCAGAAACGATAAAGACTTGAACCTCCAAACTTTGAGGGATGATAGACCTATAGTTGTAGATGTGTTTAAACTATTTTGTTTTGTTCGTTGTAACTTCTGGTCGTCACCGGAAGCACTTCAAAAATTATGCTTTTACGCATTTTATTTCTTTAACACAAAATTGAAATATAAGTATAAGCGCTTTCATACATGTATGTCATCTATCCGATGATTAATAAACAAAAAAAAAATACTTCCGGTGAGATATCTCAAATATCCCAGGTACTCTTTTTAAAACAACTATTATTACAGCGAGATCTCATAAACTGTAAGTGACCAAGACACAAAGCTTATATGGCTGGTAGACATTTGATAGAAGATGTGTTTAACCGCTCTCATTTTGTCAACCGTCACTTCCGGTCCACACCCGAAGAGTTCAAACAATTCAAGTTGGTTAAGAGTTTAACTGTTTTTGTTTGACAATGTAAGACAAATTGATAGCCAATAAAGTCCTGTTGTGTAATGGTTAAGAAATACTAACTTTCATTTTCATCAAACACTTCTGTTTTGGCCGTTTCCTGTCCCGAAACAAAAAACCTTGATTCCTTGAGATATCAAAAACGGTGACGACTTGAATAATCAAACTTTGTGGGATGATAGAAGTATGTTAGTACATGTGTTTACACTATATTGTATTGTTCGGCGTAACTTCCGGTCGTCACCGGAAGCACTTCAAAAAATTTGTTTTTTTTTCAAATATTATTCATTTTACATAAAAAGAAAATATCAGGATATAATCTTACATATGTCATCTATATAATGTTAAATTAGCAAATAAATTTTACTTCCGGTGAGATATCTCAAATATATCTGTGTAACTTTCATTTTTGCAAATTTGATGTCCGCGAGATTTTTGTCACTGTAAGTGATTCAGACACGAAGCTCTCATGATTAATAGAAATTTGATTGGGGATGTGTCTAATGGGTTTAATTCTGTCAACTTTAAGAACCGGTTCTTACCGGAAGGGTTCAAACAAATTATGTTTTTAACAAGTTTAACTGATTTTATTGGGTGTTTCATCTAGCCTGATAAACAGTGATGTACGCTAAGCAAATGTACGAAAAATACCAGCTTTTGTTTTTATTAATCACTTCCGTTTGTCTGTTTCCTGTCCCGAGACAACAACTATTGTTTCAAAGAGATCTTAGATTTGGCAAAGACGTGAACAACCAAACTCTGAGGAAGGATTAACTTATGATTGTACAAATGGTTAACATTTTTGTTTAGATCGGCGTTGCTTCCGGTCGTCACAGAAAGTACTTTAAAAATTGATTTCTTTTGCATTCTCGTTGTTTTACATGTAAGTAACATCTGGATATATCATTCACAATAATTATCATATCCACTTTTTTTTCTATGTGAGACAGGCAATGTTCCACAGTTAAATTGATACATGTATATCAAAACGGAAGACCTTTTTGTTGCTTTTGCAACAAGAGTCTAGTTATTATTATTTTTTTTTTTTTCATTTTTTTTGTCCACAAGATTTCTCGGAGATGGCAGGATAGATTTATTTGAAATTTTCTGGAATGAGAGAGAATGATAATATCTCTAGGCGTTTCTTTCATTTTTTCAAAATTCATTTCCGATCGTCCGCTTCCTGTCCCGCATTGAAAAAGCTTGTCACCTCGAGATCTCAAAATCGGTAAAGTTTTGAACACCCAAACTTTGTGGGATGATAGACCTATAGTTGTAGATGTGTTTAAACTATTTTGTTTTGTTCGTCGTAACTTCCGGTTGTCACCGGAAGCACTTCAAAAATTATTGTTTTTAAGGCATTGAATTGCTTTTCCATAGAATAAACTTAAAACTATAATTCTATACATAAGTTATCTATGCAATGTTATATCAACAAAAAAATTCTACTTCCGGTGAGATATCTCAATTATCTCAGGTAGCTTTTTTAAAACCCATTTTGTACCTGCGAGATCCCAGAAACTATAAATGATCAAATCATGAAACTTGCATGAATGATAGACATTTGATTGAAGATATGTTTAACCGGTTTCATTTTGTCTTCCGTCACTTCCGGTCCACACAGGAAGAGTTAAAAAAAAAATCAAGCTGTTTATAAGTTTAACTGTTTTCTTTTGATATTTTAAGTTTTTTTTATTAATTAACAATTATGTACAAAAGGTAAGTATACAAGAAATTTTTAATACAATTTACATTGCGCACTTCCGTTTGTCCGTTTCCTGTCCCGAGACAAAAAACCTTATTTCCACAAGATCTTAAAAACGGTAACTATTTGAACAACCAAACATTGTGGGATGATAGATCTATGTATGTACATGGGTTCACATTAATTTGTTTTACCCGGCGTAACTTCCGGTCGTCACAGGAAGTACACCCAATTTTGATTTTTTAAAAATATTTGGTTAATTAGCATGGAAGTAACATTTAAGCTATAGAAATACAAAAGGTCATATACACATTATAAATAAACAACAAAAAGTTCTACTTCCGGTGAGACATCTCAAATATCTCAGGTAGCCTTGTTTTTTAAAAAACAAAGTACCCACAAGATCTGAGTAACTTTGAGAGACCAAGAAACAAAATTTATATGTATAATTAACATTTGAGTGAACATGTGTTTAACTGGTTTCATTTGATCGTACGTCATTTCCGGTTCTCACTTGAAGCGTTCAAGGAATAGAAGTTTTTTTTTAACTTTAGATTTGTTTTAATATTTTACTTAATTTGATGAACAGAAACGTACCGTAGGTAAATGTACTAAAATATCTACTTTTAATTTCTTAAATCACTTCCATTTGTTCGTTTCCGGTACTGAGACTGAAAACCTTTTTTCAAAGAGATATTATAACTTACAAAAACTTGAACAACAAAACTTCGAGGAAAGACAAAACAATGTATGAAGATATGTTTACTATGTTCTGTATGATCCGGCGTAACTTCCGGTCGTCACAGAAAGTACTCAAAAATTGACATTTTGTGTTTTTGTTTTTTGTTTTTATTTCTTTGGAATTCCTTTACAGTATATGTTATATCCATTTTCTGTTTACAAGAGAAATTGACTTTTTGTACAGATTAATACATGAGGAACGGAAGACCTTTTTGTTGCTATAGCAACAAGAGTCTAGTTATTAGGGTCTTCCGTTTCCAACGGAAGACCCTCTTGTTTTTCTTCGGTTTCTTTTTATTATTATTTTATTTTTTATTTTTTTTCTGACTCCTTCTCGGCTTTATATCTCAAACAGTTTTCATCCGATTTCAATGAAATTATCAGAGCTTTTGTAAAGTTAGCGTGCCTAAAAGATAATAAAGTTTCAGCATTTACGTCACTTCCGTTCAAATTTGGCCGCCATTTTTAAATTTAAAAAAAGTGATTTTGTCCGGAAGAAATCTCCGTAAACTTTAAAGATATCGCTTTGAAATTTTCACTGATGATAGATGTATCAATTCTATAATGTACTGGGGGGTTTAAAATTTTGTCCGTCAATTTTGCTCAAACCGAAAGCAGTTCCAATTTTTGGAAATTTTCATTTTTTTGAACAAAAAAAGACAATATTACAGTCTTATAAAACTTGCCATGGTGAATTCAAATCTGAAATCCGTTTGAAAATCGGACGATGCATTACAGAGATATCGGGGTTTAAAAATTGATTTTTCCGGAAATTTTGATTCCGCGACCTTGGTTTAAAAAATAGCGTAATTTTCAAAGTAAAATAAATTTGTACCAAAAATAATTGTTAAGTAGTACTTAAACACATTCGGATTTTTTTTTGTCAAGTCGTTCTAAAAATCAGAAAGGTTTTTGTTAATTCGTACTTAAAATCATTCGGGTTTTGTTAAGTCGTACCAGGAATAATTCGATTTTTTCATCTTTTTATTTTAGTTACTCTTGTTGTTGATTTAAGAGCTCTGCTTCTTACAGGAACTTCCGGCTTTACTTCCGACATTAACGGAAGACCCACTCGTTGCTTTGCAACGAGCTTTGCTCTAGTTATTATTATTATTTATTTTTTTTGTCCGTTTTTTGTCCACAAGATTTCTCAGAGATGGCTGGATAGATTTTCTTGAAATTTTCAGGACTGATAGAAAATTATAATATCTCCAGGCGTTTTTTTTCATTTTTTCAAAATTCACTTCCTGTCGTCCGTTTCCTGTCCTGCGACAAAAAGCTATGGACAATGAGATCTCAGAAACGATAAAGACTTGAACCTCCAAACTTTGAGGGATGATAGACCTATAGTTGTAGATGTCTTTAAACTATTTTGTTCTGTTCGTCTTAACTTCCGGTCGTCACCAGAAACTCTTCAAAAATTATGCTTTTACGCATTTAATATATTTCTCGGAGAATTGAAATATAAGTATAAATGCTTACAAATTGCGTCTTTCCGATGTTAACTTAACATAAAAATTTTACTTCCGGTGAGATATCTCAAATATCTCATGTAGCCTTTTTTAAAACAATTGTTTGAACCCCAAGATCTCAGAAACTGTAAGTGATCAAGACACGAAACTTACAGGGATGATAGACATTTGAAAGAAGATGTGTTTCACCGTTTATTTTGTCGACCGTCACTTCCGGTCCACACAGGAAGAGTTTAAACAAATCAAGTTTTTTAAAAGTTTAACCAGATTTCTCAGAGATGGCCGGATGAATTTTCTTGAAATTTTTAGGACTGATAAAGAACGATAATATTTCCAGGCTTTTACGCATTTAATATATTTCTCGGAGAATTGAAATATAAGTATAAATGCTTAAAAATTGCATCTTTCCGATGTAAACTTAACATAAAAATTTTACTTCCGGTGAGATATCTCAAATATCTCATGTAGCCTTTTTTAAAACAAATGTTTGAACCCCAAGATCTCAGAAACTTTAAGTGATCAAGACACGAAACTTACAGGGATGATAGACATTTGAAAGAAGATGTGTTTCACCGTTTATTTTGTCGACCGTCACTTCCGGTCCACACAGGAAGAGTTTAAACAAATCAAGTTTTTTAAAAGTTTAACCAGATTTCTCAGAGATGGCTGGATGAATTTTCTTGAAATTTTTAGGACTGATAAAGAACGATAATATTTCCAGGCTTTTTTTTTCATTTTTTCAAAATTCACTTCCTGTCGTCCGTTTCCTGTCCCGCGACAAAAAGCTATGGACAATGAGATCTCAGAAACGATAAAGACTTGAACATCCTAACTTTGAGGGATGATAGACCTATAGTTGTAGATGTGTTTAAACTATTTTGTTTTGTTCGTCGTAACTTCTGGTCGTCACCGGAAGCTCTTCAAAAATTATGCTTTTACGCATTTAATATATTTCTCGGAGAATTGAAATATAAGTATAAATGCTTACATATGTCATCTATCCGATGATTAATAAACATAAAAATTCTACTTCCGGTGAGATATCTCAAATATCTCATGAAGCCTTTTTTAAAGTAAATGTTTGAACCCCGAGATCTCAGAAACTGTAAGTGATCAAGACACGAAACTTACAGGGATGATAGACATTTGATAGAAGATGTGTTTAACCGTTTTTATTTGGTCGACTGTCACTTCCGGTCCACACAGGAAGAGTTCAAACAAATCAAGTTTTTTAAAAGTTTAACTCGATTTTTCAGAGATGCATGGATGGATTTTCTTGAAATTTATAGGACTGATAGAGAACGAAAATATCTCTAGGCGTTCTTTTCCATTTTTTCAAAATTCACTTCCTGTCGTCCGTTTCCTGTCCCGCGACAAAAAGCTATGGACAATGAGATCTCAGAAACGATAAAGACTTGAACATCCAAACTTTGAGGGATGATAGACCTATACTGTAGATTCCTTATTTTACGCGAGTACTTAATTCCGCGATTCAACGATTTACAATCAAATCGCGAGAACATAAAATGGCGAATGCCGAAATTTTATCTTACTTTCATGTTGTTTACATGTGTCCCAAAATTAAAAGCGAGATTTTAAAATTCGCGAGACGGACTTCTCGCGATTTTACGCGGATATTAATTCCTCGCGTTTAATTAGGAATTTACAGAAGTTGTAGATGTGTTTAAACTATTTTGTTTTGTTCGTCTTAACTTCCGGTCGTCACCGGAAGCTCTTCAAAAATTATGCTTTTACGCATTTAATATATTTCTCGGAGAATTGAAATATAAATATAAATGCTTACATATGTCATCTATCCGATGATTAATAAACATAAAAATTCTACTTCCAGTGAGATATCTCAAATATCTCATGAAGCCTTTTTTTAAAGTAAATGTTTGAACCCCGAGATCTCAGAAACTGTAAGTGATCAAAACACGAAACTTACAGGGATGATAGACATTTGATAGAAGATGTGTTTAACCATTTTTATTTGGTCGACCGTCACTTCCGGTCCACACAGGAAGAGTTCAAACAAATCAAGTTTTTTAAAAGTTTAACTCGATTTTTCAGAGATGCATGGATGGATTTTCTTGAAATTTATAGGACTGATAGAGAACGAAAATATCTCTAAGAATTTTTTTCATTTTTTCAAAATTCCCTTCCTGTCATCCGTTTCCTGTCCCGCGATAAAAAGCTATGGACAATGAGATCTCAGAAACGATAAAGACTTGAACATCCAAACTTTGAGAGATGATAGACCTATAGCTGTAGATGTGTTAAACTATTTTGTTTTGTTCGTCGTAACTTCCGATCGTCACCGGAAGCACTTCAAAAATTATGTTTTTACGCATTTTATTTGTTTAACACTGAAATGATATAAAGGTATAAACGCTTTCATATGTCATCTATCCGATGATTAATAAACAAAAAAAAATACTTCCGGTGAGATATCTCAAATATCTCAGGTAGTCTTTTTAAAACAAATATTATGACAGCGAAGTCTCATAAACTGTAAGTGACCAAGACACAAAACTTACACGGATGATAGACATTTGATAAAAGATGTGTTTAACCGTTTTTATTTTGTCAACCGTCACTTCCGGTCCACACCGGAAGAGTTCAAACAATTCATGTTGTTTAAGAGATTTACTGCTTCTGTTTGACAAAGTAAGACAAATTGATAGTCAATTAAGTCCTGTTGTCTAATGGTTATGAAATACTGAGAGAAGCAATGTCTTACAGTTAAATTGATACATGTATATCAAAACGGAAGACCTTTTTGTTGCTTTTGCAACAAGAGTCTAGTTATTATTATTTTTTCCCCCTTTTTTTGTCCACAAGATTTCTCAGAGATGGCTCGATAGATTTTCTGCATCAGGACTGAAAGAGAACGATAATATCTCTAGGGCTTTTTTTCATTTTTTCAAAATTCACTTCCCGTCGTCCGTTTCCTGTCCCGAGACATAAAGCTATGGACAATGAGATCTCAGGAACTATAAAGACTTGAACCTCCAAACTTTGAGGGATGATAGACCTATAGTTGTAGATGTGTTTAAACTATTTTGTTTTGTTTGTCGTAGCTTCCGGTCGTCACCGGAAGCACTTCAAAAATTACATTTTTACGCATTTTATTTGTTTAACACAGAATTGAAATATAAGTATACACACTTTCATTAGTCATCTATCCGATGATTAATAAACAAACAAAAAATTACTTCCAGTGAGATATCTCAAATATCTCAGGTAATCTTTTTAAAACAAATATTAATACAGCGATATCTCATAAATTGTAGGTGACCAAGACACGAAACTTACATGGATGATAGACATTTGATAAAAGATGTGTTTAACCGCTCTCATTTTGTCAACCGTCACTTCCGGTCCACACCGGAAGAGTTCAAAAAATTCAAGTTGTTTAAGAGTTTAACGGTTTTTGTTTGACAATATAAGATAAGTTGATAGCCAATAAAGTCCTGTTGTGTAATGTTTAACAGATACCAACTTTCATTTTCATCGAACACTTCCTTTTTGACCGTTTCCTGTCCTGAGAAAAAAAACCTTATTTCGATGAGATCTCAAAAACGGTGACGACTTGAACAATAAAACTTTGTGGGATGACAGACCTATATATGTACATGTGTTTACATTCTTCTGTTTTGTTCGGCGTAACTTCTGGTTGTCACCGGAAGTACTTCAAAATTAACTACTTTTACGCATTAAATTTCCTTTTGCCATAGAATAGATGTATAAGTATAAATCTATACATAGGTTATCAATGCAATTAATGTTATATCAACAAAAAAATTCTACTTCCCGTGAGATATCTCAAATATCTCAGGAAGCTTTTTAGAAACACACTTTGTACAAACCAGATCTCAGAAACTATAAGTGATCAAAGCACAAAACGTTCATGGATGATAGACATTTGACTGAAGATATGTTTAACTGGTTTTATTTTGTCTTTCGCCCCTTCCGGTCCACACAAGAAGAGTTCAAACAAATCAAACTTTTTATCAGCTAAACTGTTTTCCTTTGATATTTGTAGTGAGCTCGATGAACAATAATGTACAAAAGGCAAGTAAACAAAAAATATTTAATACAATTTACATTGAGCACTTCCGTTTGTCCGTTTCCTGTCCTGAGACAAAAAACCTTATTTCGACGAGATCTCAAAAACGGTGTCGACATGAACAATCAATCTTTGTGGAATGATAGACCTATTAATGTACATGTTTTTACACTATTTTGTTTTGTTCGGCGTAACTTCCGGTCGTCACCGGAAGCAATACAAAAATTATGTTTTTTCTTTATTTATTTACATGGAATGAATATATCAGTGTACAATCTTAGATGTGTCATCTTTATAATGTTAAATATTCAAATAACTGTTACTTCCGGTGAGATATCTCAAATATCTCTATGTAGCTTTCCTTTTTACAAATTTGATGCCAGCAAGATTTTTGTCACTGTAAGTGAATGAGACACAAAGCTTTCATGAATGATAGACATTTGATCGATGATAAGTTTAGAGGGTTTTATTTTGTCAACTGCCACTTCCGGTTTTCACTGGAAGGATTCAAATAAATAATATTTTTAATAAGTTTAACTGGATTTCTTAGGTGTTTCATCTAGCCTGATAAACAGTGATGTACGCTAAGCAAATGTACGAAAAATAACAGCTTTTTTTTTTTATTAATTACTTCCGTTCGTCCGTTTCTCGTCTCCAGACAAAAACTATTGCTTCAAAGAGATTTCAGACTTGGCATAAACGTTAACAACCAAACTTTGAGGAAAGATTGACTTATGATTGTACATAAGTATAACCTGTTTTGTTTAGTTCGGAATTACTTCCGATCGTCACAGAGAGTACTTCAAAAATTGATTTCTTTTTCAATCTCGTTGTTTTACATATATGTAACGTCTGGATATAACATTCACAATAATTATCATATCAACTATTTTCTCTATGTAAGAGAAGCAATGTCTACGGTTAAATTGATTCATGTATATCAAAACGGAAGACCTTTTTGTTGCTTTTGCAACAAGAGTCTAGTTTTTTTATTTTTTTAAGAATACCAGTATTTCATCTACGCTGGGGCATGTGCTATCCTTCTTGCTTTGTTATTCATTGTTTGTGTTTGCTGTCGTCGTAAAAAGAGGAGATCAACACCAAAATCAACAAACAAAAACCCTTTGCATGAAATTACTAACTATGCTATGGTAAACCATTTCTATACTTTATAGCATATATTTCAAATATTGGAATTTGATCATTAATCATTATTCAAAAATGGTATACTCGCTTAAAGATCTCTATCAAGATGTTGCCATCATTTGCATTTGTTTAATTATTTCGTCATCATCAAAACAAAGCAGTTTTCCTTAATGTATTTAAACAATGATATGAAATATTAGTTTAAGTGATTTTACATCAAATGTCATTATTTTCAGGATGACTATAACAACCACAGAAGAAACAACTATGCTAAATATTAAAATAGTGTTAGCAACCTACGTTAAATATCAATTATGATTCATTTTGCCTAGATCAGTATTTGTGTTCATTTTTATCATCATAGCTATATGGTTTTACAGTTATATATCGTTATAATTTCACCTAACTCACTGAGAAGAGACTTTGTTACAAGTGGATATCCGTCTTTGTCACTTACACACAAAACATTAAAGTTATCTGTTGGCTAGGTATTTGTGTATAACTTGCATGTATTTTCTACCTTAACGCTGACTGGATCTAATTCGTTGCTCTGTGATTACGATATGACTCCTCTTTTTTAGTTTCTTCCTTTTAATAATTGTATATTTTTTAACGAATCACGAATTTGTATTTTTACATGGTTGTCTCAAAATAAGGTGGATGCAAATGCCCTTCCGTCTCTTTTATTTTTATAACAATGATGAAACATGCGCATATAGTAATTGAACTGTAGCATAGAATTCATTGATGTTACTATCAAAAATGTTATCTTTGACATTAATTCAAATGTTTAACTTTTAAGCTTTGCAATGATTTTCATGGATTCATTATTGTTTGAAATCTATAAGCCTTGGGATATTTCAGAATGTAGTTATTTAAAAGGTTAAAGATTTAATGGCAGCTCTACATCTCTTTAAATTTGTTGTGGTGGATTTGATATATTGACGTTAATCACAGATTCAGTTCATCTAAAAGCATGATGCAATAAAGAAATGTTATTATCGACATCTGTTTCAATTACAACAATGAACGAACAAACAACGACTTTGACAGATCAAACAATTTTTAAAAAATACGAACTACGACAGGTTACATCAACTATTTTAATCCGACATTGCAAACACATACATTATTAAAATGACACTAAACCAATAAAAACTGGAATTATAACAATAACGCTCTACCAACAATTGATAACAAGATATTATTAAACTATTAGATTTTGTCACTGAGTGACTACGAAAATATATTTGGCGAACCCAAGTTGCCTATGAAATTGCTCAAACCCAATATATTTTCGGAGTTAGCCAGTAACAAACCTAAAAAGTGATTTGTTTCCCCCGAGGACTATCAAACTAGACGTTATGGTTTTTTTTTTAAATCGATGCTCTAACAAATCCATGTAAAAGAGGCATTTATACATCTCGTCCTTGTTTACAATCAATTGCTATTTAATTTTAAATGCTTTCTCTTTTTTCTTTGATGAGGCATAATCAAATCTTGACGCTGCTCGTTATGCATTTAATGTTATGAAATGTCGAGATAAGTAGGTGAACCGTTGGTCATATTGCTTAATATAAATCTTACAGTCGGACATAGAAATAAATCCAGCCGTTACATGCCATCTTTAAAGCAATGAAAGTGTGACGTTTCAGTCCGAAGAAAAATAACTAATTATAAACTTACCTAGGCTATAAGTGAAAATAATGTACTCAGCAATTGCACAATGCAATCTCGGAAGTATTAACTAAAGAATGTAAAAATAGAACAAGAATACCATATCAATACATCAGATGTAGACTTACAATGACCAATTGACATACGTGCTCTTTTAAGTTGGAACGATACCAACTGTTGTTCGGTCAACATCTGGTAAACCGTGCACAGTAGTTGGAGCCAGACAATTGCTTACACAATGAGCCCGACTATGGGGAAAATGTATTGCTGAAATAAATGACATCGTGTTTCTCTGTATTTCAATCATTTTCAAAATGAAAAAAAAATCAACTGAAAGGGAATTATTTTTGCGTTACATTCGAGTATACTATCATGTAAGCTTTTGGAATCATCTTACTGAAAAAGTTGTGTTTTGATATTTAATTTGTTCTAAATTTCAATATAATTTCTCGTTTTCGTTAAACTTTTATTAGCTCACCTGAGCTGAAAGCTCAAGTGAGCTATTCTGATCACATTGTGTCCGTCGTCCGTCTGTCTGTCTGTCTGTAAACTTTTTACATTTTGAACTTCTTCTCTAAAACCGCTTATCCAATTTCAACCAAATTTGGCACAAAGCATTCGTATGGGAGGGCAAATATAAATTGCAGAAATTAAAGTCCGATCTGTATTCAAAGCGGAGAAAACCTTGAAACTGTAGAAAAAGGGGGTGCATTTTTAAAAATCTTCTTCTCAAGAACTACTGAGTCCAATTCAACGTAGTTTAGCATAAATTATCCTTATGGGAAGGAAAATATAAATTGCAAAAATTAAGGGCTAATTCTGTTTCAAATCTGAGTTATTAAGAAAATAATAATAAAGGAGAGTTTAATAGCTTCGGGTTCGGCATCCGGTAAATTGGGTAGGCAAGAATTGGCCTGAGCAAAACAAAAGATTAGCAGTTATTAATCTGCCAATCTCAAAAAAAAATTCAGGATATTTGATGGACCAGTATATTTGTATTCGCTGTAAATATTGCTGCAAAATAATGCGTATTTGGAATTGACGATTGCCGATCTGCCCCGGCTTTTATTTTGCCACGGCCCGGGTTTGCATACCCATTTTACCAAGACTCGTATTCCATACTTCTAAAACGAGGTTCTTTGTTTAAAGCAGCCATGCATGACATTATACGAAAAAGGGTCGATCTGACTATGATGAATTTGCTTGTTGTGCATCAGTTCGCGTATAAAGGGAAATTTTTGAAACATGCGAAACATATTGGTGCCGATTTTGTGAAGTAAATTGAGGCTAAATATTTCAATGCATTGACAGTTTTCACACATGGTGTTGATGTTAGCTTGTTCTGATTTTCGTTTCGTTTTCATTATTTATGCTTTGTAACCTGGGAACTATCGTCTGTATTTCGTGATTTTTACGTATCAAATCAAACAGAGACTTCCGTAAATCAAACAGTTAACCTGCGCAAATTAAGCAAAATCTGATGTATCAAAAAAGTACTAAAATACAATTCATTCTATCGGTAATTCGGCATTATCTTTTGCGTAATGGTTGATTAATGCAATAGGTTTTGTTGAGATGCTCGGCATTTTCTCGAGTTTATTCAGTTTAAATAGAGTTTAATATCGCTGACGGAAATGTGTAGGTATATACATCTATATATACAATTCATTTCGAAAAAATAAATTGTGTTCTTTATTTGTTATAGGGCATGTTTCTTGTGTTTAATTGTTTACAATTTCTATTTACTAACCATATTTGAGTGTTAAGCTTCAAATTATAAGCAAGATACAGATATTTGCTCACTACTCTATGTTTGTACACAGATCTTAAAAACTAAAGATTAAAAAAGTAAAAAAATTGTTAATATTTATTAAGAAAATTGTCTTCTGTTCTTCCAGAAATCAACTTTAACAACTTATTGTATTGTAAACTTAACCTTTTTCGTCATTATTACTCCTACTCACTATTGAATTCAAAATCCACTGATATTCCCAAAAACTGACTGACATTGTCTGACATCTACTGTATAACCACTGTACCCTACTGTAAATCCACTGTACACCCACTGTACAGAGCTACTGTACCACACTGTATCCCACTGTACCCTACTGTACAGAGCCACTGTACTCCACTGGACAGCACTGTACCTACCCACTGACTAGTACTGTACATGTGATCCTTGACTGTGTTTGTGTACATTTGTATAAACTGATTTTGAACCTCAAATACCAGTGAACTGGTCTTGAGTGAATAAAAGAATTGAAAATCTTAGGCCATTCTTTTTTTTTCCTTTTTAAATGCTGAATACGAAATACCAAGTTAAACATCTTAAGCTGAATGTAATAAACTCATGTTAACAAAATATGACTCAAACCTAGGCGAACTGTGAGCTCTGTATCGTGCTTATAATTCTACGATTGACGCTGAAATTCGGTCGTTCTTTTGACTACATAAACGACAATTGCAATGACTGTACATACGTTAACACAACAACAATATCCAAACCACTATTCAATTGTAACAATAACTGCTGATATTGAATAAATGGTCGTATAAAACACTTGGTTGTGATACACACGTGCATTAGCGATATTATGATATTTCATCTTATTGTTAACCAACGCGGCCAACTTATATACGGATTAATAAGGCTATATACCTTGCTATTCCAAATCAGTAAATGCTAGAATGATGGTTTCAGCATTCCAAAATAGAAAAATTTCAAGCAAAGATTGTTAATTTCAATTGACCGAAAAAAACATATACACGCGTAAAAGATTCATAAACATATTTTGAGTAAAGTAATATTTCGTCTGCCGTTTTAGAAGTGATAATTTTTAGTCGCTTTATTGTAACCTCGTATGAACCGTCACATTCCCAGCAACAATGTTATATAAAAATAACCATGTCTGAAATCAGTTGATCTTTTGGTGTAAATCCATAAATATACGTATGTCACAATCTGGGAATCAATCATATATTCATATTGACAGCTCTTACAAAATGATTGCATTTTTGATACACCTTTTACAAAATATTCACTCTTACTGATAGTTTCTTCTTAAATGAGATTAATTTGTTTGTTATATATTTTGAAATCCCGAAAAGTAGTTTCTTCTTAAATGTGATTAATTTGTTTGTTATATATTTGAAATATTTTGATAAGTAGACAAGCCCTAAGATATTTATGTTGTACAGTTTGAAACCAATTTATATTACAGTTTGATATCAAGAAGAATGAAGAAAACAACTGATATTAAAATTTCCACAAAAATACATGGATATCTACTTAAACACAGAAACCCCCTTGTTACATCAGTATTTGTTCCTTATTTGTATTATTCGTTAACAATTTCATTTTCTTCCCCGTCCTGTTCTGTCTCTTAGCAAAGCACAGTTGTAACTCAGGCATGGTTTGTTTTTTTATTACAAATAAAGTATATGTATGTTTGTTTACAATCTAGGCCAAGAGTAAACATCATTTTTTTCCTTGTCAAAAAAAACTTTTTCATATTTGTCAAAAATATTTAGGTTACATGCATACAGGGTTTCTTTCAACGGTTGAGTGCTTTATTCTTTTTTCATTTTTATGATTTTGTTACTCTTCTTATTTTCAAAAAGTGGGAGTATGATATAATTAAGTGTACCCTTACTGTGATCAGCTTTCAGTGTCAACCTGGTGTTGATTTATTTTTATTTCGTTAAATGAGTCAGCATATCAAAGGAAGTGATTATGGTTTCATCAAACTGAATTTAAGTCTTAAAATTCGTAGAGCTGGGAGAGCTTACATGAAGTTTGATTTAATATATCATTATGTGATGATATTACATGTATAAAAGTAATTTTGGGATCCTGATGGCAAATGTTCACGTCCTTTGAATGAAATGTATATGTTTCCATATTTATTTGTTTATATGATAATTAATGTACATCGAGTCGACAAAATTAATGCAAATCATTATCGGATATCCGTATTTTTATTGCATAGGTGATATTGTTTATGGTTTTACTTGATAATTTGTATACCGTTAAATATTCATTTACTGTAAAGCAGTATCTAAACAGGTAGTTATTTCCTTTGTTTTACTTCCTTCTTTTTTGTTAGTTAAAGAAATCATTTTGACATCTAGATAGACATCAAATATGAGAAAGCTACCCGTGTTCATAGTCTCGCTTTGTGTTTGTTAATAATAGATATATGATTATAAAAAAGACAAGGACATAAAGGTTAAGATACCAGTAAATAAATTATTGTACTTCGGTTACCATTTCCATGTTTCCTTATCAATTCATATAATAGTTTAGTATATATCAACAGTTCCTTCGTGTGTGCACATTGTTAGTTTTTCTTATGAATTATAAATAAAGCAGTACGTTATCTGCTATAGCAAGAATGTTTTCACTTTGGATGAATCAAGGACTGATTTTAATGGTAAAAATGCACCTACTTGTCGGATTTTTTCCGGATTTTCAAGCCAAGGAAAACATAAACTGGGGTAATTATTTCTCAGTAGATTTCTTAATATTAAAAAAATGATAACATTTTTAAGATATAAATAAGAATTTGTTCACGTACGGAATTCTCGTCACAGGTATATAACAGCTTTATAATATTTTTAATAGATCTGAACAAACTTAGATATCAATCGTGGTTACTTACACAAACTTGTATTAAAGATTTTTAATCTTTCAGAACAGTTGCTAACTGTATTCTTTGGTTAGCTTTGCAATGCATAACACTCTGTGTGGTATCGATATTTCTACTCTAGTTGATGTCATGATCAAGGTATCTACGAACAGAGGCAGAATTCTGAGGTCCACTGCCTTGCCCAGACAATTGCTCGTAAGCTTAAACATGAGCACTGATCAGCTGATCACATTTGATCTGAAAGAAAATGGGGAAATCAACTCGAATATACCAATTTATACAACAGACACGGATGGGAAAATAAGGGTGCAACAGCCTGCATCATTAGAAGTAGGGGCACAATGCTATTTATAAGTTGTATTAGTCTTTGCACGTATTTATTTATTTGTGAAACTAGAAAGGCAAACTGAGTAAGGCTGTGAATAGTCTTTATGACGTCTTGTTCATTATGACGTATAGTTGCTGTTTTAAAATTTAGCTGTCCGACAGATTATCTTAGGATCTTGTAGATTGTTTCTGCATCGATAAACTTTAAATATTTAGTTTCATTAACAGAGGCTCGTTTTTAAAGCAATTTGGCCCATAACCGAACAAATTGGCATTAAACATTAAAGAGTGAACAAGCCAACTACTCAAATTTGGTACAGTAACTGCAACTTTGGTTTCAGGTGGAGATTATGTATTTACTTTTTTTTAACAAATGGATAATAGAAGAATGTCATTTCAAACACGTTTTTCATTCTTCAGCATCTTTATTTTTTTTACAGAATGTGAAATACTATCAAGATCAGAAGCACAGCGCTTCTTTTATGATAGAAACAAACTACTCTTCGTCATGCATGGTATGATTAAAGCTATCAAGAGGTAGTCAAATCATTAGCAATAATACGTGTTATTCTTAAGACAAGGTGACCTTAAACGATGGTCATGAAATCGTAATTTTGATATTCGATGCCACTAATTTAATAAAAAATTAACACTAATACATTGAATATATAGGTTGCAACATTTTTATATCAAAACAACGAGTACATGATGAGACCAGAGCACTGCGTGTCTGATATAGGAAAAGACATGAAGTTCCAATTAGCTAAACTAAACAGAACTCATATATTGCACAGCCAACCTCTCAAGACCGGTAAAATAAATCAAAACATTAACTATTGTAATTAAAGATGCATTTTATTGTGTAGGATATTTTGGTAATAAACTATTCAGTAGTTTAAAAAATTAATTGTTATGCTATCATATTAGTCTCTTTCATTTCTATTCCTAATTGGCTATTCCTGAAGTCAAAATTACTTGACTGACATCCAAAATAATTTTAAATAAAAATGCAAAGCACATGAATACACTAATGGCTTAGGACATAAAAATACATATCAACATATCTTATGCAGATAGTCGCCAACAAATGTTCTCTTCTAACCAACTTGAAAGACACAAACGAGCGAGTACGGACTACAAGATAGAAATGTTCTTCATCATAGACTACTCAATCTACAACTAGTATGTACTACCAGTATGCGTTAAGGAAATAACCACATTGTACTTAAGGGATTGCTTTAAAAATACAATGAAGCGGTAAACAAAATAACAATAGAGCTTCTAAACCTAAATCTAAATTTCAGTTGGTATATACGTAGTGAAGCAACGACCGCCAGTGGCAAAGACAAGGAGGCCAAAAACAGCATTATACAGTTCTACTCCTTCGTTGTAAATGGGGTAATTGGGTCGTTATAATTTGTATCCTTACAGCAAATGTATGAACATTTTTTCTGAATTTTTAACTTTCAATTTTTAATTTACGATACTAGTCTATTATAAATATAGTTATTATATTGCATGTTTTAGATCGATGTTCGTTATAAATCTATACAATCGTGGTTCACAATATCCATTTTGTATTCTGGGATATACATTGCCGATGTACGTATAAAATGATTTATATTAATGAATAAAATGCCTTCTGCATACACATTTTATCTATACTTATGCCTTTTTTGAGTTATTTCAAAAAATGAAATAACGCACCTGCATTATATAAACATTTTTAAACTTATATAAAGAATATTCAAATCTATTGACTATGTCCTAAGAAAAAAGATTACAGTTTTAAATGCAATACTTTCACTGTATTAGGCACCAGAGAAAGCACAGTTCATAGAAAACAATAAAGATACGTCATCTTCCCAAACAATGGCTGACTCAACCGTCGTTCTTAACGCCGTCACTTCTTGGATCAATGGTATGTCTGGAATACCGCCACATGACCATGCCATGATGTTTACCAGGTAAGTAGAGATCTTCGTGTTTAGTTTAAATAAAAGAAAAGAGATTGAATGACTACTACTTTATACAATACCAGTGTTAAGCATATGAACGTAACTTTCATCTTTCTAAGTTAATGTTTTTTCTGTCTTTACGACCAGTTAACTTAAAATATCAAAAAGGAAACGATTTTGTGTTAATTATTTTAAAATCCATATTTATTCATTTCCTAAATCTTAACGTTTTTTTAACCAAAAAATAAATAAATTGAAATTGGTACAGGGTTCATGATTAAAACTGATAAATTAGGTAGGGTACAGGGGAGTCTATCAATTTTATTTTGCTATTGTATCAGCTGAAAACCAGGAGAGTGGTCATGAACAATAAGTACAGTGTATAAACGTTCGAGTAATTTTATTTACATTTAAACTCCCTTTTCGAAAGTCGTTTTTTATGAAACGGTTTTTTAAATTGTTATGCAAACATGCCGTATATTTTGAGTCTTTTCTATACTTTTTTCTAAAACTATTATAAAGCTTTGTATAAAATTTATGTAATTAAAATAGGTTACAAAAACCTTTGAAATTGTATTTGAGAAAACTGAACATGTTTGTCACAAAAGACTCAATAAGCTTGAATTTTAGTACATATTTCGGGTTGGATACTGTTTTAAGCTCATGGCTTTAGTGAGCCTCTCTGATCGAAATTTATCCGGCATTTGTAAGTGTTGTTGCTGACCGTGCCGTTAAGTTTTCAGTTATGTGTATATGTTCTTTAGAACTGCTGATATTTTTTTTCGGAACCTGACACACAGCATTTTGGATAAACAAATATTATGTTTATTAAGATGTATTGCCTTTATTCGTTCAATAGAAATAATACAATTAAGATACACGTATTGTGAAATATCAGAATCTCAGAGGTAAGAAAATAACCTCAAATGGGTGTTCTTCATAGAAATACTAGTAAATGTTTAAAGAAAAGTCCGATGTTTTCAATCACAAACCAAAATATTAATAGGTATGAAAAGGAGACACAATGGGTTTAAAACATTTTACCTGGGTAACCCCCTCTCTACGTTTGCAAGTTATTATGGCCAGCAATGTGGCCCATAAACAACTTATTTGTGATGCACATCTTGACGCTTATGATTACATGCATGTTCTGATGTCCTGTTATATGCATATATGCGACGGAAGATCAAAGAAACATATCTTAAACATGACAATCTTTTCACAAAGGTATGACTTTACCAACAAGGGATCTTCTAGCAATGTGGGACTTGCCTACGTATCAGGCATGTGTTCAGACCAGTCGGTATCGGTGGTGGAAGACCACTTTGATTTTTCTGTACTTACATCAGCTGCACATGAATTAGGACATGGGTATTCAATAAAAACACGTTAACAATCGTTCCTATTTTATTTTTAATGTACATATTTAGGTTTAAAGATTCAGGTAATATTTTCTTAAAACTACCGTTGTCTGTAAAATGTTAAATTCATTTTCAATTTCATTTTCGTTCTTGTACGTTTTGAAATTCAGATATAGTTTTTTAATTTGTTTTTCGATGATATTCCATCTGCCAGACTAGGTGCTCAGCATGACGGCAGTGGTAATGCGTGTGACAGCGATGATTCTTACATAATGTCAGCAGTCAGTAGGCCAGTGCAAAACCAAAATCCATGGAAATTCTCAACATGCTCTGTCAACTATTTTACAACCTTTATAAACAAACTTAACCAGTAAGCATCACATTAAAGAATGATAATTATCTATATGTTCGTCTAACTATTTACTGCTCTCAAATACTTTTTTAAGTTATCGTGTAATTTTATGCATCATTGTATATAATTTTTTTAAGTTGGCAACAATTATTTTTGTTAAAACAGAGAAGATAAAAACTGCATGACTGTATTAAGTCCTAGTTATGACCCTGGAACACTTAAACAGTATACGTCACTTCCGGGAGAAATTTATGATGCTGATTCTCACTGTCGACACATCGTTGGACCAGGTTCTTCGTTTTGTAGGGTAGGGTCGTATGAATCTTAAAATACAGAGAGAGAGAGAGAGAGAGAGAGAGAGAGAGAACATAAATTGGAATACGACTTAATAAGAAATCGAGTTAATAATCTGATATGTATATTCATAGCTTATGTATCACAGGGTCTTTATGATGGTAACTTTTCGAGTATCTGCACTACACTTTGGTGTCGGAAAACAGACGGAAGTGGTGGTTGTACTTCTGCTGTTGCAGGAAATGGCCTTCGGTGTGGAAATAAAAAGGTTCTAATTTTACTTAGATTGATTTTTTCTTAATTTGTAAAACGAAGGATATCGCTGCTCACTTTACTTTTTTTCCATGTATATATATATATATATATATATATATATATATATATATATATATATATATATATATATATATATATATATATATATTTCTTTTCTTTTTTTCAGTGGTGTATTTCTGGCAAGTGCAAGTATGATGAGTGTGCGCCTCCTGGAGATGGTATATACTAGTTATTTCAAGAGAATATCTTTACCAAATCTTTTTCATGATCAAATTGCAGATATAGTTAAAAGTGTATTTTATTTAACAGATCAAACAACAATAATCTTTGCTAAACATTGAATTTATGTTCAGTTTTGTGGCTCAGTAGACTGTCAAGGGGTCCGCAGTACCAGACTTTAATTAGAATTTTGTTCAATACAATCATGAAAATTGTTTTTTGTTATCAGCTTTTTGAAAAAGAAAAAGGTATCGTAAGAGATTTTGTTGACTAGGAACAAAGCTGGAAAGAATTTTAGTAAATACACTAAAACATTTATCCCAACGTTTTACATTTGGCAACACTCTAGCTTTCTTATCAGGTGCAATTCAATCAAAGTACTTATATTTATTTGGTATGACATTATACAATGCCACAGAAACAGACATATATGCATTATACTAGTAACTCGTGTATCAAAATTATATAGCAATATTAGCATATGATAACAAAAAAACGACGAACGTCAAGACTCAAGTAAAATAGATGGTTTTTCATTATATTGTAGATGCTTGCTTATATGGAGATGCTAAAGGAGTAGTCACGACTTATAGCAGTAAAGAAATCACTTGTTCTTTTGAGGACATAAGTGATTATCCATCGGTTTGTTATCACGTAAAAGACAAATGCTGCCAGCAATGCAGACACTTCTACACCGGAATAGCAGGTTTGAAACGATTTGATGGTTACCTGCATTTTCATCCCAAACAATCACTTCTACGTAAAATTCTGGATCAAGTTTGTTATTTATTAAGGTCTTCCGTTGGAAAAGTTTCTTTTTCCCTATTATAATTATTATTATTTTTTTTTTCTGTCACGTTTTCTCAAAAACGCTTCAGCCGATTTTTATGAAACTTTCAGATCTTATTCATGAAAAAATTTGTAAGAAAATTACACGAGCTTTTTTTGGTCGTCACTTCCGGTACCGAGATATTAAAGATTTTACGTTTTTGCTTGTTCACAATTTTTCTCAAAAAGTATTTAAGATAGAACCTTCAAATTTTCAGAGATGGTAGAAAGTGAACGGTCGCAGTGCCCTTTGCATATATTTTCAACCCAAACAATCACTTCTACGTACAATTCTGGGTCAAATTTTGTTATTCTAAAATTTAGAAACTTTCAAATTGTCTCGGACCTTCCACCCACATTTTCCATAACTAGGAAGCGATAAAGAATTAATGGGCCAATTGTTCTTGCCAAGACTATTACTTTAAAGTATAGACAAGCGTTGCTTGTCATTTCAATGGTATCGAAAGACTCTAAATCTGATTTTTTGAAAAGATAAGTAACTAAATGAAAAACATTATAATAGCTGAAAAATATTACTTTGCCAAGAATGCTATATGCAGACATATAACTTCAATGTGTGATCTGATTTTTCTCTTTAGGGTGTGAGTATGGAGACAGAGCTTCTGGTTGTTATACTCGTATTTGTCCGGTTAATCCTTCCGTTTGCTGTGGTACATGTTATAGTGGTCCAACACTAACCAAACCCACCCAGAAACCAACAACCAAGTACAATAACCCTTGCAAAACCACAGTTATGACAAATAAGGGTGCAACAAACTGCATCATTAGAAGTGGGGGCACAATGCTATTTATAAGTTGTATTAGTCTTTGCACGTATTTATTTATTTGTGAAACTAGAAAGGCAAACTGAGGAAGGCTGTGAATAGTCTTTATGACGTCTTGTTCATTATGACATATAGTTGCTATTTTAAAATTTAGTTGTCTGACAGATTATCTTAGGATCTTGTAGATTGTTTCTGCATCGATAAACTTTAAATATTCAGTTTCATCAACAAAGGCTCGTTTTTAAAGCAATTTGGCCCATAACCGAACAAATTGGCATTAAACATTAAAGAGTGAACAAGCCAAATACTCAAATTTGGAACAGTTACTGCAACTTTGGTTTCAGATGGAGATTATGATTTTACTTTTTCTTAACAAATGGATAATAGAAGAATGTCATTTTAAACACGTTTTTCATTCTTCAGCATCTTTATCTTTTTTTACAGAATGTGAAATACTATCAAGATCAGAAGCACAGCGCTTCTTTTATGATAGAAACAAACTACTCTTCGTCATGCATGGTATGATTTAAGCTATCAAGAGGTAGTCAAATCATTAGCAATAATATGTGTTATTCTTAAGACAAGGTGACCTAAAACGATGGTCATGAAATCGTAATCTTGATATTCGATGCCACTAATTTAATAAGAAATTAACAATAATACATTGAGTATATAGGTTGCAACATTTTTATATCAAAACAACGAGTACATGATGAGACCAGAGCACTGCGTGTCTGATAATGGAAAAGACATGAAGTTCAAATTAGCTAAACTAAACAGAACTCATATATTGCACAGCCAACCTCTCAAGACCGGTAAAATAAATCAAAACATTAATTATTGTTTCTTAATTTATTACTTTTGTGTCATTTTGAAAGTGATTAAAGATGCACTTTATTGTGTAGGATATTTTTGTAATAAACTTTTCAGTAGTTTAACAAATGATTGTTATGCTATCATATTACTCTCTATCATTCCTATTCCTAATTGGCTATTCCTGAAGTCAAAATTACTTGACTGACATCCTGAAAACAAAATGATATCATACATATGTAATATGTTCAACTGTTAAGACAAATCGATTCTTTTATCAAGTCGTTTGCCTAACATTTTATATTGAATTTATCCATCCAAAATAATTCTAAATAAATATGCAAAGCACATGAATACACTAATGGCTTATGACATAAAAATACATATCAACATATCTTATGCAGATAGTCGCCAACAAATGTTCTCTTCTAACCAACTCGAAAGACACATCATAGACTATTCAATCTATAACTAGTATGTACTACCAGTATGCGTTAAGGGAATAACCACATTGTACTAAAGGGATTGCTTTAAAAATACAATGAAGCGTAAATAAAATAACAATAGAGCTACTAAACCTAAATTTCAGTTGGTATATACGTAGTCAAGCAACGACCGCTAGTGTCAAAGACAAGGAGGCCAAAAACAGCATTATACAGTTCTACTCCTTCGTTGTAAATGGGGTAATTGGGTCGTTATAATTTGTATCCTTACAGCAAATGTATGAACATATTTTCTGAATTTTTAAATTTCAATTTTTAATTTACGATACAGGTCCATTATAAATATAATTATTACAATGTATGTTTTAGATCGATGTTATAAATCTATTCAATTGTGGTTCACAATATCCATTTTGTATTCGTGGATATACATTGCCGATGTACGTATAAAATGATTTATATTAATGAATAAAAAGCCTTCTGCATACACATTTTATTTATATTTATGCCTTTTTTGAGTTATTTCAAAAAGAAATAACGTACCTGCATTAAATAATCATTTTTCAGTTTTCAGTCACGTGTATATGTTCTTTAGAACTGCTGATATTTTTTTCGTAACCTGACACACAGCATTTTGGATAATCAAATATTATGTTTATTAAGATGCATTGCCTTTATTCGTTTAATTGAAACAATACAATTAAGATACATGCATTGTGGAACATTCTTTTTAAGATTAAAACAGCCAGTTTTATTTAATCTCTTCACAAAACCTTTATATAACTTTTCTACAAGATGTTTGATTTAAATCTGTTTTTGCAAAGAATCTCAGAGCGAGCTGAGAAAATAACTCCAAATGTTCATCAAAAAATTACTAGTAAATGTTTTAAGAATAGTCCGAAATTTTCAATCATAAACCACAATAGGTATAAATAGGAGACACAATGGGGTTTAAACATTTTACCTTGGAAACACCCTCTTTACGTTTGCAAGTTAGTATGGTCAGCAATATGTGGCCCATAAACAACTTATTTGTGATTCATTTGCACTACTTTTGCATTTGCACTACTTGACGCTTATGATTGCATGCGAGCTAAAGGAGATGCTAAAGGAGTAGTCATGACTTATAGCAGTAAAGAAATCACTTGTTCTTTTGAGGACATAAGTGATTATCCATGGGTTTGTTATCACGTAAAAGACAAATGTTGCCAGCAATGCAGATACTTCTACACCGGAATAGCAGGTTTGAAACGATTTGATAGTTACCTGCTTTTTCAACCCAAACAATCACTTCTACGTACAATTCTGGGTCAAATTTAGTTATTCTAAAATTTAGAAACTTTCAAATTGTCTCGGACCTTCCACCCACATTTTCCATAACTAGGAAGCGATAAAGAATTAATGGGCTAATTGTTCTTGCCAAGACTATTACTTTAAAGTATAGACAAGCGTTGCTTGTCATTTCAATGGTATGGAAAGACTCTAAATCTCATACTTTGTAAAGATAAGTAACTAAATAAAAACCATTATAATAGCTGAAAAATATTACTTTGCCAAAAATGCTATATGCAGATATATAACTTCAATGTTTATTTGTGTGATCTAATTTTTCTCATTAGGGTGTGAGTATGGAGACAGAACTTCTGGTTGTTATATTTTTATTTGTCCGGCTAATCCTTCCGTTTGCTGTGGAACATGTTATAGTGGTCCAACACTAACCAAACCCCCACAGAAACCAACCATCAAGTACAATAACCCTTGCAAAACCACAGTTATAACAACGACATTACCAACAAATTACAACGCAAAAACCACTTACAACGCAAAAAACACTTACAACGCAAAAAACACTTACAACGCAGAAATCATCTTTTGTGTTTAGATTAAAAATAACTTTGTTGATTGATATAACAGATGATTTGTCAGATGATGAATCAAACGAAAGTGTTAGGTCAAAAGTCCAAGCAGCAGTATGTATGTTTCAATTATTTCATTCAAACATCGTGAATTTTTACGAACATTTTGGATTTATTTAATTCTTTCATGTATCGCATGCGTATCATCATCATTATTGCACAACTTGAAATCATTTTCGATTTGTACTTTTCAGCTTACTTCATTTTATAGCATTAACGGTTTGAAATTCATAAGCTGTACTGTACGAAACATAAGGTTTGTATATCATATTATATTTCTCACATTCTACATTATTATACTAATCTTTTACGTGGAAGAATATCTTCAATTTAATGTACACGTAACATATTAATCCCCTTAACAGAATATGTTCGTCAATTTTTCGCGTACACATCATAATACCCCTGCTCCGAAGGAGAAGGGGGTATACTGTTTATCTGTCTGTTTGTCCGTCTGTTTGTCCGTCTGTCCGTCTGTCTGTCCGTAACAAAAATTTCTGTCACATTTTTCTCAGCATCTATTCATTGTAGATGCTTGAAATTTTTACACTTTTTTGTTTAGGCATGCCATATTGTGAGATATTTTGTTGTACCAATCGGACGTCAATTTCCTGTTAAATGACGACTTTGTCTAATTTTACCCTAAAATTCAAAACAAATTTTCGTCAAAAATTTCTTACCAACTATATATTTATCGCAGATGCTTGAAATTTTAACACACTGTTTTGGCCATGCCCTATCGTTGGATACTTTTTATACTAATCAGATGCAAACTTCCTGTTAAATGCCGACTTTGCTTATTTTGCATATTCACATTAGAGCGGGGGTATTACAAGTGAGCATTGGCTCACAGATATCTTGTTTTATCTGTGAATGTGTTGTAGAAAAGGCAGCTTTAAAGTTGAGTATCATGTTGACACAGCAATAGATTCACAGTTAATAACCAATATGACAGCCCTCTCTAAAAACATGGCTACAGGGAAATCTAAAGTGACGTATGAAGGACAGGAAGTGACTGTATCGACTGTAATTCTTGAGGACACATCAGGAAAAGCTCGTAAATTGCCTTTCATTTGCTTGACCGTAAAAGTAAAAACCTGTCAATTTTATTTATGTTTATACATGAGTGTCACAGCTTTGTTGTTTGAAAACAAAACTATAAGAAATCTACAAAATCTTTGAAGTTGACTTAAATTGCAGCAATCCGGCACTTTTCAGTTAACTAAGTTGCATATTGGATAACCAAGAATTCAAATGAAAAAATATATATTAAAGGCCTTACACCTCATTTCACCTTAGTTACTATATAGTCTGTCCCAAGTAATTGCTCTGGTCATTTTCCGATGATTTTTTATTTTAGAAAATACCTGTCAATAAAGTACAAATCAAATACATAAAAGAGAAAATATCCAAGATTTCTTCTTTAAAACATTATCTGGTTATCTCCGAAGAATTCCACATGAACAAAAACAAACATCCTACAGAGATTCAAAATGGGAAATGCTAACATATTTTTCCCTTTCGGAAGTTCTCGGGCTATCTCGCAGATCAATCGGGGTTCTTAATGTTGTTTGCAAGGCAAAATCATGTCAGACTTTCTATTTTGGGTTGTGTATTGAAACCTAAAGCGGTAGAGGGGTGTTTCAGTTAAGATAATCGGAACTTTTTTTTATAGTGAATAGATGTAGTTTAAGATTTATGATTATCGAGATACATTGTATAACGCAGAAAGTGGGGGAAGCCGAAACTTGGAACAAAGTATACATGTAGTATTCGTGATTTTATCACAACTTCAAAAAAAAATAAAAAATAATGGTAAATATATGAAATAAGGATTCGTGAACTTAAGAACTATGTTAATCAAATAATAATGTTGTAAATTTTCTTATGTCAAGTGATTGTTGAAAACGGTACAACATCATGCGAATTTAAAAAACAAGTGAGTCCTTGTCTACCCGGTCACGTGTGTACAGAAACAAGGAATGGACCTGTGTGTAGGTAAGCAAAATAACCTACATATTTTGAACATTCTTGATATGGTTATTTATATTTTGCCATTGTTTCTACTCATATCGACTCTTTATTAGCCTCAGACTTTTTCAGAATCAATTCACCATTTTTACATGTAAACAAACTGCATCGCTTCACAAAACGGGGCTGGTGATATTGTTTAAAGCGATATCAGAGGCACGTTAAGAAACGATATCCGTATAATATTGTCCAAGAAATATTTTGGAATGAAATATTTTTACAGAAAATGTTCGGAAACAAGATTATTCAAACCAAATCTAGAGCATAATTTTTTGCACGCCGTAAATTGCTGTTTTTTTTACTGAGGGTGCGGGGTGCACTGTAGCTCCCAGGTTTTGCATCTAATTTTTTTCAGACTGAGAGCTACAGACCTGCAGCTAAAAGGGGTGATGCTTAAATGCTTAAAGTTATGATTATATACACTGTAAAAATATATTCTGAATAATAAAATAAATTAAAACCTAATATTTTGAAGGGAATCTCCAAAGGGAAATACCAATGGTAAGTATCTTTCAAAACTCCAAAACATGCTTTACATTTAAGAGCCATTCTCTGTAGGCATTTAGACACATGTATTTGAGGGTCGGTATGCATACATGTATTTACCGAATTTTCTCAAATTTTAACATGAAGCATATTATCATATACCAATTTAACACTTTTATAACAAAGTTATAACAGTTTTAAAAATTTTGCACTACCATTTATCATATTAGTTAGAATGACTGTCACAGGATGAAGCTCTGCCATTCAGTCAACCAAATGTTAACTGAAATGTCTTGAATGGTGACTGATTGGCATAGATATGCCATTCAGTCAACTAAATGTTACCTTTCAGTTACATATCAGTTGACTGAATGCCACAGCTTCATCCTGTGTTTATTTCTAAATTGATTCTTCAATTTACAATCCGATTATCAAAGGTATCACAAGATTGTATTTTCATTCTAAGCCTCGATCAGCAACAGTTGTAGTCTGGTGAAACAAATCCATGTATATAGTAAATTCGCTATAGTTATTATTGCGAACTCGTTTTACGGATATATTAACAAAATACGGATATAAAAAGGTAAATCCATTGGTCCCTAGCACTTTGCTATCATCGAGGTTTTATTGTATTCATTTTTCTTTATTGTATCAAGGGCTTAAAAGTACTTGGTAAACGACTTCGGGAAAATTGTATACAATCACGAGTTCTTGTGTATTTAGAACAAACTGGAATCAAATTGATTCTTTCTAATAATGTTTACTTTCAGAATACATGTACGTCAATATCTTCATCTACGTTGGTATAGTTGCAGCTCTATTAATATTGTTTCTGTTATATCTTGTCTACATTTACTGCTATCGAAAAAATAGGAATTCGAAACCAAATACCGCAAGTAAAAAACCCGGATCTACAAACATTTATATGGTATGAAAATTATCAATATAATCAATTAACATTAATTTAAAACTGCACTTAAAAATTGCCTAACATTAATAATAGTCGCCTTGTCAAAAATACATTTTAAGTTTACATCTTCATTGTTTTAATTATAGTTATTTTTGTCATACACTTTTGATTGATCCGATTTGGAGGCGCATAAACTCGTCAAGATTTTCATGTGGGCTTTTATTCTTATTTTCAGAATGATTTATACTACAGCCAACGGAGAAGCTCTTATTACGACAAGGCTAAATATTAGAATGTTTTATTAAACAAATTCACAATGTAAATGTGATTATCTCGTGTCGAATACTTATATGTTTAGGGTGATTATAATTTCAAAACAATATGGACTAATATTTGTACATTCAATTAAAAAGTAGAAATGTATCAGAAAGATGAGAAAAGGATTTACAATTCCTATATGTGTTATCACATGCACAACAGATAATGGAAAAATTCTATCAAACTGAATTTTCGAATCTACATACATGTATTATTAATCTGATATCAAAGAAAACGTCATCATTGTTCACGAGTCGGCAGAGACTGTAATTAAAACATTTACTATCTTTGAATTTAATTATATACTACATTTGTTAAAGACTTAATCGTTAAATAGCAGAATAACAACACTTTTTTGTTCCAAAAATTATCAACATTTAACTTTTTCGATCTAAAAAAAAATATTTTTTCATTTCATTTTTCTTTAATTTTTATAGAAATTTCAATATCAAATTATAAAAAGTATATTTGTGGAAATAACGCTTATGTATTTCGTTTGAATATTTATTGAAAGTAACTATATTGACTTATATTTTTTCTATACTGGTATTCATGCGCCTCATGCGACTAAATGATTACTATAAATGATGAAAAACATTTTGTAGTTTTCCTCCAGCAAATGTTTGAATCTATTCGCTCCATCAACATATACTGAATAAGAAACATCGATCAATATTTTTTTAAACCAAAATATGACCAGTTAAGTGTTAAGGAAAAAAGTTTAATGTGTAAATAATCAAGTAGCTGCATTGTTGGCGTCAACCATTTTATTAATCTAGGTTATTATCTCTTCTCTCGATCAAAAGTAGCAACGTTATTTTAGATCACATTGTCTCCAGGTGAGATCACGTGACTCTTTTTTTTACTTACAACATACCCAATACATATTTTAGGCATGTTCTCATAATTTCTTAAATTTTTTGTTTATTTGTTTGTTGAGAAATATTCATCCAGTGTGATAATGAAAAAAAAATTAAGAGTTAATCAGTGTAGCAATTTTTGTAGTTAGAAAAAAAGATGAAATGATCTTTATTGAATTTTCATTGAATATAGAGCCTGTATATTTTGTCTACACAGCTTGTGTATTCAGCAGTTCATCTATATTTCATATAAACTCAATGTCAAAACAAATTGCATGTTTGAAAGAGGCCAATCCTTTAAATAAATGTGTATATAGGGCATCAAGCTTATGACGCAAAGCCCAATCAAACATTGCCGATATGTTTCAATAGTTTACATCAAGAAGTCAATCAAACTGAGCAAAGGATTATAAAACTCACATTATCTGTCAATTCACTACAATTCATGCTCTTCTACACATGTTTATCCTTCTTTAATTACAATATTTCCTTTGGATTTTTTCTCTGATATTTTGTATTCAATTGCTTCGATCGAAGCGTCCCACTGATCCTACACTCTCTTGAGCATTAATGTGCATATTTAAACGAAAAACACCCATGCAAGGATTTCAGCAAAGAGATACAAAATATTGTATAATATATATTCTTGACATATTTCTCTTAAGTGCAGCTATACAAGACTAATTGGTGATTGTTGTAAATGTGAACGACATCGATAAAGATTCCAATCATATATATATATGTGGACTGACTTCAATTCGAGCACTATTTCTAATCAGCCATTACCCGTCGTCTGACCTTGTTACTCTTCAGTACAACACTGTGATGGAATTTGAACATCTTATCCTGCCACTTCTTATGTTAGCGTTATATCATGAAGAAAGAAGTGTGTGACGATGACGGCGTTGATATTTGAGTGATCCGTAACACACCTTCCTCTGTGTTCGCTAACAAGAAAACGTTTTAGGAAAATGAACAGAGACAGCAATTACGATGGAACTCGATAGGGTCTTTTACACGTTAACAATGGCGGCGAACGTACTTTTATATTATACACGTTTTCATTTGAAAAAAAATCGTTTTTAGTGGAATTAAGGTGACAAAATATCATTTAATAGACCATCTCTATTCACGCAAATCTACTCTCTGAGGTGAACAGATAATGATATACTGTGTTTAAACTCAGAATATATATTGAGGAATACATTTAGTTACCTAGGTAACGGGCCTATAAAAAATAGCATTTAAAAATATTAAAGCTTGAGAGTTCGAAAATTTTTCAATTTACATCTTCCGGACACGAACGTCAAATGAAAAGGAAAAAAATCCTGAGCAATAAATATATTGTACTGCCATTGTTGTTAATGACTTGTATTGATTATCCAGCAATAAAAAAGTGTACAGTTCAGCAACGTATGTTTCAAAAAATATTTAATGGCATCTTACTATATCAACACCAAATCCTGAGACGATGTATCAAATCAATAATTTTGTTCGACACTCATTCTGATATATAAAAAAAATAAAGACTGGATGTTTTGATCTCTACCTAAACACTGTTCCATATGTGTTACGTTTATCTATTAAGGAAATCAGAATTAAGCTGCGGCACATATTTAGTGCTATTTAGAACCATTTTAACAAGGCCTCGGACTTTCTGTAGGACGTAGCTAGATAGGTAAAGTTAGCTACTAGTAACTGGCTACTAGAAGTAAAAAAAACCTAGCTACTAGTAACTGGCTACGAGATAAAATAAAAGTTAGCTACTAGTAATTGGCTACTAGTAACTGGCTACGAGAAGTAAGAAAAGCTAGCTACTAGTAACTGGCTACAAGATTAAAGAAACTTGGCTTCTAGATACTTCTTACCGTCCATGGGAGAACACATATATCACTGTCAATTGTCAATATATCTCAAGTAGCTGTATATATAGACTGAAGATATATGCCTGACTTGCTAATATCAACATTCTGCCGAGTCATCCACATAATATTACCACATAATTACTCAGATATCTCTCTTTATGTAGTCAGCTTCTTGTGCGTTTCGTTACAAATATCTTTATTCTTTGGCTGTTTTTTCAATATATCTCAAGTAGCTGTATATATAGATGTAAGATATATGCCAGACATGCTAATATCAACATTCTGTCAAGTCATCTACATAATATTACGACACAATTACTCAGATATCTCTCTTTATGTAGTCAGCTACTTGTGCATTTCGTTAAAAATATCTTTCTTTTTGGCAGTTTTGTCAGTATATCTCAAGTAGCTGAATATATAGATTGAAGATATATGTCAGACATGCTAATATCAACATTCTGTTAAGTCATCCACATAATATTACGACACAATTACTCAGATATCTCTCTTTATGTAGTCAGCTACTTGTGCATTTCGTTATAAATATCTTTCTTTTTGGCTGTTTTGTCAATATACCTCAAGTAGCTGAATACATAGATTGAAGATATATGTCAGACATGCTAATATCAACATTCTGTTAAGTCATCCACATAATATTACGACACAATTACTCAGATATCTCTCTTTATGTAGTCAGCTACTTGTGCATTTCGTTATAAATATTTTTATTTTTGGCAGTTTTGTCAATATATCTCAAGTAGCTGTATATATAGATGTAAGATATATGCCAGTCTTGCTAAAATCAACATTCTGTCAAGTCATCCACATAATATTACGACACAATTACTCAGATATCTCTCTTGATGTAGTCAGCTACTTGTGCATGTTGTTACAAATATCTTCATTTTTTGCTGTTTTGTCTATATCTCTCAAGTAGCTGTATATATAGATTGTAGATACATGCCAGACATGCTAATATAAACATTCTGTCAAGTCATACACATAATATAATCACACAATTACTCAGATATCTCTCTTGATGTAGTCAGCTACTTGTGCATTTCGTTACAAATATCTTCATTTTTGGCGGTTTTGTGAATATATGTCAAGTAGCTGAATATATTGATTGAAGATATATGTCAGACATGCTAATATCAACATTCTGTCAAGTCATCCACATAATATAACGACACAATTACTCAGATATCTCTCTTTATGTAGTCAGCTACTTGTGCATTTTGTTACAAATATCTTCATTTTTTGGCGGTTTTATCAGTATATCTCAAGTAGCTGAATATATAGATTGAAGATATATGTCAGACATGCTAATATCAACATTCTGTCAAGTCATCCACATAATATTACAACACAATTACTCAGATATCTCAATTTATGTAGTCAGCTACTTGTGCGTTTCGTTACAAATATCTTTATCTTTTTGCTGATTTGTCTATATATCTCAAGTAGCTGTATATATAGATTGAAGATATATGCCAGTCTTGCTAATATCGACATTCTTTCAAGTCATCCACATAATATGATCACACAATTACTCAGATATCTCTCTTAATGTAGTCAGCTACTTGTGCATTTCGTTCCATATATCTTTAGTTTTTGGCGGTTTTGTCAGTATATCTCAAGTAGCTGAATATATAGATTGGAGATATATGCCAAATTGCTAAAATCAACATTCTGTCAAGTCATCCACATAATATTACGACACAATTACTCAGATATCTCTCTTTATGTAGTCAGCTACTTAGGCATGTTGTTACAAATTTATTTATTTTTTGGCGGTTTTGTCAATATATCTCAAGTAGCTGAATATATAGATTGAAGATATATGCCATTCTTGCTAATATCAACATTTTGTCAAGTCATCCACATAATATTACTACACAATTACTCAGATATCTCTCTTGATGTAGTCAGCTACTTGTGCATTTTGTTACAAATATCTTTATTTTTTGCTGTTTTGTCTATATCTCTCAAGTAGCTGTATATATAGATTGAAGATATATGCCAGACATGCTAATATCAACATTCTGTCAAGTCATCCACACATTATAATCACACAATTACTCAGATATCTCTCTTTATGTAGTCAGCTACTTGTGCATTTTGTTTAAAATATCTTTTTTTTGCGGTTTTGTCGATATATTTCAAGTAGCTGAATATATAGATTGAAGATATATGCCTTTCTTGCTAATATCAACATTCTGTCAAGTCATCCACATAATATGATCACACAATTACTCAGATATCTCTCTTTATGTAGTCAGGTACCTGTGCATTTCGATACAAATATCATTCTTTTTTGGCGGATTTGTCAATATATCTCAAGTAGCTGAATATATAGATTGAAGATATGTGCCAGACATACTAATATCAACATTCTGTCAAGTCATCCACATAATATTACGACACAATTACTCAGATATCTCTCTTTAAGTAGTCAGCTACTTGTGCGTTTCGTTACAAATATCTTCATTTTTTGGCTGTTTTGTCAATATATCTCAAGTAGCTGAATATATAGATTGAAGATATATGTCAGACATGCTAATATCAACATTCTGTCAAGTCATCCACATAATATTACGACACAATTACTCAGATATCTCTCTTCATGTAGTCAGCTACTTGTGCATTTCGTTACAAATATCTTCATTTTTTGGCGGTTTTGTGAATATATCTCAAGTAGCTGAATATATAGATTGAAGATAGATGTCAGACATGCTAATATCAACATTCTGTCAAGTCATCCACATAATATTAGCACACAATTACTTAGATATCTCTCTTCATGTAGTCAGCTACTTGTGCGTTTCGTTACAAGTATCTTTATTTTTTGGCAGTTTTGTTAATATATCTCAAGAAGCTTTATATATAGATGTAAGATATATGCCAGACATGCTAATATCAACATTCTGTCAAGTCATCCACATAATATTACGACACAATTACTCAGATATCTCTCTTTATGTAGTCATCTACTTGTGCATTTTGTTACAAATATCTTTATCTTTTTGCTGTTTTGTCTATATATCTAAAGTAGCTGTATATATAGATTGAAGATATATGCCAGTCTTGCTAATATCAACATTCTGTCAAGTCATCCACATAATATGATCACACAATTACTCAGATATCACTCTTTATGTAGTCAGCTACTTGTGCATTTCGTTACAAATAGCATTCTTTTTTGGCGGTTTTGTCAATATATCTCAAGTAGCTGAATATATATATTGAAGATATGTGCCAGACATGCTAATAACAACATTCTGTCAAGTCATCCACATAATATAACGACACAATTACTCAGATATCTCTCTTTATGTAGTCAGCTACTTGTGCGTTTCGTTACAAATATCTTCATTTTTTGGCGGTTTTATCAATATATCTAAAGTAGCTGTATATATAGATTGAAGATATATGTCAGACATGCTAATATCAACATTCTGTCAAGTCATCCACATTATATTAACACACAATTACTTAGATATCTCTCTTGAATATAGTCAGCTACTTGTGCATTTCTTTACAAATATCATCATTTTTGGCGGTTTTGTGTAAATATTTCAAGTAGCTGAATATATAGATTGAAGATATATGTCAGACATGCTAATATCAACATTCTGTCAAGTCATCCACATAATATTACCACACAATTACTCAGATATCACTCTATATGTAGTCAGCTACTTGTGCATTTCGTTACAAATATCATAATGATTCCATTTTGGCGGTTTTGTGAATATATCTCAAGTAGCTGAATATATAGATTGAAGATATATGTCAGACATGCTAATATCAACATTCTGTCAAGTCATCCAAATTATATTAACACACAATTACTTAGATATCTCTCTTGATGTAGTCAGCTACTTGTGCATTTCGTTACAAATATCTTCATTTTTGGCGGTTTTGTGAATATATCTCAAGTAGCTGAATATATAGATTGAAGATATATGCCAGACATGCTAATATCGACATTCTGTCAAGTCATCCACATAATATTACGACACAATTACTCCGATATCTCTCTTTTTGTAGTCAGCTACTTGTGCATTTCGTTATAAATATCTTTATTTTTGGCAGTTATGTCAATATATCTCAAGTAGCTGAATATATAGATGTAAGATATATGCCAGTCTTGCTAAAATCAACATTCTGTCAAGTCATCCACATAATATTACCACACAATTACTTAGATATCTCTCTTTATGTAGTCAGCTACTTGTGCATTTCGTTACAAATATCTTCATTTTTGGCGCTTTTGTTAATATACAATGTATCTCAAGTAGCTGAATATATAGATTGAAGATATATGTCAGACATGCTTATATCAACAATATGTCAAGTCATCCACATAATATTACGACACAATTAATCAGATATCTCTCTTTATGTAGTCAGCTACTTGTGCATTTCGTTAAAAATATCTTCATTTTTTTTGCGGTTTTGTCAATATATCTCAAGTAGCTGAATATATAGATTTAAGATATATGCCAGACATGCTAATATCAACATTCTGTCAAGGCATCCACAAAATATTACGACACAATTACTCAGATATCTCTCTTTTTGTAGTCAGCTACTTGTGCATTTCGTTATAAATATCTATATTTTTGGCAGTTATGTCAATATATCTCAAGTAGCTGTCTGGCATATATCTTTCATCTATATATTCAGCTACTTGAGATATATTGACAAAACTGCCAAGAAATGAAGATATTTGTAACGAAACGCACAAGTAGCTGGCTACATAAAGAGTGATATCTGAGTAATTGTGTCGTAATATTATTTGGATGACTTGACAGAATGTTGATTTTAGCAAGACTGGCATATATCTTACATCTATATATTCAGCTACTTGAGATATATTTACATAACTGCCAAAAATAAAGATATTTATAACGAAATGCACAAGTAGCTGACTACAAAAAGAGAGATATCTGAGTAATTGTGTCGTAATATGATGTGGATGACTTGATAAAATATTGATATTAGCATGTCTGACATATATCTTCAATCTATATATTCAGCTACTTGAGATATATTGATAAAACGCAAAAAAATGAAGATATTTGTAACGAAATGCACAAGTAGCTGACTACAAAAAGAGAGATATCTGAGTAATTGTGTCGTAATATTATGTGGATGACTTGACAGAATATTGATATTAGCATGTCTGGCATATATCTTAAATCTATAATTCAGCTACTTGAGATATATTCACAAAACCGCCAAAAAGGAATGATATTTGTAACGAAATGCACAAGTAGCTGACTACATATAGAGAGATATCTGAGTAATTTTGTGGTAATATTATGTGGATGACTTGACAGAATGTTGATATTAGCATGTCTGACATATATCTTCAATCTATATATTCAGCTACTTGAGATATATTCACAAAACCGCCAAACATGAAAATATTTGTAACGAAATGCACAAGTAGCTGACTACATAAAGAGTGATATCTGAGTAATTGTGTGATCATATTATGTGGATGACTTGAAAGAATGTTGATATTAGCAAGACTGGCATATATCTTCAATCAATATATACAGCTACTTTAGATATACAGACAAAACAGCAAAAAATAAAGATATTTGTAACAAAATGCAAGTAACTGACTACATAAAGAGAGATATCTGAGTAATTGTGTCGTAATATTATGTGGATGACTTGACAGAATGTTGATATTAGCATGTCTGGCATATATCTTCAATCTATATATACAGCTACTTGAGATATATTGACATAACTGCCAAAAAGGAATGATATTTGTAACGAAATGCACAAGTAGCTGACTACATCAAGAGAGATATCTGAGTAATTGTGTCGTAATATTATGTGGATGACTTGACAGAATGTTGATTTTAGCAAGAATGGCATATATCTTCAATCTATATATTCAGCTACTTGAGATATATTGACAAAACTGCCAAAAATAAAGATATTTGTAGGAAAATGCACAAGTAGCTGACTACATAAAGAGAGATATCTGAGTAATTATGTGGCAATATTATGTGGATGACTTGACAAAATGTTGATATTAGCATGTCTGGCATATATCTTCAATCTATATATACAGCTACTTGAGATATATTCACAAAACCGCCAAGAAATGAAGATATTTGTAATAAAATGCACAAGTACCTGACTACATAAAGAGAGATATCTGAGTAATTGTGTCGTTATATTATGTGGATGACTTGACAGAATGTTGATATTAGCATGTCTGGCACATATCTTCAATCTATATATTTAGCTCCGAGATATATTGACAAAACCGCCAAAAAAGAATGCTATTTGTAACGAAATGCACAAGTAGCTGACTACATAAAGAGTGATATCTGAGTAATTGTGTGATCATATTATGTGGATGACTTGAAAGAATGTTGATATTAGCAAGACTGGCATATATCTTCAATCTATATATACAGCTACTTTAGATATATAGACAAAACAGCAAAAGGATAAAGATATTTGTAACGAAATGCACAAGTAGCTGACTACATAAAGAGAGATATCTGAGTAATTGTGTGATCATATTATGTGGATGACTTGAAAGAATGTTGATATTAGCAAGACTGGCATATATCTTCAATCTATATATACAGCTACTTTAGATATATAGACAAAACAGCCAAAAAATAAAGATATTTGTAACGAAATGCACAAGTAGCTGACTACATAAAGAGAGATATCTGAGTAATTGTGTGGTAATATTATGTGGATGACTTGAAAGAATGTTGATATTAGCAAGTCAGGCATATATCTTCAGTCTATATATACAGCTACTTGAGATATATTGACAATTGACAGTGATATAGTGCAATGTACATCTTAAGAACAAAAATAGAAATCCTTGTTATGTGTTCTCCCATGTACAGTAAGAAGTATCTAGAAGCCAAGTTTCTTTAATCTCGTAGCCAGTTACTAGTAGCTAGCTTTTCTTACTTCTCGTAGCCAGTTACTAGTAGCCAGTTACTAGTAGCTAACTTTTATTTAATCTCGTAGCCAGTTACTAGTAGCTAGCTTTTTTTACTTCTCGTAGCCAGTTACTAGTAGCTAACTTTACCTATCTGACGTAGCTATCATTTTTTGCGTCAAAACATGTTAAAAATGACGCTGGATTCAAGTGAAATATGCACCAATTGCGTAGTCTTAGCTCAAAAGCCAGACAAATCGTGTTGATTTCAATGAGCTTTCACTGAGTGGGCAGCAATGAAATAGACAAGCATACGTCACATTGCTGTTTGACACAACTACCCGAAGTCCAAGCTCCTGTTATAATGGTTCTACATATTTCAATTTCAAGTCTCTATGTAGAAGGTATGACAAAATATTTTTTTCAGGTTGAAAGCCCCATTAATCTTGATAAGTCACAAGCACCTGATGTTATATACTTTTCTCGTAAAAAATAAAAACCCTATATCTATGGGCCTAATGATATATTATTGTATTGTGTATCATTATTAATAAGGTCTACGGTGTCATTATGAAATAAAATATATCACTTCCGGCCTGTGTGATACATGCAAGTAAAAGAAACCAATCTAAATATAACGTCATTGCTCCTCATTATTTGATTTTCTCATGTAGAATGCGCCCCTCAGCTTATCGATGTATAATAATATAATCAGTGACTGGCATTTATTGCAAAATGAGCCATGGGCAGACATAAATAGATATGGGCGGTCTAAGTGTTTTGCTTGATCTCCAGGGATCCATGTGGAGCCGCCGGAAGTAGGCATCAGTCTGTCAACTCTCCTGATAACGTTCATTTAAATAAGAATGTCCGACTTTGCACAAGTTAATCATATTTTAATCGGAAATTTAATCATATTAGTTAACGTTGTTATTTATTTACAGCTTACGAGCGTTGGGGAAAGGCCTTTATTTTAATGGCCCTCAAACGCTCGCGTCTGGTGTATATATCAAGCAGACACAAACAAGATGGATTTGTTGCGTGATCCGGAAGGGGTAAATAATGCAACGTTAATATGGCTTATGCGTTTATTTTTTTGACACATACTTTATCATCTTGGATTTTTACTCTTAGTATAATGTTATCCTGCGTTATTTTACGACCAGAACTGTCCTATTAGGACTAGTAGCCCCACAATACTAATTTCAAGTGGGATAAATAAAAGAACGAGTGCATTAGTTGGCCCCGGTAAAAAGTGGAAAATATGAGGATTCAAATAATTGTTTTTTTATTTCAGATCATCTGTTGATATTTAATCATAAGATTCAACAAGTTTTTGCGCTGAATTTAGTATAAAATAAAACGAAGCCTTACAACATAGATGGGGACTGCCGACATTCGTGAAGGGCATTCATTTCCTGATCTTTGTTTACTATCAGCCTAACCGTGTACAAACTTGTGGAAAAACAAAAGACGCATTATGCATGAAAAAATTTGTACAACATTAGGCTGGAATTTAAAAAATGAAAAATGTATGAAAATTTCAAGGTTTTCTTATAACAAGCGAAAGCTTATACCTTCTTGACCCATGTTGACCCATGTATGGAAAAAATATTTCAAATACATGTAGACACGTGGGTTCTATCCAGGTAGACGTTTGTCAAATGTGCTCACTGTAAAACACTGACCATTTTAAATCGCTTTCCTTCTTTGTGTGGTCAGGAATGTCTGTTCGTTCACAATGGTAACTTCAAAGCTTAAAGCGGTTTTTTTTTTCACAGAAAATAAAAGCGCACAAAGTATAATTCAGAAAACGCGCCAATCGATCCACCAACATTTATTGAAATTTAAATGCTCTTTTCTCTGATTTAAATACACTCAATTCAAATTTGTTTGGTACAAATTCTTCGGATTGTATTATCTTTAGGCATTCAGAAATCCTCAATTTTTTAAAATGTATTCTAATTTTGGTGGAGTTAAGCTTCTATAAATATTTAAATCAAAAGTATCCATCGGTGCTTAAATATTGCGGAAAAACGCAATTTGTTGAAATTTTTACATAAAAAGATCTGGAAAGGGGCTCATTCTTTCAAGCTGAAGTGCACTCTTCACAGAAAGCACTGCCCATTTTAGAAATTATCAATTTTCCTTAAACACATGCTCCATCTAAACCATGGCTCAGATAATGACCCCAGCGGGAGAACTGAACTCAGCCATAATTGTCTTTGATGTTTTATCAGCTTCTGAGAATTTATCATTGACGAACAAAAGGAAACACTGCATTGTGAATTGATAGAACACTTAAAATACATATATTTAGTTATGAAAAATGGACAACAATCCTCCATACTGGATGTATTTATATGATTATATTTTAGAGTGGTTACTAATACATGTAAAAAAAAATTGATAAAATTTGTCATTTCCCTTACTTTTCAACATCATTGTACACTACATAGGATATTAGGAAAAATGAGAACTGTCTTAAAATCATTAAATTTCATCTGACCTTAATAGGAATTACAGGTGCACATTTTCAGATGGGATTCAACATAATTATGTACAAATATTTAGACTATTCCACTGAGTAGTAAAAAAAATCTATAGGAGGACAGAATTGCGACTACAGACAGCGAGGCAAACAAACGGACAGGGCGATTCTAATGTTCCCCTAAATAACTTCGTTTGCGGGGAGTATAACAAAATGTTATTTCAGATTTCCGACATATATTTTTCAAATTATTACCACATACTATATCATTTTAGATTTCCAATGTAAGTATTATGTAATTTTCAAGTTATTGTACTATAAGATGTTGTTGGAGAAAATGTCTTACATCGAAAGTCCATAAAACCAAGTAAACTTGAAATCATTATTTTAACAAAACAATTTATGAATTACGCTCTGTCCACGATATCCTCGATTCACATTTTGTTTAATTTAGTATAGAAAAAATTCGAAGATTTCTCATCTGTAACGCCCCCTCTTGCTTATCATCATGTAATATACGACTTAAGTTTTTTTCGAGTGAAAAAATGCTAATGTTTAAATAAAAATATTTTGAATATTTTTCTTTCGATTTCAATTGTAATCTTTTCACAAGAATGTGTATTTTTTTCATCAAAATCGCCAAAATTTGATGAAAACATTAACTCTTGGGACAAACTATGGCATTGCGAGTTGTTACCATATCTTCTTTTTAAAATTAAGTTTTCTAAAGTTAGACTTGTTCGAAATATCTATTAAGATTCTCAAAAAGTATTCAATGAAAGATTTATGTGACAGTAAGATAATTATACTTCTGCTCAATTTAAATTCAGTTATCGCATTTGTTTTATTCATTTGTGATCTGTATATAAAATCCAATACAGCAGGTATAATAAAGAGAAGATTTTATTCTTCATAGTTTTGAGTTTATAAATTAAATAATTTGTAATTAATTCAGGGATTTCATTGATCAAAAGTCTCCTGGTAATAACATCAGTGTGAATTCGTGATTCCAATATTCTTTCATTAATTAACTTTCGAAAAGCCTCACTTATTCATTGATATCTGAACGGTGTGGTCAACCTTTCTGCTAAACCGGTTAATTTCAGAAATCCCTTCTATGGCATGAAAGCACTTTACTTCCATCTTTGATAGCTAGAAAAAGTATTCAGTTCGAAAAAGTTGGGCAAAAAACTGAGGAATATGAATTTTATCATTACTATTTATCATGTCATAAAGAAAAAATCCAAAAATCTTGATACTTGTAAGACACACATGTAGAGTTTCACTGATTTTCATAATTGATTGAAATTTTACAAACTTTATCAAAAGTGAGTTGTTTAAAAATCATTCATTTTATGAGTATCATTTTATTCAATTATCATTAATATTCAAAAATATATTCTTATGTCGCATTTTTATTGTTTAAAACTGTGAACTAGTTTCACTATTTAGTGAAAATTCTTATCATCAAAACATGCATACGCTATTTTGAGATCCTCTGTCGTAATTTTACCACAACAATTGGTCTACTAGATTTTAAATCAATTAAGTATAGCAATACACGTCCCCTACCGGTTTGTGGAAATTGTGAAAACAGTGCACTGTTATGCAGAATATCGAACCCGAGCATTGAAAAATTGGAATTTCTCGAAAATATGTCAACCAGACGCTACGAAAGAGTAAACTTGATCTGTAGTTTGACATTTTGAAACTGTTCAGCAAATTTCATATTATTCCTAAAACGCATAAAGGAAAAAAGTGTGGAAAACTGAAGTGGGACAGACAGACGGACAGACAGACAGACGGACGGACGGACAGACAGACGGACTTACATACGCAGAGGAAAGCTATAGTCCCCTCCGGTGAAAACCGGAAGGGGACTAATAACCTTACCACTACACCCTGAAACTAAACATATCCTGATTTCGATACACGCACCATAGATTTCTTGCCAATTCTATATAAAGAGCCATGTTAGTGGGATAAAGTCACAAAAGTATTCAAGATACCATTTTGACTTATATTGCTCTTGATATTATCTGACATTCGAGGCAGCTATCGATCTTAGCTATAAGTGTGTTATTTCATGTTCCTCGTCGTTTTGAATCGATTTCGTTTTGCCTTTTTTGTTGTCATATGATTGTGTTGTCTTTCTCTAATTATTTTCGAGAAAAAAACTACGTAATAAACTTACTGAATGTAGAAAAGAAAAAGAAACAGTTCTTTAGATTTTACTTTAAAAGTTATACGTTTGAAGTAGTTTTACAATTAGATTTTCTGAAATATTAATAGATTGTTTGTGTAATTAAATCAGAGACCTCTTGCAGTACAAACCTTATACTGTAGAATCATTTGATTTCGTGGTGGCCAATTTTTGTGGATTGTTGTATTTTTGCTTATTCATGGGGATGAAAATTCGTGGCTGCATCGGTTTTCAGTTTCAGTGAGAAGTAACTCTTTCAAAATTTGTTTTCGTCGAGGATGTTTATTCCGGTGCTATTCACGAATACCACGAAAATTGAGCCACAACGAATTCTAATGATTTCACAGTATGTCTTCCAAGAAGGAAACGAAAGCTTAATAGAGTCATTCATTATAACGAGACGAGGCTTTGCCGAGTCCTAGACCGTGAATCTTGGTCTCGAGGTGGAATTTTACCATCACAGACGAGTATATAATGAAGGTTATTTATCTCGCATCACATTACATAAAAATGATGTCTGACATCATTTTTATGACGATCAAGAGAGTATTTTCGGTTTATCCCTTCGCATGCTTTAAATAGTGCGAGTCAAAATGAGAGCATATGACAGTTTTTTCCATAAAAATATGATACAGTGTGATTAATTGGCAAAACACCTACTTATAGGAAAATCATTCCTTCATTGTGCATTTCCCTACAGCAGACAACGATTATTTACCTTTTAAATCGACGTAGTAATACACAGTGTAAGACAAAAACCTCACACTGGACACACCGATCTTAAACTGGTAATCATGCGAGAATATTTTGTTCACAATATTGGCCATCGTTTCTAAATAAAAGTGAAGCCTTTTACTTTGTCATATATGCAATCCCTGTCCGATTGATGCCGTAGTCAGTAGTATGGACATTCAACAGATCTAGAATGCGTGGTTTGAATATGATCATCAGTTTGTCTTTTGACTTTGGATATATACATTTACACTCACATTTTAAAAAGCTTAATATGATGATATAAGGAAAACATATTTTGTATAAATATACTCTAAACGTCTCCTGCAGTTTAGCAAACATTCGGGAAATAAATTTTAAGACAATCTTATTGAAAATACGTTTTAATTTGGATAAATATATATATTTAAGATGTTAATCATTTTTAAAATGATAATAAATAATAATAATTTGATTAGGAATATTATCAGAGCGTTGAAATTTTGAAAAATAATTATTATTTTTGAGGAACATGTCGTCTGACCTTAATTTTCAAAACTGGCCGTTATTGATCTTGGATTAAAAAAAACTTTACATCTACCCTGTTTGGATAAACCAATGAACCTATTCATTTGTTTTCTTCTGGGTGAATTTGGATCCACCAATTATACACTTTCTGTTAACGTGTCAACTTGTTCGAGGATTAAGACGTTACCGTAGAATACATCAAACGATGTTTTTACAATGCATGATTGTAATCATATTGTGTACAGGGAATTCAATTAACACAAAATTCGTTTATTAATATAAGGTATTTTCTTCAACCAGCACAATAATGTGCTTTATTTATGATATTATGCAATCCATGTCTTTAACAAAATTCCCAACAATATTTAATTATACCAATTAAATTAAACACAGACCAGGTCGTGGTCGATACCTACTTCCGGATGAGAGATGGTTTGGGAACACTGGAAAGAATTATTCAACTCCAATTTTCGGTATTTAATTTGTCTGCACAGTCTTGGTGTGTTATAAGACCGACGACATCCCAGATAAAAGCATACAATGCCCAAGAACAACAAGGAACAAGGAATTAATAAAATAGAAAGAATAATTGATAAGAAATAAATTCAAACTATCGCTCAGTATGGCCTTGCTAATATTGCGTCATATTATAACGATTACTATTTCTTACCTAATTCCTATAACAAAGTTAACTTAAACGGTAATACCATGCTCGCACTAGAATCAAGTTTTAGACAGCAAAGTTAAGAGCAAAAAGTCGTTTTGAGTGCTGGCTTAAATAATAGTCGAGATAAAAAGTTAATTTGTCACATCTTTTTTTCAGAGAAGGGAGATCTGCATCTGGTTTCTTGTCTATAATTGTGAAGCTGTCTTTGATTCAACTTTTTGTTAAAATTATTGACAAGTTAAATGACTTTGTTTCTAGGAATGCAAGCTTTTTTTAAAAAAAAAAAAAAATCAGCTACATTACGAATCGGAACTCAAATATACGCGCGGGTGAACAATAAAAATAAGCTTGAATCACCGTAATTTTTATGAATTTGGTCATGGACAAGAGCAAATTGTTTTTCTGTCATCACTAAACTGTTAATTCAAGATAATCTAGACATACATTTTTTTGTTACTATTCTATTATATTTAAGTCTTTGTGACCTGGATGAACTGCAAGGCTTCAAAACAAAAGTAAATGTAATGAGTTCATTTCATCGAACAGGGAGGCAATAATGAAACATGTATCAAATCATCTTACCAAGAATTAGTGTATTATTGTAAATTAATGTAATTAACTTTACAGGAAATTTATCACAAACTTGGACACTAATTGTTGGAAGCTTCTTCCCTTTTAACGGAATCCGTCAATTATTGTGATTGAGGGTTTGTAGCGGCTTTTCTCCTTCAAAAATAAATTAAAGCGTTTTTATCGAACCTCACTTTTCGAAATGGAGTAGTTTTTCTTCTTTCTTAATTGGGACAAATGCTTTTAAGGTTCATTAGCCCAAAAAAAATATCCATGGTAGAAAACAAAAATGATACAGAATTCCTCTGTAAAGTTTCAAAAAGGTCTCTTATGAATGAGATTTATATTGCGACCTAAATTTGTCATGAAATATCATGAAAATCGTTTCACTATTAATATGATGAATCATTGTTAAAAATCCTATGACAATGAGAAAAATCTCTTACGTTTGTATTAAAGATGGCGTTGACATATTCATATAATTTAAAGGTACGTGTATATGGTGTATCTGGCTTAAACGTCTTTATAAGAAAATTTGAAAGTAAAGCAATCTTTTCGCCTTATAGGGGGAGGGGGAGGGCGGAAGATAACATCTTCGAGTCATGATCAAACTTTGGATAATCTTTACTCTAATTATTGTTTTTTTTTTACATAATAATAATTAATATTTATAATGTATCTTCAAAAATGCGGATTTTTAAGACTTATTTTGCCTCACCTTATAATGAACTTTAACAATCAAACGTATATGTTAAAATCGGGTTTCTCAGTATCCAAAAAATTTCTTAAGAGAAAACATACTTTTAACTTTACTTTCAAATGTCATAATCTTCTTAAGTTAAGAGAAAGACAAGAATTAATCAAGAGCAAACAATTCCTAATCAACCTTTTTTCTGTGATAATTTACAGCCATCTGCGCTAGCTTCTTAACCTTTTCAAAAGGAAAGCTTTTAGGGCTAAATATATCACGAAATACAAAACACAAAATTTGAGATAAGTAAAGTAGTTTAGATCGAGCTAAACTCTTCGTGAACTTTAATAAAATTACGAAGAAAAAAAAACATTCTAATGAGAATAAACGAGCCTCAAAACACTAACAAAACTTCCAAAAGCATTATCAAATTCATTGCATTAATAATCCATGCCAGCATATATTTTAAGTTCTAATGGCTATTCAATAAAGGAATTATATCTTTTGAAATATATGAATAGTATTCGATCAGCAGTAGGGTCGTCAAGTTAAAGGTTCGAAGAGTACGATCAGTGAATATGGTCCGTGTTGCGGGCGCCCTATAGTGATCAGGTCGTTCTTCCGTCCGTCTGTCCATCCGATGTCTCTTGTCCGGAGCATATCTTCTCTCCCCTTGGCCCTTCACCAGCAAAGTACCTTTGGGTAAAGGGTGTGTAGAGCCTTGAACCATGTTTCTAGGTCTAAGGTTAAGGTCATAGTGGATTTACATACAAAATATGAGGGTCTACTGGATTCCAGTCTTGTTGTCTTCCGATGTTTCCTTCATGATCCAGTCAATTACAATTAAAAAAACTGTTCATGAAAGAATGCATTACTCCTGTTTTTACTTTAGACGGATGTGTGAGTTTTCCATTAGGGATTCTGTGACATGTGGCATCGTCAAACAGGTTTCTAATGATGCTTATGTACTTTGACGGTATTAAATAGTGTTTCATTAGCTTCCAGATGGTTGTCCTATCAACACTGTTATAAACTTTTTCAAAGTCCATGCCTGTTGAATATAGTGGAGACTCCCACTCAATAGACTGCTCTTTGTTGAAGCGAAATCCTGCTTGCTCTGGACTTAGTTCCTTGAACAATGCTTCTTTCGATTACCCTTGTTAGAACCATGCTGGCAATGGATAAAAGCATGACAGCTCGCCAATATCCTCATTGCGACAGGTTACTTTTTTGCAGTTAAACCACATATCCTGTTTTCCAAGCACCTGGAACTTTTCTTCTTCCCATATCTTTTGTAGTAGAAGTTGTAACATCTCTGCAGAATTTGTTGGGGTAGTTTTAAGAGTCTTGGAGGAATACCATCTGGAGCAGTTGCTTTTCCGTTTTTTTAGTGTTTTAATTGCCTAGGTGATTTCTACTCTAAATAGGGACCAGCAATGTCAGATGTGGAGTTCATTCTTTAATGTTGGAATGCTTGCAGTACTGAGTGACGGTGGCCAATTTAGAACTTCCTTGGAGTGCTCTACTCATCTAGTTCTTTTTCCTTTATCGCTGCTGGCAATCCTCCCCTGCTTGTCTCTCACTAAGGTGTTGATTTTCACATACTTTCCCAACGGTATTCTGCTTATTTCATACAGCTTCTTCAAGTCGTATTGTCTGGCTGTTGTATCTGCTTCTTCAGTGATGTCATGGACAAACTGTTTCCCGTCTTTTCTCGCACTCTTTTTAACTTGTTTGTCGGCTTTGCTATATTCTTTTTTAATTCCTCTTTTTGTTGAGCATCCTTATTTGTTGATTTTCTACATCTGGAATATATAATAACAGAATATATAATATAAAAGGAAAATTATTTTTGACTGAACATGGGTCGGCGGGCGGGTGTTATTTGAATGCTGCAAGACAATTAATGTTCAACAAGTACCCACTGGAGAATTAGCACGTCCATTGAAACAGCTTTGAATAATAAACAATTTAAAGTAAAAAAAACCACCCTTTTTCAAACTGTATTTTGATTTTAGATAAGCGTGTTTCAAATCAAATGCCCGCAAAAAACTAAGTTTATACATATATTTTTTCGGTTAAATTGAGCGTTGAGTTTTTCCTAAAATGGATGATTTTAAATGAGAAAATGTATGGTAAGCGGTAAAAATCGCAGAATTAATAATTAACTGGATTGACAGCTTCTCAGATATTCAATGAAAAAAGACATTGAACTTCATATTTGGAATGCTTGAATTTCACAGTTTAGTTAGAAGCTTACATGAATATCATAATCAAAAAATGACACATGATGATTGCCAGGGTATGCATTTTTAAATACACAAAGAAATGTTAAAGAGCATAACTCGCAAAAATTTATCAGATCACTAATGCATATATATACATCTTTTGCTTTGTCTTATTTGAATATAAGCATTCAAAGTTTTAAAGGGATGAAACTTCCAGAAAAATGATGGAATTAGAATTTTTTTTTGCAATATGTACATTGTCCTAAATTACTACAACGTTGTAAAAAATTCCGCACAGCAGTTTAAAGGGCATGGTCACTGTTTTGTTTAAAATTTATTTTTTTACATTTTTTATTGTTGTTTAGAATGCTTTAAAAATGATCAACCTAAATTTGACTGTCGGTTATTGAGTTATAAGCAAGGTATAGAGCTTATAATTCTTTGTTATGTAAAAAGGCTCGTGACCTGCTTTTGTTCACATAAGTTCAATATACCAGTAAAAATTCTTTTTCAAGCTGATTTGTCCATTTCCTTACACGTTTTAAGCATTAACAAACAGTTTCTAACGTTTATCACTAATTGTATGTCTAAAATTTTAATTTTCACACCAACATTCAAAATGTACAGAAATGATTTGTTTACTAAGCAAAGAATTGTAAGCTCTGTAACTCAATTATAACTCAACGAATGACAGTCAAACGTTGGTTGCCTATTAAAAATGCCTTACTGAAGCCTTGTAATCATTAAAATCGGAAGAATATTTTTTGACCAAAATCATGACCAAGCCCCTTTAATGGTAGTGTAATCACAGAAAGATTATTTTGGTATAATCTTCTGTTTTCGAATGCATGTTAAATGTTTTGAAAATTTCGCGCAATTTAAAGGGTCTTGGACACGATTTGAGCTTAAAATTCAAAATTTTATTTTTTCCCTTTTCAATATTTAGAATGGTTGTTATTGGTATTTTTAATGTTTTGTCAAAATTTGAAAGTCAAATACTGACCAGCCCACCCTACCCGTGAAACCCCTCAAGTAGGTTAAAAATAGGTTGCAGATAAGATTTAAGAATGGCGGACAGTTGCGGGCTTGGATTTTATAGCATAGAGGGTAGACATATATACATAGATACCGTTCCTCAATTACAAAATTAGCTGAGGAAGTGTGTTGCTAAAACGCAGAACGGAAAACGGAACGAAATGAAATACGTGAAATGTTGTATAATGTTATTCACTTGATAGATGTGTTAAACAAGCTAAAAACGATAGACTTAATGTAATTTTTAGCATTGTTAAAACCGTTATCCATATTCAAGTTTATTTTATTTAGAAAATGTATGATTTTCTCAAAATCTTTTCAGATTAAGTTGCAAGAATGTTCAATCTCGTATGTAAACGTAAAGAAAATGCCATACCTAAAATACTAGGAATACATGTAAGTAATCTAAAACGATAGAAGATAAAGACAACAAACGCCCATATAAGACGAAAGAAAGGAGACTTTGCAGGACATCTAGAACGTTAGTGATCCAATAAAATGATTTTGTTTTCGATTACATAATCTTTAAAACAGTGAAACAAAAAGGTGAGTTAACAGATGTTGCAGCAAAACAATGATAGTGGATGTTGTTCGTCGGTGACGTTTTTGATATCAATAATGCTATCAATAAATTTTTAATATAGTATGAATCACTAAAAATTCAATGTGGATGAGAGTACATCATGTTTGACTTTTTAAAGGGACCAGGTCACGATTTTGGTCAAATGTTATTTTCCTGTTTTTATTATTTACAATGCTTTATGAATACATTTCTAATAATCAAGTGAAATTTGGGTGGCCGTCGATGAGTTTTTAGCGAGATGCAGGGCTCACAATTCTTCGTCATGTAAACAAGGCTCGTGCCCTGTTTTTGTTTACATATGTTCAATATACCAGTGAAAAATCTTTTTCAAGATGATTTGTCAAAATTCTTATTCATTTTAAGCATAAATAAACAGTTCCTAACGATTAACACATTCATGTTAGGTATAAAACTGAAATTTTCACTTCAACATTCAAAATGTAAACAAAAGCTTTGTTTACATAGCGAAGAATTGTAAGCTCTGTAACTCGCTTATAACTCAACAAATGTCACTCAAATTTGGGTTGCCTATTAAAAATGCCTTACTGAAGCATTATAAACATTAAAATCGAAAAAATAATTTTTGACCAAAATCGTGACCATGCCCCTTTAAAAGTAAGTTTAAAATCCCATGCACGTTTCGAATCCATGAAAAACACAACCAAACGCGTCAATCAACTGCCTTACACTATTATTCCAACAATATTACAAAAGTAAAATAATTAGAAAGTTATTTAATAGCTTATTTAATCACAATGTGTGAACATTTCATTCTTCCGTTTCGTACTTTATTAAGCAAATTAAATGCAATAAATTAGTTGATAAACATTTGTAAGAATGACATCAAATAATTGAGCAACCTTTTGATAATAATCATTTATAAAATATAAATCAATGATACAAAATAAATACTAGTCTGTGTCCAATCTATTCAATATTAAGCGATAGACATCATAGTATATTTTAGTTTTCTGTTCCGTTCCGTTTTCCCTTCCGCGTTTTAGCAACACTTGCTAGGAGCGCATAGTATCGTTTAATCATTGTATCTCTTATCTTGTACTAAGTATGCCCGCGCCAAAGAAGAGTTTTCCAATAAAAAATTTTAAGATGAGTAATTTGAGTATTGTTAACGTACATGTTGTTCTGGGATGATTTTACACTTAGTAACAGTGTAAATAAAAACTTCGGGTAATACGTTTTGGAACTTGAGCCAAATCCCGTTGTGTTTATACCATGAAATGTATTCAAACTGGGTTATTATATATATATATATATATATATATATATATATATATATATATATATATATATATATATATATATATATATATAATCTGTATCTATTCATGCAATAAAGATAATGTTCCTGTATCTGTTGATACAATAAGTAATAAAAGATAATGTTCTCATCTCATATGTCAAATCTGCTTGGTCTGTGTATTTGTAAATCAAAGGATGCAATTTAATTTTCATTAAATTTTTTTATTAATGAAAGTACATTAAAATGCAGAAGGAATATGGAAATACTTAAATTCTGTCCTTATATGGTAATTGTCGTTTTGCATTCAAATTAAATAAATGCTCATTTATAACAACAAACATGTAAATACGTCTGCCCAAAATGGGCAGAGGGCATGTAGATTCGTGAATTGAGGAAATGAGAATTGGAACGATGGTATAAAGAGTGGTGATGCAGATTCTTTCTGTACAGTGATATAGATGAAGAGTTTCTATGCGCTTATTGCCTACTAATTCATATCATGTAAAAAAGACACGAAGTGTTAATAAGATCAAATATCCAACACTTTTATTGAATAAGTTTCATATTTTAATTCATCCTGCGATTTTTTTTATATATTCTCAACCGGTATAGACCACGATCATCATTTTTTTTTTTTTTTTTTTGTGAAACAAACTACCAAGTCTAACAGTTACGATGAGTGTTACAATTTTAGAAGGTGTCGCTTCAAATACAGTCCATATACAGTCATCTGAATATCGAGCGAGCTGCTGCGTTCGATAACATCCACAGCCATTGAGACCAAAGAAATAGAGAACAGGAGAGAGAAAGAGCTGAATTAGACATCTCGCGGTAATGAAGAGAGCAATCTGAACGGAAAATCGTATTCTTATCTGTTTGAAAATGACTGAAATGATTGATTCGATAAGCCATGGAACAATTTTTGATATTCATTGTGTGTGTATGAAAAGTCAAAATAGTTGAGTTTCATTCTTATTTCAAATCCTACCATTTCTGAGATATCGGCCGATATATTTCAACAATATGAACGGATCTTGTATAAACAATTTAAATTATACGTGTCTACTTTTCACGGAGTTAACCACTTTGGAGACAACAAACCAGTCGGACTATTTACACAGAGACGAAACGTTGGCCCAGGTTGAGATTGCGGTACAGGCGGTGATTTTTGTCTTCGCCGTGTTTGGTAATGCTACCGTTTTGGGAGTTTTGTTTCCCAGAAAACGAACACGAATGCATCTATTCATGATGCACTTGAGTCTTGCAGATTTATTTGTGGCTTTTTGTAACGTGTTGCCTCAACTTATTTGGGATGTTACGTACGTTTTCATCGGAAACGATTTCCTGTGTCGACTGGTGAAATACTTACAAATCGTTGCTATGTACGCATCTTCTTACGTGATGTTAATGTCAGCAATAGACAGGTACATAGCTATTTGTCATCCATTTTTCAGCCATAAGATTCGTTCCGGGAAAGTTCATCTAATGGTGTGTATAGCTTGGGTTTTGTCCCTTGTTCTTCCTGTGCCCCAACTTTTGATATTTTCCTACAAAGTCCGCGAGGATGGACAATACGACTGTTGGGCAACCTTTAACCCGGAATGGACACTCCCTCTCACTATCACGTATTACACCGTGACGGTATTTTTTCTACCCATCATCATATTAACTTTTTGTTACGGCCGAATTTGTTATGTTGTCATCAAAAGAAGCAGAAAAAATGACCAGTTTAACCCAACCAGAAACCCGTCCCCGGTTCATTCCTACCACGAGTGCGTCGAGGGGAGGGAAGCACAGGCATTCTGCAAGATAAACGTTAAGCTTGTCAAAAATTGTCGTAAGAATGGCATTTCCCGGACAAAAATTAAAACCGTTCGGTTAACATTAGCGGTGGTGCTGTGTTACTTCATATGCTGGACGCCTTTCTTTCTTTTTCAAATGTGGGGGGCTTATGATTCATCGGCACCATACACAAGTAAGTATTCATTACGTATATCGAATAATGTCTGTATTTATCATGCTTAACTCAGATGTATTGAGATCCGTTCGAAGAGTATTTTTTCCTTCATTCATACTCGATTTTTACTGTATCCTTTCCAATTCTTTTGTCTTGGATACGCTGATGTATTTTTCTTTTCGCATTTTATGATTCGTTGTGGATTAACAAGCATTTATTGAATTTTCAAAATCTTCATTTTAGAAACATTCTTACTTTTGTACCTAAAAAAAATGTTTCATTAAATTCGGTTCTTTTTCTGTAATATTTTTTCTACTCTCTGTAGCATTGCGATAAAAAAAATGTTCTGTTCTCCTCGTCCTCTTCAAGATCTAGTGTCAACATTTTGAAAATAAAAAAATATGATATCAGTGTAATTCTACACCACGGATAGAAATCGTATTCAAAATTTTAACAGACGTCATAACGTTTTGCAATCGAGTTCGCTGTCTGTCATGACCGCTTTCTTTCTAACACCTATATACAAAGACTACAAGTTTTAATGACCATAAAACCATAACATGACGTAGGTTATTGCCGTAAGTTCTGATGGATGTCGGCCGATTCAATGTATGTGTAAATATGGGATGTAGTCTTTCTAAAATTTACGTATCTTTTATTACGGATTGGTCATTGAAAATGAAACCTCTCGCATTCTAGCATTTTAGTCAAAACATGCCGTTCACATAGTCTTGACACTGTCGCTCTATAAAGCATTTTTTCTGATTAAAAAATTATCTGACTGACAGTCAACAGATTTTCTGCTCTGGTACGTGTACTATTTATCTATTTATTGAAATTTTTTCTCACCTTTTCCTTTAAAAGATAAAGATGGTTATGTGTTAAAATAATATAAAGTATTAATAATGTGAAGATGATGTTATGTCACTTTTTTAAAAATTGTCAGTGATTTTAACATTGAATTCACATGCACTCTGTCAAAACTAATTAATAGTTTGTTGTATTTATTGAATTTGTTTATAGCTTTCAATTTTTTTAATATAATTGTGTCAATGACTGTTGATTTAAAAGCTTTATTCAGTTTCTTTTATTACTTGTATTTCCTTAGCCTATTTACACCCGAATTACCAAATTCAAGATCCATGGAATATACTGATATGCTAATAATAACCTATAAAAATTAAATTATGCTGTTGATGTTGCTAAGGGATTTATTTCAATGCTGGTATTAATCCTGGATTTTTTTGACAATTAATCTTTTCGGCTTTTCCCCAATGAATCTGCTTAGAAAAAAGGTTGACAAAACTTACATCTATAACTTTCTTCATCCAACCTATAATTGGGTAATGTGCAATATGTAAGAAAATCAATTAAAGGTTTTATCAACCAAAATAAGAGACATTTAAGTGGTTTTATATTTCTCAGGGAGAGATTTTTAATCATCATGTTGATCATTCTACACTCAATCATCGATCAATTAACATTAATTTCATTGCATGTATAAAGCATTAGTCATCATACTGTTGTGTATTGTAAAGTTGATATTTAATGTGTCAATATATTTTGTACAGTCAACTTTCATTGTAGGTAAAGGCTTTGTCATATCCTCTTATTATTGTACAATTAATTTCCATTGTAGATAAAGCCTTGTCTCCATCCTGTTGTTTATCATACAATTAATTTGATACATCATGCTGTTATTTATTGTTTGATTAATTTTCATTGTAGGTAAAGCATTTGTCATCATCCTGTTATTTGCCAGCTTGAACAGTTGTACGAACCCTTGGATCTACCTCGCCTTCAGTGACGGCTTAATGGACAGAATCAGACACTGGAAGTTCAACCCGACGCCGACGTCACACTTCGTCATGAGCGGGTTTCCTTTGCAGACGACGACAGAGGCCGCTGTTTAACTCTTATTAGTAGCTCTATTATTTTGAATCTTTCACCTTCATGTTCAGAAATGTGGAACTAATGAATAAAAGGGTTATTTATTAAAAGATCTTCAGTATTTTTATTTCGATGAGCATGGTTTTAGTATATAATACCATAAGCAAGGCTGTGTATTCTTGCAAAGATCTGCTTCTGTGATTTTCGATGTTTTGCTATTATCATGACGGGTTTTGTCGTCAATTTGAGCTTGGGAAATGTTTTACTCGCTTGCGGTGGGAGGACCAGTCCAGTCCAAAAAGGTTTGAGACTATTGCACTGAAAGGAGAAGCAGGGAAGCCTTCCGAAAATAACTATGACTTTGTTGTTGCAGGTATCCGATCAGAATGACTGAGGGAGGGCACGCTACCTTAATCGGAGACCTGGACTTCCCTGGTATATTTTAGCCAATCAAAATTCAGATTCTTTGTTCTAAGACTATTTTGGTAATTGAACTTTGACCCCCGTGACCGTACGCTCTGGACACTGGCCATCAAAAAGTAGTCATGTTGTATATTTTATTTGATAAAATGAAATATATCGGAAAGGACACTATGTATATTTACAAAATCAACGTCTAAGAGAGACCTATAGTGTATAAAATCAACATTCGATGAAACGACTGAGACTTAATAATTGAAAACAAATTGCATTATTAATTTTGCCTTTTAAAACTATACATGAATGTAAAAATATTAAATATACTTTGTCTCAATTTTAGAATTTTTTAAAAGTTGCCTTTATATTGCAACTTTCTGGCTGGTTTGATTTATAAATAAAAAGCAGTGTTTATATACACTGTAGTAAGAAATCGTACAATGCATTATGGAAAAAATTGAAATGTTCCTAAAAACAGAGTAAATCTGGACCTATATTTATGACACAGGCTTGAGAGACAATGTTTAAAAACCATGTCCATGAATGTATGTGTTGAACAATACATGCAGCATTATATATTTACGCAGCAATGACATTAGAATATCTTCTTTGGAAAATGTGTATGGTGTAAAGTATTATTGCCATTTTACAATTTCGATCTAATTGTTATTTACACTTAACATCGTTTGACAGTAATAAATATGTTGCAAAAGCAAAACCTACATACATGTAATATCAGAACGTGGGGTGCGTCTACCGTAATATGATGTGATGGTTTTTTAGGTGATTAAAACGGTCAATATTAGTATTTAATTCCATTTACGTAGGATTAAAAACAGTGTGCATCTATCATTGGTGCAATGTTTCGAAATCGTGTAATATACATGTACTGCTTCAATTTCGTTTTTTATTCCTTGCTTCAATTCAAGAGCTTAGGGTGGTATACTTTGCTATTTCCATGAGCAAAATGAGTAGGATGTTGTCTGATTTTGGATAAAGGACAATGAAAACTGCTGAATAATTCGTAGTTGCATTGAATTCCTGCTAGATTTCCGCCCTTTGTCGCAGACACAATGGTTGCCCTTCTAGTTCATTGATACATCTGTTGCAACACGTTTCCGCAGGTTAAATTATGTTTCAGCAAAACAATATTACAATTCAGCATGCTTGTTTAAAAAGTACTTTAATTTCTAATTCATGGATTCTGCAGACACACAATAATTATTTCGAGACGACGGGCTCAACTCAAGTTACAATAGTGATTTTCATGAAAATTTTATTTGAGTTAGAGTTACTATAGATATATCAAACCAATCAGAAAACTACATAAAAATCGAATGAATTTTAGTAGGGACCATTTCAAAAATGTTTGTAATAATACAATTAATGTATTTCTTCTCAATTCAGCATAATGGGAAAAGCGTTCTTGTGAGAGAATACGTGATTTAAAAGAAATTTGCAATAGACTTTCTAACCAAATTACATGTAAAATATGAAAATTATGTAACGGTTTTGAATTAATATCATTTACAAAATTACTACGCCATTAACTTTGTTTTCAGGAGCACATGCCAAAGTGCGGTGTGTCATTATTTTTCTTTAGTTTTTCACGAGAAGGCTTTGCAATCTCTAACAAAAAGGCTATGTACATCATTTCGAGCTTGTTATATAAATAAAACAACTTTCAGAGTGTGCTAAACATTTTTATGATAAAATACTTTAAAAATTAAGAACAAAGGCGGTTTTACTCTATTTACAATTCGAGATTTGAAGGGGATCGGATTGCAACTAATTTGTTCACTGTCTCAAACTCTGTAAACTAATCTATGTAGATGGTAGTAAATAACTTGAGCCAAATGAATATAAAATTCACTACAATACTATGGAATCCCCTAAAGAAAATTGTGCATGTTAAATAATGTTGAAAAGCGTATTTTAGCATGTTAAATTATAGCAAGGTCAGCCTCTTCTTGAATTGCACGAAGTGTATTGTGTGTATTGATGACTTAGAACAGCTATATGTTGCGTCAGCTCTGTTCACCTAAATCTCTCGATGAGTGATATAGCCTATCTTGTTATGGTGGCAGATGAACACCCCATATCTTTACTTATATAGCAGGTACTTTATTATCTATTCCTGCCAAGGGTCTAAAACTTTACTGCATAATAATTTACTAGTCACAATCTCGGGATACTATGTGATATTTTCAAGGTTTATTGTATGAATATTGTTCTTTGAGTTAAATGTCATTTATTGGAGGTAATGCCTATTTTCTACTTGTCACATCACATCACATATTCTTCATTTCGTATTATATAATGTTGTGACTTTGACTATGGCAGTATGTTTCATGCAACTTTTATGCTATGTATTCTTCAATAAATGACCTCTTTTATTCTTTACGAAAGAGTTGAGTTCTGTGTGTAATAGTATAGATGTGAGCAGGCAGGCATAAAATTAATTGTTTACTGTCATAAATCTGCATGGATTACTCGAAGTCAAAGGCTTGAAAAATATAGGAGTTATTCCTGGTAACAAAAAAAAATTATATAACCTTTAGAAGATTTGGCAGGTGAGAATACCTACATGTTGATTGAATTGAATGATGTGCAATTGATACAGAAAACACTGAAATGAAAACTGCAGAATTGTAGAAAAGGACAAAATGAAAATGCAGGTGCCTCTCATTTTCATATGCAAAGCTTTTGATTTATTAGTTTTTACATCAGCTGCGCCATAAACACTATAAAATATCTCCCTTCATTTTGGTGAAGCTTGCATGTTTGTCCTTTGTTGTCGGTGTATTGACATAAAAAGATTTTTAAGATTTAAAGATAGAGCACATTCTCATTTATTTTCAGTAATTCATGGATAACTTGGATACGTCTTCAGAATTCTTGAGTAGGTGTCTCCGACTCCTGCTTTTACTACCATAACATGTATGTGTGTGGTGATATTTGGGTGGGTTTTTTTTGTTTTGTTGGTTTTTTGTTGTTGATTTTTTTAGTTTTATAGATATTACTTATGTCTAGTTCTTCGGAGTCTGTGGTTATAACTGAAGCCTTATTTCAAAGCACTGCATCTATTAAATCAATTTTGAGCATTACGGGCTGATAATTTTGGGTGGGGCGCGATCGAATGGCTGTGTGATAGATTAGAACTGATCACGCCCCGACCGTAATGATAATTTCATAATATTCTGGAATAATTCCTTATAACTTACAATGGCAAAATTTTCAGCAAAAACATGATTAAATGTTGAATTATTAACATTGTGACGTAATTTTCATTTCGTATCATTATATTATTTATTACATACTTAGTAACTCTAATAAATACTGGTTTTTTGTATATGTGATACAGATGACATCACAAAACACGTATCGGCCTTCGGGGCTGATGCAGATTATCAGTCCTTTAGGGCTGATACGGATCCGTATCACACCCCTTGCGGAACTCCTCTGCCTTTATTTCGTTTCGATATTTGAGCATGTGTACAGATGGAAAATAAAACATTTATTACAGTCGACATCTTTAAGTGCAGTTGAAAACTTAAAATGCTAGTAAATGTTTTGGAGCAGTTAATGTTAAAAGCTGAGGAAATTCCGGTTCTGTAGCTACATGTTAGGTAAAAAGAATAAAATCTAATATTTTTATTTGATACATGTATACAGACTACTCTCAAATAATATTTAAAATCAATTTGTTCAAGATGATGTTATTTTTTATTTTATCACTAAGTGTGTAATAAATATAATAATAGATACCTTTTTTCCATATCACAGCCTGTATCAGACCTCGACCAATATCATCGGGCTGATACTGGCTGTGATATGGAATAGGGTATATGTTAAACCCGCTTTGAATTTAATCTTATTTCAATATCTGACATATTATGATAAAGATTGTCGCTATGAAGTATTAAAATACTAAATTGAAGTGTAGATCAAACTTCAGTAATATGAAAATGACACAGTTTCATGCATTCGCTAAAAACTGGATGTTTCATTGACTCATACCTCTTCAAAGGGGCATGGTTACGATTTTAGTCAAAAATTACTTTTCCGATTTTAATGTTTACAATGCTTTAGTCAGGCATCTTTAATAGGCAACCAAAATTTGAGTGTCATTCGTTGAGTTATAAGCAAGGTACAGAGCTTACAATTTTTTTTATATGTAAACAAAGCTTTTGTTTACATTTTAAACGTTAAAGTGAAAACTCCAGTTTTAGGCCTAAAATGAATGTAGTGAACGTTAGGATCTGTTTATTTATGCTTAAAACGAATAAAAAGGTGGAAAAATCAGCTGAAAAAAAGAACTTTAGCCGGTAAATTGAACTAATGTAAACAAAAACAGGACACGAGTCTTGTTTACATTACAAAAAAATGAGAACCATGTATCTTGCTTTAAACTTTATTAATGACTCTAAAATTTCATTTGGTCATTGAAAATGCATTCCAAAAGCATTTTAATTAATTAAACAGAAATATAGAATTTGACCAAAATCGTGACCATGCCCCTTTAAATCTGAATCTAAAATTATATCTATTTCTGTATTGCAGCATAACAGAAGATATGATTATATGATTTTATATGCATGTAGAAAGTATGCGACACATTAAATTTTCGTACGTTAGATTATTCATTTTATTGTAAAGTTTCCGGGAAATGTTAGAAAATTGAAACTATTCAGAGAGAAAGGTTATTTTAATAAGTGTACATGTAGTAAATAGTTATTGATCATATGAATGCTTAACTAAAACCCGTTTGATCATAACAATTTAATCTCCCATTTAGATAGCAGAGACTTATAGTTGTTGGGGGGGGGGGGGGCGAAAAAAATCTTAACTTTCTATCCCTGATATAAACGTTGTATCTCGTTCTTACAAAATGTACAATTTGTCCCTTATATAGTAGGCCAGCGTTGAATAATCAGGAATCCATTTATTTCATATGTGTATATTTAAATTATTTTACGAAGTCTAAACTATTAAACGCTCTAAATTATATAGGAAAGCAACAAATTTAACACTTGGTTAAAACAGATTATTTAGCAAATCGCACATTGGTTTGAACATATTTTACGATCAGGATGTAGAAAACAAGATGATTGGGCACAAGTTCTGAGTTAGAATGATTTCACCAATCCGCACATTTATACATTAAAATAATACAAAAACTTGTATTTATGAACAGTATCTGCCTGTTTGGTTGATCAAATGATTCTCAATCTATAGAATCATTAAGTGTGGCCAAGGTTCTCTTGTCTTGGGTTCGAATTCATCTGTATGTCAAAATTATAATAGTCAAGATCGGAGGAACTCTAGCAAACGAGTTTGAAGAAGATCTAGACTGACTCACATTGAACATTGGCACCATTCTACATTTAGAACTCGTATGTTGAATATTTTTTCACCATTAACATTTGTATCGCCAGATAACAATTAATTGAAGTAAACCAAATTTAAATAACTGACATGTACGGAGCCGACCATTTCGCACTTTAAATATTTTTTTTGAAAAGTTATCGTCCCCTAAGATTTAAATGTTTTGTGAAACTGTTTATATCGTTTGATGCGGTTGTAAATCGTCGTAGCTCAGTGGTTATAGTATTGGGCTTCTGAACCGCAGATGATGAGTTCGAATCCGCCTGGAGCTTTCGTTCATGTTTACTGAATTAAATTTTCGAAATGTAATTTTTCATCAAGAATTGGACATGTTTTTGCCTATTTGACTGAAATACTTCTTATCCGTTATGATATCTATCATAATCAAATAATTTTCTGCTGATTTGATAAAATAGTTTAAAGTGTAGCGAGGCACCTTAATAGAAAGAAGACAATATTAAATTATAAATATATTTAATCATGTAAAAATGTTTGCGGTAATTATTCCATATTTTAATAAAGAAAGAGTTTATACATATACCGGTATTCACCAAGAGATTTGTGTGAATTTTTAATTATTTTTTACAATATCTTAATAACAATTGCGCTGCCTATAGACTCAGATGTAAAATTCAAGGTTCAATTTATTGGAAATTAATCAACTTTTTAAAAAGTCTTTATTTGGAGTATTTTATTTAATAACATCCTCAAAATGCTACCATAAAAAAAAATATTGGACCATCCATTTATTAGGTACAAAATATGGTTGTTATACATTGACTTTTCTGAGCAATGGCTTGCTCGAAGCTAGCGCAAAAAACCAATATGAGGAGGTCGAATTCTAAATATACGACAAAAATAAAAAAAATCAGCTTAACAAATTGTGTCATGTGACCATCATTCTACATTAATGTTTCCCAAAGTCACAGTGATCACATTTCAGTGTTATGTCATAGGCCTTTGTAACGTTTGACCCGTCACAATATGTTATATATAACATTTTCTCGTGACTCAAATAAAACGTTTCGGTCGATACTTTCACTTTCTTTGATTGATTTTTGGCAACTGAATATTTTGATTGTTACGTAACTGAGTATTTTGTCGTCTGATATACACAACAGTGCTGAAAATTATATTGCATAACTTCTGGAAGGAATTTACATTTAAGAGAGAGTTGGGAAGAGAGAAGGTACTGGATTACAATATCTAAATTAATCACTTTATCATCCAGATCCATATCGCGTATTAGAGTTTCGCCTCCATTTGCTTGATTCCAAGACGATATAGTATTGAACCAAATTAGACAGTGCGAAGACGAGAGATTCCAAATCCAACTCCGTCATCAGAGTTTAGATGACACTTACCCAACGAGTGCAATTGAGATAGCTGCTTGATTGACGGGGAAACCAAGTCACCTCTCATGTTACTTGGGCAGCAATAAGATAGTCAATATCAGGACGTTATTATTCTTGCCCAGTTTGTATTAAACACTATCAATCAAATTGCTTAGTTTGACCAATGATAAATTACATTCATCTTATTTTTAAGATATTTTTTGTAATGCATTTGTGCTCATGTGGGAAATTCCTTTCCATTTGTCATTGGATTTCTAATAATTAACCTATCTTTTGACGTGGTTTGTCATTTCTTTTCGTTCTTTTTTTATCACGGGAAAAATATTCTATTTGATATTGAATATATCGTGAATGCTTCATTGAAAATTCTAACGAAGTTCAAACAGCATATAAACTCTTTGACATCAAACTCAAAAAGGGGAACAAGAAATAAAGAGGAAAGTAGAATCATTAAGGTTAATGAAGTTAGTAATCATGATATCTGGACACGGTAAACTGGCCTCTGGCCATAAAATTCATTCTATAGCCCAACATAGGTATTAAACTAATTCATTCTATATATCATGATCCTGTTGGTTAATGATCGGTTTAAAACTATGTTATTGCTTACATATTAAACACAAAAATGGCAAATATTTATGTATCATTGAGTATGAGATTTTATTCCGTGCTTTCTATCGAGAGAGAGAGAGAGAGAGAGAGAGAGAGAGAGAGCACTGAATAAAATTAACAACACTGGGCATCTAAAAAGTGCTGGATCTATTATATATAGAGACTAAGCTAGTGAACTGAATACATAAAGCACTAAAGTGCGCTAACGACACGAACAATTGATATTGTCAAATTGTCGGGACAACTAGTCCCTTCTTCAGGACCTGAAGAAAGGACTGGTTGTCCCGATAATTTGACAATAACAATTGTTGTGTTTTTAGCCATTTTAATATATATATATATTTATATATATATATATATATATATATATATATATATATATATATATATATATATATATAAATTTCCCCGGATCATTTAATAACTGATTTCCACATAATGACTCTCTGTGTATCGGGTTTATTAAATAGTTCTACCACGTCACACAGTCTCCTATAAATACTTCAAAGATTTCTGAAGTCTTATACTCTGATCCAAATTTGTATTTATTTTGTTGAATGAGAGCAATCCTTTGTAGGGCCTCTCATTAATTAAAGAAGGGGTCAAACAGCAGATAACAATATCATTTCATTCGTATTCAATTCAAGAAATCGTTAACATTTCTTCTCTTTTGTGTATCATTACAAATCATTTGGGACCATATACATGGCATCTCAAAAACAATGCTATGATGAAATTGGGAAGGTTTTTTTTATTTGTAAAATTAACAAATCAAAAAGAAAATACAGTTGACAAATATCAAATTTATGGATCATGCACCTGCAGATAGGAACATTTTGTGCTGAATTTTTTAGTATTGAAGCCTAAAAACGTTTTCAATAGATATGAACTTGTTGCCAATTCATCTAGAAGACCATCATTGTACCATCATAGTCCAAAAATGATTTTTTGGACTTTACACGAAGGCAGTTTTAAGCTTAAATGCCTTTGGGTAGGGGTGGTAGTCAAATTAAAGTCATGATAATGCAATGAGATTATATAAACATACCACGCCACTGAATGCCTCATACGTATTCTTGTTATACTAGGTTTATCTTCAATGTAGAGTTGAGAATTTTCTACAAAAATAAGCCATTTAATCAAATTAATTCCTATCAGGAAACGCTAGCCTAGAAAGAAAATGCATTTTCAGTGCATTTACTAAATCAAGCACATTAAGAGATAAAATTGGTCATGTTCAGTTTTTACTGTAAAAAGTATACAAAACATTAGGAATGATTATATTTTCATTATTATTGACGAACAACTCTTTTTCAAAATAATACCAATTATTTTAAATAATCTGCATTTAAATATCCATAATTGTGACAGCAGGTTTCCTTATCAAATCCACAACATTTGAATACAGTTCAAGCATCCTTGTTAGATGCATGTTCATGTTATATTTGACCTTCAAGTACCTACCACGTCTTTTAATTTTAATTGATAACTTTGTCTAGTAAAAACCAAGCTATATGGTATTCATTCCCAAGCTGTTGGGTTGGTCTCTTGCGAACACAATTGGTTTAACATTTATTTAATGTATTTTGAATCGGAACAATTTCTGGTCAACGCTCAATTAAAAAGGAATCTAGTTGTAAGAGGGCTTTGGGCCAAGAGATTAAGAAGCACTTTGGAACATTGAATTTGAGGGCACCATCCTTGAAGACTTCGACACCACTTGTAATGGTTTTTATAGGTGCGCTGTAGGAAGTTGTCACGCGATGTCTCAATTATAAACCCAAGGTATCAGAACCACAACAGCATTGAATAGAGATGCAATTGCTGAGCTAGGAGTTACCAGGAAGTAAAGAGATATTTCTGCAATTTTATTCCAGGGTAATTATTGCTAATTAATGTCTGAAAACGACAAACTGCCTCCATTATATGGCTATGATGGCTGCTCTTAAGAGTTTTTGAAACAGTTCACGAAAAGTTCATATGACAAAAAACTTCCGGCGAGAGATCGATTTTATATATTTTTTTAATGATACTTAATTGAAAAAAGATAAACCATTTGACAGAAAAAAGAAGTATAGCCTATGAAGGTAATTCAAACTGGAAAACGAACAAGTAATTACAAGTAATACGTTATGTTGTATTTTTCATCAGTTATCACTCGATACATGTACAAACTAATAAAACATGTCAATCACTCGACACATGTACAAACTAATAAAACATGTCAATCACTCGATACATGTACAAACTGATAAAACAAGTCTATTACTCGATACATGTACAAACTAATAAAACATGTCAATCACGCGATACATGTACAAACTAATAAAACAAGGCAATCACTCGATACATGTACAAACTGATAAAACAAGTCTATCACTCGATACATGTACAAACTAATAAAACATGTCAAACACTCGATACATGTACAAACTAATAAAACATGTCAATCACTCGATACAGGTACAAACTAATAAAACAAGTCAAACACTCCAAACGGATATTCAGCAAATAAATTTTCAAAAGAAATACCATTTTCCCAATGTGATTTGTTGTTTTCTTAAGTATCATTTTCATTTCTTGATTAGTGTAAAAATCGAGATCGATTGTCAGGCAAGCTTTTTGGAAAGCTATAACTACTTGTCGGAGATTTACGGAGATAGTCGAGCGTCTGGTTGAATGAGACTGTATTGAACTCTGGCGTAGGAATACATAAGACTACAAAATATCTTAATTGTTTGTACCATTTAAAATCTGCCTATTTTCAAGGTATCTATACTACTATATTAAAATAATAGACTCGAATTTTTGGGCTTTAATACCAAGAAATCGGAAGAGTACTGTCTTTTGTTTTATATATTTTAACATCATTGGTACTTGAAGATTACCAATTTGTTTTTATTTTTTCTCAATCAAGCTTCGCCAATTAATAATCAACGAAAATTCCTTTAAAAAAATCGGGAAATTATCTGGATTGTTTGGATTTTACAATCTTGCACATGCGCATTACATTCACGCTAGAGCACGGGAGGCTCTTTAGTTTATGTTTCCACAATATCACATTTGCATGAATAAACTCAGAAACGATATTACAAGTACGTGTAAATTTTCATTGAAAATTTGTCTTATATTCTGTTCATCAAAGGAATACGGGAGATAACTCTAACTCAGTGCATTTAATGTGAAATATCCCGAGAGTTCCGAATGTCAACATGGTGTGTAAATTCGAAGCGAGTAAACAATGTTGGTGAAAAAGTGTTGAATTCTTCATTAAAACAATTAAATTTTTAGTAGAAAATTTGACTGTTATTTTCAATGCAGCCTTAATTTTCTCCAAAATCGTTTTGGAGCGATTCTGCATTTTTTGTAATACATTACGGGTATATGGGAGGCATCTTAGCTGTGGTAAAGCGAGACACAGTAAGATTATTCTAATTAAGCAGAGTGAAGTGAAATTAAAAGCATTATTGTAGTCTTTAAGCTTGGTTTTGTAAACGTCAACAATACGATGTGTCGATATTTCCATTTCATATAAATGTCCGATATAATATGCAATGTCAACCTACACGGGTCAAAGTCTAGTTTATAAATAAGTTTCCTTGAGTAAAAATGCTTCAGAAATCATTACATCGAATTTATCAATTATTTTCAAGAACTAAGTTTTGTCAGCGATGAAGATTTGTGCTTAGGTCCAAACACCGTTTCACTTCCGGTTTGCCAGAGTAACTGCATACTAGGAGAGTTGATTAAAATCAACTCCCAAAAAATTAACTCGTTAAACTGGGTCATGCAATCGCTCGAATATCAAAATTCAAATTATGCACAGCAACAAAATCTACGAAATCAATTATTAAGACGACCTATATTACGTTTGAATATGTTACACACGCACCGCAAACTTTACTTTATAATGTGGGTTTTTTCCTTCACGTTATCGCAAATGCACCGTAAAAAATAACGCCATACAACGCCAAATGGCGTTCTTGCTTTTCTTTATGCATAAATTGTTTATTTCTTACTGTTTATTATGTTAAATAAAATTTTTTCGACATTTTGAAAATTTAATCCAATCTCCTTATTTATAATTTACCGAGATCATAACGGAAAATCCTGAGGCCTCACACTCAGTCTCAATTGTGTGTCCGATACCTTAAAAAATATCTTCAATCGGTGTAAAGTCTTAAACGACAGATGCAGTGGTGGATAAAAAAAAAGTCTATTTTAATTTTACAAATTGTTTAAAGCAGTTACAAAGTCAAACTATGTAAATATTTAAATGTTAAACAAGTAACTTTACCTTAATCACAAAAATAATTTGCCCTAATCGCAAAATATCGCCTCATCAGCTTTACCCTAGATTAAGGGAAATCATCGGCACGCGTTATCTCTATAATTACGAGCAATTTAAGACAGATGTACGAGTGGACATTGAGAACTAACACCGCCCAACATACAATGCGCATTAGTTGTTAGAATCAATCATGGAAAAGGTGAAAACCTGGCAGGGGTGTGCAATTACCATCGCCCGACGCCCGGGGCTACCGATTTTAGAGGTCGGGCTAGCAAAAACATTAACTGTGGTAGCCCGTCGGGCTAGTAAATCATAACCAGAGTTGGCAAAATATGCCGGTAAATTTGCAGTGTCCTAGTAGGAAAAGTGTATCGTCATTGTTATCACTGAGGCATGATATCTGCTCCTTTTAAGTCATGATAGCCTAAAAATTTCTTAAGCATTTTTTTCTCGTGCTACATTCTTCTGAGAAAAACAATCTGCTGTAAGTTTCACACTTTGAAGTTTTACCGACAGTGTTGACCTGACCAGTGGCTAGACGAGATAGTCACGCCTCACTGCTCATGGCTTCCGTAGTTACCTGTGCAGCTGTTTCAAGTGACATCAGTGTAAAATGATTCCTTTTTCTTTGATATGTATTCATTGGCTTTTTTTAATATATTTTTTTTTACAGAGAGAGACAGAGAGAAAGAGAGAGAGAGAGAGATGCATTACAGAGAAATAAATTTCTGCACTAACTATTCTCATGAACACATTTTAAAGTGACCTGCTTGGTGAATTAAAAAAAAATTCATATTTTGCATATCATTATTTGTGCATTTTCCATTATTTTAAATTAAAATTTACCATTACTTAATTCATTGCATAGGTGTATTTTGTAAATGGAAATTAAACAGGATAAAATGCATGCACACATAGATAGTTGCAGTGATTTTATAGAGTCTGTTCACATTCACAATGTTATGTTTGGGTTTTATTATATAAACGGTACCCAAACCAATTTTGTAACTAAAATGTGAGAGATCAATGAAGTTGAATATTTTTGAACTAGTCTACCACAGAAAACATGCAAGTAATAAATATTTCGTATATTAATAATTATATACATGTACTAGTATCATACAGGGTTTTTTATAAAATGAAATGTCGACATGTCCGAAATAGTCTGGCTAGTAACTTTGAATCTTGGGCTAGTAACTTTGGTACTCCCACTAGCCCCTGGGCTAGTGGCCAAATTTTGTAATTGCACACCCCTGCCTGGGCAAAAAATCTGAAGCGTGCTTCCCTTTCGCCATCTTGGACTAGGGTAAAGTGCGTTACCCTAGATTTGAGAAACTATCTCGTGGTGTTGTCAGCCGCCTTAAAAAATCTTTAAATTCTCAGACTCTCTTTTTACGGGAAGCACTCCCATATATATCATATTCTACATTGTTATAACTGAAGTTTGTATTTGCTCTATGTAGATTTGGACGATTAAACTCGCTATTTCATCTAGATAAATTAAATCTTCAGTTAGAGCAAGGTGAGTGCAATAAAATACATGTAAATATGTGTAACTTAGTAACTAATACCGGTTTTATATCTAATAAATGACTGTAAAAAAATCCCCTGTAAATTACATATTAAAGCGTTATAACTACATTGAGGTAGCTAAACACAGTTTCGTATAGAATCCAGGGTTTTTTCTCTAGTCAATAGCATGATGGGTAGAGATTTTCCTGCTATTTTTGTGCGGTATACATGATATATAATTTTTTTTTTATTTTCAGTTGCATAGAATATAGTCTTATCTTTAGAATAGATGTAAAAATTATGCAGAAATGTTTTTAAAATTAATTTTGTTAGTCTCTGATATAGAGGGAGGTAACTCGATAAACATCCGGATTTTACATTTGCAGAATTTCATGTCTGGAGTAGCAGGTAAAATAGCTCTTTGAAAAGCTGGCGAATGTACCCTAAAATGACATGAAAACAAGACCTTAAGACTTGCTCTGTGAAATGCTTAGAACTTGAAAATGCTGATTTGGTTGCATTTTTGTGTTAGGGGTGCTAAAAATGAATGGTTGTAGAGCAATTTGGGGCATTATCTCCCATATTTACCCCATTTTTCCATCGTCTAATACACCTAATTATTTATTGATAAATGTGTTATCTTTTAATATTTACAAAATTCATCATTTTATCTTTCCTTTGATATATAGATATATATGTAACACATTTTAACAACATTTCTTTGTAGGGGTCAGTTTTGCTTGTCCCTCATGTAATGACGTCGCGATAACGTCATATAAAAAACTGTGTTTTGCACCCTGACACATATCGGTGTGGAAAAACAGACACACATGTAGCTAAACAGTTGAATTGTTAAAGTAATCGAGAAAATCTATTAGGACACTCAGGGATATAATCACAAATCTTAACCTCTGTGTTCTTACAATGTATTCATTAACAACATTAACTAAGGCAATATTTTCAACGTAGGAAATAGTTATACATGTACTGTACATGTATATTGAAACAAGCGATGCCATCTTCAAGCGATGCCATCTGATTATCAACAAAAATCACTTTTTTCCAACAATACTATGTTTTCTGGAGTTGCTAAAAATTTTCAGTATGAAAACCATTTATCGTATTAAATAGAAAAATCTTTAAAGGGGCATGGCCACGATTTTGGCCAAACTCTATTTTTCTGTTTTTATTATTTAAAATGCTTAATGAATGTATTTCTAATGATCAAATGAAATATGAGAGTCAGTCGTAGAATTATAAGCAATATACAGTTCTCACAATTCTTTGTCATGTAAACAAGTCTCATGCCCAGTTTCCGTTTACATGAGTTCAATATACAAGTAAGAAATCTTTTTCAAGCTGATTTGTCTATCTACTTATTCATTTTAAGCATAAGTAAACAGTTCCTAACGTTTAACACATTCATTTTAGGCCCAAAACTGGAAATGTTACTTCAACATTCAAAATGTAAACGAAATCTTTGTTTACCTACATGTAGCAAAGAATTGTAAGCTCGGTAACTCGCTAATACCTCAATGAATGACTTAAATTTTGGTTGCCTATTGAAAATGCCCTACTGAAGCATTGTAACATTATACAAGTAATCGGAAAAATCATTTTTGACAAAAATCGTGACCATACCCCTTTAAATAATTATTATGAAAGCGGCATGCAGACAACTTGCACTGTTTCTTGATTGTAAAATATTTCCCTGCGTCTTATTATAGATACATTTAAATGCTGTATGAGCAAGCATTCTGGGGATTTTTGCATATTTACAATGCAAGTCCTGTATCGGCGAACCTTATATTGTCAGAGAATGTCATTCTGTTTGATAAATAGGTTTCCAGAATATTTCAAACATGTATATTCATTCTGAGAAATCGATCACATTGATTCAGAAACTTGCCCATTATATCCTTTAGAATATTACAGATATTAACCCGCAATCGCAACTTCTCGGGCCTTTCCGGCAGGCTCGGAAATGTGATTTTCCGAGCCTGCCGGAAAGGCTCGAGAAGTGGCGATTGTGTAAACTCCATCATATATTTTTTTTACTATCAATTTTTTTTAATTATATGACATATTACCATGTGGAATGAAAATTCAATTCTGTTGGCAATGCAGAAAAATGCTTTTATGTTCTCAACTATCTCCACGATCAATTACTTGATCTAAAAATCTTCGATGTTAATTTTTTTCCTTGTTTTGTTTCTTTGTTTTTGTTTTTTTGTTTTTTGGGGGTTTTTTTTTCTTCGCTTTTCAGCATTTCGGATAAGTCTGCCCCTTGCCCCTCTTTCCATCTTCAAAAACTATGCTACGTGCCTGCCATTTGCATATATGGTACCAGGCTGTACGATATGAATGCATTTGAAAAATTCAATTTAAAAGCAAATCATTAATATTTTGCATTTTATATTAATTTATCTTGCTAAAACATACCTTGCAAAAATTACGATGTGAAAGTGTATCATTATCGGCAACAATCGCAGCTTCTCGGGCCTTTCCGACAGGTTCGGAAAAACGCCTCTAATGTATTATCATCACCGGGTGTTAGAATTTTACACAAAATGAAATCGCTTCCCATTAAAATAATTATCGGCAAGACAGCCTCATGTATCGCTTTTGTGGTATATTTTAGGGTTACAGTATATCATTGACTTTAAAGAAGTCTAGGTGACATCTCAACAGATCGTAAAATGTGTTGTACATGTATCTATATCTATACTTCTATACTACTTATTAAAATAAAAGACTCAAATGTTTGGTCTTTAATACCGAAAAATCGGAAGAATACTGTCTTTTGTTTGATATATTTTAAACATCATTGGTACTTGATGATTACCAATTTGTTTTTATTTTTTCTCAGTTAAGCTTCGCTAATTAATAATCAACGAAAATTCCTCAAAAAATCCCGGAAATCAACTGGATTTTTTGGATTTTATAATCTTGCGCTTGCGCAATCCATTCACGCTAACGGAATTTTGTTTCCACAATATCACATCTGCATGAGTAAACTCAGAAATGAGTTACAAATTCGGGTAAATTTTCATTGGACTTTTGCTATATATTCTGTTCATATATATTAATGATTTCGTATGAGAGAAAGTATAAAATAACAAATATACATTTCAATAAAGTACTTACTTTTGTCTTCGTGATGACAAAAAATATTTGATTACATGCAAAAAAAAAAATACATTATATTTGTTAGGAGAGTGAAGATAGAATATGTTTTATCGTAAAAATGAATTATAATGTCCTACGGACCCAGTTTTACAAAGAAAATACGTGTACGTTGGTGAAAAGGTGTTGAGTTCTTCCATTCTATGGATTCAATTTTTTAGTTGAAAGGTATAATTGCAGTCTCTAAAAGGTTTGTTGTGACGAATTTGACTGTTATTTTCAAGGCAACTTCATTCACTTTCTCCAAAATCGTTCTGGAGCGATTTTGCAATTTTCCGCTACATTACGGGTACATACACCTGTAGAAGACATTATAACTGTGGTAAGGGCCTTTCCCGAGACACAGTTAGATTATTACGGGCCGTCAGGGGGCGGTCCCTTATTGCCTGACGTCATGTCAGGCATATCTAAGGTTCAAAAGTTACATTCCCCGAAACAGTGCAGACAATAGGATCAAGCAATATCATGATACTTCACAAAAAAGATTATTATAACCAATGCATGTTTAAGGTGTCAGCATTTACATTAATAATTGATGAAAATCTTACGTTATATGGGATGTAATAACAACAGAGAGCAAGAGTTTTCAAGTAAAAGGGATGTTCACCACACAGTGCACTTGTGTAATCCTGATTTAAAAATAGAACAGCATTCCATATTTGAACGGTGAAAAAGGGGGAGGGGTCATCGCATATTGCCTATTACGATACAATATAAGTAATAATTAGTGTTGGATTATCATTATTACAAAAGAGTAATCAGTTTGGATAAAAACAATTATTTATTTATACAGCTGGAATGTTTACTGGAGGAACTAAATCGCCAAAGCGGGTTGTGACCCGATTTTCGTTCAGTTGGGCGATTTCATTAATCTTGAAAAGGGGTCATAACTTGCGTGTCTTACTTAAATTACAGTAATACATTTAACAACTACTGATCAAGTGTGTTTGTGAATTCGATAGAATTCTTCCAAAACATCCGATCCAAAAGATTATTTACAAGTATGTAGCTGTTACAAAACAAATGTCAAAACAATTCATCTGACCCCCTCCCCATGGATATCTGCCAATGGATGAGTTCATTCAAACCTCAGCCGTTGTGTGAATGGTAAAGCAGGACTTCGCGCCAAAATGTTTCATTCATAGTTTTTGCGCGCCGATTAGTGGACGAGTCCGTTGGGATCATGCGAATACCACAGAGCACACCGTGCTCTGTAAACATCACAGGCACGTAGCATCGGGGGTTTGGATGACGGGAGGACTGCTTCCCCCTCTCCACTTTTTTTGCAGCAAGCACTTTTCTTAAATTTGAGAATTCACCCTTTTTTAATTGCTTGTCAAGATGATTTTGATGAAGCTGCCCAACACACATTCAAAAACAAAACGTGTTTGTATACCCTTTCATATTTTATATGGTTGGAAATTTTTAAAATCGCCTTTTAGTTGATTTTGCATCTTAATATAACAAATACAATTTTTAAAAAAATGACTATTTAATCTCCAGCTTTCAAGCTTACATGCACTTATATGATATGTGTACATTCCTAAATAAATGAATGAATAAAATGATCGAAAATTAAGAAATTCATTACTGATAAGAAAGCCTAATTGATACATGCATGCTTCCATTAAATAATTTTGTTTAGTCAGGCAAGCTTTTTGGAAAGCTATTATTACTTGTTTTATACACATTTAAATATTGTAACTGCGTTTCTGCGGGATAGTTTTTTTTCATGAATTAATATTATGCTCATTTTTATCAATTAAAAGTAAAAATGCTTGTAGAAATGTTTTATGCCTTTTAAAAATATTACATATTTTTTGTTTTGCTCGTAAATGAAAAGGTGGTCATAGACTGTCGTGTTAGACGTGTTTTCATTGAGACTATTATCTATTCGGAAAATTTCGGAGTTTTCCATTGTATTGGGATCGGTATACGGGACATACTAAAGACCTGAATGACAGGAACTTTTATATAAATGATGTATTTGAATTTCTATGTGCTGCGTCGAATAAAATGACTTTGTGTGTGAATTTATTATATTGCCAAGTGCTTTGTGGTAGAAAATTATCATGAAATGACATCCATATCATTTTTTTTTACGAAAAAATATAAAAAACAATGAAAATTTGTAGGGACCTGAAAATTTGAGCTAACCTGATTTATTTTTTAATTCTTTTGAAATAACAATGATTATCTTTATAAACTGTAGTGTAGATAAGATTTATAATTCCATTTTGGAAAAAAAATTATCGAACTCTATTCTTAATAAAAGTAAAATGTTAAAAACGAGTTGCTGAAAACATAGTAATTAAAATTAAAATCTACCATTAAAATTAGTACAATCAACTCGTTATTTTCTTTGTAGTGATGATTCATACAACAATTATATTTTTGCGGCCCATTTGACGCTTGCGTCAATATGATTTCTTGTTCAAACTAAGGAAAGTGTAGTGAAATTAATAGCATTATTGTAGGCTTATAGCTTTGTTATGTAAATGTCAATAATAAGGTGTGCCGATGTACCTATTTCGTAAATGTCCAATATGCAATGTCAACCCGTGCATGCACGGGTCAAAGTCTAGTTTATATCAAATTTAATAAAAAGGAGGGTTATCATGGACGCTTAGGTAAATTATTACAGTCTTCCTTGGAAGACGGTATAAAGAGTTGAAATAATTTACAGTCTCCGGGGTTGTGCACTTCCTTTCCTTTGTGATTGGTAGAAAATACATGATGTGAAAATTTACATTTATTTCATTAGTTGAAATACTGTTCGACGCAAGGAAGATAATTTTCTGATGATCTTTTTCATGTACGACTTAACAAATTTCGTAGATTTCAAATCTTAAAAAGTGAGAAAACGAAAAAGCAGTACAAAATTGCTGTGAAGGAAATTCAGCCTTTGGTTTCAGGTCCAACTTGTTGAAAGTAATATTCTATAATATCTATTGAAATTATTTGTTTTTCTTTTAGCATTGTTTATTCAAACATTTATACAAAATTAAAAAAAAATTGATGCGGTATGTCTAATATCGGTAAAGTTATTTGCACCTTAGATAGATAAATGCAGTGGGATAACTTTGATTTTATAAAAATAATACGAGTCTACGACCCTACCTAAGATCTCTTTTACCTTATAGTCGATCACAACTTACAGGCTCGGGTACGCAGTTCTCAGGCTTAAACGACACATGACATAAAATGTTTCACTCGCCATGCTATGTAGAGGAAGGTGACATTTATATATAAAAAGAATTAAACTGTCTTTGATAACTAAGTGCTGTTTAGGGTTTGTTTTAAAGACGGTAAGCTTTTTTAAAAAAGCTAAACTTGTTAGTAAATACATTCGATGTGTTTTTCCGAGCCTGCCGAAAAGACCCGAGAATTGCGATTGTATCAGCAATTGAATTTTGTAGGACGAACCCGATCTGAGAAAGAAAACTGAATTTCTCTGTCCTGCTTATCTTTATTTTTATCTGTTGTTTCTCATTATATAGCTACATAGTAAGTTTTTAATCAATTTTCTAAACTTATGCAAAGAAAAAAATTAGAGGAAGCCAAGTCGGGACTGAATGACTGAAACATTAGCTCAAAACTTTTACACCTTTATTGAGGTGTAGGAAAACACCCAATAAATTACGACTGGATCCAAACGTTCGAGGATTAATCTGTTAACTCTATCAGGAAAAACGAGTCGTATAAAATTAAAATCATCATCAATCCCGACTAAAAAGTATGAACAACTGTGTTGGGGGAAAATGACTGACAGAGATACAGATAACAACTGTAGACCCCCCCCCCCCCCTCCTTCCCCTCGGTTTCGATAAAACAGAATAGTCAAACGTGTTATTTTGTTGCCTTATTTGTGCAGGTGAAGAATAAACGGGAATCGTAAATTCACAGGAATCCATCTACAGGCCGAGTTACCTCTCTTTTTCCTCTTGATTACTGGTGGGCACGGCCTGCCCTTCCCCCTCCCCCAACTTTTTCTCGCAGCAAATAATTTTCTTAAAGTTACATAGTAAAAATTGAATAAGCATGGAGTTGCCCCCCCCCCCCTCTTGATTTCTTGTGGGCACGGCCTGCCCCCCCCCCCCCACAACTTTTTCTCGCAGCAAATAATTTTCTTAAATTAACATAGTAAAAATTTACATAGTACACAGTAAAAATTGAATAAGCATGGAGTTGCCCCCCCCCCCCCTTTTTTGGGAGTATTTTAAAAAATTGGAATGTAAATGAGAGAAATCGAAGTTATAGATATGTAAACTACGGAGACCCCCCCCCCCCCCCACCCCGATTAGGATTTTGAAGATTTTTAAGAATAGTAAGATTTCGGATAAATTACAGCTTAATTTCCGTTGCCGTTATCTGACTAATATTTTGTCTCTAGATATTCATTATGAATATTGATCTTTGCTCACCACTCAGCTTTCATAATAATGGAAATCAGATTAACTTTAATCGATGTTCAACAGTGTTTTAATTGTAGACTGTAGAAAATGTTTGAAATCTACTTTTATTGTATAAAAAACACTCATTTGCCGAAAAACGTAAAAGTTACAGAGAACTCGAGTCTGCGATTACTTCTAAGTTATGTAGAATATCAGCGGCATTGACGCTTGGAGGAATTAAGTCACCCCCAAAAGTTTACTCAGTCAATACGTAATCTTCAGAATCAGTTGACGTGGAGACATTGCTTAACTTTCATTAAGGTTTTATTACTTTCCGTGGGCAACAATTTTCGTGATTTACATAAAACTGACAGTTTTGAAGATTCGTAAATTCATGAACAAAGGTCATGGCATTCAAATATGTTGCAAACAATTTAATTAGATGACCATTTCAATTCTTGGATCATTTATTTAACGAAAATCAACAGAATAAGTGTTAACCGAAAATTGATGAAACCATGTAATTCATAGGCGTCGGAACCGGGGGGGCTAGGGGGGGGGGGGGCTTCACCCCCCCCCCCACTTTTTCTCGTAGGAAAGATTATTGTTCCTAAATTTACCTTGAAAGATTGAGAAGTTGGATTGAGAAGCATACTAGCCCCCCCCCCCCCCTCCCCACGGATTAGGAATTTCATGATTTTGGGGAAAAAAATTTGCGTAAGTTTTTTTTTCTTTTGGAAGTATAGGTATACCCCCCCCCCCCCATTTTTTTTTGGAAGTATAGGTATACCCCCCCCCCCCCGGTTTAGGATTTCCATGATTTTGGAAATTACTTTTTTCTCAATAATTCTGAGGATTAGTCTAGCCCCCCACTTTCAATTTGTTTCCGACGCCAGTGAATTTCAAGTAAGGTCAAAAAATATTTTATATGTGAATTTGCATCTTTTTAAGTCCAAAGTTGCAGATGTATATAGTATTTATTTTAGTCCAAACAGCTAGATTAAGGATGTGTCCTTCAAACAGAAAAAAGACATTTGTATATTTTTTGCCAAGGCCGTCTAACCTCTACCGATTAGGTTTTGTTTTTTTTCAAGAGGACAGACGTTTTCTTTCTCCCTAGAAAAGTTTGAACAGAAGGTAGAGGCGCAGTGAAAGATGTTTTGAACAGGCATCGATCATTGTGAACGTTTACCATTTGTGTTTTGACATACATTGGTACCATATGCTAGTAAGTAAACGTGACAAGTTCTACAAGAGCGAATATAATGTGAAATAATGTGAACCTCACCATGTCCCATAGCGAAATTCGGTGTGCTGTTCGAGTTTTTGTATCGTATCGAATGCAACTAATGTATAAATAAAACTGCAGTCAAATTATCTTGCATGTATACTAGTTAAAAGAACGTCTTTAGTAGTATTCGATCATATGATTGTAAATAATTACGAGTAGTCCAAATAAATCCGCTTAAGAAATTCAATGGTTCTTGTAATCATACACATCCATCTTTTTTTCTTTGGCTTGGTGATATGTCAATTTTACTGAGTTTAGTTAAGTTAACTTAATTTGATTTTTTTCCATACTTGCTTTTGACAAAAAAAGGTTGCCAATATATATATATAGACATGCTGAAGATGCAGGGTCTGTAACTCTCGGTATGAAAAATTACGGATGACCGTTCTAGGTCGTCCCTCCGAATTTGTCAGACCAGGAGCTGCATACAATGTACCCTGCAGCTAGGCATACTTGTAATAATTGAAGCGAATGAGGGAGATATGGGAAACAAAACTTCTTATTCTGATTCGATATACTATATACAGTGTACTGAGACCAGCTGTGCATCAAATCAGCAGCATTGTTGGATATTCATATCCTTATCTCTGTGTTAATTCTGTACCTTACTAGCAATTAGCAACAGAGAAAATAGATTGTACATACTACTACTTGTTGAGAATACTGATAATAGCAGTCATACGTATAGGGCGATGTTGTATAATAAAATGTACTGTAATATTCAATGCGTCACCAGTACATAATAATTTTATTACTATTTTTATTTATAGAGAGTTTAGTACATACTGTCTCAAGCATGTAAGGGGTATCTTATGATAGAATGAACGCAAGATCTTTTAGCATTTTTATTACCTGTACAGGCTGGTGACGTAATAGATTCAAAGCGGAAGCAGGCATTTGTTGACGTCAGCACTGCAAAATTATGACTCTTATAGTAATCAACTATCCCTTCTTCAAACTTTTAATTAAATAAGAAGAGGGTGCTTGAATTTGATTCATCTATCTGCAATGAATTTCCCGCATAACACATGCTTAAATTCAACTTGCAAGAAACCCAGTAATCAATTCAACTTATGAGTTTTCGCGAAAGCCACATTAGGTTCTTATTTCGAATTATGATTCTCATGTAATGAGGGATTCTTGACTTAGAAACTAGGTGTGAGAAAATCGTTTTCAGATCCTAGACATAGTTTTTTTTTTTTACCATGAGTCATTATATATGTTAAAGCAGCGATGCAAAACTTTTGCCAAAAATTATTTTTCATTATCGAAAGATGGTGATCGCTTTGATGATGAAACGCACTGAAGCTGTAGCTTTCAGGAGATTTTAATTAGTTTTATTTTCAATGCAAACAAGAAGACCTAATCATAAGAAAAAACAACAATCATTGCTATAAGATGTTTAGATATCGTGGATTGGATTTCAAACATTTCAACTGAAGGCAAACTCTAGAAACAAACACTAATAACCAATTGTCTGGTATTGACATTTGCATTCTTTAGGATACTTGAAACAACATACCAAACAATGTCTAACTGTGTAACTGGGACAAAGCAATCGTTTCAGCTAAGAGCGGTCTGCGTCCATTGATACAAACTATCAGTCGAATCTTCATCTTTCTTCTGCTGCACTTAAAACATCTACATGTTACTTGAAACCCAGAGACGTTTCTTTAAAAAAAAATCCAGCTGATAATAATTAGTAACCTATTTTAAAAATAAAGTAAATAATGTGAAGTACGTTCATTTTCTTTTAACGTGATTATTAAGTTATTTGCATTTGCACTTTAAGAAATTTTCAAATTATATAAATAATTATATGCTTGTTTTCTAAGTATTCCTCTTTTAAAACGTTATAATGAATTGTAATTAAACCCCTTTGAAAATTGTTATAAGATTTCTTTAGAAGATAATTTAAATACATGAGAGTAGGGGGATACTTAGAAAGGGGTCACAGCGAGAGGTACAGAAACAGAGACCAAAGAAAACAGAGAGGTAAGTACATATCAAACGGAATCACAGTGGACATCGAGCACTGTGCGGCTGACACGCATACACTCAGAGATATGTAAGGAATGTGATGCACCGCGAATGACCGTCGGCGGCAGAGCCAGGGTACTTATGTCTGATGTTAATTCTCGAAAACGCGCATCGCTCGCCAGGTAACGACTCTGCTTTTGGATCCGGAACGGCAGGAGATCACCAGACTCGCACCTTGACATAGTTTATTTAGTCTGAATTTTCTCCGAGCGTCTGGAAGGATCAAAGCCAGTTGTCGTTAGCGATAACAGATGTACTCGTGTGGTCTTTTTAGCTGAATATCATGGTCAATTTTTACAAATAAAATTTATATTACTACATTACAGTTTTGCCTTAGAATTGTATTCAGCTTTTTCGGCTTATCAATTCAATCGTTATTCTTGCACGTTGGTTCACGTTGCTGTGGCTGTTTCTGGTGTGTATGTTATCTTGCAATATATGCTGTTAATTAACATCTTAAAATTAGAACACCGTTTATTTATTTTTTACAAAATTTAGCCGTCTTACCCCATAAAAATTAGGAAATAAGTTGTAGCAGGTATGTAGTTTAAGTTCTAAACAACACTCAGGTGTTCTGGAAACAGACACAAACATCGGCACAATGAGCGGAATGTAACAGAATTGCACTTATTGTTTTAGGCAAGTGCATGACGGGAATGCTTCCCAGCGATTTTTTAGTTAATATATTTGACAGTTCAAGAACGTAAGTAAATAAATTATGTCTCAATCTTTACATCATGCAGTCACATGCAAGCTGTAGACAATTCAAGTTTCTTTGCTCTAGACCAAAATAAAGGAATTTGTTCACAAATTTTAATCTTCAAACCTTTCTACGATAACAATAAACTCTGAAACAATAGTAACAATTCTAAAACAAAAATCTAAATAAACAATATATATCATAAATCAAAAAGGAGGTAGGATTTGACAAGACTAGGAAGCGGAAGTGTTTTGACTTTTTCCGGAAGTCCGGTGCACATTCGATCCCGGATATATAACCTGCAAAGATGTTTTAGTTCTCTTGGTCGACATCCGTAAGACATCAGGCACTTTTTGGCTTCGACATTAATAGTGTTGACGTGTTTTATGCTGTCGTTGTCATACAAACAGGCAGCTACAAAAAGTAAATGACAAACATCCTTCTTTCCGAACACGTTGTGCATAAAATGAAGAATTCCAAAAGGATCCTTGGCGCGAACTACTCCAAGATATCCACGAAAACTGACTTTGGCGCCAAATTTGATGAGCAAAGAGATGACGTCATAATGAATATCACAGCCATTATTTTTCAAGTATTCTATCAGAGGAGGAAGATATGGGTCTATGTAACTAACTTGCTCCGAGTAGGCATTAACATTAGCATTCTTGTTCAGTAATAACTCTACGATCTGTCGCCGATTTTTGAGACCTACCAGGGAGCAAGCAAGCATTAACGGCGTAGCGCCATGTTCTGTCCTCTCCTCCACTTTGGCTTGATACTGGAGCATGAGTTCACATAGTGCTATATTGTCCTTGACGATTGCTTCATGAAGTGGACTGTATTTGTAATTATTTGGACGGCTCAGACAAGCACCGTTCTTCAACAAGTACTCGGTAATATCAACATCCCCTGCTTGTATTGCAAAGTGTATTGGCCTTCGTTGTTCGAACCTAGCAGGACATGTGGCATTCACATCAGCATTAAACTGCAGTAACAATTTAACAGTCGATAACTTGTGTTCTTTACAAGCCCTCATTAAAGGTGTAACGCCACATCTGTTGTAAACGTTGGGATCCGCTCCATGACTAAGCAGAAGCTCCATACACTCTAGATTATCAAGTGGTACTAGACTAATTTCATAACCCATGAAATATTTATGATGTGGACTAGCACCATTTTCTAACAGAAGCCTAGCGCATTCAATATGATTGTTTTCGATCGCCATATTGAGTGGTGCCATTGTCATAAAACTGTCCTTTTTATTCAAATTGTCTTCTTCTATCACGCCAAGTTTGCAAAAATTCAAATTCGCACCATTCGTAATTAAAATGCTCAACACATTGTGGTATCCTTTTCTGGCACAGATGTGCATCGGGGTATACCCAATGTCGTCTGTCAAGTTCACATCAGCGCCATTGTCAACCAAAAGTTTGACACACTCGACGTAGTTGACGAAGGCCGCGTAATGGAGCGGACGTAGTCCTTTCTTGACTCGACCGTTGACGTCCGCCCCGCATCGGATGATCAATGTTATATCCTCTATGGGCGACTTGAAGGTGATAGCGTCCGCGAGAAGCCTCAGCAAGGCCTCGGGACTCCATTCCAATCGTCTCCGAATGATTGGTTTTGGACCATCATATGTCATACAGTTCTGCAATAAATATAATTCTGTGAATTGTATTGCCATGTAGTAAAAAAATGAACTTTTACAGTACAACTTATTGTGTGTCAGAGTTATAATATTAAAATCCAGTGGGTAAAAGAAATTTAAATTGTCTCTACAATTTGTGCTATATTAGAAAATGAAGATGAATAATTTAAATAATTTTTTTATTTAATTCAAAATGAAATGAAAAAAAGCAATAAAAATTCCCTTTTTATTTTAGGAAAAATTCAATTTAAAAATGTCTAAAGTTTATTTTATTTTTGAGAACGTAACACTTACTTATGAAATAGTTTAAGTTTAAAAAAAAGACCCAAAGGAATCTTACTATTTCTTGGCTTTAGAATTGCGAATTAATGATTGTAATAAGTGTATTATGTCTTTTAAGAGACATACATATCATTACGATTATTAAAAAGATGAATGTTGAAAATCATATAAAGTTAAACGTATAGCACCGAAATCATTCCTACCTCAAAATCTTCATATTCGTCATACTCCATTCCGTAACTGGGAAGCTGTAACACTGTTATGCCTATTACACGATATTTATAATGTTCGCGCACTCGTGTTCTTACGATTACGTTTCATGCATCGATTAGGTTGTCGGAGGGGTTCACACAAGGATAAACAATCAATATAACATAAACAATGGAACCTCACACAGCTCGATCGAATCCCTCCTTTATCGAACAGAGATGGCCATTACGCGATATATGCAAATAATTCCGTCAGCCTGTTATCGAATTGGTTCATCTGCGATGAACCTAGAAAGAACCCCTGTGTGATATATGTGTCAGAATTAGCAAACGACCTAATCAGAGAGGAATAAAGTAGATGCTACAGAGAGAAGCAAGAGTCAATCAGTTCTATTGTTCCACTGCCACTCTGCTAGCGTCATCAGGAGGGTGAACGTTTTCGGAAGGTATTTCACTTGTCGCTGTTCACAACGTGTTATATCCATACTGCGACCCCCAGAACCTCCCTAGAGACGACGTCTACAACATTCAACAACCTGTAATGAAGAGATCAGAAGGCAACGGGAGACAGGTTACCGTGTAAAATCATTTCCACAGACATCAGATTGAGAAAAAACGAACACGGTTCTCTTGTTTTTCTACGCTGTTCTTAATTTCACCAGTCAGCGATTTTTCCGCACTACATGTTAATTAGCAAAGAATGCATGCATGCCTCAAAATTAGTGTAATATGATTTCGTCGCGACTGCAAAAATATAATGAAACTAGAATAGTTTAATCAAGCTCATTGTTTTAATTTTTTTTTTCTTTTCGACGTTGTCGTTTAAAAGTATTTGATATATAATCTCATAAAGTTATTTGATATATTCTCATAAAAGTTTCACTAAGTATGCTACAGACACACAAATAAGTCGTATCTCTGATATTTCATTACTACAATATTAAGGCTTTTCATCTAAAAGTAAGTTTTAGAGTGCTCATTTTTGATATGCCATTATCTCTTTGTTTTATTGCTTTATTCATTCCAGCAATTCTCTTCATTTCAAGGAGGTAATCGTCGACAGTTGTGTACAGGGTGTCGTGAGAAAACCGCGTTCTCTAATATCAGAATAATCCCCTGAATCTTCTCAAAAAACAAAAGTGTTGGCAAGTGTTAATCATGGTAATGTCTGTCATTTGCCTGCCATGTACTCTTATACATATATATCAATGCAAACGCACACCAAGACATTATAGCTTAATTATCTACTGCGAATTTCTCAAATATTTCCGCCGCGTTCAGGAAAATTGGTACATTATTATATTAAAACCTCTGTCATATTTAGCATCCATTTAAAACTCATCTAGCCGCCAGTTTGGCGAAGAAATAAAACTTAAGTTGTTACCTGGGTTTAAGGTGGTGGCGTCGAAGGTTGGACTCTTATGGATCAAAGATGTCAGTCCCACTGTGAAAGTTAAAAACTCCCCTTCTCACTGATTAGCGATTGACTTCTTGTTTAAATGTAACTACTATGTACATGTACTTTTGTCATCGCCTTAGGGTAAATGATTCATAGGAATGTGAACAACCTATTCCGTCACTTATTTATTATAATCAAATAGATGGTACAAAACTGAGGATTTTGAAAATATAACATTTCATATGATAGTTTTAATTGATACAACTGGTCTACTACATAGAGAAGGAATTAATATATTTTTTTAGGAATAACATTGTATTAAGCCATTCCATAAAAGTTAATCGCAAAATAGGATATCAAGCACTACAAATGAACATAGATTTCTGAACATTGGTGTTACCGCCATTTTTAAGCACTTAACAAACAGTGCTTAGCCTAGCGCCTTGTGACAGCGTTTCGAACATACAGGAGTTGTTTATAAAACACTCATTGCGGTGAAAATTTCCATCGGTTTTCTATCTGATCAGAGGATAGGTATGGGTTAAATGACCAGTCAATCAACTTTAAACATACGTGTTCGAATAGTAATAAGATCTCGTCATACATTATTGCAATACTCACGCCTGGAAGACTGCACATCAGACTTCGTATATGTATCTATTAGGTGAAAATTTAGACATTGGTTTAGCTGAATGCTTTGAGGATATAAATATTGAGAATACACTGAGAATGCCAGAGTCATTAAAAAATAATGGTAATCATATAAAAGTAATGAAGAATATTGAGACGACAAATTTTGTAGTAATTTGAGTATATATTTTTAATTTATTTTATAATTTTAAACCCTGTAAAATATTGTGAATTATGTATAACACCTTTTGTAAAATAATATTAAGAAGCAATACAATTAACTGAATTAAGTAAAATAAAACTTAATATACAAGTTGTATTTAACTGTATTTATACTAACTAAACACACCTAAAATTAAGCTGCATTTCCAATGTTAGATTTTTTTAAATGTAAATTTTTAATTTACAGTTTAACTTAAAATATGTCAATGGCAAAAATATTGTATTTTCTTACTCATATTCATATGAAAATTGGAATGTACGTTAGGTACATTAGGTGCTCTATTGTAAATAAATCTTTTTTCTGATAACATTAAATGCTATGTTTTAATCTGATAAGATAAGTGCATGAGATGTAAAATATAAATAAAAACATGTTTACACTATTCCTTTTACAACATATTTGATATATTGACATCAATATGCTAAACATGAAGGTTTTCAAACCAATGTATCTATGTTAAAATTTAAAGTGTTGGCAAATACCGCAAGTGTTGCCTGTTTGCGATGCACATTTTAGTATTTAATTTATTAAAAATAAAAGAAATCTTGCCACGGTATCGAAGTTTATTATGACAAAAACTGCTGGAAATTACAAAAAGATAGAAATGTTTGAAAAAATTAAATTAAAAACAGCTAATTTAAGGACCAAACCAACGAATTTCATTTTGTGAGCAATGATGTTTACCGTTTACACAGAGCCAATGTCAGCAATATATATCCTATGAACGAATCCTTACTTATTGGAGGAGCGTGTGGTATGTGACCTTGCTCACTTTTTCTGTCTTTTTTTTTAATTCAGCTTTTCAGAATTTAATACTGAAGGAATTTATTTTTTAATCTTAAGTGCAAAAACATGTTTCAGTATCAATCAACCTTCGTTTCACACCATTGAATACATTTTGATTATAAAATGCTGTCATCATTTCATCTGTATTTCTGTATGTTTTATTCTGATTGTCAATGCCGTGAATATTCATATCATACTAAAGCAGTATTAATCGTACAATCTTTTTGAACCTCAATCCTCCCCTAAAACCCACGCCTTAGAAGTCTTCATTCGACCATTACCTGCAGACAGCGCTTTCATGCAGAGCCACTAATGATCCATTATTAATGAGCTTTGTTTTCTATTGTTTTAGGGATTTCACGCCCTGAGCAGAATCAATTAAGCGCATTAAACAACAAAACACTCGGAGCTGGTATGATAAACAAAAGCAGGCAGTGTGACTAGCTTTCCGCACTGGATGACTCTACATCTGGTCCCCTAAGAACAAGGGGAACCGGAACTTATTCCGTGTTGATGGCGTAGGAATAAATTCCTGGATTATTATTTCCAATTAGGTCAGGGCTTTTCCTAAGAGGTAGTAATGTTGTGTACAGATTTCTACCGAGCCCTATGATTACTATGCTGAAATATGTTTACTTTCAATTGGTGTGTGTTATTTGAAAGTGCAAAAATTTATGACTTGATTAAATTATAATCATTTAAAGAGGAGAAAACAAAAGCATTCCCTCAAAATTACTCTTTGTTTGCCGAAAAGCAAAAATACCTACTCTTATATAATACATTATTTACCTTAGGTGCATATTGCGGTAGCAGTTATCTTGTAGCATGTAACAAAGTTCACGTGTTGTCAATTTATCTAAAGCTCATGTGTTTGATTATCATAAATCAACCCTAGTATAAGACATATATGTGGCTATCTCAATACCGTTGTTATATTTCGTTTCGTGTTTTAAAGCTACTTAGTATTAAATCAATTATGGCCTTTTTCGGATTAGATATTGATAGACCATTAACCTACTTATATATTGTCTTGGAAATCTTAGAATAACATGTTAATGAAAATGTGACAGTTTAAGATTTCAGTTTCACTTCTCTTTAAATTTAATTGTTTCATTTTAAACCGAATACAGTTTTTTTTTATCAAAACTACCTAGAAACTGAAAAATCAATTAGAACAATGCGATAAAAGTATATACGTATTAAATTCAACCACTTTTAGGAAATATAACTTATAATCAGTAAATCAAATAATTCAAATGTCAACGTAATTATTAATTATCATTTCAAGACTCTACTTTATTGTCCAATTTTTCGATTTTTTATCATATATTAATACGCAATATTTCTCAACTAGTTTAAAAAACGGTTGTGATATTCTAACTGTCCCCCTCCCAGGGCAAAAAAAGACCGGGGGGGGGGGGGGGGGGGCAAAGACACAATCAATCAATGTAAATAAAAGGGCAACATATACATACATTATACAGGAATCCTGATGTTTGTTATAAACCTCTCTTTATTATATAAACTACATTACAAACAAAATTCACATCGTTTTGATTTACGCTAAATACACTCTAACGCATAAACCATCATCTCGATCAAATGTACAAACAATGCGATGATGAAAGAGCTAAGCAACCTTATACAGTTCATTTCGTTAAATTTATTTAGAAATAAATGTCTCAATATTTTCAATATAGTATCACCTGACGTAAACACTTGCTAAGTTTAAATAAATGATGTAAACAAAGAGATAAATGACGCCGCTCGTTGGCACCTGTTTTTTAATGATAACGGAAAAAAGAAAGAATCACTGAAAAACACAGCTTAGTTCTTTCAGCGCTGCTGGGCTTAAACAGAAGGCGCATCATCGCTTTTGGAGAGCAGCTCTTCTGTTTACGAGGCTATTTATTTTTGTCTTTTTTTAATCTTATTGATGAACCTTTGAGGATTTCTCTTTTCTAACAATAAAATGAACAGTTCTGAGCGGGCTCCAGGGGGTGGGGATTAGCCTGAGACGATTCCGTCTTTGTACTTCCTCTGTTTATAATGAGTCACACACAAGGTACTTTTGTATTTATTATATCTGGTAGACAAAGTCGGGCATCAATCCTTCTGGGCACCAGATGATGAAGATTATAATTAAAAGAACATTTTACAAGAAGAAGTGACGTAAACCCTACCGCTAGTAAGTACCTGCAATTAGTCCTTACTCAGACACCAGAACACAAAATAATGTGGTCGGACCTGTAAACAAATGGAGTTTGTTTGCCACATGTCAGGTTTTTGAGGTCATGTTTTACAATGTTTTGCTTTAGCTAAAGGCAGTTAAGGAAAGGACCGGCTCCCAAATTGCGGGAAACCTGTTCAGAGTTTTATTATATAGCTTATACACACATTAGGCTGCTTAAAAACACTGATGACATTTAGGTTACGAAGTATTATTTCATCTTGGAATGTAGAAAATTGCTGTAACATTCCGCAACCATTATCTCTCATTTCCATGCACACGGTGACCGCTTGTCTTTCTGAAACAAAAAAACATCGAGTTTTGTGTTCACCATTGATTGATTTACTGCATACACTAAATATTTTGTTGGTGCATTTGCAAATAAAAAATTGAGTGAAAACCCCCAAACAGTTTGGGTTGGTTTTGGAAATATGTTTGCGTTGTTTTGTGTCTAAACGCACCTCTTTTTAGTGTCAGAAAAGTATCGTAAACAGAGTTTTAATAATTATTATAATTAAAAACCCTTTATTCGATTATCTCATCTTCGTGACTTTGGGATTGAGAGCGATGGGACATGTGTGTTGAACACTCCTAACAAAAATTACCAAAGTAGAGAGGTCGATGGAATCAAGAACAAGGTTTCAATACACAGCTGTCGGGATGACTTGAGCTTTGAGAAACAAAAGGCTATTAAACGACTATCTATCGTGAAAAGGTCGATGACCGGTTGGTCGTTTCTTTCGGGGGGGGGGGGGTAGATTAATAAAATAAGATCAAAGAACCAATGGAAAATTAATATATAAAGGGTTATTGTGTTTTTAAAGCAACAATATCGAACTATGAAACAATACGTTAGGTTTATGTTTTCTGTCTTGTTTTTATGTTCAATTGGGTACCCCCAATATCGCCCCTTTTTACTTCCATTGCATATATGTCATGGACTGTAAAATATTCATGTGACATATATTCGAGGCCCTTCTTTGATTCCCAAAGGATATAGCGTGAATGAATTTCAATTCAAATATCTATAAAAATCATTAATTCACCCCTTCATTTTTGCAAAGGAAATAATTTTCATGTTTTAATGTAGATTTAAACCCCCTACCCCACGCAATCCCAACCCTATTGTGGCCCAGCCTTACTTTCTCAAAATTTACCAATCATTTTTTTCATCGGTTTTTGGTGACCCTTCTCTGTTTTGGTTTAAATAACTTCCATTTTTTTAACAAGTCTATTTTTACATTAAAATATCCAATTGTACTCTCTATTTTCTTCACAAGAAATATAGCAACATAGTTCGTGTCTGTTTCAAACCAAAAGCATTTACCCTTGTCCGATGAACAGTTAGACTATACTTCTTATACAACTAACATCTTGAAATGTTATTCAATACAGATTAAATTTAGCACAAATATACAGCCAAATGATAACCAAATTCTTGGTTGATCTAGGAGACGTCCGAGACACGAACGCTGATCAACTTTTTATTGACTACGAGCAGCTTTTCTCTGGAAGCAATTTGTAATCATTTAGAGTTCATCGTATTTATGGAAACTTAGAACTTTATAAAAAGAATCGTTTGATTATTTCTATGACGCAGCAGCCGGTTATAGACCATAAAATAGTTGATGAGAATTAAAACTCATGACGATGCATCGCTTATCAATTTCCCGCACTCTGAGTCATAAAACATGATTACATTTTTTATGATGTAAAAAGTGAAACAGAAAAAACTTGTTTACTACGAAATGACACGTGCTGTACTCGCTCTGTTGTTGGGAACGTCTGCTTCAATAAAATAAAATTGGAGAAGTAGCAGTGTCGAATATAACGTTTAACTACAACATTTATTTTACATGCAACATAATCAAATGTGTTATATAGCTTGTTTATTGCTTATAACACGACCTACTCAATTGCATATAGTCATACTGGTATCTACTTTACTCAATCGCACTATTAAACGGCGTAGAAGATATTAAGGGGATAATTTAGTTCGATGCAATTTTTATGACCGGAATTGAAGCCGAGCCAAATGAACACGCTGCAATTAGGTCCTGAATGATGTCACGGGACGTAAAAATTCCCGGCACCAAAAGACATCGATAAAAACAATAAAATCTCACTTGAATGCCGTATGCAAGATGGCCTTTATGGCCTTTACGCTATTATTCCGTTACAGAATAGTAGCCACTTTGTAGTACCACAGGGACCGAGATAGAACCATTTTAACAAGAGCTTGGACTTTGGGTAGATGTGTCATACAGCAATGTGACGTAAGCCTATCTATTTCATTGTCAGCCACTCAGCCATTGCTCTTTGAAATCAACAAGATTTGTCTGGCTTTTGGGCTAAGACTACGCAATCTGTGCATATTTCACTTGAAACCGCGTCATTTTCAACTTGTTTTGACGCAAGAAATAGATAGCTACGTCCAACCGAGAGTCCAAGGTCTTGTAAAAATGGTTCTACTTAGTCAGTCTGTTGCAGACACTTTCGATAGCATAGGTACATTGAGATTGGGAAAACATAATTGACGAATGATTTTGTATCAATAAGATGATGTAAAAAGATATTCTATTGTGTACCAAGGACAAGCGTAAGGTATTCTTTATCAAAAATATTTTTAAATTGTAGTCGATTGAAGCAAATATTGCGTCTGAAAATGATGTAATTTGATTCTGATAAAGGTTATCTGAATTCAGTATGGTCGTTAATAGTAATTTTGCACCAATTGCAAGTTATGTTAATCATAGTTGATTGGTCATTTATGTATAAAGATCCTTGAAAAAGTATATGGGAGCAGATTGCAATGGTTGTGTTACGCACCATGGATTTATCAATCTTGATCGGTCTCGCTTCTTTCAAGATTGCATCGCTTCGATTTTTGCGTATGAAATTAATACTATATAAAAAAAAACATTCTAGCAGTTATTAGGAAGCAGTCAACAGAACTAGACTGAGAGAATTTCATTACAGTGATTGCAAATTTTGCCCAATCTACTACCGACGCAAAATACATTTGACAAACAGAATACTATTGATTGATTTCGGAATATCTGGGTCAAAACTAGTGAAGCAAGGTCTGAATGGTAATGGTGGAATTCCGTGCTGAACGTGTGCTTTGTTATATGAAATATCTATTCTTGACACGGAACTGAACCTTTAGCTATCTATCTGAATTTCTTTTCCTTTTTTCATTTTTCCGCATTTCAAATCATCCACAAAAGTCTCTTACTAAATAGATAATGTAAAAGTCATAAGTTGGTTAAATGAATCTTTGGCAAAAATTAAAAGATAAATGAGATCTAAAGCAAATTTTTTAGTTAGCATCTATAAATCTAATGATGCTGAAACCATCCCAATTTGTGTTTTGTTACTTATTATATAACGTTCTGCAAGAACTCTACAATTAATAAAAACATATAATCAATGCAAGGGTAACATTGCTTACCCCTCCAGTAACATTTCAAAGCAGTAGTCAAAGATCAAAGTGATTAATTGGTTGCAAAGTCTGTGAAATTCTTTGTATGTTATACATAACAAATATATGACATTGATTCATGTATAAAGTTTGGAATTGTTTCAATAGAAAATAAGCCACTGACCTAAATAATTACAAATTCGATCATTACCTGAATCCCAGGAATTAGTTTAACAGGAAACATTCGTCAAATCTTACACCAACGAACATAAACGCTATAAGAAATCGCTGTTCTCAAATTGTGTGTGGCATGTATGACCGTTCGCTAGTTAGGGCATGCAAAGTACGAATATCTTTGAAGAAAATTTCTATCTTAGAGCAACATGCTTTGTATGAATGTTACGTGTCCATTTAGAAAGGATGACTGCACTTAAGGACATTTAAATTGGCATATTTCTTTTAATTGTAGAAGTTGCCAATATCTTAACTGCAACTTTATGCAATAAAACTAATAGGTATTCATATTTACAAAGAACGAAGTCGTTTTCATAGGTACGGGTCATTATAATTTCTTGAATCTCCATAGTATAATGAGGACGCCTACTTTTTACAGATTTAATACAAAGTAAGCACATGTGTGTCTATTCTTCTCATTTTAATAGTAGTTGTATATCTATATTTATAAGCTTATGTTAAAAGAATATCAACAGACAAACATGCGCTCATAGAACTTTTTCTTCCTGCGCTTGCGTTTTTTGTTGTAAACGGTATACTATGACTTGTTGAATATTATAATTCACCACGAGAATTCTAGCCCCAGGTCACTTTGTGAATACAACACTCCCGTCACGTGATGTGTTATGTAACACGCATTTTCCTAAGCATATTATTTGTCCATTCATATTTCAATTCATTTTAATCAAGTGATGGTTTCTTCATTTCTTTGGGATACCTTTAAGAGATTATTGGTTCTATATGTTACTGGTTAATCTACTTGTTAATTCTTTTCGAACACGTAAATTCTTGAGATGAGCTTACGACCATCAAGAGCTACTTGTATTGGCCGATATTATATGTTATATATTTTGTTTTGAAACCTTTCAAAATGGCAACATGGAGAGAGAGAGAGAGAGAGAGAGAGAGAGATGTTCATTTACATGTATATAACTGCTTTTCTAATTTTCGACCACTTTTTACAATTTAAGATTGACTCTCAATACAAATTTATGAATCGTATCTTTAATCAAGGGCAGACAAGTCTAAATTTAAGATATTTGCAGAGCAGTTAGGGTAAGAAAACAACGAATTATTGTGTTGTAACGCAGTTTAAAAGCAATATGACAATAAATCTATTGGAAACAGACCAAACTATATAACAATTGCTTGAAGTAAAATTGAGCGAGGAATAAGCTTAACAATATTTACCAAAAAAGGACCCAAAATACGGCGTTAAGTGGTCATCCTTTACATGAAAATATCAAACGTAGAATCTCTTTTGACTGATTAGAATTTCAATTTTTTTTTCTGTTTCTTAATCTGTGAATTAAAAAGGACAGGGACGTATATGGCGTTTGATATCCACTACGAAGTAATGAGGACGCAATGTAAATGTCCCTTTTTGGCTAATATACACTATGTATAAATGAATGTCCTGGTAAATATCAATCATATCCCTCAATTTTTGTCATACTGACAGATGCAACACAGCATTTTCTACACAAGGGGCGTACATATTAATAATTTATTTAACAAAATTGGAAAAGGTTTAAATGGGTCTTGATTCTATCTTAAAGATATTTTTCCTTGGAGAACATTTTTTCAAACATTTGTATTATTGGTTTTTAAAAGAGGTTTCTTCTCATTATGCGTCAAATTAGTACCGGTATTTTCCCACAAAAACGTTTAATTTCATAATTTCATCGATAATTATGAAAGTTATTCCAATATTTGTTGATGTCTTTCTGAACTCGGCGTTTTAAGTCTTGGAAAACTGTTCACACTATATCTAAGATGAAAGGGTGTTCGAACCATACCAGATGTTTATCCTTTAATTTTTGCACTCGCAAATCTTATTTAGCTTAACATTTCCTTTTTGCATTTCTACGACGGGATCGCACGGAATCATGCTGTTTTGTGTAGAAAAAAAACTTGTGTAAAAAAAATTACTGATCTTACATTTTGAATGCGGGAATAATACTGGTATTATCCGCCTTTGTTCTTTAACCTTATATCTAATCATGTTGTTTAACTAGCAGAAATGGACTTCCATTACATTGGTGTCTGAATATTGCATTTAATCACAATGTATCAAGGTTTGTTATTAATGTATTTTTTTTTGGTACATAGCGTTGTGTAGTTGTGATACATAAGTTTATCGTATTAAATTCCTTTTGATTTCCTGTATGAAGAATTTAAACATTACTGTGGACTATACTTTCTAATTGCCGTTTTTTTTTAAAATTTAACTCATCGTAATATGCAATTTTTCTTTTTAATTTTGCAAACAAGAGTAATTTTGCTGTAGGGAAATAACCTAGCTGTGTGTATTTGTGTTCATACACGAAATTTAGGGTAGTCATCACTGCAGCATTTGAAGTGATGCAATGTTATCTCCTATTTTCGCCACATTTTACATACCACTTTACTGTAATGGTAGAAGTATGCACATGCAAGATTGTTTTAAAAGAAAAAACAATTATACACTGAAATATGCAGTTTTCTTATCTTTAATTTTATCAACCTAATTCACAAATTATTTACGTCTTAGATTTTTTACCTTTTGAAAATTGTTCATGTCTCTTCAGTGTTAACAAAGGCACTGTGACAATAGCGTATATATTTTTATATATTTTTTATCCATCAATGTACAAATTCTAAATCTTTTTACGAAAACCTAACAACCCCCCCCCCCCCCCCCTGAAATTAATGTTAATTACTCTGAAATGTGAATATGCCGAATAAGTGGTCTTTTTGTCAATGTGGTTTTCATTGGAAAATTTGGGGGTTTTTTTTGGTAGATAATGCACTGTCAGCTGCAGGTATAGTTACTAGTAGTTTGAACAGCTTGTCGTTGAGTTGAGTTTCTGTGGAGTATTAAACTCCAGCTTTCTCGACATCTTGAAGATTCATGACATTAAGTGATGCTGCCTCATCCAAATGTCTCCTAAATCATTTGTATATACTTGCATCTTACGGTTTTTATACTCTTTCCGAATAAATGCTTAAAGTAAAGTTGTTAACAATATATCTGTCAACTTGCCAGGAATTAATGTCTACATGTCGTATAATTTTTTCCACTTCCCGAATCTTTGGGAATGAAAATTTTTAAAAATGTAAAGAAAGATTTAGAGTGTTTTTTCAGGATAGACATGTGTTCGGTGGGTACAAAAGTGGGTCGTCGATTTCTAATTTTAGATGAAAACAGGGGTTTTGTTAAACCTGTATTTATGAGTTGAAGCGCTGGAAGTTATGACTGCATGTTTGTTTCCATCATTGTAATACTGATATGAAAAGTCTATATACAGCAAATAATTGGATAAATAAAATAAAAAGAACTCATACAATAAGAAAAGCTTTCATTTAGAAAATAAATAATCCCTCAGAGCACAAAATTGTCCATATTTTTCGCAAACGGTGTCTATTCAATGTTTCTTATGAAGTGACTTTCATTTTTTTTTTATTGTCTTTCATATGAACATCGTTAGTTTTACCCTGTGAAGTGGGGCAGTATAAAGATTACAAATGCCTTTATACATTGTAGCATATATTTTCATTGTCGAAGAACCAAAAACAAATAAAGAACGTTTCTTTTTCTTTTCTTTTTCTATTCGATATTGAATGAAAACATACATATGAATACTGATATGAAAAGCAGCTACATACACTTTCAAAGATACGTAACTCCTTCCATTCTTTCAGTCTCTAGAAAAGTTTTATCACTTCTATAGATACAGCCCCATGCATGCATATGTTTCAAACACTTAAGTCAGGAACAGAAATGCGAAGGGAACTTCAGTAGTATTGTATTCAATACTAGTATTGTCATTTTACTTACATACTAATGGAGATTTGTGCAATATTATCAATCATTGATTTTCATTCCAACTGCCAGAGCTTTTGTTATGGTGTGAAATTTAATCTTTAAGACATTTTGTAATTATTCTGTAAATAACGGTTTTGGACGTTGTGCTAATTAAAACGAAAACTTTTCTTATTTTGCAACGACTGTTTTAAGAGAGTGATAGTTTTGCACAGCCTTGATAACATCTGAGGTACAGTCAGAGATTGAATTTTTTTTAATTGACTGAAAGGTGTATATTTTTCGATATCTTACTCTTATAAACCCTTTTATGTATACATCGTCTAACATGTCTTTAATTGATATGATACTAGTTATTGATTTCTTCATTAATCATGTACTTGTGTTGTATTTTACGAAAGCTCATTGAGGCCAGCTTAGCAGAAAAAATAATTTCTTTTGCGTTTAAACGCAATAACTATTGCCTTTAGTCGAAATCTTTTGCGTTAAATCGCAATAAGTTTTGTGTTTAAAAGCAAAAGATTGCGAATAAACGCAATAGCTATTGCGTTAAAGCGCAAAGATTTTGAGCATGCGCTTATCAATCTCTTGATGGAAGAGAAGGCCCGAGTCTGTGGAAGCATATGATCTGTATGTCACCCTACATCTTATTGTAAACGAGCAAGTACATATTTTGTAGACGTGTATATATATATACTTTTCAATTTGCTTAATGGTCAACATTATGAAAAGAAACTGTTTGCTTCCTCTCCTTTCGATTCTGCAGTTCATTATATCGAAATAATAATCATTGACAGAGATTATGTGAATGCCAAAGATCAAAAGATTAAATTGTGCCATTTTAAAAGAAATATTGCAAGTTTTAAATACAGTATGTCTTGTTATTGAATTTTCCCTTATATGTCACTTGCATACATATATCAGTTTCCAATATACTGCCGTTCACCATATCGTACGCTTTGAAAATACCGTCTTTTATCTCTAATATAAAGGTATTTACTGACATTGTACATAAATGTTTGAGGTTGGTTAATATGTAAAAAGATAATAAGTAATCAGATTGAGAAAAAAGACCTTTATAAACAATGAAATGCTTTCTTTAGTAATTCATGCAAGATATAAAGGTGTCAGTGCATTGCCGAAAAAAATACATATTTTTTTTAGCAATGATTGCTACCTTTATAATTCGCAGGAATCATCAAAGAAAATATTTTATTGTTTATATTCATATCTTTATTTTTAATAACAAATTAATAAATTGATTGTAAAATGTAAGTAAAATTCACTAAATTACTGTTAATTTTCATCAGTACGTTAGCTAAAAGAAACAGCCAAATAGTCTCCTATTAAAATTTGAGTCTGACATCGTCATGATTACTTCGTGCAGTGTGTGTTTTTTCTTAGGTCGCTGAAGATTTTGCAATCAATAATCGGGACGTGTAGATGTCAGTCTGGCTGTTTCTATAGAGCTATGAATTAACTCTAAGTTTCCGTATGAAATGGAAAGAATCATACTCGCTAGATGTAAATAATAAAAAAAATGAAATGCTTGGCGATTCATTTGGGATATAGAAGTAGCGACATTGCAGAAAAATACATAACCCGCGTTAGCGGGCTATGTATTTTTTTCTGCAATGATCGCTAGCTTCTCTACCGGAATGGGTCATCAGAGAAAGCATTTTATTGTTTAAATAACATCTTTCTTTTATCTAGTTAATAAATTGATTATGAAAAAGTAAGTAAAATTCACTAAATTACTGTTAACTTACATAAGTAATTAGCTAAAAGAAACAGCCAATTCGTCTCCTGTGAGATTTTGAGTCTGACAATAATCATGATTATTTCGTGCAGTCCATTATTTTTTTATAGGACGCTGTAGGCTTCCACCAGTTGATAAACAGGATCCGGTTGCACGAACGTTAGTGAAGAAGAAAAAAAGAAACTACAGAGAGAGAATAGAAATGACGGGCTTGAAGCGACACGCAGATCCGATACCGATTTCGACGAGATTCGATTACGTATATTTCGGACATTGTGCGTTATGATCAACAAAACGAAGTCAGTCCATATCGGTGGAAATGCAGGTACTTGTTATCAGAATACATATATGTATATATATAAACACATACTGGACCAATTATTAAAATGCTAAGTTACATGCAAAGTGAGGTTTTATGTTTTGTTTATTACATACCTATAAATTTGACGCATCGGGCCGAGAAATACATATCTCTTTTTATCCTTGGTAAACTGTTAATTAAATTGTTTATGAAATGAAAATTGTCGATCTTAAATTATACATTTTATCAATGCAAACATCTAGAAAGAAAAAATAAAAACGTTAGCAAATATGAACGCTGTAAAATGACGTCATTTTTTATACTTTGATTATGACGTCAGTACTTTATAAATACAAGGATTGCTAACATCGATGATAGTACCATGTGCCCCCTCTGAGCCTATTCAAAAACACGTGAAAAAATACATGTTACATAAAATTATATCAAACCTTGCAGTTTCTGCTGGCTCTACGTTTTTATGCCTCTGGAAGCTTTTTGGAAGTTATCGGAGATACCATGGGGTTTGATAATAGTACAGTCAGCAGGGCTATCGACGATGTTACAAATGCACTCATTGCAAAGAAAGATAGATTTATAAAATGTCCTAATCATGAGGAAATTTTGAAATCCAAGCAAAATTTCTTTTCACGGGGTGGATTTCCTGGAGTAATTGGCTGTATAGATGGAACTCATGTCCGAATACAAGCACATTTGGAATATGAGGCTTTCTTTGTGAACAGGTTTCATTCCATCAATGTACAGGCCATTTGTGACCATGAAGGTACTTACTATAATATAGTCAACATATATTATCTCATTACAAATTGCTTAATTATAGAGTATATTAAACCCAGATAGAAAACCTTTTATAATTTTTCATAACACCTTCAACAGGGAAATTCATTAACATTGATGCTCAGTGGCCGGGCAGTACCCACGATAGTCACGTATTTCGGACATCTGAGGTGTGCACCTTCTTGGAAGAAAACCACCGTGTTGTCGAAGATGTCTACCTCATTGGTGACAGTGGCTATGCTTGTTCTAGGTTTTTCATCACACCGTATCTACATCCTGCAAACCGGTCAGAGGAAGCATTTAATACGGCTCATTGCCGTACACGCAACACCGTATAGAGAGTCTTTGGTTGGTGGAAAAGAAGGTTCCGCGTCTTGCAAAGCGAAATCAAGATGAAGCCTGCAAAAGTCTGCAAAATATTTGGTGCCTCTGCCATTCTGCAGACATTTGATTTGTAAGTGATGAATCATTGCATTGCAAGTGATAAAACAGTATGTAAGGACGGAGAAAATCACATCATTGGATCTTAAACAATTCTGCCTGAATCTCTGTAGAGTGTTTATAATATGACGTCATCAATCTGTTCGCATTGCCAGCGGACAATGTAAACAATCAACCAAGCGTTAATTAATCGGGAAATTTTTAATTACTACACTATATGAATTTGAGTACATATAGAATTTTATTATTTCAAGTTGATTCTGAACTAAGAACAAGTTTTCTGTCCATTTTAAATTTCAAAATTAAATATACTGTACCTGATGTGGCTGGCATTGATGTCTCGAACCCCCCAGTAATTCCGCTGAAATTAGGTCTATCCTTCATTAGGACAATAATCTTCTCCTCAGCGGCAGTTGGGGGTTTTAGCGGAGGACCTCCGCCCGTTTTTCTCGCATGTTTACGGGCCTAGGTGAAGGTGTTTTTCGCTCCCTGCTGCAGGTTCCCCCACTTGAACTTAACCTGCTCTACCGATCTGCGTTGAACGCCCACCGCATTCACTATATCAGTAACCTCTGCCCATCTGCTGTTCATTTTTGCATTGGTAATTAATTTACTCTGCTTTGAGTATTTCCTCATTTTTTCAACGAAATCGGTTAGAATATTGATTTCGGCCAAGGACCAGTTACTACTTCGTTCTTGTTTGACTGCGACAGCCATTTTTATTACCGTAGGTAAGGTAACACGCGCGTGCAGACGATTTTAACACAGAGTTAACTAATAAACAACTATTAAATCTGAGTAACCTATTTTATTTTTAATTTGTTTTCGAACAACAAAATTTTACTGACAGTTACCTAACTAGCCTTTAAATATTTAACGGCAAGTTACGGCACTTACTAGCCGTTAATTTAACTAACGTTCGTGCAACCGAATCCAGGACGTGTCAATTTCAGTCCTGTCAATTTCTCGTCAGTTTCAGTCGCTATAGATTTCGACAATCGATAAATGGGGCGTGTATATTTCAGTCTGGCTGTTTCTATAGAGCTATGAATTAACTATACGATTTCGTTAGGAATTGAGATGATATCCGATCCAGTGCCAAAACGCAAAAGCATGAACAATTTTTCAGTCGTACACGTCTTCACATATCGTTTGAGAGCTACAGCTGTTGCCTTCTTCCTCTGGAAAACGAGCAAATTCAGAACTTTTCTGGTGGTGGTGACTATGCTTTGTTCATACGTGTCTTCCTATTTATCTATAAGACGCTTCAAATGACAACTTAAAATAGGAAACCAGCAGAGGGTGACAAAAGACGGCTTTCGGATAAGTTCATGGTGTGCCAACTCAACCATAAGCTTTCTAAAGTTGTCTTTGGAGGTATACACTCTAAGATTAAAATTCGAAAAAGCAGGTATACACTCTAAGATTAAAATTCGAAAAAGCATCGAAGAGTTCATTTTCATCTACACTATCAAAATTGTCGAGAGCATCTTATCAGATCTCTATCCATATCGGGTATAAATCCCAAAAATGACTCGAGAAGCTCTTCATTCGACGGGGTCGTATCAAAAATACACTTTTCGAGAAAGTATCGGGAAATTTGTACTGGAAGGAATTTTTCATGCCTCAAGCACAAGACAAGGGTTTTTGCCATTGCTTCCCATTCTTCTTGTTTCATAATGTGAACTGTCATGGGAATCTTTACATCTGCTATCTTGGGAGCATTGTCAGTAAGGACGGGGGCGCTGACAACGACGTTAAAAGTCGTACCAACAAGGCAAGACATGCATTCAACACCCTACGTCAAATTTGGAATTCAAAAGCACACTCAATCAACACCAAAACAAGAATCTTTAATACAAACGTAAAATCAGTCCTGTTGTATGGCTCGGAGACCTGGAAGGTAACAAAAACGATAAACAACAAACTCCAGTCTTTTGTCAACAAATGTCTCCGCCATATTCTTAACATCAGATGGCCAGACACCATATCAAACACAAGCCTATGGGAAAAGACCAAACAAGATCCCATCAACATTGAAATAAAGAGGAGAAAATGGGGATGGATAGGCCACACTCTACGTAAATCCCCAGAAAACATCACAAGACAGGCACTGGATTGGAACCCACAGGGAAAGAGAAAGGTGGGGAGACCTAGGCAAACCTGGAGAAGATCAGTAGAGTCAGAGGCAAAAGAGGCAGGCTTCACCTGGGCCCAGTTAAAGAAAGTAGCCCAAAACAGAGTCCGCTGGCGAGGAGTGGTTGCGGCCCTATGCTCCCCAAGGAGCGAACAGGGATAAGTCAAGTCAAGTTCCATTCCCTGGTTGATCTTGGGAAGAAGGAGTACCTGTATTGATCTTTTAAAGTGCGCTGTTGGTGTATGCGGTGGCCTCCTCTGGTCTTTGAATCTCCAGGTTTGTAATAATTAGAGGGGTCAATATCCACCAATCTATTGCGGATCTTGTATGCCATGGTGAGTCGGTCTTTGCAGCGGCGATCTTTAAGAGGCTCCCATTTTAGTCTATCCATTAAGGAGCTGACACAGCCTGGGGATACGTCTTGGTATTCATTGTACACGAACCTAGCTGCCCTTCTCTGTACTTGTTCGAGGTCTTTTTCAAGGTTATCTTGATAAGGGTCCCATACAGTGGAGGCGTATTCCAGGGTTGGTCTGACCATGGTGATATAGGCGTTGGCTTTGACTTCTGGTTTACACCGTCCTAGGTTCCTTCTCAGAAATCCTAGTGTCCTTGATGCTTCGCCTACTGTCTGGTTGATATGTGTCTTCCACTGTAGGTCATGGTTTATGGTGACTCCCAGGTATTTCCCATGCTCGACTGCATCTAGTGTGTGACCATGTAGTTGGTAGTTCCTTATCAGTGGATTTCTTTTGTTGGTAATCCGTATCACGATGCACTTCTCAGGATGGAAATTCATCTGCCATCGTGATTCCCACTCTTGGAGTTTTTTAAGGTCGTCTTGCAGTGTCTCGCTATCCTTCACATTCTTTATTTTCCTATAAACTAGGCAATCGTCTGCAAATAACCTTGCCTCAGAAGATGTTGATTGTGGCAGGTCATTAATGAAGCCAGAAATAATAGGGGTCCGATGACTGTTCCCTGAGGCACCCCTGAGATGACGTCTAGGGGGCCAGACTTATGCCCTTCAAGCAATACGGATTGTGTTCTCTTGCTTAGGAAGTCTTGTATCCATTTGAGTGTTACTCCACGTATTCCGTAATAGTCCATTTTTTGGAGGAGTCTCTTGTGGGGCACTTTGTCAAAGGCTTTGGAGAAATCAAGCAGGATGATGTCTGTCTGTTCTCCTTGGTCTAAATTCTTGCCAATTTTGTCTAGTGTTATCAGGAGTTGTGTTTCACAAGATCTTTTGGATCTGAAACCATGTTGATGGTCACAAAGGATCTGGTGGCGGTCAAAGTGATCCATGATGGTGCTGTGAACAATATGTTCCAATAGTTTGCAGCAGATTGAAGTCAATGAGACTGGCCGATAATTAGAAGCTTTGTGTTTTTCTCCCTTTTTGAAGACTGGGACAATGTTGGCAGCTCGCCAGTCGTCAGGAATAATTCCAGTGTCCAAAGATTTCTGGTAAATTATGGTCAGATATGGTTGTATGTGTTCAGCTGCTTCTTTCAGTATATAGGCTGGAATTTCATCAGGCCCAGTGGCTTTGTATGGTCTTGCGTTTAATTGCAATCTTTTACGTTTAAACGCAAAACTTAATGCGATTTAACGTAAAAGATTGCGATTAAACGCAAAGAACATTGCGATTAAACGCAAAAGAAATTCTTTTTTTTTCGCTAAGCTGGCCTCAATGAGCTTCCGTAGTATTTCATTGTTCACAATAACAAACTGTCAACCATCTCAAAAATCCATAAAACGAAATACAAATTCAAAGCAGCAACACGGATCTCTTAAAAAGTAAGGTAGGACCATTTGCCTAAGAGGAGTAAGCATCCTCTGCTGACCGGTCACACACTATGTAATATTTGGAACTGTAAACTACCGTTTGTTGGCGATATTTACAAAATCATGCAAAAGTATAATTAATGCAAAGTCTACATTTAAGTCTGAAATCTAATCGAGTGGTTGCTTGTTAGATGTTTAACAAAATATCTGTGAGCCAATGCTCACTTGTAATATCCCCGCTTTGATGTGAATATACAAAAAAGGTAAGTCAACATATAACAGGAAGTGGAAATTAAATAGGTACGAAAAGCCAAAATACAATGCCTAAACAAGAGTGAGCTAAAAACACTTGTAATTGATAATTGCCGAGAAATCTTTGACGAAAGTTTGTTTGAAAATTCAGGCTAAAAATAAATTAAGTCTTAATTTACCATTAAGTTACCGTTCCATATATAATTACAAAAATAAATCCTACTATATGAAATGCTTTAACAAAGAGTGTTTTAAAATTTCAAGCATCTGCAATGAAAAATTGCTGAGAATTCTTTGAAGAAAATAAGTTTGAAAATTGAAGATAAAAATATGCAGAGTCGTCATTTAACAGGAAGTTAACGTCCGATTGGTACAAAATTGGATCCCATAAATGCCATGCTTAAATAAAGAGTGTGTTAAAATTCCAAGCACCTGCGATAAATAAATGTTGAGAAAAATGCGACAGAAAATTTTGTAACGGACAGATAGACAGACACATTGGTAAAACAGCATACCCCCTTCTGCTTCGGAGGGAAGGTTTGACCCAGTTATAGTCCATTAGGACTATTACTGGTATATAAATATAAATTATGTGAATAATATAATGCTGCATTTTATGGGTTCTTGATGTTCGGCATAACTGGCAAAATATATCCATATCAAAACTATCTGCAAATATGAACATCTATTCTTTTGGATACATCTCTCTTCATGCTGTATTTCATGACAAATTAGGTCCAAGGATATAACCTGTCGAAAACCCAAATTCATTGTTTTATTCTGTAAAGAAATAATCTTCGTGATTCAAATGGGTTAATTTGCACATTATGCAAACTAATGAATTTCGATGAAACCTTTTATTAAGTTTTTACACGATTATTCTTCCATTTTCTGTTATATGTAACTTGATGCAAATGCAGATACAGTTTGTGAGACAGGATGAAAATACAGCGGCAAGACGTACATCATTGCCGGGCAGAGGAAATGACTGGGAACTCAGAGTGTATCTAGAGCAATAGAGCTGACCTGCCATGGTAAGAAAATTGTGAGGCCATGAGAGGAAAACAAAAAAAATCTTGTACAAGGGACTTCGGTCAGGTAAGATATGTATAGAACCCGTGTTCGAATAGTGCTCTGGTCTATGTATCACTCATAAATATTGATTTTGAGAGAGAGAGAGAGAGAGAGAGAGAGAGAGAGGTGATCTACAGGGGTTGTGTCGTGATTTGTGTTTTATTTTAGAGCATTTTGTACGATAGGAATACTCCGCGGTACACATAATATAAGCTAGCGCTCGTGACTATGTTAAAACTTGTGAATTATCAATAAGGTAAACATTACCCAGAAAGAGATTTAAAACAGAAGCTCGACAAATTGGTACTCCAAGTGTCCCCAAACGTGGAAAAAAGTGAAAAACGTAAAACAATCGTCGCCAGAAACCTCAGACGACATTTGCTTGACAGAAGTAAGTAAATAATTACGCAGATATCGAGAGATCTAACAAAACTTAAAAATAGGGTTAGGAAACCGTTAAGTGAAATCACTCGTCGTTACTATCTTAAAAGAAAAGTTGATCAGAATACAAAAAAGGAAGATGGGTTGAAATCAGAGTTTGAAAACTAACGGAAACACGGAAAAGATGGATTTGGTCATCACTACACACCAAATTCTCTGAAAAGTTGGCAAACCTAGCTCGGCCAATCATTGTAAAAGTGCTAAATTGATTAGTGGAGTGATAAGTAATGGTCAAGGTCATAAAAGAAACGACCAGAAATAAAGCTTATGGGAAACGGTCTTCGACTGGTGGACGATGCGTAACAAATTAATAAAAGTCTAACTCGGAGCCTATATTCCAGCTTCTCGGAAAAGAATACACAGACTTCACATAGTATATCAATGCCTTTGTATTCGCAGAAGTCAAATCTGTTGACACAAACATACTTGCTGAGAGATTGTCACATTTTCATATTGCTGTCAGACCTAAATATAAAGCTGAAAATAATAGCAAGAAACAGTTATATCACAAAAGTTTTCTCTTAAACATCAGCTGTGTCATTAACAGATTTCTCAAAGATAATAAAAGAGAAATAGACGGCGACAAAAGAATTTAAAATCGCGTACGGAGTTGTTGGTTATTTAGATGGTTACTTACTTAGTTATTTGGTAACTTACTCCGTGGTTACTCAAAGAGAGAACAAGGCTTTAATAGCCTCACCAATGGCCCATGAAAAGTTATGGAATCCCATGACCAAAGAAATATGAAAAAGGCACTGCATAACGAGTAATACTTTGGTAGGCTATTTGTTATCTCACTTCAGTCCATTTTGTCACGTGGCATTGAGTTTCATCATCAACTGAAATTGATTAGTTTCGAGTTTAAAGAGTTTAAAGAGGATGAAACTGAAAAGTGACACCCTTAAGCACGTAACTCAACAGAAAACCCACCAAGTGGTTCCTGCACTTGCAGCAGGAGCCACGGAAGGATCACGGAAAAGAGAATGTATTCCTCTACTGACAGTACCTTCTGCCCAGTCAAACTTCTTAAACCTCTTACTGAAAAACAGAAAAGAGTGCACGTTCTTTTTTTAACAGTACTAGAATACTCAATTCCGCAGATGAACATGTGAAACAAGTGGTATGCAGCAAAACCGCTTTCTAAGCGTACCTTTAGTCATATGCAAAGCTGTGGTTGTCGAAACTTTTTTTTCATCTTTTCCATTTCAAAAAACAATGTCCTAACAGCCCGAGATGTAAGGTGTGCAAGGAAGAAGGACACATTACGGGCGATCCAGCATGTACAGAACCTGCGGCAAATGTTATGCCCTTTTCCGGGGAAAAAAATTATCTATCAAATTTCTTCACATGCGACATTACCATCTTTGGTCACAACCATATATCAGCCGAACACGCTTACCAATATGTGAAAGCAATGAAAAGTCGTGATGTACCGCGAGCATCCGCCATCTAATCGCCCTTGAAGCCAAAAATATTGGCAACTTAGTCACCAAACCACCAGCATTCGTTACAGAGCAGATCTCCTTGGTGATATAGATCATAGATGGCTGCACAGCCGCTTTTGTCGATACACTGAGAGCCGTAAAAATCTTCGGTTTTTGCAGATTCCACCTACGACAACTTCTGGGCAGTGGGATTAGACGCCATAGGAATAAGCCATACAAGTATTAAGTATTGGTCCGGCAAGAGCACCCTCGGAAAAATCCTAGCAGACATATCCTCTCGCTTACGCGCTCGTTCGCCGTCAGGAAGATCCACATCCGCATCGACAACAAAGGGGAATAAAGAGTCCGGACAGATGGATGTGGCTCAGTTGATTCAAGATGTAAAGAATGCTAGTTCTCGAAAACCCAGCGTAAAAAAGACACCAAATACCGGATAGATCGGACGTAGTACTAAGACACACTATATACCAATATCAATAAAACCTAGTTTTTGTTTGCCTAAGTATGTCTTTTTTTTGTTACCATATATATGCAATACCATATCATTAATTCAAAATATGTGCACGTAAAACAATTTCGGTTAACGCATGAGGATAAAATTCAAAAGAAAAAAACCTTATAGCTGGATATCAGACAAAAATACAGACATATACAAGAGGCACACTAAATTGAAAAACACGAATAATGGATGTCAAAAACATGCCAAATGCAAAGAGGAATCAGACAAGATGTCCAAATCCGCAATTTTGTATCTTTTTGTAGCAGAATTTTTATCGGTAAAAATTAAAAATAACGGTTTCAAACACAAAAATTCAGATAAAGAAATTAAAACTATACAACATTTAGATGACATTACGCTAACACTTGAAGATATTGAATCTTTGACGCATGAAATTAATACAATAGAGGTCTTCGATTAACATGATGGGTCAAAAATTAAATTAAACAAAACGGAATGTATACTTTTGGGTACTTTAAAAGATCAATACGATACCATATACGGAATTAATGTCTCAAAGAATGACGTAAAATAGTTAGGCATATACCTTGGCCACGACAAAATTAAATGTTACACAAAAAAAATTGATGAAAGTCTTTCATGACATAGAAAGACTATTTGAATCTTGGAACAAAAGAAAATTAACACTTTTGTAAATGCTCTATAATAAATACTCTAGCCGTCCCTAAATTAAGGATGACGTTTACTCAGAATGAAAAAAATATTCCACTGATGATAATGTAAAACCAACTATTGTGTGTTATAGACCTTACATGGTAGTGTTATTCTTCACTTTCAAGAAAGTAGGTCAATGACCTATTTTTTGAGTTAATGGCCATTGAATATTTTTTGAAAATTTAAGGAAAAAAAAATTAACACTATGACTGAGATTTTCTTAATTGTGAAAATAATTCAAATTGCTTATTTATTTAACAAATGAAATACAGTTTATGAATGATAGCGACATTAAATAGATACAAAGCATTAAGTTTTCATTCACAATTTTTATAGATATTCTAGTCCGAATTTCCCCTATCAGTTTTCAATTTACTACCCATTTTTGATTCCATATAACAAAAAACTGAATGATAATAATGCTAAAACATTTATAGTATTAAACTAAGTATATTAACCTTTCTCTGCTGGCATAAAATTTATATGAGGTCAATGATCAAAATTTTGAGATATGGTCTCTTTTTTTCATTTTAAAGCATTTTTCAATATTTTTGTAGCGTTTGCCATACGATTATTTAAACGAAAAAGCAAGATAAAACCAACAGAAAATATGCAAAATTATGTTGACTAACAAATAAAATCTTAACTTTACATATTATTAATAGTACTGCCAAAAATATTTCAGTGGAAAACAAAATCTTAAAAGTTTAGTCCGAATTTTCTGTGTTTTGCTAAAAGTCAAACTTTGTCAGAGCTAATTCCGTAATTTAGTCAACATATCGATTGTTATGTCAATAATGATTAATTTCATAAATACTTTTTGTATTTAAAAAAATTTACTCATGAAATTGAACTTTTTAACAATCCGGATATGAGAACTCAAACCCTGAATAAACAACGTCCTTAACATATTTATCCACAATCCTAGAAATACTGGAAGAAAATTATATTTATTTGAATTTGAATAGATTAATTCTTAACTTTCTTTGGCACATCCCTGATAGAATAAAGAGAAATACTGTGATAGGGGATATGAAAGACGGAGTATAAGTTTAATTGAGGAAAAAGGAATCATTCTTTGAGTATAATGAGGTTATAATTTCGATCGGAGCGTGGTCAACTCTAATAAACCGTAAAGGGCTTTATAATAGATTTGACAACGCTCCGACCGAAATTATCACCTCAGAATATTCAAAAAATGATTCTTTATTACTTATATTTATATTATTTCCAATTTGTGCACTTTAAAACAACATTTTAAAACCTTTTTTCATGTAGCACATGCTATGTATTATATACTACAAGGTTAAGCCAATACCGTTTTTCGGTTATGCTATTTGACACGCTCATTTTGTGTCACTCATTTTTTATAAAGTTATTGGGCTATTGGCTTCAAAATTGATTTGGAATGTTATCACTGACAAAAACAGTTGAAAATGTAAATATTATATATTGAATCAAAAGCTTTAAAAGCAGCGTGGGTACCTAGATTATTTAAAACTAAACATATTATAAACGACTTTGTGAACACCTTTTTCAAAGATTTAAATACAGACATTCGTTACATCTCAATCACATCAGAAACAACTAATAAAAAAAATTAATATTATTTAAAAATGCCCCACTTCTACAAAGAAGTTTTTTCCTGTTTTAATATAAGCAAAACAAGGCCTGAATTTAAAACTACAGACTCATTTTTGAAGCAAACTATTACGTATAAAAGCGCTTTTACTTACAAGGGCATACTGTTTGATATAAAAAGTGAAATTTTATTTACGAAGCACATTTTCCATATAAATGGGAAACTAAAATCCCTGGATGATCTTTCAACTGTTATGCAAAACAAAAGTATTTGACTGTTGATATACAATAATTCAAAAAGTATTTAGGAAATATGAAAATAACTTTGGTTATTGTTAGATAGATTTTATTTATATAGTGATTGATAAATTGGTTCCAGAAAAACACCAAATATCTTTTTTTCCATGTTAAAACATGCAAAATTTCAAATCTCATGTTTACAGCAAAAATTAAGTAACGATTTTCAAATCAGCTCAAATTTAAACTAGGAATGTATTTATTTCAATAATATAAAATTAGCGGAAGATAAAAAATAGCTGAATTCACAAACTTCACAAACTTCTTAATATCATTTTATGTAATAACCTATATTTAAGCATATGCAATGTTTTTCCCAAACAGGCCCTATTTATTTTATTATACTGAATGTCTTAATTTTAGGGAAATTATTACAGCTTTTATATAGAAATTAATGACTTCAATTCTACGGCGAACCGTACGCTCATAATTTACGCGCATGTAACAATTTGTTGTGTTACCCGTTGCCAAGTGTGTTGCTAACGCTGAGGGTAATAGTATATAAATAGTGCCTGTTTGGGAGGGTAACAGTTGAAATTGACACCCCGAGAAAACCATTGTCAACTGACGCGAAGCGGAGGTTGACAATGGTTTTCGAGGGGTGTCAATTTCAACTGTTATCCTCCCAAACAGGCACTATTTATTTTGTTATACTGAATGTCTTAATTTTTAAGAAAATTTTACTGCTTTTATATAGGAATAACATGAATTCTACAGCGAACCGTACGCGCATAATTTTCGCGCATGTAACAATTTGTAATGTTACCCGTTGCTAAGTGCGTTGCTAACGATGAGAGTAATAGAACGGATTATGAACTGCGTCTTAACCAATCAGATTTCAGTATTTAACATGAAAGTATAACAAAACGGATTGTCAACTGCGTATAAACCAGATTTCAGTATTTAACATGAAAGTATAATAACATTATATGCAATGGTAACATCATTAAATGCAGTGATACATCATTATACACTGTGATTACATCATAATATTCAGGGGTTAAATCTTTATATGAAGAGATAATATAATTTCGCTATTTCGTAAGGTCATTATGTCATGTTAAAGTGTGTTAAAATCATTATGTATGGTGGTAAAACCTTCATGTATTGTGGTGAAAGCGTTACATGCAATGGTAAATCCTAAATATATGATGTGACAATTTTTTATATGCTAATGTTGAGTAGCTATTTGATGTGGCAAGTTCTTTTAATTGTGTCATCATTTCATTTTATGGTGTGGAAACTTCTTTATATGCAGGCATAACTTCTTTATAATTTATAATAAGCAAGCGTTCCTTCTAGTTAGAGCATTTTAAAATCAAAGTCAAAAGACCCTTGTTACAATGTACCATCCAGGTGCTAGCACGATATATAGCCCCTCGCTGATAAATGTCTCCAACACAAAAGTAATTGACAGATTTCTTTATTCATGGATATGAATGTTCTTTTTTAATTTTCTTAAATTATTTGTATTTTAAGAAATAATAAAGAAATTTGTTGCTCTTCTTAATGGCTGTTTGATTTAAAGCAATATGAGCTGCATTTTTTACGTTGAATTATTTTTTTTACGAAAATGTTATTTCTACTAAAAAGACAAAAAATATCATGGTTTTTAAATTTCTTTTAGCCTCATGACATATATGTGGAAAAGGCCGTTAAGAAGCCTTAGTTGGAGCAAAATTGATTTATTGTCGCCCTGTACAAAAAATGATTTGCTATATATTCCTTAGAAGAGAAATCTTTCCTCCGACGAAAATTAATGATTTTTTTTCAAATCTTATTTGTCATGACATAAAAGTTAAAATTATATGCAGACTTAGCAGGTTTTTGCAAAATTAATATTCTTAAAAATACAGCTCATATTGCTTCGGGCTCATTGAGCACGCACTTTTGTATTTCAATCCTACAAAGGTGTTGTGCAGTACCTGTGCCATTTTCGTTTAGAGCTGTTGCAGATGAAAATTAAATTTTAACTGAGAATGGGATTTTTTTTCATGCAGCGTTTTGTATAGCGTAACTAAAAATTATACCTTGAAATTTCATACCATTTCTATTATGCGCGGATTCAGAAAATTGTTTTTGCGAGGGTGGGGGGTCCGATTAAGTTTGCAGAAGGGAGCGGGGTCGGAGATATTACATGTATGTAAATTTTAGAAATTTGAATTTTCTAGGGGTGGGGTTCTCCCCCGACCCCAACACCCTGCTCTTGATCCGCACATGCATTAAATGAATTGTAAAATTTTTACACTGAAAATGTGACTGGTTTCATGTGATTTCCGATTTTTGTTTTAATAAGGCATATTTTTAAAAAGTAAACTTTGGGGGGGGGGGGGGGAAAGAAAACTCCGAAGTTAAGTTACCATGTTTTAAATCTTAAATTGTCTGCAAACTTCATCATTTACAGTATAGCCGAGTTATTACGCAGGATGGCCAAATAATTACCGAGACTTATACCCTGTGGTATCTTTTAAATTAATTTTTGATCGCATAAAAAGGTAATACCCCTAATTCTGATTGTTTTGAAAATAATCAATGTCGGAATAAATTAGTTTCAAAGCGCTTGTCATTGTGATATTTTACGTATGTGCTTATATTTTTTCAACGTTTCTGACTGTTCGCATTATAAACTTGAATTGTAAACATCTTCAGCTAGACGAGGGATTTTAAAATAACGTAATGTATAAATCAAGAAAGTTGGTGTATTTCATTTAAGAAAATGTGTCGTTATCAACGAAGAGGAGGAGTTATTTAAATTGATAAAACTTTGTAGGTGAATCGGGCGCGTTTGCTGAATCATACTTTATGCGTTATTTATATCTGGAAAAGAATCGAATAAAACTTTGAAGTTGCATATTACAATAGTGATCAAACAAAAAATCCTAACCATACAAGGTCGATGGTAAACGATTAAAAACATGTCAGTGTATTACAGTGAGCACATTTGACAAACGTCTACTTGGATAGAACCCATGTGGCAATTTAAAATAATTTATTTCATATTCGTGGGGTCAACATGGGTCACGCAGGTAATATCTCTCGCTTGCTATGGGAAGAACCTTGAAATTTTCATACATTTTTCATTTCTTAAGTACCAGCCTAATGTTGTACAAACTTCTTATTTTCATAGGAGTTTGTTAAATGTATAATTGTCTAATGTTATTATATATTGAAACATCCAATTCCAACTTACAATGTACAATGTTTTAAAGCATATTCGAAGAAAATGTAGATACTTTCGAGATCCTGTCTCTCAGTACTTGGACTTAATTACATTTTCAAACTATACAAGTATGCACATAAAAAATTATTGTCCATAGTAGTTTCAGTAAATTATTGTACATGCATTGAATACTTTTTTAGTGTTGTGAATTTCAAATAAAGTTAAAATCTACAAAATAGGCGAGTGATTACTTTTATAATAAACTCATGTTAGATCATCATCAACGAGGACTTTACGATTATATTTCTTTTGTGATAAAATAAAACGGTTTGGGTTGATAGGTCAATCCTAAAATTCCCTCCAAGTCAAAAACCGATTCGTCACTCACTGGTAGAAATTGAAACCGCTGAATCAATGACGTCATCAAGAGGAAAAGCTCCATCCGTGCTAGGGCCTCTCCAAGGCAGACTCGCTTACCTGAAAGAGTACTTGATGTGAATCAACACGACCGTTTTCAAATTTGATTCGATTTGTTTAACGCATGCACTGCTTAATTTTAGCATTGACCATTGATTCAAAATCTTGCCTACATTATAATTTATAAAAAAAAAAAAAGATTATAAAAACTTACCCAAAGAAAAGGACACCACGTATTTCTCCTTTCCATTGAGTTTACCGTTGTCATCAAGAAATCTTTCTGGAATGAACGACTCTGGGTGTTCAAAGATAGATGGATCAAACAGAACCGAGTAGATGTTTGGAATAAGAACAGCGTGGTCTGGAATCCGAAACTGTCCATAGTTCAGTTCTTTGGTCAATCCGTGGGGTATGGCTAACGGGGCGACACAACCGAGTCGCAAGGTCTCGGTAAGGACTGCCTCTGAATATGGCATGCTATCTTTGTGACTCATGGAAGGATATTTTGAATGTCCGATGACGTAATGTATCTCTTCACGAATGCGTGCTTGAACTTTTGGGTGCGTCATCATGAAAAGGATGAACCATCTCATGCTTGTGGCCGATGTCTCTGTGCCCGCGCCCAGGAGATCCATAACAATCTGCAAAAGTTGTTTCTCTGAAAAATAGATTTGTGATTCTTTATAATTATCTTGTAGACGATAATCTTACAGTACCGATTAGACCAAACCTAACAGAAAGTAAACCCCAACTAAACCCTGGGTTTACTTTCTGGGTTTACTTCGGGTTTACTAGAGTGGACGCAGAGAGTTAACCCAGTCAGAAATATACCCCTGAAAGCAGACGCTAACTGTGTATTCGGAATATACGAAGGGTATGAATTACAGGCAGTTGGATGGTAAGCCAAAATACTGGTCTGCTTCACACTCCAGTGCATACAGTTGACCTCAAAAGCAATTTCAAAGTAAACCCCAAGTGGACCCAAATTTTCAAAAAGTAAACCCATAGTAAACCCAAAAAGTAAACCCGGGGTTTAGTTGGGGTTTACTCTGGTGTTAGGTTGGGTCTGATCGGTACTGTACCTTAACAATTTTAATGAGTAGATAAATTGAAATCGTGGTCCAGCGGTCAAGTTTCAACTATATATTGAGTCATCATATATTCTTTTCAAATAACAGCGGGTTGTTAATAAAATACAATATTTTATGTACATGTATCTAACAAAAATATACAACAAATGTCTTTAAAAAATTGTTATTCTCTTTCAAAATAAAACAAAAAGGGATAACAACACTTTATAAAAGTATAAAAACAAATTACAAATATTGGCACTGATTGCAGAGACTGAAATGGCTTTCTATATCACAAAGCGATACTTATCACTCCAAAATCCCATCGTTTGAATTGGTTTTTGTCGAATTCTTGTCAGTATTTCTTTAAATAGACTTTGGGGGGGGGGGGAGGGGGTGATGGTTTATAAGGCTATTAAACTTACCATTGAAATCCTGCTCGTTGCCTTGACTTTCTTTTCTTATTTTTCGAATGTAAGCGTCAATGAAATCACGAATATGGTTCTCTTCATACGTCTGAAGATGTTCCTTCACCATTTTACTAACACCGTCTTGAAAAAATTGGTTTTGTTTTATTGTTTCCTGTCCTCCTAATGGATCCCCTGGTATTTTCGCAAGAAAGGGAAATGCTGTCAGAGCCCCTATAGTGTTGACATTGCTGGTTGTTGCATTGATAGCGTTCACGATGTCCAGAAAGTCCTGATCATTGCTATCAAAACGTCTCCCCAAGGTCACATCACACATAATATTTGCTATACTTACGGTTATGAAATCACTGCTTGTGACACACATAGGCTTTCCTGCTTGTTGTTCGAAGACATTAATAATAACTTCAACCTCCTTCAAGATATTTAATTCAAACGATTTTTTGCCGAATCCAAATTCCCTTAACATGGACATTGTAAACGTTCTGTTTATTTTCCATCGATGGCCAGATGAAAATACAATGCCTACAGAGATTGAACGAAAAGCTATAGAAACATGGCTTCTCAGTTTGAATTAGAAAGAAGAGATCATGAACATCATCAAATTTCGAAAACCTACCGTTTCCTTTTATCATCTCGTTGCTTAAAAAATTGCCCGATCGAGTTGATACGATATCTGCATAGTTAATAAAGATGTCTTTCATTGTTTCATAACCATTTACAACAATATAAAATTTCCCGCCGATTGTCAACGTGAAAAGATCGCCATACTGTCCTCGTAGGGCAACAAAAGACTTCAGTATGTTCTTAGTGCCAAACAAACCATACACATTTCCTATGCTGGGGAAAATTCTTGGTCCTGGAGGAAGCTTGCGAGGTATAGTAAAGGCCCAGTAGCAAATGTAGATAATGGCAACTACTAAACCTAGAAGCACAGAGGTCAGCCATTCCGCCATTGTATTTGTCTTCGCCTGCTTCCCTTGCCTCTCTCTTATGAACACTATAACCAGTAACCTAAGTCAGGGAAGCCGTTTGACTCCCGACTCGTAAAGGAAAACATTGACGAACATCTAGGAGACCTAGAAAATGTAACCCTTGAATGGCACAAACTTAAATGCACAGTTTGTTTGACACACTTTCAGATGAACCCTATAAATACTACACCAGGTGACCTGTTGCTATCCGTTTTCGTCCGTCTTCGCGCGTCGTGCGTTAACTTCTTAAACTTTTTCAAAAAAACTACAAGGCTGATTGTGACCATTTTGGTGTGAGGCATAAGAGGAATTGTGAAATTCCTGGCTCTACCACCCCTGGGGCGCCTCATGTGGGGCCAAATATGAAAAAATAGCCAAATTTTCAAAAATCTTCTCTACTCCCACACATGTGAGGGGAAAAAACTGGTTGCATAGTTATGATGTCCATGAAGCTCTCTACCAAAATTGTGAAATTCATGACCCCTGGGTCAGGGGTTCTGGCTCTTTGGTGGGGCCAATATGGCCAAATAGTAAAAAATGTATTAAATCTTAGAAAATCTTCTTTTCTACTCCCATATATATTTGTTAAAAACAAAATGCACGATAATGATGTCTATGAAGCCCTCTACCTAAATTATGAAATTCATGAGCCCTGGGACAGGGGTTCAGGCTCTAGGAAGGGGCCAATATTACCATATAGTTAAAATGTATTAACTCTCTTTTCTACTCTAATATATATTTGTTAAAAACTAAATGCCTGGTTATGATGTCCATGGGGCCCTCTACTAAAATTGTGAAATTCATGACCCCTGGGATAGAGGTTAAGGCTCTAGGGTGGGGCCAATATGGTCCTATAGCTAAAATGTATTAAATCTTAGAAAATCTTCTTCTCTACTTCCATATATATTTGTTATAAACTAAATGCCTGGTTATAATGTCCTTTAACTCCTCTACCAAAACTGTGAAATTCTTGACCCCTTTATTAGGGTTTCAGGCTCTAGTGTGGGGCCAATATAGCCATGTAGTAAAAATGTTTTAAATCTTAAAAAAATCTTCTCTACTCCCACACATGTGGGCAAAAAACTGAATACATGGTTATGATGTCCACTAACTCCTCTACCTAAATTGTGAAATTCATTGTCCCTGGGTCAGGGGTTCAGGACATTGGAGGGGGGGGGGGGATATAGTGTTAATGCATATAATGTTTTAAAGTTTTCTTCTCTATTCTCACACATCTGTATTAAAAAACTTACTTATAACTATGTTTACCAGGAAGTCCTGTACTGAAATTTTAATTTTCATGTCCCCTGGAGTATGGGTTTTGACTCTAGGGCAGGGCCAAAATGGATGTATAGGTGTTAATGCATAGTGTATAAATTAAAAATATTATCTTCTTTACTCCCACACACCTGAAAGGAAAACTGAATTCATGATTTTGTAGACCAATTCTTTATTTTTTTGCCAAAATTATAGGTTTTGTAGTTCTTTTTGAAATATTCCAGGCAGGGAGGTGGTTGTCACTACAAATTTATAATTTTTCTACTCCAGAATGAAATCTAATTAATTAAATGCATATATGAGACTCCTCGACAAGTTTGTGTATGGGTTATATGCTACTCAGGTGACCGTTAAGGCCAATTGGCTTCTTGTAAAAGTTAAAATATTAACGAAACTTATTCTTACCCTAAGTTATTTACCCTAAGTTTTGTTGTAAGTACGTACGAAAGCCCATTGAGCTCATTTTCGTTGATAAAAAATATCATTTTCGCGAATAAATGATTAACTTTTGCGATATAACGCGAAACTTTCGATAAACGCGTAACTTTCGCAATTAAACGGGTTACTTTCGCGAATAAACGCGAAACTTTCGCGAATAAACGCGAAACTTTCGCGATATAACGCTAAACGTTTGTGAATAAATGCGTTACTTTCGCGAATAAACGTGAAACTTAGCGATAGTACGCGTTACTTTCGCGATATACTAAGTAACGCGAGACTTTTGAGATTAAATGAGTTATTTTCGCGAATGCACGAAAAATTTGATACACTTTGAAGAACAATGACTGAAAACAAACATATTAATTTTAAATAAAACAAATAATCTTATCATATGAAAATGTAAATTAATCAGATTAAACCTTATACAAATTGATATAAATTCAAACGTAGGATATTTATAAAATCTTAGTTCTGATTTTAAGGACATAATGCATCGCGCTTCTCACATTCTAATTGTCGCTGTATTATGGAAAATGAGGCTTCAACATATTTTAATTATAACAAGTTTAATTCGAATTAAAAGTTTAATTAAGGATTATTTTAGAATTGAAAGGAAATCATTATTCAAAAAGTTATAATATATGTTATATCGCCGCCACATAAATTAGCGTCTAATTTAATATCAGAAAGATAAGACAAGCTGTGAATTGGAATTTTTTAGCTATTGTTCAAACCTAGATGACGTAAATTTGTCCTCTAAATTTATCACATATGTCATTTGAAATTCAGTACAATGATTTTTAAAAGGTTTCCGACGGTTGAATTTATATTAATTTTATAAGAAAAAGATAATTAATGAATGCCTGTTCGAGCACGGGGTCGCCGAACAAATAAAACAAGAGACCCATGGGCAACATATAATAAAATCAGCTTAACAGAGTCATAATTCAAACTATCTGGACAATGTATATTATAGTGTAGATCCTGTATAAATAAAAGTCCATTTTTCCCTGGATATGTTTATAATCAAGTCCCTTTTCTAAAAGGATGATTTATAGTAATATCACCTGCTGAGCATTGCAGTCCAAAACATTCTAAACATTTGTTTATATAATGGATATATTAAACTACATCAAACTCTGAACCCCATGTAAATATTCTAGGTGCCAAAGTTTTAACAATTTGAAAGAATCACCAATTTATCAAAATGCTTGCATATAAGTAAAACCATACATTTAAACATTTCATACTTTGTTAATCTACCTTTAAAAAATTGGAATCCCAATGTGGCCCCACCCTACTTCTTAATATTTTGATTTGAAAGAATTTAATTCTTCATTATCTGAGGTTGCTTTTAGTAAAGTTACAGCTTTTCTAAGCAAGTGGTTTTTAGAAAAAGATATTTTTAAAAATTTCTATTTTTATAATAACCCTATGTAAATTTTTGCCCCCCCCCCCCCCCCCCGGGACCGTGATTTGAACAATCCCACCTGAGGATGCTTTCTCACAGGTTTCAGCTTTCCTGGCTTGGTTTCTGAAAAGAAGATTTTTAAATTTTTACTCTATTTATTCCAATGTAAGCTTTGACCCCTCCCCCATTGTGGCCCCACCTTAACACCGGGGACCACGATTTTAACAAACTTGAATGTACACTACATAAGGATGCTTCCACACAAGTTTCAGCTTTTCTGTCGAAATGGTTTTTGTCAAGAAAATTTTAAAAGATATACACTATATATTCCTACGTAAAAGTACGACCCTCCATTGGGCCCCCTCCATTCCTCTGGGGTCATTGTTTTCACAACTTAAATCTACACTACATGCGGATGTTTCAACACAAATTTCATCTTTCCTGGCTGATTATTTCAGAGAAGACGATTTTTAAAGATATACTCTATATATATATCCAATTTAAAACTTCAACCCCCCATCCATTGTGGCCCCACCTTACCCCCGGAGACCATGATTTGCCTAAACTTGAATCTACTCTATCTGAGGATGCTTCCACACAAGTTTCAGCTTTTCTGACCAAATGGTATTTGAGAAGAAAATTTTAAAAGATTTACACTATATATTCCTATGTAAAAGTATGACCCCCCCCCCCCCCATTTTGGCCCCGCCCTACCCCCGGGGACCATGATTTTAACAAATTTGAATCTACACAACATGAGGATGCTTCTACACAAATTTCGACTGTCCTGAATTATTGGTTGCTGAGAAGAAGATTTTTACTCTATATATTCTATATAAGATTTCGACACCCCATTGTGACCCGACCTTACCCCCGGGGACAATGATTTGCTCAAACTTGAATCTACACTATCTGAAGATGCTTCCACACAAGTTTCAGCTTTTCTGGCCAAATGTATTTTGAGAGGAAGATTTTTGAAAAATAACAAATTTTCAATAAATCCTAATTATCTCCAATTGAAAAAAAGCATGGCCCTGTATTTTAACAAACTTGAATCCTCTTCACCCAATGATGCATTCTGGCAAGTTTGGTTGAAATTGGCCCAGTGGTTCCGGAGAAGAAGTCGAAGAGGTAAAAAGTGTACAGACGGACGCCGGACAAAAAGTGATTAGAAAAGCTCACTTCAGCTTTCAGCTCAGGTGAGCTACATATGATAAAATGATGTTCTAATTTATTATCTACTTGGAACATATAACATCTAAATGTTATGAGGTTTTATCAGATTTATTAATATCTATATGTAAAAAAGAATTTTTTTTTCATAAATCAACGTAATACGGATATTATGAAAAATGAATAATAAGTATTTTTATGATTTAAAACATAAAATGTGTTTGTTTTCAATCGTTTTTCTTCATAAGGGTTCTTGTATGAAATGCACCTGATCCTACCTCTATCTGTTTAGAGGTCCGTGTTGCTCTGCTTTGAATTTGTATTTCGTTTTATAGATTTTTGAGATGATTGACAGTTTGTTATTGTCTTTTTTCATTACTATACTTTTTCGGGTATCTCAAATTTACTTTCTGCACATTTCGACAAAAATAGAATTTGAATTAAAACCCCATCTGAGTTGTGCAGTGTTAATAATAATTTCAAAGTTTATCATATTTCTTCAACTGTGTCCACTTTCAAACAAATAGATTCATTTACGTAATCTTTGGAGAAGGCGTTCATAATCGTTTTTTAAATAAATCTTTACTAAGTATTTAGTTCCCATAATTTCGACCACAAATTCATCTCCATGCATTGAGAATTACGCCAAACGACACTTAACTTCTAAACCCTAGTGCAGTTTACACCAATTTCCATGTCATTTCTTTTTGTTTCTCTATAAATTTCAATTTACGTTTACTTTCATTTATTTCATTCGTACTTCTGTTAGTAGATCACCAAATTTAAAAAATATGAAAAAGAATTAATAAAACTTCAATATACGTTTCCTTTTTAATATTTGCTCTATTCTGTGATATTTTCATTCAATGGGTGTATACCAGAAGTAACTTATATACAAAATGTGCGTGCTTGCTTTGATTATTAAAACGATTTTCTTCATTGTTTCAACCCAGATTTGTTAGAACTGTCAATTCGCGGATCAGTTCAATATTACTGTACGGTATTAGAACAGGTATTTACAGCTGTAAAATCATATTGATTATGTTGAGATTTATATTCAATTGGCCATAATTAAAACGTAAAACTTGTTCTTCGAAAATACTGAATTAAAATTAGCTGGGTATATTTATCATTGTATGGATAGTGCTTATCGAATTTCGGAAAATGTGCTTGCTGTGGATCACTAGCTATATTGATATGGGGACTTTTGTGTATGTTCGAAAATGCAGAACTTTAAAGGGGGTTACGAAGGCTAAAGATTTCAAAAAGTAAGTATTGAGTTATCGTGAAAAATCGTGTTATTCAATTGTCCCGAGAATCATAACTAAACGTTACTGAACAGCGCTGTTATAAGAGAACGAGCTACCATTTGATTGGGTTAATGCTGTAATTTTTGCAACATTTTTTTCTCTTTTTTTTTTTTTGCAAAGGCTATACTTTTTTGGCCTTTCAGTCCAAAAAACAATAAATAATTTTTTTTTGATAATGATGATTTCAACATTTACGTTTAAATGATATGGGTATTGCAATTGGTTAACCTCCACCCCATCTCCCCAACTGTAAAACAACAATATCAAAACAAAATCTCTTTACAATCACAATGTTCCTGAAACTGACTTTTGTACTTGGAAACGTCTTTGTATGAATAATGTTCCTGGTGACTTTTTGGATTAAGGAAGTTAGGTAGGAAAGGGAATATTATTAACCTATTGTGCAAAAAAACTTCAGCGTCAGTGAACTTGTGAACAAATTACACTGGAGAACATAATAAATGTTTTGTATACTTTACATAAAGGAAACAGTTATTGCAAACTGTATGCAGAAGTGTAAACTCCGATTTGTTGGTTTGTTTTTATTTAAATCACAGGGTTGCCTCCCTTGCCATCAACCAGTACGTGGTCATTTCCACTGCATAGTGATTGATAACACAATGTTATAAAATAAAATAATATTTGTTTCATGTTATTTTTATATGTGAGTGTTCAATACGCAAATCATTAGTTAATTTTTATTCAGAGTATGCATTTGTATGTACATCGTTTATTGTTTTAGGCTCATGTTCCTGTAAAACAATCAAATCGCTTGATTGAAGGTTTTAGGTCATTGAATTTTCATTGCTACTAAAAAAATCAAATACTTAACTGATGTCATTTTCAAAACGACAAACTTAAGACTCAATATGGCGTTGCAGTGATAGTCTATGTTTTATTTTCATCAAAGTTTTATATAATTTTTGACTCTATTTAAGCAATAACATGTAGTTTAAATGACAAATAATGTACATTTATTGATTTCTCAGAAATACATGTTTTGTATGTTCTATCGTTGCTGTCTGTAAATTCGTTTTCAGGACCACACTGAAAACTAGCTTTTGTAAGCTAATTGTGTTATCCTGTATAAGCAAAGGACATTATTATTAGTATGTTTATTATTATTATTATTATTATTATTCCCATAGCCTCAGTTTAAGGAATTATGCTTTTCAAATGAAATTAAAAATTTTTACGAATAGAAAAACTTTGTTTAGCTTCACAATGTTAATCGACAATTAAGACAGCATGAACCATATTATTCAAACTATTAATTTGATGAAAAAGGCCTGCTATTAAGATTACTTTGATTTCTTCTCTATCAGTACGGCACACTAGGCCTGACGGTCAAATTTACTTTCATAATTGTTACATTTTATGAAGCTATATACATAGTACTTATCTGAGGAGTATATTTTTCGCTTTGCAGTTTCTACAATTCAACCCTTTATGTTTACAGTTTTCAAAAAACAGATAAACAGAATGAATTCCCATTCCAGCACGCAGTTTTATGTCCGGCAGATGTCATTGACACTGTCCAAAATGGCAACCTACATATCTGCGATCTCTGTGACGTGTTCATTGCCATTGCGCAGAGGCAAACCGGAAACAACCATGTAGGCATCACCAATTGTCTCTACCTACAGATAAACATAAACCTTTTTGGGTAACCTAAAAATATTTTCTACTAGGCCTAATATAAAAATTGTATAAAAATATTCTTCCTTCGATATTTTGAAGCACACGAATCCATTGCTATAGAATATTTACTTTGTGTAGAAAAAAGTTCTGTTACATATACTCAAAAATTTTAAGACTTCTTATCAAATATTGGAGGGAGGAATAGTGGAATTGACATTTTTAGATGATTTAGAAAAAACAGGTTTATCGATTAATTTTAGGAAAGGATCTATTGCGAATAACAATTAAACTGACCTACAGGACCGGTATTGGTTTCTGTCTTTACAAAAACATATCGATTTCCGATCCACTTCTTGATTTTAGGCCATACACAGTAAGCTATTAGGTTCTAGTTCTTAATGTATAGTGATTGAAAAAAAAGTTACACAGTCGTTGTCCGAGCAGTACTAGTATGAGTTTTAGTCGCTTTTTTACTTTAATATCTTTAAATTTTAGTTTCAGTTTACTTTCTATAATACGATACATGTTCTTTATATGCGTTTATTTACAAACAGGGACATATTAGCAACTATATTAGCGTGACGCGATTTCAAAGGTTGCAAACTCTTTGACTCTTTGCTACAAGTAATGTAATTCACCTTAGTTTTTTAGGCAGAATCCCATCGTGAGCCCTGGACCGGTAAATGTCCGAGTAAAAATAAACTGGCGACTTCGAGAGAATATTGACGTATATATCCGCAATTTTACGACCCATCAACTTGAAATTCGGATTGAGTGTATTTCAGGCCTTTCTTTTCTGAAAAATACATGCATATTGCGAGTGTTATAAAAAATAATTAATTTACTAGGCTTTTGAAGCGAGCTGGTAGTTTTTTTATCTGAATCAGAGTTCGACACCTTTCTTTATTTATGGTTAAATTGAAATTAATGTTAAAACGGGCTTGGTCCCTGTGCCATATCCTATAGATATTCTGGAAAAGCAAACGCAACAGTTTTTGTCCGGCATGATTTTTTACGTGGTACCTGTTTTGAGTAACACAGAGTGAATGATTCTTGTTCTCAAACAGAACGTGCTTACACTAAGTTATAGTTCCGGGTGATTGCTTTTACATGTAGTAAAGCATACACTTTTTGATTTGATTCAGAAGTCTGTTGCGCTTGCGAGCTGTTGCAGATTGTTCGTGTTTTGAGTTTTAGTAAATAAATATTTTATGATCGTTTGAATGGGAGAATTAGAACATAAATATGTTTCATTACTTGTTCGCACACAAGGGGGGAGGGGGGGGAATAGTTATAAACTTTTTGGAATTAAACCCTTGACGATATCGTCTTCTCTCAAGATTAGATTGACATTGAGAACAAGTATATATTCGAAGCATGTAGTTATCCGCGTTCAATTTAGACAATTTTGATCTGAAGAATCTCTTGCAGTCGACAGTTAAACGGACGTGTTAAAAACGACGGTATTAGCTTTTGGCTTTAAAAAGGTAATGTATGTAAAGTTTTTAAATAGATCTGATAGGTTCACTATTCTATCTCCTTAAACTTAATATTTACTTGTAAATGCATGGCAAAGGGTATTTGACAATGTTAATTTTTTGCTGTTGTTGTTGTAAATTCATCATATTATATTTAAGGTGTCTGTTTTACATTATTGAAAATGGACTTTGGTTTTAAATTTTCACATATCAAGTCTGCTGTGAATAACTAAAGAAAACTTAAAACAATATGAGCTGTATATTTTAGAATTTTAATTTGGTTCAAAAACCTGTTAGAATGATAAATCTGCATGTAACTTAAACTTTTATGATAAATAAGATTTGAAAAATCATCAATTTTTGTCTCTTCAAATTTTTCTCTGTTTTCTTCTAAGAAATGTATAGCAAATCAATTTTTGTACAGGATGACAATAATTCAATTTTGCTTCAATTAAGGCTTCTTGACGGCTAATCCCACAAAAATAAAACTTACAGAAATTTAAAAGCCATGATATTTTTGGTTATTTTAGCAGAAAATAACATTTTCGTTTAAAAATGGTTTAATACAAAAAAAAAGTTTCTGTTAATTACTGTGACTTCAAACAGTTTTTGTACTTTTAAATAACAAAGATTACTTTTGTCGGGAATATACATTGATTTTTTTTTCAGGTGATCTCCTTCGGACTTAATATGTAAATAAATACAGAATATTGCGGTATGGACAGAGAGTTATCACAGTGACCTATGCATAGAATTTTCTTCATGAAAATAATGAAATTAAGATTAATAGGTCGCCGATGTAACCAATAAAACTTTCTGAACATTCAAAAACATTTACTGACTTTTCAGAAATAGTTTCAAGTACATTCAACAAAATGATTCAAATGTTTTGCAATGTCTGCTACTTTCAATTTCAGAACTAACATATTTATTACGAATATATCGTAAAAATTATGTAAATATATTAGAAAAACAAAAGAATTATCTGACTTTAATATCCTTCCTTCAAGGATATGGTCACAATTAAAATGTCTTTTGGATATTAAATTTCCGTAGTAAACTTTTCTCATGAGCATATTTCTAAACTGTACGAGTATATATACATGCATTAAAAATTGTCGTCTGCAATATCTATTACAAATGGAAGGATTTTTCAGATACATGTAGAAGTAAATTATTGTTATTGCATTGAACAAAATTATAATTATTTTGTGTGTTTTCAATTTCGAATAAAGTCAATATTTACAACAACAAAAAATGACGAGATAATCTTGAGCTAGATCATCATCAACGAGGACTTCAAGATAAAATTTCTTTTGTGATAAAATAAAACGGTTTAGGTTGATAGGTCAATCCCAGAATTCCCTGTAAGTCCAAAACCGATTCGTCACTCTCTGGAAGAAATTGGAACCGCTGAATCAATGACGTCATCAAGAGAAATAGCTCCATCCGTGCTAGGGCCTCTCCAAGACAGACTCGCTTACCTGAAAGAGTACTTCACGTGAATCAACACAAGACAGTTTTCAACTTGAATCCATGTATTTAACGCCGCATGCACTGCTTGATTTTAGCATTAACCATTGGTTCAATATCTTGTCTTCATTATTTTATGAAAAAAGACATTAAAACTTACCCAAAGAAAAGGAAACCACGTATTTCTCCTTTCCATTGAGTTTACCGTTGTCATCAAGAAATCTTTCTGGATTAAACGATTCTGGGCGTTCAAAGATAGATGGATCAAACAAAACCGAGTAGATGTTTGGAATAAGAACAGCGTGGTCTGGAATCAGAAACTGACCATATTTCAGTTCCTTGGTCAATCCGTGAGGTATGGATAACGGGGCAATGCAACCGATTCTTAAAGTCTCGGTAAGGACTGCCTCTGAATATGGCATGCTATCTTTGTTACTCATGGAAGGGTATTTTGAATGCCCAATTATGTCATGTATTTCTTCACGCATGCGTGCTTGGACTTTTGGGTGCGTTATCATGAACAAGATGAACCATCTCATGGTTGTAGCCGATGTCTCTGTGCCCGCGCCCAGGAGATCCATAACAATCTGCAGCAGTTGTTGCTCTGAAATAGCCGCTTACTTAATTATGATTCTGTATAATCAGTTTCTGGACTTAAACCATTGTTGATATACATTTCTTATGCGTAGCTTAATTAAAATTTTAGTTTAATCTGATAATCAAGTGTTTTTGTGGAACCATAATTGTTAAATTTTAAGTTCGTTTCATATGGTAAAAAGAACTAAAAAGTTAAGATTTATTTTTCTAAATGACTTCGGGTTTTTTTTATAAATACTTTATTTCACGTACATGTATCTACCAAAAGTATGCATTTTCTATTGAATATTGATTAATTGCAGAGACTGAAATGGTTTTCTGAATGACGTAGCTTTACGGATCACTCTGATAACCCCACAATTTGAAATTATATCATGTCTACATATATTCTGTTTTGTGTTTTTGTTTAATGGAATTTGAGGGGTCGGGGTTTAAGGGGGAGGTCGTGTTTCAAAATAAAACTAGCTTACCATTAAAATCTTGCTTGTTGCCTTGACAGTCATGTCTCATTTTTCGAATGTAAGCGTCAATGAAATCACGAATATGGCTCTCCTCGTACGTCTGAAGATGTTCCTTCAATATTTTACTTAAACTGTTTTGAAGAAGTAGGTTTTGTTTTATTGTGTCTTGTCCTCGGAAAGGGTCTCCTGGTATTTTAGCAAGGAAGGGGAATACTGTCAAAGCCCCTATAGTGTTGACATTGCTGGCAGCAGCATTGACAGCGTTCACGATGTCCAGAAAGTCCTGATCATTGCTATCAAAACGTCTCCCCAAGGTCACATCACACATGATATTTGCTATACTTACGGTGATGAAATCACTGCTTGTGACACACATAGGCTTTCCTGCTTGTTGTGCAAAGACATTTATAACAACTTCAACCTCCTTCATGATATTTGATTCGAACGATTTTTTACCGAATCCAAAGTCTCTCAACATGGACATTGTAAACGTTCTGTTTATTTTCCATCGATGACCAGACGAAAATACAATGCCTTAAGAGATTGTACGAAGAATTAAAAAAGTATGGCTTATCCATTTGAAAAAGAAACTATAAGAAACATTATTAACAATTTGATAATTTTCATGTACTCTTCTTTCTTATAACCTACCGTTTCCCTTTGTTAATTCCTTGCTTAAAAAGTTATCCGGTCGAATAGATACGACATCTGCATTTTTTATAAAAATGTCTTTCATCGTTTCATAACCATTTACAACAATATAAAATTTCCCGCCGATTGTCAACGTGAAAAGGTCGCCATATTGTCCTCGTAGGGCAACAAAAGATTTCAAAATATCTTTTATACCAAACAAACCATACACGTTCCCTATGATTGGGAAAATCCTTGGTCCTGGAGGAAGCTTGCGAGGGATCGATAAAGTCCAGTAACAAATGTAGATTATGGCACCTACTAAACATAAGAGCACTGAGGTAAACAACTCCGCCATTGTATTTGGTCTGCGTCTGCTTCCCTTACCTTTATTGAACCAGTTATCGTGACCTTATCCCCTTGAAAGTCATGACAGTTACATGCACAATTATCTTTCCATATTTGTATTGCTAACACACTGTCAGATGAACTCCATAACTACTCTAAACCATAACGTGTTTTCAGTGATAAATATTTTACGGTGCACCGGGTTAAAATTTACGAAATCTTATGGAACGCCATCGCTGCCTTATATAATAAAACTATAGGTACATTATGTCAAATTATCATTACATTATGTCAAAGTCCATTACGTGGTGTGAATATATCTTTACAGTTTGTCAATACGCTAGGTGAATTAAACATCTCTTTACATGATGTCAACTTTTTACGTTGGGATGTAAAATCATTCGTACGTTATGCTAACATTGTAGAACCGAAGGTCAATACATCATGACATTATTTCGACACCGTGTTACATGGGGCAAATGTATCCTTACATTATGTCAACATTTTTTACATGCAGTACATATCGCGATTCTATTCTTACATTATGTCAACATTTATTATTACATTGATATCAATATATTCTTACATTTTATCAACACGTTAACACATGGTGTTAACACATCCTTTCATTATGTCAACACTTTATCACCTGAGGTCAGAAGTGCATTACTTGATGCGAAAATATCTTGACGTTTTGTCTAAACTTCATTACGTGATGGGGAAAAATCTTTACATCAGACCAATTCTCTATTCCATGATATACACGCTCCATTACATCAAGTCGAAACATCATTCCGTTATACAAACACGATTATCCTAGGCTTTTATATGAACATGTATGTCATGTTTTAAATTCAAAATTTACAACATGACATAACCATAGCAACGGTACGCCGATTTACCCAAATGGACACAGAAAAACCCCAACAGTAGATACTAGTAAGAAGTAGTGATTTAATCATATTGAAATGAAAACGGGTGCTTTTCTGAAAGCTGTAAGGGACTAAGTTGCTGACAATTGAATTTTCCAAGAGTGAATAAAAATCTACGTTTTTAAACATTGAATTTATAGTTTATATCGGCCTAAGTAATAAGAATAAGACTTAAAACGCAAGTCTTCTCGTGCTCATCGGCCCTTGAATACTTAGAATGAAATAAAATCTAAGAATAACCCCTTTATTGTTGTTTTAAAAATTTTAATTTTGATATATACTTTTTTTTACTTCAAGAGTATTAAAATTAAGTTCGTTACTACACAGTCATTTAGCAGTCAGGGTTCTTCTTTATCGTTCCAAAGCCTGTATTTCGTGATGCGGACACCCAGTACATATTTTCTAAAAGTTTCTAAAATTAAGTCTTAAATTATTTAGTAGTTAAACTAAACGTTGCTATTGGTATCTTAAATTAAGGACATTGAACCTAACTAGGCATGGCCGTTCTGCTACAAAATTATTATTGTATTTAAATGATTTTTTTTTTTTTGCAGAGGAGGTGTGAATAATGTTTGTGGAGGGGGTACGCTACGTTCGTCCCTTTCATTCACAGGACACTTGATAACTTAATATTAAATAAAATCTATGAATGAATTACAATAAATCTTTAACCCCTTTATAGACTTTCTCCATCTTGATATAGATGGGTTTGGATTTTATGAAATGTGTGTTTTATGTAATTTTTCGGGCAGAGGGTATAAATCAGAAATATGTCATAAAACGACGCACACAAATAAGAGAGGGGAACTGTATTCGCCGATTTTATAATTTATTATCAAGAAAGGCAAACACTATTGGTAGAACCGGCACTGTCTCCAGCGCTTGTCTCATACATGTATCTAATATGTAACTAATTTTTAATTAAATGAAATAATCAGACAGCATGAGTGTTGATTTATTGTAAACAATTATTATCATGTTACATATAATTTCGTTGTAAGTATAGAATTGACGTGAAAATAGGATGAGAATGAAATTTTCGCTTATTCCGTTCTATTCCGTTGAATACCGATATCCTCACGGGCAATAATATTTTGCGGAACGGAATTAGAATCTTAAAAGTAAGTGAAGTACTGCTGACATTGTAATTTTAAAGATGTTATACTTGGGAATGTGTTTGGTTTGTTTTAAAGCTCTTACTAATGTAGAATATTCTTTTGCTAGCTTAAACCAGTTAGTAGGTTCTGCTGTAAAAATGCTGTAATGTGTTAATATTAGAATAGTAAGTAATATATGTATATTTTTCTTTAAACAACGAATTTAAACATTAAAATTAAAGATCAATCTTATTTTGAAATGTAATGAATTTAAAAAAATGCTCATTTTTAAAAAATGCTTTTGTTCCCATTGGGTGACCCTTTACTGGTTCCATTCCACAAAGTTCCAATAGCCCTTTGATGCATTTCGGTAAACAGCTTACCGCCGTTTCTATGTATAGAGAAAGGCCAAGGGTATCCGTGTTCGCATAACAAAATGATCTTTCAACATAAAGAAATGGACCGTGTACAGCATGGAATAGAGAACTAACTAACAGCAAAGGCTTATTTACATCACGTTATTAAGTTTAGACATAACGTCATAAACTTATGACATCAAGTTGACATAATAAAACGACATATGTACACCATGTAATAAAGTGTTCATAAAATGTAAAAATATATTGATATCATGTAATAAATGTTGAAATAATGTAAGGATAGAATCGCGATATGTACTACAGTGTTGATATATTGTGAGGATATAATGACAGCATGTTATAAAATGTTGACAAAATGTAAGGATACATTTGCCCCATGTAACACAGTGTCGAAATAATGTCATGATGTATTGACCTTCGGTTGTACAATGTTGGCATAACGTAAGGATTTACATCCCAACGTAAAAAGTTGACATCATGTGGGATGTTTACTTCATCTAGCGTGATTTCGACATCACGTAATAACGATTTGACCAAGTGTAAAGATATATTCACACCACGTAATGGACTTTGACATAATGTAATGATAATTTGACATAATGTACCTGTAGTTTTATGCTATAAGGCAGCGATGGCGTTCCATAAAATCTCTTTACTGCAATTGTTCGCCAGTCTCTCGTTTGAGATAGAACGTACGATACGAAGTACGAGGTCGTGTGTGGTGTGTGTGCATGTATATTTACGAGATAATAAGTCGTAATAACGAGATAAAAAGTCGTTCGCCCGTTCGGCAATCTTAGTAAGAGATAATATCAATTGTCAGCAATACGTACGCTTCTTCAAGATATACTGCATTTACTCCAACAAATTCATTGTTTTTTCTTTGATTCACAGGTATTTTCTGTAGTCCATTCATGATGTAAAGTCTAAGTTCTCACTGATCGGAAAATAATTTTTTGGTACACTAGCTATATGTGTCGAGTATCTCGAGTTTACTGTCTGCACATTTAGACAAAACATACAATAAAGTTTGAACTTCATCTTAATGGAGCGGGGGTTTCTTACTTTTCAATTTGTCATTTTTTTTCTTCCGTTTCCACCTTCAAACACTTTTGACATCTAATTTGTATACGTCTGGCGTATAAATTTTTACAAGCCATTTCGTTACAATCTATTTTTACACCAATTATATATGACCATAATCAATATCTAAAAAATAGTTTATTTTTATTATCACATTCTGTTCTATTTCTTTATATTTTACATTAATGAAAATATATTCACCAATTTCTTTTATTTTAATTTATTACTTCTTTTGTAAATAATTTACTTAATAAGAACAACATGAAAAGGAAATATGTAATTTTAATAATAATTTTGTTTTTTCATGTATTTCTCTATCAAATATTTTTTTTTACTGGACGTAAACCAAAAGTAACTTTTATACAAAATTAAATTATGTGCTTGTTAGGATCAAATATGATTTTTAGTTCCTTGTTAACCCTGTGATTTTTTTATTACTGTCAATTGTTATATTAGGTTTTGTTCGGATCTGCTGAATATAACAAATACTAATAATATTGTTACTTTAAGTTTGGTATATTTATACTTTATACATGTATGTGAAGTCATTTTGCTCAGCCATTTTACAAACAAAATTACATAAATTCATATCACCTTTTTAGGAAGGAGTCTTCTCGTTATCAGACAGCCTTCTTATATTAAGGAAATCATAAGATTTTGACACAATGAAACAGATCATATAACCAAATGATTCTATCAGGTTAATCAAGTTTGATCTTCTTGTTTTCGCGTCAAGATCGGGTCAAGGTCACTACCTTTTTCCTTAACTTAAAGGATAAAAATAAATGTAGTTATCTGTAGTATTGTAGACATCTGGTTAAGATATGAAGATTATATTATTCAATGCAATGATAGAATATCAGAATGTCTATCAGCTTAAATGACTAAATTGGAATTAATATTTAAACTATAATTAATATTGCTTAGCCCGCATTTCTTAACTTTTGAAGATATTTTGATTATTTTTTTATGCTTCCAATTTTAAAATATTTCTGATTTTTACATACTATGAAGACCTTACACAAAGATATAAATTGACAGAAAAGCTTATATATTGACCATATAATTAGAAAGAAAATCCGATTTTTGTGATTTTTTCACACAAATTCATTTATAAAATGAACGCTTATAGAAGTTAATAAAAAATGTAAATTGATAGGCAAATCATATTTTAAAAACATATTCTGAAATCCAAGTACCTTATTATTAGTTCACATTAGTTGAAAAAATCTTAAATTAATGTTATTATTTTAAAAATGCTAAATAGACACATGAATCTACAGCAATTCTGAGTTGCAAAAACATGTGATATTTTCCTACGCCGATGTTCCGCTAAAAATATAGTCCTTGTTAGATTCTAAACTTTGATTACTTTTTCGATGCCAATTTGTATGGTTGTAAAAATGAAAGAAAAATATGATATTATATTCGTTTCTTGATTAAATTACCATAAAATCAAATTAACTTATGACAAGTCAAAAACCAGAAAAGACTCCTTCCTTTATTATGGGGCTTATCTAAATCTTCCGTCTCGACCGAATTCAATGTAATATTCTCCAATGTATCAGTTAGGAAAATTCGAAGCAAAATCCAGAATGACTCTTTATAACAGGATATGTTACATCACAGCTTTTCTATAATTATACTGCGAGCTGTTGTGCTGTTTCTAAAATTCATATTTTAACTTTACAAAATAAACAAACAAAAGTTCAAGAGTACGTAATGTGTCTCTAAAAAATTTCATCACGGGCCACATTTTTATTAGAATTAGCACTGTCAACACAATTATAATATAATCAAATCGTAAAATCATTTTCTTGTTTTTCTTGTGTATGGTTTACACAAAAGTAACAGTTATTTTCAAACTAACTGCAGTAGTACTAGTGTAAACTCTGAATTGCTGGTTTGTTTTTAAATTACAGGGTTGCCTCCCTTGCCATCAACCAGTACGTGGTCATGTCCCCTTTCCCCTGCACAGTAATTGATAACACAATGTCAATAGCCAATAAAATGAATAAAATATAATATGTTATTTTTATATATGAGTGTTCAATACGCAACACTGGTACAATGTTAAAGCAATTAATTTCCATTGCAAAATGCATAAAATACCAAGAAACTAAATAATTTATTTAGTTAATATTAAGTTAATTGTTTGAATTTGTATGCATTTCGGTCAAACCTTTATTGCTATAGATCCACGTTCCTGCAAAACAAACAAGTCGCTCGATTGAAGAAGGTATCGGGTCGTTGAACTCACCTGAATTTTCGTGGCTACCAAAAGAATCAAATACACTGTGCTTCAATTTAAATCATCTTCAGAGCGACAAAGACTCAATTTGCCCTTAGCTTAAGTTTCAGGTATCGTGTTTTTTTTTCAATTTAAATTACGATTCAAAAGAAAAAAAGAAAAGTAAAGAACTGCGAACGCTAACGCCCGTTTCCCACCTACATTTTACATCCAAATATTTCGGAATTTCTGTCAGATATTCAAAAACTAAGTTTTCTACTAAAAAGTATAATCAAATCCTAATCAATTTATATCAAAATAAAATTTGTAATCAACTTATTTATTTTTAAACAAAAGTTTTGCTAACGCGGGGTCTTAAAAATATTTGATTGAAATCGGTCTCTATGATTGAGGAAAATGTTATTTAGCGGCCAATATGTGCATAAAACTTGATAATAACATATTTACGATATATATTAAAGTAAATTTTCATTTTAATTCATATCTGTTAATAATATTTCGAAAATATACAAAGCAAAATTCTTTCTTTGAAATATATTTCGGTCTGTAGACATATGTACCCCCCCCCCCCCCCCGTGAAACAACAAACCCTTTAATAAAAATATGCTAAATAACAATAATTAAAACCCCTCAAAAGGAATTTTTGTTTCATGGGGGGGGGGAGATGTTTTAAAAAACATTTCCGTTTTCCGTTATTTTCTATTATGAAATGAGCTATTTTAACCCAAAATACAAAGTTATCTCTCTTTATTTGACCAAAGCATTTATATTAAATGAAAATATCGTTAATGTTTACATTATCATTAAAAATAACTTTAATTAAACAACTTTCAAAAAATGACTTTTAGTTAGGCGGCTAGACAATGCTATCGTTCGCAGTCCTTTGTATCATGATATAAAAGTATATTTGTAGTTTGACTAAAAACTCTTTCCGAACGACAAAAAAAGCTAGCAACTTTATGAAGTCATGATTTCACATTATATAGAAATAGTTTTCCCCACGAAGGCAGTGATGGCGAGACACACAATACTCTTTGTTTCTTCCTTTTTGGCGACAATGTTAATCAACAATTAAAGCAATATGAGCTGAAGTTTTCAAAATATTATTTTGATAAAAAAAAATCAGCTATAATGCCCATAGTGTACTTTTCATGAAACTTAATACCTCCATGATGAAGTAAGATTTAAAAAATAGTTAAAGTTTATCATCAGATTTTGTACGTCCAGGATTATATATACATTATTTAACTGTTCATGCAGAGAAACTTATTTAGTAATACGTCAATTAGAGCTTCTAAACAGCTTTTCCTACACATATATATGACAATAACAAAGGTCTATGAATCTTTTGATATGAAATTTTTCAATCAAAAAAATGTAGAATTTCAATGCAAATTGCATGCTTTTATTCCTGTTTGAAAATTAATCATATTTACCTTCCCCATTTGACTCCATCCTGGACGCGGTGTTAACGGTGTCTCCAAAAAGACAGTACCGGGGCATCTTCTTCCCTACCACTCCGGCACACACTGGGCCTGACAGTCAGATTCACTTACATCATTTTTACATTTCAACCATCAAAAGTCACATTGCTATCTATATTCTTTCTGCATTAAGATTTCATTTTTTGAACCAAATTATCGAAAGGTTTTTTTAATGTTATTATCAATTTAAACATATATATGTACCGATATAATATGTGTATCATTTGCGGTTTAATTTACATTTTGTCAACGAATCGAATATACCAAAAGCTATTGTGCTTGCAGTAAATATCATATTACCCGAATGAATTCCTATTCTAGCACGCAATTTCACGTCTGGCAGATGTCGAATGTGAAAGTCATTGACACTGTCCAATATAGCAACCGACATCTTTGCGATCTCTGTGACGTGTTCATAGCCATTGCGCAGAGGCAAACCGGAAACAACCATGTAGGCATCACCAATTGTCTCTACCTACAGATAAACATAAACCTTTTTGGGTAACCTCAAGTATCTTCTACGACATGTAATATGAAAATCATATCATGATATTCTTCTTTCAATGTTTTGAAATATTAAAACTCATCAACATCTCTCGTGTTTTATGTAATAAAATGAACTTTTATCATATGAATCGAGTATTTAAAAAACGTACTTTGTAGACATCAAAATTTTCTAACACTGTGTCAAAACAAGTGTACAAGTCATTCAGCATATCCACAATCTGTAAGTATTTCAAAAGGTAATATTATTAAGTCATTATTTCTTTCAAAAAGCAAAAAATATTATGTAAAATCTTCAAAATATATTCAGAACAAAAATATGTATACTGGAAATGAAATATTGTATCATTTTATGTTCAAATGTGCAAATTGATTGGCCAACCTGCATAGGATTGCTCATAGCAGATATGGCGGTGAATCCAACAATATCACTGAAGTATATCGTCACGCACTGGTACGCCTCGGCCTCCACTTTGTGGCCACGAAGAAGGTCACGTGCTATGCTCCTAGAATTGAAGCAATATTAACGAAACAAAGCTGAATATGTGCACGAGGGCAGTTTTCGTAAAGATCAACTACAGTAAGACAAAATAAAAATAAATAGGAATAAAAATTAAGAACATGGTCTTGTGTTGATACCCCAATGCCGTTTTCCACATTTGAAAGGCAAAAATTGAGCTACTAGTATATTAGTAAAAGAGGGATGTCAAAAGGACGTTACACTGAAAACAGCTGTAGAAAAAAAGAGATGCGAAATATCTTGATTCAAGGAAACACACATAAATCTTAGTTACCTGGGTAGAACCTGATAGAGAAGCTCATCAGACCTGCGTTTTTCATCCAGAAAGGCATGCATCCTTTCCTCGGCGATATGTTCTAAGTTATTTGCATATTCCTCCATTCGAAAAAGTAGGATGTCCAGAAAGTTTTCTCCTGATATACCCCTGAGTGAAAAAAAATGGAGATAAATGTTACTTAAAAAAGACTCACCTAATGCTTATAAATTGCATTCATAAAATAACTAACAAATTGACTATCAAAGATATTACGATATGATTTTCAAATATGACAGAATTAAGAAAGAAGATGGGGGGAATAAAATGGCGCAAATGCCCATTTGGTTTAGTCGTGAAAAATAATTTTGAATTTATTTTTCCCAATTAAATTTATTCAAATACATTATAATACAAGTTTGCAAAAGCACAATTTCTAACTATACTCAGTTTTTAATTTATTTAACAAATTAAAAGAGAAGAAAAAAATATTGCCTGAAATTTTGATGGTATCGAACCCACAACATAAAAATCACAGATAAATAAGGTTAGCTCATGTCAGGTACTCTAACCACTGAGCCATTGCGGACACAACAAAATAAGCTGTTTAAATATAATGTGTGACTTGGAGACGAATTTACGGAGTTGTATTATTTTTTCAAAACGTTGAAATGTTGGGGTACAAAATGCTATTTTTAATGTATAGTGGGTCATCTCTCCATGTTTTTGTTGATTGAAATCGGTTTGTTTTCCATTAGACCTTATATAGACTATGGTAAAATTACGGAGCACAGACCCACTCTATAAAAGAAAATGCCTTGAAGTTTTAAAAAATGACACTATTTGTAGGTTTTGATACGTACACGCCTGTTTGAGTCAACATATTCCAAGTATTGAACATATTTATAGGTTAAAAATCAATAATATGTGAAATATATATTGTTTTAATTGATTTTTTTTTTAAATATCAGATTTATTGATATTTTGATATTTCAGTAGCATGTCCGACCATGTATGGGCATTTCACACGCCTTATCCACTCATCTTCTTTAAAAACTCGCCATTTATTCCTTTTTGACTCTTTCGATATCTTTGCAAACGTTGGTCTGTGTTCTGCCTCTCCCTCCAAGCATGAATACATCAGGTTTAGGAGTGAATTCTCTACATATTCCTCAACATCGGCTTTAAATGGAGACGTAAAGCTAGGGATGGACTTGATCTTTTCAATAATTTCTGTAAGGTTGACGAAAAATAACTTTGAAAGCTATGGATATTAAATGACTTATATTAATTTTATCTTAATATGTCTACCTCAATAGAACATCCTTATAACCTTATATGCTGGTGAAAATATGTTTTGTTTAAGTTAAAATGACCGCATAACGAGTATGATTATTGATCAATTAAGTAATAGCTAGATCATAGAAATCAAAACGGACAATTAATTGTGACAAACCGTCAATAGATGAATACTGCAAATCATCTTCAAATGGTTCTTTCCTGGTCAGTATCTCGTATAGTATGACCCCAAAGCTGTAGACATCAGCTGATTGGAATACCAGGAAGTTGGGTTCTCTGATGGCATTTCTCAAAACTTCTGGGGCCACATAAAACAGTTCTGTATCGTATATAAACGTCCAACATTATTTCTACATGCGGGTAAATAATAGACGTTTATTTGAGTTATTTCGATTTACTAATTGAAAGTTTAATTACATTCTTTAGTTAACGGTCGGGTGTTATCAAATTTATCATAATGCCTTTCGAGCTTTATTGGATTTGATCACCCCTGACCATACTTGATTACTTCGTAATACTAAAAGCATACTTTTTCGTTCCTTAAATAAATTGATTATATACGTTTAATCTTGTTTAGATGGGATGAATCTTGAAACATACTGCATCTTCAGATGGAAACACTTTTGACAGCACAGTTGACAATTTAAAAAAAAAACGAACAGCTAAAATAATAAATAGCTAATATTTTTTCTCTAGTTAATTTGTATGTTTAAGTCCCAGGAGAACATTCTGTATGTTGATTTTGATTTTGTTATCGGAAATCTACAAAAAAAGAAAATATAAAGTACGTTGTTTATCCGTTTTGTGGTCGCTGGTTCGAATTTCTGGAAGTCCAAACCCGGTGATTTTGAGGACAAATCGCTTGTCGATCAAACAGTCCTGACTGGTCAGGCTCCCATGGTACCGCACAGGGCTGGCGTGAAGGTAACTACAACCCTAGGAAATTGAGATCAGAAGGCAATATTGTTAGAAAAGAAATAGTTATATACATCTAAACAGTGTAAAGTGTGAATATATGAAATAACAAATATATGAAATGAAAATAAATCTATTATTCTTATAGATATATACCGGTTACTATCGTACCTTTATCATATCGCAAATTAATGAGGTCTGCAAGTCCTTGTTGATTTTGAAACTGCTGATATGAAGAATGTCCTACAAATAAAAATTTATCCTAATCCTGTAGGCTTTTTCCGATCAAAACTAAATATTGATTGATTGGTTTATTAATTGATTGATTAATCGATTGATTGATTGATTGATTGATTGATTGATTGATTGATTGATTGATTTACCTTTAATGTTCCTCGACTACAAGCTTCACTAACAATGTACAGTTTGGTGTTATTTTGGGTCAAACCATAAAACTTTGTGAGATTCACACAGTGGACGTTTCTCAGCTGTGAAGAAAATTGAAACCCTTCAACGAAGTGTCAACCATAACATTGAAATCAAAATCAAAAGATTATTTATAAATATACAGAAAATGGTTGAACTTATGTTACCATACATTGAGCAAATCCATTAGCTGGCTTCTTGAAGGGTGGAAATGTCTTACTTTAGTAACTGACACAGAAACAATGGAACCTTTTGAAATGTGAAAAAGAGTCCGATATTAAAGACGGCTAAAACGCTAATAATAATCAAAAAAAAAATTAATGAAACACCCGTACCCCTATCCACTCAGTCAAAAAGTAAAATTAAGGTATGAAGGTAATACTTGAAAAACAAATCCAGACCTTGAAATATTTATTCATTTTGTCCTTCGGTTCATCATGCTTGGAACTATTCATGTGAATCTAAAAAAAAAATTAGAAAAAATGTAACTGCAATAACATTAAATATTTCGCTTTTTACCCTTTGGTGAATGAGAATATTAGAAGTGAAAGCACTTAATATACATCTCTTTATTTACCATTGAGAGTTTTGAATTCATAATACACGACGACTCCCTTTCGGACACTGATTTCAAAGACTCCCAGGGTATTCTCCACCAATTGTTTTGTAAATCCATTTGCAATTTTAGATGTCTGAAAAACAAAGGTATTGCTTTTTCATTAATTCGATTCACCAGGAATATTAAATTCTGGAGTCGTTAAAAATTGTTCCTGTAAACAAAATTTTATTAGCGATGGTTTTATTTATAAATAGTTAATGTTTTTCGCTGGGATTTATTTTTGCGATCAACCTTTTTAGTAAAATAAACAAATATTAAAATCTGATGCTTTAAGGACAGTTTTGCGGCTAAAAATTTCTAGCTAAGCTCCTGATTATATTTTTTAATCTTGCAGTCAGGAATACAACTTCGTTCACAGCATCTATCAATTTCGTTTTGATTTAGGGTAATGAGGTGAATAGAGTAATGTACAAGTAACTTTTCATGCGTGGATCCAAAAAAAATTTCCAGGGGGGGGTGTCCGACGGTTATTTGAGTTTGCCGCGGGGGGAGGGGGGTCCCAGGCATATTTTTGGTAATTTTATAATGTAATTTAAAGAAATTTGAATTTTACAAAGGGATCCGGACCCCCTAACCCCCTTCCCCATTCCAAATCCGCGCATGACTTTTCGTCAAATTAAATCGGATAAACTGTCAAAATTCTGTCTTGTTTTTAAGAAGACAACTAATATATTCGATCGATTAACACAGCGTTGCTTAATAAATACATTCAGATAAAAAAATCGAGAGGTTGATATTGAAATTCATTCCATGATCGAAAGGTATACCGGCAAAATCTTATCACGAAGATAAAATACAAATACCGTATGTCTCAAAAGTAATATCTTTGAATGTTGGCATCTTGGTGAGTAAAATGGATGAATATATGTTCTTTTGTGCATTTTCACAGCAAAACTTGGAATGACCATTTACTCGAAAATGGCTCGGCTTTATATAAAGCTTTGTAAATGTTTAAACTGCTATTATATTTTATTTAAGGAATGAATGCAATTTTTTTTTAGTTTTATACGATATAAAATGGTTTGGGGCAGTTTACGCTTTATAAACCGCGAAGCGGTTTATAAAAAAGCGTAAACTGTCCCAAACCATTTTATATCGTATAAAAGTAAAAAAAAAATTGCATTCATTGCTTATAATTTAGTTTTTTGCTATTAGTTGTAGATAAAAACAGTCATTTGACCTTTAAAATGACATCAAATTGTACAAAATTCAAACGTAACGTCAGGCGGATTAATACGTTTTTGATGTTACTCTTTCTATGACGTAGGCAACATTCTTTATACAAAATAAAATAATTCTTTAGGCAATCAGAAAGCGCGTTACAACCAGAATTAAATTATTTACCTGTAGGTGAAAGTCCCCGCTATGAAAACGGTCACAAATACCACCGAGAATGTAGCGGTAACAACTGCCGCTAGAAAATCTGATTCTAAATTTTAAAAAAGAATTTATATATTAAAAAAAGTAATTGTTATCTCGTCAAAACAGATATTTCAATACAAATGACATAACGAACTGTTTGGTGTGCAGCAATCAACAATGATACCTTCAGGAAAACAAATAGGGTCGTCTCCAATAAAACCACACCTAGGTCTGTTTTTAGGTGGCCCCTTATTTCCGGGCCAATGAATGCCCTGACTGTAGTTCATGTATACCACTGCTTCATCGCCAGCATATACTCCTACACTCTGTAGAAATAGAAAAAAAAACTTAACAGAAGTAATTTTTTTTTAAAAATGAAGTACTTTATATATTGTCAATTATTGTAATTTTTCTACGCTGATATCGCCATTTGGATCCAAGTCGTAGATTGACAGGTCTTTCTCTGCATCGCCGTTGTCGTTTATCCTGAGATTTCCAGATATGAGATTATGGTATGTTTTGTTCCTAATCCTCCTCGTAACTTGTCGACCATCAAAAATATCCATTCCTTCGATTATCATCTCCTTTATTGTTTTACCATAAATAAGAAAAGCGTCGTGGTAAGCAACTATGTAGTGATTGACCTGAAACAGCATTCAAACACTAAGGAACACGTGGCTGTTGGTAAATTACTTTTTTATCTAACAAAATAATTAGATACGTTTATCTCCGATTTCTTTTAGCATAATTGCATTCAATGTAAAACATACATCAGCTCCTTCAGTGTCGAAATCAAAGTCAAATTTTGCGAGTGAGTAGTTTTTCAGCTCTTGGTCGAAGGCTAGGAAAGCGGGACTTCTTCGAACGGACGGCATTGAAACAAGTAGCGCGTTAAATGCTTCTTTTGCAGCCTACAGTGAGAATTAAAGTATTTCTTTGCTTAATGTTTCAAAGATTCGCTACCTTACAAAATACCATGGTTAACCGATAAATGAGTTTTACACTAAAGGAATACTTACATCGTTATTTGTGTCTCCCTCTACATACCATATGTCAGTCAAAAGAGGGGAGTATGATTTGAAAAAAAGAAAAACGTAATCCCCGTTTGTCATACCCATTTCACGAGCTTCTAACAGCAAGACTCGTAAACGACGAATGCCGACGACCGAGACAATCACTGAAAACATGCAGATTTTAAAGTTATGGACATGAAAGTATAAGAGATATCCAAATCATATTTACAAGAAAAGAAAGACTAAAATTGTCACCTCTTGACACTTTAGTTGCTTTGGTTAAGGCGGCTTTAAGACTGAGGTTATGGTTTACTATTAACGTCGTCCGAAGCTCCGACTTTGAGAAAACTCGCACCAGAGAATCACTCTGAAGACTCACCATGGCAGCACCGTTGCTGACGTAGTAATCAGTTAACAAAGCAATGTCCGTCCAACCAAACTTCTCAAACAGCTTCAGGTAAAAAGTTGTCGAACAGGGAGTCAATCCCGACGGGGGTGAGAAGGGGGATGTTCCAGGAGGTCGACATTCTCCCCACTACATCAACCCCGCTACTGCAACCTTGGCAAAATACGGAAAAAACATACATTTATTAATAATTTTGAAGTGTTTCTCTTCCAGGAGTTATTAAGAATTAATAAAAATCACTTAAATGTGTAGGTAGCAATAAGCTAGGGACATAATCCAAAATTGTCTTTGTTTGCATGAAAGCATAAAACATTTAATCTGTGTTCAAATTCTAATCTAAATCAAACATCGTTTTATGTTATTCTGCATCGCTGAGTAAGCTTATGTCAGTCTGTTGGCCTGAACGAGACTGGTCGTGGGGTTTTCGATGATGTGATCTTTGGGCCAGGAATATTTGTTAACAACAAAACTCTATAATACTAGACTTACCTGGTCCAATGAACACCGATGTGTTTCTAACGTGATAAAGCTCGGCGCCTAAGGCGCAGATGTCTTTTCTGCTGCAGCCTATATATTCAGACGTGAGTGTATGGCTTTTAATCGTAGCGAGGCCCGCCAACAGTTCTCGCAGTCTCCGGTTCCCCATTTCTATCGCTTTCTCGGTTTTAACCAGGCCCCATGGACTTCTTGTTCCTTTCGTCAAAATGACACTCAGGGTAATCTCTGGCTCCTTGGTCCTGATGCTGTTGATATTGCACAATACCAGCAGAGGAAACAGTTGTAGGAAAAACATCTTTAGTACTTTTTTTTTAAAATGTTCACTTGTTGATTTGAAGGCCTGAACTGCTCATGCCATTTTATATTTGGTTCAAAATTTTACGAGACTGTGGAAACTAATCACCATTTTAATTAAATTTGACGACCAATTCGCAGTTATTAATTTTGAGTTCATTCTTTTTAATAAGCGCATATTTTATGTTTTATATTCATTAACCTGTTATTGAAGGATGCCCTTGTTCAAGTTTATCATTGTCTTTGAAGGAGACGATCTCGCGTCATTTTCTCTGCTTTAATTAGTCTTTTTTTTTTTACGTTTTTTTTAATTATCATCATTATTCACAAGAGTAAACAAATATACAAAAACTTCAAAAACTTCAGTTATTAACATACGGACATCTTGTATAATTTCTTTATTTTTCATATTAATGCTACAAATAATGTACAAGTTTTCATTGAGAAGACATTTAAAAGTATCTAACTGTTTGTCTAAAAACATGTATATCAATACATGTTTATATATATAAATATTTATACATAGAAATGATGTGTTTAATTTTGGTATATAATTGTTTATGTAATGTGTATGTAGAGATACATGTACGTCGATAATCTATAGATATGCATAACTATGACTCACAATATTTGCGTCAAGTGTACATGTGCACACACACACACACACACACAAAAATTATGTACAAAAATATGAAAAAACTGGTACATAGTAAGCTATCTTAGTAAACGGTAGAAATATATTAAGTAAATGTACATGTAATACCCTGGCTAACCCGGAGGACAAACACATCTACATACAGTCCATCACATGGTCCCCGGATGTAGCACATACATGTATACACATAGGCAGACCCTAAGTGTCTAGGGTATACAATAGTAATCACAATATATTTATTAATGTTTTAAGTTTTGATGAATATTTCGATGATTTTAAGTACATTGTAATGTAATTCATATCTCTTATTAAATAATTCTTTACATATTCGTTCAGACTTTGAGAGGTTTCATTTTTTTCTTCAAATCTACATTACATCTTAAATTTGTAAATTCTATAAGCAACATAAGATATAATATTATTCAAAAATTGTACCTTGAGGTTATTTTCATAATAGAAGTCTATGATTACATGTTTCCACATAATATCTAAATGCAAAATCGTACACAATTTTGACCATATTTCATTGACATTGTCACATTCAAAAATAAGATGTTCAACGTTCTCTGTTGTGTCTTGACAATAATCACAACATTTTCTTGGTCTTAACTTACATTGATGTAAAAATAAATTGCAACTTAATATATTATTTAATAATTTATAATTTTTTATTTTATTGATGTATATTCTTTTCCAGTTATTTTTTTTTGAACGTGAAACATGTTCTTATAATAGGATTTATTAATGGGTTTTTGGAACTTAGTAGTCAACAAATTTTCATAAAAGAATTTACATTTTTTGTCTTTTTTGTCTATTGTCCTTCATATCTTTCATATACTGCATCGTATGTTTTATTTTTAGGAACAAAATCGAAACAAATATAAAGGAGATAAAGAGTTAGAAAAATTTCAAAAGTTACCCGACACCCAGTCAAATAAATTTAGATAAAAGTGTGCCATTTTCCTAATAGGACATGGTTGTGATTGAAACAAAAATAAAACAGAAAAAAAAATATTTTACGATTTCATGTTTATAGTTTTGTAATGATTTATATTGCAATTTTTAAGTTACTGTTTGAATACGATATCTGTTTTCAGCAAATTTAAAGCTCCTAATTCTTTGTTATAAAAACAAGGTCCTTCCCAAATTTTTTTTTGTTACAAAATACAAATACATGTTAATGTAAATATTAATGAAAATTCTAAAAAAAAATGTTATTCAAATGAAATTTTTACCTGTACATGTATAAATATGATAAAATGTAGATAAAGGATTTAAAAGTAAGTGGTGTCGTGTTACAAATACATCAGACAAACGTTGTAAACAACAATATTTGATCCAAAGATATGTTTCAAAAAATTTTGAAATGGTAAAAATTATAAAACCCCAGCGAGATTCGAAATCATGACTAACATATTCGTAGATTGCGCTCTAACCCATTGCGTTTTGCTGTTAGGTATTAATTTAGGAAAGAGAAAATAAGTTAAACTATAATTTCGGTCGGGGCGTGGTCATGTCTATCATACATTAAAGCCCTACGGGCTTTTTTGCTTTTCACCACGCCCCGATCGAAATTATCACTTCATAAGACTAAAAAAATGATTCTTTATTCTTTAAATATTTACATCTACCGAGCATGATTCCCTCTATTTCGTACGAAAACTTTAGTTAATTTGTATAGCTCTATAGAAACTAATGAGACTTAAATCGACAGGCCACGTCTATCGATTAGTTTCGTTGTTTTTTGTGATTCATGCGGGTTATGAAGGTAGCGATCATTGCCAACGCAGATTATGTATATTTCTGCAATGTCGTCACCTTCATATCCCGCATGAATCACCAAAGAAAGCATTTTATTGTTTAAATGTCCGCTACGATCACAGCCGTATGACCAATTTTATAAGTTTAGATAATCGGAGTGTTGTGTGCCCTTGAACCGGAAGTTGTCATATTTCGTTAATCTTAAGATAGTTGACTAAAAAGGCAGGCCGTTTGATGTTATGTTTAAAAAAGCAACAAAAGATTATTTCCAAAATCATTTGTTGGAGGTATTTATTCTATCCCTCATCCTTCTTTCTTTTTATGTCTCTTTCTTCTCTCCATCTCTCTCTCTCTCTCTCTCTCTCTCTCTCTCTCTCTCTCTCTCTCTCTCTCTCTCTCTCTTGAATATATTAGAGTGTAGAAAACTGCAATAATGTTTAAAGTTGGTGATTTTAGTTTTGTTAATTTTATTAATATTTTTGTACAGGCACCGAAGCTCTGATATTCTGGTTGTCAATAGTTACGATGGTGATGAGTAAGTCTTCTTTTCTGCAGTTTTACATGTATATTCTCTGAAATGGTGAAATGTTTTTGTGTAGAGGATTTTTTTAAAAAAATCGGTTCTAATGGGCGAAATGAATTTTTCCTTTTGCGGTTTTTGTAGTCGGGTTTTTCCGGCACCAGTGCTCGGGCACCTCCTACTTGCTGCCCCTGGTGATGATGATGGGAATGTTCTCGGGAGTCTTCCTCTGGGTGTCCGTGGGATTCCTCTGGGACAACTACATTATAGGGGCATGATTTTGGTCAAAAATTATTTTTTCGATTTTAATTTATACAATGCCTCAGTAAGGCATTTTAAAAAGGAAACCAAAATTTGTCATGTATAATTGTTGTCAGGCATTGTTTACATGAAGAAGAATTGCGAGCCCTTTTCACCAAAATCGTTACCATGCCCCTTTAAGGACTTCATGAAGTTTATGGCCGGGTTCTCGGTTGTTGTCACATTTATTCTGGAGTTTGTATGCAATTAATTTTGTTTTAAAAATGTCAATCAATAACATTTGTGCACCAGGTAATCTGTTTATTACTTTATATTAAAAGAGTTGAGTTATTTTTAAACCTCCAATTCCAACTAAAGGTGTGTTTTATTTTTCTGCAACTTGAAAACCAATCAGTGTATTGCCTGTTTCATATTACACAGTGACATAATGGTTTCAATTAAAGGATTTATCTCCTTGCTTTACAAATCAAATATTTTTTATTTGCATTAAGCCATTATTTCTGCACATAGAGAATTTTCTATTATTTTGTCGTATTTAGTAACCAGCGTTAAGCAATAGTTGCCTCTTGTTTTCAGATTTTGGCTTCGCTATGTGGAAGTTAGGGGACCCTGACTTTTCCAACCCCTTCTACGGATACTCCTTTGGAATGCCCCTCACCCAGGGGGTACTCTTCATCCTCATCTTCGTCGTTTACGGTGTCTACAGATGCAGGGAACCAAAAAACAAGGCCTATAGATTAGGGCGACAGTGTACACATAAGATATCAGTAGATAGATTTGAGTTTCGTTTTCTGCGCAAGAACTTGTCCTGTTGTATACAATTTAATGTTGCTATCCAAGAATTTTAGAGGAATGATTAATAGCATCACAGAAAGACGGTAAATGGAGCATCAATAACATTAGCATAATTTATCCTCGGTCTGTGCATTTAAACAAGTAGTATTTTGATATCAAACCTTATATCTTCTATATTCCATATCTCAATTGTTGTAACAAAATACTGGAGATTTATTTTGAATGAAATTTTTGGTTTGATTACGTTTGTATGTCTAAAAAAATCAAACGGATGCAGAAGGAGTTGTTGTTTGTTTTTATTTGTTTATTATATCAAATGTACATACTTAGTCATATCAGTATATATCATACACTGTAATATCTCAACATCCTTATCAGCATCCGTGTACTACTTAGCGGCAAGTCAAAATAAATATAATCAAACACTGTCCACAGCTGATAATGGCTTGATATGGAAGGATGATGGGGTTTATTATTTTTATATGTGATATACAAAGTCTACATAGTTTACAAAGAATGTGATAATTAAGTGACACCACTGTAAGTATTACATGTGTACAGTAAAACGGTTTTACATGTTCTGTTAGAAATGTATGCATTTGATGTCAGAACATGTGCAAAGTCACAAACAAGGAATAAGTATTGCACAATAAGAAAAGTTACTTTTTCGTTTCAATTTGCACAAACTCCGAAAACGTTATCTACAGAATAATTACAACGTGTCTTAAAGATTAAATTTCACACTGTGACAAAAGCTCTGGCAGTAGGAATGAAAATCACTGATTGATAATATTGCAAAAATCTCCATTAGTATGTAAGTAAAATGACAATACTAGTATTGTATGCAATACTACTGAAGTTCCATTCGCATATCTGTCCCTGACTCAAGTTTTTGAAACATGTGCACGGGGCTTTATTTATAGAAGTGATAAAACTTTTGTAGAGACTGAAAGAATGGAAGGAGTTACGTATCTTTGATAGGAATTCATAAAATTTTGACCATATAACCAAATGATTCTATCAGGTTAATCAAGTTTGACCTTCTTGTTTTCGCGTCGAGGTAAGGTCAAGGTCACTACCTTTTTTCTTAACTTAAAGGATAAAAATAAATGTAGTTATCTGCAGTATTGTAGACATCTGGTTACATATTAAGTTTCTATTATTCAATGCAATGATAAAATATCAGAATGTCTATCAGCTTAAACGACTAAATTGGAATTAATATTTAAAAAAATTAATATTGCTTAGCCCGCATTTCCTCTAATTTTCTTAAATTTTGAAGATATTTTGATTATTTTTTTATGCTTCCAATATAAAAATATTTCTAATTTTTACATACTATGAAGACCTTACACAAAGATATAAATTGACAGCTAATATATTGACCATTTAATTAGAAAGAAAATCCGATTTTTGTGATTTTTTTTCACACAAATCTTTTTATAGAATGAGCGCTTATACAAGTTAATAAAATGTTAATTGATAGGCAAATTTTATTTTAAAAACATATTCTGAAATCAAAGTACCTTATCATTAGTTCACATGTGTTTAAAGAATCTGACATTAATGTTATTGTTTTAAAAATGCTAGACTCATGAATCTACAGCAATTCTGAATTGCAAAACCAAGTGATATTTTTCCACGCCAATGCTGCGCCAAAAATATAGTCCTTGTTAGATTCTGAACTTTGAATACTTTTTCTATGCCGAGTTGTTTGATTGTAAAAAAGAAAGAAAAATATGATATTTTATTGCATTTCGTCTTGATTTAATGACTATTAAATCAAATTAACCTAATTAAAATACTCCTTAATCAAATTAAAAGACTCCTTCCTTAATTATAGGGTTTATCTAAATCTTCCGTCTCGACCGAATTCAATGTAATATTCTCCAATGTATCAGTTAGGACAATTCGAAGCAAAATTCAGAATGAATCTATATAACAGAATATGTTACATCACAGCTTTTCTATAAATATACTGCGAGCTGTTGTGCTGTTTCTAATACTCATATTTTAACTTTAAAAAATAAACAAACAAAAGTTCAAGAGTACGTAATGTGTCTCTAGAATGCCTCATGCGCCCCATTTTTATTAAAATAAGCACTGACAACACAATTATAACAATATATTCAAATCGTAAAATCATTTTCTTGTTTTTCTTGTGTATGGTTTACACAAAAGTAACAGTTATTTTCAAACTAACTGCAGTAGTACTAGTGTAAACTCTAAATTGCTGGTTTTTAAATTACAGGGTTGCCTCCCTTGCCATCAACCAGTACGTGGTCATGTCCCCTTTCCCCTGCAATTGATAACACAATGTCAATAGCCAATAAAATGAATAAAATATAATATGTTATTTTTATATATGAGTGTTCAATACGCAACACTGGTACAGAGTTAAAGCAATTAATTTACATAGCAAATTGCATAAAATTCCAAGAAACTAAATAATTTATTTAGTTAATATTAAGTTAATTGTTTGAATTTGTATGCATTTCGGTCAAACCTTTATTGCTATAGATCCACGTTCCTGCAAAACAAACAAGTCGCTCGATTGAAGAAGGTTTCGGGTCGTTGAACTCACGTGAATTTTCATGGCTACCAAAAAAATCAAATACATGTGCTTCAATTTAAATCATCTTCAGAGCAACAAAGACTCAATTTGCCCTTAGCTTAAGTTTCAGGTATCGTGTTTTTTTTCAATTTAAATTACGATTCAAAAGAAAAAAAGAAAAGTAAAGAACTGCGAACGCTAACGCCCGTTTCCCGCCTACATTTTACATCCAAATATTTCGGAATTTTTGTCAGATATTCAAAAACTAAGTTTTCTACTAAAAAGTATAATCAAATCCTAATCAATTTATATCAAAATAAAATTTGTAATCAACTTATTTATGTTTAAACAAAAGTTTTGCTAACGCGGGGTCTTAAAATTATTTCATTGAAATCGGTCTCTATGATTGAGGAAAATGTTATTTAGCGGCCAATATGTGCATAAAGCTTGATAATAACATATTTACGATATATATTAAAGAAAATTTTCATTTTAATTCATATCTGTTAATTATATTTCGAAAATATACAAAGCAAAACTCTTCCTTTGAAATATATTTCGGTCTGTAGACATATGTACCCCCCCCCCCCCCCCGTGAAACAACAAACCCTTTAATAAAAATATGCTAAATAACAATAATTAAAACCCCTCAAAAGGAATTTTGTTTCATGGGGGGAAAGATGTTTTAAAAAACATTTCCGTTTTCCGTTATTTTCTATTATGAAATGAGCTATTTTAACCCAAAATACAAAGTTATCTCTCTTTGTTTGACCAAATCATTTATATCAAATGAAAATATACATTAATGTTTACATTATCATAAAAAATAACTTTAATTAAACAACTTACAAAAAATGACTTTTAGTTAGGCGGCTAGACAATGCTATCGTTCGCAGTCCTTTGTATCATGATATAAAAGTATATGTGTAGTTTGACTAAAAACTCTTTCAGAACGACAAAAAAAGCTAGCAACTTTATGTAGTCATGATTTCACATTATATAGAAATAGTTTTCTCCACGAAGGCAGTGATGGCGAGACACACAATACTCTTTGTTTCTTCCTTTTTGGCGACAATGTTAATCAACAATTAAAGCAATATGAGCTGAAGTTTTCAAAATATTATTTTAATTAAAAAAATCAGCTATTATGCCCATAGTGTACTTTTCATGAAACTTAATACCTCCATTATGAAGTAAGATTTAAAAAATAGTTAAAGTTTATCATCAGATTTTGTACATCCAGGATTATTTACATTCTATAACTGTTAATGCAGAGAAACTTATTTAGTAATACGTCAATTAGAGCTTCTAAACAGCTTTTCCTACACATATATATGACAATAACAAAGGTCTATGAATCTTTTGATATTAAATTTTTCAATCAAAAACATGTAGAATTTCAATGCAAATTGCATGCTTTTATTCCTGTTTGAAAATTAATCATATTTACCTTCCCCATTTGACTCCATCCTGGACGCGGTGTTAACGGTGTCTCCAAAAAGACAGTACCGGGGCATCTTCTTCCCTACCACTCCGGCACACACTGGGCCTGACAGTCAGATTCACTTACATCATTTTTACATTTCAACCATCAAAAGTCACATTGCTATAACTATTCTTTCTGCATTTAGATTTCATTTTTTGAACCAAATTATCGAAAGGCTTTTTTAATGTTATTATCAATTTAAACTTATACATATGTACCGATATAATATGTGTATCATTTGCGGTTTAATTTACATTTTGTCAACGAATCGAATATACCAAAAGCTTTTGTGCTTGCAGTAAATATCATATTACCCGAATGAATTCCTATTCTAGCACGCAATTTCACGTCTGGCAGATGTCGAATGTGAAAGTCATTGACACTGTCCAATATAGCAACCGACATCTTTGCGATCTCTGTGACGTGTCCATTGCCATTGCGCAGAGGTAAACCGGAAACAACCATGTAGGCATCACCAATTGTCTCTACCTACAGATAAACATAAACCTTTTGGGTAGCCTCAAATATCTTCTACTACATGTAATATGAAAATCATATCATGATATTCTTCTTTCAATGTTTTGAAATATTAAAACTGATCAAATTTCTCGTATTTTATTAAAGGCGAAGAATTTAAGCAATGTAATAAAATGAACTTTATCATATGAATCGAGTATTTAGAAAACGTACTTTGTAGACATCATAATTTTCTAACACTGTGTCAAAACAAGTGTACAAATCATTCAGCATGTCCACAATCTGTAAGTATTTCAAAAGGTAATATTATTAAGTCATTCTTTCTTTCAAAAAGCAAAAATATTCTGTAAAATCTTCAAAATATATTTAGAACAAAGATATGTAGACATGGAATGAAAAATTGTATCATTGTATGTTCAAATGTATAAATTGATTGGCCAACCTGCATAGGATTGCTCATTGCAGATATGGCGGTGAATCCGACAATATCACTGAAGTATATCGTCACGCACTGGTACGCCTCGGCCTCCACTTTGTGACCACGAATAAGGTCACGTGCAATGCTCCTAGAATTGAAGCAATATTAATGAAACAAATTTGAATCCATGCACGATGGGCAGTTTTCTAATGGGAGGAAATTACACGTGAAAAGGAGGAGAATGGTAACAAGCATCTATTTTTAATGAGGAAAACGTAAAGATATACGGAACTACTGCAGTCCCACATATTTTTTTTTAATTCAGGAATTACAAAATTAAAAAAGTGATAAAAATTAAAAACATAGTCTTGTGATGATACCCCAATGCCGTTTTCCACATTTGAAAGGCAAAAATTGAGCTTTATAAGTAAAAGAGGGATTCAAATTACACTGAAAAACAATTTCAGAAAAAAAAAGATGCGAAATATCTTGATTCAAGGAAACACACTTAAATTTTAGTTACCTGGGTAGAACCTGATATAGAAGCTCATCAGACCTGCGTTTTTCATCCAGAAAGGCATGCATCCTTTCCTCGGCGATATGTTCCAGGTTATTTGCATATTCCTCCATTCGAAAAAGTAGGATGTCCAGAAAGTTTTCTCCTGATATACCCCTGAGTGAAAAATTAAAAAAAAGTGTTACTTAAATAAGACTCACCAAATTCTTATAAATTGCATTCATAAAATAACTAACCAATTGCAATTGACTATCAAAGATATTACGGAATGATTTTCAAATATGACAGAATTAAGGAATATAAAAACTCGCCATTTATTCCTCTTTGACTCTTTCGATATCTTTGCAAACGTTGGTCTGTGTTCTGCCTCTCCCTCCAAGCATGAATACATCAGGTTTAGGAGTGAATTTTCTACATATTCCTCAACATCGGCTTTAAATGGAGACGTAAAGCTTGGGATGGACTTGATCTTTTCAATAATTTCTGTAAGGTTGACGAGAAATAACTTTGAAAGCTATGGATATTGAATGACGTATACTAATTTTATCTTAATATGTCTACCTGAATGGAATATCCTTATAGCCTTATATGCTGGTGAAAATATGTTTAGTTTAAGTTAAAATGACCGCATAACAAGTATGATTATTGAACAATTAAGTAATAGCTAGATCATAGAAATCAAAACGGACAATTAATTGTGACGAACCGTCAATTGATGAATACTGCAAATCATCTTCAAATGGTTCTTTCCTGGTCAGTATCTCGTATAGTATGACCCCAAAGCTGTAGACATCAGCTGATTGGAATACCAGGAAGTTGGGTTCTCTGATGGCATTTCTCAAAACTTCTGGGGCCACATAAAACAGTTCTGTATTGTAAATAAAAGTCCAACATTATTTCTACATGCGGGTAAATAATAGACGTTTATTTGAGTTATTTCGATTTACTTATTGAAAGTTTAATTACCTTCTTTAGTTAACGGTCGGGTGTGATCAAATTTATCAGAATGCCTTTCGAGCTTTATTGGATTTGATCATCCCGAGATAATCAAATTTGTCATAGAGTCCTTTTGGGCTTTATTGGATTTGATCATCCCTACCCATATTTGATTACTTCGTAATACTAAAAGCATACCTTCTAATTCCTTAAATAAAGTGATTATATACGTTTAATATTGTTTAGATGGGATGAATCTTGAAACATACTGCATCTTCAGATGGAAACACTTTTGACAGCACCGTTGACAATTCAAAAAAAACGAACAGCTAAAATAATTAATTGCTAATTTTTTTTTCTCTAGTTAATTTGAATGTTTAAGTCCCAGGAGAACATTCTGTATGTTGATTTTGATTTTGTTATCGGAAATCTACAAAAAAAGAAAATATAAAGTACGTTGTTTATCCGTTTTGTGGTCGCTGGTTCGAATTTCTGGAAGTCCAAACCCGGTGATTTTGAGAACAAATCGCTTGTCGATCAAACAGTCCTGACTGGTCAGGCTCCCATGGTACCGCACAGGGCTGGCGTGAAGGTAACTACAGCCCTAGGAAATTGAGATCAGAAGGCAATATTGTTAGAAAAGAAATAGTGATATACATCTAAACAGTGTAAAGTTTGAATTTTTGTCAAAACTAATACTGTATATGAAATGAAAAAAAAATCTATTATTCTTATAAATATATACCGGTTACTATCGTACCTTTATCATATCGCAAATTAATGAGGTCTGCAAGTCCTTGTTGATTTTGAAACTGCTGTTATGAAGAATGTCCTACAAATAAAAATGTATCCTAATCCTGTAGGCTTTTTCCGATCAAAACTAAATATTGATTGATTGATAGATTGATTGATTTACCTTTAATGTCCCTCGACTACAAGCTTCACTAACAATGTACAGTTTGGTGTTATTTTGGGTCAAACCATAAAACTTTGTGAGATTCACACAGTGGACGTTTCTTAGCTGTGAAGAAAATGGAAACCCTTAAACGAAATGTCAACCATAACATTGAAATCAAAATCAAAAGATTATTTATAAATATACAGAAAATGGTTGAACTTATGTTACCATACATTGAGCAAATCCATTAGCTGGCTTCTCGAAGGGTGGAAATGTCTTACTTTAGTGACTGACACAGAAACAATGGAACCCTTTGAAATGTGAAAAAGAGTCCGATATTAAAGACGGCTAAAACGCTAATAATAATAATAAAAAGTAAATAAATGAAACACCCGTACCCCTATCCACTCAGTCAAAAAGTAAAATTAAGGTATGAAGGTAATACTTGAAAAACAAATCAAGACCTTGAAATATTTATTCATTTTGTCCTTCGGTTCATCATGCTCGGAACTATTCATGTGAATCTAAAAAAAAAAATTAGAGAAAATGTAACTGCAATAACATTAAATATTTCGCTTTTTACCCTTTGGTGAATGAGAATTTTAGAAGTGAAAGCACTTAATATAAATCTCTTTATTTACCATTGAGAGTTTTGAATTCATAATACACGACGACTCCCTTTCGGACACCGATTTCAAAGACTCCCAGGGTATTCTCCACCAATTGTTTTGTAAATCCATTTGCAATTTTAGATGTCTGAAAAACAAAGGTATTGCTTTTTCATTAATTCGATTCACTAGGAATATTAAATTCTGAAGTAGTTAAAAACTGTTCCTGTAAACATAATTTTATTGGCGATGGCTTCATTTATAAATAGTTAATGTTTTTCGCTGGGCGTTATTTTTGCGGCTAAAAATTTCTAGTTAAGCTCCTGATTATATTTTTTAATTTTGCGGTCAGGAATACAAATTCGTTCACAGTTTCTATCAATTTCGTTTTGATTTACGGTAATGAGGTGAATAGTGTAATGTACAAGTAACTTTTCATGCGTGGATCCAAAATCCAAAAAATTTTTCCGGGGGTGGGGTGTCGGACGGTTATTTGAGTTTGGCGGGGGAGAGGGGGTGTCCGAGGCATATTTTTGGTAATTTTATAATGCAATTTAAAGAAATTTGAATTTTACAAATGGATCCGGACCCACTAACCCCCTTCCCCATTCTAAATCCGCGCATGAAATTCAATCCATGGTCGAAAGGTATACCGGCAAAATCTTATCACGAAGATAAAATACAAATACCGTATGTCTCAATATTAATATCTTTGAATGTTGGCATCTTGGTAAGTAAAATGGATGAATATATGTTCTTTTTGTGCATTTTCACAGCAAAACTTGGAATGACTATTTACTCGAAAATGGCTCGGCTTTATATAAATCTTTGTAAATGTTTAAACTGCTATTTATAGTTTATTTAAGGAATGAATGCAATATTTTTTAGTTTTATACCATATAAAATGGTTTGGGGCAGTTTACGCTTTATAAACCGCGAAGCGGTTTATAAAAAAGCGTAAACTGTCCCAAACCATTTTATATCGTATAAAACTAATAACTATTGCATTCATTGCTTATAATTTAATTTTTGGCTATTAATTGTAGATAAAAACAGTCATTTGACCTTAAAAATGACATCAAATTGAACAAAATTCAAACGTAACGTCAGGCGGATTAATACATTTTTGACGTTAGTCTTACTATGACGTAGGCAACATTCTTTATACAAAATAAAATAAGTCTTTAGCCAATCAGAAAGCGCGTTACAACCAGAATTAAATTATTTACCTGTAGGTGAAAGTCCCCACTATGAAAACGGTCACAAATACCACGGAGAATGTAGCGGTAACAACTGCCGCTAGAAAATCTGATTCTAAATTTTAAAAAAGAATTTATATATTAAAAAAGTAATTGTTATCTCGTCAAAACAGACATTTCAATATAAATGGCTTAACAAACTGTTTGGTGTGCAGCAATCAACAATGATACCTTCAGGAAAACAAATAGGATCGTCTCCGGTAAAACCACACCTAGGTCTGTTTTTAGGTGGCCCCTTATTTCCGGGCCAATGAATGCCCTGACTGTAGTTCATGTATACCACTGCTTCATCGCCAGCATATACTCCTACACTCTGTAGAAATAGAAAAAAAAAACTTAACAGAAGTAATTTTTTTTTTAAAATGAAGTACTCTATATATTGTCAATTATTGTAATTTTCTCTACGCTGATATCGCCATTTGGATCCAAGTCGTAGATTGACAGGTCTTTCTCTGCATCGCCGTTGTCGTTTATCCTGAGATTTCCAGATATGAGATTATGGTATGTTTTGTTCCTAATCCTCCTCGTAACTTGACGACCATCAAAAATATCCATTCCTTCGATTATCATCTCCTTTATTGTTTTACCATAAATAAGAAAAGCGTCGTGGTAAGCAACTATGTAGTGATTGACCTGAAACAGCATTCAAACACTAAGGAACACGTGACTGTTGGTAAATTACTTTTTTATCTAACAAAATAATTAGATACGTTTATCTCCGATTTCTTTTAGCATAATTGCATTCAATGTAAAACATACATCAGCTCCTTCAGTGTCGAAATCAAAGTCAAATTTTGCGAGTGAGTAGTTTTTCAGCTCTTGGTCGAAGGCTAGGAAAGCGGGACTTCTTCGAACGGTCGGCATTGAAACAAGTAGCGCGTTAAATGCTTCTTTTGCAGCCTACAGTGAGAATTAAAGTATTTCTTTGCTTAATGTTTCAAAGATTCGCTACCTTACAAAATACCATGGTTTATCCGATAAATGAGTTTTACACTAAAGGAATACTTACATCGTTATTTTTGTCTCCCTCTACATACCATATGTCAGTCAAAAGAGGGGAGTATGATTTGAAAAAAAGAAAAACGTAATCCCCGTTTGTCATACCCATTTCACGAGCTTCTAACAGCAAGACTCGTAAACGACGAATGCCGACGACCGAGACAATCACTGAAAAACATGCAGATTTTAAAGTTATAGACATGAAAGTATAAGAGATATCAAAATCATATTAACATGAAAAGAAAGACCAAAATTGTCACCTCTTGACACTTTCGTTGCTTTGGTTAAGGCGGCTTTAAGACTGAGGTCGTGGTTTACTATTAACGTAGTCCGAAGCTCCGACTTTGAGAAAACTCGCACCAGAGAATCACTCTGAAGACCCACCATGGCAGCACCAGTGCTGACGTAGTAATCAGTTAACAAAGCAATGTCCGTCCAACCAAACTTCTCAAACAGCTTCAGGTAAAAACGCCCGATCCCATCAAACGAAAAGGACAGACGTGTCAGGGTGGGAAAGACGGTTTTGTTGTCGAACAGGGAGTCGATCCCGACGGGGGTGAGGAGGGGGATGTTCCAGGAGGTCGACATTCTCCCCACTACATCAACCCCGCTACTGCAACCTTGGCAAAATACGGGGGAAAAAACATACATTTATTAATAATTTTGAAGTGTTTCTCTTCCATGGATTATTAAAAATTATTAAAAATCACTGAAATGTGTAGGTAGAAATAAGCTAGGGACATAATCCAAAATTTTCTTTGTTTGCATGAAGGCATAAAACATTTAATCTGTGTTCAAATTCTAATCTAAATCAAATACGCTTCATGTTATGCTGCATCGCCGAGTAAGCGTATATCAGTCTGTTGGCCTGAACTAGACTGGTTGTGGTGTTTTCGATGATGTGATCTTTGGGCCAGGAATATTTGTTAACAACAAACCTAATAATACTGGACTTACCTGGTCCAATGAACACCGATGTGTTTCTAACGTGATAAAGCTCGGCGCCTAAGGCGCCGATGTCTTTTCTGCTGCAGCCTATATATTCAGACGTGACTGTATGGCTTTTAATCGTAGCGAGGCCTGCCAACAGTTCTCGCAGTCTCCGGTTCCCCATTTCTATCGCTTTCTCGGTTTTAACCAGGCCCCATGGACTTCTTGTTCCTTTCGTCAAAATGACACTCAGGGTAATCTCTGGCTCCTTGGTCCTGATGCTGTTGATATTGCACAATACCAGCAGAGGAAACAGTTTTAGGAAAAACATCTTTAGTACGTAGATTTTTAATAATGTTCACATGTTGTTTTGAAGGTGCCTGAACTGCTCATGCCATTTTATATTTGGTTCAAAATTTTACGAGACTGTGAAATCGAATCACCGTTTTAATTAAATTTGATGACCAATTCGCAGTTATTAATTTTGAGCTCATTCTTTTTTAATTAGCGCATATTTTATGTTTTATTTTCATTAACCTGTTATTGATGGATGCACCTGTTGAAGTTAATTGTTTATCATTTTCTTTGAAGGAAACGATCTCGAGTCATTTTCTCTACTTTAATTACTCTTGATTAAATTCCGTTCCTTGTTTTTACCTTTTAACTTAGTAACTGTCCTGAATATTTAATAAAAAGCATGAATAACGATTTTTTAAAATAAGCGTAAATGTATGTATAACAACACTTTTTTCTTTGATTTTAGCATATTATATATTAAGCCCACAAATCAAGGATTGATTTATTGTGGTATGAAATCACCTTGTCCTTCATTTCCTGCATCGTATGTTTTATTTTTAGGAACAAAATCAAACAAATATAAAGAAGATAAAGAGTTAGAAAAATCTCATAAGTTACCCGACACCCAGTCAAATAAATTTAAATAAAAGTGTGCCATTTTCCTTAGAGGACATGGTTGAAACAGAAATAAAACAACAACAAAATATTTTATTATATGATTTCATTTGTTATGTTTATAGTTTTATAATGATTTATATTGCAATTTTTAAGTTAATGTTTGAAAGATATCTGTTTTAATTTTAGCTAATTTAAAGCTCTTAGTTCTTTGTTATGTAAACGAGATCCGTCCCTAATTTTTTTTTATTACAAAATACAAATACATGAACATGTATAATTAAATTAATGAATTTTTTTTAAATGTTATTCAAATGAAACTTTTACCTGTTCATGTATAATTATGATATAATGTAGATAAAGGATATAAAGGTAAGTGGGGTCGTATTACAAATACATCAGACAAACGTTGTAAACAATATTTGATCTAAAAATATGTTTTAAAAAAATTTCGAAATGGTAAAAATTATAAAACCCCAGCGAGATTTGAAATCATGACTAACATATTCGTACATGTAGATGACGCTCTAACTCATTGCGCTACGCTGTTTGGTAACAAATCAGGAAAGAGAGAAAAAAATATCGGTCGGGGCGTGGTCAAATCTTTCATATAGTAAAGCCCTTCGGGCTTTATTGGATTTGACCACGCCCCGACCGAAATTATCACTTCATAAGACTAAAAGAATAATTCTTTATTCTTGAATATTTACATTTACCGAGTATGATTCCCTCTATTTTGTACGAAAACTTTAGTAAATTTGTATAGCTCTATAGAAACTAACGAGACTGATATCGACACGCCCTCTTTATCGATTGGTCGAAACCTATACAGCGACCTAAAAAAAAAAATCACGGAATGCACGAAATAATCATGATGATGTCATACTCAAATTCCCAATGGGAGACGATTTGGCTGTTTCTTTTATTTAATGTACTTATATACATTAACAGTAATTTAGATGACTTGACTTACTCTTTACAATCAGTTTCTGATATTGTTAAAAAAAAGATTTAAATATAAATAATTAAATGTTTTTTGTGATTCATGCGGGTTATGAAGGTAGCGATCATTGCTAACGCTGATTATGTATTTTTTCTGCAATGACGCCACCTTCATATCCCGCATGAATCACCAAAGAAAGCATTTTATTGTTTAAGGTAGCTCGCGGGTTTACTGCTTGTGAGAAAACCTACCCTGAAAATTTGTCCGCGTGACCCATAGGATTCAGAGTTTTATTTCTAAAATTTATTTGAGATTCGTCTGCGTAGTAATAATTTTATCGTGTTTCAAACACAGTGCCGCTGTTAAAATCAAGCAACGCCATTTGCAATGATATATGTATATAGTAAAATGTATATCTTAGTCGGAAAACGCGTATCAAAACTATGCTCTAAACTTTTAAACAATTTAGACGAACTTAATTTTACTCAACACAATAATAGAAGAGATAATTTTGAATCAATACATAAATCAAAGTACTGAAGTACTGACGGGAGTTGATTTCATCGATTATTATTCATTTTAAAATCAACGGTATGTTACTTTGCTTGGCAAGTAGTTTATAATCTGTCTTTGAATTACGCACATTTTTATATAATACGAATTCTCGGACTTTTCCGACAAGAATTTTGAGAAAAACCCCGTATGAATCGTGTTGTGTAATGATTAAAATAGAATTGATTCCATCAACCTATGTATAAGTCATCGAAATATTCAAAAAAATTGTATGGATCCAAGCAATAATGATCTCTAGTCTCGTTCAACCAGATGCTCGACTGTCTCTGTTAAGGTTGCAGGGGATAGTTTTTTTGGTCGAGGAAATGTGAGGCAGATAGTGCTCATATATGAGATTTAATTTTTCAGTGGATTTTTAAAGGACGAGTGCACTTATGGGCCCCGGTAAAAAGTGAAAAAAATAAAGATTCAAATTAAGCGTAATTGTTTACCTAACATCACCTATTGATATCCAATCCATAAGAGTCAACATGTTTTAGTGCTGAATTTACTGTATATCAAAAGCACGAAGCCTTACAACATAGGAGGGGTCAGCCGACATTGTAATTTTGTATAGTAAATCGAGGACGGGCATTCAATTCAAAGCCTTTGTTTACTGTCAGCCTAACCGAGTACAAACTTATGGAAAAGACAAAATACGCATTATACGTATAGAAAACTCTTGTGAAAATAGGAAGTTTGTACTCGATTAGGCTGGTACTTAAAAAAACGAAAATGTACGAAAATTTCAAGGTTTTTCCTATAGCAAGGTAGAGCTATTACCTGCGTGACCTATGTTGAACCCACGCATGGAATAAATTATGTTGAATAGTCAAATGGGTTCTATCCAGGTAGACCATTGTCAAATGTGCTCACTGCAAAACACTGACACGTTCAAATCGCTTTCCATCGACTTTGTATGGTCTATTTTTTGTGTTTATTTAATTCAGTATTGTAGATTAGTATCGCATTTAAATAATTGTCTCTTCTGATTTTTTGGTACAGGTTGTATATTTCGTAGAAAATTACCATTTAAACTTTTATATATTTAGGGTTTTTGTTTTTGTCATTATTGACAAAGGTAAGTCGATAAATTAAGGGGAAATAACACTGATTTTCTACAGAATTTTCTACGGAGAAAAAAACCCATGCCAAAACATTATTGTTGCATTGTTTGTGAAAAACAGGTGCCCCCTAAACGGCGTAGGCCCTTGAAGGGTGGAAAAAATGGAACTTTAAGGGAGAATCTCTCAGTACTGCTTGGGCGACGAGTAGGCGAAAATGACTGTATCTGTGGTAAGTGTTATATACGGAATTATAAGGGTCAGATAGAGAGAAATTCCAAATCAGAGAATTCTGGGGAAAACGTTAAAGCCACAGCATTCTACCTCGGAACAAAATCAAACCGGTATTGTGCCATATGTGGGATGAAAAGGAAACAACGATGCAGAATATCTCAAGAATGCCGCTCCGATTTCTTTTTAAAACACAATATCTTGTTTTACGACAATGCACGTTCCTGTCCTTCTCATTTGTCGGGTAACTCCATAAAAAAATCAGAATTCCAAAAGTACTCTTTCAGACTAACACGTAGGTCGTTCCCAATGTCAAACAATGCTCTTTTGCAACAACTGTCAAAATGTAGAGAATTGCTACTTAAGAAAGAGTGTATAAGAATTGACTTTGATAACCCCGATTTTTTAAACGATGAAGATTACATTAATCTTACAGGCATTTCAAGAGATCAATTCAATACTATTTTCACTTTGGTTGAGAAAAACTCAAGAAAAAGAAAACATTCCAATAGAAATGCAATAGGGATTTTGTTAACCAAACTGAGAACAGGTCTTTCGAGCAGTATTTTGAAAACTTTATTTAATATTAGTTGCTGTAAGTATGTATGCCGTGAAACGTGCAAGGGAAGCAGTAATGCAACATTTCGTGCTAAAATACATCGGTTTTGACCACATTTCTAGAGATGATGTAATTTCAAAACACACGACTACATTTGCACGTGAATTATTAGCACGCGGAAGTAACAATACTGCCATCTTGTTAATTGATGGAACATATATTTATATTCAGAAAAGTTCTAAGTACACGTTCCAAAGAAAATCCTACAGTATCTATAAAGGCCGTCCCTTAGTAAAGCCTATGATGATTGTCACTTCCGATGGCTATATATTGGACATTCTAGGTCCCTTCCTAGATGACGGAAAAAACAACGACGCCGCAATTTTAAACCAGCATTTGCGTGAAGGTGAAGGGTTGTTGAAATGGGCCGAAGAAAATGACATTTAGTTTTAGATCGTGGGTTTAGGGACTCCTTAGATATGATCGAAACTGTAGGTTTAAAATCAGAGAGTCCTTTTTTCTTACACAAGGGAAGTAAACAACATTCAACAAAGGAAGCCAACTTGTCACGTTTAGTTACTAAAATCAGGTGGGCGTTCGAGTCTGCGAATGGTAGACTGAAAACGTGGAAGTTTTTGGCAAACGTAGTGACCAATACCCAAGTTCCCTTCATTGGTGACTACGTTAGAATTGTTGCTTCCCTTATAAACGCTTTTAGACCACCGCTATCTAAAAATTCCCCAACAGATTCCACTGTGGCAAAAAGAATGTTGGAAAAAATCAAAAATTGAAGTTAACCCATTAAAATGTTTATTCATTAAAGATAATGGAAGAAGAACTGCCGTAAAAATGTGTACAATTGATGCTGCCGAGGCTTTGCAAGATTTCCCTGTTTTAACTGAAGGGTATCTGCGTTCGCTAACTTTTGGTGTCTATCAGTTAAAACAGGCTCTTTCATATTCCTCTGAACATGTAAGTGAAGATGGTGGATATGAAATATTTGTTGGAAAAAATAATTCAGATATTTTGCAAGCCAAAATCCAGTCTAGGCATGTCTCCTCCAAGTCTTACATGTATTATCTCTGGATACAGTATGATTCCGCAGATACAGAAGACCCAGTTAAATTATGGTATTGTCAGTGTAGATCGGGTGCGCGGTTGGTCGGATGTTGTGCGCATGTCGCCTCCGTGTTGTGGTACATTGGTATAAAAAGACACGAATCACCCTTAACAAACAAAATAATTCCCGATAATGTTATTGATTGTGGCAAATCAACACACTGAATTTTTTCAATGAAAAAAAAACAATCGCAAACCAATACCAATTTTCCGGTGTCAAAACATAAATTCAATGTCCTTGTACATGTACTTCCCCTTTGATTACTTTTGTGTTAAAAAGAGGTAGATTTTTTCTTGTGGTGAAAAATTAAAAACCAGCACGTGCAATAAATATGTAAATATAAATCGGCCAGACATCCTTCAGAGTAACCTTTTTTTCAGCGGTCAGGGGGGGGGGGGGGTCGAGTAATCAGTAAATACATTATTCATGTGTTTTATGACAACAATCGCTAAAATTAAAGTAAAAATGTTTGCATTTGTGTTAATCTTTATACAGGTACATACTTACTGTTATTCTCATCCTCTTTGTATACTTTTTTTTCTTTCTCCAGCGTTTGCATTATCAAAGTAATAAATCATGTGCCATTTTCTCCATTTATTTTTTATATTTTATTTCTTAGAGTGTCAAAAAAGTTCATTAAAATTTAACCCCCCCCCCCCCCAATACACAAACAAATACATCAACCATCAAATGTTCTTTTTCACTAAGAGTCCTCGCCATGCAATTTTTTATGATTTAAAAAAAATAAATAACTCATGCAGTCATATTGTTTGCAAGAGCTGCAAAAACATAATAAATTATATGCCAAATTGTATAATTTCTTCCAAAATCTAGCTTTATTCATGTTGTTCTACTGGTAATATTTTAGGCATTAACTATTACATGTATGACGTATACATTTGCTCTAGGAAATTAATTTAATTGAAATATCAAAACATTTAGTCAGCAAAATAGCATTTGAATGTATCTGATTTTCTGATAAACGAAAGAACAAAGTGAGAGTTTAGTGACATTTGAAATGTAGATAAAACTCACAACATTGAAAGACGGCAGTATTTTAAGCCATAATATTACGCAGTTAAAATTGCATACACGTACATGTATTTGATTTGAGAAATACATGTTCCTTTTTATGTAATATTTTATAAATGCATTCTCTGAGCCCAGAAATGTTTGTTTGGTCACTCTAGATCTGGTAAACAGCACCTTCAAAGCTTTATTAGATTTTTCCCCAGACATAAAATAACGCATAAATTATAATTCAGCAAACGCGCCAATCGATCCACCAACAGAATAATGTTGATTTAAAGAGGTTCGATCCTCTGATTTTGGGTAGCCATTTTGTGTCACCTCTAGTCTGGAAATTCTGTGTCATATATGAATTCTACTTGTAAATTCCTTTTTTACAATGCCAAATAAACTCTATTGAATAAAATAGTGAAGAAAAAATTCCATATTTAGAGAGTGTAGTAAGGGACTATATTTTGTGGCGGAAGGTTTTTAAGGAGAAAATGAACATTTTTCATAACTCAGTTGTTTTAGAGTACCCTAATTTTAGCTTTCTCATTTTCCGTGCAGACCAAATTTTCAGATAGTTTATGCATTGGAATATCTTCGTACTGTTTCAAAAAACATATTTCAACAATATTTCAATATTTCTATCGACATATATTGGCATGTTTAAGTGATATTTCATAAAAGTAAAGAAAAAATCAACTCCAATTTTCCCCTAAAACTAGCTTATTTCATGCCATATCTCAAAATTTACATTATAGACCCATACTTTTGGTTTTATTTTCTGAATATTTAAGTTTCTTTTGACAAGTCTGTCATAATTTTAGAAAAAGTTTGAGACTTTTAGATTACTTAATTGCATGTTGAATCGTTTATGAATAAAAATAGTATTTTTTCAGTGCAAAAAGGTCAAAATATCAATAAGGTGAAGTGATTGCAAACTTTTTCATTATGATAATTTTAATTTTATTAATTCTAAATAATGTAAATTTGTATTTGATACCATGGTTCATTTCGATAAAAAATTATAGAGGGAAAAGCGATTTATGTGCAATTTGCACTTTCAGTGCAGAAAGGTCATATTAAATACACCGTAGCACCGAAAGGAGCATATAGACTCCAAAATTTTGTTTTGAATTTTGGTTTAGATATGTGTGTAGATATTTAAAAAATACTTTAGAAAAAAACTTAGAGACTTTTGATCGCAGGATCCAACGTCCTTAAATGTCTCCTCCCACTGATTTAAATAGACACAACTCAAATAGGTTCCGTACGATTTTTCCGGATTTAGACTATATATAGGCATTTAAAAATCCTCAATTGTTTAAAATGTATACTAATTTTGGTAAAGTTAAGCGTGCATTTAAATCAGAAGTATCCATCAGTGCTTAAATTTTATGGGGGAAAAGCATTTTGTTGATATGCTCTACATAAAAACGGCACTGAAAAAGGGCCCATTCACTATAGCTTAAGTGCACTCGTCCTTTGCTAAAATTAGTTTTCATGCAGGGGACACATGGTCCCGACTCTTAAGAATTTTTGAACATTTCAGAATAAAACAAGTACAACTTACATATAGCACTATAAAAAATAGCCAGGGACGGTCTCAAAATTTTCAGAAAAATTGCCCTTTTTTCACGTTTTCACGGGTCCAGATCCACGCTCCAGTCCCGAGCAACTGCCATAAACTACCATAGGATTGGTAGCTTAATGTATACCCATGCAAATAATCACCAATTGATGGGGGGTCAATCACCTTCTTTTCGAGTGACATTTCGTGTTCTGAACCCACCCTACTTTTCAAGCACAAAACCGAAAGTGAAAATTTTGGCCACAGTTTCGCATTTTCATTCCATATCTGATGAAAAGTGCTACCAGTATTCAATGAAATTGACATGAGCTCCTCTATCCACAAAATGAATGCAATGAATATTCTAGCAATTTATACCCCTCAAATAACCAGCCAAACCCCAGGTTCTCCCTTTGTTTCAAAATTTTGACCGGGTCTTTCCTTTGAAACTATCCCCTGCCACCTAATCTCCAACAAACAAGAGAATGTGTACACCAGGTCACGTGATAGCTTGATTACGCGACCTCTCTGCTTGTCGGAGATTTACGGAGACAGATGATAGTTGAACGAGACTTTATTGAACTCTGGCGTATGAATACATACAACTGCAAAAAATATCTAAATTGTTCCTAATATTTAACATCTGACTATTTTCAAGGTATTCATAAATAAGTTTCTTAAAAACCAATGCTTCAAGATACATTACATCGAATTTATCGATTATTTTCAAGAACTAAATCGTGTCAGCGGTGATGATTTGTGCTTAGGTCCAAACACTGTTTCACTTTCGGTTTGCCAGAGTAACTGCATAGGAGAGTTGATTAGAATCAACTCCCAAAAATAATCAATATGTGTTCTCGGCCAATTTTTTGTAAAACAACTTTAAAGATTTTAAATATTTCACAAAACCTTATATTTTCATTATGACGTTAGCCCAACGTCATCATTTTCTTACGTCCGAGAATCATAAAATGAAAATGCGTTGATTGATTAGACTAGCTGATTAACACATATTAGAACATGCAAATCTAATTAACATTATTCCGAATGTTATTGAACACACAAATGCAATTAATGTAAGGCTATGAAGAGAAGAAATATCATGGCTTAGTACTTTTCTTTTCATGAGACTATGAATCAGTAAATGCAAAAAAAAAATACCATACAACTATTGACGTATTAATAAGTTTGTAATCGTATACGATATATGATAGTTTGATCGGCAGTTGAAAATACAGAAATTAGAATTTTAAAAGAAGCGAAGTTAATGCATACGGTTTAATTTATTTACTTATTTTAACATGATTTTAAATAGAGGAGTTCCAACGCACACTCATATCTTATAGAACTGAATGTGACAATGTTAGACACGTCTTTAAATTTTTAGCACTTGATAATTATAAATGTTTGTATATAAACTGCATAAGCTTTTTCAAATATTTTATTTTATGTTTCTAAATATCATTTGTTATTTTAAGGAGGTTGGATCCTGCAATCAAAAGTCTTAAAGTTTTTTTCTAAAGTATTTTTTAAAAATCTACAAACATAGCTTAATCAAAATTTAAAACAAAATTTTGGGGTCTATATGCTTCATTTGGCGCTACGGTGTATTTAAAATGACCTTTCTGCACTGAAAGTGCAGATAGCACATAAATCGCTTTTCCCTCTATATTTTATAATCGGAATGAACCATGGCATCAAACACAAATTTATACTATTTAAAATAAATAAAATTAAAATTATCATAAAGAAAAATGTTACTATTTCTTCACCTAATTGATATTTTGACCTTTTTGCACTGATAAAAGGCTATTTTTATCCAATACCAATTTAACATGTAATGAAATTATTTATAAGTCTCAAACTTTTTCTCAAATTATGATAAACTTGTTAGAAAAAGCTTAAAATTTTAGAAAATAAAACAAAAAGTATAGGTCTATTATGTAAAATTTGAGATATGGCATGAAATAAACTGATTTTAGGCTAAAATTGGAATTCATTTTTCTTTGACTTTTATGAATTTATAAGTTAAATTTGTCAATATATGTCGATAGAAATATTGAAAAATTGTAAAATTGTGTTTTTCGTAACAAAATGAAGATATCCTAATGCACAAACTATCTGGATATTTTGTTTTAACTGAAAATAAGGAAGCTAAAGTAGCGGTACTCTAAAACAACTGAGTTATGAAAAATGTTCATTTTCTTCTTAAAACCTTCCGCCACAAAATATAGTCCCATACTAAACTCTGTAAATATGTAATTTTTCCTTTACTATTTCATTTAAAATAGTTTAATTGGCATTATAGAATTTGAATTTATCAATAGAATCAATTTATGATGCATATTTTCTAGAATAGAGGTGACCCAAAATGGCTACCCAAAAACACAGGAACGAACCTCTTTAAAAAAAATGTATGAGTCTACTATGACGGTCAACTCATCACGTCGAATCCTCTTGTGACGTCAGCAAATCCGCGAGCTACGTTGAATGTCCGCAACGATCATTTTTATAAGTTTAGATAATCGATACTAAGCCAAAAAAAATACACACAAGGACATTTAAACATACATATAGCGACACCTATAAGGAAGTTTCAATTCTTGGAAATATCGATTAGATATTGTTCGCCGTAATCGCGGTATTGTGCGTCCTTTAACCGGATGTTGTCATATTTCGTTAATCTTAAGATAGTTGACCAAAATGGCAGGCCGTTTGATGTTATGCTTAAGAAAGCAAAAAAGATTATTTCCAAAATCATTTGTAGGAGGTATTTATTCTCTCTCTCTTTCTCTCTCTCCTCTCTCTTTCTCTCTCTCTTTCTCTCTCTCTCTCTCTCTCTCTCTCTCTTGAAATTGAATATATAAGAGTGTAGAAAACTGCAATCCTGTTTAAAGTAGGTGTTTTTATTTTTTTATTTCATTAATATTTTTGTACAGGCACCGGAGCTCTGATATTCTGGTTGTCAATAGTTTCCTTGGTGATGAGTAAGTTTTCTTTTCTGCAGTTTTACATGTATATTCTCTGAAATGGTGAATTGTCTTTGTGTAATGAATTTTAAAAAAAATCGGTTCTAATGAGCGAAATGAATTTTTCCTTTTGCGGTTTTTGTAGTCGGGTTTTTCCGGCACCAGTGCTCGGGCGCCTCCTACTTGCTGCCCCTGGTGATGGTTCCGACCAGTGTGATGGGAATGTTCTCGGGGGTCTTCCTCTGGGTGTTCGTGGGATTCCTCTGGGACAACGACATTAAGGACTTCATGAAGTTTATGGCCGGGTTCTCGGTTGTTGTCACATTTATTCTGGAGTTTGTATGCAAGTATATTTTGTTTCAGAAATGTCAATCTATCAATTTTGTGCACTAGGTAATCTGTTCATAACTTTATATTAAAAGCGCCGAGTTCTTTTTAAACTTCTAATTCCAACTATAGATATGTTTTATGTTTCTGCAACTTGAAAACCAATCTATGTATTGCCTGTATAATATTACACAGTGACACAATGGTTTCAATTAAAGGATTTATTTCCTTGCTTTGCAAATCAAATATTCTTTATTTGCACTATTCCTGCACATAAAGAGAGAAGTTTCTATTATGTTGTCGTATTTAGTAACCAGCGTTAAGCATTAATTAGTTGCCTCTTGTTTCCAGCTTTTGGCTTCGCTATGTGGAAGCTAGGGGACCCGAACTGTTCCAACCCCTTCTACGGATACTCCATTGGAATGCCCCTCACCCAGGGGATACTCTTCATCCTCATCTTCGTCGTTTACGGTGTCCACAGATGCAGGGAACCAAAAACAAGGCCTATAGATTAAGGCGACAGTGTACACATAAGGTATCAGTAAATGAATTTGAGTTTCGTTTTCTGCGCAAGAACTTGTCCTGTTGTATACAGTTTGATGTTGCTATCCAAGAATTTTAGAGGAATGATTTATAGCATCACAGGCAGACCGTCAATGGAGCATCAACATTAGCATAATTTATTCTCGATCTGTGCATTTAAACAAGTAGTATTTTGATATCAAACTTTATATCTTCTATAGTCCATATCGCAATTGTTGTAACAAAATACTAAACATTTTTTTCTGAATGATATTTTTGGTTTGATTACGTTTTTATTTTTAAAAACATCAAACGTGATACTCGATATTTTTGCAGAAGGAGCTGTTTGTTTGATGTTTGTTTGCTGTCGTCGTTGTTGTTTGTTTTTATTTGTTTATTATATCAAATGTACATACTTAATCATATCAGTATATATCATACACTGTAATATCACAACATCCTTATCAGCATCCGTGTACTACTTAGCAGCAAGTCAAAATAAATATAATCAAACACTGTCCACAGCTGATAATGGCTTGATATGGAAGGATGATGGGGTTTATTATTTTTATATGTGATATACAAAGTCAAAATAGTTTACAAAGTATGTGATAAATGAGCAACACCACTGTATGTATTACATGTGTACACTAAAACAGTTTTACATGTTCGTTAAAAATGTATGCAACGTGCCAACGAGAGATATTAATATAAGTTGTAGAACTTGTTTATCAATCGTTGTAAAATAAGTAAAGTTCAGGTTAGATCATGTGCAAAGTCACAAACAAGGAATAATTATTTTTAAAATATACCGATATGAACTAGTCTGGTGGTTTTTTTAGACCCTTTCATATCTCATTGTATTATTTTGTGCTGTGCATTGGTTTGACTGAATAAACAAAGATTATGTATGCCAAATTTGTTTATCTATTTGTACAGTATGTGTACTGAGGAGTACTGTAAATACCCTTGAGTAGTGCAGATTATATTTTACCATTGATTGAGTTATTGTATATATACCTTTGCTAAGTAGTTTATTTTTTCATTTTTTGAATGCCAATCTGGTACACAGGTAATTGTATAATCCTGGTGTCCGGAGTAGGTATTTACATAAATGGATTGCGTATTTCTTGTTCAACAAAAACTTGTACTGTCAGTGTTTTCAATTTAATGCGCAAAAACTTCTGAAAGCCAGTACATTGTATGTATCGGAATAAACAGAGGAGTAATAATTTAGCCGTCATTATATAAATACATATACATGCATGTTCATCAGTTTTTGGGTTTATGTTTGGCCAACACTTTTAGGTCCTATTTTATCCTGAAAAATCATTTTCCCTTGCACTGGGCATCATTTACCTATGGCAATTTAATGCAATCACATTATCCTTCAAATACAGCATCTAATGTTTTATTTCTAGAAAAGTGTGCATGTGCATGTGATGTGTGCATTTGATGTCAGAACATGTGCAAAATCACTAACAAGGAATAATATACCGATATGAACTAGTCTGGGTTTTTAGACTACCACATCACATCGTATCAATTTGTGTTGCGCATTGGTTTGATTGAATAAACAAAGATTATATATGTCAAATTTGTTTATCTTTTTGTACAGTACGTGTACTGTGGAGTAAAATCATGCGCCCCTTGCACTGGACATCATTTACCGATGTTAATTTAATTCTAGTTAGCGCATCTCCGTAAATTCCAGTTAGGGGCACTTTGGTCGGTATAATTAAGATGGTATATGGGACACCTAAATATAATGACGTACTTACTTACTTAACAATAAAATCAAGTATTATTATATTTTTTCTTCCGTTGTTACCTAACAGCGAAGTGCAATGGGTTAGAGCGTCATCTACGAATATGTTTGTCATGATTTCGAATCTCGCTTGGGTTTTTATAGTTTTCACAATTTTGAAATTTGTTAAAACCTATTTTTGAATCAAATATTGCTACACTACTTTGAAAATTGTAAAGCGATGAAAGTATTCTTATTATATAATGTACTTTTATTTACATTTATATCGACAAGTGTCCCATACCATCTTCAGGAGACATGATGGTCAAGAGATTACTCATCAAAACTTACTTAAATTTTTAGATACGTCTTTAGCTAAAAAGCATCATTTGTTAAAGGAAAACGTCCACATGTATTTTACATTTTAAATATGTGCATTTTCTTATATTCTTATATAGAACTCTCCATTTAAAGGAGATCAATACAGTCTATAAATGGCCACGACCATCGAGTCCTCTTAAAATTAAATTTCAAAGACGTCAAATTATTAAAAAGATCAATTTGAAAATATTGGGATGTCAGCCCCCCCCCCCCCCCCTCCTCACGCCACACACACACACGCACCAAAATTACTCCCGCTGCTGATACGTGCTTACATGCGATTATAGTGAGTTGCTATATCAAGGTGCAAACATGAAAGTGATACCCCGTTTAAAAAGAGTTTATCAACAAAGTTGTATTAAAATATTGCTTTTAAGAAAAGAGACAATTTGAACCAAAACAAATCGTGCAGTTATGTATACCAGTCTTCATCATCTGCTATCTACTTCTTGCATCTAAATAGCGCACCAATCAATAAAAAGATCAATAGGTCTTACTTTACCCTGCATTGCTACGACGCCTCAGGATGATCAGTCGATATATCGCCCCAAACATACACTGATGTGGTGGAGTCATAAATACATTCACCACAAACTCTGTACGATTGGGTGGGCCGTCCGGACTTCTCCCCTCCCTACTGCTGGCACACCATGTGGTGTGGCTGCGCGGCCGCTACAGGAGGGGGTCCGTCCTTCAGGCCCGTGTAGCCGCGTGTCTCCCAGGTCTCTGTGTAGGTGTGGATGACGTGTCGTCAAAAAATGTAAAAATCCTTCAAAGCCGCCCGGGTTCCTCTTGGAAAAAAGGCCAACCCGGGCTCCTGGGTTATTTTTGACAGACAGTTCGGCTTGTTGGAACGAAGTAAGCGGCTGAGAAACACCCCCAATTCCCATCTGTTCCCTCCATAACAGGCGGTCTAGACAGGCTTGAGTTGAATGGCGATCTGCCTGAGCCTAACAACGACTGCGGTTTAAATACAGGTTAGGGTATTGCACAATCTAGCCAGTCTATACACGTTGTTGTATCGTGAATGAACAGGAAGTCGATCTCCGCCGTGTTCTTTCACAAAGTTGTGCAATTCTTCCGGCTTGGGGTAAAATGCTGACGATGGACCCTCCACTTTGGAGGGTCCATAGTGGAGGGGATGGAGCTTGGTGAGTCAGTCTTAATTCGGAGTCCGTTTGATCTGTCATTCCAATTATGTTATCAGAAACAAAATGGGGCACATTGTTTTTAAACACAAGCACATAAAACTTCTCTCCCCTAATTGACGATGACGAATGATGGCACTTTCATTTAGGTGCTGGGTTTTTTAAAAGTACATATTGTTATTAGTTCTACACAAGATGTATATATTACGATGGCCGATATGGGCCGGACAAAAAGTAACCACGAGATGTGTTTGATTTGCCGGCAATTCCTGAAATGCCGGCAAAAAGTAACCACGAGTTGTGTTTGATTTGCCGGCAATTCTTAGATGCCGGCAAATCTTAAATGTGGGCAAATCTTATATTTAATGTTTAATTAAAATACCAGAAGATTGAGGTCACAAAAGTCAAGTTATCTTAATTGGTCGAAAGGGTTGAAAAGAAGCAAAGTATGAGGAGAATTAAGGAGGGGTATTGCGCGCCGACGTTGTTGAGGGCCTTTCGAAACTTATTTATCACGGCAAATATAGAGATGACGGCTTTATTCTATTTAATGGAAGCCCGGATGATTTAAAGAATTTTTTGACATAGGGAACTCTTGTCATAAATATCTGAGATTTACTTATGAATTATCTCACACCAGTCAATTTCTTAGACTCGACCATATACAAGAAAACAAGATTCTCAGATAGCCAGCGATTAGACATTCGCTCATATATCAAACCTACTAACAGCTTCCAATACCTGCACAGACAAAGTGCTCATAGCTCATCAGTTTTTAAGGGCCTAATTAAAGGAGAATGTACCAGACATCTGAGAAATACTAGTGATCAAGCTGTATTACAAAGTATTTTTAAAGACTTTAAAACTCATCTAAAAAAAAGAGATTAAAAACAATCAGATATTGAACCTATTATGCAAGAAACTTTTTCAGCAAATAGAATTAATCTTCTAAAAAATAAAAGAAGAACACAATAAAAAGGCTGTATCTAATGTTTTGGTGACCAAATTTGTATAAAAGAATTAAGGAAACGACTTATGAAATACTGGGATAACATACAACATGACGAAGTATGCAAAAATTATTCACAACACCTCCTATGGTTGCATACAGTTAACACAAAAATATAGGTGATCTTATCATTAGATCCAAATTAAAACCAAATGAAGTTCAAAGAGATTAATTGATTTATGTATAAGGTGAGCTCCTGACGAAGTGGGCCTTATTACAAATTTGAAATTTCACATGTGCTATTAATACCGCCGAAACGCTCTTAATTAGTTATGATATATAAGCAATTGACCAAATGCTTCATTAAGAGTGTCGGGTTCCAGTGAGTTTAAGACATGTCTGGATGTTTTGATGCCGACTTTTTTTTTAATTTACTCTTGTGTTCTGTTTGATGTCATTAATAATGCACGTTGCAAGTAAAACTGCCATGTTTTTGTCAAACCCTTTTGTCAATTAAGATAACGAGACTTTTTGACCTCTATATCCTCTGGTATTTTAATTGAACAATAAGTAAGATTTGCCCACGTTTGAGATTTGCCGGCATCTAAGAATTGCCGGCAAATCAAATATAACTCGTGGTTACTTTTTGCCGGCATTTCAGGAATTGCCGGCAAATCAAACACAACTCGTGGTTACTTTTTGTCCGGCCCATATCGGCCATCGTAATATATAGTAAAAATATTACAGTTGCATTATTGCTGAAATGGACAAAATTTTTAAAATTTATAACAGCTTATGAAAATATTCAATATGATAATGTCAAATTTTCTACAAAAGTGTAAGTCTTGTAAAAATAATTAATTTATTTTATATTACATTTCCTTTAAATGTCCCTATGTCCTGAAGATAATTGTGCTGAAATTTCTAAATGCACTATGACATGGCGAGACATTTCAAACACCGGACATTGTCACCGACAACAATCCGCATTGTTAATACATATTTTGCAACGAAGCTGACACTCTTGGTGACTTGGAATTCGGACTTAGATTTTTCCGATAATCATACTGTTTGAGAACAGGATCATTGGGTGGTTTTCTAAATTTTTCTGTAAGTAATTGTCCACATCCATAGCATTTTTTTTACAATTAATGTTACTCGGGGAAAAAAGATAAATCTCTCCCAACGTTGAGGTGAGTTAACTTCCTGTTCACAGTCTCACTGGACTCAGAAAAATTGTTACACAAACATAGAGTAATTTATGTATCCTGATAAAGTTCATTTGAAGTTGCTAAATTCATTAAATGTTAGGACCTCCGTCTCCTTTTTTTCAATTTCTAATAAACAACCCATATGTTTTAGCTATTAGGTGCATGATGAAATTGGAATGACAGATCAAACGGACTCTAAATTAAGATTGACACACCAAGCTCCACCCCTCCACTATGGACCCTCCAAAGTGGAGGGTCCATCGTCAGCATTTTACCCCAAGCCAATTCTTCCTGCACACGCCAAATTAATTTAGTTCCAATAAATGAAATCTTCCGTTGGAGGGGGTATTTTTTTCCTATTCAAAAGGAAATTAAAATTTTAACGTTTTCCATGACAATTATTTTAGCTAATCTCTCTAAACATAAACACCGTGTCATACAAATGATTTTAGAACATTTGTAAAAAATTAAATTTAAAAATATTCATTGTACTGAAGTAAAAACCGATTATATGTGGAATTTAATCACGCTAGTGCACTTATAACCCCTGATATTGAATTTGTGTATAATAATTGACAAGATCGAATTGCGTAATGATTTTTATTATTCCAAATTGAATGTCATCAATTTTAATTGTATATTTTTTTCATGTCTCCATAGCAAAATCCCATGTACTCAAACCTTTAACGCCGACTCATTCTATTTGTTCAACTTGAAAAAAAAATGCTGTCTTTAGCATGTTTAGATTTAAATGCTGCAATTGCTTTGAAAAATTAATGTAGAACTCTTCAATGTCAATCAAGCTTTGTGTGCGTGTTTTTTTAAATCTCGAATGCACGTACTTGTTACATTAAATGTATTTTACATTTATAATATGAATAATTAAACATATTGGGGGAGGGTACTTGATCATTCTCTAAATGGCACTTCTGCTTTCCTTTTTAAATCCAGTAAAACGACATGTCTACATATATACATTTACATAAAGACTGGACATTGCGTTTGGCTAATTAAATGCCAATTAAATACATGTACGTAACCCTTTACGGTTATGTAACGACACATGTAGCTACAAATATTGTAAATGTACATGTAAAGTGGATTTCTACAATTGTAAAACAAAGGTTACAAGACCAATATATCCAAAAAATTGTCAAGTGAAATTAATGACTCGTCAAAAGGGCAAATTTACAAGATTTTTAAGAAAAATTTTAATTATGAAAATTACATTAATATATTGCCACTTAGGCTCAGAAAGGTTTTTATGAAATTTGGAACTTCAAATCACCATCTCCCAGTGGAGACTGGGAGTTGGTACAATACACCTTTAAACCAAAGAGTGTGTAAACTGTGTAATTCAGGTCAAATTGCTGACGAATTTCATTATATTCTTGAATGTAAAGAACTATTGACATTTAGACGTAAATATCTTGATGATAAATACTGGTCAGCGCCAAATACTATTAAATTTGTGAACTTATGTCTTGTTCTAATGCTACAAACCTGAAAAAATTGTTATTTTATTAACAAAATATACAGTTTGATATAATAGTCTGTCCTCCATTATTATACTTTTTCCTATCTTCATTGTATATATTGTATATTTATGCTTATTTACTATTTATCTACTACTTATCTTTTCATTTATACAATGTACCTCTGACTTTTGAACTGTATATAATGATTGACCTCATGTACCATTCCATGGTGTGAGCGAAATAAACTGAATTGAATTGAATTGAAAATAAAACACCCAACAAAGAATACTGTTTAATTTCAAATAAAATTGTCTCGCTCCTCAACTTTTTGAACGGTTAAAGCTATACACGCTATAATTTGCGTCAATTTTGAATAAAGGGGAAAATGTATGTGTTTGATTACTAATAAAAGTTACCGTTATTCTGTTAATTATAATGCTGAATTCGATCACGTAACAAATATATCAAATATTAAACAATAAAAAATATTTATTTTCCTGCCAGGAAAGTAATGCCTCCTCGTGAATATCAGTCTATCACGTGATATCGACAGCTAAATTTAGCCTATCATACCAAAACTGGTGAAGGGTCAACATCTTCATAGCTGCGATAGTTTCACAAAGGAAAGGATATTTTCAGTAAAGCATAAATTTGTCCGATATACGAGTACAAACAAAAGAAAAAAATACAAGCCTGTGAGTAGATATGAATACTTCCTTTAAAATAATGACGTAGACCTGTGTTTTCCCCTATGTGCTATTTATAGATCCTATAAGTAAGGGTATCGTGAATGACAAACGTATTTTACTCATTATACATGTATGTATTTCAAATTAACAACTGTTAAGCATATTAAAAATCAAGTTGGATATTTAATTAGGCAAACAATAACGACCACCTAGTTCTCCGCGGACATGCGCAATGAGGTCGGTTTGCTCGTCCTTCATCAATATTCATGAAAAGGTATATTTTCCTGGCAGGAAAATAAACAATTAAAAATCTATATCTTTGTAACTATGGAAGGGAATTACCGCCAAAATTCTATGTATCCTGCTTTTATTCTTATTATGCTTACTTCTTTATTCTTCATTACATTTCCACTTGCATGTCACTTTATTGTTTTCATATTCATGCTTATCCAATTTCACTTTGATTCTCTTTGATCCTTCATTGTTTGCTTAATTCTATGTTGCAACATTCTCTTATTATTTGTGTAAATTCTTTCTTCTATCTCTGTTACAAACGTGAATTCAAACACGCAAACCATAAAGCACTTTCAATAAAGACGAATACAAGTTGCATGAATTTATTGCTGCATTATGACGCCAGGCGGCAGTGTGCGCGCTACAATCGCTGCTCCCCGAAAAAAAACCAACGTAGCTAGCTAAATGTGGGATGTTTCGCACCATGACATCTCGCTCCAATGTTTATATGTTCAGATCAAGAAATTGAGGGGAGGTTAATGTACTAAGGGATAATTTATAATTTTGTTTGCCGGGGAGGGGGGGGGGGGTAGGTCGAGTTCTATTTTCAGTAGGTTTACTTCATATGTGAATTTAAAAAAGTTTGAATATTCAAGGGTGGTGGGGTGACTGGACCCCCCTCCTAAAATAAAATAAAATTCTAAGTCTGCCCATCAGTTATATTTATGAGACGATATAATCTTACACTCATAATTAGCACCCGTATCATAATTATCATCATCGCAAGCTTGATATGGAAGTCGGTCAATTCAACTATTCATTTAATCAGGACGACATGTATGAGGTTCATGTCTCAAAGTTACATGTATATATCATAGCCTAAACACCTTCAAATCTAAACATGGACATTCAGTTACATGTACATGATTTTTATTAAAATAAACAAACCTACAATAAGCATGGTTGTGAGTGATACATACACATTTTTATCACTTCAAAAATCTGTGTAAATGAGAAGCATACATTATTAATGTTTTGTATTTTGGAAGAAAAAAAATATTTTATTTAGAACTTTATATAAGAATTTTTATTTAGATTTGATTTAGATTTTAAACCAAAACGCATAAACAGTCATATCACATACCGTATTTTAATCTCTCTGTCTTGTTTGTTTTCGTATACTCATTGTGTAATTAATTCACTGATTATTTAGATTCGTTAATTTAACCGCGTTTACTTCGTTCTGTGCCGAATCGCAAGAATATAAAATCGCGTGCACCAAACTTAGTTTTCATATCACAAGTTCAAAACTTTTAGAAAATAAAATAAGTGAGATTTTAAAACCTGCAGTTTTATGTTTTTTAACCCGGAATTTCACGCGGATATTAATTCATCGCATTTTATCAGGGATACACAGTACTGTAGCCTAACGAGAGGTACATAGTGATTCATGCAAGTGATAATTTTCACAGGTACTGGAGTACAAGAAAAGCTACTTCTAATTATTTCGTACCCCAGTCCTTTTATTGTTTTTCAAAAACATCTTTAAATTTGGTTTAAATTTATTTTTATTTCATCTACATATTCCGCGGGTACCTGTGGACAGAACCGTGCATCACCCCACCTCTTTTCACCTCAAATGAAAATAAAGTCCTGTCGACAAGTACTTGTGACATGTTCCTCTTCTAAAAATTAAGCGTTCCTGCAAATAATTTGTTACTGCATATATATACGGTACATCATTGCATTGCGAATCTAGAATGAGATCAGATCCACCCCCAATGGAAAATTCACCCTTATTTAATCAACCAATAAAAATGTTACATTAAAAGTTTAAAAATTTATCAATTTAAACTTAACTGTTATATAAACTGTTATAGTTAAGTTTAGATTGATAAATTATAAACTTTTAATGTAACAAAAACATTAATACAAAATTATCTCTCAGATACCCCCCCCCCCCCCCCCCCCCTCTGATTTTTTTTTAGAACCGCGCGGAGCATTTTACATGTACACAAAAAAAACTCCGTATCTTTTTAAGTCTGCGTATATCGTGGCTTGTTAAAAGTTAATTATATTAACATGTATTTCATATTCCTATACTAAGCCCTTAATTTGAGATGTTTTCACGAATTTATTAAATGTATGCCATTTGTTAGTTTCGTTTTAATAAATCTTCGGGAGCAGCGATTGTAGCGCACACACTGCCGCCTGGCGTCATAATGCAGCATTCAATTCATGCAAACTTGTATCCGTCTTTATTGAAAGTGCTTTATGGTTTGCTTGTTTGAATTCACGTTTGTAACAGAGATAGAAGAAAGAATTTACACGAATAAGAAGAGAATGTTGCAACATAGAATTAAGCAAACAATGAAGGATCAAAGAGAATCAAAGTGAAATTGGATAAGCATGAATATGAAAACAATAAAGTGACATGCAAGTGAAAATGTAATGAAGAATAAAGAAGTAAGCATAATAAGAATAAAAGCAAGATACATAGAATTTTGGCGGCAATTCCCTTCCATATGTAACGAGATGGAATTCACCCTTGTAATTTACAGATTAAGGATAACTTTTATAAATAGACAAACACATGCGTTTTCACTGTCATTCAAAATTGACGGAAATTATAGCGTGTATAGCTTTAACGTATACGCTAAACGTTTTATGTCCTGTAACCAACAGAAATTAACCATCAGATCTTCCTTAATTTTTGAGATATGATTTGTTTAGATATAAAGTATTATTTAGTTAACAAAAAATCCATACATTTCATCTTTACATTAGGGTATTTTCCACTATTTTTATGTAGAACTATCCTTCTAAAGGAGATCAATACGGTCTAAAAATGGCCACCACCATAGAGCCCACTTAATTGTACACTTTTTTCAACAGAAATAACTAATTCAATCACATTGTCATTAAAAATGTTATGATAATGGTGACAGTTTATTCTTTTTAATGATGTAAGCAGTTTCTAACTTTTTGCTTAGTTGTAAGAAAAACAGGAAGGTAAAGATACATGTATTGGCTAGTCATACCGTATACTGCTGACGTTTTTCAGTTGTCCGAGATTTTAATGTAAATGGAAATGCATGTGTTCCAAACAAATACTTTGTTTAATTGAAAATACCTTTTTATCAATTACTTTTTACTGAATTTGAAAAGTAATGAACAATCTAATTAGCCCCTCCACTTTTTAGTTTGGCTCCTCAAATTTAAGAAACGGCGTTTCACGGCTGTATTTACCACTATAGTTACACATCCAAACTATGAAATACACAATAACTTGTCGAACACGTAAATTTGAAGTCTTATTAATTCCTTTTCAATCGATTGCGTTTCGTTACTAACGAATTCAATAGCCATGTTTGAAATTTTCATTTCCATCCATTTCTCGAGTACTTTTTAAAGCGCTAAGCATAGCTCAGCGCTTTATTGTCGTTAGACTTCTACTTCCGGTGCAACGAATAACCGCCCCCTATGAGCAGACGTTTACATCATTTAAACTGATTAGGGAACCAGTTTCAGGAGCTCGTGCACATAACTGGACGGGCTAGTACGGACTAATGTGAATTTATTGTACGGGGCTTACATATATCATTGCAGGGACTACCACGCAGTGATGAGGAAATATATTGCGTATACAGAAGCTGAAATGTTATATACATATATATTTTATACTAGTATACAAACAGAAGCTGTGTTAGCGCTTTTCAGTACTATCAGTACTTTGATTCTATCTGGCCCTATCATTTATGTCATCCAAAGCCTTTTTCCACTAAAATTACAGGAGAGCTCTGAGCGTTATTCCAATTTTAAAACTGGATTTTAAACTGTACATAGATTCCTCAATCATTAAATAATTACCGGTATCAAGTGGATGTATTGCACCTGAACGCAGCATACCTTGCCCCTTCACAATACTATTTTAACCCAACTTCTGTATTTATCGAATTTCGTCGTCGGTTGTATAAATTACCATTCAATTAAATTCTGTCATATTCTATACATTGTAAATCAAATAAGAAAAAAAACACGTAACTACCCGTTTATCAAAATTTCTCAAGTCAATCCCCGATTAATTCAGCCAACTTCATTCTTATGAATCCTGTGTAAAATAAATCAGAAACACAATCCACTATTCAGCCATAATTTATTTGCACTTCTAACCCATTTTCTGGGCCAGTTCACGAGCTTTAGCTTTTTCAAGTTTGTTAATGCGGGCTTGAGACTTGTTACCCATCTGTCCACCTCCCCAGTGTCGGCGGATCTGAAACAAGACAAGGAAGAACATCATTACACGATAAACACAAAGAGTTAGACTATGGCTGAATCTACCACATCTCTCTTTACTGAATCAAATCATCTCTTTACTGAAGTCATCAGATAAAAATATTGTCTCTTCATCGAAAATTTCAGCTTCGGGAAAAGTTTTCATCATAATTCATGACTTCAGAAAATACATGTAGTAGATTTTGTGCAAATCTTAGAAATCAGAAGATCCGCATAGAAGGGAAAATGTAAAGTGTATTATAATTTATTACAGTTATATGAAAATTTAAAATGTTTAGGATTTTTGAAGATAAAAATGTTGTCAATTATTCAAGCTGGTCTGTTTTACCTGCATATAGTTTTGGTCAAAATTTGAAAACATTACATTACATTTAAAGAAATTACTTAGTATATATAATTGGATTAATAGTGGTAGTCAACTTCCTTGTTAACTGCATGTCATCTTCAACTCTATACAACCTGACTCAAGTGACTCCATCTCTGGGATTTTCATTAAGCAAGAACTTTAATAGTGTTGAGGAAATAAATTTAAAACGTCCTTTTCTATAATCGAACTAGTGGTAGTTATCCTCCTTGTTAACTGCATGTCATCTTCAACTCTATACAACACGACCCCATCCCCGGGATTTTCATTAAGCAACATTTAAATGTCTAATCAAGTGTAACAAATAATAACATATCTAACCATGTTAAACAATAAAGGTAATAAGACAATAGAGACACTCAGAGTTAAAAAGCTCGTAAACAGAAATCCACATGAGATTTCAGGTGAAGAAATTCAAACATCATTGTGTCTCTGACGTAACAGAAATAACAACTTCCTCACCTCGTCAAATCTGTCGTTGAAGTTGGTCTTGACAGCTTCACACAGTTTATTTAGGGCATTTTTGTCTTCTCTAAAACAACAAATTATATGATCAATTAAAGCTGCTTGGTCCGATCTTAAATCAAATTTTATGCACGCTTTTAAACGATTGCCATGCTTAGTATATGTATAATAAATGACATTGCAGTAGTTTTACACATAAATTATGCCAAATTTCAATGAAGAAAAATACATACAAAATTTGCTAACAAAACAAACGACATTAAAAGGTACCGCGTTATTTCGCCTCATGTTAAATTTCACCCCTGCCGATGAGACGGGTATGGCTGTATTACGAATTTGACATCGCTTTAAATAAAGGTCGAAATGAACAGACAAATTACAAATAAACATGTGTACGTTTTGTTCGCTAATATTTCTAAAGTTTGCTTTCGTTACAATCGATGCATAGCATGCGGGTTGAAAACCCCCAATCATTCGGGGGACGAAACCAAGCGGTTTTCCTTTTCTAAACATTCCCGTGATGCATTTTGGTTTGTTTTTTCGTTTGCCCAAAGAGAAAATATTTTATTTACTTTTAATATTTTTAACTTTGAAAGGAGACTGATTCTGCTGGTGTAAATAGGAGAAAGTCCATAACTTTCTAAGATAAATGATTTGTATGAAAAAAATTTTGATACTGTAATTACGAAAAAATCGGACCAAGCAGCTTTAAATTAATCTATTAAACTAACAAAATTATCTGAACATACTAAAACTGAAATCTCCAATCCAACATTTCTCTTATTAAAATATTTTCAATATTACCTTTTTAAAAAACTAAACAGAAATTTTGTCTAATTTTGCAACCAATACAAGATCAATTACGATTGGTAACTATTTAAAATAATAATTTACTTTCCTTTAACTTAGGCTAAAAATTCTTCAATTTACAATTGTAAAATCTTACCACCACAGTAGACCAAATTATAAATGGAGAAGATTAGTTGCCTAAAGAACCAAAATTACTGGACCCAAACAATAGGACCATCACTTATATAACTCTTGCAATGCTTAAAGACCAAATAAATCAATTCTCCAGAGCTATATTCATATTTCAACAAAATGAAAATGAACAAATCTTCACAATCTCCAATCAGTAAATATCATTATTAATAAATAAAAATAATATTCACGCAAATCCAACAATACATGTACTTCCTGGGAATATGAACTTACGAATTGACATTTGTGAAGGCCAGACATGTAGCAGTTTTCCTGTGAACAACACGTCCCAGTCTGGCTTTTCCTTTGACTATGCAGTAGGGCACTCCCATCTTTCTGCACAGGGCTGGTAAGAAGATCACAATCTCAATAGGGTCAACATCGTGAGAAATGACGACCAGCTGAGCTTTCTTCTGCTCTACAAGGGCTGTCACTGTGTTGACTCCTGACCTCATCACTGGGGGTCGTTTAGTAGGCTTGTCCTCCTTTCCTGCGGCTCTCTCCTCGGCCCTGGCCTTTAGACGAGCCTTCTTCTGTTGTTTGGATTCAGGCTTATACTTGTCCATCAGACGGAACAGCTGAGTTGCTGTAATACAAAGTCATCCATAATTAACACACATCATTTTTTCATTTAATATCTTACTGAGCAGATATGAATACCAAAAATATCTTATAATGCAATAGGAATAACAATCCAAGTTCAGCGATCAATGTGTAGATTTTTTTTTAATAAATCACAGAATATTCAGTAGTTTTTTATCATCATCACTTGGATATTATCTTTGCATGTTTTCATATTGTTATGAAGAAAAATATATATTTTAGAGTTTCAAAATATACTTAATCTTTAAGTTCACCAAAAAATTTCATTAAACATCTCATTAAACTTGTAATCCTCATGGAACATATCAGATTTGTGTAATTTCATGAATTGGCTATGTAATCTTGACCTTAGGCTACCCTAATAGAAGACAAAATTGTGGTTGCTGAAACCTTAAATGTGTTTCAATTAATTTCTTCTTTTTTTATCATTAAAAGCATCCTATATTATTTTCTAAAACTATTCATGAAATGTTTGAATCACAATTTTTCTCAAAGCCAGTCATGAAAAGAAACGATTCACTCGAAACAACACTTTCAGTTTACAAGATATGTGCAAAATTATAATTCAATGAACTTAAATTTGTTGGGTTATTTATTTAATTAAGAACTTCAATGGAATTAAGATAGTTGATTAAAGATTATATGAACTAAATTTAAAGACTGGGCAATGATCATGATGATGCCATTACCCACCTGCACTTCAGTATTCAAAGATCATAACACTTGATTGTTAAAAGTTTTAACCCAGGAACAATTTCATGTCATTATCTTTCAAGCTCAGAGATCTTGGTAGTATGAATATCCTTCATATATGGTCTCTACCATAATCAGAAAGCAAGTTTTAATCACAGCTTGTAATAATGACACCGTTTACACAAATATCTTTTGACATCCCAGAGTAACACCGGTTCTTCGTGACATATTCTTTATCACAACATTATATAAGATTTTCGGTACCTGTCTGTTTGTCCAGAGTCTGTGATCCACTGAACTGGTTGATGGGAGGGGGAACCTTCAGTCTCTGCATCAACACTGCTCGTTGACGCTGGAGTCGGATGTATTTGGGCCATCTTACAAAGCGACTCAAGTCACGCTTAGGCTGAATATCTTGACCTATAATACAATTGAAATACCTTAATAAATGGGAAAACTGTTAAAAGTTTGTAACTATGTTCCCTGCAGTAAAAATTCATACAAGAATCTTCAGAGGTATGAATTAATCAGGAATTAAGAGAAATGCTGTGCACCTGACCTTTAACAAGTTGGAGCATCAAAATACACGGCTCTTACTGTGCACATTTCAATATTCTCAGTTGTAACTAAATAGGTCGCATATGTGACTTATTCAGGTTTTGCTACTTAAAATTAAAAGCCAGTCGCCATTTGGCGACCTAAAATTGGCCCGGTTGGTTCAAAATTTTTACACCAGGTTCAAAAATCTTTTAAAATAAACAAAATTGCGGACTATTTAAACAACATGGCATGTTTCAGTCCTATATCAATATATACAAAGAAGAGACTTCGTCCAATGGAAGTTTTAAATGCAAAAACTGCACGAGACAAATATGTTAAGTAATGTTTGTAAGACTTTAACATAACGCGAAGGTAAACTTATTTTGTTACGCCAATGTGAAAGAACTTCGTACGAGATATTCCTTTGATGCATCCACTCAAAACAACGTATAATTTTGGAGAATTTGGATAATTGAGTATGATGTGTCATTTTACCGATATGACTGGATGGAAAGAAATTATTTTATTTTGCCAGACGTGAAACGTGCAATAAATAAAAACCTTTTCAACAATACACTTCTTTTACTATTTTCTACATTATATCTAATGTCAGAGAGAAAATATGCAGATATCTTTATGCTACATAAAGTTTTAATACTAGCGACCTGAGATTGAAAATAGCAAGTTAAATTCAAAGTAGGTTGCCATTTGGCGACTTTGTCCAAAAGTCTACTTTGAGTCCTGATCTTTATTAAATGAATTTGTTCTTTGAGCAAGTTATGAAAATCAATCATTGAAGCCTTTATTTAAATTAACTGTACATTTATTATGCACTTGTGACAAGCATACGTATATATCCAAATCTAATTGTTTACCAATTCCAAAGTTTCGTGGTCTTTTCTCCAGCAGGGGGTTAACAACTTTCTTGGGTTCTGCAGCTTTTTTGGCCACCAAAGGGGCTGCTGCTACCTTCTTCTTCCCCTTTTTTTTCATAGGCTACAATGTAGACAATCGACAAATTGTATTTCAAAGAATGTCGAATATTATTAATTGGCACCAAGCCTCTTCGACCAAAACGTCTCTTTAAATCATTGTAACTTTATACATGCATGATTTCAAATTCATATTATATTATTAGTAAACATTGAGGACGTGATCTGAAAACACTGAAGTTTAAAAATTCACTACTGCCTCAAACAGTTTAAGACCATGTTGACTCTGACAGTGCAATGGAGAAACATATATCTTCAACGAACAAACAATCTGTTTAAAGATCCAGAGAGTCTGGATGTTATGTGCATATATCATTTTTTTCACAACTACCAACTGCTTCAAGTATCAAATTTTGTTTTCATCGACATGTCCTATTTAAACATCATTTTTCAAAAGTAAACTGCACTTATCAAACATCAAAACATTCTTAAATCTTTAGAATGATAATCATTTTATTTCATGATACGGTTAAACAGTTCATTTTAGAACCACGTAGCATAGATGACAGTCGATTTCTTTGATATATAGTATAATCACGTCTTTCCTACCATTTTGACTGACCCGGAAGAGGTCGAATCTCGTTTTCACATTCTGAATTAAGTTGTACGAAGTTTGATTTACACAATAACTCTTCACTGCACCGGTGAATTATAAATATAGATTTATCATTAATCAATTAAATAACACACAATTTATTATATTTATTTAAATTTGCTACCATCAAATGATATCATATCATGCTTTAAATTCGTGCCATGTATTTTACGTGTGAGTTAACCAGCGTACTTTCAGTTTCATTCGGTTAAACGTGAGTCAAATTTACACATTTTGTATTCTAAACCTTTAGGTGTGTATATAGATCCTTTATTTTCTGAAGGAAGAAAGTGCTTTTTTATCATGAACACTGATATTTAATTTTTTGCAACGTGTCGGTGTTAAAAATCAGCTACAAAAGTTAATGCTCTCTATTGTTTCAATTTCATGTACATGAGTCATGATATGTACATGTATGCCATTGAGTAACGTGCCAGGTTACTACTATACTCTGTCCCAAGATATTTTGGATTCACGTTTGGCTTAATTGTTTGATATTTATAAATACCTCAGGATCCAAACGATGTTCATTCAAAAGTATGAAAAATTTCCAAGATTTCTCAGTCAAAACGCCCCTGTTAGCTTATCAGGTTTCAATACAATGCTAAAAAATGTTATGTCTACGGAGATTTTGCATTGCAGCAAGCCCGGATGATAACGTTGAAATATTGCGCGATGTATTCCGAGTGTATTCCGAATGGAGAAAAGATGTAAACATTCCCCATTATAAATCTCCGTAAGGAATCTGTTTTCGTTCCTGTGAATTTTTCCGAGTGAAAGATGATAATGTGTCAATGAAATTATCTTGGAAAATATCCCTTTCAACTATTTCAATTGCACTTCTTTCACAGGTAAGTGTATTTTTATTAAAAATCGTCCAAACGTGAATCCAAAATATCTTGGGACAGAGTATAGTATAACTGATAACGTTGAATGCATAAATCTAGTCTTTTAGGGGTTTTTTTTTCAGAATATAAGAAATACAGATGTTAAATTCTGATGATTTTCTTGATTGATTAACATGATTAAATGATTGATATGGCCTAACTTGAGAGAAGTTGACATATAATTTGAAATGAACAATTTTTAAAGGATTTCAATATTAACTTATGCATACATATAGATAGTAAATGGGGTATTCTCTTTTGAGAAGTGGACAGGCATAGCCTTCATCATGTCCACTTCTCAAAAGGGAATAGTAAATGGGGTTACCATAATCTTAAAATCACTGAACATACTGTTTACAACCTAATTTAATTGTGAAGGTTATTTATTAAGGCTTTAAAAATGATCTTTTAGGAAAGATTTCCCTTTTTAAGCCCTAGTACAAAGAGAACAACCTTGTTAAGCTTCCAAGGCAGCTTCAAACTATTGAGAACATGGCAGACTTTAGCATCAATACTGTAAACCAACTTTTATTCACATGAGCGAAATTTTCACAAGGCCTCATTGTTGTGAATTAATTCTTAATTATTGCAGCGAGTCAGTCCTGAAATGTCACTGGTATTTCAATTTTCAGATAGTCTACTTCTTGATCATGAAAATAAGTTGCCACCAACAGCTTATATGGCCAGGGATAAATCATGAAATAAAGTCATGAATTAAAGATACATGTAGTTTACAGTAATTAAAGAATTAAAGCAACAGACCAACTTCTACTAGGCTTTTATACATACTCACAACTAACATGAATGGGCAAGTATATAGTATATATAAATATCCTACATTAGTGCCCAATCCTCCACAGTTGTTAACACCAGTGCTGTTGTTGGCTAAAAAAATATGAGCAAGCCAAAAAAAAATAGTCAATGCATTGCATTGAACTGCAATGAGCTTGCCCAGGATCGAGTTGTTAGATTTTGTTTGTAAAATAAAAAATAAAAGTTAATTGGTAGTACAATATTGTTTCATTTTTTTTATCGAGAAGTTCCTCTCAAGGTTATTACTTTTTCGTTTATTATAAGGGCCAAAACTTATATAAATGTCTAGTAGTCATTGGTATTTGATATTTTTTCTTACTATTAAGCTAGTACGTTTTAAGGTATATAAAAAGTGCATTTTTTCATTTTCCTTTTTATCATGTACTATGTACATTCAATTCAATCTAATTTACACAGGGTCTGTGTTTTTTAGGTCAAGAACTTCATAATGTAATCTATTCCTGCTGGTTTCTGATAACTAACCACAATGTCCCAGGCTAGGGGCCTGCCACAGAGCAAGGAGGCTCTCCTCAAGTCCTACAATAAGAAACTGAAGGATGATATCCAGTCCATGCTGGTCAATTTTGAGGAGATAATCAAATTAGCCAGGGTATGTGTTCCAGTTCTTTCACAATTGCCAAAGCAAGTCAAAATTATATAAAAAAATTTTTTTTTACAATCACCCTGACAACATCATAATCAGATCAGAATTTTTGTAACATGTTTTTAGTTTAATCCATGTTTTGTTGTTGTGGTGTGCATGATAAGACCTAGGTTAATTCAACAACTATCATGGGTGCAAGACAAAGGTATTACTGGTATACATGTAGGAATGTCAGCCAATCAATTTGTAACACTCTACTGGTACTCTAAGCTTGATTGATTGGGAGGGATGTTTATTTTATTATGCCCCCCTTCATAGAAGGAAGGGCATATTGCTTTGCTGCTGTCTGTCGGTCGGTCCACCAACAGTTTCCGTTCATTTTCTTTGTGTAGGATGCACATATTGAATTTAGTATACAGGTTTATCATAATAATATCTAGGTCAAGTTTGATTTTGGGTATGATCAAGCAATTTTCAACAGAGTTGTGCCCCTTGGATATAGATAAATTCCAATAATTGGCAGTTTCTGTCCATTTTCTTCGCGTAGGATGCACATATTGAAATGAAATTTAATAAACAGGTTTATCATAATAATATCTAGATCAAATTCAATTTTGGGTATGATCGAGCAATTTGCGACAGAGCTATGTGTTGTTGACTTAGAAAAATTCCAATTATTTGCTGTTTCCATTCATTTTCTTAGCAGAGGATGCACATATTGAAATGAAATTTGGTATACAGATTTATCATAATAATATCTAGGTCAAGTTTGATTTTGGGTAAGATCATTCAATTTTCGACAGAGTTATGCTCCTTGGACTTAGAAAAATTCCAATCATTTGCAGTTTTCGTTCATTTTCTTCGCATAGGATGCACATATTGAAATGAAATTTGGTACAGTACCAATCAGACCCAACCTTACAGAAAGTAAACCCCAACTAAACCCTGGGTTTACTTGCTGGGTTTACTTCGGGTTTACTAGAGTGGACCCAGAGTAAACCCAAAGTAAACTCAGAGTGGACACAGAGAGTAAACCCAGTTAGAAGAATGCCCCTTAAAACAGACGCTAACTGTGTATTCGGAATGTACAAGGGGCAGAAATTACAGGCAGTAGGATGGCAAGATAAAAGATGGGCTTGCTTCACACTTCAGTGCGTACTGTCGACCTCAAAAGCAATATCCAAGTAAACCCAAAGTAAACCCCGAGTAAACCCAAAGTAAACCCCGAGTGGACCCAAATTTTTAAAAAGTAAACCCAAAGTAAACCCAAAAAATAAACCCGGGGTTTAGTTGGGGTTTACTCTGGTGTTAGGTTGGGTCTGATCGGTAATGTATACAGGTTTATCATAATAATATCTAGAACAAGTTTAATTTTTGGTACGGTCAAGCATTTTTTTGACAGAGTACTATGCCATGGACTTAGAAAAATTTCAATTATTTGTAGTTTCTGTTCATTTTCTTCACAGATGTTTCCAAGGGAGGGGGGAATAAGTGTTTTACAAACATGTCTTGTTTCATATGGTATTCCCCAATCACTCTAAAACGATACATGCTACATTGTGTATGGAAGGAACATTATTAGTTGGATATGTATACCGTACATGTATATTATGTAATCAATCAGTTAAAATTAGATCCTTCACGCTTTCGGATTTCATATGTCGCTGTGGCTATCAAATACGAGAGCGTGAAGGATCTAATTTTAATGAGATTGATTATGTAATGTTTCATATTCTTTTAACCTTAAGTTGAAATTTGATTTTTAAAAAGTAAATATAACATTTATTTCATTTTTATTTGTCAAAGTCATTTAATACATTTATTTTAAAAAAAAATGTCACTTGCAATCCATGTAGCATGACATTTAGGACAAATTTTATTGATGACACACCATATGATTTGATCAGATATTTTAGAAACTGAAGTTTTATTGGACTTCTTTCGTAAATTGAAAGAAATTTCCTTTGTCTATTAGATGGATGAAGATTCTCAGATTTCCAAGTACACTCAGACTGAGGAAGACCAATATGAAATGCAAGTCCGGGCAGCTAATATTGTATGTATAAATATTTCAACATGCATTGAATTGTAAACACAGTAAAGTGTCTGTATATGGTATTAAGGAATAAAATTTCTATACACTTTATGTGTACCCGTATAAATTGTATAACTTTAACAATTATATCCTTTAAAAACTCATAATTTTCATTATGAATGTTTTTTGGGTCAAAGGTGAGAGCAGGAGAATCTCTGATGAAGTTTGTCTCTGACCTCAAACAGTTCATGATCCTGAATGACTTCCCCTCTGTGAACGACTCCATCCTTAAGAACACCAAGAACTGTAAGTCTCAGCAGCAGGACCTGGACAACAAGCTCACTTCGCTCAGAGATGAGATGGCCATGGACCTGTTTGAGCTTGAGGATGAGTACTACTCGTCGGCCTACAAGTGATTGCAGGACCAGCACTACTCATCAGCCAATATTACAGGAACAGAACTCACTCAGGCTTCATGTAATCACTGTGTAGTGTCCAATTGGAACTCTTAATCATCTTTCATCACTTTAAACACTTACTTAAACAATAAAATATTGTAATGTTTTTTATCATTGTTCTTTAGAGTTGTGGTGCTTTATTTTGACCGATTTCTTGGTTATTAGGCATTATTTCTGAGCTACCTGGTAACTATGTGACTCTTAATTGAATTACCGGTACTTGTTATTGATCTTGAAACAGGTTTAAGAGTCAACAGGAAATTGTTTACAGCTGATATTGTATCAAATAATAATTCATATTTAATATACAATGTGAAATTCCTGAGATCCTGTACTCATAAACTGATGTGTAACTTCAGGTCTTGCATACACATCTTTTTTACCAATACTCTGCACTGAACTCTATCTACAACATTTCCTTCTACATAGGTAATAATTTATAAAGAGAGAAATAACACATATTCATGTACCGGTAAATGCACCGTTTTTATTGTAAATGATAATGTCCATCCAATCCTTACTCATACACAGTGTTGTCTACCCTGGTAATTCTTATTTACATCAATCAGACTGGACATATTTTGAACAAGAGTAATGAATATAATGAATGACAGAAAAATAGAGTAAGTAGAGAGATGACAGATCTTTGAAAGCTATTCAAACTGACAAATAATACAATGAGCCATTCAATGTACAGTGTATAGTTGATCAAATAAAATTCACTCATCGCTGCCAATATCCAAAAACTGGATGAAGAGTTAAGGTGCAAAAATATCTTTCACTGATTTCAAAACAACAAGAGTTTGCACTTATTAAATGAGATACTAAATTGATAACTACCATCTACAGGTAAACATGATTCAGGGCTTTCAATAACAAATTTAAAGTGAAGAGGTAAATTATACTCTTTTAAAGAATTATATAGACATATATTTCCATTAGTTAAATTTGTCAACCATAAAATTCACAGCAATCAGATCTGATCATTAAAGTAGTGAAACATTACCTCCTGCCTCCCCTTATTGAGAGCCCTGTCATGATTACAATTCAAACTCCCAGGTTCAATCTTAATTTATTGAGACCAAGAAAAAAAAATAAAACTTGGTTTACAAAATAAATCAGCACTATTCTTAAATATATGTACATTTACAACAATTATCATTACTTTACGCCATTCAAACAAGACTGGCCATTCAGGTATCCTAGAAATAGTCATGTATGGTAACCATAAAATAAAGTACCAAAATATTATAAATTTTATACATTATCAGTATTTATACATTTCTTTCTAATACATTTCATGGTAAATGGGATTTCATTCCACATAAATAAAACTGCATGATTCTAAATGATATCAAATCCCTGAGCATGTTGTCTTTGCTCTCAGTAAAACTGATTCGATCAATGCTGCATCTTAGGGCAGTGTAGTCTGTACTCATACTTAAATACATTTTACATGTATAACATATTCCCTACCACACTTTGAACAATTTTTCAACAAACTAGTATTATCTCCCATACCCTGCTTGAATCACACAATGACGAAACTGTCATCCCTTTTATCATGCATAAAAAGTAAACAATATACTACACAGAAATGGGTAGGGTTGTTGGTTGTCCTAAAGTTAAAGCTTGGGTCAATTTTTATATTAATAGTCTTCCGCATTCTGACCCTCAGCATTATGTAAAGACTAAAAGACAGCTGTAGACAAACTCAACCATCCATAAATTACCCTTACATTACATAAAATCATAAAAGTTTTTGAAAATGTCTACTACACCATAAAACTTTATATGTGTATATATGAAGTATATTACACCCTTGAATTTCCAAATGTTTTTCAAAACCCTTTCAAAAAACATGGTTCTACCAATTACATTCTGAAATATTTTTAAATTATTAAAGTTAGGTGATTGATTGAAAAGAAATGCTGCTCTCAATTTACAAAATACATTTACCGGTATTTCTTAATTAGTTCAATATCAGACTAGCGGTAAATACCAGTAACTAAACCATTGTATACATGCTGCCAAATTGATAATATATGAAATGAAAAACTTGTATGTACTCTTCTCTCATCATTCAACTACATGTAATAACACAACCATAACACAGCCAAAAACACAGTCTTTTCACATTCTAATACCTTGCTATCACAGCCGCTTGGATTTCCTTACAAAAACACACATAACATATAACAACATGCACACCCAGGCATATAAACTGACAGGTAAATTACACAGTAACATGTAGACAAGACATAATACAATTATTAAAACTCATATGCACAAAATCTAAATTCAAATATCTAAAAGGTTTTTGCTATGCATTAGCATGCATGTAAAGTTCATTAAAATATAGATTACTACTCCTCTTATTAAAAGATCGTCAGACTCGCTTAATACATTTACACAATTTGAAGTTGAACTAAAATATTGTAGAAATACATCAATAAAAATTAATTGAATGTAGAGAAATTTTTAAAAATAATTTTTAAATTCTTTTTTCAATACAAATTTACTTTTTTAAATATTAGCACTTTCATCATGTTCATTCTTTGGAGACATAACACTAAGTCAAAACATTTATTGCACAAGCTGCCCAAACTTAGATTGTTAAGACTTCAACAATCTGGTTTTGTTTTGTCACTCTTAAAAACCAAAAATTCATGATGAATAATATAATTCATAAGTAGAAACTAAGTAATTCAAACTGCATCATAGTGACATATTCATACTGAATCAAACTATCTTCACTTTCCATATAGCAAAGGGGAAAAGGCCCAAATAAGGTACAATAAAGCATCAAAGATACCAAAAATTAAGATTAGAACATGTTAATCATGAATTGCATCTTTAACCAGTTAATGGTTAACAGAGTTAAAATTCATCTATAGCACTTAAAAAGTTAAAATTATTTTTGTTTTCATAACTCTAAACATATGTATATATACATGGATAAAAAAAAAAAACTTGACCATAAGACTACCAGCACAAGTGCTTGCTGCCAACACTCAATCCAATAAAGGCTTCGTGTTTTAGAGTCTCAACTCATGCGAAGTACATTTTAATGGTGTCCTGAATGGGTTTCCTACACATGGGGCATGTTTTCTCAGGGAGACTGTCCACACAGCCCTCACATGATATGAGATGTTTACAGGGATAGAAGACCACCTGTACCTCTTCTTCATGACAGATCTTGCAGAGTGCACGCTTTGACTGGGCGGACAGACGACGGATCTCTTCCTCAAGCTCTTGAAGACGTCTCTGGAGTACACCCTCAGGGTTCAGCTCAAGCTCTCTTACCCTCTGTTTCTCCTGGTGCAGCAGTTGTCTCTCCTGGTGGATGATTCGATCCTTCTGCTGTATGGTTTGATCCTTCTGCTGTAAGGCTTGCTGGTTCTGCTGTATGGTTTGATCCTTCTGTAAGAGTGCCCTCTCTTTCTGCTGCAGCCTTTGTCTGAGTGACATGACCTTCTGTTCAGACTCCACCACCACTTGTGTGGTCTCCTCCACCACCCGCTGAGTCCTCTCCAGGGCCTGACTAGTCTTTGCTACTTCTCTCTGAGTCCTCTCCAGGGCCTGACTGGTCTCCTCAATTTCCTGTCGAGTCTCAGCCACTTCTCTCTCCAGTTGAACTATTAAATAAATGGTTTATTAAAATGTCATATTACAGTAACTTTTTATCTAGCATATTTTTTTCAAATCACTGATAAAGTTGATGTTACCAAGAAATAGTATCTAATAGAGTATATAATAATTCATATCAGCCTGCCAGTAGAAGCTCACTTCACATTCTAGGTATATCATTGAAATATCAAATACAAGGGCATAAAATATAACTTGACTGTATTTTAGATAATTCAGCAGTCATTTACTAAAGATTAAAAGATACATTTACCCCAATAAAGATATATAAATTGATATTACAATAAAGATAATGAAATTGTTATTTACCTATACCTTTCATGTCATGATGAATTTCAGCAAACTCCTCAGGAGAAGGTAAGAAACCTAGAAAACAAAGACATTTAATATTACTTCATGAGTAAAATCAAGAGAAAAAAATAAATGACCATGAAAATGAATATGTTTTTCTTCAGGTCCTCTTCTAACAGAAGTATAATAGACATTATGTGTTACATTTTTCAATTTATAATAACTGTTGAATAACACGTTTTGGATTGCATTTAGTGTCATAAATTTTTCATGAAGGGAAATAACTCTTATTTGCAACCAACATTTAAAATGAATTACAATGGCTCTGAATTCAAAATGTATTCCACATACCTAGTGTAACTTGCAGTAAAAGTACAAGTATCTGTAGTACAATGTAACATAAAAGAAATTATCTTAATCAGCTATGATCAACCAGGTAAATGACACTCACCACTACTCTCTAGACATTTTCCCACCACTCTCTCAAAATCTTCAAATGAATATTTATTTTCCTCCACCACAATGTGGTGCAGCTCCTCGTAAGAATATTCCTGAGGGAAGCCGGAGTCATCGAGCCGTGACCTCATACTGTCGATGTGGTCCACTGCATTTATAAGCTTGTTAGATTCTCTGTGAGCCTCTATCCCTGGTAAGCAAAGAATATCAATGTGAAAAAACAGCAGTAGAAGTATGGAATAGAATACATCAGATATTCTGTTCAGTGTCATGTGACAGATTCTGAATAATAAGTACTGGCACTGTAAATTTATATGTTTTCATTAAAAGCACGTTGACAGTTTTAACAAGACATGATTAAAGATTACATTTCAAAGAATGTGTTATATCATTGAAAGTCTTGGGATTTACATGTAAGTGTCTATAGTAAAATTAATATGTTTCAAAATATATAATGAAATTCTTTATTGGTTTGTGAATAGCAATCTTGATTGCATGATGTCCATACCATGTTAATGATATAAACCTAAGAATGTATTTGCAGTGTTTAACAATGGCTTCTGGGTTAGGTTGTACATATTTTGAATCACACATATAAAATAGATATAAGTCATATAATTAGTCACAGTATTCTCTTCACACAATTCTTTTTTTAGATAAACAATATTTATTCTGTAAACATTGGTAATTTTTCAATTCTGAAAGATAGCATATTATGTGTCTAAAAATCTGACAAATAAGCTGTATGACTACCTGCACTAGATAAGACTTACCTCCCCTGAGTGTGTTGAGGTATCTTATTGCAGTAGCCAGTTTCTCATTAGATACCTCCTCCAAATCAAAATGAGACCTGAGGGCCAAAACATAGGGTTCCTTCATCTCCTCCTCTATGTTCACCTCAGACTGAGGTACTGAGGAGGCAGGCAGGGACAGGAGGAACTGAGGTACCCTGGCCCCACAGCAGGTGGAAGCATTGATCCCCTGGTCCCTGAGAATGACTGGAGACCCTCCTACTGATTTGTTCGAGGTGTTTAGTATTTTTATTTTACTCTGAAGCCAAAACGAGAGTAATACTACTAAAGAAGCTCCAGCAAAGAGGCAGTTTTGTAAGTTGATGGCAAAGTTTTTCATAGAGTTGTTGTATATAATTGCTAGAGCTAAAATGACCAGGCATGTGTATGAACCCTGTCTGGTGCTTTGACTTCTCCATTGCGGGAGATAACTCTGAAGAAACCTCAGCTGTGACCTCTCTCGTAAGTTGTGATTCCAGTCTATGAAAATCACTGTTAGGGAAGAAGCAATGGCAAAGGCCTCCATCAAGGAAGGAAAGACAGAGCTAAAGTGACTCAGGTCAGCAGTCATCTGTAAGCAGAGAAATAGGTGAGTAACTTGACAGTCCAATTTACAATAGTTCTAGAGCCTCGATAGTAGAGTAAAAAATGATACTCAGTCTAATATAGACAGAACTTTTTTAATGGTTCAAAATCAGTAAATGGACCTTAAAAATAAACATCATAAATTTACTTTATAAAATGGTTTACTTTCCGTGTATGGCATGCCAAATTCACAAAAATGAGCTATAAACATAGTTTCACAGTCGATAAACTAGGTTTATCGACTGTTAACTATAGTTTACGGATCGTAAACTATAGTTACCGACGTTAATCTATATTTCACATCTGTAAACTATAGTTAACGCGATAATCTATGTTTCACATCTGTAAACTATAGTTAACACTGAAAACAATCATTTGCGAATGTTAAACATAGTTTATCTGATAAAGAGGGTTTTATGATCAGTAAACTACGTTTTACAAATCTAAAGCACGCCAAATTCACATAAATTAGCCAAACATAGTTTCACAGTCGATAAACTACGTTTATCAGCTGTTAACTATAGTTTACGGATCCTACCAACATTAATCTATATTTCACATCTGTAAACTATAGTTTACGAATGCAAATCTCTGTTTTTCTGTCTGGAAATACACGTTAACAATAGATTTTGCTAATAAATATAGATTCACATCTGTAAACTATAGTTTACATTCGTAAACTATAGTTTAGAGTTGATAAATATAGTTTCACGATTGTGAAACTATATTTATAAGATACAATTTGCATTCGTGAACTATAGTTTAGAGTTGTTAATCATCCGTAAACTATAGTTAACAGCTGATAAACCTAGTTTATCGACTGTGAAACTATGTTTAGCTCATTTGTGTGAATTTGGCGTGCCATATCCGTGTTTAAAGGTGAAGTTTATTTAACATTTCATCAAATTCCCTCAACAAAGAAACATACAATCATAGATAATTATAAGTCTCTGAACAAAATATTTTACAATATTTGAATTGTCCATATCATTATTTATTAGATTGAAAAGCAACTTAAGGTATATATTCTTAAAGGTCTGGTTTTGCAACAAATTATCAATTAGAGGGACATGAGATAATACAATGTCATTATACATACAAACAAACTTAATATACTTTTTAAGAAATCAAAATTAATAAATATATAGATTACACATACTCTTTTTCTTAATTTCTCCAAGTAATATAAATAAATGATATACTACATGTATCATGTATAATATAACAAAACTATAAAGAAGTAAAAATGTTTTTCCTGATATTTTGTTTGTTCATGCAAGCGGCATTTATGATAGAGAAATGTTGCTGATATTGGGAGAATATAGTAACAAATAGATACATGTATATAAGTGAGTTTTAAAAATATCCATTACCTACAATGTAATATCGAATCAAATACGTTGTCATACATGTAATAAAATTTTATATGATATATAAGTATTTTATTATTAACAGTTATTGGTTTTTTATGATTCAGGTGCTATCACACTATTTTTTCTCATAGAATAGATGCAGTGCTTTGAGTAAAAAAAGTATATATTTTCAAAGTCTTGCTACAGATATATGATTTATTTTCTTCGAAATTATCATTTTGATTGCTAGTAAAAATCACTTAATATGTTCTTAAAGGTTTAGGATAGGAATACGCACTCGAATTTCCTCGGATGCTCATCTTTTACCTAAATATAATTAGTTCAAAAAGACATCGTTTCACAACAGATTTCATGTTTATGAGATAACCAATACGATAACTTCAATTCTTGATATCTGATGTAGCTACTCCTCTTTTAAAAGCCTATATATTCTGATCCAAGTGTCTCTTAAGCCAATTATAGTAAGATTTTCACCGGGAGGGGGTATTTTACACACGAATTATGGCAAATCAACACCAAAGATGGACAAAACGATGCATTGATAGTATGATTTAAATGCTAATCTTGTGAAGTTTACCTTTTTGGAGTTAAAAATCCGTCACAAACTTGCAAAATTAAACAAATTCCGATTAATTTTCCCTCGAGATAGAGTATAAACAAACAAAATGGCGATCCGTCCGTTCGGAACACCATAATCATGAAAACGTCCATGAAAAAATCCGCGAAAATATGAACTGTCAAATTGTCAAACACGTGTTGTTAGTCATGTTAATTTTTTCAGCTTAATAGATTTTAATAAAGCAGTAGATGATAAATTATGGGTTTTTTTTGTTTAAACTAATGATAAAGATTATGACGGTAATAATTAAATGCGCGACCAAACGGTCACCTATAAAATATACTGAGATGTCAGATATTGATTAAAGTACATTATAATTAAAATACTTTCTCAGGTTTAGCATTTTCAACTTTTACATTTTCCTCAAAAATACAGTTAAAAAGTTTTGGAAAGGTTAAAATTTTATATTCTTTTGCGCTACACGGTCAGATAACAAATTTCAGGGAGAGGAAATAAATGATATGCTTGATTTATTTTTTTTTCTGTTAATTTTGATAGGAAGTACATCACATCTACATGTACAACATTAAAGAAGGTTGCAGACATTTTAATTGTACATTTTCAGGATAAAAATGTAAACATTTTTTGAACTGTCTTGTTTAATTCTGTCCGATAAGTCACCTGAGAACCCTAGCCCATACACAGACCTGTCGATGATTCTCATATTAAAAAAAAAAGTTAAAAGCCGAACATTTTACGACCCCCCCCCCCCCCTTTTTTTAACCTGTACTCTTCAAAACGATGCCGCCTGTCAATCAAGTTTAAAACAATTGCGCCCACTTTGCAGACGTGATCGCCCGACAATGATCGGACCAGGTCCGTGGAATTCTGTTTACTAACAATTAACAAAGTTTGATACCTTCCCTCGCTTATTTAAAAGGGAAACTAAAAATTCTATTTTTAACATAACCGAAATTGATTATAAAAACTAATCATTTAGTTATTGAAATTACACAATTTATATTTGAAGTGGCGTTACTTTATAAATCCCACAAAGATGAACAGCTCCAAAATATATCAAATTTTGTTTTTAAAGCATTGAGCTACAAAAATTTTATTTATGGGTAAAAGAGGCAATTGGCATTTGACAGGCACGTAGCATCGTTTTTGAAAGTGGGGGGGCCAGACCCATCCAAAAAATCTTGACAAGCAAAAAAAAAAAAAAAAAAAAAAAAAAAAAAAGGAAATTAAAATTTCCCAAAAATCTTCAAAATCCTAATCCGTGGGGGGGGGGGGGGGGGGGGGGGGGGGTAGACTCAACTATACTTTCAAAAAAAAATTCTTCCCTACCAAAAAATTTTTCCCTCCAAATCATCAAATTCCTAATCCGTGGGGGGGGGGGGGGGGGGGGGGGGGAGGGTACCTTCAATTTGACTGCTCATTTCCTAATTTTCGTATCAATTTTTTAATACCTTCCAAAAAAGTGGGGGGGGCCAACTCCTTTATAATTCATTTTTTTCTATGTAAATTTTAAAAAAAATTGTTGCTGCGAGAAAAAGTGGGGGGGCCAGGCCCCCCCTGGCCCCCCCTGATGCTACGTGCCTGTTTGATGCACGAGTTGGGAAACGAAATTCATTGTCATCGTAACATGGCTACCTATATTTCAAATCCTTATTGATCCCATGGTTTTCTAAACATCCTATAATTTGTAAGAAATTAACTACAAGTGCTCAACACAATGCACTGAGCTTTATTTTCAAAGCGGCAGATTGATTCAGTGCAATTATTCACTAGCTTGTGCTTTGCGAAAGTGTGACGCAAAATATCTTGTTAGGAACCAAAACACAATTAATCAGTATCATACAAAATATCTCAACTTAACTCTCATATTGATTATTAATATGTGAAATAACAATTAAGGTTCGAAAACGACAATCTTCATAGGATAATCACTAAATAATCACTAAACTGTTACAAGTTCATGTATGTGTATGGACTATTTTTATATGTAGAATCTATCTTTAAGGCATTTCTATCTAATATCTGTAATCTTGTATGCCCTCTGGGCCCAAAATTGGAAATAAACTATTATTATTATGTAGCCACCAATCAAAATGTAGAGTTATCTCTCTTTGGAAATAGACAAGCCTCATACATTTCATATGAATTTTGTGAATCATAATTAAGTGGATTTTGTATACTTCTGGATTTTTATAATCCACTAAAATAACTTGCAACATCTATTGTATGAAAGCCAAAATATAATCAGTTATCAGTATAAAACACAAAATATTAAAATCATATCTTTTGTAAAAAGTTTGAAAGCTCCTGATAACTTCTCTAGCTTTACAAGTACAGCGATCACTCCTTTTAGCCTTTCTTGGGAGTCATACTAGCTCGATACCAGAAAAATGGAGCATCAATGTACAGATCCATGTTGTCCTGACTCAAAGGTCATGAAGCAATCTTACTTGTATCTTGAACATTGTCTTAATCTTAAAATCACTGATTGAAAACAGTGACAAAACTTAAATGCTGTTAAAAAGTCTTGATATAAAGTTGTTAATTACAAAATTCAATGGCCAAATTATAACAAACATTTTATGATTTAAGTCTAAAACTACTTAATGATCCTGGAGCCAGATCTCTATAAACTCGTTGATTTCTTAGTTAGAACATAATTTATATAATCTCATATGCAAATGAATGGTTAGAACACACGTTCTTACAACATACTAGGTAATTTACAACTCTATATGTGTGTTGGTATCAAAATCAGAAGTACACAGATAAGCGTGTTTATTACATTTATTGAATATGCGTACGTATATTCAAAAACAGCTCTGTTAGAATTTGACTCTAGCCAGTAATATTTTAAAAGAAACTAATTTAAAAGAAAATGAAACACAGTCTCTTATGGATGGTTGGACATAGAAAAAGTGGATGGTTGAGTTTGACATCAGTTGTGGAATCAAATACACTCATACATGTGCTTAGAACTAACGACTGGGGCATCACAAGAGGAACTTTTCCTGGATCAATAACATGAGGAAGACAGGAGGCCCATGGGCCTTATCGGTCACCCGAGTTACTGCAATGTGGCTTTTGCAATGTATATTCATGTGCATTATAATTACAGGGCTAATTAAATCATTTTCAATATTCCAGGATTGTTTAATCCAATAAGCTTTCTAAATTCTTAAAAAAAAATTAAAAATTGTAGCATAACATACAGTGACATAATTGAACAAATCTTTAGTACAAAAAAGGTAATCGGTCCAAATTACACCACCCTACTCTATATAATCATGAATGCCCTGCTCTAACACCAGAACCCCTGACCCAGGGGCCATGGAATTCATAATTTTGGAAGAGACACTCTTCCATGAAATTCACGATTCTGAAAGAGGTATTCTTCATCAATACTTTTACTTAGTTCATCTGCTATGTATCCAGAAGAAGAGAAGAAGATTTTTGAAGAATTAATGCATTTTCTCTATATAATCATTAGAGTCTCGTCCAAACACTTGAACCCCTAACAGAGGGGCCATGAAATACACAATTCTGGAAGAGGCATTCTTCCTGACCATAAATTTGATCATAGGCTTAATACCCAGGAGCAGAGAAGAGGATTTTTAAAGAATTAAATGCATTTGCACTATATAATCATTAGAACCCCATCATAGCGCCAGAACTCCTAACCCAGGGGCCATGAATTTCACAATTTTGGTAGAGAGTTCAATGCTTATACAATCATGCCAGCAGTTTGACTGTTTGATGTCGCGGAGTAAAGAAGACGCTTTTGTAAAGATTGCATTAATTTTGATGTTTATAGCCCCATCCCTCAGACCCCAGGGGGCAGGGACCATTATTTTCACCATTTATACCCCTCTTTACCCATAGATGCTTTATGCAAATTTGATTGTAATTGGTTCGGTGGTTCCAGAAAGGAAGCTTAATTGAAATGTTCAAAAGTTTGTGTTTTTGTCCGTCGTCGTTCGTATACGTTATTGGGAGTTGATTTTAATCAACTCTCTAATGCAGTTACTCTGACAAACCGAAAGTGAAACAGTGTTTGGACCAAAGCACAAATCATCGCCGCTGACAAGAATTAGTTCTTGAGAATAATTGATAAATCCGAAATAATGTATGCTAAAGCATTGGGGTTTTTTTTAAGGAAACATATTTATAAATACCTTGAAAATAGTCAGATTTAAATGGTACGAACAATTTAGATATTTTTTGTAGTTGTATTATTCTTACGCCAGAGTTCAATATAGTCTCGTTCAACTCGACGCTCGGCTGTCGCCGTTAATCTCAGACAAGCAAGAGAGACTCTCTGCTTGTCGGAGATTAACGGCGACAGCCGAGCGTTTGTTTGAACAAGACGAGAGTTCAATATTGCTTGAATCCATATATTTTCCAGAAATATTTCTATCACTGATACATAGTTTGATTGAATTAATTCTATCTTTTAACATGATTTATATGGGGTTTTATCAACATTCTTGTGTCGAAAAAGTCCGAAAATTCATATTATAAAAATGTGCGTAATTCAAATACAGATTAGAAACTACCTGTACTTGTCACGCAAAATAACATATCATTGATTTTAAAGTGGCATGGTCACGATTTTGGTCAAAAATTATTTTCCGATTTTAATATTTACAATGCTTCAGAAAGGCATTTTTAATAGGCAACCGAAATTTGAGTGTCATTTGTAGAGTTATAAGCGAGTTACAGAGCTTGAAATTCTTCGTTATGTAAACAAAGCGTTTGTTTACATTTTGAAGGTTGAAGTAAAATTTTCAGTTTTAAACCTAAAACGAATGTATTAAACGTTAAGAACTGTTTATCTATGCTTAAAATAAATAAAAAGATAGACAAATAGGCTGGAAAAGGATTTTTTACTTGTATATTGAACCTATGTAAACAAAAACAGGGCACGAGGCTTGTTTACATTACAAAGAATTGTGAGCCCTGTATCTTTCTTTTAACTCTACGAGTGACTCTCAAATTTTATTAGATCATTAGAAATGCATTTCTAAAGCATTGTAAATAGTAACAACATAAAAATAGAATTTGACCAAAATCGTGACCATGCCCCTCTAAAATAAATGACCATCGATAAAATCAACTCCTGTCAGTTCTTCGGTACTTTGATTTATTTATTTATTTATTTATTTATTTATTTATTTATTTTGGAAAATGTGAAATTGTAACATGATGATCATTAAAGAATAAGTACATTTGATAAAAAATATATCACCTCAAAGATTGCTTAAATTAATTAGACTAGAAAATTAAGGGATGATCAAAACCTGCAAAAAGATAGCTAGAGCTATGTTAATCTGTTAACTAATAATGTTACTTTGATAAATATTGGGTATGGCGATAACTATACTTGAGTTATTTACTAAGTTATAATGTATTTGAATTAAAAAAAACAAATAAAAAAGGTCTTAAGATTTCAGCAATTGCTCCTGTGTGAACAGCTCCCAATATGATGGAGGAAAAGGTAGGAGGTGATAAAGGAACCATAAAGGGGGTTCAAATTAAGATTACATAATTTTTATATATTTTTTTTAATTGGTTATCGGTTTAATCACACCACAACCTTTGTTGTCTAGATACTAACTTACTTTGTCCTTTTCGTGCCTGGAGCACGCATGGCGTTTAAAGAGAACCGCCATTTCTGCCTGCTGATATCTGCTGCACCATGCACCAAGTCCATCCATGATCTTTCACCTCTTATACAACCTCCGCCACGTCTCCTTTTCGCCACCGTCTATTTCTTCTTCCAGGCGGGGTTCATATTAAAGGAAGCATATAGTCACGATTTTGGACACATTTTATTTTTCTACTTTTATTACAATGCTTTGGTAATTAATTTCTAATGATCAACCAAAATGTGAGTGTTAGTCGTAAAGAGTTATAATCAAGATACAGAGTTATGCAAACAAGGCGTCTGTCATGTTTTTATTTACATTGGTTATGACATCGGTAAATGTTGGGGGTTTTTTTTCAACCTTTTTTTTCTATCTGCCAATTCCTTATGAACATTTATTAAATAGTTTTAAGCGACTGTCACATTCATTTTAGGTCTAAACCTAGAATTTTCTTTTCAACATTCAAAATGTAAACAAAAACATGGCACGATCCTTGTTTAGTTATCAAAGATTTGTGAGCTCTGCATCTCGCTTATAACTCGACGACTGACACCCAGATTTGGTTAACGATTAAAAATGCCTTAATGAAGCATTGTAAGCACTTAAATCGGAAAAATTAATTTTGATTAAAATCGCGACCCTTTAAGTACTTCTTATGTTTCATTTCTCAGGACATGGCCGATCCACTTCCATCGTTTTTCTCTTATCTGGTCAGATGTAATTTTTTTCTGCAATAATCTCTAACCTTCATACCCTACATGAATAATCAAAGATAGCATTTGTTTACATTTTCAACAGTGAAATAGTGTAATGGAGACAAAATTAGACTCCCCCCCCCTTTTTTTTTTTTTGCAAAAATAGGCCGCATAATCATAACCAATCATTTAAATTTCAACCACAGTTGCCCCCCCCCCCCCCCCCCCCCCCCCCCCACCATTCCCCAACCAACCCACAAACTCTTTCAATTTCAAAATTAGGATTTGGAGGAGTAGCGAAAATGTTTTTTCTTTCCCCAATTTCCTTCCGACGCCTTCGAGTTATGCATCAAGACACGCACTGGGTCTTCAAAGTCCATGGCATCAATGACTAACATTTAACTGTGGGGGAAAAATCTAAATTTTTAATTTTAGATGAAAATAACACGTATCAATCATTATTTCTATTCTTATTTTTCTTTGTTTCTTTTCATACCAGCTCTTCACAATTGGATTTGTTTTATGATATTGAGAAGAAATTACTTAGTAGATGTTAATAAAGGTAATTGTACTACGGTTGCGTATTTTCCGAAAACTTTAATATACCGGGTATATTTTTTTCGAGGGCTGCCATTAAGGTTGATTAGTTACCTGCGTTGTTGCTTTCATTTCAGCGGCCATGTATGACCGGTCGCTTCTCGATTTCGTAAATGAAAGCCAATTTCATTGGGAATTATTGTACATCGACTAAAAATTCCCTTATTCATTATGAAGAAGTCGGAATGCAGTTCTACCGGTATGTAACAGTATATGTACCTAACTATTGATGACATCGATGAGGTCTATTAAATTTATCAGTGGAATCGGGGAGGAGCGTTAAACGTTTTCAAAGAAAGGAAGTATAGAATGATAAACAATTATTAAAAATATCGGTCACTCATTACATGGTATCGAGATCGTAAATTTTGTTGACATTAAACTGCTTTATATGATTGGAACTAAAGATTCATTTTTTCAATAACGGGGTATTCGCATTTGATTTTATTTTTAGAAAAATAGGATAGTGTTTTAACACCAATTAAGATTCAGATGAATAGCTCATAGATATGAAATATTAGAACTGTGAAAGGGGCACACTATATTGATTCTGTTTAAGCTAGTTTAAGTTTTAAACGAATTTTTATCCATGAAACCATGCAGGACGCTTATCCTAGGATATGTTTGACTTCTTATGGAAAATTATTGATAAAAAGCTCAACTCAAATGCTTTTAAGCAGATTCTGAACGCAGAAGAATGTCGTAGAAAATCCAATCTAATTAAAATTAGACGTTCAGAATCCGCTACCGCTTGTTTGAGAAGCGGTAGCGGATTCAGAACGTCTAATTTCAATTAGACTGTAGAAAATCATAATTAATAAAGCTCGAATAATAGCAAGAACGACCTTTAATTTATTTCTGCGAGAAGCAGACAAAATACGAGAATATTTATAAATAATATGTGAACGAAAGTTTTTATGTATATTTTGAATTATTTTCATATGTAATATCATTCAAATATGTTTGTTACATTTACACGGTCTTTCCTCGCGTCTTGATGTGTCTTGTTTTGTGGCCTTGTGCATGGAATCGAAGTTTGTCTATTTAAAAGATGCACAACGCACTGATGCTCGTATGCGCAAAAAAATCTGAATCATAGCTTTTAAAACTTACAAAATAGTTTTTAAAATTCAGGAAAAATAACAATTTTTGGTTAATTTTGTTTGAAAAAATAGATAGCGAACATATATGGTATTAAATATTTTCCAACCGAAAAACAAAGAAGTAATAAACATTTGACTTCATGTCTTTTCGATAAATAAAACCCTATTGTTTAGATCTTTAGTCCAGTCTTGTGAATTTTGAGATCTTTGGTCTGAATTTAGTGGCAAAATGCATTTCTCAATAACAAAAAAAACCCACCAATTTTAAAAGCGGGAATGAACCTCAACCCAGTGAAACAAAGACTTGCAAGATATACATAATTTTACAAGAGATATTTACCAAACTATAACTTTTATTATTCGAAATGGAATGTAAGGTTAACGTTCAGTAGGGAACTCGGTCCTTTTGGTAGAGATCTATTAATTTCAGGTTCGTGTCGCCTAAACACATTGTCAAGATGAAAATAGAATTCCCTGACGACCCGGACAATCCAGTTTATACATGTACTGAAAACACGTTATTCATTGAACGCATAATGTCACACGGATCCGATCGAGGTTTATTTTATTACGAAATACGCATGACATTAATAGTTTTAATATGATTTTACAAGACTTCAATTATTTAAAAATGGATCTTCTTCCGATAAATCGCAGGACCCAATGTGTGCATCGTCGAATACATGATCATATTATAGCTGTCAAATGACAAGACCATTAGGAGCCAATGACAAGCAGTGATAGAGAAGACTTTTTCTCCAAAACATTATTGTTTTATTGTATTAATGATAACAGCTTAGCAATGCATACATTCTTAGTAAAAAAACAAAAAGCCAAAAAAAAAATGTTAACAGCGAAATAGAACATTTGAAACACAGTTAAGCCACATGTAAAATGTGAATCTTTACAGTGCAACACCTGATGTATCACTATTGTTTTTATATTATTTATACCAGTAATTATGGTTCATACAAAGAGCATTTTATATAACATTTTTAAAAGTTCAGCAGTCTGAAAGACAATTTATCAATCACAAGAGCATACCCGTACGTGCATCACAGTCATCCAGTAAAGATTTTCAATCTGATAAAAGGGAAGTTCGTCATATTGAACGATTTTTTTTCTAAATTGCACCAATCCTCATAAGAAACGACATGGTTTTCATCGGTTCTATGTAGTTTTTGCTCAGCCAGAAAGTGCGGCAGATCATGATCTTGTTAATCCTCTTCCGCTTACCGTTGATAATGATACTGCTAGAGACGAACAACTGGTTCTGGACGGCAGAGATTTCATAAAACTCATTCAGCCTCTTCAGATTATTATCAATGAATATGCATTTGTTCAGTAATTCATCCGGAGAAAGAATCCAGCAGAGAATTGCTAGTTCTCGTTTCTGTGCAGCAGTCAGGGCCCAGTGGAGGCTGTATTGGGTCAATCGGTGCAGGTTTGGAGAGTCTGAGGTATTCAACTGGAGGACAGAACATAGACAGTTCAGGTAATACATCAGACGGGCGACAGGTGTGTTAGGCACGGTGGCATCGACAGTCGTTTTACGGACATTGAAGTTTACCCTGTTAAAGTTAAGCGCCATGTCTCTTAAATTAAAATAAAGTTTTATGCAATCGAGCGTTCTTCCAGCGTGAAAACTCAGTTGTGTTCAAACGACGTTTAAACGGTATTCTTATATAGATTCCCTAAAACTGAAAGAGGAAGAAAAAATAAAAGACAGCAAATGAAATCTGACAGCAGTCCTTAAATTCCCCCTGTAAATTTTCAACGGTTTCTGAGAATTCTGGCTGGCATTTAAAATTTCTACAACGTAAACAGTGCGTTTTAGCTCACCTGAGTTGAATGCTCAAAACATAATACATTTTTTAGTCTAAACCTGTCATCCAAAATTCCTCTGGTATGTATTCCTGACAAGTATCTGCTTTTTAAAAACTGTTCGTTAATTTATTAACCAAGTTAATAATGTAAAATTGTTCACATACGTACGACCAACGGCAATAAGTTACCCAAGTGTATCAAATGAACTACAGAAAAAAACTCATTTTCACTATATATCAAATATTTGAAATTTAAATAATTTTCAACTTATGGCCACATAGGCCGCACCCAGGGGCCTAAACCCCTGATTCAGAGGTCATGAATTTTACAATTAGGGTATAGGGCTTCATGGCCATGCGTTTACTTAATGTATATGGGAATATGGGGGGGGGGGAGATTGTTTATGATAAAAACCATATACATGTAATACATTTTTACTGTATGACTACATTTGCCCCGCCCTAGAGTCTGAACCCCTGACCTTGACCGGGGCATGTTAACTACCCTCATGGACTTCATAACCTTGCATTTAGTTATTCTCATATATATATGGAAGTAGAGAAGACGAATTTTTTAAAGATTTAATACCTTTATACTATATAGCCAAATTGGCCCCGTCCGAGGACCTGAACCCCTGACCAAGGGGCCACGAATTTCACAACTTTGTTGGAGGGCTTCATGTATCTTATATCCATGCATTTAGTTTTTTCTCTCACATGTTCTGTAATAGAGAAGATTTTTGAAAGTTTGGCTTTTTTGCATGTTTGGTCCCGACCTTGAGACTCCGGCGGGGTGGTAAAGTCATGAATTTTACAATTTAGATTGTTCTTATCGTACAGATGCTTCAAACAAACATGGTAATGTACCAGTAGTTTTTAGAAGTTAAAAATGTAAAATTGTTAATGCATGACACACGACGACGGACGAAGACCAATTGCAATAGGTCACCTATATTGACTCAGGTTTGTTCAAATTATGATATCCAGGGGTAGATCTAGAACGTCACCACTATTGAGTTTTTTAACAAAAACCAAACAAACTGATAAAAAATGATAACACTTGTGTTGAGTCTTCCACAAGTGTGCAGATTCAAGTTTGATCAAATCATGATCTCTGGGTGTAGGGTGGGGCTAAAATGGGGGGAGGTGAATTTTTACTTAGAAATACATGTATAGAGAAAATCTTTCAAAATCTTCTTCTCAAATACTGAAACAATTAAAGTGGCTTGTTTTAAACATAAGAATTCGTGAAAAAAATGAAAGATCTCTTTAAACAATACCAAGTTCTACATTTCACATTTGTCCAAATAGTTTGTTTTTGATTAGATAAAGGTGATTAGATCAAAGTTATGACTTTTGTTGCTTAGGTAAGCGATGTGGCCCCTGGCCACCTTGTTTTCATAGCAATAATTAGCATTTACGGAATATGATCTGAAAATTTATACTTCAATAATTCAAAAATATAAGTCTAATTCAGTTTGTATGCAGATAAAAATATCATTCTTGTGGGAGTGGGGATGGGCCTGAAAAGGTTACCAATGTATATGCTATCCCATGTACCTTATTTATCATTGTAACGTAACTAATTTTTATCATTTGCGCTTTCATTCAGCGTATTTTTACAAATTTTAAAATATTGTTCTAGACTATTAATTTTTTTTATAGTATGTCGAGAATTTATGATTTCTTTTTTCATATTTGCAACTTAGATTATTCTGACTCACATACACAAGCTTCAACTAAAATCTAACAGTCAGCGAAAACTAAAACTCGGTATGCGGTTTACAACATATGTATCTGTTGATAACGATGCTTATGTTACATATTCCCTGGTCACTTTAAATTTTGGTTGATCAGAAATTGGACAGTCCCAAAGAGTGTGCTATGGAAATTGCGTGAAAAAATATTTAAAATAGTTAACTATCAAACGACCATATTATGAAAATTCGGTCAAACAATGTGTATAGATCTAATTCTTAGAAATCGGTTGACCTATGTTAAATACCTAACCCCAGTTTTGCTCCGTTGTCAAAATGAAATTAAATTTTCAACCAAAATATGTCAAACGGTGGATAACATTTCCCAGTAATAAACTGTTTACTGTTTGCATGACCGATAAAGTGTGGGTCAAGTATCGGGCAGGTCTCTTAGCATTGACATGTACACATTACCAATAAAATGTCCGATATTTTTTATCGATTCTCATATGTTGTCATTTAAGGATTTACTAAAACAAATTGGTATCGTTGATACTGCTGAATAATAAAAGAAAATACGTAACACTCGGATACTGGTAGTTGCTTTATATCGAGTACCTTGTTGATTTTTTTTACTTTCATTACAGAATGCAAAAACATTCTTTCTACATGATACACAATTTAAATAAACATTCTGTTAATCTCAAAAGGATAGAAAAACATCAACTAACGTAACTTTATTGCTTCAAAACTAACTGTATAAATCAACTTGTTCCTTTTCAACTTTAAAAAAAAAAATTGTCCATCCATTTCACGTAAAAATCTGGTTTCGGAATCATGAAGCAATTTAGACCCAGGTCCAAACAATCATTTTTAAAATTATAAAGTAGCATAAAATTACGGTTAAAATTTGTAACTATCAAAATGATATAGAGATATATTTTAATGGCATAATATAGAGATACATTTTAATAGCAATCTTTTTTTTTCTTAGTCACAAGGCAGCCAGGACCCCCACTGTGGGCCTTTTTTTACTCCAGAAGGGAGTGTGTGATTTGAGCGAGCTTGGAGATTGTATTTTCAGGTACTGACTCCCTTAAATTGAATCTTAACAAAAATCGACAGAAACCTACGGGTATATTTGCATTTGATTATTGAGGGTGGGCAGACTCATAACTTTTTTTTATTCTCGTGAATACCGTCATTACAGTCACCTAATCCAATTGGCTCCTTCACACTTCTGTGAAGAAAATTTCACAAATCGCGTTCTTGCTATTTTAGCATTTTGTGCAGGTGAGCTAAAATGCCAACATCCCTCACATTAAAAAATGGGACTTGTTTAATGTTTGTTGTCACATTGAATAGAATAGCTTACAAAACAACTCAAATCGCAAAAAGTCTTAGCGTTATCAATGTACAACGTAGTTTATTTATTAAACCATAACAATCATATTATGTACAAAATATAAAACACTTAATATTGTTAAATAAAATATCAAATGTAAAATCTTCAGACATATCACAGCTCAGTGAACATCACAATAGATCAATATATATATAATTATATTCTTGAACAAGACAAAATAAAAATTACTTTGTTGCATTAGTATGAATCATTTTTGTCTCTAGCTGAAGTCGTTCCAATGTTAGATCACAGTCTGTAATACTGGTGTTTCTACAAATGCTATGTGCCAGCAGACACAAGACTTGGTTTGTCTGTAGTACAACACATATAGTAAGTTTATTATGCTGATATTTTGGGAGGCGAAGAAGACTGCTGTAACTTTGCCAAAGCCTTCTCACAAGGACCCATAATGTCCTGGAAACAAACAAACAAACAAACATTTGTTTATAATCTTGTAAAGGTTTATAGCACTACCATCAAAAACAAAGTTTTAAAATTACATGGAAGTTGCCAATAAATTTCTGGTATAAGGTGTTGTAAAGTCATTCTAAAACTTCCTTAATTTTCTAATAGGGTTTGTTGTCTTTAAATCTTCACAATTATGGAGAGAGTAGTAAAAATTATTGTTTTGTACCATTTTGTACACAGCAAGCAATACATCAGTCTTTTACAGCTAAAACACCGATTTAAAAAAAATTCAATATACATGTACCTTAGTGTACAATAATCTTTGATAAAGGAATGGGAATATGTCATACTAGAATATGGACCTATGGTTTACTGGTATAAGGAAATACTTTACCCTGTTGTCTCTGAAACGTTTGAAAATTTCAGAAAGCAAATCTGGTCCCACATTCAAATGCCTCATTTCTGCCCTTACATCATCTACAGCAACATAAAACATGTAAGCTCTGTTAAACACACACAGCAGAACACAGCAATAACAAACAAAGCCCCAATTCCTTGTGTCTATTCAAGCCATTCCAAAGCTGCAAGTACTAATCATATTTTAAATTTCTAATTTTTTTTTGGAGGGGTGGGGGGATTCAGGTGTACATAAAATGTAAGTTTAATTAATGATGAATTTTTTTATCATTTTTATTTCATATGCACATTAAAATTACAAAGTTTTAGAGTTAAAAAATATAAAATATTTTTGTCTGTATGACTTTTTTTCTCTCACAAAAGCTGTACCTGCTAAGTGGAATAAGAATTCTATGAAAATTTCAAAAAGAAAATCTGTTTCAACCTTCAAATGCTTCATTTTGAACCTTGTTAATTAACGAACACTCAATCTAAAATTAACTCATCCATTTCCAAATAAACATTAATGGTTTTGGGGTTTTTTTTGGTTTTTTTTATAAAGTTAATGCATGTAGCAACACATATTTATACACATAATGAATACTTTTTGTATTAACAAAACAAACTTTTCATCAACTTTCACCTACAAGTAAAGCCATCACCAAACAAAAGTTCAACATACAAATTTTATCATCCCTCAATTAACATCGAGTTCAATTTCAATGTAGACCACATTCTAGACTTAAATTCCTAGTAAAAAATATATTGAACTTTTGATATCTTGCCAAAACGTCACAACAAGGACAATATTACAGACTCACTAAGCACGGATGTTACAGACCCAGCGGCCTGTGTCATCTCACCTCATTCCTAACAAATTTTTGTTGAACTTCTCTCAATGTACTTTTAACCTTGTAACCTTCTAAGTCAACACATATTTCATCTATAAAAATAATGTCATGGGAATTAAATTATCCATTGCTTGATTTTTCTTTTCAACTACAAGTAAAACATTTATGTTTATCATATAAATTTGTCAATATCTTACTCTATCTCGCAGTAAATACTTACCATACTCTGCCAGCTCCATCACAAGTGAAACAATGCTGGCTACAACTTCAGCATTATCCTTATGCAGTTCATAAGCTTTGATGATCTTCGGAATTCCAGCAATGTGACCTCCATCCGGTGCCTCATCTGTCAGAACTCTGTAGGCACTCTCCTCTGTATAAAGGTAATGATGGATCAGTAAATCACAAAATAACAAGCTTTTCAAATATAAATTTTCATTTATGTAAATAATTTCATGCTTGACACTTGTGAAGATTTTTTTTTTTTGGTGTTCATATTTTTGTAGAAATTAATTTACTGCTTTAATGAAGCAGTGAATATTAGAAAACTTTCCCCAATATACATCAGGTGAAAAAGTAAATTTCTTCAACAGAGGGAGTATCTTTATACTGAAGGTTTTATCATTTTGTCCATGCAACTTACAGTGCACTTTCAAATACAAAACCCTAATGATTTTTGTTGACCATAAATAGCAATACATTGCTTATTTGTTACTGTGGAATCGTTTAAATTCCTTGGTCAGGAGGGGGGGGGGGTGGGGGTGGGGCAATTTTCATGGCCTATTTGCGTATTCGTGGGATTGTAATTTTGTAGATGCATCGGTATTCAGTTTCAGTAAGAAAACTTTGTCTTTCAAAATTAGTTTCCGTTGAGTATGTAAAGGACTAAATCCATGTTTAGCCAAAATCGGCCTAACGTCAAAAGCAATTAAAATTGTATTAAAAATATTCTAAAACATTTTTTCATTCGTTATGTAACTTTTTTTTTGTGTTTAAGGATTCAGAAATTATATTTCTGATGTTTATTTGAAGACACTATAATAGCGAAAAACGCGTGCTTTTTATAGCGTCAAGCATGACGTTACGTCTTTAAAAGAGCCTTCAAGTAAATTACATATTAACTATATTGTTATCTATGAAATTGAATGTATTTGTCATTAAATTGAAGTTAAAGATAAGTTCATTATCAGAATTTAATCGAGAAAGAAACGGAATTGAATTTTTTTTTACCCGAATGGCACACCTTAGTTTCCGTAAAGTCGGCCATTGTGACACGATTTCGCACGGTGACAAACAGGATTGTACAGCGACAAATGCAAAGGATTTCATCGACGCATTTGTAAAGTAAGTGTTATAAAACATCTCGATATTCTCTCTGTAACGTAAGGAAATATAAAATAAGAAATATTTGAATTGTTTTTATAAAATGAGTTAGATCAACGATCGAGTCACATGTAATGTACAACACGCTGCATAGCCGCATGGTATGGTGTGTTGGCAGCGTTTCCATTTCATTGCGGGAAAAAGTTCACTTCACTATAGATTGGTTTATTATTGTTTAATTGCTATTTAAAGTATTATTTATTAACACATATCATGCATTTTTTCATCAGCTGATCTGAGACACTCACACATTTACCCAATTCCAAGAATGTACAAGGATATACATTAAATCCAACTTGAATGCAAAACAAAGAAGAGCTACATGTATTAAAAAAAACAACGACAGCAATAACTATACTCTATTTGTAACATATTTTAAGCTCTAGTGACTACATAGCATATATGTAACTACCATTTTCAACCCAAACAATGACTCATATATTTCAAAAATATATAAAAGAATAATTACATGTAACATATTTAACACAGAAATTAAAATAGCAAATAATGGGTAACAAATATGGTAATCATAAAGTAAATGATTCTTTGTTATGGCACATTGTCAATTAGTTTAAAAATGAGATGACAAAATGATTCAATATTAAACGAACATGATAACAGAACACATCATGCAAAATGCACTGACATTAGTCTATACAGAGGAGATACCCCTATCTAGTGCAAACAATGTTTTCAAGTTATACAAACATATATATATATACCAGTAATCAGGGTACAATTTATCTGCAGTGAAGATTTTGTAATTGACAAGAAAGTTGCATAATAAAAACTAGGTAGTGTGCTTCCATCATGATTTAGATAGATTGTATATACTTATCGACAACAATAAACATCGTATTTAAATTAATACACAAAAATATCTTTTGACACTGTATTAGAATTTTCTACTAGTATATATGTAAAAAAAAATTATGATATAATTCTCGCTTAAGTCATAATATGTTACAATTGACAAATTGTTGATTACAAAACATTTGTGTGATAATAATGCAACCAGATCTGTATTGTGTTTAAATGAATCAGATAAATGAATATTTCATATTATAAATCAAAAATGTTCATATTTTCAGGATACCAACAGAGTCTGATTAATCACTAGAAGAAGAAAAATGAACTCAGTTACTCCTCTACCTCACTGTCATCACTGTCCTCAGATTCGTCAATGACAGCTGCATCAGTGACAAACTCGGACCAGTCTTGAATAGACGAAATAGCCTCCCTGTTGTGTCTCCCAACAGCGAGAAACCAGATAACGGCGGCGACATGGGAACATACTCCCACAACACGGGCACCCGCTCGACATCTGCAATACCATGCAGTGATATCAGACTCGGAAAACTGGATCCAGAGCAGATACTGTCGGGAAGAAACATGACGACTCTGTAGCTTGACCCTGATAAGCCCATGGAACTCACTGTGAACCAAGATATCCACATCCCCCTCCAAATACTCCTGAATATAACTTGGACACAACTTCAGTTGATAAACTCCACAGGTCAGATTTCGTATGTCATCTTCGCTGATGTTGGGGAATTCCAAAGAATCAGTAGCCACTTCCCATTTTTACAGACTTCTTATCCAGACAGTTTTCTTCAACAAATGTCTTTAAAGAGTTAACTTTTGTTGACAAATACCTCATTTTGCATGCAAGGGCCATGTCTTCATCTTCACTTCCTGTCGACAGAGGCTTGCAGTAACGGTTGGAGAGGGCACACACGATGCGCACATAGTCACCGATAAATGGCACTTGATTGGTTGGAAGAACATGAGCAAGGTACTTCCATCGCTTTATCCTTGCATTGGCTGCCTCAACAACCCAACGAATCTGAAAAGTTAAGAACAAGCACCACTCATAAAAAAGGTAAAAGTGCCTTATTTAAAATTAACAGTGGGTATATTTCTTTACTAAAAGAAAAAAAATTTAAATGATGAAAATCATAAAATCAATGATTTGGAACAGCATTTGTTTATATTTCAGATGAAGACAGATGTAGAATAATTGTATAATGTAATTGTATTGAAGTTTTTCTGACATCATGATTGATGATTGAATTTATGTTGTAGGTCTGGTAATCAAAATATGAAAACAACTAACCTTGGTGACCAGACGAGAGGCATTGGCATCTAAGGTTGTCATCTGCTTCTGCCCTCTGCTCATCAGGCGAGGCATCTCGGCCCTTATTCCCAGCTCCTCGAGCATATCGACTGAATCTCGGAAGCCTCTGTCTACAACAAAAACATCATCTTCATGGAACCAGCCCTTCAGATCTTCTACATTGGTATGAAGCATATGGTTGAGGATAGTGGCATCATTATTCCTAGCTAGGTAGGGTCCAAGAACTGTTAGAAAGTATCCGTCTGTGGATGTGACAACCATGGGTTTAACAAGGGGCCTGCCTTTATGTAAACTATATGATTTCCGTTGAAACTGGAAGTTGTTACTTTTCTGAATATATATATAAGTTCCATCCAAAACAGCAATAGCTTTCTTATTTGTAAAATTACCAAAAAGTTCCTGTGCCAGAGGTCTTGTATGATTTTCTATAATTTCTTCTCTTGTTGTATGTTGTAGTCCAAGATGATGTGGTACAAATGACTTCATGAGTGCTGTACGGACTGATTTTACTGCTCTACAGAGGGAAGACTTTGAAATTCCAAAAATCGTGGCCAGAAGTTGATTTGACATTCCTGATCTCAGTTTCAGAAGAAAGATTCCAAGTGACATCCTTGTGCCTCGGTTTTGTGTGTTTCGAATATCACTGGAAATAAAGGAATGGAGGTCTTCAAAGTTTTCTTTAGAGATACCAGTCAGTGCCATATAATCACTGTTGCTCATGGTAGACAGTTCAAAAGAAAATCTGCTTGTTGAGGTCTGGAGGGCATAATTTCGTATTTTTTGGATCAGTTCCAGCACTGTCGACTTGTTTACAAATGAAGACTCGAATGTCTGTATTTTGGTCAAAACACCAGGTCTAAACTCTCCTTCATCAATGTGGGATGGACAACATCTGCTTCCAGGTGGGATGATGATTTCATGGTGAAGAAAGGCTGAAAATCTAGCTGCTGAAGACACGACAACAAGTTTAGGACCCGGTCGCTTGCAGATTAAGCAGTAAGCATGTGAAGAAGGTGTTCTCTGGAGAGGCAAAGATATAGATGGTGGACTGCACATTCCTGGTTGTAGAGGCTGACACACAGGAAGGGAACTAGACTTCTGCTGGCATGTTTTCTGGTTTCCATGGTAGCGATGTCTGCACTTGTTGCACAAAATGTCATTTGAGTTTGCCTCAACAAGATAGTTCTTTCTGAGGAAGCGACGGATTGCTGTTGACTCACATTTTTTTCTGTCATTTGGCCTTGTTCTTTTTTTGCAAAGGATGCATGGGAAAATCTTTTTACTCTCTGTTTTCATTTGATCTTCATTCATTTTTATGTTCTGAAAATACAAAACAAAAATGTAGTGATACACAACTTTAATGTTCACTAAAAAATAAAGATATCATTTTATATGTATTGTGAATATATATGTTTACAACTACTAAGCAAATACTTGCAATGTATCAAGTATAAATTAACTTTATAGAAAAACTCAAATTGACAAACTGTAGAATTACAGTGCCCCCCCCCCCCCCCCCAATGTATTTAATGGAACTGTCAGTCTAATATTTTTTGGAGCTGCAGACCTTCAGTTGTGTTACAAGTGTTGTTTTTGACATGTGATCAATATATTATCATTTACACATATTTTTCTAGATTAACTTTAATTAATTGCTATAATATGATGATAAACTATAATTGCCAAATTATGATGAAAATGTTTTTTTTAGGGGGGGGGGGTTATAGAAAAAAAGTGTATATTGAAAAAAGGTGTACTCAATAATTTTTCTATCCAATATTTAAAGAAAAAAATAAAGCGCGCCGAGCGGTGATCGATCCCGGATCGTCGGATTTGCAGTCGAGAACGCTACCTTTACACCATTCAGACTATGGTGTATGTGGGAATGATATGCTGTACAGTACACTCAAAAAAACTTTAAAACAAAACACTTGGCCGTTTTTCCTTCTATTAAGAAAATAATTATGGTTTATACAGGTTGATTTATTTTCTAAATATATATTTTCCATTAGCCTATATTGCGTCCTTCATTTTTTATTTCTAAATATAGACGACTAACGTTCACTCTACATACCTACATGATATCTGCTATACTGGCTCGCCAGTATGCATTTTAGTATCGGCTATCGAATATTGATTGTTTTTAGACCAAATCTTCAGATTAATAATCATTCTTGTATGTTTTTAATTACATGCCTATATAAAAACAGTCTTTAAGGCTGAGTAACGTATACACGGATTGAACAATCTTCTCATCTGTCAAATAGTATCATGCAGACGAACGTTGCGAACAATATTATTTATTCAAGAAAAAATCAACAGAAATCTACGTATTCAATCAAATTCTTATACATACCTTCAGAGTTCTTCTTTCTTCATTTTCTATAGGTTTTGTTGATCTTTCGTTCGTGTATTTTCAAGATTAATCACGCAAAGTAAAAGTCGCTGTTTGTTTACGTATGCAAATAAGCATGTATGGAATGTCGTGCATGCGCAAAATTTGGTGTTAAAATTGAACACATATAACGTTTCATTAACAACACACTGTACCTTTTTATTTTTCAGATTAGATGACAATTACACAATGTGTTTGATTCTTGTGGTTTTTATATTTTTAAAACAAAAAGGTGTGAAAAAACGTGCAATACTGTCAAAAAATAAGTAAATCCGGATTGCTCCTCTTCTTGTTTACATTTTAATTTTCATCAACAGCACACCCTCTGATCCAAAAACTTTCACTTTGAATATCTTTTTTTATTGATACAATTTCATAATTTAAAAACAGTTTTTAGATCAGAGGGTGTGCTGTTGTTGAAAAACACCACCAAAGAACGAAAATGCTGTGATTTTACCCCAAAACCGATCCGGAACCAGTTTTGTCATTTACATATTTTTGCAAGCAGACGTTTTGGCGGGGAAATTCTGGCATGTCAAAATAGTATCAGGTCTAGACTAACACATAACACCAATTTTATTTCATTTTGACCTAGTTTAATTTTTGACATATCACAGGGCCATTTATAGCTAAACATGGATTTTGTCCTTTGTGGGTAAGGGCTACCCACAAAAATTGAGCCACAACAAATTCTAATAATATCGCAGTAATTACTCTTCATAGTTAATAATAATTGCACATATTTACCAAATAAAATTAATTTCAACCTCTGAACATATCCAATCTACAAACTTCCAATAAACATGTACACAACAAACCAATTTTTGTTGCAGAAAGAAAAACATTAACTAAAATTTGTTTATGGTTAACTGCACAATGGACGTATGCGTCAAATAAATTTCTATCCTTACCATCAGGCTCCACCAGACTGGCCAGAGCCAGGCAGGCATTCTTGACCACTTTGGCATTCTTGCAGTGAGTGTCAATGGCACTGATAAGTAGGGCCACACATTCCAAATCACCAATGAAATCAAAATTCTTGTCTGAAAGATAAATTTGCCTTAATCTTTAAAAAAAAAGTCAAGCAGAATGATACAAAGCTTGTATCATTATAAACTCAAAAATTCTTATACATTGTTAAAACTGTGATACAATCATTGTCATCATTAGAAATCACAAAAAGATGAATTGAAGGACAGAGAGAGAAATAATCAACAAATGCATTCAAACTTTTCCTTGAAATGAAATCTTGCAGAGTATTTTATTTGATTTGACATGAAAAACTTTCAAAGACTGATCATTAAATGTGAGAGGTGTGCTTGCAATGAAGTGGGAAATGTGGTCTTACCATTTTATGTGAGGGATGATTTTACCATTTTGGGTTAGGAATATGGTCTAACATAAAAGCAAGTATTGTAAGTAGTGGCTTACAATTAAGTTTGAGGGTTCAGGATTAGAATTAATAGAAGTTTAAGCTTTCTGCTTACCATTGAGTGTGAGGGAGAGCAGTGCAGCTGATGCAGCCTCGGCTACTTCCGCTGAGTTCATGTGCATTTTGAGGGCTTTACACACTTTGTCCATGGCATCAACATCTGAGGCAATCTTTACATTGTTCTCTGTAGAGAAAAATACTTTTTTAGGACTTATACACAACACTTACACTTTGTGCACAGTTTTTGTTGCAAAATATTTAAATTAGGGAATATATACTGCTTTCATTCAAATTATGATATTAAAAACTCTTATTTTGATTGTTGTAAAAAGTATTAGCGAATAAGCATACTTTAATTTTTAAATGTTGCAGACCAAAAGTAATAATAATTAACTATAGCTAAAAAAATAAATAAAAAGGCAGCTGTAAATTACAGAACTTGATCCCAATCTCACCATTGACAGCCAGGCTCCAGAGGGCGTGACAAGCTGTGGAACAGAGCTCTGGGTTACTGATGTGTTTCTCTAGGGCCGACAAGACTCTCTCTATAGCACCATATAGACCAGCTATACTGGCGGCAGAATCTGCATAAAAATGTCAGAACTTCTTATATACCGGTATATATGGGGATGAAAGGGTGAGAGAGAGAGAGAGAGAGAGAGAGAGAGAGAGATGTCTTGAATTTAAATATTGGTATCGGTATACAGTATAGACTAACTCACTTGACCTCTCCCTTTCATGTCAGTAATTTGAGCAATGCTAATTGTGACTGACCTTGTGCAGCTATTGCCATGAGTAGTGTACAAGCCACCTGTTGTAATTCAACACAATCTTCGTGTTCCTAAAAAATAAAAATTATTATTGAAACAAACAAGTGTAACTTTAAACATAAGACAAATCTGGCCAAGATCAGGGACATACATTTTTGTCTCCAAGATTTGATATGGGGGGGGGGGGGGGTAACCAATGAAATAAGTGTGAAGTGGTATATATTGAATTTTTTTCTGAATAAAATACACAAAAGACAACTGATTAATATAAACAGATATGAAATGATAAATATATATACATGTATATGCACAGAAACCATGATCAGAAATTGATTGAATTTAGTTAGAATTGAGTTGCTGTTCCTGATATTGTTATAATTATTATCAATTATAAGTTTCCTTACCTCCATTGCCAAGGGGATGACTGATATAATTTCTGATGTGAATATTACATCATCCTTGTTAGCTGTAAACGTAAATTTATTGTTAGATATATGCATTACAGAACTTTGAAATTGAGAGAATCTTTTAATCGATGTAGATAAATACTCAGTATGCATAATTGACATAAATCAAATATCTCACAATGTAATATAAGTCTGGAAATTGGCCCTGATATCATAAATGAAGTGATGCTGGTCTCCCTCACCCATACATGTATGCATGTTCAAATTTATCCTTACACATATACATTAGAGAGTACTCCCTTGACTACCTACCTGATATGATGAGACAGTTGAACAAGTTACATCCAGCAATCTGGATTTCCTTTACGGGAAGATTATTCCTCATGGCTGCCTTAATCATTCTTTTTCCATTGATGTCTAAGTTGAAGTTATCGTCTTGCTTGGAGAGTTCCACTAAGTACTCTAAAGCCTCTGCCACACACTCCTCAAAGTCCACCATTGTTGCAATGTATTCCATCACTTTTAATACATTGCCCTCTTTTGGAACAGGACCTAAAAATAAACAGACACAAGACTCGATGAATGTCAATTGCTCCTAAGAGTTTGAGAAAGTCAAATCTACAGCTTCAAGTATATGCCTCATTTTCATCATTCTTCAATTGAAAGATGAAAGATGTTGAAAGCAGGTGAGATATTTACGTGCAGATAGATGTAACTATTTATTTAGAAAGATTTAGTACCTTTCACTCTTTTTCCTGACTTCTGCCTTTTTCTTTTTTCTAGCTGTGAGGCATCACTTTTCTCAATGCAGCTTTTCACATATAAATTTTTTTCAACAAGATCTCTGGAATTAAAATCAAAATTCTTTATGATATAAAAACAAATATTTTTTTAATGTTTTGACAGAATGTTGTTATCAATTTTTAATTGTATAGAATTGATCACTGGGCTTGGTCTTACTTTGCTGTGGGTCTGTTATTTCTCTTTAACAAGGCTCTAATCAAATTGATCAAGTCTCCAGAGTAATTCTGAAAAATAGAAGTCTTATAAGTACCTTCTATTATCAAATCTTGAATTGATGGCACATTAATTGGATATCAATAACAGATGTAAAATATCTACATTTATATGAGTTAACTTAACCTAGACCATAACTTTAACGTGCATGATGCATCTAACTGAGTTTTTTATATAAAAACATAAGATACAGTAAAACACATGGTGACAACAAACATGCTAATAACAAATTCACACTTACAACAAAGTCAGTTTCATTTCCCTGTTTTATAACAAAATGCTTTTTTAACTTGTCAGATATAATGAATTAGATTAACATGTATAACTCAATAAAATAGCTCATTTTGGGCTTCTCCCCATAAAAAATGTTTTACTAAAATCAGGAAATGAATGGCCAGGTAATTGTTAAGATATATAGCTTTTTTCAGTGACAAATAGCAGCTCATACCTTGGCAACATCTTCGAACACTTCCTCCAGTTTGTAGGGGTCCTCTCGGACTTCCCCAAGTCTGGCGACGGCCTCTTCCTCCGTCAGGAAGGAGGCAGTGGTCAGGTCAAAGAGAACACAGCCCAGGGACCACACATCTGTGGCTTCACTGAAGTCTGCAGCTTTTTCAGTCAGCTCTGGGGCAAGGTAATTTGTCAGTTCTGAAATGACAGAAAATTGTTTATGCTATAATTAAATTTAAGTGTCTGATGTAATGCATTGTTTAGTTCCTATTTATACATGTATTTTTTACTAAATGATACAAAGGACACAAATAAAACTAACACAATTTTTTTCATTTCTTCTATGACTTTCGCTGCATGTTTAGACAACTATACTATTGCTTACTGTTGGTTCTGCGTGTGCAGGTCCTAGTGTCACACATGACTGACGCCACTGTGAAATCTCCCAGAATCAGGATGTCTTCCTGTAGCAGTGGCTCCTCCACCAAATACACATTGGACACTCTCAAATCTCTGCAGTTAGAAGGTTACCACAGTATAATGACTCTATATAAATATGTGTCATCTCATTGGCATGAAAAAATTACATACTGTTACCAATTTAACATTTACTTTTTTATTGCTTTACAAAGGTTTCTAATCAACATCAAACTTATCAAATATATTGATTTCAGGGGGAAAAAATATGATTATTAGATACTTAATCATTTTTATTCCTTGTATTGAATACTCCATCATCTTATTAATTTAAAATGATAATGCCATGCACCTTAAATCATTAACCATACCTGTGCAGTATGTTCTTATTGTGTGAATATACCAGTGCTTCCATAAGCTGTCCAATGTATTTCTTTATTGTCTGAAACATTTTTATTACAAACTATTAGAACAACCAGAACCTTGGAAGTAGCACAGTTTAAGAAAAATATTCAATAAAAATTGATAAAATTAAAGTGCTTGAAACAAAGAAAACGTAGAGATTCACAAAACATATCACATAACGATATCAACTCTTTAAGACACAATGTGTGTTCATGAAAACTTTTTAATTTGTATGGCCCAATTTGCATTGATTATATAGTGATTTTGTCGATATACTTGAATGAATAATGAATAAAAACTGTTTTCAATATTGTTAAGGGTGTAAATTCTTAGGCAAAAGGTATCAAAGGAATCAGGAAAATTGACCAGCCATAAATTTTAATGATTCTAATGTAAATGTTTTTGGAATGTGCTTTCAAAAATCAAAAATTGGATTGCGTGTGCATGATTTTCATTCTTTCCTATTAGATACATGTACAACAATGAGATATTTAAATAAAAAACATGCAAGTTTTTTGTGCTTTTCATAGCACAAATAATTGAAAAAGTACCAGTACTCACCTCTTCAGGAATAGGTTGCTTCTTATCTCTGGCATTTTGTACAACATTACCCAGGTGTCCTTTAGGGAAATACTCCATAACAATGACCATGTACATTGAAGATTCCTTGAAAAAAATACCAACCTTAACTGAATGAGCATTAACAAATATAACACAAAAAGAGCATAGCATCTTAGAGAAATCAAAATGCAACTGTATAGAAAACAATTTAAACCTTTACATTATATGAATTAAAGAGAGGTACATATATCCTATGTTCAAAATTGCAAGTGCATACCTCTTTCTCCCATGTGACAAAGAACTCTTTGTATCCTGAGATGTAAGGATGGTCTAAAGCTTGTAAAGCAACTGCCTAAAATGTGAAAGATTTCTTTGCATTAGTATAAATACAGTAAATAAAACATTCAGTTCATGGTTTCTAAGTTCAGCATATCTTAAAATCAATTTTGAAATATAAAGGAAAAAACTGTTTTTTCAAACTAACTGATTGTAGATGATAATTGATACATGTTTATGTATATTAATTTACATATATGTCTAAAACACTTACTTCTCTAAAGGCTAAATTTGCTTGACTTTCATCATGGCATTCAACCTGAAGTAAAATGAAATATGATTTTATTTCAGGACAAGGTAAATTTTTACAAAATAATTCTTACTTTGAGAAATTTATAGAATATGAACTAAAGTGATAGTGTACAATGATAATAGAATCTGCAATTACAATGAAATGGGAATATTAAAGTTTGTGGGTGAACTAGCTGACAATCAAATCTGGATGACTGGGTTTTTTTGTATGGGTGCTCTGACACTGATGGAGTAATTTCAAGGCAGAAACTCATTGTCAATATACACACATATTGCCTATTAGCTAGACTACTATTAGATAGTATATTCTATTGTTACAATGATGGATGTCCTACAGACCTAAACTTGCTATTGAGCAAATGAAATTAATATCACATTAGATATCACCTAAAATTTCATAAGTTTGGTCCCAAATACTTACATGTACATTGTTGCAATTTTATAGCCCCAATTTACCACATTTATAAAATTGTACTTGTAACAAAGCATTACCACTTAACATCAGGTTTGAAATATTCTCTATTTACAGTTGCCATGATAGTGAAAAAATTCTGAAATTTCTGAGTGCAATTTCCAGTAAAATGAGCTAAATCAATTGCGTATTTTCAAAATGCTTAATTATGACCCATTAAATAGACATTTGGTAAACTTAACAACATACAAATATTAAAAAGGGCTTGTATTTCATACCTACACATCTCTCCCCTATAGATTATTTCTCACAGACTTAAAATCAATGCAAAGCAGATCCACTTTGGGAATGCTACATTGCGAGCATATGTGAAAGATTCTTACTGTAACCATAGGGGCTTGCGTAGGGAAAAATCTCGTCAAAAGATTGGGTACCTCTTGGGAAAAATAACAAGGGAGGATGCCATCTTGGATACCGCCTCTCTTCATCTGCTAATTTCTCACTTAAATTGTTAAACTAGACATATGCACTGATTTGTATTCCTTTATAAATGATTCTTCTTAGAGCTATCACCTTGAAGTTTCTGTTTTACACCAACATAAACAAACTTGTTGATTTTTGGCGTAAACATTCAAAATCGTCAACTCCCTATAGGCTTCTGTAGAAAGCGAAGGTAGTCGGCATATGAGATCTGACTGTCACACGATCAGTTATGAGAAAAGCCAGTGCATGTGTTGTCGATTTCGGATGTTTACACGAGAAAAAAAGATTAAATTTGTTGATGTAGACTTCACTTGAAAAGAATTAAACTGAAGAACGGATCTTAATGAAGAATCATTTATAAAGGAATACGAATTGGTACAAGTTTCAAATATACCTTTTTAAATGAGAAATTAGGTGATGAAGAGAGGCGGTATTCAAGATGGCATACTTCAATGTTATTTTTCCTCCAAGGTACCCACTTTTTTAACGATGTTTTTTATTCTACACAAGCCCCTTCGCTGTGACCTGAGCATGCATAGCCATGCAGGTCAATGTGGTAACTAAAGTCTTTAAGATTATTCTTTCTGGACAAATTATTTCTTGAATATTGCATTCTATATACAATTTCTTGCATATTATCAATAAAAATAATGTGTTAAATTCCTATTCATGTATACTTATATGACTAATCAGGGGTCCCAATGGACACAATAACAACAGAATATATACACATCTATTCCATCAACCTCTAGACCATATACCGTTTTACACTTGTGTAAAGGAGTGAGAATCATATAAATCTAACTAATTCCTGTTATTATTTTGATTTTATTCGAGATTCTCTGGCGTGTGTAAAATGCATGCAGGTACCTTTTTCACGACATAGATTTTGCCATCTATTTTGCTTTCCACTTTGTAAAGTGTGAACTGGACGCCTTTGCCAATTTGCTCCAAAATCTGTAAATGCAATTTATAATGACATAGAAGATCAGAATAAACATTAAAATGGAGACAAAACAATAAATTTCACTCGTGTAAAATCAGCGAGTACCTTGTAGTTCTCCATACTTGACAACATGAAGCTAAGGCAATGCGCATGCGTTAAACTGTATAACTTTTCCCGCGAAATATTTCTATGGCCATGGATTTTTAAACTTTAAAACATTACCAGTTTAACGTCACCCAAAATTAAAATTTGTTCGTTCAACGTAACATACGTTTTACATATTAAATCTGAACCAAGGAAAGGAATTTACTTATCCTTGGCAAAACGTAAATAGGTCATGGATCCGCCTCCCACAGACCTATATTTTACTTCCGCTGTAAACATACTTTGTAGACGTTTGATTTATCTTATCTATCTAAACCACGAAATGTCCTATCCGTAAACAATACGATAATGTCGAAACCAGATGGATTTGACTGCGTGGATTCTCATTTTCGTAAGTTTATATTGACTGTTCAATCCGACATACAATTATGCACCAGCTGATTATAGGCTTCAGCTGGTGAATAATTGCATGTCAGATTCAAAAGTATAGGCCTATATATAAGTGGATCCACCTACTTACAAAAAAAAAATAAACTAATTTATATCATATAGATTGATGCATTCATATTTAAATACAGACATATGGGATTTAAAGAAGTTTCAATATCCGTGGCCAACTGCAGAAGAAGAGGCAATATACAGGAATTTTTCACCAGATGATTTGCAACAAAACCTGGCCAATACTCCAATTAGACATGCTGTGTTTGTCCAGTGTCTGAATGGCACCCCAGAAGAAGCTAGTAATGCTTTCACAATACATGAAATAACAGTTTAAAAAATTAAAATAGAAACTAATTAATTATCCATAAATGTAATATATATTATAATTCAGAATATCATAAATTTGTTTCTTACATGTTATGATGTACTTACTGAAATTGAATCACAATATCAGAATGGGTGATCAGTCAAGCAGAGAGTCACCCCTTCATCAAAGGAGTGGTGGCAGGAATAGACCTTACCAGTCCACAGGCAAGTTGTATACTATATAGCTATATAGAGATCAAGAATCTCAAAGAAAATGTATTCTTTAGATAATAATATACTTTGTAATGAAATTTCACTGAAATGGTACCAAATTAAGCTGAAAAATGTAAAATAACTCTTATTTATGTTTATTGTTTAAAGTGATAATTAAAGGTATTGTGATAGAAAGGGTAGGGAGAAACTAGTCATTAGTTAATAATTGTTACCTGTTTATTTAAGTTTTATTATGAATCATATGGTCAGCCTTTATTTAAGTCCTTTATGTATCAAGAGTTTTATAAAAAGAAATTTAATGTTTTCTTTTTGGTTTCAGCTACCAGAGGTTCTTGATGAAATGCTGAAGCTTCCGTTGTTTAAAGGTGTGCGACATATTTTGGACTTGGAGCAGCCTGATTGGATAACTCGGGAGGACGTTCACACAGGACTGAAGGTTCTGGAGGACCGGGGCATTCCCTATGATCTACTCCTCAGGTACACCTAAGGTTTAATTATGCTACATATTAGATATACTTTGTGTATGATTTTTAAAATTGTCAAATCATGATACATGAGTTTATTGGAGAAATTTTTATTACCCATGCTGGCATTGAATACATGTATCTGTTGATTCATGTTTATTTTTTTATGACATACTTTCTACATTTTTAAAGAGAAAAAAAGAAAATCATTGAAATTTATTTAATATCATTTACAACCACACTTGAAATGTTAAAGTATTGATTATTTAATGTTTGATGTTTTAGACCCCCATTGCTAAAATATATACCAGGCATTGTCTCAAAGTTTCCAAGGTGAGTTAAATTTTATTAGTGGAATTTTAGTCTTGAAGTAAATTGAATATTCAATAATATGTCTAAATTTATATGGACATATACTAGAAAATATAATACTATGTGAAGAATTGAAATGAATCATTGAATGAAAATGTTTTCTAGATTAAAGTTTGTGGTTGACCACATTGCCAAACCATACATCAAGGACAAGAAAATTGATGGATGGAAAGAAGAAATAGCAGCGATAGCAAAATATCCCAATGTCTATTGCAAGCTGTAAGTTGCAGCAATGTCAAGACTGTGACATAAAATCAAAATAAGAAATGGTACAAATAAGATTCACATTGATTTGTTTTTGTGTTGGTTTGCAGCATTTTAGAAAGCATTTGTCTTAAAAATTGAACTGAAAATTGCTTTTGAGTTACATCTAAGCTTGCAAATAAAAATAGATTCCTTTTAGTTTACATGAACACAATTTAGATATGCAGAGTTAATGTTCTTTGCTTTTTCAGGTCTGGCCTTGTGACAGAGGCAGACTGGGAATCTTGGAGAAATGAGGATTTCCAACCTTATATTGATGTAAGTGGTACATTTATTATGATATATTTAATATCCTATGTAATTGTGTCCCATCATGGAGTATAGGAGCTCTCTGGTGCAAATCCAAAAGTCTATTTGACTGTTTGTCAGTCAGCACTTTTCTTATGGTGTAACTCAAATAGTTTTCTTTTTTATTACATGTATTTTAATTCAATTTCAACCAAAGTACATTTATAACCGAAAGATTTTAGACATAAATGACATTTTGTATCTTTTACAAGTTTGTCTGCTTTAATTTTTAGATAATTTAAAAAAAGGGTGGCTCTTATTACTCTTTAACTCCGACCAATTCATATGTCAAGTTTTTTAATAGAAATTAATCCTTAATTTAAATACTATGAGAATTCCCTATTTGAAGTGAAGAGGCAGACATTGAAAACCAAACTTGTATAACTAAATTGATTTCCCCCTCAATTATCCTGATCCTTGAATACTTTAAAAGAATGAACAGTCTTTAATTCAAATGAACTGGTAGAAACATTTGCCTTAAATTATATATATATATTTATTACAGCATGTGTTGGGTTGTTTTGGAGTGGACAGATGTATGTTTGGATCAGATTGGCCAGTGTGTACTCTAGCTAAAGCTGATTATAAAAGAGTGTTTGATTTGCTGCAACATCTTCTAAGCTCAATGACAGTTGAAGACAAGAAAAAGATTTTCCGAGAGAATGCAGCAAAGTTTTACAAGCTAGACTTAAACTAAGAATGTATATTTATTTTAATGCAACCATGCACACTTCATTATTACTGTGCCATAAAAAAATCGTGTATTTTCCAAACATCAAATTCACAAGACATGATTGCATATTTAGAACAGACTGCACATTGTACTGAATAAATATTTTTAAAAAAACATCTATTATTTTAACTTCTTATTTCATTTATGTCACTTAAATCTGTTGTGTCAATTATTCACTGTTGGTTTTATCTTCTTAGTTGCACAGGGATTACTGGTTTTAATTTTTAACACTGGGGTGTAGCTTGTTATTGTAACAGTGTTTTCAGGTGGAGTTATCGTTTGCATGTTCCCTGTTGCCAGAAACCCCAGTTTTTTTCTTTTCTTAAACAATCTTGTGGGTTTTGACATTGATTTTGTTGCATGGTGATGTCACTCCTTTTTTGTTACTTTAGACTCTGGGTTCATTTATATACGCGTTCAAGATATGCAAACTTGAAAAGCTACACCGAAATTATGACCATAGGTTTATCATCGATTTTCTTAAAATAAAAAATTGCTTAATCTTAGTTGCCAACGCTCTTGTTGTATATTAAGAATAACGTGCCTTGATAGTTTGAAATTCTCAGTAGACTTGATTTTTTTCAAGTGCATCACAATGTTAATTGTAAGATATTTCTAACCAACGTTATGTTTCGTGCTTCGTGTGATGATTCACAATTCTGTGAATGTCAAATCTTCGCTAGCCAAATGTCCGATTTGTTATTCTCAACTTCTATATAGCGAATATGTTGATGTCATATCATCGCCGGAGAGCCATTAATAATCTTGCTTGTATGCATACTGAAACCCACGCCGGTCAATCTTGCATACGCTTACTGAAACTCACGGTCAGTCTCGAATACGCTCACTGAAACTCTCTGTCAATCTTGAATACACATACTGAAACCAACGGTCAATCTCGAATACGCTTACTAAAATCTACAATCAATCTCACAAACGACCACGAGCACCAACTGGACGTGTGACACAGCCAGTGGATCCCAATACTTCGCCAGATTAACCATTTTCCAGTCCTGTTGTTATCGTATATAAAAAGGGGGTTTTTTTTTTGCAAGAGTTCGGAAATCTCCTGCTTTAATACCTGTATAATTGTATGGATATCAACATAGTTTTGCAATATTCTTATTACTATTACCAACAAACGGGTAAATGACTAGATTTTACCGACCTTGTATATTGCATTATAACTATGAACGTATCAATAATCTCGATGTGACTTTTAATTCTCAGTGAGACGTAAAGAAAGCAAATGCATGATATAGTTATTTAGTTGCCTTTTAAAAAATGGTTATTTGGTACTTTTTTGGTACTTTTTACAAACGCTTATTAAAACTCGCTTTCAATCTGGCATATGCCTACTGAAACCCACAATCAATTTTACATACTCTTACCCAAACCCACAGTCAATCACGCATACGCTTACTGAAACCCACAGTAAATCTAGACCATGCTTAATGAAACCTACAATCAATCTCACATACGCTTACTGAAACTCACTCTTAAATTCTTATACACTTACTGAAACTCGCGGTCAATCTTGTATGCGCTTACTTGAACCCACAATTAATCTCAGACACGCTTACTGAAACTCACAGTCAATCTGACATACGCTTACCGAAACTCAAGGTCAATCTATAACATGCTTACTGAAACCCACAATCAATCTCATATACGCATACTGAAACCCACAGTCAATCTATAACATGCTTACTGAAACCTACAATCAATGTCACATACGCTTACTTAAATTCACGGTCAATCTCGCAAACGCTTACTGATACTCACGGTCGATCTGAAACTCACGGTCAATCTCGCATACGCTTAGTGAAATCCACAGTCAATCAATAACTTGCTTATTGAAATCCACAATCAATGTCACACGCTTACTGAAACTCACAGTTAATCTCATATATGCTTACTAAAACTCACGGTCGATCCCGAATACGCTTACTGAAACTCACGGTCAATCTCGAATACGCTTACTTAAAACCCTCTTTCTATTAGTATCTCGAAAATACGCTATTGCGAGACTGGTCGTGGGTTTGGGGTTTCCGACGAAAATGTCATATAATGTTTTCAACCACATTACCTGCATTTGATGACGTCATCACACAGGCTAGGACCTTAACATCATTGATAAGTAATGTATAATTCCAGAAGCTTCTTCGTCATTCAAGTGTGTCCATATAAAATTTAATAAATTCAGTATTAAAAAACTAATTGATTTTATTAACTTTCGTACTCTTTCTGAAAATGTAGTCGTGAAATATACCCAGCGATTTTATCATTAATAAACGTTATTCAAATACTGTTTAAATCACTAACAATATGGAGACTTTTAATAAAACACAATGGGAGTTTCACACTGCAGTGAATCGCATTGTCTCTTCTATACTAGTGAAGTTCTATACTCCCTGCATGTCTTTTAAAATGCCAGATCTAAACAACTTGGATACCAAAATACACCGTATCTTAGCTTGATTTATTTAATTTTTTTAGTAAAATAGAAAAACGTGTGAACGATATATGATGGAGTTTGGCATGTTAAATATTGGGGACACCATAACTTGAAGATGATATATTATTTTGTACTGATCTTGATTCCGTACACAGGTAGGAATTTGTTACACCTATCATTGCGATTTTGCAATATTTCTTTCCTAATAGAGATTTACAATTACAACCAAGATTTATTTTCTTTTTATTTGAAAGTCATGAAAAAATTATAATAATTAGGTCAGAGTCAGTAAATTCCCAATTTGTTAAAAGGAAAACTTTGGTTGTGTCGTTAACTTATAATAATCTACATATTTACATCGATGTCTAAATTGTACTGTGGTAAAGCTTTTTGAATTTATTTCTACTGATAGAAAGCGCTTGCTCATTCCCACCTTCTACTGGGAGCTGGACAGACAGCAAGTATGGAACGATACAGTTCTCTGGGAGTACCATGTTTATGTTACAGACCGGGTACGGCACGGGGGCCACAAGCACAAACTGGACGTGTGACACAGCCAGCGGGTCCCGATACCTCGCCAGGTTAACCATTTTCCAGTCCTGTTGTTATCGTATATATATAAAAAAGGTTTTTACTGCAATAGTTCATATTTTTGTGGTATTTTATTCTAACAGAACAGCTTCTACAGTACTCGTAACCTCCGGGTTCCTCGGAAATCTCCAGGTTTACCTGTACATTTGTATGGATATCACCATGGTTACGCAATATTCTTATTATTATTACCAACAAACAGGTAAATGACTAGAATTAGTATATTGCATTATTAACTACATGTATAATAGTATTACCGGTAAAAATCTCGATGTGACTTGTAATTCTTCATGTCGATGAGACGAGAAGAAAGCAAATGCATGACTATTTCGTTGCAAGAAAATGGCCATTTGGTACTTTTGCATTGGTGATTTTTCATTTAAATCAAGGATATTAGTATATAAGAAACATGGTTTAAACCACTTTTTATTCATTCCGTAGAGGACAGTATTGATTTTGGACGCATGAAGGGCAGCGTGACTGCCACATATACGATGTCTGAAGTATGTACTACTACCATTCCTGTGGAGCTATTCCAAGTCCTTGTCAAACAGGGTAACATTAACCGTCGGATCTATAGGAAACTAATATCTATACTATCTATCTATACTATTATATTAAATTGTTTTCCCTTGGACTGAAATGTCACACTTTCATTGGTTTAGACGTAGCACGTGATTGCCTCATATATCTCTATATTTGTTCGGTGAGAAATAATGAGGCAATATGGCCGTCATTGGCCGACGCTTCCCTTAAACTCATTTCGACGTTTCATAGTATTTAATACATAAACCGCATGCTGTAAGTTCTTATTAAAGTATTTGGAGTAGGTGCCCTTTGAAATTCTTTAAATATTACTTATTAGGTTAGTTACTGACTCACTACGGAAATATATTGGGTTGATCAATCTCATAGATGGCTTCGCCTCGCCATCTATGAGATTGATCAACCCAATATATTTCCGTAGTGAGTCAGTAACTAACCTAATAAGTAATAATAATAGACTCGAATTTTTGGGCTTTAATACCGATAAATCGGAAGAGTACTGTCTTTTGTTTTATATTTTTTAAACATCATTGGTACTTGAAGATTACCAATTTGTTTTTATTTTTTCTCAATCAAGCTTCGCTAATTAATAATCAACGAAAATTCCTCAAAAGAGCCCGGAATTCATCTGGATTTTGCGTGCGCAATACATTCACGCTAACGTGATCTTTAGTTTATGTTTCCACAATACCATATTTCCATGAATAAACTCAGAAACAATACACATTCGTGTACATTTTAATTGGAAATTTGCTTTATATTCTGTTCATATATATTTACGAGTATATGATTTCTTATGAGAGAAATTATAAAATAACAATTTTACATATCAACTTAGTACTTACTTTTGTCTTCGTGATGACAAAAAAATATTTGATTCCATGCCAAAAAAATTCACATTGTATTTCTTCGGAGAGTGAAGATAAAAATTTTTATCGTTAAAATGAAAAATGTCCTATGGACTACGTTCCGTGTGTTGTGTCTGTAGCAAAGAAAATACATGAACGTGTACGTTGGTGAAAAGGTGTTGAATTCTTCGATTATATGGATTAAAATTTTAGATGAAAGGTATTTACAGTCAAAAAGGTTCATTATGATATATTTACATCTACCAAGTAATATTCCCTCTTTTTCTTACGGAAACATATAGTTAATTCATAGCTCTATAGAAACAGCCAGATTGAAATCTACACGCCCCGTTTATTGATTGGTCGAAATCTACAGCGGCTGAAACTGACAAGAAAGTAACAAGACCAAACTTGACACGCCCAGTTTATTGATTGCATGGTCGAGACCTACAACTACCTAGGAAAAATCACGAACTGCACGAAATAAGCATGACGACGTCAGACAAAAAGTCTCATAGGAGACGATTTGGCTGTTTCTTTTAGTTAACGTACTTACGTACATTAACAGTAATTTAGTGAATTTAACTTACTCTTCATAATCAATTTATCAATTGGCTAAAAGAAAGATGTTAATATAAACAATGAAATTCTTTCTTTGATGATTCATTCGGGTAATGAAGGTAGCGATCATTGCAGAAAAAAATCACATAACCCGCTAACGCGGGTTATTTATTTTTTCTGCAATGTCGCTACCTTCATATCCCGAATGAATCACAAAAGAAAGCATTTTATTGTTTAAAAATTTGTTATTTTCAATGCAACTTCATTTTCTGTTACATTTACGGGTATATGGGAGGCATTCCAACTGTGGTGAGGGCATTTTCCGAGACACAGTTAGATCAATGGCATTATTGTTGGTTTGTAACTTTGTTATGTAGATGTCAACAATACGGTATGTCGATGTATCTATTTCGTAAATGTCCGATATGCAATGTCAACTTGTGCACACACGGGTCAAAGTCTAGTATATCAAAAAGCATTAAGGACGTCATTTACTCAGGGTTTGAGTTCTCAAAATCCGGATTGTTTAAAAGTTCAATGTCATGAGTAAAATTTGTTCTAAACACTAAAAGTATTTATGAAATGAATTATTATTGACAAACCATTCGATATTTTTACTATATCATGGAATTAGGCTCAAACAAAGTTGGACTTTTAGTAAAACAGAGGAAATTCGAACTAACATTTTCAGATTTTGTATTTCACTTAAATATTTTTGGTAGTACTGTAATATTCAAAGTTAAGATTTTATTTGTTAATGCACATAATTTTGCATATTTTCTGTTGGTTTTATCTCACTTTTTCATTTAGATATTTGAATGGCACACACTACAAAAATATTGAAAAATGCTTAAAAACGATAAAAGACACCATATCTCAAAATTTTGATCATTGACCTCATATAACTTTTATACCAGCAGAGTAAGGTCAATATGCCTAGTTTAAAGCTATAAATGTTTTAGTATTATCATCATTCAACTTTTTGTAAAATTGAATCAAAAAAAGTGTAGGAATCTAAAAACTGATAGAGGAAATTCAGACTGGAATATTCAAAAAAATTGTGGATGAAAACTTAATACTTTGTGTCTGTTCAGTGTCACTGCCATTCATAAACTGTATTTCATTTTTAAAAGAGTTAAGCAATTTGTATTATTTTCACAATTAAGAAAATGTCAATCATGGTATAAAATTTTGAGGGACTTCAAAAAATATTCAGTGGCCATTATCTCAAAAAGTAGGTCATTGACCTACTTTTTTGAAAGTGGAAAATAGCACTACAATGATAGGTCTTTAACACACAATAGATGGTTTTTCATTATCATCAGTGGAATTTTTTTTCATTCTGAGTAAACGTATACCTTAAGATAGAAAACTAATTAGCTGTCTGTTTCAAAGATGTAGAACTGTTTATTACCGGTAATATTTCTGAAAATTGTAGCCTAAGTCATACCTGCATGCATTATATTTTTTGTGACAACATTTATCTGTTGTTAGGATCGGAGACTAGCGCTATGACGACGTGTCCCCCGCCGTTACTGGGCTCCTTCCGATACACGTACTATGATGGCTCCACTCACTGTGGGTCGGGTTCGGAGTGGGACGGGTGTAGCGACAACTCGCGGGTCAAGGTCAACTACACCCTCTGTAGCCGGACGGTGGCCTACTCAGGTATACATGATACATCGCCGCCATAGTAACTGGCGATTAACAACTTTTGTAATTGTATAATCCGTTTTGAATATCGCCACATTTGTAATGCGTGGTTATAATTTGGGTTTCTGTGCGAGAATAAGAGGTGATTTTTGCAATGAAGTTAAGCATTTCAAATTCTTGGTTTTAAAAAACGTTCTCCGTTTTCAAAGCAAAAGGCGTAAAAATTTTCCGGAATGCTTTGAAAATATGTTTTGAGTGATTTTTATTTTAGGAATGATGGATAGACACAGACAATGTCTAAACCAAAAGAGTACTGAAATCATTATCATTCGATAGTCACTATTCATCATTAAACATCACAAGTTTTCACATTTGGTTAAAGCGGGAGGGGAGCTTGGCTGTGTCGTTAGCATCCTGTCCGGAAGTTCGTACTACGTGGGGCTGTACAATTTTGACTCTACTGTTGATAATGCGGCTACACGGCGATACTCTTGTCTGGTAATTAATGATGTATAGCATTTATGCACAGATAATAAAAGTTATATTACATTCAACCGATGCTTGTTACTTTTTCACATTCAGTTAACTGAATTAAATTGCTGGTAATATGTGGTCCCCATTTCTTTATTTTGAAAGTTTCGTTAAATCATATTTGAAACACTACAAAAATTGTTGTAGATTCGTTAAAAAGTTTTTTTGACCCATTTTGCTTACCAAGATACAGATTTCAGACATTTGTTTTCAGGCTCTGTCTTCCGGAACTTACGTGAACATTTCTCAGTCACCTGACCACTGCCAAACTTCGCAGTCTGCTCAGGTGATACCAACTTCCGGGGCTTTGCTTAGTTTGACACAAACAGGTACTTTTTACTTAATTGTAAATGATTTTTCCTTATCTTGTTTGATTGAAAATTGATTTCTTATGTCTTATGAATACATCAGAGTTTGTTAATCGTGATCTATTGCAAATACCGGTTATGCTTGTATAAAGAGTAAAGGAAATATTCTAAATTGTCCTAATTTTTATTTCAGTTTCTTGTGGTAAGTTTATCTTTCTTTTTTTACACACAAAAGAAAAATAATTAATTTTATCTTTTAAAATCTATAATTACCCGGCAGATTTTTTACCTTCTGTATATGTGAAGCAATAACTCTCGTATTATTTAGCCCCGACAACTTCCCCGGAGTCGTCAGAAGATAACACTTTGGTGATTGTGTTGTCTGTGCTGGCGCCATTGTTTGTCATCTACGTGATTGTCGTTGTACTCCTCTACGTCTATCGTCGGATCTACTGGAAACGACGAAAGCAGCGTAAAGCTTTCATAAGTAGGTGGTTTAGTTAAATTATCAAAGATCGAACTTCTGAATAATACTTTTATTTATCTATTTATTTTATTTTTGTTATTCTTCAATATAAAGATCCGTAAGAATAATTATATGGTTTTGCAAGGCCATGTACATGTTAAAAAAATTTAAAACATATTGGAAAAATTAAACTTGACACATGTATGATTGGTAACGTTTGTATTGTTTTCTGATCAACCGTTTTAAAACATCGGAGACGCTCGTTTGCATTCATTAATGATTACTAGTATCTTATAATTTTATGTTATGCTTTATTCAGTTCCAAAAGAACTACCGACTAGAGGAGATCAGCTGTTGGCCGAATCTGAGACGACCACTGACGTAAATGCAGCAATTAGACGGGACGGTACACGTGTACCGGAACTAACTTATACACGGCCGACGGAGGGAGGGATCAAACAAATGATACCCACCGTCGACGCTCGCCCCAAGCCTCGGTATCATACTATCAAAAGGGCTCAGAAAATTGACAAGATGAGAAGTAACCAATTTAAAGAAATGTTAAATGCGTCCCAAGTCTACAGTCGTAACACAACCCCTCACAGCCAGTACCCGTCATCTATCATTAACAAGCAATCACTTTTGTCTCGTAGCAATAAAGCATCCCGAGGTTCTATTCAAACTTTAACAAATGGAAGCCTTTACTCAGAAATACGCCCGTCTTTGCGTAGCATGTCCAGTGTTAGACTTTCTGTATACAGTTTGTTCAGCAGACAGGAAACCAAGTCACCGGTGTCTTCTGGGCTCGGATTTGACGAAGGCAAAAATATATCTACGGATCCGGAAATCAATAACCAGAACAGAAATTATACTGTTTCCGGAATCAGTAAAGCATCAACAAATAGGGTGTTTCCTGCTTCTCAAAACCATAATGCACGAACTGAACCCCAAGTCCCTAGTTTGTATGACTTTGTAATGGCAGAGGGGTGATCATTTTACACTCTGTCATCGTTATCGTTAATTTATACACATAGTTTAATGTACAGATTATCAACAGTGCTAAAATTAAACTTTTGAATAAATAAGACCAGTAATTTACTGCCACTGGGTTCGAAGCTTTTAACAGTGATTATATGACAATAAATTGCCATGAAATAGGTGCAAATTGTCTCCGTTTGTTTGTGATTGTCGAAATGATATCAAGTGCAAATGGTAAGGATACAGCTGTTGGACACGGTTGAAGTTTGCACTGGTATGAATGAAAATTAACCTTCTAAGACTTTTTAAAAAGATAATTATAAATTATTATGATTCATTATATGGAAAGTCCCCCTTTCATGTAACCTGTATTTTCTTTTTATTACTCTTTAGTATTGAAAAGTTAATAAAGATTTCTTAGCCTACATGGCATGGCATCTGAAACATTCGTTTCTTTGTCAATATTTGGCTACCATATACTACTATGCGATTTATGGAAAACAAAATACATGTTCTGTAAACTATGTTGTACATTTTACCAAATTGCAAGGGCTTTTTTATATTCTTAGCATATAATAATGAATTGAGTTAGACAACATTTCTCAAATACTGCTAATACAGTGGAGCTACAAACCCAGCAAACAGTCTGAGAAAGTTTTCCCGCCGAATTTGTTTTTAGGATGGATAATATTGTAAACATAACATCAATGGTTTAATCAACAGTGTTCAACAATAAAAATCTTTCTTCTACTCTATATAAATATCATTTTCTCAACAAAAATCATCGGTTAAAGCTTAAAGTTGTAGACGAAGCCTGTTTTATGCCTGACGATGGGCGCCTCGTTGATTTTCAGTGCAGTCTTTTTGATGAGAGGAATGGCCCTCTTGTCTATATGTTCAAACATTTTGATGAGAAACTTGTAGTCTCCCACGGCTAGGAGGTCATTCTTTTCCAGGTAAACAAAATCTCGTCTAATGGTGGTGTATTCGTGGCGAGTAAACCTGCAATGGCGCATGAGATAGTTCTTCCATCGCCGGAAGTTCTCCCCTCCATTCATACTTCCGGCTAGAAACGCCGATGTTAATGTCTCTTTCAGGTTGTTATGAAGATCAAGCTTGGTGTTTTTACATAAATGTGACCTAAAAAAATAGAGTAAAAGTAAATTCAGCGTTATTGTTATACCTTAAATTAAACAAATTTACTGTTACATTTTTGCTTCAATGCAGCTTCAATCAGATAACGAGTTTTCGGTTCAGATAAGTACCGGTATTTTAAAGATTTTTCCTTTTTTCGCCATCTTTTACAGATGAAAATCAATTGGTTATTACAAACAAAATATATAGGGTCACCCGAATAACTCGGGTGAGATATTGAGATTTGTTTTTGTCTGTCGGGCTTTAACATTTGAACATTTTAGTTTCCTCTCTGAAATTACTATATGTAGGGTAATCTTAATTTAGTGCATAGCATTTGAAGTTGGAGCGGAACATAAATTATGAAATTCACAACCCCCAACCCAGGGGTTATAAATTTTGGGTAAAAAATAGAAGTAAAAAGAATTTTTAAACCGTGCCAAATTTTACAGTTTTGTAAAAATTAAAATTTGGTGTAATCAAAAGGCTATTGAATCAATGGTTAAGGTGTTAGGGAAGGGAGGGCTATAATATTTATATAGTGTACAATTTGTATCTTACTTTATCTTTCTAAAACAGATACGAAATATGTATCAAACAAATTTATTTCAATATTTAATTTTGAAAAATTATGAAATAAATTTATTTAATGTTACTTTCGTTGGAAAAATGGTGTTTTGTCTTTTGTTTTGTTTTGTTTTTTGGAGGGTTTTTTTTTTGGGTTTTTTTTTTGGTTATGTTTGTTTTTCGGTTTTTTTTGGGGGGGGGGGGGTTGTTTTGGTTATTTTAAATTTTATTTTATCATAATTTTTTTGGTTGATTTTTTTGTATTTGAAGAAGAATTAAAGATAGTTTTTTTGTCATATGACAAAAATAGGTTTTAAAGAATAAAGTGATTGTTCACACTCTTTGTTAAGGGGGCTAGATGGTCATAACCAAATGAGAGCTACATGTACTTTTAAACAAAGTTATTGTGTTTGATATTTTTTTTGTTTTCCCACTCAAATAAATTTAGCTTATATTTAGAGTTTCTTTTCTGTGTATCTTACCAATGAACTTGCAATAAGTTTTCCATAATTCAAGCCATGCTTACTTCATCGTCGAAAACCCATGGTCAGTCTTAAATATGCTTACTGACCATGGGCCAACTAATTGAACTTTTCTCGTTTTCATGAATGCTAGTATTCGTTATCTCAATCCACCAACGAAAGGGGGAAACACTTAATTGTTTGGAATATGAAAAAGACCATGTTATAAAAACACGCTGTTGATAGTAGATACATATCTCATAAACGTAATTGGCGAGGTTCCTTCACGAAAGTGGAAAGGAGCCAATTGGAATGAATTATTTATGAAAACGAGAAAATTTAAATGAGTTGGCCCATGATCAGTGAGAGTATAAGTGTTGGCCTTGGCTTTCCGACGAAAAATTTATTCATGTTGGTAATAATTCTGCAAACTGTTGAAACTGAATGGAATCGAATAATATAAAAATTTCAGAATACCAGTCCATTTATTTATATTCCTCATCCTTCATCACTCTGTGAATCTTGTTTTTGATTTAAACATTGTACTCTATCCGTTTATTTCATCATAATGTAGCTATTAAATTGCCAATATACGTGTAGATCCTTAGTAGGGTTTTATCATACACAGGTCACCGATAAGGCTCTTGTACCTTTTGTTTTTAACCCAAATATGGGCCCATTTCATATATTTATCCATGTGCATAGAATTTTTCAAAAGTAGGTTAATTAACACCAAAAGCAAGGAAAAAATAGCACAACTGAAACTTTGAAGCTATATTACAAGAACCATTTTTTCTTATTTTATCATGATAACGCTTCCTTGTTTCAGTACATGTGTTAATGAAGAGTTTACATTGACGTGCTTGTCCAGTTTGTATTGGATTTCTCTATATAACGGGTTAGTTTCAAGGGCAGGGAAAATTTAATGATCACTAGGATCAATTTGTTCTCTAAACAGGGATTTCAAATCCCAGCTTGTAAAACTGATCTTAGCCAACCAATCGATTCTAGGTTTTAGGAGAAGAAATATGCACATCTACTATAGAGTTTGATTCAAGTATTTACCTGTATAACAATACAACCTACATGTCTGTAAAATGTTTATATTCTAGTTTCTGAATTCGAAAAATATTTTACACTTTTGCCACTTCACACATCGAATAATTTGGATTATTTGAGGAATGTATTGCAAGAAGGATACCGTTTCAGGTGGATTTTCCCCTGGAATTGTTTATTAATTAATTACAGGTACACGTGTGGTGCTATATGCTCAGTTTGATATTAAGCTTGATAAGCACCCACAACAAGTCTCCTTTATGATTATTGAGTAAACATGTAAAGGGTGAGATTTGGATTAGTATTGGAAAAAAAATCATATTTTATTATATAATTATAGAAATATCATATCTTTTACGAAGGAAAAGTTATCTCATTATTTTTAAATACACAAGAGATTGATAGGTACAAAAGAGTACTAAAATATTTATATCCATGTTTTTCATATTGATTTATTCTTTCAATCATCATGCCTTCATGACGTTAAGTCTTACGTCGATTGACTAAGGGAGCCGACTGGAGAGTCATATACAAAATTTAATGAGGTTTACTTGTTAAAAGAGGTTGGATTATGGTCAAATATCACACAATAATAATGTGGTTTTTATAACTATCTTTCACTTCCTTAATCCCTGTCCCGGATATAAAGCGACGAAACACAGATATCATTTTATATTGAAGAGGTGGTGTAGAGGACACTTACATGGTTCTCGTTGGGGGCACCCTACACTGCCTAAAGGAACGTCACTCCGTCTAATTCCCAGCTGTCCTGCTGCAGAGCTTCTAGAATGCTGCAAAAGAGGAAGCAGAGGTAGCGTGAAATCCTTTGGCAGGCATGAATATTTTGAATATACGTTATAAATTAAAAAGTTTGTAATTAATGTCCAGTTGCGGATTTAAAGGGGGAACATCCGGTATGCCCCTCCCCCTATTAATGGTCAGTTTTAAGATGCATAATAGTTCCTCTTTTTAAAGAAAATGAATGATTGTACCGACTTGTGAGACTTTCAACCACCTGTGAGTAATTGAGTTTGATTGATTATGTTAAGTTCAATCTCTTCCTGGAACGACTTATTCAAATTGTATTTCAATGTTAAACATTACGTCTGGCTGGCTAAATTGTTTTTAATTATGTATATTTACATTTTCAACTGTCTTTATCTGTGATGACATTACAAATCAATTTTGAACCTTACAGCCCAATAACATCAGAAAAGTTGAGTGACAGAAAATGGGCGTGTCTTATTTTCACAATAAAATGCTTTCTTTCGTGATTCATTCGGGATATAAAGGCAGCAACATTGCAGAAGTAAATTTTTTCAAGTCGTCTCCTGTGAGACTTTGAGTCTGACTTCATAGGAAATAATACTCGGTAGATGTAAATATAAGCATGTTAACCGAAATACGGTATTGGCTGCGCCGCGCGAAGTGCTACATGAAAAAATAGTGGTTTTAAAATGTTGTTTTAAAGTGTGCAAATTGGACGATTCGGCTGTTTCTTTTAGCTAACGTACCAATGTACATTAACAAAAATATAGTAAATTTTTCGTCCTTTTACAATAAATAAATTAATAAGAAGATGAAATATGAACAACAGAATGCTTTCTTTGATGATCCATGCAGGTTATGTTGCTATGGTGGCATATCTATGCCCCTTGTGTGCAAGTTATTTTTCTACTAATTATGTGGACATGCAAGATAAATATGTTGACATGCAAGATAGTTATGTCAACATGCAACATAACTACTAGTATGTTGACATGCAAGGAAACTGCAATCAAATAAGAGTTATAAAAAATCTCAAATATCGCCAACATGTGACACTCAAGATGCTAGATTCGCAACCTATTAATGTCAACATGCAAGTTATTTATGTTAACATGCAACTTCTTTATGTCGACATGCAACTTATTTATGTCGACATGCAACTTAGTTATGTTAACATGCAAGATAAATATGTTGACATGCAACATATTTATGTCGACATGCAACTTATTTATCTTGAGATACAACTTATAAATTGCATTTCAACATATTCATCTCGCATGTCAACATAAGTAAGTTGCATGTTGACATAAATAAGTTGCATGTCGACATTAATAAGTTGCATGTCGACATAAAAAGGTAGCATCTAGCATCTTGGATGTCACAGGTGGGCGATATTTGAGAGTTTTTGAGATTTTGTATAATTCTTATCTGATTGCAATTTTCTTGCATGTCAACATAATTATGTTGCATGTTGACATAATTATCTTGCATTTCAACATATTTATCTTGCATGTCGACAAATTTGATAGAAAAAAACTTTCACACAAGGGGCAGAGATATCTCACCATATGTTGCAGAACGCGGGTTATGTAATTTTCTGCCATGTCGCCACCTTCATATCCCGTGTGAACCACCAAAGAATGCATTTTTTTGTTAAATTTGATCTACAGAATGTCTTTATATTATCTTAATTGTTATAAATTTTAAGTGTTATTTTATAATATAATTTTATGAATTAGGCCCACTACCTAATCACCTGCCATCCCCAGTTCAAATCCTTGATCCACCCTTAATATCAAAAGATTGGTATGCATCAATGATTTGTAAATCATTGATTGAAGTCACCCTCGCTAAAAGACCCTAAATGCACAAATAAGCTGTAGATCATGTGCCTTATTTATTTAAATTATTTAGTCCTGAACGATTTAAATTAAGTAAACATGTAGTGAAAGAAGTTTAAAAGGACATACATGTCGATGATGCATTTTAATAAACGGAGAAGATACGAACGATGTTTCTACAAGTTTATACAGTATTAACGCGACTCCTTCTGTTGGGAGTTTGAACTGACATCATATGAAATGTACTTTAATTAATATGATATCGATGGCAATTCGTTATTCAGGGCAGACGTTTGGCCGAGGCAAGAACTGATACCTTTATTTTGATATCTTTTAAATGATCGGACCATTGATTAAAATCTATGCACCAAATCTTTTAAATATTTCGTGGTCTATAATAGATAATTCAAATGTTTTTAAACTCTGAGCGTTTGTATAAATATCTTCCACTGCATGCCTGTCGCTTTTTGTACAGCACTGTTTTAGAAGTTTGTATGTTCAAAACAAATCTTGTTCTTCTGTAGCAACGCGGTCCAATCAGTCATTGCCATCAACTTTATGAAATATATTCAGGTTTTTATTACAAACATTTCTTTGTGTCGCTTTGATTATTCACTCATAAAATGTAAATATGGTTGTTACATCTGCTTAGTTGACATGGTCTGCTTTATTCTATGACAAGTGACAGAAAAGCGCTTAATATAAAAATCATCGCAATTTACATTCATATTATAAAATCAGTCGAAATAAACTAGATATTTTACTACATTTTTATGCTGAACACCTTAATATTTTAATGAATATTGGAAGAACGTTTATGTGAAACGGTAATAATACGTTAAAAGAAATTTGATTGATTTCATTAATAAGTATTTTCCCTTCTAGATTATCATGGGTCGTGCTTACCTAACGGTGCATGATCCAATACACAAGAGATAATCTGTCAGATTGGACGGGCGGTCCGCGAGGGAAGCGCAATCCGAGCCGTGTGACTTTGATTATCCAATGTGACTTTGATCGAGATAAGACCGCCGAGGTGCGCTGACACATCTAACTCCAGGAAGGGGTTTTAAAAAGGTACATAAGAGGTTATCGTAAAAGATTTTCTGGATTGCCCGAAGGAGACGTAATCGAAGTTTTTGGACAGATTTAAGGGGCGATTTCGACAGCTATTGGTTCTTTATCGGTGTGATGCAAAAAGATTAAAACTCGTATATATCAAAAGTCTTTATCTTTTTTAGCGTTCACTTGACTCGAGACATTTATTGTCTTGTTTGAATGTTGGCATTGCTTGAAGACAGAAGAGGTTTTAAGAGCTGGCCAGCGACCTTTATAGTTTTATTACAGACAGGAACCAATCACATAGAGACATGAATGAAATCAAAGTATTGGAACTTCGATTCTACGGGAGTTTATTGTCTGAACATACCCGGGTAACATTTTTATCAAAAGCGGAAGTCTCTTGGAAAGTCTCATAAATTTTAGTCACAATTTAAGCTTATTGCTCTTTGAGCAAATGAAAAGAATGATAAAAATATCAAAGATGACATATATTATTATTGAATAAATAGTCCGCCGGAATAAATAGCGGACACCCACACAGAAATATTGGCTACATTTAGGAAAACTCACATAATGTATTCAATTAAATGCGTTTCACTGACTTTAGTTCTAATCTTCTATTTTTTTCGGGTGAGTTTTATTGCTCATAGGAGTTGATTTAAAAAAAAAATTCATTTTTTCCCCTCCTTGTATACATCCTTTGTAGAATTTGTTTCGACATCGCAATTGAGATAATAAATCTTTGGGTTTCTCTAAATAACGACAAAAGACTAATACATGGACAGATCTACCGTATTCTACACTAAAAGTCTGAACAGAACATTTCTTGAAGAAATGTAAGTCTTCTCAAATTCTTGTCGTTCTCTTTATTCCACAACAGATCTTGTACATCACAGATTGATGTTTTCGAACAATCTACCAATATTACATGACAGTCATGTACGCAAGTTGTTTTGATACAAATGATGGTAACAATTAGTTTCTGTATGACCAAAATATCCGTGAACTAGACATTACTGTATTTTATTGAAGATTGGAGGGGAAGGATTTCCTTAAATTTTTGGTTCTATTATCATATATTAGATAATTTTTGCTCTACTTGGCAACACTTCTTATTGAACATTACTGAAAATCTCATTAAAACCAAAAAATAAAACAATAAATTATTAGACATATTGTATTTTTATGTAAAATAACAATTTCATCTACATAAATGAATAATGTACAATATATACATAGGATCTGATAAAAGATAGCACTTAACAGGAAAAACCTTCAACAAAACTCGGGACATCAGATGTCCCCTAAAACAATATAGTCCAACATTATTACAAAAGCTCTTCAGACAAAACCTTTTCTAAAAGACCAAAGTTTTTCTAAAATTACATTAGTTTTAACCAACTTTTTTTCAAACTTGTACAAAGAGTAAAAATTTGTATAATATAATAGTTTTCAAATACAATTTTGAGCATTTTTACAAACACTATTATAAGTCCTTTAACTTACATCATACAAATGTCTATACTGTAATAAATTCTATTTCATCTGTAATCACTGTCAGATTTACATAGTTTTCGTTGAAAGTTTAAACAACAATGATTGAAAATCAGGTATATGTCAATGTGTATATTTGACAGAACATTCAAAAATCATACAAACTTTACAAATAAAACCCACGCATAAACAGCATCACCCAATCAGTTGCACAGGAACATGGTCAGACAACTCCAAAGATAGCACTATTTTTTATTTCCATACCAGTCTACTAAAATATGAACTACAATCTGCAAAACAGAATGTCTAGGAAAAATAAAAACATTTCCAGATGAAGACATGTCTGGAAAAAACACAGTGGGACAGACATGTAAGGTAGCCTCTGAGAACTGATAAAGTGCCTTGACAATAGCTCCACACAAGCATTGAATACCTTATGAATTTACAAAATGTATTGGTGACACAGAAAGGGTGAACTGGTATGTACAAATCACTGATCATCCTTTTTTATCTGGGCATTTTTGTTTTGATATACAAGCATACAAATTAATAATAAGTCTATCACATTTTTAACAACAGTTGCTGGCATTTTTTCTTTGCTTTAAAATACATGTAGTACGCTTTATTACAGAGCCAAAGGAACCATTTTTTATGGCAATATCTAAATTACTTTTCCATGCAACAGACAATTGAGATGTTTCCAATGTTAATTATTTTCAATTCCAACGTTATATTTTTCTCTGACATATAAAAAGTCAAATATTTCCATTTACCATAAAATTAAGAACACAAATTAAAACAGCCCAAACTATTTATCATTCCCAACAGAAGTCAACCAGAGTATTTCAATCCATTTGAATGAAAAATAATTGAATAATGAAAGACAATGATTTTGAAAATGCTACACAATGTATATCAACACATTACATTTAGAAGTTCAGCTGCAACTATTTCTGTCAATTCTTAAAATAAAATGTGAATACAAAGGGTTAAATGATGCATACAATACTTCATATATTGAAATTAGTTGATACGACGTTTCTCCTTTATCATTCTTGATTTAGTTCTGCATATCACAAAAACAGTACTTTCTAACACCTACCTATAATTTGAATGAATACATTTTGATTAAAAGGGCATAAACTAAATAAATAACCCCTGAAATTTAGTATGTTTGTAATTATAAAAATTTAGCACTATTGATATTCTGTCACCACCAAAGGAAGCAAATCAAAATTCAAATCCAAAGCATAAAATAAACACTGATTTTCTGTGTGTTCCGGATCAACAGGATGCTTTTTGCCCAATAAAGATATCAGGAGTTTGTGCATAAGCCCATCAGAAGTATACATGGTTTAAAACACAACAAAGAGTTGCTTCGACAATATTTGCTTGAAAAACATCTCCACACCCTCTTGAGGACACATGGGGGAATGGAGCTCCATAATCAAGTGCTGCTTGGGGATGGACTTTCCAACATTTCTAGAAGGAAAGTGTCTATGGGAGTATCACCAATTAATTTGAAGAAGAATAAGTGTTCCAAACACTTGAGCCCTATACTTCTGAGCGCTGGCAATCGAAGCAGTAATTTGGCAAACCTGCCTGGTTCGTCGGGGTAGTGCATTTTGCAGTATTCTTCCAGTGAAGCATACACTTTCTCTCTCAACTGTTCCACTTCAGAGACAGCAGATACACCTTTAGCATCTAAAATAAAAATTAATTCTCATGAAAAAAAAGGTTATTGATTAAAAACTACTAATGTAGGTAATTAACAGTAAGTAATTAATACTTATTATTTTAAACAAACCTCCAACAATAAGAATGACGATTAAAGGTACAAGAACATGCCTACATGTTAGGCTCATAAGAACAACATTTCATGGTAACTTGCAGAGAGAAAAATCTTACCTGGATTAAACAGTACGATAGCTCTTAAACATCCCAACTCTGTCTTATCCATTTTCATTTCCCGCATTTTAGCGACAAGTTCTGTGAGGACACGGTCAAATATGGTTCCGACACCTGCTTGGTGAGCGCTGCTCCTGTGTACATGGAGGCCGGTGGCCAGCAGTATACCATCCTTTACCACGATAGATCGATGTGAGAAGCCAGCTATCAGCAGCTCATTCCAACCTTGACATAAAATATTCAAACATTGAAAAACAATGGACATAGAAGTTGTCCCCCTTTCATCATGCACAGCAGTAGTCTGTATGGTCTATAGCTGATACATGTACTTATTCAGTATATAAAATCAAGAAAAATAGACAAAGTATGAAGGTCTATGGCCTACCTGCACGCAGTAGAATGACCTGATCTTCTAGAGGCAACTCGGTGAAGTGAGGTATGCGTTTGGCCCATTCCACCAAAGTGAACAGTTGCTTGTCTGCTGCCTGACAAATGTTTGTCACTGTATCTTTCTGCAAAACAATTTTAAGGAGATTCAAACTTCTGAATTTGTTTAAAACCAAGACTAAAGTCAGTTTGACACTTTCATTTGCCTTTGAATATCTTTTATACAAGGAAGTCCTGGATACAGAAATAACCAAAACTTTTTTACATTGGGGATAAGGAAATAGTGTAATTTCCTTAATATTCCTGGATACAGAAATAACCAAATTTTTTAACACTGGCAGAGCTGTGTAAATATTTTCTTGGAAGTCAGTCATTCGGACAGACATCTCAATAAACTTTGCCTGTCCGAATGAAATTATGCCTGTATGAATACCAACAGTTAAAATAATGTTTGGAAAACTAAAATAAAATTTAAAAACACATACTGCACGTGCGTTTATGACATAATTTTTTATGTTACATTCTTACATTTTATCTTATATTGTTAGATTCTTTTAGAATTTTGACCTTTTACCGATTATTTACTGGAAATTACCGAAAAGATATGAGCGGTTATAATGGGTACTCAAACTTCCTGTAAATCGAAGGTCATGGACAGGGTTTAAGTTTAGCCAGAAGTAAGTCAATGTTGATGAGAATAAAATAAAAATGATTCCTCAAATTAAATAAATGAACAGTGCAGTGATTTGCCTAGAAATTTTTAAATGACAGCTTACATGAAGAGAGTAAAAAAGAAAACTTATGTATTTTTCGGCAATAATGGGTACTCGTTGTCTGAGGAATACCGATGCATCAAGAAACGACACATTTACAGCGATCACATTTTGCAATTTTTTAATTTTGCCTTATGCTGACGGGGCAAACAACATCGGTCAGCCGGTCCGACATTTAACCAATTTATGTCGGTCTTTGCTAAATTAAGGCGGTCTTGCCTGCATTTTTCCACAGCTCTGACTGGGTATTGGGAAAAAGTGTAATTTCCTTAAAACAGAGTTTTTCATCATATCAAGATTTCTGTAAATAACTTTAACCAGTACTTGTAAGTCAGAGCTGTATAACATTTACCGTAGTTGTATAAAAATAGTCCATGAACAAAGGAACGAGAAAAATACACCAAAAATAGATCTAAGACAAAAGAAAACAAATCTACATGGCATTGTTAAATTTACCAGTACTCCAATTTAAATGAAACTATCAATACTGTAACATTTGGTCTTCAGTTTTTAAAATTGGTAATTTTTAGAAATATACATCAATATCTGGATGAAATATAATATTGCAAAAAGCAAAATACGGGTTTTTTTCAATTTGTCATATCTATAAAGACAGGTACAGGCTGTTGCAAAGCTTTATGATTTTAATAAAATCATATCTAATAGGAAATACAAATAAAATTTTAAAGGAATGTTTAAATGATAGGATGTGGGTCAGTTGGATAAAATGGGTGATGTCTATATTTCACTAGTAACCAATGAATGTCTGTTGCATAAATTTGGATGGCAATGTTGACATTGTTATCTTGCGATAAACATACCACTGAATCTGTCCCCCACTCTTCTGAGTCTTCATGTCAATTTAACATGGCTTTATTTCAGATAAAGGGTTATCTTTTCTCTAAAGAGACACTGGCATTACTATTGATGTTAGGGCGAATAGAATGAACAATGGGACACACTTCCTGTTAATCACTAGATAACTGTCAAAGAATTGATCTACACCATATTCTATGGACGATATGTTGGTGCTGGGTATAAGGTGAATTGCTAATTTTCAAACAAATTTTTTAAAAAATCTTTTAGACTGGACAATCTGGGGGATAAGAATTTTTTTTACATTAGTCTATTTCTCCCTGATCCAAACACCTAAAAGCATGTGTTTATTAGAATCTGATAAACTTAAGTATCTTTAACAATTGTTTATTTAAATCAAACTGCTGTGCATCTGTAAATATGTCTTTCAGAATATAATATACCCAACTATCTAATTAAGTGTCCATCAAGTCATGACTACAGATACACCTAAGCCTTATATAAATCTTCCTATCAAGAGCCTAGCTTTACCTGAGCATCTATGTAGGTGTCTGTCTTGGGTTCCACAGCTAGTTCAGCCTCCAGGATTTTCTCTACTGGCATGTCTGAGTTGGCAGTGCTGGTGCTCTCAACCTCCCCCTCTCCCTTCTCCTTCACTCGCTGTCTTTCCTCTTGTACAGCTGTCAAATAAAAATTCACATAAACCAAGAACAGTTGCCACAGCATCCCACCAAACACATAAACATCTATACATTAAAACTAAGTTGAGTATCTTCTGCTGAAAATTATTCGATGAAGATTTCTCAAACCTAAGTGCAGTGCCATGCATTTCTGAAAATTTGAACATGTCATCAAGCCTTTAAAATTTGTTAATTACATACGTCACTTCAAAAAAAACCTGGCACTATTAAATATTCAAAAACAATTTTCTGTGTATCCCCCCCCACCCCCTAGTTGTTAAGATAGTTGATATCATCTTATCAAACCTTGTGATTTTCTAATAGCTCTCTAAGAAATCACTCTTCAGGTAGTGTGCATAGCAATTCAAAAATCCATACCAATTATGCACAATACATCCAACAAAAACAAACATTTGGTTTAGGCCTTATATTGCAGTATGACACATGCTGTTAAGAACTTAAAACTACAGCAACATGTTTAGTCTACAAAATGTCATGCCGAATGTGGTAGCAGTTTTCATACCATTATGTTTCCTTTGTTAATGATTGAAGTAATAACTAGCTGTTATATGTTTCATACGTAAGAAGGTATAAGAAATCATGCACTAGCAAGCAATATGGAAACTTAATGTTTACAATACAGCCATAGTAGTGACTGTCAGTGACAAATGATTTTTTTTCCTACTGACATTTTACAAACAAGTAAATAACCATCTGATCCTTCTTAAAATTCCTATCATTAAATCTATAGACATGTAACACATATTTTCAATCAGGCATGCAGAAGTGGTAAATAGGTAAAATTAGACCGATCACAGCCCGGAAAAAGATTTGAATGAACCAATCAGGGAACACCAATTCTAAAGTCACTGGAAAAAAAGTTAACAGATAATAGTGTATTAAGTAACCCTTCCACACAGAGAATTGTCACTACTACAGTTTAGTACGAGAACATGTAAATATATGCTTGGCAATACATGCCCTAAATTACATATTCAAAGTTATTCCCCCTTAATTACAGTCACTTTTTTTCCTAACATTTTTTGTTTTGTTTTTGTTTGTTTATATCTTAATTAAAATACTGATGAATAGGCAGAAGATAGGGAACAAATACTTTATTTGACATCTTTCAGATGCTCTAAAAGCAAAGCTTAAGCTGGCATTCTCAAAGTGTTTGAAAGCTCTATAATGTGCTGTCTTTGAGAAACACTGTTTTCACTTTCAGTGATAAGACATCTCAAGAGAGGATTTTAAAATTGAATGCAGAGCAATGGAGATATTTTAATGCCAAACACATTTGGTATCATTTGTCTTTGTTTCTCCCCTCCCTTCTAACCTATTTACCACTCCTACGTACATGATCCTTGGCGCCCTGCATCGGTGCTGCATTTAACATCTGTAATATCAACATGAAGCACATGTGAAATAACATATAAACCCAACACAGACCTCACACAGTCTGTGGGGTGGTCATATGTCATTAGTAGTTGCGTAACTGTCCCCCGTCCTTCAACTTACTGCACAGAAGCCATAAACAGAACAAAACATGGAAACCAGCATTTACAAAATGATCAAATGAAGAAAAATATAAACCACGGAATAATTCTTCCTTTACGCATCATTCCCACCCTTTAAAATGATTTTTAGGATATTCAAATTGATGACTTTAAATGACAAAACATGCAATGACTTGTTCTAAACTGTAAACTCGATCCTTGAATTTATCATTAAGCATTTAACAAAACAAAAAATATATGATGCTACTTAACTTCCTCAATTTATTGGAAAATATTAAAACCAAGTTAAAGTTTCTGTAAATGGATATTATATTTATGTGTTGCTGAACATCTGTTTACATAAGTTACACCGTCTCAGATTTATACAAGTAAATCTCAGTTTTCTATTCTAATTCATTTATTTATATAAAGCAAAGTCATTGACATGATTTTAAAATGTTAGGGTCGTTAAATCAAGCCAGATTTATAAAATGTCTTCTAATAATCTATAAAATACAATGCATTGTGTAACTTCCCATTCGTTTCAGATTTGGGACTCAACTACCAATATACAATATTAATATAGCAACATATATATAAACTGCATGCATTAATGAACCTGTGGCTTCAGAAATGAAACAATATAAATACAAGCTCGTAGTGAAAATCTAAGCTTTACAAGACGACGTGTCTGCCCCACTCCACAGAACCACACAGAAATCAACGTACCTTCTCTCTTCATCCCCATGTTTAGACACTTCATGTATCGGCAGTACTGACATCTGTTCCTCTGCCTTTTGTCAATGATACAGTTGCGGTCATCTCGACAGGCATACGTCAAGTCCTTACGAACTGTTCTTTTGAAAAATCCTTTACAACCTTCACAACTGTAATGTGAGTAAATAAAGGAATGTCAAACTGTAGAATTCATGTCCTGTTAAATATTAAACCATAACCCTACGTGATTATATAGAGTAGAGAAAATGACTACATCTCAAAATTTGGTATATACAACATGTGCATATAATATAAAGTTTATTACTTTACTTTTATTAAACTCATAAATTCTAACTTGAACTTCTAACTTTTAATTCTATAGCTAACATTTAGGACGTCACAAGGTAGTTTCATGGAATAAATGCCAAATGTTATTAATAACATACTAAATATTATGTCATATGAGTATGACTAATGTCATTAGTAATGATCAGCTAATTTTCCTTGTGCTATTTTCTCCCATCTTTGTTTAGATTTATATTTGTATCAATTTCATGAATCAAATAAAGCCATACACTAGTTATCTTCAGTACTTTATCCCCTCCATTTGGTGAATTGGTTTCAACATGTTACAAAAACAATTCATCAAAATGCGAAATTGTTGTCTGGAAAATGAGAATTATTGCATAACATCTTATGCAATAAATGGTTTTAAAGGTATACCTGTAAACTCCATAGTGCTTCCCAGAGGCTCTGTCACCACAAATAGCACAGATATGTTTGCTATTGAGATTACTGTGTGGCATGTGAGGATTGGACCCCGGGGGTGAGGATGCTGAGCCAGGGGAACCGATGGACATCATGGAAGGGGATGTTACTGAGGAGGAGGGTGAGTGAAGACCTGGTGACATCATCGGTTGAGACCCAGGGGACGCCTGTGACTGGGACATAGGGTGCTGTATTCCATAAGGATAAAATGACTGGGACACTAGAGAGTTGATATCTGGTTTAATGTCTGGAGGAGATCCCATCTGTGCCATTGAGCTGATTCCCATGGATGGAGACATTCCCATCCCCATATTAGCAGTAGTTGACATGTTGGAGTTGCTGCTTACCCCATCCAGAGAATCTAAAACAAGGAAAAATGAAAAAATTGACTTTTTTGTAGTTCAAGATTCCGATCACATTTAGGAATTTTAGATTTCTTGAAAATATACTTGAAAAATATCTCATAGTTGTATCCATGTACTTGAACATGTTGAAGTATAATTTATATCCCAACTATTATTCATTTTCACAGAATCTAACTTTATATCTTAAAGCATACTGATATAGTCATGCATGTGTATCCTTGTTGAATTATCAAAATAAACTGCTTCTCAATCTCAATGACTCAATAAATGTCATATATATAGTATACAAACAACTAGACATAAGCTGACATAATCATATATCCTTAATTGACATAGTGCATTATAATATGTTGACGTAAGCTTATTTGTGAATCATTTCATTTAAAATAATTAGTTATTGCATAGAGTAGGCCTAAAACATGATTTAAAAAATTGTCAAATCCCTTTAAAAAATATTTTCTACAAATCTGTTCTTGTAAGCTGACCAAAAATGTTAATTGAATAAGAAATTTTAAAAATTCGCATCTAGACTTGTTGCAAAAATCGTTATTTGGCATGGTACCTCGTTATTTATAATGTAGTATGGCACCCAAAGGTTCATCCAGAGGGCAGACCACGCAAGACACATTGACCTAGCCCTCTCTTAGTTTTATTTCAATCGAATTACCCCTTCCCAAGTTAAATAAGCGAACTGAAACATAATTTTCAGCCATCCAATCGTCCTATATATACAACCGGAGATCGGGCATGAAAATGTTCCCGGTGAACCCATCTACAGGTACGCTCAACCCCAAATGCTACAAAATGGCGGCGACTCTGCCAATGTTTATTTCGTGGACGAGCTACGTTATCATGCGATATGCAATTGACATTCATCAGAAAAGTAATATTTTCTCAATATATACTCACCCATTTCTGATGGGTCCATGCCTTTGTTTATAGCTTCAGATAATAACCAGAATAGAGAAATAAATCAATCGTTTTGCAACATATCCGTAGACCTCATTACACTGAAATTTATCTGACCTACTTTACCACAAAATGGGAGATTCGGAATTTCCCACAATGCAATGGGGCTGAAATTCATTCATGTAAGTTACCAAGAAAAAGGGCTTATGTTAAACAGGCAAAAGCATTCAGTTTCGGCTGCAAACATTTCTCTTTAATAAGATTATGCATTTATTAATTCATAGCTCAGATTAATAACATTTTCTGAAAGTGGTATCAGCCACGATACACGGGGTCAAGGTTTATACGAGGTGACGTAAACACTTGGGAGCCATTGCTCGGAGAAGTCAGTTACCTGGGCAAATCCGCTGAGCACTTAGCATGTTTACAACAAATTAGCTGCAAATAATTTACTTTATTCACATAGGACAAGCCACTCTCAAACAATGCAATTAGCCTAACGCACTTCGTAAACGAAAAATCCAATCGGACGATTTTTTTTTGGTTGGGGGGGAGGGGGGCAATCAAGGACCCCCGGGTGGTGGGATATACCTTCTTTTTTTTTTACCCGACCCGATCCGCGCATGTTACACGCTGCATCAGGGAGAATTGGTGGGGGGGGGGGGCATCAGTTTTCCTATATTTATTTATAATAAAAATGAATTATCATGGAGTTGCCCCACCCCCAAATTTTTGGGAGCATGTTTAAAGTTATGATAAGAAAATAAACAGTGAAAGAGAAGTTATGGGATAGTTGGATAGGTTAGGTATACCCCCTCCCCCGGTAAGATTTTTATGATTTGCGACCCCCCCCCCCCTTTTTTTTTTGAAGAGTCTACCCCCCCCCCCACTTTTAAAATCGATGCTACGTGTCTGATGCTTGCGCAGATCTGTAAAACTAAAATTTATCTAATTCACATAGTTAAATTATCAAAAATATGCTTCGCGCCACACCACCCTGACAGACACAATCATCCCTCAGATCCGTACATGTTTTGTAATTTAAGTTACCATGATAAATAAACATATCAATTAATCTAATTCATTAATTTAAGTAGTATCATATTTTATGATATTCCATACATTTTTTTTTTAGCGATATTGATCCGATTGTTTCTGACCAGTGCACGTATATGTAAATGTGCGAAGTGTGGGTATTGTGGAATAATTTGTAACATACACGTAATTCTAATTAATTTAAAAAAAATGTGCATACAGGTACTGCAATTTTGTTGGACACATTTTTAACTCCGAGAACGTCAAAACGATGTGTAAATATTGATATATGTACACATATCTTTTGCATGCTATGTTGAATGTTTTGTTTTATGTAACGTTAACTCATATTCATGACTGTAATTGTCAATAAATGAATTGAATTGATATATATAGAATTATATAATAAATTAGACAACACTTATTAATTATTATTTGTGTAATATACTAGAAGAGATATACACTCTTATTAAAATTGGACATTTAAGTCCGCCCCTAGACCTACGATATGCTATAGAAGGACGTATATATCTACCTCCCTGTGTTATACAAGTAAAGCGAATCGTAGAGGAGCGAACAGCTCTAGTTTTAATTAGATTGATGATATAAAACTACCTTAGTGATAGTAAATATAAACATGAAGCATATGACCCTGATCTTATTAATGGAGGCAGATGGTAAGACTGACATCATGATGAAAAACTTGTAGCATCCAATTTTTTTTTAATTTTAGAGAAAGGACTATATTTGGTATGGTTTAATTTCTGGCCCCAATTTTAAAATAGTGTCGTATAAAAATCAAATCTCAATAAATCAGTGTACAGAGGATGCCAATCACTTTTATTTTTGATTTTAGTCATCATTACTCATTCGTTGTTTATCTATGACGTCACCTAGTTGACACAATTCCTGCAATTTTGCAAAAACATGAAAATATTGTCATTTTATGTGAACACTCAGCTGATGTTTTTATATAAAAAATGTAAAGATGTTCACAATAATTTCATCAATTTTATATAAACTATATTAATAAATGAATGTGTTATTTTTCCCATAAGATCTATTTTCATATTACAAAATATCTTTTAGAGACACGCAGGAAAATTGGGGAGGGGGGTAAAGAAAAAAATGTTTGCTCTTTTTCAATGTAGGATAATACAAGTTATATGAATTAGGAAGCTTAATATATATAAATTAAATTGAGAATTATATAACTATACCATTAAAGATTGAAATCGCCATAAAGATATCATAACTATACGTTAACATGTATATATCTTTGGTACCTAGTTCAAGACACGATGTAGTCAAGTCCGACAAATCTTATTTTAGGAATTTGGCCATATACTGCAGTCAAATCCGGCATTAGTTACGAAAGAGCGATACAGGAACACATACTTTTGCGTGCTCCATATAATAACAAATACTTAATATTTAGTTACCACAGCCCCTTTTCTACACGAGAAAATGCTAAAAATATGTTGGCGATGTATATATAAACAATATTGGTCATTTCTGCAAATATTTTCTTTCCGGATATCCTGGGAACGGACAATGTATATGTATATCATGATCATAAAGAACAATGACTACAAAATTACACAAATTCACACACAGTTTAATTATATTATAATAATATTTATTCTTTATATTATAAATCATATTTATTTATATATATTTATATTTATTTATATCATCGCAGTTATTATATTGTTTTCAAAACAGGAAGGTGCATTGTTGTCTACATTTAGCGTTAGACCAAGTCATTTTGGATTTTTTTAAGAACGTAGATAAAAAAAATAAAACAATAATCATAAGTTATTATTTTGAGAGTTTTATACTCAGTATATAATCTTATATAACATTAATATTCCCCCACTAAACATTATGTCTTGTAAGCTGTAGATATTTCTTCATTGAAATCTAAGGCAATCTTCGGAATAATACACAAAAATAAACGGTGAACTTTAATTTAAATTGCCGACTTTATTAAATATACCTAAATGAATGATTTTAACCAAATCAACAGAAAATCAATTTATGTATGGGAAAAAAGTACATGTATGATACATATGCAAATGTTACCATACTAAATCATTAAATTAGTAGATAGTTGAATACAAATGATTTTAACTAATTAAACGAGAAATTGGCGCAAAGTTAATGAATTGCGAACGAATATAATATTTTTATGATAAATCGGCAAGATTCGCAAGAAATGAATTTCATTATCCCTAAAATACTTGACAGAAGACAATCCCTTTTTACAAGTCCTAGCTTCAAACGGGAAAAAATCAATAGAAAAAAGTCATGTCGCCCCGACATGTTTTCTCTCTAGCTCCAGTGAAGCCTGCGTTGGATACTTACGGTGATGCTGTCGATATATATTCTTCAAACGGTCCGAATATCGGGGATCCAACCTATACATGGGGGGATCCAACCGAGGAGCGTAGAAACTAGCCTAGCACACTTGTTGATCCATACGATGCAACTGATTCGATCTATATATAAGCTGTTAGCAGCGGACACCTTTCGGAGGAAAAGATGTCTGGTGACTAAATTGTTGGATGCAGCTGACAATAACAAAACCCTGATTGGGTTCACCTTGCATTGAAACCAGAAAAAATCGATAACAACTAGACTGCTCTAAGATCTACTTATTTGTTTTTGTGTCAACGAAGAGGGCTTACAATTAATTCCATGGATCTCTACACCTGATGTACTCTAGAATTAAACCAAGTATCTTTAAGAGGAACTTCTCACAAACTGACTGTGTAAAAACCACGCAGGCGTAATCTTAGAAAAATTGTGACATCTATTAGCATTTAAATCTAAATTAATAATTGATATTTTTCAAAATCTAGGTAATTTTTTCAACTTACTAAGACTAAACTAAGTCATCATTCAATTGAAAATGGTGCAAAATTTTAAAGATTTTAAATAAAATATCTGTCTGCGAAGGGACAATCCATGATATTGTAAATATTTATACAAAGTTGATTGTATTTTACAGTAGAGGATAGCGACAAAGTTTAAAAACTTTCAGCCAAGGACGTAGCATAAGGACCCGGAGATCCCATACTCCCCTCACTTCTTTCGAAACATCTTGAACGAACCGGAACCAATTTTTTTCGGAACCGAGTTTCTGCTGTACCCCCCCCCCCCCCCCACCACACACACACCAAAGACACATTTTTGTGTGACCTCTATCTAACAATATTCCATAATAGATTTTATAGCCGTGCTCTATCTTTGTTAGAATAATTACAAACGATAACATTACAAATCACTTCAAAAAGAGAGAGAGAGAGAGAGAGAGAGAGAGAGAGAGAGAGAGAGAGAGAGAGAGAGAGAGAGAGAGAGAGATTTGTAAAGTAGCACCCCCAAAATATTCTACCATCCAGTCTATTAGCCATAAGCCTCGGTTGAATCCTAACAACAAAATTTGGGTACTGCATGTCCTTTTTTTTTTTTTTTAAATTATTTATCATTTTTAAACACATCGCTCTATTAATAGTATATCTATATGCGTTTATTAGAATTATTTTTTTAAAATTGATATGTAAATATGGCGCAATGTAAGTAATTCAAAAATTGATCCCACCAAACACCTCACAAATCCAAGTACCCATCTACGTAAACGTATCGTTAACGCATCTTCATATTACTTCCTTCTTAGTTGAGCATCGTTAAGACAGCACAATAATGTGAATATGACGTTTCAGTTTGTGATTTCGAGTTTTCAACCGTGGTTTTCGATTTTCTGTTCATCAGTAATGTTCTAAATTTAGAAATGCGAACGTATTGCATGGACAATAACTCCATAGCATGAGAGAAATGGTGTCAAGAGCTCTTATTTAAGGTTTTCCGTTCAAATACTTATACGAAAGCACCATACCATTATATCTCTATCGAGGAGGTTTGACATTTTTACATGTTGGTAAGTCAGGCAAAGACTGAGTAACTCCGTGTAACAACAATGCCTGTAAGGTACACGAGAAAGCGATCTAGATATATCTGTTTGCAGTATGCTGTACTTGATGCCTCTCGTTCCACTTTCTGTCAAATTCATTTATCATCCTAAATAAGAACAACGGAAACCAATTTATGCAGATCCACGAGAAGTTTCTCTTTTATATTCGTGTGTAATCTCTATCCTGCGATCACATTCTAGACTTTTGTCCCGAAGACCTGCCATTATCTGTGGGTAATTATTGAGAGATTGAAAGTAAAAATATCTTCGGAAATAAATCAGAATGCAGAGATCTCAATGAGCGCCAACGTGCAGAACATATACATTTCAGCCTCCTACGCTTTGATCAGAATAATTTGGATAGTCACTAATGCTACAATCAATATCAATTGATGGAATTACTATTCTTAGGCAACATATCCCATCACTGTTTTGAACCGTAATTACCTTGATAATTTTTCGACTTTGATTTAAATGATGCCATAACACACAATCGTCGGAGAAATTACACCACAAAAGCTTTAGCCATGGGGCGAAAAGTGAAGTCAATAGGCCAAATCCGATAGATAAGGTGTCAAATGAAATATTTATTTAGGCAATCAGACAGAAACATTCTGTTGAAATGATTCTTTGTAATTTCATTTCCATAACACACAAAGAGAGAGAGAGAGAGAGAGAGAGAGAGAGAATTTTTTTTTGTACTCGACTCCTTTGATTTCTGTGTAAAGTAAATTTTACGCGTGGTTGGAATATAGGAATTTTAACAAATAAGTAGGTTTAAAAATTGGTGGAGTGGTACCGTTGCCTCGTTGTATCCAATTAAGCCAGTAAATAAGTATAAATAACATACATACACCACTTGTGTAACATTCGGTCCCTTCTACGTTGTCGGCTCGAGTCTTAATTATGTAAGTATGAATTAAAACATCATCAGTCGGGATCCGCTGACTGATCTGTCTGGATGTCGCAACATGACTGGATACACTGGGAGGCGATAAAAACGATCCCAGGTACATAAATAGAGGCCCGCTTACATAATCCGAGGTTACAAAACTTTCCTCTTAATTGAAATCGACGACCCTTGTACATATTTATGGAGAAAATGGGACGGCCGACATTATGGAGCGAATTACACAATAAATCATTGTCACTTTCTCAATAAGCGGGCCTGGTAATTAAATTTTTGTTTTAAACGCCCATTTTTCTTTTCCCCTCCAAACGTCTAATTTCCCTAGACGTTCATTTCCTCCTTGCAACAATGGCAGATTGCTTTTAATCGGCCAGTTATTCAAATTGTATGAGCGGCTTCGGACAGAGTTCACAAACCTTGCATGCCCCCTGAACATGGCATTGATCGCCGTCCAGTTTGTATAAACAACCCGCCGCATTATATATGTGGCCTGTCTGACGCACAGCTTTTTGTTGTTGTTGTTTTGGCCGAGTTTTTGAGACATTCTCAGCATTAATATTTAATTTCAAAAATACTACCCTGCATTTAACTGCAATTCTCACCATGCGACACCGTAACCTGCTTCCCATGATTCTACTGTCATCTGTCATATAATGTTTTGTTGTGCTCCCGTTATTTCATCAACTAAATTGTGTATACTTCAATAGAATAATGCAAGCGAGAATGGTACCAAAAAGTTTAAATTGTATATAAGATAGAAAAAATTAATTGTAACAAATTTTATGTAATGCAATCATTTATATGATACATCAAGCAGTTTGTTATTACCTGTCAGATATGCGTACACACAGACCAGTGCATGGGATAATTAAAATAAAAGTAACAGTATCATTGATTAATTACAAAAAACTCCTATTTACCTGTTATTGGCGGAATCCACAACCCATGCAAGCTACTTTCCGTCTCTATAGGTTTGAAATTAGCAACCATATTAGTTTTACATGGAGCATCTGAAGTAATGAACTCATATGTACGAACTTAATAGCCTCAGTAGGTAACGTAAATATGTAAGCCTCATTTTGATTGGCTAACATTGGCCCCAAGTTCGCGAAGTACGAATTTCCCCGAAAACCTTCAGTAATCGGACTCAGAGAAACTTGTTTTTTATCTTGCACATGTGAAGATTATCAATTTCACCTTGCATCTAAATATAACTTAATTTGCTGCTGACAGGCCTGCAACATGGCGTAGATGGGATATCACCGACCTGAGCGACTGAGCGATTTCCTATTTAAAAATAAAATAAAAATCCTCTGACAGGTGCAAAATCTCAACGTTTACTCGCGTGTTCATTAATAAAGACGCTTTTCCGTCTTTTTTTTATGATTTCTAAAAATATGATAAATTACCTTCAAAATAATTTATTCTTCAATAATTTAAAATTAGAGTTAACGAGAAAAATTCGCAATCAAGGGCCGTACAAATAGTGTAATACCCGACATGTTACTTTATTTAACAGACATATGTTATAGTAATACTTAGTATCTAGTGTTTTCAAAGGACAAATTTGAAACCTGAATATTGCTCGATGAGAGAATTATACCACTCCTTTAAAAGAATTCATGCGCGGATCTAGAGGGGGGGGGGGGGGGGTCGGGGGGGTCCCGACCCCCCCTGGAAAATGAAAATTTATTAAATTTACATAGTAAAATTATCGCGAAAATATGCCTCGGACCCCCCCCCCCCCCTGGCAAACACAATTATCCTTCGGACCCCCCCTGGAAAAATTTTCTGGATCCGCGCATGGAATTGATTATAGGTGCAGTTCAAGAAACAAAGCGTATGAATGTAGTAAATGACAATTATAGAAATTTCAAAAAAATAATTAATAACAAAGAAACGAAAAATTTGAATAGGGTTATATTTTTTGCGAAAGTGCGGGTGTCAAATAGTGCATATACATGAAAGGTGGCTTTTAAAAGTTTTGTTCCCATCAAATAAAACAAAATTTATACGGGTCTAAGTAACCTTCAGGATCATGTCTTAGATGAATATTTCATGGGGCCGTTTCTATTCACAGTCACGACTTGAATTCAATTTTTTGTTTTCGTATTTACTCTCTTTAACATTATAATCGCTATCTATATGCACACGAAACTAAAAGATGAATGCATCTTTAAAACATACCGTATTTTTGTACTCATCATCCAAAGGAGAAGAAAAAGATATCTGGAATTGAAACGCAAATTCCATTGTACAACCAGTATGTCGACAGCTAATATTACATGGGAATCTAATGTCCTCTGTAAACTTCACAAACATTCATGTACACCTGCCAATTTTCTTCTTCTGCCTTTTACGTTGAATTTTAAAAAAAAAATTAAGGTGTCAGAATCAAGTTTCTTGTAAATTAATTTTGTTGATATCAAGTTTAAGGATTGGTCGGTGCTTTTATTTGTTTGAGCAGCGGAGTTATAAAAGAGCGGAATTAGACATTGGAGAGCCCCATGTAACCTTCTTCTTCTCTTAAACTCAAACATAAAAACTATACTCTTATATTTCGAACGAAGGAACGAACGATGAAACGAGAGAGAGAGAGAGAGAGAGAGAGAGAGAGAGAGAGAGAGAGAGAGAGAGAGAGTTTAGCTTCTTTGCATTGTCTTCTTCATTCCAAAATACAGTGCAGACTAAATATTACAACCCCTCCCCTTTCATTGCTGGATCGGCGTCGACCCCCTTCGTCTTTTAAATGTGATCACTGACAAGTAATCTTTCCAAAGTTTAAGCATATGTCTTTTAGATTTGATTGTCTACTACCATTAACTCTCGTTATTGCACAATATGGATTTATCTCAATAAGGAATCTACTACTTTAGATATATGAATGCATCAGTGTTTTTTTGCATCTCCCCAGGGTACCTTTGGGCTAAGATGCTTACTGTCCTAACTGCACGTTCACACGCAAAAACTACACCTCGGCACTATATCGCAAATCTACAGCGACAGCGTGTTGCAAATATTTAGAGAAGAAATACGATAGAATTAAAAAAAATTCCATTCTGCATTCGATAGTGCATTATAAAAATTCAGGAATCAGGCAACACTTATCGTATTAAATGCTGTGTGCATATCACCAATAATTCGTCATGGCGCTGCACGGATATTATAAATCCCAAATAACCCAGTTTACTGCCGCACCTGATGCCCATTTCTTTTTCAACCGACAACAAAAATTCAAGGTTATTCTTACAAAACTGCATATTTTGAAAATTAGCTGTGTCGGTTTTAATGACACAACTTACCAATGATTAGTTAAACAGTAATTCAAAAGTTGTGCGTGATGCAATTTAAATTTGAAGCAACACGAGTTGTAGTTCATTAAAATTCAATTTTTTGTAAAAACGTGCTATTATGGTGTTTTTTGTAACCTAAATCTATTATGATTAATAAATTAAATCAAATCGTTATTTTTCCAATATCATAAGAAATATTTCTGTACTGGCGAATACACATAGGAAACCAATATTCTGTAATACGGATTTGATGTCCATCCAAGGCTCCAACTATCTCTTTTTTAACATAACCAACAGAAAATTGTAAACCACAGTTTTTGACATTTAGGATTTCTGTCATGAATAAATAAGGTCAAATGTTGCTTTAAAGGGGAGGGATCCAGGAATTTGTAAAAGGGTTGGAATTACCATGCATATAATCCTTTTAGCAGTTTTCACATACATCAACCACACACTAATGTGTATGCATGTACATGTTATTACTCTTTTGTTCAGATCTAAAGGCGGAAGGGGGGGGGGGTCAGGATGTTACCCCTTTCTTTTAGGAAATTCAAACTTTTTTGAATTGAAGAAGTGAAGTTACCGGAAGTAGGCCATTGACCCCCTCCCTGGCAAACAAAGTTCTTCCTCGTATCCCCCTCTCCATTAGAAAAAAAAAGTTATGGAACTCCATATATTGGTTTTGTACTGTATGTACTGTATACTTTTATACCTTAGAGAGTTTTTTAACGCAAGTTACATGTATTGTTTTTTTCTTTTACAGTTTCCTATCGTAGACATTCAGAAGGTGTAATTTTATTGCTATTGCCACACCACCATTAGCCCTAAATCTCCAGTGGGGTGCTCTATCAATTGAGCTATTTAGCGTCTAACCGTATCTTACATAAATATTGTAGCTCTCTTATCAATAGTGTGTGCCGACCATGGTCTCCGAATCAAATGATATAACGGTATAGATAAGTTTATATGATGCAGATATTAAGATACAAAGCTCCAATCTTTTGTATTAGAAAAACTTATTGATGACACATGTTGTAATTTTTTTTCTCAAAATTTACAACATGACAGTGATACTAGTACCATAATGTTGGACAAATAAGAGACTGGGAAAAAAAATACCAAAAATATATATCTTACATTTCCTCAAATATTCGTTCTCATTGATCAGTGTTTATATAGCAAAATATCGCTGGAGTAGTGTATCAATTTTTTTTAATTCCATAATTCTTAGAAGTGGTTCTGTACTTCATATTTTTGTCCCTGTGTAATTTAAGTTTACCGAGAGAAAAAACAAAACAATTATCAAAAGCCTGGAATGAAGACCCACTTCAGATTTGAAATATCACTTTCAATACAGCACACATTTGATGATATCACGGTCAAAGTAATCCATATTTATCATATACGATAAAATAAAAATTGACATTTGAACCATTCTATATGACTATGTATTAATTCTTGTATCTATCTAATGCATGTATTTTCGTGTATTTTAATGAGTTTTCTTGTTAATTCATCAGGGGTGTGGACCCCTCCCCTTTGATAATTTTTACATAAGGATTACAATGCCCCGCAAATCAAAGCAAGAGGTTCATAGGCTGTAACGGTCACCTGAGCATAATGTTACAATGTCGCTTTCAAAAACATTTTATTTTGTACGTAGAATAAAACAAAGCAAATAGAGAATTTTTTAAAGAAAAAGTAAATAATTAAAAACTAATATTAGGTATAAAAGCTGACAAATGTATACTTACAGAAAAAGATGGGGGCAGTCACCTACTGTACTAAATATCGACAAAAGAGAGCAATGGCTTTAGATTATCCGGAAGTTGTATTTCTATAGGGAGTGGGAGTGTGTCGTTAGGTCCTTGCCCTCCAACCCCATTCAGTGTAGCTTGACATGCACGGAAAGATAAATAAAATGTCTTGGCCAATGAACTTCAGGTATAACAACATGTATGTAGTATCGGTTTTCAATTCTGTTGAAAACAAAATTTTCTTTGTCATTATCAATGTAAAATATCACTAGTTCATGCATACTCTTACTTACATTTTATAAAATTTAATTGCTGATAATCATACACTTTCAATTCAAAGAAGTTATTTATTAGATGATTATACTTAATCAAACACTCATGATCTGGATATCACTGGGTAACTGGCACAGTACCGTAACTGTAATCCTCGGATTCATACTGATGGCGGAACACAGATTGTCTGTTATCACTAGGATATTTCCCGTCACTAAGATATAAGACGGTATTTCAAAATATATATCCAAAAAGACCCCATTAAAAATAATGTATTCACACCCACTTAGTATTTTTCCCAATATTTTTAGGAGAATCGATTGTAATTCATACATGCATAACAAGACAGAATTTCTACGCGATTCAGTAAAATTTTGCATTGTTAAGCCTTTTATAAAACAATTCATTGTCAATAATCATTGATGTATTCTTTGTACTTTTAATTTGCTGTTGACTTTGCGAGGATTATGTCTTGATCGATCGAAACTAAAGCTACATGAGAGCACTAACTCGACAGACTTGCACGTAATGACATCAGACTTCCGAGTAGCTGCTGTTACATGTACCATTGTAACATTCACATTCATGGAAAATTGTCTGTTCCTTTTGTGTAACGTTCTTATCAACAATGATGATAATTTACGCAACACATTTTATCCAAATTTTACGGATTGAAATAATCAAATGATTTTTAAAAAAAGCTACATGTAAATATAAGCAGTATAATGCAGAAAAAAAATCACAATACTGCAATGTTAGCTACTTTCATACTCACATGAAGCACCTAAGAAAGCATTTCATCGTTTAAAATGAAACATATAACTAAAACTATAACAGTATTTGCAATAATGTTTTTTCGACAACGTTTTCTCGAGTCACAATGCTAGTTGCATTAAACCACAATGAACGATCTGCGGAGAACGACTTTATTGCCATTTATGAATGAACTTAATTTTATACAAAACTTAAGGCCCATTACAAATTAATACTGTTTTAACTATACAATAACCATTACCTGTTCTGTATTTGAATAGATGACGCACAGTGTTTAAAAGAAAGCTCGATGTTTGATATGGGAAAATTAATTTTTAAAATTATTTTTTCTCAATAATATTGGGCCCGTATGAACGCAATTTATTAACTATATATATATTTAACTAAACAAAGGGCAGTGGTAGCAAAAGGAAAAAAAAATACCGAACAAACCAAAACAAAAGAAAACAAAACAGAAACAAAATAAAACAAAACGAAACAAAAAACAAAAGAAAAACGCAACGCATTATTGAATGAACTTATATTATGTAAACATAAGTAAGCAGTCATTATAATTTACAAATTCCCGTTTTTCCTTTTCTATTGTATCAATGCAGATGGCTGACATCAGCCTTCAAAATGCTAGTCTACAAATCCCCTTCTCTTTGGCACACTGATTATTTTGTCCTCCGTAAATTATTCAGATAATCATTTCCGGATTATACATAAACTAATCTATATTAATGGGAAGCGTCCCAAACCCGCCAAGCGGAAACGTAATCATCATGGTTCAGTGGTTTTGTCTTCTAAACACGAACTTATAAAAAACGCGGTAATACACCTTAGCATAGCTCTTGTAAGAAAACTTAAGTTAGTCGCAAGACTACATACATGTACACCTGAATTTCTAAAGAAAATGCGAAATAATTATTATAAATAAACTTAAAGAACTCCGATCAAACCTTAGTTTGATCTGGTATATGGGTGACAAATTAAACGAAACTGCATTTGATTAAAACCACACCTAAGCATCCATACTATATGTAAATACATGTATATATAAGTTGTAACAGAAAATCCAAGCGACTCGTTGCGCATTAAACTAGTACATTGTTAAAAGGCACGTATATACCGAATAACAAATGAAATAAATAAAAATAAAATCACAGCATAATTACAGCTTTCAACTAAAGGCAATATGGTAAAAAACAAGAGGCCCATGGGGCCACATCGCTCACCTGAGCAACAATTGGCGTTCAAAAGATATTGTGCCATATGGTCCCTCGGTAGAATAACAAAAAATAAATATTGTCAAGTATTCGAATTTTACAATTATTTTTGCATACACGTAATCTTTGACATTGTACCTTCATGAAATACTATTTTTTACCAGAATAAGAAAATCCTACGCAAGATATAAAACTAAACATTTGGTAGGGGTACACTGTTAAGTTGTTAACTTCCAATTCCCTATATTTTCGTTCTGCCCCCCCCCCCCCACACACACACACTTTGTAAAGCGATCAAAATATATGAGAGCATATAGGTACATTTGTCTCATCAACTACTTACTTGTTATTGTATTTAAAAAAAAATATATAATAGTTATTGTATTTTATTTAAAAAATCCTTCATGTATAGATGTGAAGAAGAAAATTGTACCTCAATGTGTTCAATTCCTCAAATTAAAACATTCAAAAATTTAATTTGTTTTCCATTATAATTAAATGACTGTTATTTACCTCGCGTACAAACCAGGATAATTTTCCACTGTGATATTTTCTTAGGAATAGCGATAATTATTTTATCCCCATAACAGAAATGTGTCAAAACTATGGAAACTGTTTTAAAGATGTCGTTTTATTTACTCGTGTCTGAAAAACTATCAAAATTGATGTAGATTTCACATTATTTATTGTATAATGAGGGGACCCCAGAGAGTAGGTATATACAGAATATCATTCTTTTATTTTTTTTGTACAAGTATTTAACATACTCTAATTCATATAGAATTTCTAATGTTCAACCAAAATTTCAGCATCAATCGTAGAATATAAGCAAGATACAGAGCTCACAGTTTCCCTAGGTTTGAGTCATATTTTGTTGACATGACTTTATTACATTCAGCTTAAGATTTTTAACTTGGTATTTCCTATTCAGCATTTAAAATGGAAAAAAAAGAATGGCCTAAGATTTTCAATTCTTTTATTCACTCAAGACCAGTTCATTAATTGGTATTTAAGGTTCAAAATCAGTTTATACAAATGTACACAAACACAGTCAAGGATCACATGTACAGTAGGAGTAATAATGACGAAAAAAGGTTAAGTTTACAATACAATAAGTTGTTAAAATTGGTTTCTGGAAGAACAGACTTTGATAAATTTTCTTAATAAATATTGACAAATTTTTTACTTTTTTAATCTTTAGTTTTTAAGATCTGTGTACAAACATAGAATTGTGAGCAAATCTCTGTATCTTAATTGCTTATAATTCGAAGCTTAACACTCAAATATGGTTAGTAAATAGAAATTGTAAACAATTAAACACAAGAAACATGCATGCACTATAACAAATAAAGAACACAATTTATTTTTTCGAAATGAATCATATATATACATGTATATATACTTACATATTTCCTTCAGCGATATCAAACTCTATTCAAACTGAATAAACTCGAGAAAATGCCGAGCATCGATCTCAACAAAACCTATTGCATTAATCTACCATTACGCAAAAGATAATGCCGAATTACCGATAGAATGAATTGTATTTCAGTACTTTTTTGATACATCAGATTTTGCTTAATTTGCGCAGGTAAAGAGTTAACTGTTTGATCTACCGAAGTCTCTGTTTGAATTGATATGTAAAAATCACGAAATACGAGAGTTCCCAGGTTAAATTACAAAGCATAAATAATGAATACGAAACGAAAATCAGTACAAGCTAACACCAACGTCATGTGTGAAATCTGTCAACGCATTGAAATATTTAGCCTCAATTTACTTCACAAAATCGGCACCAATATATTTTGCATGTTTCAAAAATTTCCCTTCATACACGAACTGTTGCATAAACAAGCAAATTCATCATAGTCAGATCGACCCTTTTTCGTATAATGTCATGGCTGCTTTAAACAAAGAGTATAGGATATGAGTCTTGGTAAAATGGGTATGCAAACCCGGGCCGTGGCAAAATAAAAGCCGGGGTAGATCGGCAATCGTCAATTCCAAATACGCATTATTTTGCGGCAATATTTACAGCGAATACAAATATAACTGGTCCATCAAATATCCTGAAATTTTAATGAGATTGGCAGATTAATAACTGCCAATCTTTTGTTTTGACCAGGCCAAGTCTTGCCTACCCATTTTACCGGATGCCGAACCGAACCGAAGCTGAAACACGCCTTTCCTTTATCATTATTTTCGTAATAACTCAGATTTGAAACTGAATTAGACCTTAATTTTTGCAATTTATATTTTCCTTCCCATAAGGATAATTTATGCTAAACTACGTTGAATTTGCCTCGGTAGTTCTTGAGAAGAAGATTTTTAAAAATGCATCCCCCTTTTTCTACAGTTTCAAGGTTTTCTCCGCTTTGAATACAGATCGTACTTTTATTTCTGCAATTTATATTCGCCATCCCATAAGGATGCTTTGTGCCAAATTTGGTTGAAATTGGATAAGCGGTTTTAGAGAAGAAGTTCAAAATGTAAAAAAGTTTACAGACGGACGGACGGACAGACAGACGGACGACGGACAAAATGTGATCAGAATAGCTCACTTGAGCTTTCAGCTCAGGTGAGCTAAAAAACCAAAATGGTTACAATCAACGTAATTATATACATTTGCTCTTTGACCCAAGTCATAGATCGTTCAACAAACTATACATGATGTGTGCCTAAAATTGTCCCCGTAAAATGAACATCATTATTTTACTGTAATTCTTTGTTTTCTTTAAACAGATATATACGTAATGGTTTTTTCCCCTCATAATTATCATTTTAATTTAAGTGCCTATAATTTAGAAACATGGCATCGTAAAGATAACCTTTTCCTGCCATTGTTTGCAATGGCTTTGTTTGCAAGCAGTTTTTCTTTCAGAAAACATACACGTAGAGCGCATGCTGAAACAAACAAAATATTTTAATCAGAGATGTATAGATCTAGCCAAGACTAATGAGTGAGAATAAAATTGTCCTTGTTCAAGGCGGTGTAACGACGTAGAATATTGATCCGGGGGTCAAAATTTTCTACGGAGAAAACTAACCCAGGGTCAGTATTCTATATCAAGTAGGGTCCTTTTCTTAGAGTAGAAAACAATTCTATACGACCCCCCCCCCCCCCCCACCACACACACACGTTGAAAACTGACCCTCATGGAATTTGACCTTGCTTATAAACTACATAGAAATTATTGAAATGAGAGGTGAGATGTGTAGCATTCATGTTTGGCGAGGGGGAAGGGGGGGGGGCAGGGAAAGCATATAAGATATTGATGACGTCCAGTTTTACCCTGTATATAGCATCAGTTTGAAAACAGCTATGTCTTTGTTTAACTTAAAGTACTCGTCAGCTTGCAACATGGTCCCCTTCGCTTTTAGACAACCAAACAAAACATCGTATACAGACAGACTTATGTTACAGGTACACATTCACTTTTTGTGAATGAGGACTTTTGGTCTCAAATTTGGCTAGATGGCTTTAAGAGTCTTTTAGTGATAGTTCTGCTGACCAAGTTTATGACTACAGATATAAGTGATTGATTCTAATAGATTTTGATCAAGTCTGCGTTTAGATTACAAAGTAATTTAAGAATGTAATGCTGCCATTGTTTTTTTCAATGCACTAGTACATGTACTTAACTCAAACTGCTCTCAGGATCAGACAATACCTATATCAAATATTTGTTCGAGAACCCCCCCCCCCCCCCCCCCCCCCCCCTAGGGATCAATTTGTTTAATCTAACCAACACGAAAGGTTGCAAAATGGTTTAATTGTTTTATTCAAATTCTGATATAAAAGTCCCCCCCCCCCCCCCCCAGGAGATAAATTGTTTCCTAAATATACAAACAACATATGCAAGAAACTCTACTTTAATCAAAAGGTAATGGTTAACTGCATCGATGAATTAAGTTATTGGAAGATGCAATGTTGCAGTGATTCACAAATGACATTAAATTAGACTATGTACATGTTATATTTTACATAATAAAATATTCTTTAAATCATTAAAGATTCTACATTCTGCATATCTATTTCTCTCAAATAAACTTGAGAATTAATCTGATCTGTATCGAACCGCCAAATACAATGTAATGCTGTAAAGGACTTTCCTTTCCGACTTTCCGTATGCAGTATGCAACACGTTGATGATGAATTCATATTTTATCAACAAACATATCTCAATAAATGGTACACTTTATTAATAATCAGTTAAGAGATCATTAATAAAATAACCGCTGTTTTTTCTACTCTTAGAAACTGCTAAAAATGAGTATGAATCCCTTGGACACTTACATTTATATATTATTAATTATTATTATTAAATCAAAGGAAAGTTTAAAGTTATGTCAGAATATATGCCTGTATTAAATGCTAGATTCAAATGTTATTTATAAGTACCGCGGATTGCAAAATTTTAAATGTCATTAACAAGTACTGCGGTTGTATTCGAAGTCAATACTACATGTAAAGGCCTTTCTAGTGTCATTACATGTATTACTTTGCAATTTGTTGCAAATCGCTGCAAATACATTTTGATTATGATTACAATAAAGATCGATTTCAAGCTCACACAGAATCATCTATTAAGTATTCTGTTTCTTTTGTTCAATTCTAAATTCGAAGTTTTGGAATTTGTGAAATTTGTATTTGTTTGATATATAAATATTCTTCTTAAACCTGTTGTAACAGGAACAACATTGTTGTTAGAAATGTCCAAATAGGATGTTGCATGCAATCGCGGATTTAAGGAGTGGGAGAATTCAAACTGTTTAAATTCACTTATCAAATTAACTGATAATAAACCAATGAATAATATTCTCTTCCTATGTAAATTAACTGGCATCAATTTCTGCATACAAGAAGTGAGAGTTTTTTTTATTCATTCAGATTTATATGATTCCTATTCAGTCATGGTACATACGTTGTTCCACCCTCCCCGCCAACCCCCCTAACCTTTTCATTTTTTTCTAGATTCGCGCCTATTTTAACTATCTATCTAAAATTCATTTGTTATTTAAGGTACGTCTTTTTCTTCCATTGCCAAGATTTAATATGAAGGGAACATCTAAATTTACCCTTACGATAAACTTTAGCATAATAAATGTCGGTGTATCATTACAGAACCCGTTTGCAAGGCTCTCTATATGGTCCAAAATTCATGGTACTCAATGTCTTCAGACTATTAGAACCATTTTAAAAAGAGCTTGCACTTTAAGTAGCTGTGTCAAACAGCAATATGACGTAGGCCTGTCTATTTCATTGTCAGCAGGGCTCTCTGAAATCAACAAGGTTTGTCTGGATTTTGAGCTAAGACTACGCTATCGGTGCATATTTCGCTTGAAACCGCGTCATTTTCAACTTGTTTTGACGCAAGAATTAGATAGCTACGTCCTACTGACAGTCCAACGTCTTGTTAAAATGGTTCTAATTTCAGAAATTATAGCTTTCAAGAGATGTGATTGCCGAGATGCCAGTTAAGTAGTACAGTTGTCGCTAGTCAAATTTTTATCAGAAAGGCTGACTAATACTTAATTCTTCGGCTCAGGTGAGCTAAAACGACTCAAAAAGTCTGTGTGTTTACGACCATTGTTTTTAAAGTCGAAAAGATTAAAATCATTATTACGTACAAAAACTGCTTCCCGCATGAAATTGGCGTCCTCTAGGACTGGGGGTCAGAGAAATGTCAGATGAAAGAAGTCATGAGAACCTGGACAGCATAATGACACCCGTAAGTGCCTGATATCTAAAAGGCTTCGCATTCTGTTTTATGTTTACAACGGAGCCTTATTCAAAATCATTTTAGTAAAGTGTAATTACTCTATTCGGAATTACTATGGGGAAAGAATACTGCAAATGACTCTAGAACACCTAGACGACAATGCCGAGTTCGTGGTTCCTAAAGCGTGATGGACGCCATATGCATGTTGCATAATTTTATATTCCCCAAGAGGTATAGATATAGGATGCATTAAACGGAAACGTACAGAAATAACTGAAAACAACATCTTATGAAAAGTTCATTTTTTTTGTTTTTAATTTAATAAATCATTTTTGTCCTGAGTTGAGTCTATCAGCATCGATGTAGTTCCGTTGCAGCGATAAGCTAGCTACAAGGTTTTCGTAAGTTATATCTGTTGTTGTCATCAAAATAACGTCATCATTGATTAACAGCACGCACTATACACCTGAACATGTATAATGAAAATGCAGAATGAAATAGAGTTTATTTCCAATCGTGTACTTATTGGGTCAAGGATACAAGTAGGCCTATAGTTTGCAGACATCGGTCACAATAGAAAATACAATACAGGCGTATAATAATTATAACTTTCTAAGGTAAAGGATATGAATATGGCTTATTCTCCTTACATTAGGATTATCATGGTTTAGAATACCAGGCCCCAGGACCATTTCAGCCAATCTTACTTCTATTTTGAATTAAATATCTGCTGTAGTTTGCATGCCATCTGACTTTACAACTGAGTAACTCGAAAGTCTTTGACAAATGCTACATGTTTGGCTTCTTGGTTACATAGAAGAAGGTGAAAAGTCAAAAGTACAAGTAATCGTCACTGTCGACAACAACAGACACGGATCAGATTTGAAATTTTTATTTGAAATAAACTTATCGATTGAATAGTAGAATAATTTACACGTACCTCCAATGGCATCATACAGTTTTCTGTCTTATACGGTATAAATAGATTTATTATACTTTCATGTTAAATACTGAAATCTGATTGGTTTAGACGCAGTTGGTAATCCGTTTTATTACCTAATCTAAGGGATTTTGTTGTTTTATTACAAATTATATATTTGCGTCTATTTTGAACTGCCGGTCAATAGACTGCGATCTATTGGACCGCCGGTCAATAGACTGTGATCTATTGGACCGGCAACGTATATCAGAACGCGTGTATGTTATAATGTTACATCCTTTCTCAGGGAATGTATATTCCTTTACATAGACGCTATTTTCAGTACGTGGTGAAACCAAATTTAATGTTATCAAAATGGAGTATCAAATAAAGCCTCATATAAGGTAAAAAGCTATCTAAAATCTATTGGGTTGAAGACTTCTCCTTTTTGTGTAAACTAAATTGAGATGTTGTAATGCATGGAACAGGTTTGGTGCATGTAAAAGATGGGAAAAAAAATCTTAGTATATTGCATAATGGCACGAAAACCATCTGCAATAAGCAAATTGTAAACCCAGAAAACTAAAAAAGCAATTAAGTAATAAAACAATTATTTAATGCTTGAACAGTCAATAGACCAGAATTTTTTTCCCTTGGTGCAGGGAACAGCTCATTATGATCTATTGCCCTCGGCCGTTGGCCTTGGGCAATAGATCATACTGAGCTGTTCCCTGCACATCGGGAAAAATATTCTGGTCTATTGACTGCTCAAGGATTAAATAATTGTATACTATTACCCTCAGCGTTAGCAACACACTTGGCAACGGGTAACACTATATAAATAGTGCCTGTTTGGGAGGGTAACAGTTGAAATTGACACCCCTCGAAAACCATTGTCAACCGACGCGAAGCGGAGGTTGACAATGGTTTTCGAGGGGTGTCAATTCCAACTGTTATCCTCCCAAACAGGCACTATTTATTTTGTTATACTGAATGTCTTAATTTTTAAGAAAATTTTACTGCTTTTATATAGGAATAACGTGAATTCTACAGCGAACCGTACGCGCATAATTTTCGCGCATGTAACATTTTTTAATGTTACCCGTTGCTAAGTGCGTTACTAACGCTGAGGGTAATAGAAAATATTATTAACTGCGTCTTAACCAATCAGATTTCAGTATTTAACATGAAAGTATAACAAAACGAATTGATACATGCGCGTAAATTATGTGCGTAGGGTTTGCCGTATAATTCACTACGTTTCTATATAAAAGCAGTAAAATTTTCTTTAAAATTAAGACATTCAGTATAATAAAATAAATAGTGCCTGTTTGGGAGGATAACTGTTGAAATTGACACCCCGAGACAACCATTGTCAACCGACGCGACCCAAACAGGCACTATTTATATAATGTATACCTCAGTTATGATATAATTTGTATACCTCATCGTTTGATAACTGTTCAGAGACTTCCTGATTTTACCTAAAGCAACAAACCAGTCCTAGTTTATTGGCAGAAGTTCAAGTTTACTTCATCATTAACACGCAGGTACCGAAGACATTTGACATTAAAAAAAATGACATACTTTTTATAGGTTGATAAAAATATTTTCGTTTTATAACAAAGATTTATGTTACAGATATAAAACATAAAGTAATCTTGTTTAATAACTATATGCAAGACTAGATACGAGTACCAAAAATAACGTGAAGTTGTAGGCAACATTGTTAACCATATTACATGTATCTTTTATCTAAGGGGTACGGTAGCTTGTTATTTCAAATGAATGCAATTAAGATTGTATTGCTCATTAATTTCTTACAAAAATAAACAACATTTACTACTAATTAAATCACATTTAATTGCATTGTTATGATTTTTCAAGATTAATTATTACTTAGTAAATGTTTTAAAAAAAATACTGGCATTTTAAATTCTACACCAAGTGGCTTGAAGATATATTTTTGTTGTACGCAACTACAAAACTAACTCCGATCTGTATCAGTCAAAAGGCTCGAAAAAAAAAATACAAAATTGTTCTTTTTATCATATCGATATGATCTTGTAAGTTTCGAGAGTCATTTAAACAATAAAATGCATTTGCTTTCTTTTTAATTTCATGCTGGTATGTTGGTAGCTAGCATCGCGTTAGCGGGTTATGATAAATTTTTTTTTACGATGCTAGCTACCTTCATATCAAGAATAAAGCTCCATAGAAAAGCATTTATTGTTTATATTTACATCTACTTTTGAATATTTAATCAGCTATTCATAATAAGTTAGTAAAAGTACGTAAATCATTATTATTGGCGATCTAAAATTTGCAAAGAAGGAACAACCAATTTTCCATACATGTGAAGGTTGCCATGGTTACTACAGTCTACTTGCTGAGGTTCGAGGAGCTCGTGTTCTCATTGCAGCATTATTTTCGATCAATCAAGAAATAATTCCGAAAGTAAGCATCAAAAGTATAAAGAAGACATCAATGCACAATGGAAAAATTGTAGCTACTTGAATAAAAGTTGACATTTTAAAAGCTAAACAATGCGTCTATAACAGTTTTGGAAAGTTAGAAGAATGCGTAAATTCTCACGTCTACAGCTAGATCGTGCTTTGGATAGCTAGATTTCGGTTTTGTCATGCATTTATGAATTACAATCAATTTTCGTAAAAAAAAAAAGATATCTAGTCATGCCATAATTGACGAATATTAAAATCTGTGGTGTATTCAAAATATTACTTTGTTTATTTACAAACTTGTGATATCAGACGAATCTTACTCATAAATATTGATGAAAAAATTCATGCCAAGATAATTTAATACATAATAAATGAAAATTTAAGCCAAGTCATACCAATACAGTCTAAAGGTAATTCTTAAAATTGATCATCGTTATGGTCATAACGGGTGAACAGCGATCTAGATCTCCGTTTCTAATACTAGTACAACCATTATTGAAGATGAATTCCATTTTGTTTTGATATGTCGACAGTATAATATATAAAGAAGTATTATTGACAAAAAACCCTTCTGTATAACATACAAATCTATACAATTTTTAAGTGCGGAAAACTTTAAAGAACTGTATAATCTAAGACAGTATCTCCACTAAGCTTTTAAAAATCATGATAATTAAGAAAAAATCTCTGTTTTTGGTTTTTGTTGTTATCTTTCACCTGTTAGTAAAAAATTATCATATAAATTTACATTGTCAATGTACTTTATATATGTACATAAACCATACCATTACTGCAATATTGTATCTTAATTATGTGTAACAACCTATGCCAAAAGATGTTTCTCTTGTGCATATAAAGAATGAATGTCATTAACCAAAAGTACAAGGAAGTATATATTCTGGGCTTTAAAAGTGATTTTTTTTATTACAAACTAACAAAATTCGAGTCCCCACTAATGACAATTTATTGCGATGTTTTTATACACAAGATTTCATTTAAAATCGATAAAACATTTGGAGTATTAGAAGTACGTAGACTCATAAAAGCGGCTGTCACCGTTTTCTTCTATTTTAGTACCACCTGGATTAGCAGTGTATTCTAATCAGAGCTATAAATCAATTTTGATAACTGCTTCTAACGTATCTCAAGATAAAATTAAAAATATCTGTCAATATTATTTTTAATCTTTTAACGTAAAGAAGAAAAAGATTTAATTCGAATAAAACTTTAAGGCTCCACTAGTACATGTAATATAATAAAAATCCCTCTCTCTCTCTCTCTGTCTCTCTCTCTGTCTCTCTGTCTGTCTGTCTCTCTCTCTCTCTCTCTCTCTCTCTCTCTCTCTCTCTCTCTCTCTCTCTCTCTCTCTCTCTCTCTCTCTCTCTCTCTCTCTCTCTCTTCCCGAGAGAACACACACGTATAAAAGTAAGCTCTAAAATTTCAATTACGTTGACACCTGGATATATAGAACAAATACTCATATTTTGACGATTGTACAGAAGTTGTTCAAATATTTGATCTAGAGTGCCGAGGAGGATACAATTAAAACCCAGTGCTGAAAAAATCAACGTTCCTTAATAAAGCAATCACAATGGATTTGTTTGTTTGGTGCTTGAGACCTGTAGCTTTTAACCGTCCCAAGCAACTTGAAAAGGGGGGTTTAAGGAGCTGAATGGAGATTGTATCTTTCCGTCTCTGAGGGTGTTTAGTTTGTCAACTTAAATTGTTATATACGGTGATAAGAACTGAACCTTAAACATGGTGTAGATAAGAGATGTTCAAAAGCACAATGCATCAATAACCACAATGGGTAACTTCCAGACAGATGCTAAGGCGACCATTCTGCGATAACGGTGTTTATAGTGCGTATATTTCGTGGATCTTATTTATTGGGAAGGATAAATCGTTATTCCAGTTTTTTTGAAGATGGCTACATCGTCCAGAAGAAAGAAAAGTGAAAAGGCAGTTCAACCTCGAAAAGAAGATGCTTTTCTTCAGAGATATAATGTGGAATTACTAAAATGTATCGACGATATGAAATTAAAAAGAGACGAGGTTCACAGGGATATTTTAACGCTTTCTGAGGAACAGCATAAACTGGAGTATGACGTTACTCATCTGACTGGTCAACTCGCGAGAGTGAACGAGAGTTTATGTAAAAAGATGAAGCAACAGACAGAGTGTGATGAACTGCTCAGAGAGTACGAGGAAGCTTTCAACAAACTCCTGTACGGCCAGCAGACGCTTCTAGCGAACGTCAGGCGCGCCGTCAACACCGTGGCTCCCAGCGTGATTCTGGAGGAGAGCGAAGCGGCGTCGCTGTCCTCGCGCCAAGCCCCGCGATCTTCACGGATGAGCGTCAGCACGCGAGCGGAGACACGAGCAGACGGACGAAGAGATTCAAGGCGGGAATCCCGGACCGACTACAGCCTCCAGGAATCCAGGGCCGAGTCTATGATACAGTGAACAGACAGAACTAAGATACATTTATTTATTTATCTATATTTAATAAAATTCACGGTTATATGAATCAGCAAGTTTATGTCTGATTTTTTTCTTCTTTTCGCATTAACAGGTGTGTGCGTGTGTGTGTGTGCGCAAGTATGCATGTACAGATACCTTGAGAAACGGTCCGCACATCAATAATGCATGCACCTGACAAATCAATCCCGGTGTCGTTATACAAAACATCATCCCATTCTCTGGTTTATAAATTCACGTATGTAATGCTATTGTACTGCGTAATAAAAGGCATTTATTTCCATTATCAATTTTTATAGACATTGCCTATATATGTTACAAAATTGGTTGCAAATTTGAGTTTCAAATATGAAAATAAAACTAAAAACCATTTACTCTCTTAGAGTACGTTTTGTTGTAAAAATTAACAACAAACAATATTTAATTTAATTAAAACATTATACAACATAAATTGCCATGAATTTCAGAAACAGTTGTCACCGTTTTTCCTACTTGGTTTGCATCGCAAAATCATCGAAGTCAAGAAATCTAGGACTCGAGTGTCGATTCAAATACATGATTTCCGAATCAAGTGTGTAAGCATACAAGTTGAAGTCTAATTCAAACATTAGCGAAATCAATGTTGCGTTCTTTTCCTGTTAGTGTGACTTGAGTAAATGAACAGTCCACATAAATCAGTCAGTTTATTCGGCCCTGGTACAGAATAATTTAATCACCAATGGGTCCCTTAAATATTAACAGTCATACACACACACATATATGCATGACTCCGAGACATTGACTATTTAAATTTGTGATCACAATCTTAGTAAAGATATGTCACGAATTCAGATGAGAGATATATATGCTATTAGGAGCGGATTCAGATTTTTTTTAATAAAGGCTTTAATGCAAGAAGAATTCTAATTCTAATTGGAGATATATATATATAATGTCAGCTCATGGAAGGGATAAAAGATGTCAGTCCTAGGGATGAAGATATGATTTCATTTACTCTTAATCTCTTAATCTCGTTAAGGAGGCTAGGTGGTCAAGAAATTACATATCAGATCTACCTATTTTTTTTAAAAATAATGGCGTGTTTAGCTATTAACTGTTACTTTGTAAAGAAAAAAATCAATTTATTTTAACTTTGAAATATGAATGTTTTTCTATTTCTTTGTATAAAGCTCTTCTTTTAAAGGAAATTTATATAGTCTAAATATGACCACGACCATCAAGCCCTCTCAAATAGAATTGTAAAAAAAAGAAGCATCTACAATGTATATGTTATTTACCAGTGTTATATTCTATATTCTTTATCGAGTTTCAAAGAATAGCGAGGACTATTATATAAATAGTGCCTGTTTGGGAGGGTAACAGTTGAAATTGACACCCCGAGAAAACCATTGTCAACCAACGCGAAATGGAGGTTGACAATGGTTTTCGAGGGGTGTCAATTTCAACTGTTATCCTCCCAAACAGGCACTATTTATTTTGTTATACTGAATGTCTTTTTTAAAATTTTTAAGAAAATTTTACTGCTTTTATATAGGAATAACGTGAATTCTACAGCGAACCGTATGCGCATAATTTTCGCGCATGTAACATTTTTTTAATGTTACCCGTTGCCAAGTGCGTTGCTAACGCTGAGGGTAATAGTAAATATTATTAACTGCGTCTTAACCAATCAGATTTCAGTATTTAACATGAAAGTATAACAAAATCTTCTATTGTATGCTCGAAGCAAAAAATTTGGCTTCAACATAAATTACGGTTAAAGTTCATGTCCGCCTGAAATCCCATTGACAAAATCTGGAGGTATACAGGAAAACAAAAATCCGTTTAATTACTAGTCCAACCTTTGCCCCGCGGTCTCAGGTCAAGGCTATTTAGGTTTGGAAACTCAGTCTTATTTAAGTTGGTTAAGATTTATTTTCATTGTAGTAACAGTCATATTATGAATAACTAGTATCTAATAACCCCAGAATTGTATTTATTGGTTGAATGATTGCAAACTACTAAAAAAAATGATTATGTATCTGTAAGAGAGTGACAGTGCGAAAGAATACAGTCTATTTTTTCATTGCGTATCAAATACATATGATATACTGATACAAGTTTAAAGATAGATTTAGACATATAGACATTTAACATACATATTGTACATTGAACGCATCAATAATGGTAATAATTTGAAAGACATACTATTTTAATAATAAATATGGTACCAGGATAACCCATGAAAACTCGAAAACTAATTTCCAATTAGGTCCTTTAAAAGTATATGGAAAATATTTTGTATTTATTACAGTACTAAGAAATGTAGTTTCGTGAGCGTGTGGCCATTGCCTTTTTAAAGCGCTAAGCATAGCTGCAGCGCTTTTTTGTCGCCAGATTTCTGATCCTACTTCCACTTTCGATTTTGCATTTCCGAAATACCGCCACCTACTGGCGGATGCTAGAGAAGTCGTACCCTGGAGAAGTCGTACTCGGGAGAACTCATAACTATGCAGTACGGAAAACATTTCTTCAAGTTATCCTGCATGCAAATACATTTGTTCTATCAGTATTAAATTGGGAATAAATTCAATTAATGAATATTACTATTATATATCGGATATGGGTGCTCCTAAAGATATCACATTCATGATGATGATTTCTTTCCAATTATAATTTTTGGGGAAAAAATGCATTTATTTGTGAATTGTGGAATAATTTAGCAAAAACACATGTGCACTCATTAAGGCGTGAGAGTTTGTTACGTCGAAGTTACACGTGAGCTTAAAAAGCACAAGACCATAAGTCAAGAACTTTTCAACCTTCTTTCCCTTAAAAAAAAAACATGCAAAAAAAATTCAAATGATCTTACATTATTACAAAACTTGGATCGTCAGACACCTTACACATGCTTTTTCATTGCATAAAAGATTATCCCTTGTCGCAGGTGGAAATGGCCCAAATTCGAAGGAAAAATCGGAAATCATTTTTCGGCGTCCATGACAACACCCTTTAAATTAAATTAAATTATGTTGGAACACGCTACTTTTTACGTATGATAAGATGTGAGCTAAAGACTTCATTAAATTTAATGATATACCCTAAAATATACCGCAGAAGAGACTGTCTATGATTTAACACTTTCTTCCCGGCTTAGCGCTTTCCAGTACTTTAAGTACTTTGATTTATTTTCTGCTTGCGCATTGAATCTGTGATTGCCAAGGACTTAAGGCAATAAATGTCTTCATACGGAATTTCGTTTCATGACATTACTCTTTGATTTTACCCCTTTTCAAAAATTTTTCAGGTATATTACCTACGTCATGATAATGCCCATCTAACCCTTGGCTAATCGCACAACCAATTTAAAATGTTAAAAGTCTTTCACCCTAACACTATACAATTTTGGATTTAGTCTTTTGATAGCTTGGTTCTTGTATAACGATGTATTAGAAATTTGAAATGAAAAACAGAAAAAAGTGTTTGTTTAGTTTCAAAACCTTTCTCCCTTCGCTCTTTTTGTACAAACAGGTATTTGACGCTGTTCAAATATGAAATGTTTATGCTGATGTAATGTTGACTCATGGAGAGAGATGACTCGGTGGGCAATGCTTTGACTAATCCCATTATTCAGTAGAAGCGTTGACAATGTTGAGTACGACACCTAACCTGCGTTGTATTTTACTACAGTGCATTGAAGTTTGATAAGATACATGTACTTACATTTAAATCAATGCTCTCATCATTGTAAAGTCAACGCCCATTAATTATCACAGTCATTCTCCAGTAAACACTTGTTATCATATTAAGATGTTTTTAACAATGTTATTTATCAAACAAAATGTTTTGAATTGTAAGAGTACCGGATCATAATTTTGAAAGATGTTCTGGTCTAAGAAATTGAAATTTGGTCCTTAACTCAGCAATGATCATTAAAAACTTAAAAAACACTTGAAAAAAGATGGAAGAATCAACCCCCCTTCTATCTATTATTTTTCTGGCCGGTCTCATTCTCTCATACAGTGCATTCATTTGTGGATCCCCAATGTCATCAGCGAGGGTCAATGCTCATTAATTAACACATTTTATGATATATGAAAATGTCATATGATAAACAAACTGTTTTGAATTCTAAGAAGGCCTGAGCATAATTTTAACAAAAAGACTCTCATGTCTACCAAATTGAAGTCTGGCCCAATTAAAATTAAGCAATGATTTAAAAAATCTTCAACAAGGCTTAAGAAGATGAAAGAATCAACAAATCCTCATTCCAATAGCAATAACAACCTCTCTTATAGATCTACAGGATTTTGTTTAGCTGATAATTTTAATTAAATATTCAACAAAGTACAGAAATATGATAGATTGGAAAGTAATAAAGCCCATGTCACACTGTCACGATTTATACTACGATTGCCTACGAATTTCTAAAAGTTAAAAATCGCCAGTATTCGCCAGGTCAGTCTTGCGATTATTCTACAGACGGTGCTTTTTTCAAATCTAGTACGACTCGACTACGATGTCTGCTCGACTATGTACGATGTTTGAGCGATAGCAGGACGTGTTGTGGCGATTCATGTACAAATTTCGGCGATTAAGTAACAAACGTTTTGAGATCTTCTTACGAGCAGGTAAGATGGAAGACGATTTTTATACGATACTCTTACGAATGAGTATGAAATTGTACGATTGACACACGATATTACCACGAATAAATACGAGTTTTTACGATTATATATCTGGTATGTTAATTTATAAAATGATTATTAAACAAATTAGTGATTGCATTTTCGCATTAAATACTTACCTGGAAAGTTTTAAACATAAGATGAATGTAATCAGATTAATATTCAAAAAGATTACAAAAGATGTATGAAAACACGCACAGGTAGAAGTAAATTTGTGAGTTAAGATTACCAAAAAATACATATTGTGACAATGTTTGCAATTGTGAGTAAAATTGTTTTCATATTAATTTGCTGTATTTATAAACGAACAAGGAGATCATGATATTGTTTTAGTTCATAAATTGTTTAAATAATCATGAAAGTGGCAGCAGTAATGTTTGATTTATATTCCCTGAATACCATTATCAATGAAGTACAAAATTCATTTTTTTAGAATGAAGAAATTAGAATTATATGTAAAATTTCGAAAGAAAAGGTTCTGTAATAAACTTACATAATTACTGAACAATGTCCTTAGTAATAAAAAGAAGAATACTATTGCGAAACACTAATAATCTCGTATTTTTCTACTAACTCGTAGTTCACTCGCAAAGTTCTCGTATTGCATTTGCGCCTAATCACCTGTTTTCGTATTGTATTCGCATCAAATCGAACTACATTCTCATTCACTGGGAGGACACTCGGGGAAGAATCGAGAAACAATCGCATGAACTCGTAGAACTCTCAGGGTAGATCGTAGGATAGTCGTAGCATCGTAAGTACTACGAAGTTTCGCGAGTTTCCTACGAATGTAGAAGATTTTTTGCGACTTTGTGCACGAGTGCAGTGCGAGTGTCGTGCGAAAGTCTACGAATACTTTAAAATCGTGCTATGGGCATGATAGTTTTGAACATGCTCAAAAGAATCGCCGCGTTTGCCGATTTGCTGAGATGAAGGAAGAGAGACTACGACTATCTGTACGATGAACCCAGAATAATTAAGTGCGATTATTTAATTCGTACACACTATCGTAGCTCAAAATCGTAACAGTGTGACAGGGGCTTTACATAACCCCTTGAAACTGCACATTTTGCAAAAGTCACCACAAATTGATGGCTTGAATATTGATGAAACTGCTGTATAGCTAAAATAAGAACATCTTATTTCATCAAGAATTATAAAAAAAAAAAAGCAAAATGAATTATTAATAACAATCTATTAACAGGCAACAGCCCTCTCCAACAAAAATACTGAAATGTTTTTCATTTTTAAATGCGAGCATTAATGCACCTCATCTCGTATTAAAGAACAAGAATAGGCAGGTCACAAAAGTAGGATTATGGTTTTTGAGCAATTAAAATCTTAAGTTTAATGATACATACATCAAATGCAACAATGAAAGACACATTAATATCATTCAGATTTGGTAATATATATAATAAGTAAATAATATATAAATAAGTAAATACTACATTTAATGATTTATTGGAAAAGGTTAAGTCTCAGTGATGTGTTCTAGAAAGAACCTAATCAAGTTAGGATAAAAGTAACAGCAGTAATAAATAAACATCTCATCATAAGCCTTGCTGTTCTAATAGGTAGACTGAGTAAATGTTCTGTACCTAAATCAGTGTATCATACAGAACTTAAGGAGACTGGATTGTCTATAAATTACCCATCAGACCTACTTTACAATTTTTTGAACTGATTTTTTAAGCATAAAAGTATTATCTCATAATAAAAAAATTCAAATTTTAGTGATTAAATTGGAGTATTTTCAAACATATTCTTCTAAAGGAGATCAATATGGTCTGAAAATGGCCACAACCAAGCATTCAGCCCTCTTGAAGGAGGGTCAGTGGTCAATAAATAACCATTAGACATGCCTTCAATTTCAAACAAAAGGCTCATGGGCCACATCACTCACCTGAACAACACTGCCTTTGTATCATTTAATATTCGTTTTTCTTAAAAACATTTTACCAATTTATTTCTACGTAAAACCTCCTGGGACCCTGTATTAGTTTGTTACACAAGCTAAATTATTTGAGGATGCTTGCATAATAATACTAGTATCACACATTGGAGCATTGTAGTTCTAGAGAAGAAGAGTTTTAAACATTTTGCCTATATATTTCTATGTTAAAATTTGAACAGCTCTTGGGGTCTCAGTATTGGTCTCGGGGTCACAATTTCAAGAATTTAGAATCTACATCATTTGAGGATGCTTGCATAGTATTCTCACAAATTAGAGCTGCATTGAGAAGAAGAGAAGAAGATTTTTAACCATTTTTCCTATATATTTCTACGTTAGAACCCCTCTTGGGGCCTCAGTATTGGTCTTGGGGTCATGATTTTACTAATTTATAATCTACATTACTTAAGGATGCTAGTATAGTAATATCACAAATTGGAGCATTGTAGTTCTTAAGATTTTTAAACATTTTCCCAATATATTTCTATGTTAAACTTTGAACCCCTCTTGGGGCCCCAGTATTGTTCCTGCAGTCACAATTTTAACAATTTAGAATCTTCACTATTTATACAAGCTTTGCTGTAATTATTGGCATTTCTGGTGCAGTGGCTCTTAAGAAGATTTTTTTAAGACATGCATCCTATTTTCACTGTTTGATATTTTGAGATGGTCCCAACTAAAAAACCAGACGATAGAATTTGATATTTTTTTACATGTAAGGTAGAAAATGATATTACTAATCACATACCGTTCTACAATTTGATGAAAATCGCCATTGCATTTTTTAAATCCCCTTCGAAGTACAGAAAATGACATTTCCTTTATATTCCTACAGTAAGTGTACCTTTATTTAAAGATGGCCTCTAAAAAGAACCAGATGGTAAATTTTCTCAGAACTTTGCAAATAAACTGGAGTTGGTGCATATTACAAGTGGTTAAAAAATAAAGAGCTCCTATTGTAGTTTTTCTGCAAAAATACCCAAATCAGCCTCCAAACTATTTTTTTGTAAAGAAAAATTCCAATATTAGCTTAAAAATTGAATACTTTTCTTTATCTTTATATAGAACTCTTTTTCTCAAGGAGATTAATATTGTCTAAAAAATGGTCACGGCCATCCAGCCCCTCAATCGCAACTTCTTGGACCTTTCCCGCAAGCTCGGAAAAAACACCTCGAATGTATTAACTAGGCGTCCATGACAACTCCCCTTTTTATAAAACTTGATATAAATACAACACATGTGAGCTATACTTCATTAAAGTAAACGATATCCATTAAAATATAACACAGAAGCGACATACAAGACTGTCTAGCCGATACTAATTTTAATGGGAAGAGACTCCATTTTGTATAAAATTCTTACATCCGGTGATGTTAATACATTCGAGGTGTTTTTCCGAACTTGCCGGAAAGGCCCGAGAGGTTGCGATTGCCAGCCCTTAAATGAAAAACTTAAACTGAAACATGAATTCTGAAAAAAGAGTAAAGAATCAAAACAAGATAGTTTTGAAAGTTTATTGATATATATAATAACAGCAACAAATAGAAAATTTAAAAAATCTATAACAAGTAATATCAGTTGAATACTCACTGATGGCGTAACAAGTTAAAACATATCGAAATTAAATAGGGTTACATGTAACAAACACCATCCATTCAACAAACACAATAAAAGAACAACAGAATAAAAGTAACTGCATATACAATGATTACTTCCTTTCCTTCGGCTAATCAAGTGGGACATAATTAAGCATACAGAACTATATTTAGCATATATCCAATATCACACTCATTACAGTTACTGACCCTTTTCTTTGTCTGCAACAATTATATACAAACTATGCCATATAAAAGATGTGGTGCGGTAAATAGCTATATGGAGGTGATCTTAACACAGGTCATAGGAAGAATTGTAGTATTTGTGGAAAATAAAAACGAAAGTATATATCAGCCCTGAAAGTTACTATGCTTTGACGGAATGAACACTTTAAAATAGCTAACAAATATGCAATGTATTTAGATAGAATTTAGGTAGAAAAAACTTTTGGCAACTGTTTCGGTTGCTGGAGCATTCAGCTTACAGATAAATCTTAATAAGAAACCAACCTCTAACAGCCATTTGCAAAGTTTTCAACTATCATTTTAGGAGTTTTCATTATCTCATTATGTATTCAACAATATCATACAACCCTATAGACAAACCTCCCATTTAGTATGGGTATACATATACAGCTTGTATCCCAAAATGAATAAACATGTACCGGTATATATAAACCACTTATTTCATCAAAAGCTTTGATGGTATGTTTAGAAAAGTGCTTAAGAACTGATTTATTTTGATTTCATTTTGATAATACTCTACTCATGGCAATTATGCAAAAAATGAAAGACAGTGTTTCATGATAATATACATGTATCTGTCTTTTATCAGGGACAATTTGATATACCTGTACAGTAGTTTATCAAGGTTACATCAATGCTACGACTTACACTACCACTTGGTGTAATCCTTTATAATATATGCATCTAAACATAGAGTGTAACATTACTCAACTGTCTGTGTAATTTGCATACCTGTCAACTAGACTGAGGCGAATACTTGGGTGAGATAAATATTTATATGTGAGAGCTAGTATTTGAGGAGATGTCTCTGAATAATATAAATGATATCAATCTTAAATTTGTTTTCTTGATCTGACTAGTGTCCCACTAAGTGGTATATACCTCACCTACTTACACCATTGCAACACATCATAATGTCGAACAAAGTTCAAAATATAAAACCAATTGAAAGCCTTTAATATTTAATGCAATCTCAGAATAACTTTCAAGCATTAAAGTCTTTTATGATGCCACTTTTTTCAGTAAATTGTATTTTTAAAAGATATGTTTTTTAAAAAATGTTGTTGTAGATTTCCAAAAATTACAGGGTATTTGATAATATATTAAAAACCTTGATATATAGTGACCAGAAAAGTAAAAACATTAAAATTGAAATATTCAATTGAAAACTTTTGATGACAAGAGTATTAAAAAAATCTATATTTATAGAATTAATATCATAAATAGGACTTTGTGAGGAATTCTGTTGGTTTGTTAACAGTGTTTTGATATTTGCAACTGTTATAGAAAGCACACAGATGATATGTATTTGTATTCTATACACAGTATTCCAAACAAATTACACAATATAATCTCTTTTTTAAGAATAGTCTTTAAAGACGTGATAGAATATTCTAAAATGACCCTTTTGATGGGAAATATCAAGTGGAATGTTCAATTAATCTCCTGGTCCTACTGGTATATATTGCACACTTGCCTTATCAAAACTGATTTAAACATAAAACTCAAGTATCACAGATGCTGAAAGTATCACCTTCAAGGACTACTCCTTTTTCTGTCTCTTGAGAGCTTCAAATCTTCCTTGAATTTTCTCAAAATTGACAGTGGATGCCTTCTGTGTGCTGGGGGTGGAGCGGAGACCAAAATCGGACACCACAGAAGCACCACAACTTTCTGGGTCGGTCCTCTGTCTGAAATTGTCAATATATAATGTAACTATAAGAGGACAAGGTATTATTGCTCAAATTGAACATTTTATGTGTATCACATTATAACATGTACATATAGTCCACACAATCCCCTGGAAAGATCAGTGAAGATGTACACTGATACAGGTACCATTCACCTGGGGTAAAAGAAAGAATATATGTTCTACAGATTACAATTAGTATTTGAGAACTGAATGTCCCAATCGTCAACTAAAATTTAATTTTTCATAATCCCTCTTCATTCTTATGTTCAATTGTTTTCACGTATATCTGGTAATTTTCACAATGATCTAATTTTCGCTTTTTTGCAATCTCTTTTTCAGCGCGAATTATTGAATATACAGAAATTATATTCTGTATTATTTTATATAAGAAGCTTTCAAATTGCACAAAATGATTGATGCATATTAAAAATGCTAAACATTTTCACTCTTTTCGCAAATTTTGTGACACACTAAAAAACCCCCAGAATACACAGTACTTAAGTTACAACAACTGAGACACTTGATCTATGTTGGAATTCTTAACTCAGTTGCATCACTTGCTAAATTGTTGTTTTTCAAATTTCTCAAAGACACAGACACTGGCTCCCCCACCTGACAGGCTGTCCCTTTCTGTGACTGTTGATCAGTTTGATCACTGATTTATCGGTGGTCAAGTCTTCTGCCAGGCTGCCATTCAAAGACAGGATGTTTACATCTATCTCTTCAACACTCTAAAACATTAAAATAGTTTTGTATGAAAATGAATTGCCAGGTTGCTGGGGGTGATGCTCACTCAGAAGTAAAACAGAAATATCTTTGTACTTTTTGGAGTGTAATAAAAGGACCAAAGGTTTCTTGTACAAACTACTTCATTTGAAAAATCTATCATTACCCACATGTGTCATGTTATACTGATAAGACTTTAACTAATGACTTATCTTTAATTAACTGTCTCATGTATAATACACATCCCCCAAAGTTATGTATAGTACACATCCAAAACATAAAGAAATTTTCAATCAAGATTTTTGTAAACTCACCAGTTTGAAAGTGTTGATAAGATATTCGAATATGTGCGTACCATACACAAGACTTTACAATGGTTATATGAACTGGCTTTGTGATGTTGTCTTTGGTGTTTATTAAGGATGAATTATTAACCTTAATCTTTCATAACTAATATAAAACTTACCAGAAGCAGCTCTACACATTTCTTCCGTTTCTGTCTACTGGCGTAATGTAGAGGAGTTAGTCCCTTATTGTCCTGCATGTTCACACAACTTGAATCGGCATCCAACAAAAGGGAGACAATCTTAGGGTTATCCCCCTTGTCAATAGTCATATGGAGAGCAGTACAACCATTGTTTGGATTCACAGCACAGACGTGACTCACAAGTCCATCTACAATAAATGTAATACAATATAACAAATAGATAAAGCACAGACGTGACTCACAAGTCCATCTACAATAAACGTAATACAATATAACAAATAGATACAGCACAGACGTGACTCTCAAGTCCATCTACAATAAACGTAATACAATATAACAAATAGATACAGCACAGACGTGACTCACAAGTCCATCTACAATAAACGTAATACAATATAACAAATAGATACAGCACAGACGTGACTCACAAGTCCATCTACAATAAACGTAATACAATATAACAAATAGATACAGCACAGACGTGACTCTCAAGTCCATCTACAATAAACGTAATACAATATAACAAATAGATACAGCACAGACGTGACTCACAAGTCCATCTACAATAAACGTAATACAATATAACAAATAGATACAGCACAGACGTGACTCACAAGTCCATCTACAATAAACGTAATACAATATAACAAATAGATACAGCACAGACGTGACTCACAAGTCCATCTACAAACATAAATATAATACAATATAACAAATAGATACAGCACAGACGTGACTCACAAGTCCATCTACAATACATATAATTCAATATAACAAATAGATACAGCACAGACGTGACTCACAAGTCCATCTACAATAAATATAATACAATATAACAAATAGATACAGCACAGACGTGACTCACAAGTCCATCTACAAACATAAATATAATACAATATAACAAATAGATACAGCACAGACGTGACTCACAAGTTCATCTACAATACATATAATTCAATATAACAAATAGATACAGCACAGACGTGACTCACAAGTCCATCTACAATAAATATAATACAATATAACAAATAGATACAGCACAGACGTGACTCACAAGTCCATCTACAATAAATATAATACAATATAACAAATAGATACAGCACAGACGTGACTCACAAGTCCATCTACAATAAATGTAATACAATATAACAAATAGATACAGCACAGACGTGACTCACAAGTCCATCTTCAATAAATATAATACAATAAAACAAATAGATACAGCACAGTCGTGACTCACAAGTCCATCTACAATAAATATAATACAATATAACAAATAGATACAGCACAGACGTGACTCACAAGTCCATCTACAATAAATATAATACAATATAACAAATAGATACAGCACAGACGTGACTCACAAGTCCATCTACAATAAATGTAATACAATATAACAAATAGATACAGCACAGACGTGACTCACAAGTCCATCTTCAATAAATATAATACAATAAAACAAATAGATACAGCACAGTCGTGACTCACAAGTCCATCTACAATAAATATAATACAATAAAACAAATAGATACAGCACAGACGTGACTAACAAGTCCATCTACAATAAATATAATACAATATAACAAATAGATACAGCACAGACGTGACTCACAAGTCCATCTACAATAAATATAATACAATATAACAAATAGATACAGCACAGACGTGACTCACAAGTCCATCTACAATAAATATAATACAATATAACAAATAGATACAGCACAGACGTGACTCACAAGTCCATCTACAAACATACATATAATACAATAAAACAAATAGATACAGCACAGACGTGACTCACAAGTCCATCTACAAAAAATATAAGACAATATAACAAATAGATACAGCACAGACGTGACTCACAAGTCCATCTACAATAAATATAATACAATATAACAAATAGATACAGCACAGACGTGACTCACAAGTCCATCTACAAACATACATATAATACAATAAAACAAATAGATACAGCACAGACGTGACTCACAAGTCCATCTACAATAAATATAATACAATATAACAAATAGATACAGCACAGACGTGACTCACAAGTCCATCTACAAACATAAATATAATACAATATAACAAATAGATACAGCACAGACGTGACTAACAAGTCCATCTACAATAAATATAATACAATATAACAAATAGATACAGCACAGACGTGACTCACAAGTCCATCTACAATAAATATAATACAATATAACAAATAGACACAGCACAGACGTGACTCACAAGTCCATCTACAAACATACATATATTACAATATAACAAATAGATACAGCACAGACGTGACTCACAAGTCCATCTACAATAAATATAATACAATATAACAAATAGACACAGCACAGACGTGACTCACAAGTCCATCTACAAACATAAATATAATACAATATAACAAAGAGATACAGCACAGACATAACTTTAAAGTCAATCTAAAACATCATCATAACCTGTATACTATAGACAGAATAATCAGTTAAATTATGAATTTTTAGAATTTAAGCAGTGACTAAACTCTTTATTATTACCAAAATTAAGCTAACATTTATTTTGATTGTACTGTTTGTACTGTTTGACATATAATACATGTAACTAAAGAAATTCTCTTCCTCTTACACTTACTGAAACTTAATTAATACAAGTTTCAATGTTTTTTATCAATATTAACTTTGGGTCAAATTTTCATTATAAATTATTTTAAAAAGCTGAATGAACATCTGCTCCAGACCTTTCTTAAATGTTACCAAACATAACTTAGTTTCAATAAGTCACTGTTCAATACTGAATTACCAGTAGATATTGTTTAATGATATAATTTAGATAAGATGAGTGAACACTGTTTACATTTACAGACTGCACTGCTGTATTATAGTCCTGTTACCAAACATATTCTGGTCGTGATTTTGCAGGGTTTGCAAGTCTCTATGTTTGGCATTATCAAAGAGCATTAAAGAAGGCCTTTTAAATTAATCATATAGACTTCTGCATGTGTAGCTCCTATTAATTACTTGAAAATAAAAATTACCAACCATGAAAAATACAGAGTCCCTTTGGTTTATCTACATCATTTAACAATGTTTCAAGTCGACTTGATGAGTTCTTTTGTTCTGACCTGAAATAGAAGAAAAAGAAAAGCAGTCCACATTAATTTTGAATAAGAAGTAAAGCAGATTCAAATATGACATAGGATAATGTAGATTCTTAATTTTTCCCCATTGAGAGCCTCAGTCTCAAATGAGATGAAGTTCAAGGTCACGTAATCATAGAAGTTTGTGTCTTTCAATAGTTCAGACGCGGGTATTTTATGTCTTTTCTTTTTGGATTTTTCTAATGAATTTTCACTGGTAACGTTACCGGTGAGTTATCATAGCAACATTGCTATTGTAGAACATATGTTCTATTTGATTTTCCCATGTGGGAGTTTTTTTTTAGCACATAAAACTACGTTCAACACGTGTTGATCATGATGCGCTGGACCTGTTATCAGTGACGTCACTGCTACAGGGCGCCATTTTGCTTCTTGAAGTTCTTCATGCCATGTGGTGTGAAGAAATAAGCAGTTCCTAAACTCAGATAACATTGATTTATCGCTAAACCTGTATTTTTTAACATGGCTAATGAGCCGGGGACGTCGTACATGCGAGAGTCCGACAGTTTGGACATTGTCGATCAGGTTGATGACGATGCAGGTCAGGATGAGGAACGCAACGTGCAAAGGCACACGACGCAATCCAAGTCGAAATATTTGCGTAAAATTGCGAGAAGCATATCTTGCGGATTTTATAATCTTGCTATTATTTTTCGGTCAGATGTAAACTAAATGAAAGTATGATAAAAATTTGGCGTTCGCAATTTTATATTTTCATGATTTGATGCAAAATGGTTGAATTGCAGAATTAAGTACTCGCTTAAAATAGGAATCTACAGTACCAATATTTGTATGATCAAAAATCAGAAACAAATTGCTTTATTGTAGAAGATGTAAGCACTGGATGCTAGCAATAAAAAGTTATCAGATGTCAGAAATGCATGTACTTTACTAAAATTTTTTAGGTCAAAAGTTAAAATTGTAATATATATTGAAAGCCTGTTGCAGAAGTAGAATCATTAACAATGCACTGATTACCTACCTAGGCAACAAAAACTTCATGTCTACTACTGTATAAAAAGTTTTGCATTGACAAGGTTATTCCCCTTTCAACAGTTAATCAAAGCAGATTGTTAAAATGTAACAAATTGCGTACAATCTACTTACCGGGAAACTAATTTTTTTTTTAATCTGTCCAAAAAGTTTAACCTATTTCATGGAGCACATGGATTAAATTTGCCAAAGTCTGAAGATTGAACACAGAATTATATTCACAGATGTATGTTACGGTGTAATATCAATGTTTTTTACAATCATATTTACCTGATGGCAAAAGATTCTTTACCATAATCACGTGAGAACTCAAAGCTCCTGAGTAAATCATCTGTAAAGAAAGATGCATCAAGAATGAGATCACAAATAACAATACTTTTACCGTACATACAAATTTTTGTTAATTGGTAAAACTCGTTGAATCAGTAAAGATAATTGTAACTGACAATCTTTAAGCTATCAGCATCATTTGTGAAATACATGTTGATGAATATATGATCTTTGAATTAATGTGGAACAAAATGTATTAAGGGTGGGGTGGGGTGTTTACCATCTATGTAGGAGCCATACTGTTTGGTGGGTGGGGTTAGCACTGTGTCTTGGACCCCCGAGTCATTGTCATCATAAGTGGAGCTATTGTTAGAGAAGCAGAAAATCAGAAACTTATTACAAATTACAATAAACCAGTAACTAGAAAAGGATTTTTTTTTAGAAATAAATAACAATGAATGATAAATTGATTGTGTTAAGTAAACCACGTCCATGCATATACTTTAATACAGAAGACAAAAAAAATATTTTATTTCCATTTGGAAAAAAATCATAAAAAAATTTCGATCACATTAAAATTTCAAAATACAAATGATTTTTTTAATTTCAAAATTCAAATTTGAGTAATACTTTATTTAGTTTATTATATGTGTTTTCATTAATGTCGCCAAACTCAATAAATACACAGTTATTCATAATCATGTTTGTTTCCTACATGGCATCATCATCCTCGTACAGGGATTGTGGGTAGACAGCTGACTGCAACAGGAAGGAGATGATTTCAGACACGCCCACCTGACAAGCCACCATCAGAGGGGTGTTTCCCGCCTTGTCTCGCAGATTGTGATCAAACCCAGGCTGTCAGAGAAATAGATTAGATTATACATGAAACGATTGATATTCCATAAAATCAATAGTACTGAAATTTTGTCTAATAACAAACACATCAAATTATTCAGCATTATAATCAGCATTTGTGAGGTTTTTGATTTTTCTTAAAAAACGCAATCTTTTATTATTTATATTTGTATCAACTTCCTTACACATTCTGACTAAAATAAAATACTACATGTATAGCCTATGTTCTCCTGATTACTATATAACTTAATTCTGGTTGTAACGTGCTTTCTGATTGGCTAAAAAATTATTTTATATCGTATAAAGAAATGTTGCCTACGTCATAGTAAGACTAACGTCTGAAACGTATCAATACAGCTGACGTTATGTTTGAATTTTGTACAATTTTACGTCATTTTAAAGGTCAAATGACCGTTTTTATCTACAATGAAGAGTAAAAAAATTAAATTATAAGCAATTAATACAATATTTATTAGTTTTATACGATATAAAATGGTTTGAAACAGTTTACGCTTTTATATAAACTGCTTTGCGGTTTATAAAGCGTGAACTGCCCAAACCATTTTATATCGTAAAAAACAAATAAATATTGAATTCATTCCGTAAGTAAAACTTATAACTCAGGCAATAAACTCACCAGCCATATTTTCATGAGAGCTGCAAAGTTCTTTTTGGAATCCAGAGTGATGAAGTTAAAGATATGGTTGGAATGCCTTTGTCTGTGGTCACTGATTTCTTGCCAGACTCCTCCAAATTCTGGGAGGCAGAAGAGGGCACCATTAGAGTCCAGCAGTGAGGTAGTAGCTCCGTGAAGCAGCAGAGATTTCACAATCTTCAGGTAACCTGTAAATAAGTTAAACAATTCTAACCTTTCCCTCAAGTATTTACTAGTAACATTTATTTTTATTTAACAAAGATTAAATAATTGGTAGTTTTAAATTTGCATCATCCGTTATTCAAAAGATTCGAAAACAATGAAAAATACATCTCATCATTTCACACTTTTGAATATTTTTAAGCCCCCTCATACAAAACATTCCTCTGATTCTGACCTCAAGTTCAAAAACTAACAACAGAGTCAATTTTGAATTTGTATAAAAATTTTATTGTGTGTTTATGTTTGTAAATTCTTCGGTCTTGCAACATTTCAAACAATTTTGTTCAATTCAAAATCCCAACATTCTGTCCAGAGATTTACCCATGGTACAGGGATTTACGACCATAGTGTTTTAATTATAAAGCTCCTCACCTTTTTCCGCAGCCACTTGGAGGGCTGTTTTGTTTTCTTTATTGACAGCATTGATGTCCAGTCCCCGATGGAAGTACCCTAACTTGTACTCCTCCTCGCTCTTCTTCAGGGGTCGACACAGCCCCAGCAGGTAGTCCATCACCTCCCCCCGCCCCATCTGCGCTGCGGTGTGTAGGAGGGTGGATCCAGTGGGGGTGTAACGCTTCCGTATATCTGCTCCTTTCTGAATCAGCAAACAAACATGGTATTTATACCCCAGACTACATAAAGTAACATCACCTGATAACCAATTAACTGATAGATAAAAGATCACTTATTAATTCAAATAGAATTTTTTGAAAAAACCTTTAAAAATGATTGAATGATCGTTAGCAGGTAATTTTGTATTAAATTGTACAAATGAATGAAAGTTCATAGTGATAATTGCTTTTTCATGTAGGAACAATTTTATATGTAGTTCACAAACAAATGTATTTACCTGACATAGTAATCTGACAATCTCTAAATGTCCATTTTCTACAGCTAAGAACAATGGCCAGTTGCCAACACCACTCTAGAGTTGAAATATATGTAATGAGTATATTATAAAGTACAAATATACTGCATGTATTTAATGAATTACATGGGAAAGTTTAAAAAGCAAAGTGAGACTTCTTTTTTTTTAGGCAGTCTGGCTATAAATTGATTGAATTAATCAAATAAAATTTTCAATCTCTTCATAAGTTCATATATTAGGGTAAGTACCCAGTAAGCACAAATAAATTTGAATTATTATTCAATCAAGTTATAGCCAACCTGGAAGAATCGATAATACATGAGCTTACCTTTGGGTCTACAACATCTCCTTCCTCTAACATGCAGTACAGCTGGTCAGCCTTCCCTGACATACAGGACTCAAACAATCCTGGGCTTACTATCTCATCCTGTCTCCTACACAAAGTATAAAATGGAAGCAAGAATTAAAGTCAAAGAAAGATGGTTAGGAAATCTGTTTTTTATTGAGCAAATATTGGCCTTGTAGTTTTTGTACAATTAAGGATAGAAAACTTTATCATACCGCAATTAAAACAGCTGATTAATTTACTACCTTCTCACTGATATGCATCAACAATTCAGACAACTTATACAGATTGAAAAAAAAAACACTGCAGAAAAATTCAACACGTTTAGTACTAATCCAACTCTTCTATTTTTTACTTGCTTTTTATTTACTTAAACACTGTAGCGATAAAAGGTTCTTTATGGTTGAGTATACAGGAAATGGCCACCTACATGGTTCCAAACAATTTTAATACATTACATTCTAAACTGCCAATCTGGTTTATAGTTTTAATGATCTGTGACAAGATCTGTGATACAGCCAAGAGGAAGTGTAGACTCTTAATACATGTATAAGAAGAATTTAATCACAATGTTTTGATAGATTAAAACAAAAGCAACATTTTCTAGGCTGAATTGCTCTGTCATTGATACTGATGATATACATTATACAGATGAATTCTAACTCACCTTTGCCAGGCTTGTTTGATCAGGCTGTAAATGTGCGTCTTCTTACTCATCTTCATGGCTTCAAACAAGCCCTGTAATTATAACATGAAGATATGTTTTTATCAAATCCAAACAAGTGGACTTTCTTTCATTCAAACATCATTTCCAACTTTATGAAGCATATTGAAATATAAATCACCAATATCAGAATATTTTACATCATTTCAAAATCAGTTCCTAAGTGTATTTTTCTTATAGGTCAAATATCTGGTTTTTACATTTCTTTATATATTTCAGATTTTACCCAGTAGGTAGTGGGGAAAAACTCTAGTATTGCTTTAACAGCCTCCTCATGGTTGTTCAAAACTGCATGGTACAGTGGAGACAACCTCACGATGTCTGATATTGCTGGGTTAGCTCCCTTCCTACAATACAAAATACTTGTCATAAGAAATAGTTAACAATGCCCATGCATCATACATACACATACTAAGTTAAACAATCAAATTCTGAAAATGAACTTTACTTATTTTGTGAGAAAAAATCGTGAGGATCATACAAACTTTGATGAAGGGTTTATAAGACCTTAATGTATGAATTATTCAATGAATGAGTTCTACTTCAATTTTATTTTATGATTTATAAAAGAGAACTTTAAAACTTAATAATGTGTAAGTTTGATTTAATACTGCAGTGCTTACGACAGGAGAAGATGGACAACAGTTGCATGCCCCTTCATGGCTGCCATACTTAATGCTGTCATTCCTGTGTTACAATCACTGGAAGGATCCTCATTCAGCTGCAAAATAATCAGTTACTACCATTTTTTTGCAGTTAAATTAATTGTTTCCAAATGTTAAACAACATCATTTAGTTTTACTGTTACAGATGTACTCCCTGAGTAAATCTTTACCTGGTAGTACTGGGCATTGATGGAATTTTTACTAACTTCCAGAATAACTTCAACATTATCAGCTCTACAATACAGAAGTATTATAAAAATTATTGATTTTGTATCATTTCTTTGATAAATAATATATATAATATCTAACAAGAGAAAAGAAAGATGAAAATGCATATTATGTTGTCTTATTGAACTATATGTATCACATTTTAAGTTCCAGTACCTCAAAAAAATTAATTTATACGTAGCAGATCAATAACTTCACTAATCACCCTCATTGTGGAACCAAAATTAGGCTCACTTCAGAGATACAGTAATCTGACAATGGCTAATCACACACACATACAAATTATACTTCAATCTATACCCCAACAACTTTGCGAGGAATCCAGACACAATGTGATATACCTGTTATGAAGAGCTGCAACCATCAGCAGAGTGAAGTTGTCTTCGTCAGTGACATTAATGTCTGACTCCCACAGATCAGTCTTCTTCAGCGTCCTCTGTAATAAGAACATATACAGGTACCTTGTACCTAAAATTTGTTGACATGCACACATTGAACTGTGTGAATATATTCTCCCAAATACCCATAATTTACCATAATTAACAGTGTTGTTGATCCAAAACTGTTAATAAATTCAATATTCAGTATTTAATATTAGTATTTATACTCGTTAAATTTTTACGAAATAAGTTTTCAATTTTCTTTGAATCTATTCCTATTGCATCAAGATTTTATATTTTTGAGTGAAGTAATCTTCAATTCAAATTATGGCTGATAGATTTGCAGAATTAATACCTTGGCAGCATTTTTTTTTGCACTATGTATGTACAAATACAGATATGAATGTCCATGTTTGATTTTATATAACAAACACATCTAAAAGTTTATAATTAAACTTTGGAAAAAATGCATTCAAAGTAAAGAAATCTTACATTTTGTACCACATCTGTGAGGTGTTTTAGCCTGAGTGCCCTATGTGATGTTATTATGTCTTTACAATCGTCATGGTGATACAGGCTGATATTGAGGTCATCGGGTCGTAGGCCTCGGTAATCTTCCTTATTGAAATCAGCCCCTCTCTTGATCAAAGTCCTGAAAAATATTAGATTGCAAACTACCATTTTTTAAATATCAAAGTACAGTACATGAATTCTGAAAAGTAATCAACACTTCAGACAAACCTGTTACCACCCACTATCACTTCTATATGCGTGAATATGTATATCAGCTATTCAGGAAGTTTATAAAGTCTTATGACTGAACATTTTCATTTCCACACCAATATACCGGTATGTAACTATTTAAGTATATGTTAAGTGCTAATTACAGCCTCTTCAGTGTAAAATACAGGAGGCTGGCACAATAATGATTGCACCTTCTAAACCAACAGTAGATGCTGAGAACAGAATTTAAACAGTGTTTTCCCTAGGCTATTTTTGCGTAGCAGTACCTCATATGTTGCAATAACTTGCTTCCAATCCTTTTGATTTATTCATAAATTATGTTAACAACAACAAAGAAATAAAATGAGAAGAAAAGATAAAAAACAAAAAATCAATATCATATTCTTTTAAGGGGAAAAATGGTAACTAGAACAACTTACGTAACAATGTTGACGTGATTGTATTGTGTGGCATAATGTAATGCCGTCCGGCCATTGTGAACATTGTTTTTATTGGGGTCAGCTCCAAACACACAAATAAGCACCTGTTCAGATTGAACTTATATATTTAGTGAAAATGACAAGAACTATAAAAATTAATATGTTCAAAATAATTGTATACACAGTTCTCTTAAGAAGGCAACAAGCCCAGTAAGCAATCATGAAAAACATATCAAATTTTAAATTAACATTAATTGTACATAAAAAGGTTAATTTATAAAAATTAGTTGATAGAACTGAAAAAAGTGAGGAAAATGGCACGACATACATCACAGAGTATGTTGGAGCCCTCCACTGCTGCTATCATGAGAGGGGTAAGACCGTCCGAGTTACACAGCTCAATGTCTGCATGTTGTATGTGTCTGAGGCTGTAGATCAGTGGAAGCTGACACAGACCTAGCAAAAAGAAAGGAGGTGCAGTCATAGCTACAGTAAACAATAAAACCTAATTTGTTTAATTATAAATTACATGAAAATCTGCTAATCAGGCACAGATTGAAGATTTTTTTCCAAGGGCTGGGATGAGACAGCTAAGTTGCACTGAATCAGGAAACATACAGCCTAAAATCCATAATATTTCAAGAACACCAATTGCACTTTTAAAGCAAAATTTTAAGCCCTAATTAAGACTGGTTAACACTTGCCAGAGCAAAAGTACCATTAATTTCAATACAGTTTTCCATGTGAATTTTTGGCAACAATAGGATATACTTGTATATGTGGTAAAACACTATATGTGTTTTGTGATATCTGTCTCTTCTTCAGGACAAACCTGTATGATTTCTGAGCAGATTTTCTTCCAAAACAAGGCCATTGTAAAATATATATAAATATATGTAAAATGGGGCAAAAATTGGACGTCATAAAAGTCCTTTTTGCACTTTTCCATATAAAATTACTGCTTTTTAGACATTTTCAAGCTTTTTTCAAGGGCTGTTTTAATAAAAAATCATTTTCATGAACTGTACATAACAGATGTATTAATTGTTGACCCTCATCCGGTCATAATATGCAGTGCAACTTCTAAGAATTGTTTTCAAGTTCTATGCATCTCCTGATGTTGTATAAAATAAATATGTCAATCAGGTTACTAGTAACTGATAAACAGATAAAGTTAAACACTTAGGTAAGTTATTGTGACAGAACGCCCTGACTTGTTCTCACCTGACTATGATATACATGTAATTAAATGTATACTACAATGTGTAACAACAAATATTTGGATATCACACTTGTCATGATAACAGTGTAGACTCTAGAATGATAAACTATCGTTTATCTAACAGATGTCCTTAAATGAACTAAAATAACACTCTAAGATATTACATTAAACAGAACACTTTGGTTTACACTAACATGCTCGTTCAACAAAGAATAAGCTTAGAAAACAGTTACACTTTGGTAAATGTATATAATGATAACAGATATTGTTTTGCCTCGGACTAGAATTTCTCAACGTCATTGGATGAATCGCTTCACGTGATTGCCTTATAAATTTCTTTACACGGTGGGCGTCAAAATTTATACGGCAACATGGCGGACGTAACGTTATTTGAGCTGATTTTTTACACAAACGTTCAACCATACCTTTAATTTTTAAGCCCCAAAATATTTAGAGTGACCCCCCTTTGCCCGTGATGTAATAAAACGATCCTATACACAATGGCATCCTGGTTTGCACAGACGACTGACGAGAAAGGTACAAAATTAGGGAATAAGCCTCTGAATTTAATTGTTATATATTATCTTTTGCTGTTTACATATCAAACTTTAGGTCCTTGACAAAACAAAACACTTATTAGGGAGCCTTGCCTTCTATGGACTTTACCGATCTCACAAATTTCTGTAAACAGTCAGTAAGAAACCTAATAAGTAATAATGTTTTTGAGATTTTAAAAGTCAAATTATATATCCTTTATAAATATAGGATATTTATATTAATATGAACAATTATTTGTTATAATTATCATCAATATATAAGAATACCATCACAATCCTTATGTCAAAAGCTGATAAAAGATCGAGCAAGGATCAATACACATTTCTAACTATAATTAGGGCGAGAACCTAGTAAGCTGCAAGAACTTGTGTTCGAACCCTTTGTATATTATATATACAATAAAATATGTTCAAATCAACTATAATAACATAATTTGCATAACCACCATATCAACTTGCTCCAATTTTCAATTACAAGAACCAAATGATATAAATGGTCTTTTTAGGTGTGTAACATAATACAACATACTTTAAGTTTAGTTGAAAAAGGAGATTCACTGATGTGACATATTTATTTTTGTTTGTATATACACCTCATCATAATTTTTAAATTTGAGCCCAGAACGCAATATATCAAGTGTTTTAGTCAGACAAACACATAAGGAAGATAAATACAGGTAAAATACATTTTACCTATCAAAATGTATAGGGATCAAGGTCTTATTTACACAACAATATTTGATAAGTTTAATACATAAGTAATAGCACATGACATTGAACAAGTACTCAAACATTTACTGCGTTTGAATGTCAATCTTTAGAACCACTTGTTCCCTTTTCTAAACCTAAATGATGACACCTGTCTATTCCTGATGAATTCAATTAGATACCTACTGTAGTTGTTTTCTATCACATGTTTATCATTGCTAATTGATAAACACTGCATTTGTAAATATGCCTGATTATTTAGATAAAATCTTTTCAAATTACACCTGCATTATTTTTTATCTTTCCATTGTACATATGTTTTTGTCAAATCACATTTCAGATTCCTATTATTTATTGATATATAATTGATATCATATACACGTACCTCTCAGATAGAGAGAACTAATATAGGCTATTTTTGCCTGCTGTTCAATCTAGATTCATTTATATACTTATATGTATATTTTTGAATAAAATATTTCTTAAACTATACACATACCTGTCTGGGTAGCCAGATGAATTAGGAAGTTACCAGTTTCATCACATTCAGTGTTGACATTGAATTCAAATGACTGAAATGTAAATAGACACAAAGATAGTAAACATGTATATTATTTACCTACATAGAGAGTTCAAATATTGATCAAAACAAAGTTATAACATTAAAACAATGCAGTGAACATCCTTCGTTTAAAAAATATTGTGTACTTAATTTTTCAAAAAAATGTAATACAGTAGATTCTTATTATACTCAAGTACTTTATTCCATGATTCCACCTTTTTGTATTAAATCACAACATAAAATCATAAGTGCTGAACTTTTGTTACAATTGATATATTTAGCACCGTCAGGAAAATGAAAGTGGGATTTTGAAATCCATGCAGAGATGCTTCTCGTGATATTACTTGTACATTAATTCATCATGTTCAATTAGAAATTTTAAGGAAATCTTTAGGAAATTTTAAGTACCTGTAACTTCCTCTGTATGTCATAGAGTGATCTGGGGGACTTTGCCAAAGAGAAGATGACATTCCTGTCCTGAGCACTGGGAAGTTTGGGGGCGGACTGGGGGGCCTGAGTCAGCTGGTATTTGTGAGGGAGATGCTTATACACCTTAGAACTGAAACTCAAAGCACTGGCAAAGTTTCCTGTAAAGAGAAAAATTTATGCCTCTTAAACTCTTGTAACTAATAAATTGACAATGAGTGATAAAAACAAATTCAACATCATATTGAAATTGAAGCTAAAACTGATATATCTTAGTTAGTCTTTTACAAATTGGATCTTATTAGTTGAATCCAAAACAATTTGCATACAATGCCATGTAACATTAATTGTGACAGTATGACAATGAAATATACACGTCTACATAAAAACAATTTCTGTTCTATTAATCTTCAAGCAAAAATAATCATCAATATTTTAAAGTTTTCTACCTGTTTAAAACAGAAAGTCAATAAATGAATGATTAGGGTTTTACCATGCTTATCTTTCAGCTTTGCAGGAATGCCTATGCTGGTTAAATACGTGATCACATCCAGTCTTCTGAACAAACAGGCATAATGGAGAAGACCTGCCTCCTCCTCTACAGAGGTATCAAGTCCTGTAACATCACAGAAGTTGGGTGGCAATCACACTATCATAGCAATTTAGCATATCTTTTCTGGTTTGTTTTACCATGATAGTGAAGTAGTATATATGCTGTTTTTTACCTCTCAATATTAAAGAATAATAATAAGTTCAAATTCTACTGGAATATTAATTCCATAATGCTTCCTATGAGAAGCATTAAATCAACTTAAGTAATTATAATGTATACATGATATACTTGTCTAGTATTTTTCTTTTTTCAACTAAATGTCTTCCAACCAAATTATAAAACTGAGAGGAGTGTATCTTCATTATATTCCAATTATGGATCAATTGCAAAACATTATAATAGAAAATTTGTTAACACGCATTTTAAGTACATGTAAGTGGAGTAGTTACCATCATGGTACATTTGGGGTATACTTACTGACTAATGACAAAGAGATGAGAGATTTTAACATATCAACTGGCCCACAGACTATAGCAACTTTGGTCAGCTGAGGTATGGCACTGCGTAATACTGTATTCTGAATGCTGTCCCTTAGAATGTCTCTCAAGACATCCTCTTGTGGCCACAGGGATTCAAAGTTAGTGTACAGAAACTCAGGGGAAAACTGATTGAGACACAAGCTGGGGTACCAAAATGCATTGCTTATATTTAGGAAAGTCTCATTTGCTTTCTCCACATCCTGATGGTTTTGTGAAAGGGATGCCTCCAACTTTGAACAAGAGTCATCTCTAGGAACGTAAAATTCAGGAGATTCAAATGTGTGATGATGGTACTCTGAGCAGCAACAACACTGGTTGTTGGAGGGGTTCAATCTCTCTGACCCCCGGCCTAGTTGATTTGATACTTGCCCTTGAGTAGTTTTGCAGGGTTTACTTTTTGTCTTCTCCATAGTTGGTGAAGCTGGCTTAGAGGAGGTGCTTTTGTTGATGAATGTTACATTCTCTTCATGCTGTTGAACTTTTTTATCATCAACCCTTTTCCTTTCCTCTCTTGCTATAGGATTAGCAATATTATACTTGAAGTTGGATACATTAGCATCCTTAGACTTGTTTGAATTTTTCACTGTTCCAAACTGATGGACTGATATCCCGTGTCGATGTCTTGCACAAATATATTCTGATTTAGATTGAAAGTCATGAAGAAGTTCAGGAAATATTTCTTTGTAGTTCTTTTTCCCAGGGTCTAACTGATATCCAAATGGATCCTCAAATCCTTCCGACTCCAATGCACAATACTTACAGAAATAGTCTTCTGAAGCCATGATTGACAGAAAAGATGTCTAAATTTGATACAACTTCTCTGCATGATCTTTGTAAAAACACTAAGGGACTGAATTCATGGGTGGCCCAATGCTTTTGTGTGTGTGTGTGTTTCATGTATCAGCTTTGTTCATATCCTCTGGATAAGAAACTCCAAATTTCTGGGAAAAAATTGAAAGAAATTTTATTAGAATGGTGCAACAATCTAATTAAAATTAGACTTGTAATTCCGCTCCTCTACGATACGCTATACAAGCGTATCGTAGAGGAGCGGAATTACAAGTCTAATTTTAATTAGATTGAATGGTGCAATAATATATAACTTGAAAAGCAGAAGGGGGGAATATTCCAAACTGGTCATAGTTTTAAGGTCGACATTTTTGAATGAAATGTGTTCATCTTCACTTAATATATGTTTGAAAAACAATAATAATAAAACAACTTAAAGGGACATGGACACCATTTCATCAGATGAAAATTTTATTTTTGATTTTTATGTATAAAATAGTTTACTTTTGTATTTTGAATGATTCATCAAAATTTAAATGTCAGAATTTAAGTCACGTTACAAGCAAGATACAGAGGAAAGAAGTTGTTATGTCAACAAAGCTTGAGTCTTATATTTGTTTACAAATACTGTAAAGTAAAGAAATTTCCATTTCTTTATCAAAATAACTTGTGGAAACAAGATAGACTGATTCAATGGGTTCATAAAAACTTTTATCACAAATAACAGCAACATTAGATTGAAACTTATATCAATACAACAAATATGTGAACATATTTAACAGGACTCGAGCTTTGTTTACAATACAAAGAATTCTAACCTCTGTAACTCGCTTGTAACTTTATATATTTGACTTTCAAATTTTGTCAGAGCATTGAAAACATCTATGTTAATTAACAATTCTAGACATAAAAATTGAAGAAATATACATGCAACATTAAAATTCATTAATTAAGTAAACATTTCCATAAATTTAAAGTCTTAAAAATCTATTAGTATCATTTGTACCAAAAACTTTATTTATGTAATCATGGTATTAATTTATGCGCAAATTTCAATTCGAAAAAATAAATAAATAAATAAATTTGCTGCCTATTTTAAACAAAGTTTTATCTACATTCATCCACTACACATATATCTATGCATATAACAGATTGGGGAAAACTGCTGTCAGTAGTTCATAGACCTACCTGTGATTGTGATATTTGCTGTTGACTTGTTGTCCTAATTGTACTGCACATCCTATTTATAACCACGTGATTATATTTGTTGTTATCAGACGATCGATGAAAGAGACCATTCGTATTTAACTTCCTTGCTTAGCTTGCATTTGCATAAGTTAACAATGACAGATTAAAAAAGTCATTCACTCATTGTATAACATTACAAGTGTTACTTGAGTAATCATAATGTTACATCGTTTATCGTGCCTTACGTTGTGTCAGTCTAATCAATCATTTCCAAGAATAAAAAAAGAAATCATTACATTTGCTCTGACTACATTAAAATTGATAATAGGACCATTGATAAGGTCAATGAATGACACATCACATGTGGATCAAGATCATTTGTTGACATCTTGCTTCATATCCCATTCTGCAAAATCCGGATAAAAACGGAATTATAAAATTTTTAGAGTTAACGAAGCCAATTTCATGGGTTATTTCACTATGAAAGCATAGTTTTTCATCGCAATGTTTAGTATACATGTTATTAAACCAGATACACGAATGTTAATATAATTTACCCATTTCAACAGACTGTTTAAGTAACGTAGAAAACTGAGTTCGTTCCCTTCATCCCATTTCCGGTTCCGGTACAAGTGGAATGTCAACAAGTGGTCTTCAACGTTGTGGATTAAAACTGGTTTAAGATCGTCTTTCCCATTTTTTCTGTCATTAATTGAAGGATATTATATGTTCTTTGCATCGACAGATGGTGAGAAACAGGTAAAATAATGAAATTATGCCAAATTAATATGGTCTCTCCACTTGCTCAGTGAACACGAAGTGTTTAATATAAAGAGAAATAGTAGTGACATAAGAAGACAGCATTTAATGTTTTAATAGCTCTAAGCTGTAGTCATTTGTTACTTTGAAAACGTAAAAATTCATTGACTGACAATACTGTATATGTTTTCATACCAGCTCGGGCGATAAAACAGAGCATTGCATGTTTTAACATTTTACCTCATATTTTGGTAGTTAGGTGGGCAAGATTTTCAAATTTTCAAATTGTTTACAGTTTTGACAAGTTCAAGTGAAACTTTGAATTCACACAAAATCTGTGTTGATATATTACGAGATTGATTTATAACACTTTTGGCGCATACATGTATCATTTGCATAATATGTTAACGTTACATTGTGTAAATGTTATAGCAGCCTTGCACAGTCTAAATATGTCCATAATCTCCATAATGTTAGATGAAATCTGTATGTCAGCAAAGTGTTGATTTACACTAAAACAGCAAGGTACATATAACCCACAGTTTATTACATATATCAAAGATGCAAGATTCACTTAATATTAAATTTAATGCAGGAAATATAAGAATGGAGGAACCAACTTTCACCACAATGTCTTATTCCATATCTTATTTTTATACTTTTCTTAAGAAAAATAAAAGAATGTGCTAGAGTTTTCAATATTTGAAGTTGTGGGATACGTTTGACAATTTATTACTTTTTTAAGTAAAGCATCTTAAATATGAGGTAATTGAAAATAATAAATATTTATAAAACCAAAGCAATCTCAGAGAGATTGTCCACACTGTTGGTGATAGATGAGAGCATTATTTAATTCTTTTCTGCTACAAACTTAAAATCCTGGCTCAAAAGTGTCATATAAGATAGAGTCAGATAAAGTTTTTAATTTTGAGGATGGAGTATACTGTGGAATCATTAGAATTCGTGGTGGCTTGATTTTCCTGGTATTTGTGGGTAGCCCTCCCCCACGAATTTAAATTCTCAACGAAAACAATTTTAGAAAGAGTTATCTTTGTTGCTGAACCGACGAATTTAAATGATTCCACAGTAAATTATAACTAACTACAGTATATTGCACAAGCATTTATATATAATGTTAGAAATTGTGAAGAGTTGAAAATAGGCACAGAAAGTGAATATATTTTATTGATAAAATCACAAATAAACTAGAGGTACTGTGAGCAAGCTCACAATTGATACCCCCCGCTAAGGAAAAAATCATTACGCGTGTATTTTTGCTATTATAGAAAATATTGGATGAATCTATTTCACTGTCCATTTTCTATAAATAACAACTGCTTTATTTTTTAAAACTGTTAATTTTTAGCTTCTAATATTTCCATTAATACAAGACATGACACAGACAGAATTTAGCTTTTTTGAAACAATGACCTTGAACTTTCTCAATTGACCTTGGGTCAAGGTCATGACACACCCTTTAATCATAAGCAATCTTTGTGTAAAGTAAGACCTTCCAATGTTTCCCCATAAGAAAGATATGGACAGGACACAAATTTTGCATTTTTTCTGCCAGTGACCTTGACCTTGCCCAAATGACCTTGGGTCAAGGTCATGACACACCCTTAGGTCATAAGCAATCTTTGTGTGAAGTAAGAACTTCCAATGTTTCCCCATAAGAAAGATATGGACCGGACACGATTGCACAGACAGACGGACAGACAGACAGACAGACAGACGGACGGACAAGGTGATTCCTATATACCCCCCCAAACTTTGTTTGCGGGGAGTATAAATATAGATAAATGGAATCTAAGGGGACTCCCCTTGTTACCACAGGAACCATAAAAATGGTACCCCTAGAACCCCTAATATACCCCAAGCTGGCCCAAAGATACTCCAAGGAATCCCAAGGATACTCCAATGATATCAAATTCAATCCTAGTGAACTTAGTAAGTTGTACCGGTATATGCATTGTGTATTAAAGTTTGTTTCAAAGAAATTTAACAAGATATTTCTCAAGGAAAATTAGTTTCTTGGGGTTCCATTGGGTTCCTTGGGGGTTAAAAGATGTATCCTATAGCTAATACATGTACAATGCCTATGGAATAAGAACGTTATAACTTGTTGCTACAATTGGATGAGAAATGAGTATTAATCTTGAATTTAAAAGTAATTTTTGTTGTGTCTATATTACATACAGTGCATGACATTTTAATAAGGATGCTTCATTCAATCATATACATATGTACATTGTATGAATCATATCATGTCTTGTATACAAAAAAACAATTGTTTGTTTACACACTGGTGCATTGACAAGTAATACTTTCAGTTATTGTTAGCTTATAATTATAATGATTATTAAGCTTGAGAACAGTTGATTGTAAATCTCTTAATGCAGCATTTTTTGGTAATCTGTGTTAATTAATAGAAAGAAATGCAAATTTACACATTTAATTATAATTTGTATGCCTTTTAAATGTTTAATTTTACTATAAATTTTCATAACAGTCTGTTTTTGACAGTTGATAATATTCATTTTTAGAGCATATGATTTGAGGTTTTTATTGGTTCACTATAATAATTGAATTTAAGTATGGTTATTAGTCCCCTACCAGTTTTCACCGGAGAGGACTATAGCTTTCCTCTGCGTCCGTCAGTCCGTCTGTCTGTCTGTCCCACCTCAGTTTTCCACACTTTTTTTCGTTATGCGTTTCAGGAATAATATGAAATTTGCTGAACAGCTTCAAAATGTCAAACTACAGATCAAGTTTACACTTTTGTAGCGTCTGATTGACATATTTTTGAGAAAATTAATTTTTTATATTCCAATTTTTTAATGTTCGGGTTCGTTATCGGGCTCGGTGTGTATCAAATAAATGAGAAAATTATGTTGTCAGTAATAATATCGTGCATTTCTAGGACAATTCCTTTTATTGTATCTAACAAACAAATAAGTTCTGTAAAATAGTGTCAAGCATTGTTTTGTAAATTTAATTGACAGGGTTTTATGTATTATTACAATCGGGTTCGTTATTGGGTTGGTCTGTTGAGACGGTAAGAAATGATATTCTGCATAACAGTGCATTGTTTTCACAAATTTCTACAAACCGGTAGGGGACGTGTATTGCTTATGCAATACTCTCAGAATGCTTGTTAAACTCATAAAATATCACAGTTTGTTTATTTGACATAGATGTGTGGAAATTATGAGAATATTATAGGTAAGAGGAATGTGCATAATTTACATATGAATTTGAAACCCTTTATTTTGTAGTTTTTATGGGCCACCAAACTACTGTTGATGTAATTTGCAGTCAAATTGGAGATCATAACATTTGAAATATGAAGAGATTGATGACAAATTGATATGTAAGTATCTATTCTAAATTTTATCCAATATAAAGGTCATTTTGTTTCTCTACAAAGCAGTTGCAGAAAAAAAAAGAAATGGATCCTAAATATATAAATGCTAATACACCTCAGTTGATTTGTCATTGTCAACATGAATAACTAATGTACTGGACATAGGGAATTGAATGGTTTGTTTGAATAATGGATTAGCTAGTTTATTGAGAGCAAGAAAAACTATTTACACTTAACGTCAAAACCTTTTAAATGTGGTGAATGCATAGCATGTAAAACTTGTATCTCAGGCTTATACAGAGCCTGTTTGATTTTCAGCATTAAAAACCTAGTATTTAAGTTAGGACTGAGATGGTTTTTACCGGCATAAATTTATAAATATCTGTAGAACCAAGTAACTTTGTGCTTGAAACAGCTAGGATTTTATGTGTTTATTGAGTATAAATGACAGCATTATTGATTGATTTAACAAAGTGTGATATATGACCTACCTGGGATATTGGTAGGTGAAGAATTATGCATACTTTCTAGGTTGAGTTGATAAGCAGGTCGATTTATTATAAATGAAAACTACCAATATGTTTAAAATTTATGCTTAGGGGGACAGTGTTGGGGACACTGAATGAAAAGTCGAAACATTTTTCAATGCCTAGAACACTTTGACTTGTAGGTATTTTATCACCTGATGGTTAATTATGCAATGGAGGTCATCTTGGCTGTGGTACAACCTAAACAGAACAATGTCTACACCCAGGAGTACCGCCCCAAGCTGTACAACATCCTCTTACTGGACCACAGGACCACGTCCTTGGGGGAGAAGGGGAAGCCCACCAAGTACCTCCCAACCTTCCCTCTGACCAACCTTCAGGAGGAGGCGGGGGATGAGGTCCTGGCCAATCTGTACCAACTGACAGGAGGGGACCATGTCGGCATTAAAGGTAGAGTGGGAGATTGGCTGGATAACCATGATAAATCATAGACATTGTTCAATTCAGATTAATGATTAAAAAAATAAGCTGGTATGGTTTACTACAGAAAAATACTAGGGAGACTAAGAGTTTGGAGTGGCTATAACATAAAGCTTGCACCTTAGATCATTGGGAGTTTTTTTCAGATTTCAAAGCACATGTAGCTTTTCTTGTTATATGAAAATCTATGTGTGCTGTTTCCAAACAAGTCATGCATTACTGGATGCCCAATTTCCCCGCAATAATCTTGTCAGACATAAACGTGAGTCATGAATCTATCCAGTCATATGAGGCCATCTACTTATATTTTGTTTGACTATAGCTTTGTTTGTTTTGTTATGATTTACTTGTACACTTGATACACTGTACTGGTACCTGTTTCCTTGTGTTAAATCTTAGTGAAAGATTTATACAGGCCTCATGTCAGAGGACATGATAATCTGGACAAACTTATCATGTTTGTTTTTTGGTGGAAATAAGCCAAACATCAAATGTTTTGAGAATAAATTAAAACAGTCTGTACATGTTGTGTAGTTGGGTCAAGGTGAATACTTCAAACCTCTTTGTTGAAAGAATTCATTTTAACACAGCTAAGGGGGAAATTTCAGAAAGAATAATGAGAGAAATTTCCACAATAACTTTTTTGTGGTGTACTTTCCACAATTACATTTCTACAAAGGAACCTGATGGCTGACATGTCTTTTGTCTGTAGGAGAGCGGGCTCTTCAGATCCAGTGGTCCAGCGACAAGTATAGGGAGTCCCTCACAAGATTTGCCCTCTTCTGTGTTCCTGTGAACAAGGGAGGTAATGCTATGACAGATCTTAATTAAAAGAGCGATACCTGGGAATCTTTTCAATAAATTCATCTAAATTTTGTAAATAATAGAAATATTGGTTTGAAAATACTTTATATTTTGTTTTACTGGTGTACATTTGTGAGAAAATATTTACAGAGTATTATTTTCACATTGCTATTTATCATGTTTATTGAGAGTTACTTTTTTTCCGATAAATAAACTTAATTTATATGCTACTTTTATTTTCTAGATAAACTAAATCGTATGTTTGCGGAAAAGTCCCCTGACTACCCTGGGTTTTTCTCTCTGGACTACGTTATTGATACACTGAATAATGACACAGTGGCCTACCCCCCACCCACCAGAACCTTTGTGTCCCAGCTAGAGAGGTAAAGAATATGAAAATTTATATATCGGTAGTTTAATGATTTGTTGACTGATGTATTAAGTTAACATTTCTTTAAATAAATTGGAATTAACCATTAAACATGTAAGGGATACTTTTAATCAAGTGAGAATGGACTTGTTGTCACTTAATATTTTATGTATATAACATATTTTAGTATGTTAGATCCTTGTCTCATTTTCAGTTGGTTGCGAGAGAAACATGCCATGCCTGGTGCTATAAACATTTTATTTAGTCGGCGTGCGGATTACAGAGTCAAACTGAGTGTCAACAACCCTGCCTTTTTACCTAGTCAATTTGAGCATGCTCACGAGTCCTCCGGAATGGTGATAGACTCCACTCCAGATGAGATCCGACACACAGCTCGAGAGGCCCTCACCAGGATGCTGGAGATTGAGAAGTGTGAGAAAGTAGTCCTCAACCCTCTATTCGGATCTTCTTTTCCCTGCAAACCAAAGGTATTGTTTTATAAAACAGTTATAAAAGAAAGAGATTTAAAACCAATATATTCATCTTCTCAGAAAGGTCAAATTGTCGGATTTCCCTGCATAATCTTGTTTCAAAACTTTAGGATTCTTACCAGTACAATATACGTGTATTCATCATTGTAGGTGGTCAGGGCAGAAGTTAACATGTACTGGGGTATGGGTGTGCCTGATTACAACATACCTGTATGGCCAGAATCCCACAGAAACAGCAGCACTGGAGGATCATATGATAGGTGAGTCAAAGGCCAACAAAGCCTCTCAAAGAGCTGTCTCAAGTGTTTATGTAAATGCAAGATTCTTATTGTACAGATGAATTAGTTCAGCTTTTGTACTTGCATCTTGGTGATTGTAATATAAAATAAATGGTTTTTTTTTAAATTTTGTGAAGAACATATAGCGGATGATAATGGTTGGACTTATTTTTCAGTTTGTATCCAGAGAAGTATCATATGCACAAGCTTGTGAATGAAGGCAACCTTCAGGCACTCAGAGATGCTACAACTTATGCTTCTCATCTACTGGATGAAAAACATCCTAGATATGGAACACCTCTTCACTTGGCTGCATAGTAAGTGATGATATATCGAAACATGTGCATGTACATTTCTAATATATACCGGGTAAATCAAGAAAATTTACGGTTTTACAACACACAGGACATTGACTAGCTGTAGGAAGCAAATACATGTACCGGGTATTAATAATGATGTTACCGCTCTGCTGGCACACTATAGAAATCATCCATCCATCCATTCATCTGTCTCACTCTGTCCAATATAAATTGTCCTGAGAATATTTTCTCCCCATGTCTATTCTGGTTCATACTTCACTATCAGAGTACCTTTGGATGAAGGGTATTTGTAGTGACCTTGATAAAGTTTCTAGGTCAAAGGTTAAAGTCATAGCAGACATTTGATTAAAGTATGAGTAAAATACATGACCTGCCCATATTTTATCTAATCTTGGATCAATCTGGCCTTCACTTAACTCACAAAGTGCCTTTGCATAATTTCTCTCCCATTAGCTCTATCTGGCGCATACTTCACATAAAGAGTAATTGTGGGGAAAGGGCATTGACCTTGAGCCATGTTTCTAGGTTAAATGCAAAGGTCTAAGGAGATTTTGTTAAAAACCAGTTATTTTTCTCCCCTTGTTCCATCATAAAAAGTTTGAGTATTTGGATTCTGAATTTATAGGGAAATGTCTTTACCACCACCACTGGAGTTAAGTTTTTAAAGTGAAAATGAGGATATTTGTTCTGATCAGGAATGAGTAATGGATTGAATAAGATGACAAAAACATGTGTCTACTGAACAAAAAATGTAAAACTTATAAAGTTTGTGTTGAAGTTCCAAAAAATAAGTAATGCATGTAAACTATTTAAAAAGTAACATCTTTTGGTATTGTGCTATACATTCAATGCATGTGTACAATACATTTGTACATTTATGGTATGTTTATTGCAGCAAAGGTAACCTGGAAGCTGCCCGGATCCTGCTAGAATATGGATGTAATCCTAATGCACTGAATGACCTGGGCCAGTCCCCACTCCATATAGCTGCCAAAGAGGGACACTGGACTGTGGTTCAGGAGCTCATCAACAAGCCAGAAATCACTGAGACTCTGGTCAGTGTGAACTCTAACCTCACAATGGATAGATCATTGTGGTACTCAGATGTAGAGCCTGTAAATATTCTCTATCCTTATTTATAAATAGAATGTTGCAAGCACCCACTTGATTTGATAAACACTTCTCTGAGATGTCACCTGGTATCCGATTTATGGGCCATTGTTAATGGCTACATACTACAATGTATTAGTTTTAGTATGTATAACATGGTTTATAAAGCAGAATATATTAAAGTGAAACTCTAATAGTAGGTTTTATTGAGAGCCTTTTGGTCTGCCTAGTAGAATTTAGGTAATTATTAATTCTGATTTTCCTTGAGTAGGAGCTTTTGGACAAACAAAAGAGGACACCATTAAGTCTCTGTGAACAGGATCCCAGGTCTCCCAAGCACCAGAAAGCTGCCAACCTTATTATCTCAGCCATTAAGAAAACGGTAACAATCTTATTATCTCAGCCATTCAAAACTGAACATTTGAAATCTTACCATCTTCACCACCTGGAAAAAAAATGTTCATGTATAAATGCAATGTATTAATTGGTAAATTATATGAGCATTGATTACTGATTTAAGTATTGTAAATATTTGATTGGAAATATAAGTACATGTACATATATGATATGCTCAGATAAGTAATTACGTATGACCAGGTACATATTTATATATTTCAGAGGCAGATACAGGTGTTTTTAATGGATGGGACATCAATGATGCTGAACTTATCACATGGAGATCACACAACTGTTCAACATCTCAATCTACAGTTATTAAGGGTAGGTCCTTAACTTCATGCAATTGTCACCCATTAAAGATATGCATGCATGCATGCATGCATGCATGCATGCATGCATGCATGGTTTGTAACTGCATATAATGCTCGCTTTAAGTGCCTTCACAGTATGTAGACAGTAATTTTCTTTTTTTTCTCAGGCATTCAATCTTCCTATAAAACCTTATGCAGATTATTTTACAATTTGGATATGCTCGAAGAGTCTAGGTATGTATAATTGCTGTAAATGCATCTATCTGCACACTGAAATGACACCTACCATTATGATAAAATCTAAGTATTGTTTAAGCAGCATTCACAAATCCTAAGCAAGCAAGCAATTGATAAAGCCAAAATTAAGCAAGTAACAAATAAATAGGGGAAACAATGAAAGAATAAATGCACCAGTGTATCAATATTCAATTACAATTACAGTCTCATTCAGACCATCCCCTTCTTCTTACATTCATCTGTAAGTGTAAGAAAAAGAGAGTGGTTTTAATTAGACTGTTACAATGGATGCCCTTACTGAAGTATTGATCCACAATCCATCAGTTCTGTTTTCCTTTTCTGCTTGATATGCAAATTGATTTCACAAGATATCTGGTCTTTTTTTCAGAGTTGCAACTGAAGTTGGAACACAAGCCAGTAGAGCACATGAATAACTGGCGTCGGAGAATAGTTAGCATGCTGACAGGGGCCACAGATACCAGTAAAGAAAACCCCACCCTAAAGTGGAGGAGGAACGCCAAAGTGGGTGTGGTCTCAGAGGAAAGGGAGGTTACCCATCCGCTAGCCATTAGAACTCTGTTTTATGAGGCAAAACACAACTATGTTAATGGCTTGTATCCTTGTAAAGACCATGATGTCCACACTTTTGCCTCCATCTTGATTCTTCTTGAACAGAAAGGAAAGTACGACCCAGCCAGTGCTAAATCTTTCCTACACCCACAGTAAGTACCAATTTTACTTACTGTAGGTACCAGTAATGAAGTAAGAGTAAAATTGATACAACGAAGATTTCATCTGTCATGGTCATGCATGAAGAAAAATGTATATGAAAACCAATAAATGTAGTCAAAGGAACATTTAACAAATTTAGAGACATTTAAAGAATATACCAATACCAATAGATGGTTCTGTTTTGTGATGAACTTTGTTAGTACTAATAGAGAATGTGATGGAGAAAGGATATAGTGAATGAAACAGTAACACGTCTCTATTATGTTTATCAGTCTTATTTCATAACTAGATGCATTCATCACAAAAATAACAATGGAGTTTTATCACTTACAGTAAGAATATGAGCAGTTTGGTACCAGCTCCAATTCTAAAAGCCAAAGGACAACACCTATCGTCTACAATAATGAAGCGTTACAAAGAGTACTGTGGAGGTTTACAGGACGACTTGAAATTCCAGAACCAGCCTGAGCAGGTTAGACGTAGTCAGAAACCTTAGAATCAATGCTTTTTATGAGAAACCACACATACCCTAGAATCAGTAGGTCTGAGAAAAAAACCAGCACAAAGGTATGTGTTAATTTCAATACCGCATAACATTGTCAAAAATGCTGAAAACATTGGCAATGCATGTCAATTGCATTTTCTACATATTTTCTGAAACTTAGCTGCACTCATAGAAGTTATGTTTACAGTAATAACCTAACTTCCTTCATTCCTCCCTTCCCTTCCCTTCCCTTCCCTTCCCTCCCTCCCTCCCTCAATCAATCAATCAATCAATCAATCAATCAATCAATCAATCAATCACAGATATTGTGTATTGATGAACTGGCAACTTTTTTTTAAAATTCCAATTCACATAGCGGCAATTGATCTTTATAATGAAAGTCTCTGTGATAATGATGGGTAATAGTATCACAAATGCTTGATTGACATCAAATGGCAGATGCATTGAAAAATGTATGTTCAATTTTTAAAATTTCTATTTCAGTTTCTGCAAGGAAAATTTCTGGAGTTTTGTAGGAAGTTGACTGTGTATGGGTCAGCCTTTTTCACTGGAAGTCTACAGCCCAACAGTAAATCCTCCATATTATGCCACATTGGTGTCAATGATGTAGGAATACATATCATAAACATGAAGTCAAAAGTAAGGCACTTATTGCATAGATTGGCAAGTTCAGTTTGGTGCATTTGTAAATGCTTACATTGAACTTTAATTGAATAGATGGACTAAAAACCTATTAATGAACTTCGTAATGCTAAGTTTAATTATTAATAAATATCTGTCAAATGAATCCTCTTACATTAATGAAATGAATTAGTTATTAATGTTATGAAGGCATTGGATTCATATTCCAACCAAGTCTATATACCTGGCACTCCATTGAAATGGAACAATTATAGTTTAATTTTACTACCACTGGAAGGAAAATTGCTGAGAGGTCTTGTCCTCTTGTTCTCATACACACTACAAGATTTTGAAATTTAAAAGCAAAATCTCCAGAACATTCATATGTTGTTTTTTTTTCCAGTTTGTAAGTTATAATGGGGGAAAATTGTATTGTAAGTTACAATAGATCTGAAGTAATATCTTTTAATGTATAACACCAGCTACTATATTAAACAGGCATATTTCTGTGTTACTGTGCTAAAAGTTATTAATTAGCTAAGGCTTTTGTATGAATATGCTATTGTGTGTATCTATTACATTAAGGAATTTTTTTACCTGCATATGTAGGTGATGTTGTACAGTTTCCTGTACTCAGACATCCGATGGTCTCACCCAGAGGCCCAGCCCTCCTTCCTGGAGATATACACTGTGAATGACAACTCTGACCCCCGCCAAGTGAAAATCAAGTCGCGGCAAGCGGGCCTGATAGAACACCTTATGCAAAAGCTCAAAGATCTCCATCAATACGATGACAGACAAGTCAACCTTGTGTTCGGAACTTCTGGTCGAAGATAGATTGAAGTGCGATTTTACTTTTCGGTTGTTCATTGTATGGTTGTGGTGTTTGTGTTGACTACAGTGATCTGATAAATGATGAATGAGTGAATAAAAGAAGTGGGTGTGTATCTGTGTTTGATGAAATGTATGAGAAAGTTTGTATTTGTTGTTTTTTTATACAGTATGTTTTATTTATTAAAGTGCCTTTACAAAGACATAAAATTTTCTTTGACTTTTTTGATGTAGTAGGTATTATTGTGACTTGTTCATAAGCACTGCCAACACCTATTTTGAAGATGTTTAAAAAGAAGTTTACAATATTATAGAAATCTGGTAGTCGCATTGATAAAAGTATGAAAAGGCCGGGCTAAACCTTTTTATTTTTGGATAGTAGTACTCCAAGCCTGAAGGAGACATTGCATCAACTAGTGTGGAATCAATTTACTTTGTTTATGGGCAATCAAATAACTACAGTTACTACAATTTACCACATGAATGTTATAGAGTTTTTGCCAATTTGGTAAACATACATAGGGTCATATTGAACAGAAATAATTTTCCTTTCCCAGCAACTAATAAAAAAGGAAATAACTTGGAACCATAATCAAGTACCTTTTCATCATCATCATCATCATCTTTCACAATCCAATTGAGTTTTGGAATATAAGAAAAGGCTACACAATTCATATAGATATTGAGAAGTATATGAAAGTATGCATACAGCTTGTCATGTATTATGTCCAGTTGTACAAACATTTTATACTCAAAGCATGTTTAACTTTTATTGTTCCAGATACAATTGTAATTTTGGAAATTTTGTAATTTTCAATTTGCCATGGATGGTATCTTTCTTTTAAAACGAACTGCTGAATATATATGTATAAAGGAAAAAAAAATTGTAAAGTCATAGTCAAAAGGGAAATATGAGCTAAAGTGAAATAAAATTTTAAAAATTTACATTTATAATTAAGGGCGCTTGAAGACACAACTACCATACCAGTAGAAGGCCAATCTGTATAATATATTATATATTCTTTATTTGCACAAGACATACATCTTATGGCATAGGTTATTACATATAAATATAGCAATTTTGAAATAATGGTATGGTACATGAACATGTGAAGTTCATTGATAATGTATATAAAATAAAATTTTACTAACAGGCGAAGAAACCAGAGAAATTTTTCTTAATTATCATGAATATTGAAATCTAGATGGAGATACTTCCCCAAATTACACAGTTCTTTAAAATTTTGAACACTTAATAATTGTATAAATTTGTATACAGAAGGTTTTTTTCAATAATATTTCTTAATATATTTTACTCGGATTTCTCTATACTGCTGACATTTCAAAACAAAATGGAATTCATCTTCAATATCTGAACAAAATTTACATAAGTGTCTTTCTTTTGGTACATTAGTGTGTCGTCCACTTTCAATTGCAAGTCTATGAGTATAAAACTAGTAGATCTGAGACATGGTTCATCCTTTTTCAGTTATTTGAGAAAATAAAGATAGAGAAGACATGTATTCTTAGAGGGGGCGTGTGTGTAGAGAGAGGGTGTATAGAGCATACTGTATGCAATATAGAGAATGCATAACGTTCATACATACAGACTGTATATGTATATGATCCTACAACAGTGATTTGTGCAGTGGTGAATAATGAAGCATGGGTGACAATATAACATAAACTGATATATACACACACAATGTTTATCTTAATTAATGCTTAATGAGATATGACGGTTTTGACGATAGATCGTAAATATAGAGTAGAAATATACTAAATAATAAATTGGGGAGAAGTACCTGGGTGTATTGGAACGTGTACTATGATACTATCTTCTATCCCCGCGCGTATAATTTATCCATTCCGCGGCAAATGTTTAAGGCATACATAGGAAGTGTCCAAAGTCATTTTATTTTCAACGTAAAATATTTCTTGCCAGTGACCTATGAGTTTTAAACTTTGTAAAAAATGTTACTCAGTAGTAATAAATTGATATAATGAGACAAAGGAATTAAGTGGGTGAAATGACATAACAACTGCTTCAAGTATTCAATTTTTAATGGGAATACGTTTTGAGTTAATCCCACGGCTAAGGTGGCATCCATGTTTGATACCCAACGTTGTGCGCGGAAAAAAATTTAATATGTACTTCTAATTGGTGAAGAAATTCTTTACCGGTAGATAATAAGTAAAAATGTTACAAGTTAAATATGACTTTGATTTCTTTATATAAATATAAAAATATATATATATTTTTACACAGTGGCATGTGAATATGATAAATGATTTTTTTTTCATAAGCCGTATGTATTGTAAATGTAGAATTGTATATGATCAAAATTCAATTTCGGGGACTAAAACATACCCAAAAGTTGAAAGAAAAGGATAGGGCTGGTTTTTTTCTCGTTTTTTTTTTTTATCTCATGGGGGAGTTTAAAGGGGCATGGTCACCATTTTTGGTCAAAAATTATTTTCCCGATTTTAATGTTTACAATGCTTTGAACAGTAAGGCATTTTAAATATGCACTTAAAATTTAAGTATCATTGGTTGAGTTATAAGCGAGTTACAGAGCTTGCAATTTTTTGCTATGTAAACAAAGCTTTTGTTTACATTTTGAACGTTAAAGTGAACGCTCCAGTTTTAGACCAAAAATGAATGTGGTAAACGTTAAGATCTGTTTATTTAAGCTTAAAATGAATAAGAAGATGGGAAAATTAGCTTGAATAAGAACTTTTACCGGTATATTAAACTAATGTAAACAAAAACAGGACACGAGCCTTGTTTACATGAAAAAGAATTGTGAGCCCTGTATCTTGCTTATAATTAACTTCACTACTGGTTCTCCAATTTCATTTTGTCATCGGAAATGTATTTCTAAAGCATTGTACATCATTAAAACAGAAAAATAGAATTTGACCAAAATCGTGACAATGCCCCTTTAAGAAAGAGAATTAGCATGAGTGTTTTAATTTGAAGCTACATGCATTCTTATCGATACATGTATGTTTAGCCATGAAAATATTTCCATAATAAGAATAATAATTTTAGCATAGTTTGAAGCAATAATACGTCTACATGAAAGAAGAGAAGCACTACAAATTGGAAGTGTTTAAATAGAGTGGCGCAGCGCATGGCGTGTTATTCGTTGATTTAATTTTGTCAGCGCCCAACCCACACACCAATCTAAAATGTCAGGACGTGGTAAAGGAGGCAAAGTGAAGGGAAAGGCAAAGAGCCGATCTTCCCGTGCCGGACTACAGTTTCCCGTTGGTCGTATCCACCGTCTGCTGAGGAAGGGCAACTACGCCGAGAGAGTGGGAGCCGGTGCCCCAGTGTATCTGGCCGCTGTCCTTGAGTACTTGGCCGCTGAAGTGTTGGAGTTGGCAGGCAACGCAGCCCGTGACAACAAGAAAACCAGAATCATCCCCCGTCATCTGCAGCTTGCTATCCGCAACGACGAGGAGTTGAACAAACTTCTGTCCGGTGTGACCATCGCACAGGGTGGTGTTTTGCCCAACATCCAGGCCGTGCTCCTCCCCAAGAAGACCCAGAAGCCAGCCGCCAAGTAAAAAGTCAGCCCTGTCGACTTGACTTGTCTGTACCAAACGGCCGTTTTCACGGCCACCCATATTTTTCGAAAAGATGTCTCTATAGCATGTAATTAAGCACACATGTACAATGCAGATACCCATTACACGTTTATTGAATGCATTGCCACACACCGTCAACCTCTTACATAAATTTCTATTCATGTTCAATTAATATCCAATTTGATGTTGTTCCAACGCTCTCAAATGCTAAACACAAATTTAATTTATATCAGTTACCCCTCAAAAATACATTAGTGTGTGAAAAAATTAAAATTTGAGCTCAAATCTCGATCATGCTCATTGGTTAAACTAGTGATATAAATGCATGCATAATGTTAGAATGATATGTACTTGAACAATTGCGACATCCGATTCTGATTTTATACAGTGTTTCATGGGGGAGATTATGTGTGCGTTATTTTATTATTATTATTATTATTAATATTCTTTTTCTATTTGAATTGATATCAAAACGGTGAATGTACTTTCACCTACGTATGCATGGTCTGCGCATTACAAATTAAGGTCTAAGTAAGATGTGCACACGTGAAAACTGCAGTTTTGGCAATGTTTTCATGATTGCACAAATGAACTAATTATTTATTCACGTCATTCATCACCCGTTTTTTTTCCCAATTCATGATCAACTACTACCTTAGTATATCTATATTTATGTTGATATGCTTTTTGACTGTATGTGCATTTGTTAACATAACGCCGTTTTCTTGCACGTACTATACTGTACATCGCACTTCGCGTAAAGTAGATAATGTAATTCAATTTTCTTTATTTTTCAAAAAATCCTATGACTTTTGCCAATGAATATTTTGATATTATTATTAAAGTGACGACTTTTTCTTTCTTTTTTTATTTTATTTATTTGTTTTTCTTTCTGACAACTTTAAAAATTTATAATTCTCTCTTGCTCTTGTTCTGTGTATCGTGTGTTTCTGGGTGTATGGACCTGGTGTGAATTTCATTAAAAAGAAGATATGTATGGGCCTTCTACACAATAGACGATATACAATACACTTATGTCTGTATGTTGGACGTTAAAAAAATGTAATTTTCTGTGAATAATTATCAATTTTAAAGACATTGCGTGACTTTATCGGCATTTGGAGTTGGAATTTGCTACTCTGTCCTACGTTTTCCTTTCATTTGAGTTCCTTTAGCGGAGAATTTACGTAAAATATGCAGATGATATGGTAGGGATATATCCACACAATGTGATTTTCATAAAATAGGTGCAATCGGTACTCATTAAACGGCGCAGCAAGGATGTAAACATCGGCATCAAAACACACATCGATTCTACTATGCATATGCGCTTCGATTTTAAGGGATGTTTTCGAGGACGTCCGCGCCCGCTGTAAACAAAAGCAGCGAGAGCGTGAGACTTCACTATTTCCTCGTATTAGTTCGCAGTGAATTGTACAGCGTTTTCGTTTCGTCCGAAGCCATGGCAGACACAGCAACCACAACCCCAGTCAAGAAGAAGGTTACTAAGCCTAAGGTACCTGCAGCACACCCCAAGTACGTTGACATGATCAGGGCCGCCTTGGAATCCCTGAAAGAGCGTGGTGGATCTTCCAGACAGGCCATTCTGAAGTACATAATGGCCAACTTTAAAGTGGGAAACGACGTCAACCCCATTAATGTCCACCTTAAAATGGCACTCAAGAACGGAGTGAAGAAAGGCGCTCTGAAACAAGCCAAAGGAACAGGCGCCACTGGCTCTTTCAAGTTAGGAGACAAGCCAAAGACAGAGAAAAAACCAAAGGCGAAGAAAGTCACCAAACCCAAGGCAGCCAAACCAAAGAAGGCCACAGCTTTTAAGCCCAGGAAGGCGGCAGGGGAGAAAAAGACTGCTGAGAAGAAGAAGAAGTCCCCCAAGAAAGCAGCTGGACCTAAGAAAGTTAAGACACCCAAGAAGAAGACGGCAGCCAAATCCCCTAAGAAGGCAGCAGCCAAGCCAAAGAAGGCCAAGACTCCGAAAAAAGCAGCAGCAGCCAAGCCAAAGAAAGCCAAGACTCCCAAGAAGACAGCAGCTAAAAAATAAGCAATCATAGCATCATTGCAGATTGCAAACCTTCAACAAAAGCCCTTTTCAGGGCTACCAATATTTTTCGAAAAGATGTCTTAATTACAAATGCAAGTTGCAAAGAAACATGCAAGTACAATGAATTCATATACACTTTATACAGGTACATTAAGCCCCTTCTAGTTTTTCTGTGATAATGTGTTATTACATATCATTAATTCATATCTGACTATGGTATGGTTCAGAAGGGGGGGGGGGGGGCATTAACAACACAAACTCACAAATAAGATATTAAAAAGGAGATATAAGCAAATTGTAAATGAGTAACATGGCAAGGGTTTGTAATGCAAGGTGCATGCTTTTTTCATAATGTTCACGGCTACAGACCAGAGTATGAATAGTCGAGTAGTAAAATTTACAGGAGTAGTAATGAAGATTTGAAAGAAAAATTATGGGTGGGGGGTGAGATGAGAGAAAAAACAAACACCAAACATAGCTATGAATGTGTGTTTTTTTTTTTATTTTGCTCCTGCAACTAACTGCATGATATTGATTGAGGTCTGTTTAGTGAATACACTAAAAAAAAATACATGCATTTACATTATTCAAATCCAACATTTATAAGGCTAAGCAATATGAGTACAACAAATAATGTACATCATTCATATATGATGTAGACTAACTAGAAAGTGGGTTGATACACATTATCATAAGATTAGTGATGTTGAATTCTGATTGAAAGGAAACATGCGGAGAGAGAGAGAGAGAGAGAGAGAGAGAGAGAGAGAGAGAGAACAAACATGCATTTTTTTTATCATTATTTTATTATGATCCTACTCTGGTTACATTATTCTTTCTTTCTTTCTTCTTTCTTTGACACTGAACAGGATAGCAAAAAAACTGAAATCTACACCTTATAGTTTGCATGATGAACTTTGAAACATACAGTCTTCCTGAGATTTTTTTCCCCTCTCTTTCCAGAATCAAGTGGCTCTCATTGTGTCTGTATTTACAATTACAACTAGTGTTTTGGACTTACATGCCCGGATATTTCTGTGCAAATCAAACTATAAAAGTAAGTTCTTTTGTTACTTAGCTAAATCATGAATGATAAAACATACAAATGCATATGACGTAGATCTTCTGAACTATAGATCTGTTATGTTTCTCTTTGATAAATCTACATCTTTATTTACTTATTTATTTATTAGGGGGGGGGGGGGGGGGTATGATGCTGGGTTTATTGTAATTGAATTGAGGTATCAGATGATCATTCAGCATATACTATTCCCATTTTAATGCCAGAGAATCAATAGGTTAAAATATTGAGTGAATGTAAGTTGTGCAATATTCTAATGGGTTGTTATTTAATTGATCAGTTTGTTTTTGCTTTTTTTAAAGTATCAATTACATCCTGTAGAATATAGATGGTGTTTAATACTTTATGTAAATCAAATAAGTTTTAGTTATAATTGGAATAAAAGTTTTGTTCCACTAAGTACACGGACGATATTTTTCGGAGTACACAAATTCTGTGCAAAAGCCGGATCGAAATGATTTTTTCACCTGGCCAATCGGAACGGGTTATTATCGACTAATCGCTGACCACCTCTCTCGGTCAAGATCACCAATGGCGATTGTCGTTAGTGGGGGTGCTGTGATATCGGAGAGCAGACAGTTAATCGTCGACTCGGTATAAAGTGTATACAGAGGACCGTCTGGCTCATTCATTCATTTGACACTCGTCGAAGATGGCACGTACCAAGCAGACCGCAAGAAAATCTACTGGAGGTAAAGCTCCACGTAAACAACTGGCCACCAAGGCAGCCCGTAAGAGCGCTCCAGCAACTGGTGGCGTCAAGAAACCCCACAGATACAGGCCAGGAACCGTCGCTCTTCGTGAGATCAGGAGATACCAGAAAAGCACAGAGCTGCTGATCAGGAAACTGCCATTCCAGCGTCTGGTCCGTGAGATTGCTCAGGACTTCAAGACCGACCTGCGTTTCCAGAGTTCAGCCGTCATGGCTCTCCAGGAAGCCAGCGAAGCCTACCTTGTCGGACTCTTTGAGGACACCAACTTGTGCGCTATCCACGCCAAGAGAGTCACCATCATGCCCAAAGATATCCAGCTTGCCAGACGTATCCGTGGCGAGAGAGCTTAGATTCTCTTTTGTCTCTTGACAAACTCAAAACGGCCGTTTTCACGGCCACCAAAACCTTTAGAAAAGATGCCTTCACATTACATACAATTGATACTCTAATTATTGAATAAGCGTGCATTCATCTATAATAAATATATGTAAGATGGCTCGCATAAACACACGCACACATATATATCCCATGAATAAAATAAATACAGCAATACAGGTATATTTCAGTGGAAACTTTCTTAACAAATGGACAACATGAGAAACAGTAAATTGATATATCACAAACTGTCAAAACTATTGCTATAAATGGTAACTGTCCCACTGCGAGCAAAACTCAAACTAACACAAATGTGTACATTAAAAAAAAGAAAGAAGAAGATATCTTTAATTATAACAAAAATGTAAATACCATTATCATTCTTATACTATGGATTTATAACATAGTCATGATGTTCCTAATGGTCAATCTGCTAATTATTATTAAAATAGGAGTATGTTCCTTTATGGAGAAGGAATACAGGAATCATATTGTGTCTCTTGAATATTTTACATTAATTTTGTGAAATCAGTTAATGTCTCTTAGATTTTAGCTACTGGCTCTGACCATATCTTTTGCCTCATACCATCTGATACCTCCTGTTGATCAGGTTTTTTTCCTTTTTTTTTGTTTTGGTTTTTTTTTTTACACACTGCACATTCATTTATTACCAATTTAATTCTTTTCGATGAATTGTACAGGTGTGCAGTACACTTATATAAACATGTATTATATATTTAATATTTCGTAACAGTTAATGATATAAATTAAGTATAAACTATGATAAGAAAACCGACACAGTAAATATGTAAGATGTGTGTATGTGGATTCCATGTATAACAGATCAGGCCCGAGGCGGGTTTATACCTTAGCCAATCAGCGTTGATTTTACTAATCGCCTAGTTTGTGCTGCCGAACTTTTCAAGGTATGGTGCCTTCTCACGGGTCGTAAATTGAAGCTATATATAATTTGGTATCGCGAAACAAAGTTCATCTCAGTACATCTTCACTGAACGTAAACATGTCTGGTCGTGGTAAAGGAGGAAAAGGTCTTGGAAAGGGGGGCGCCAAGCGTCACAGGAAAGTTCTTCGAGACAACATCCAGGGTATCACCAAGCCTGCCATCCGTCGTCTTGCACGTAGAGGTGGAGTTAAACGTATCTCTGGACTCATCTACGAGGAAACCCGTGGTGTCCTGAAAGTCTTCCTCGAGAACGTCATCCGTGATGCAGTCACATACACAGAGCATGCCAAGAGAAAGACCGTCACAGCCATGGACGTTGTCTACGCTCTGAAGAGACAGGGACGTACCCTCTACGGATTCGGCGGTTAAACTGCCACTCCTGTGTGCTTGCAGCACTGACAACAAACAAACGGCCGTTTTAACGGCCACCAAACTTTTAGAAAAGATGCCTCTATCACAAATGCCGTGAAATACACCGACACACTCTGTGAGACATACTACACTTTTACCTGTCATTAGTAATGAGTTAGCATTCATTTCCCCTGCCACATGCACTCGAAATAAGAGTGGTTGGAAGTCACATGAGTTATGAACAATCACTTTTACACTTAGCCTAATCAAAGAATGATATTAAAGTAAGCCACATTTCACATGTCAGAAGATGACTATTGTTTAAATTTAAATAGGTCAGTTATTGCGCATTGATTTAATGATAATGTAAAGAAATATATTCATGTCATTTGATCCTCCAACCCTCATTGATTTCTCTTGTAAGTGTCTAAAACATGACAGAATAAGTAATTGAAATCAGAAATTTTAATTGAAAACTGCAGAATTGTATTTTTATTATCTTACATGTTGAAATGATATTAAATTGCTATGGTGAAAAGGATTAAAACTATTAAAATATAGGGCAGTGAAATTGACTTTAATCATGATTGAAAAGCAGACACTGATAATGTTTAGCTCATTATTTTATGACCATATTGTAGATTGCGCCGTTTTGATATATTAAATTGTACGATAATATTGAATAATGAAGATCAATAAGTAATTGGTGTACAGTAATAGAGACAGAACTGTTTTATTCTTAGATGTGACAGCCTGTTGTAATTTCAGTTTCTGTGAAGATGGGTACTCATTTTGATAGTGAATGTATAGTCTTGAAACAATCATGACTATTGAACACAAATTTAATGTACCAGTAACTGCGTATTGTAATGATGGTAGCTTTTCGAAAAAATTGTGTGGCCCTGAAAAGGGCCGTTTGGTTATGTCAACTACATATCCCTGCAGTTTACTTGCTGCTGGTGTACTTGGTGACAGCTTTGGTACCTTCAGAGACAGCATGCTTGGCCAATTCACCTGGCAGGAGAAGGCGGACTGCAGTCTGGATTTCTCTGCTGGTGATGGTTGAGCGTTTGTTGTAGTGGGCCAGACGGGAGGCCTCAGCGGCAATTCTCTCGAAGATGTCATTGACGAAAGAATTCATGATGCTCATGGCCTTGCTGGAAACTCCAGTGTCAGGGTGCACCTGTTTTAAGACTTTGTAGATGTAGATAGCGTAGGATTCCCTCCTCCTCCTGCGCTTCTTCTTGTCCCCAGTTCTCTGGGCCTTAGCCTTGGTGGCAGCTTTCTTAGAACCTTTAGATCCAACTTTGGGTGGCATGTTTACAGTGTGAAGACTGAAACTATGAATGGCGCATTGCTCTCGGTAGATTTATATATAACACGAGGCGGATTGAAGCGTACAGGTAAATTGCGGACGTCTTTGTAAACATCATATTGGTCATGACGCCCGAGGTGCGTTTAAAACGAGCGCTGTGATTGGTGAATCATCTCAATCCGTGGAAGTGTTTAAATAGAGTGGCGCAGCGCATGGCGTGTTATTCGTTGATTTAATTTTGTCAGCGCCCAACCCACACACCAATCTAAAATGTCAGGACGTGGTAAAGGAGGCAAAGTGAAGGGAAAGGCAAAGAGCCGATCTTCCCGTGCCGGACTACAGTTTCCCGTTGGTCGTATCCACCGTCTGCTGAGGAAGGGCAACTACGCCGAGAGAGTGGGAGCCGGTGCCCCAGTGTATCTGGCCGCTGTCCTTGAGTACTTGGCCGCTGAAGTGTTGGAGTTGGCAGGCAACGCAGCCCGTGACAACAAGAAAACCAGAATCATCCCCCGTCATCTGCAGCTTGCTATCCGCAACGACGAGGAGTTGAACAAACTTCTGTCCGGTGTGACCATCGCACAGGGTGGTGTTTTGCCCAACATCCAGGCCGTGCTCCTCCCCAAGAAGACCCAGAAGCCAGCCGCCAAGTAAAAAGTCAGCCCTGTCGACTTGACTTGTCTGTACCAAACGGCCGTTTTCACGGCCACCCATATTTTTCGAAAAGATGTCTCTATAGCATGTAATTAAGCACACATGTACAATGCAGATACCCATTACACGTTTATTGAATGCATTGCCACACACCGTCAACCTCTTACATAAATTTCTATTCATGTTCAATTAATATCCAATTTGATGTTGTTCCAACGCTCTCAAATGCTAAACACAAATTTAATTTATATCAGTTACCCCTCAAAAATACATTAGTGTGTGAAAAAATTAAAATTTGAGCTCAAATCTCGATCATGCTCATTGGTTAAACTAGTGATATAAATGCATGCATAATGTTAGAATGATATGTACTTGAACAATTGCGACATCCGATTCTGATTTTATACAGTGTTTCATGGGGGAGATTATGTGTGCGTTATTTTATTATTATTATTATTATTAATATTCTTTTTCTATTTGAATTGATATCAAAACGGTGAATGTACTTTCACCTACGTATGCATGGTCTGCGCATTACAAATTAAGGTCTAAGTAAGATGTGCACACGTGAAAACTGCAGTTTTGGCAATGTTTTCATGATTGCACAAATGAACTAATTATTTATTCACGTCATTCATCACCCGTTTTTTTTCCCAATTCATGATCAACTACTACCTTAGTATATCTATATTTATGTTGATATGCTTTTTGACTGTATGTGCATTTGTTAACATAACGCCGTTTTCTTGCACGTACTATACTGTACATCGCACTTCGCGTAAAGTAGATAATGTAATTCAATTTTCTTTATTTTTCAAAAAATCCTATGACTTTTGCCAATGAATATTTTGATATTATTATTAAAGTGACGACTTTTTCTTTCTTTTTTTATTTTATTTATTTGTTTTTCTTTCTGACAACTTTAAAAATTTATAATTCTCTCTTGCTCTTGTTCTGTGTATCGTGTGTTTCTGGGTGTATGGACCTGGTGTGAATTTCATTAAAAAGAAGATATGTATGGGCCTTCTACACAATAGACGATATACAATACACTTATGTCTGTATGTTGGACGTTAAAAAAATGTAATTTTCTGTGAATAATTATCAATTTTAAAGACATTGCGTGACTTTATCGGCATTTGGAGTTGGAATTTGCTACTCTGTCCTACGTTTTCCTTTCATTTGAGTTCCTTTAGCGGAGAATTTACGTAAAATATGCAGATGATATGGTAGGGATATATCCACACAATGTGATTTTCATAAAATAGGTGCAATCGGTACTCATTAAACGGCGCAGCAAGGATGTAAACATCGGCATCAAAACACACATCGATTCTACTATGCATATGCGCTTCGATTTTAAGGGATGTTTTCGAGGACGTCCGCGCCCGCTGTAAACAAAAGCAGCGAGAGCGTGAGACTTCACTATTTCCTCGTATTAGTTCGCAGTGAATTGTACAGCGTTTTCGTTTCGTCCGAAGCCATGGCAGACACAGCAACCACAACCCCAGTCAAGAAGAAGGTTACTAAGCCTAAGGTACCTGCAGCACACCCCAAGTACGTTGACATGATCAGGGCCGCCTTGGAATCCCTGAAAGAGCGTGGTGGATCTTCCAGACAGGCCATTCTGAAGTACATAATGGCCAACTTTAAAGTGGGAAACGACGTCAACCCCATTAATGTCCACCTTAAAATGGCACTCAAGAACGGAGTGAAGAAAGGCGCTCTGAAACAAGCCAAAGGAACAGGCGCCACTGGCTCTTTCAAGTTAGGAGACAAGCCAAAGACAGAGAAAAAACCAAAGGCGAAGAAAGTCACCAAACCCAAGGCAGCCAAACCAAAGAAGGCCACAGCTTTTAAGCCCAGGAAGGCGGCAGGGGAGAAAAAGACTGCTGAGAAGAAGAAGAAGTCCCCCAAGAAAGCAGCTGGACCTAAGAAAGTTAAGACACCCAAGAAGAAGACGGCAGCCAAATCCCCTAAGAAGGCAGCAGCCAAGCCAAAGAAGGCCAAGACTCCGAAAAAAGCAGCAGCAGCCAAGCCAAAGAAAGCCAAGACTCCCAAGAAGACAGCAGCTAAAAAATAAGCAATCATAGCATCATTGCAGATTGCAAACCTTCAACAAAAGCCCTTTTCAGGGCTACCAATATTTTTCGAAAAGATGTCTTAATTACAAATGCAAGTTGCAAAGAAACATGCAAGTACAATGAATTCATATACACTTTATACAGGTACATTAAGCCCCTTCTAGTTTTTCTGTGATAATGTGTTATTACATATCATTAATTCATATCTGACTATGGTATGGTTCAGAAGGGGGGGGGGGGGGGGGGGCATTAACAACACAAACTCACAAATAAGATATTAAAAAGGAGATATAAGCAAATTGTAAATGAGTAACATGGCAAGGGTTTGTAATGCAAGGTGCATGCTTTTTTCATAATGTTCACGGCTACAGACCAGAGTATGAATAGTCGAGTAGTAAAATTTACAGGAGTAGTAATGAAGATTTGAAAGAAAAATTATGGGTGGGGGGTGAGATGAGAGAAAAAACAAACACCAAACATAGCTATGAATGTGTGTTTTTTTTTTTATTTTGCTCCTGCAACTAACTGCATGATATTGATTGAGGTCTGTTTAGTGAATACACTAAAAAAAAATACATGCATTTACATTATTCAAATCCAACATTTATAAGGCTAAGCAATATGAGTACAACAAATAATGTACATCATTCATATATGATGTAGACTAACTAGAAAGTGGGTTGATACACATTATCATAAGATTAGTGATGTTGAATTCTGATTGAAAGGAAACATGCGGAGAGAGAGAGAGAGAGAGAGAGAGAGAGAGAGAGAGAGAGAACAAACATGCATTTTTTTTATCATTATTTTATTATGATCCTACTCTGGTTACATTATTCTTTCTTTCTTTCTTCTTTCTTTGACACTGAACAGGATAGCAAAAAAACTGAAATCTACACCTTATAGTTTGCATGATGAACTTTGAAACATACAGTCTTCCTGAGATTTTTTTCCCCTCTCTTTCCAGAATCAAGTGGCTCTCATTGTGTCTGTATTTACAATTACAACTAGTGTTTTGGACTTACATGCCCGGATATTTCTGTGCAAATCAAACTATAAAAGTAAGTTCTTTTGTTACTTAGCTAAATCATGAATGATAAAACATACAAATGCATATGACGTAGATCTTCTGAACTATAGATCTGTTATGTTTCTCTTTGATAAATCTACATCTTTATTTACTTATTTATTTATTAGGGGGGGGGGGGGGGGTATGATGCTGGGTTTATTGTAATTGAATTGAGGTATCAGATGATCATTCAGCATATACTATTCCCATTTTAATGCCAGAGAATCAATAGGTTAAAATATTGAGTGAATGTAAGTTGTGCAATATTCTAATGGGTTGTTATTTAATTGATCAGTTTGTTTTTGCTTTTTTTAAAGTATCAATTACATCCTGTAGAATATAGATGGTGTTTAATACTTTATGTAAATCAAATAAGTTTTAGTTATAATTGGAATAAAAGTTTTGTTCCACTAAGTACACGGACGATATTTTTCGGAGTACACAAATTCTGTGCAAAAGCCGGATCGAAATGATTTTTTCACCTGGCCAATCGGAACGGGTTATTATCGACTAATCGCTGACCACCTCTCTCGGTCAAGATCACCAATGGCGATTGTCGTTAGTGGGGGTGCTGTGATATCGGAGAGCAGACAGTTAATCGTCGACTCGGTATAAAGTGTATACAGAGGACCGTCTGGCTCATTCATTCATTTGACACTCGTCGAAGATGGCACGTACCAAGCAGACCGCAAGAAAATCTACTGGAGGTAAAGCTCCACGTAAACAACTGGCCACCAAGGCAGCCCGTAAGAGCGCTCCAGCAACTGGTGGCGTCAAGAAACCCCACAGATACAGGCCAGGAACCGTCGCTCTTCGTGAGATCAGGAGATACCAGAAAAGCACAGAGCTGCTGATCAGGAAACTGCCATTCCAGCGTCTGGTCCGTGAGATTGCTCAGGACTTCAAGACCGACCTGCGTTTCCAGAGTTCAGCCGTCATGGCTCTCCAGGAAGCCAGCGAAGCCTACCTTGTCGGACTCTTTGAGGACACCAACTTGTGCGCTATCCACGCCAAGAGAGTCACCATCATGCCCAAAGATATCCAGCTTGCCAGACGTATCCGTGGCGAGAGAGCTTAGATTCTCTTTTGTCTCTTGACAAACTCAAAACGGCCGTTTTCACGGCCACCAAAACCTTTAGAAAAGATGCCTTCACATTACATACAATTGATACTCTAATTATTGAATAAGCGTGCATTCATCTATAATAAATATATGTAAGATGGCTCGCATAAACACACGCACACATATATATCCCATGAATAAAATAAATACAGCAATACAGGTATATTTCAGTGGAAACTTTCTTAACAAATGGACAACATGAGAAACAGTAAATTGATATATCACAAACTGTCAAAACTATTGCTATAAATGGTAACTGTCCCACTGCGAGCAAAACTCAAACTAACACAAATGTGTACATTAAAAAAAAGAAAGAAGAAGATATCTTTAATTATAACAAAAATGTAAATACCATTATCATTCTTATACTATGGATTTATAACATAGTCATGATGTTCCTAATGGTCAATCTGCTAATTATTATTAAAATAGGAGTATGTTCCTTTATGGAGAAGGAATACAGGAATCATATTGTGTCTCTTGAATATTTTACATTAATTTTGTGAAATCAGTTAATGTCTCTTAGATTTTAGCTACTGGCTCTGACCATATCTTTTGCCTCATACCATCTGATACCTCCTGTTGATCAGGTTTTTTTCCTTTTTTTTTGTTTTGGTTTTTTTTTTTACACACTGCACATTCATTTATTACCAATTTAATTCTTTTCGATGAATTGTACAGGTGTGCAGTACACTTATATAAACATGTATTATATATTTAATATTTCGTAACAGTTAATGATATAAATTAAGTATAAACTATGATAAGAAAACCGACACAGTAAATATGTAAGATGTGTGTATGTGGATTCCATGTATAACAGATCAGGCCCGAGGCGGGTTTATACCTTAGCCAATCAGCGTTGATTTTACTAATCGCCTAGTTTGTGCTGCCGAACTTTTCAAGGTATGGTGCCTTCTCACGGGTCGTAAATTGAAGCTATATATAATTTGGTATCGCGAAACAAAGTTCATCTCAGTACATCTTCACTGAACGTAAACATGTCTGGTCGTGGTAAAGGAGGAAAAGGTCTTGGAAAGGGGGGCGCCAAGCGTCACAGGAAAGTTCTTCGAGACAACATCCAGGGTATCACCAAGCCTGCCATCCGTCGTCTTGCACGTAGAGGTGGAGTTAAACGTATCTCTGGACTCATCTACGAGGAAACCCGTGGTGTCCTGAAAGTCTTCCTCGAGAACGTCATCCGTGATGCAGTCACATACACAGAGCATGCCAAGAGAAAGACCGTCACAGCCATGGACGTTGTCTACGCTCTGAAGAGACAGGGACGTACCCTCTACGGATTCGGCGGTTAAACTGCCACTCCTGTGTGCTTGCAGCACTGACAACAAACAAACGGCCGTTTTAACGGCCACCAAACTTTTAGAAAAGATGCCTCTATCACAAATGCCGTGAAATACACCGACACACTCTGTGAGACATACTACACTTTTACCTGTCATTAGTAATGAGTTAGCATTCATTTCCCCTGCCACATGCACTCGAAATAAGAGTGGTTGGAAGTCACATGAGTTATGAACAATCACTTTTACACTTAGCCTAATCAAAGAATGATATTAAAGTAAGCCACATTTCACATGTCAGAAGATGACTATTGTTTAAATTTAAATAGGTCAGTTATTGCGCATTGATTTAATGATAATGTAAAGAAATATATTCATGTCATTTGATCCTCCAACCCTCATTGATTTCTCTTGTAAGTGTCTAAAACATGACAGAATAAGTAATTGAAATCAGAAATTTTAATTGAAAACTGCAGAATTGTATTTTTATTATCTTACATGTTGAAATGATATTAAATTGCTATGGTGAAAAGGATTAAAACTATTAAAATATAGGGCAGTGAAATTGACTTTAATCATGATTGAAAAGCAGACACTGATAATGTTTAGCTCATTATTTTATGACCATATTGTAGATTGCGCCGTTTTGATATATTAAATTGTACGATAATATTGAATAATGAAGATCAATAAGTAATTGGTGTACAGTAATAGAGACAGAACTGTTTTATTCTTAGATGTGACAGCCTGTTGTAATTTCAGTTTCTGTGAAGATGGGTACTCATTTTGATAGTGAATGTATAGTCTTGAAACAATCATGACTATTGAACACAAATTTAATGTACCAGTAACTGCGTATTGTAATGATGGTAGCTTTTCGAAAAAATTGTGTGGCCCTGAAAAGGGCCGTTTGGTTATGTCAACTACATATCCCTGCAGTTTACTTGCTGCTGGTGTACTTGGTGACAGCTTTGGTACCTTCAGAGACAGCATGCTTGGCCAATTCACCTGGCAGGAGAAGGCGGACTGCAGTCTGGATTTCTCTGCTGGTGATGGTTGAGCGTTTGTTGTAGTGGGCCAGACGGGAGGCCTCAGCGGCAATTCTCTCGAAGATGTCATTGACGAAAGAATTCATGATGCTCATGGCCTTGCTGGAAACTCCAGTGTCAGGGTGCACCTGTTTTAAGACTTTGTAGATGTAGATAGCGTAGGATTCCCTCCTCCTCCTGCGCTTCTTCTTGTCCCCAGTTCTCTGGGCCTTAGCCTTGGTGGCAGCTTTCTTAGAACCTTTAGATCCAACTTTGGGTGGCATGTTTACAGTGTGAAGACTGAAACTATGAATGGCGCATTGCTCTCGGTAGATTTATATATAACACGAGGCGGATTGAAGCGTACAGGTAAATTGCGGACGTCTTTGTAAACATCATATTGGTCATGACGCCCGAGGTGCGTTTAAAACGAGCGCTGTGATTGGTGAATCATCTCAATCCGTGGAAGTGTTTAAATAGAGTGGCGCAGCGCATGGCGTGTTATTCGTTGATTTAATTTTGTCAGCGCCCAACCCACACACCAATCTAAAATGTCAGGACGTGGTAAAGGAGGCAAAGTGAAGGGAAAGGCAAAGAGCCGATCTTCCCGTGCCGGACTACAGTTTCCCGTTGGTCGTATCCACCGTCTGCTGAGGAAGGGCAACTACGCCGAGAGAGTGGGAGCCGGTGCCCCAGTGTATCTGGCCGCTGTCCTTGAGTACTTGGCCGCTGAAGTGTTGGAGTTGGCAGGCAACGCAGCCCGTGACAACAAGAAAACCAGAATCATCCCCCGTCATCTGCAGCTTGCTATCCGCAACGACGAGGAGTTGAACAAACTTCTGTCCGGTGTGACCATCGCACAGGGTGGTGTTTTGCCCAACATCCAGGCCGTGCTCCTCCCCAAGAAGACCCAGAAGCCAGCCGCCAAGTAAAAAGTCAGCCCTGTCGACTTGACTTGTCTGTACCAAACGGCCGTTTTCACGGCCACCCATATTTTTCGAAAAGATGTCTCTATAGCATGTAATTAAGCACACATGTACAATGCAGATACCCATTACACGTTTATTGAATGCATTGCCACACACCGTCAACCTCTTACATAAATTTCTATTCATGTTCAATTAATATCCAATTTGATGTTGTTCCAACGCTCTCAAATGCTAAACACAAATTTAATTTATATCAGTTACCCCTCAAAAATACATTAGTGTGTGAAAAAATTAAAATTTGAGCTCAAATCTCGATCATGCTCATTGGTTAAACTAGTGATATAAATGCATGCATAATGTTAGAATGATATGTACTTGAACAATTGCGACATCCGATTCTGATTTTATACAGTGTTTCATGGGGGAGATTATGTGTGCGTTATTTTATTATTATTATTATTATTAATATTCTTTTTCTATTTGAATTGATATCAAAACGGTGAATGTACTTTCACCTACGTATGCATGGTCTGCGCATTACAAATTAAGGTCTAAGTAAGATGTGCACACGTGAAAACTGCAGTTTTGGCAATGTTTTCATGATTGCACAAATGAACTAATTATTTATTCACGTCATTCATCACCCGTTTTTTTTCCCAATTCATGATCAACTACTACCTTAGTATATCTATATTTATGTTGATATGCTTTTTGACTGTATGTGCATTTGTTAACATAACGCCGTTTTCTTGCACGTACTATACTGTACATCGCACTTCGCGTAAAGTAGATAATGTAATTCAATTTTCTTTATTTTTCAAAAAATCCTATGACTTTTGCCAATGAATATTTTGATATTATTATTAAAGTGACGACTTTTTCTTTCTTTTTTTATTTTATTTATTTGTTTTTCTTTCTGACAACTTTAAAAATTTATAATTCTCTCTTGCTCTTGTTCTGTGTATCGTGTGTTTCTGGGTGTATGGACCTGGTGTGAATTTCATTAAAAAGAAGATATGTATGGGCCTTCTACACAATAGACGATATACAATACACTTATGTCTGTATGTTGGACGTTAAAAAAATGTAATTTTCTGTGAATAATTATCAATTTTAAAGACATTGCGTGACTTTATCGGCATTTGGAGTTGGAATTTGCTACTCTGTCCTACGTTTTCCTTTCATTTGAGTTCCTTTAGCGGAGAATTTACGTAAAATATGCAGATGATATGGTAGGGATATATCCACACAATGTGATTTTCATAAAATAGGTGCAATCGGTACTCATTAAACGGCGCAGCAAGGATGTAAACATCGGCATCAAAACACACATCGATTCTACTATGCATATGCGCTTCGATTTTAAGGGATGTTTTCGAGGACGTCCGCGCCCGCTGTAAACAAAAGCAGCGAGAGCGTGAGACTTCACTATTTCCTCGTATTAGTTCGCAGTGAATTGTACAGCGTTTTCGTTTCGTCCGAAGCCATGGCAGACACAGCAACCACAACCCCAGTCAAGAAGAAGGTTACTAAGCCTAAGGTACCTGCAGCACACCCCAAGTACGTTGACATGATCAGGGCCGCCTTGGAATCCCTGAAAGAGTGTGGTGGATCTTCCAGACAGGCCATTCTGAAGTACATAATGGCCAACTTTAAAGTGGGAAACGACGTCAACCCCATTAATGTCCACCTTAAAATGGCACTCAAGAACGGAGTGAAGAAAGGCGCTCTGAAACAAGCCAAAGGAACAGGCGCCACTGGCTCTTTCAAGTTAGGAGACAAGCCAAAGACAGAGAAAAAACCAAAGGCGAAGAAAGTCACCAAACCCAAGGCAGCCAAACCAAAGAAGGCCACAGCTTTTAAGCCCAGGAAGGCGGCAGGGGAGAAAAAGACTGCTGAGAAGAAGAAGAAGTCCCCCAAGAAAGCAGCTGGACCTAAGAAAGTTAAGACACCCAAGAAGAAGACGGCAGCCAAATCCCCTAAGAAGGCAGCAGCCAAGCCAAAGAAGGCCAAGACTCCGAAAAAAGCAGCAGCAGCCAAGCCAAAGAAAGCCAAGACTCCCAAGAAGACAGCAGCTAAAAAATAAGCAATCATAGCATCATTGCAGATTGCAAACCTTCAACAAAAGCCCTTTTCAGGGCTACCAATATTTTTCGAAAAGATGTCTTAATTACAAATGCAAGTTGCAAAGAAACATGCAAGTACAATGAATTCATATACACTTTATACAGGTACATTAAGCCCCTTCTAGTTTTTCTGTGATAATGTGTTATTACATATCATTAATTCATATCTGACTATGGTATGGTTCAGAAGGGGGGGGGGGGGGGGGCATTAACAACACAAACTCACAAATAAGATATTAAAAAGGAGATATAAGCAAATTGTAAATGAGTAACATGGCAAGGGTTTGTAATGCAAGGTGCATGCTTTTTTCATAATGTTCACGGCTACAGACCAGAGTATGAATAGTCGAGTAGTAAAATTTACAGGAGTAGTAATGAAGATTTGAAAGAAAAATTATGGGTGGGGGGTGAGATGAGAGAAAAAACAAACACCAAACATAGCTATGAATGTGTGTTTTTTTTTTTATTTTGCTCCTGCAACTAACTGCATGATATTGATTGAGGTCTGTTTAGTGAATACACTAAAAAAAAATACATGCATTTACATTATTCAAATCCAACATTTATAAGGCTAAGCAATATGAGTACAACAAATAATGTACATCATTCATATATGATGTAGACTAACTAGAAAGTGGGTTGATACACATTATCATAAGATTAGTGATGTTGAATTCTGATTGAAAGGAAACATGCGGAGAGAGAGAGAGAGAGAGAGAGAGAGAGAGAGAGAGAGAGAACAAACATGCATTTTTTTTATCATTATTTTATTATGATCCTACTCTGGTTACATTATTCTTTCTTTCTTTCTTCTTTCTTTGACACTGAACAGGATAGCAAAAAAACTGAAATCTACACCTTATAGTTTGCATGATGAACTTTGAAACATACAGTCTTCCTGAGATTTTTTTCCCCTCTCTTTCCAGAATCAAGTGGCTCTCATTGTGTCTGTATTTACAATTACAACTAGTGTTTTGGACTTACATGCCCGGATATTTCTGTGCAAATCAAACTATAAAAGTAAGTTCTTTTGTTACTTAGCTAAATCATGAATGATAAAACATACAAATGCATATGACGTAGATCTTCTGAACTATAGATCTGTTATGTTTCTCTTTGATAAATCTACATCTTTATTTACTTATTTATTTATTAGGGGGGGGGGGGGGGTATGATGCTGGGTTTATTGTAATTGAATTGAGGTATCAGATGATCATTCAGCATATACTATTCCCATTTTAATGCCAGAGAATCAATAGGTTAAAATATTGAGTGAATGTAAGTTGTGCAATATTCTAATGGGTTGTTATTTAATTGATCAGTTTGTTTTTGCTTTTTTTAAAGTATCAATTACATCCTGTAGAATATAGATGGTGTTTAATACTTTATGTAAATCAAATAAGTTTTAGTTATAATTGGAATAAAAGTTTTGTTCCACTAAGTACACGGACGATATTTTTCGGAGTACACAAATTCTGTGCAAAAGCCGGATCGAAATGATTTTTTCACCTGGCCAATCGGAACGGGTTATTATCGACTAATCGCTGACCACCTCTCTCGGTCAAGATCACCAATGGCGATTGTCGTTAGTGGGGGTGCTGTGATATCGGAGAGCAGACAGTTAATCGTCGACTCGGTATAAAGTGTATACAGAGGACCGTCTGGCTCATTCATTCATTTGACACTCGTCGAAGATGGCACGTACCAAGCAGACCGCAAGAAAATCTACTGGAGGTAAAGCTCCACGTAAACAACTGGCCACCAAGGCAGCCCGTAAGAGCGCTCCAGCAACTGGTGGCGTCAAGAAACCCCACAGATACAGGCCAGGAACCGTCGCTCTTCGTGAGATCAGGAGATACCAGAAAAGCACAGAGCTGCTGATCAGGAAACTGCCATTCCAGCGTCTGGTCCGTGAGATTGCTCAGGACTTCAAGACCGACCTGCGTTTCCAGAGTTCAGCCGTCATGGCTCTCCAGGAAGCCAGCGAAGCCTACCTTGTCGGACTCTTTGAGGACACCAACTTGTGCGCTATCCACGCCAAGAGAGTCACCATCATGCCCAAAGATATCCAGCTTGCCAGACGTATCCGTGGCGAGAGAGCTTAGATTCTCTTTTGTCTCTTGACAAACTCAAAACGGCCGTTTTCACGGCCACCAAAACCTTTAGAAAAGATGCCTTCACATTACATACAATTGATACTCTAATTATTGAATAAGCGTGCATTCATCTATAATAAATATATGTAAGATGGCTCGCATAAACACACGCACACATATATATCCCATGAATAAAATAAATACAGCAATACAGGTATATTTCAGTGGAAACTTTCTTAACAAATGGACAACATGAGAAACAGTAAATTGATATATCACAAACTGTCAAAACTATTGCTATAAATGGTAACTGTCCCACTGCGAGCAAAACTCAAACTAACACAAATGTGTACATTAAAAAAAAGAAAGAAGAAGATATCTTTAATTATAACAAAAATGTAAATACCATTATCATTCTTATACTATGGATTTATAACATAGTCATGATGTTCCTAATGGTCAATCTGCTAATTATTATTAAAATAGGAGTATGTTCCTTTATGGAGAAGGAATACAGGAATCATATTGTGTCTCTTGAATATTTTACATTAATTTTGTGAAATCAGTTAATGTCTCTTAGATTTTAGCTACTGGCTCTGACCATATCTTTTGCCTCATACCATCTGATACCTCCTGTTGATCAGGTTTTTTTCCTTTTTTTTTGTTTTGGTTTTTTTTTTTACACACTGCACATTCATTTATTACCAATTTAATTCTTTTCGATGAATTGTACAGGTGTGCAGTACACTTATATAAACATGTATTATATATTTAATATTTCGTAACAGTTAATGATATAAATTAAGTATAAACTATGATAAGAAAACCGACACAGTAAATATGTAAGATGTGTGTATGTGGATTCCATGTATAACAGATCAGGCCCGAGGCGGGTTTATACCTTAGCCAATCAGCGTTGATTTTACTAATCGCCTAGTTTGTGCTGCCGAACTTTTCAAGGTATGGTGCCTTCTCACGGGTCGTAAATTGAAGCTATATATAATTTGGTATCGCGAAACAAAGTTCATCTCAGTACATCTTCACTGAACGTAAACATGTCTGGTCGTGGTAAAGGAGGAAAAGGTCTTGGAAAGGGGGGCGCCAAGCGTCACAGGAAAGTTCTTCGAGACAACATCCAGGGTATCACCAAGCCTGCCATCCGTCGTCTTGCACGTAGAGGTGGAGTTAAACGTATCTCTGGACTCATCTACGAGGAAACCCGTGGTGTCCTGAAAGTCTTCCTCGAGAACGTCATCCGTGATGCAGTCACATACACAGAGCATGCCAAGAGAAAGACCGTCACAGCCATGGACGTTGTCTACGCTCTGAAGAGACAGGGACGTACCCTCTACGGATTCGGCGGTTAAACTGCCACTCCTGTGTGCTTGCAGCACTGACAACAAACAAACGGCCGTTTTAACGGCCACCAAACTTTTAGAAAAGATGCCTCTATCACAAATGCCGTGAAATACACCGACACACTCTGTGAGACATACTACACTTTTACCTGTCATTAGTAATGAGTTAGCATTCATTTCCCCTGCCACATGCACTCGAAATAAGAGTGGTTGGAAGTCACATGAGTTATGAACAATCACTTTTACACTTAGCCTAATCAAAGAATGATATTAAAGTAAGCCACATTTCACATGTCAGAAGATGACTATTGTTTAAATTTAAATAGGTCAGTTATTGCGCATTGATTTAATGATAATGTAAAGAAATATATTCATGTCATTTGATCCTCCAACCCTCATTGATTTCTCTTGTAAGTGTCTAAAACATGACAGAATAAGTAATTGAAATCAGAAATTTTAATTGAAAACTGCAGAATTGTATTTTTATTATCTTACATGTTGAAATGATATTAAATTGCTATGGTGAAAAGGATTAAAACTATTAAAATATAGGGCAGTGAAATTGACTTTAATCATGATTGAAAAGCAGACACTGATAATGTTTAGCTCATTATTTTATGACCATATTGTAGATTGCGCCGTTTTGATATATTAAATTGTACGATAATATTGAATAATGAAGATCAATAAGTAATTGGTGTACAGTAATAGAGACAGAACTGTTTTATTCTTAGATGTGACAGCCTGTTGTAATTTCAGTTTCTGTGAAGATGGGTACTCATTTTGATAGTGAATGTATAGTCTTGAAACAATCATGACTATTGAACACAAATTTAATGTACCAGTAACTGCGTATTGTAATGATGGTAGCTTTTCGAAAAAATTGTGTGGCCCTGAAAAGGGCCGTTTGGTTATGTCAACTACATATCCCTGCAGTTTACTTGCTGCTGGTGTACTTGGTGACAGCTTTGGTACCTTCAGAGACAGCATGCTTGGCCAATTCACCTGGCAGGAGAAGGCGGACTGCAGTCTGGATTTCTCTGCTGGTGATGGTTGAGCGTTTGTTGTAGTGGGCCAGACGGGAGGCCTCAGCGGCAATTCTCTCGAAGATGTCATTGACGAAAGAATTCATGATGCTCATGGCCTTGCTGGAAACTCCAGTGTCAGGGTGCACCTGTTTTAAGACTTTGTAGATGTAGATAGCGTAGGATTCCCTCCTCCTCCTGCGCTTCTTCTTGTCCCCAGTTCTCTGGGCCTTAGCCTTGGTGGCAGCTTTCTTAGAACCTTTAGATCCAACTTTGGGTGGCATGTTTACAGTGTGAAGACTGAAACTATGAATGGCGCATTGCTCTCGGTAGATTTATATATAACACGAGGCGGATTGAAGCGTACAGGTAAATTGCGGACGTCTTTGTAAACATCATATTGGTCATGACGCCCGAGGTGCGTTTAAAACGAGCGCTGTGATTGGTGAATCATCTCAATCCGTGGAAGTGTTTAAATAGAGTGGCGCAGCGCATGGCGTGTTATTCGTTGATTTAATTTTGTCAGCGCCCAACCCACACACCAATCTAAAATGTCAGGACGTGGTAAAGGAGGCAAAGTGAAGGGAAAGGCAAAGAGCCGATCTTCCCGTGCCGGACTACAGTTTCCCGTTGGTCGTATCCACCGTCTGCTGAGGAAGGGCAACTACGCCGAGAGAGTGGGAGCCGGTGCCCCAGTGTATCTGGCCGCTGTCCTTGAGTACTTGGCCGCTGAAGTGTTGGAGTTGGCAGGCAACGCAGCCCGTGACAACAAGAAAACCAGAATCATCCCCCGTCATCTGCAGCTTGCTATCCGCAACGACGAGGAGTTGAACAAACTTCTGTCCGGTGTGACCATCGCACAGGGTGGTGTTTTGCCCAACATCCAGGCCGTGCTCCTCCCCAAGAAGACCCAGAAGCCAGCCGCCAAGTAAAAAGTCAGCCCTGTCGACTTGACTTGTCTGTACCAAACGGCCGTTTTCACGGCCACCCATATTTTTCGAAAAGATGTCTCTATAGCATGTAATTAAGCACACATGTACAATGCAGATACCCATTACACGTTTATTGAATGCATTGCCACACACCGTCAACCTCTTACATAAATTTCTATTCATGTTCAATTAATATCCAATTTGATGTTGTTCCAACGCTCTCAAATGCTAAACACAAATTTAATTTATATCAGTTACCCCTCAAAAATACATTAGTGTGTGAAAAAATTAAAATTTGAGCTCAAATCTCGATCATGCTCATTGGTTAAACTAGTGATATAAATGCATGCATAATGTTAGAATGATATGTACTTGAACAATTGCGACATCCGATTCTGATTTTATACAGTGTTTCATGGGGGAGATTATGTGTGCGTTATTTTATTATTATTATTATTATTAATATTCTTTTTCTATTTGAATTGATATCAAAACGGTGAATGTACTTTCACCTACGTATGCATGGTCTGCGCATTACAAATTAAGGTCTAAGTAAGATGTGCACACGTGAAAACTGCAGTTTTGGCAATGTTTTCATGATTGCACAAATGAACTAATTATTTATTCACGTCATTCATCACCCGTTTTTTTTCCCAATTCATGATCAACTACTACCTTAGTATATCTATATTTATGTTGATATGCTTTTTGACTGTATGTGCATTTGTTAACATAACGCCGTTTTCTTGCACGTACTATACTGTACATCGCACTTCGCGTAAAGTAGATAATGTAATTCAATTTTCTTTATTTTTCAAAAAATCCTATGACTTTTGCCAATGAATATTTTGATATTATTATTAAAGTGACGACTTTTTCTTTCTTTTTTTATTTTATTTATTTGTTTTTCTTTCTGACAACTTTAAAAATTTATAATTCTCTCTTGCTCTTGTTCTGTGTATCGTGTGTTTCTGGGTGTATGGACCTGGTGTGAATTTCATTAAAAAGAAGATATGTATGGGCCTTCTACACAATAGACGATATACAATACACTTATGTCTGTATGTTGGACGTTAAAAAAATGTAATTTTCTGTGAATAATTATCAATTTTAAAGACATTGCGTGACTTTATCGGCATTTGGAGTTGGAATTTGCTACTCTGTCCTACGTTTTCCTTTCATTTGAGTTCCTTTAGCGGAGAATTTACGTAAAATATGCAGATGATATGGTAGGGATATATCCACACAATGTGATTTTCATAAAATAGGTGCAATCGGTACTCATTAAACGGCGCAGCAAGGATGTAAACATCGGCATCAAAACACACATCGATTCTACTATGCATATGCGCTTCGATTTTAAGGGATGTTTTCGAGGACGTCCGCGCCCGCTGTAAACAAAAGCAGCGAGAGCGTGAGACTTCACTATTTCCTCGTATTAGTTCGCAGTGAATTGTACAGCGTTTTCGTTTCGTCCGAAGCCATGGCAGACACAGCAACCACAACCCCAGTCAAGAAGAAGGTTACTAAGCCTAAGGTACCTGCAGCACACCCCAAGTACGTTGACATGATCAGGGCCGCCTTGGAATCCCTGAAAGAGCGTGGTGGATCTTCCAGACAGGCCATTCTGAAGTACATAATGGCCAACTTTAAAGTGGGAAACGACGTCAACCCCATTAATGTCCACCTTAAAATGGCACTCAAGAACGGAGTGAAGAAAGGCGCTCTGAAACAAGCCAAAGGAACAGGCGCCACTGGCTCTTTCAAGTTAGGAGACAAGCCAAAGACAGAGAAAAAACCAAAGGCGAAGAAAGTCACCAAACCCAAGGCAGCCAAACCAAAGAAGGCCACAGCTTTTAAGCCCAGGAAGGCGGCAGGGGAGAAAAAGACTGCTGAGAAGAAGAAGAAGTCCCCCAAGAAAGCAGCTGGACCTAAGAAAGTTAAGACACCCAAGAAGAAGACGGCAGCCAAATCCCCTAAGAAGGCAGCAGCCAAGCCAAAGAAGGCCAAGACTCCGAAAAAAGCAGCAGCAGCCAAGCCAAAGAAAGCCAAGACTCCCAAGAAGACAGCAGCTAAAAAATAAGCAATCATAGCATCATTGCAGATTGCAAACCTTCAACAAAAGCCCTTTTCAGGGCTACCAATATTTTTCGAAAAGATGTCTTAATTACAAATGCAAGTTGCAAAGAAACATGCAAGTACAATGAATTCATATACACTTTATACAGGTACATTAAGCCCCTTCTAGTTTTTCTGTGATAATGTGTTATTACATATCATTAATTCATATCTGACTATGGTATGGTTCAGAAGGGGGGGGGGGGGGGGGCATTAACAACACAAACTCACAAATAAGATATTAAAAAGGAGATATAAGCAAATTGTAAATGAGTAACATGGCAAGGGTTTGTAATGCAAGGTGCATGCTTTTTTCATAATGTTCACGGCTACAGACCAGAGTATGAATAGTCGAGTAGTAAAATTTACAGGAGTAGTAATGAAGATTTGAAAGAAAAATTATGGGTGGGGGGTGAGATGAGAGAAAAAACAAACACCAAACATAGCTATGAATGTGTGTTTTTTTTTTTATTTTGCTCCTGCAACTAACTGCATGATATTGATTGAGGTCTGTTTAGTGAATACACTAAAAAAAAATACATGCATTTACATTATTCAAATCCAACATTTATAAGGCTAAGCAATATGAGTACAACAAATAATGTACATCATTCATATATGATGTAGACTAACTAGAAAGTGGGTTGATACACATTATCATAAGATTAGTGATGTTGAATTCTGATTGAAAGGAAACATGCGGAGAGAGAGAGAGAGAGAGAGAGAGAGAGAGAGAGAGAGAGAACAAACATGCATTTTTTTTATCATTATTTTATTATGATCCTACTCTGGTTACATTATTCTTTCTTTCTTTCTTCTTTCTTTGACACTGAACAGGATAGCAAAAAAACTGAAATCTACACCTTATAGTTTGCATGATGAACTTTGAAACATACAGTCTTCCTGAGATTTTTTTCCCCTCTCTTTCCAGAATCAAGTGGCTCTCATTGTGTCTGTATTTACAATTACAACTAGTGTTTTGGACTTACATGCCCGGATATTTCTGTGCAAATCAAACTATAAAAGTAAGTTCTTTTGTTACTTAGCTAAATCATGAATGATAAAACATACAAATGCATATGACGTAGATCTTCTGAACTATAGATCTGTTATGTTTCTCTTTGATAAATCTACATCTTTATTTACTTATTTATTTATTAGGGGGGGGGGGGGGGGTATGATGCTGGGTTTATTGTAATTGAATTGAGGTATCAGATGATCATTCAGCATATACTATTCCCATTTTAATGCCAGAGAATCAATAGGTTAAAATATTGAGTGAATGTAAGTTGTGCAATATTCTAATGGGTTGTTATTTAATTGATCAGTTTGTTTTTGCTTTTTTTAAAGTATCAATTACATCCTGTAGAATATAGATGGTGTTTAATACTTTATGTAAATCAAATAAGTTTTAGTTATAATTGGAATAAAAGTTTTGTTCCACTAAGTACACGGACGATATTTTTCGGAGTACACAAATTCTGTGCAAAAGCCGGATCGAAATGATTTTTTCACCTGGCCAATCGGAACGGGTTATTATCGACTAATCGCTGACCACCTCTCTCGGTCAAGATCACCAATGGCGATTGTCGTTAGTGGGGGTGCTGTGATATCGGAGAGCAGACAGTTAATCGTCGACTCGGTATAAAGTGTATACAGAGGACCGTCTGGCTCATTCATTCATTTGACACTCGTCGAAGATGGCACGTACCAAG